>NC_138991.1:35819408-37019408 GCF_964341445.2 Mesoplodon mirus
GGAAGGGGAAGATGGGCTAGAAGCCGTATGACCAGATTTCTTTCCCTTTTCAGGTTTCAGTTTCCCCATCTGGACTAAGTGCCAGGGCCTGGATACTAGTGGGGCCAGGGTAGGGCTGGGCTCTGAGTCCCTGGCAGCCCAACACTTGGAAGAATCCAAGTTGGGTGGTGATATGCCTGCCCTCCAGGAGCTATCAGCAGGAAGGGTGTGTGCTGGACAGACAGACAAGCCCCTTCCACCCACTGGGGAGGGTGAAGTGGGGAGACAGGGAAGCTGCCTCCACTGCCCACACAATCTCATTATGGAAAATTCCCTCTATTGACTCAGCTTTAATCAGGCAGGCTGCCCTGGGCTTCCCCCCCACCAGGTTTCTGCTGGGCTGGGTGAGATCAAAGAGAGAGCCGGGCTGGGGGCTAGAGCCTCATCTGCCATTCCCATCGATCCAGATGCGCCTCTTGTTGCTAGGCAACAGTCTCCGGTCTCTCCTGGTCCTTCCTCCCCCAGGGGCAGCAGGATCGGACAGTAAAGGGGGAGAGCGACCCCACGTTCATTCTCTAGCTCTCCCCTTACCAAGCTACAGACCTCTGTCACCAAGCCGGGAGCCCTCTTCCTGCCCCCCCCATCCTGGGAACTTGACCCTCCCACCAAAACAGACCCCTTTTCTCCCCTCACATTTGTATTCATCCCCAGAATACTCGAAATCCACACCTCCTATGTCCCATGTAAGCACTCTATCAGGAAGACAGTCCAGGGATTCACCAGAGAGGGGAAGGGACCCTTGGGGGTGTGGGGTAGGAGTCAGTGAAAAAGTCCAGATGGGGCTGCAGGCTACTGTCTTCCAGCCCAGCATTGGACTGGATGTGGGAATCATGTAATCTTGAGAGAATGGCACTGAAGACAAATTCACACTCCCAGTTTTGAGTGGGTTGGCTTTTTTTTTTTTTTTTTTTTTTCCCAAAACGTAGGATGCATTTCATAGTAGTTTTTTCTTTTTTGTTTCAAGTGCTTATAATTTAAAACTGTAAGTTGTATTTTAAAACAAGCATAAAAATGTACTGTGGGTTTGGGGGGCTGTAATTGACTAAATAATGCAGTTCTGAGCATTTTATCACAGTTTAATATTTTGCATATTTGATCTACCCTATACTGCTCATCTTTCTCTTTTTAAAAAACTGAGTATGTGCAAGTCATCCCCACAGTTGTTAGGTGGTGACCTACTTATATCGTAGCTTATTTAGGATTTTAAGGTCTCTCCCCTGTCTGAGGTCTTTACAGTCCTTGGGGATGGAAAGTATCTCTCTCTTACCTCTGGTCCCTCATCAGACCTTTTTTAAAAAAATGCAACTAAGGGATAGGAAGAGGTGATGCACTTCCCAAAGTGTAAAGACCCAGAACCCAGGAGTCCGAGGACCCAGCCCTGAGAGCTGCTGGGAGATGCGCAGTCCCTGGGCAGCCGTCCTGGTGCCCTCGGTCCTGCCACTGCCTGCCACCTGCTTCCCCCAGCTCCACAGCGCAATGACAATTCCTCTCTGCCTCCCCTGCCCAGACCCAGTCACACACTCCAACTCTGAGAGGCACAGCTTCCCAGGGTCCTTGACAAATGGTAACCAATTAATGTCAATTAATCTGATTAGCCCAAATAGTTAATTAAGCAGTTAATTAACAACATCATTGACAATAACCTATGGCTCCCGAGGGATTGTGGGTGGGAGGTAGGAATGGCAGGGGGCAGGGGCCCTCCTTGCTCTGGGAAGAGGCGAGCCCCTTAAGTTCAGGTTGAGAGTGGGGGGCTACTCGTGCAGCTGTGGCCTCTCTGAGTCTCTGCCTTGCTCTGCCATCAGGCCCAGAATCTTCATCAGGGCGTCCGACCCCACCCCGGCCACAAACCCGTCCCCGGCCCCTGACCACGTTTGAGAGGGTCTGATTTCCATGAGAAATGCTGAATCTCAGCACAGCAGAGGAGGGAGAAAGGCCTCCTGTCTGGGAAGTTGTTCCACCCCCAAATCCTAGCAGGAGTCCCTGCCTCTGCTGCCATCCCAACCCCCAGCCCAGACCACACACCTCATAGCCTACCACCCCCGCCAGGGCCATGGACTTTCCCAAGCTGCAGAGCAGCCCTGGAGGGGACTTGTCATCCTTAAGCCCAGATGAGGAAACTGAGCACCTCCCATATGCCAGGCCCTGTGCTTGCACTGAGCACCTGCAACGACAAACAGCCAGGGGGGCTGCCCTCAAGGAGCTCCTTGTCTGGGGCGTCACAGAACAGTGCAGCCTACTGCATCTTAGCTGGATGATGCTGGCGACGTTAACCACCTCTCTGTGCCTCAATATCCTCTACTGTGTCCTGGCTCTGTCATAACATGTGAGGACTAAATGAGTTAGGACACATGAAGCCCTTGCAGAGGTGCGAGTCACACGGGAGATTCCAAATGTTCGTGATGGTTACCGAGGGAGATGGAAGGGTAAGCAACCATCAGGACAGAGTATAAAAGCAGCTGAGAAACAGGTGGTCCCAGGCACCTGGGGGCACACAGAGGGAGCCTGGAACGAGGCATCGCACAAAAGACGTGGGAGTAGAGGCTGAAGGTCAAGGAGGTAGAGGAAGAGGGAAGAAGGGCATCTAGGCAAAGGGAACAGCATCTGCAAAGCAATGAGGCACCAGTTCTCCCCACTAGCATGGGTAGTCACTGGGGAACTTTCAAAAATCCTGACCTCCCAGGTCCTACACTCAGATTCTGAATGGGTGGGTCCCAGGAACCTGCTGTTCATGGACTGTTTTGGAAATACCAAGGCAGGTAGGTACTCTGCACCTAGAGACCATGGCTGCCGTGGTTTCTGGGTGTCCCAGGCTGGGAGGAGCAGAGCTGCATCAGGAGAGGCCCCAGGCCATGTGACCCACGTCCCAAAAGCATACCACAGGCCCCCGTTCTCTCCATCTGTCCAATCATGCTCGCCCTTCACGGGTGACCTTCCTGAAACAGCTCTGGCCGTGTGCTTACCTGCTGGGAACATCCCTTGGTTTCTCTGCTGCCTTCGGGAGAAAGGCCAGACTCCCCTGACTGGCATTAAGGCCCCTCACGAGGGCTCCCTCTCCAGCCTGGGCCTCTGTTCCTTGGACTCTCCAGCCACACTATTCCCTAAGTGCCGGGGCTCTTTTCTCCTCCGTGGCTCTGCTCATGCTGTTCCTTCTGCCAGAAATGCCCTTCCCCTTTTTCTCCCCCCGGCAAACCTGTACTCATCCTATGAGGACCATCTGTGGTGCTGGCTCCAAAGTCAATCAGGCAGGCAACTACCCACCCCCAACCACCAGTGCCCAGGCAGCCCCCGGGATGGTCCCACATAACCCACATTCCATCCCTAAACATTCACCAGCTCATGGGCCTTGCTCCCCACTAGACTGAGGGCGGCTCCTCCCTTTCTCCAGCGCTGAGCATGGGGCTTGGGGATGACAAGGATAATTGAGTTTTCAGTTCAGAGGAGCTGTTGAGCAAATGTTTAATGAATGAAGGAATGACTGTCTCTGCTTTCTGATGTATGACGAGCAGAGGACAGAGGGAGAGAGAATTCGGGAGGCAGATAAGAGAGGAGTTCTGGGGACAGTAATGTATGGGTCACAGGGACCAAGAGGCATGTGCTGGACTATGCCAGGTAGGGAGGGGGGACAGGGCTGCCCGGAGGCAGCACCTGCCGAGTGTCCCAGCTTTCCTTCCATCCTGGAGGCCCCCTCTGGCCCCCTGTTGGGAGAAGAGGAGGCTGGGCCCCTCTGCCCGTCCTGAAGTCCACTTCCCCAATCTGGTTCTCTGGTGCTGACGGCTGTGCCAAAGCTGCCCTACCTCTCACCCTGCCCCTGCCCCGGGTGAGCCCAGCCTGGAGCACGTGCACATGCCCTGTCAAACCTCCCAGCGGTGCGGTACCCGTCTCACCTGCAGCTGTGCCATCACCTCCTACCTGGCCTCTCGCCCTTGGTCTCTTTCTCTTCATCCTCCTCCTCCTCCCAAAGGCAGCCAGAGTAGGCTTCCTTAAGCGCAAATCTGATCATTTCATGACACTGCTCCAAAGGCTACTTGACTCCCATCACTTTCCAAATAAACTCCCAGCCCTTACAGTGGTTTTCGAGGTCCTTCAAGACCTGACCTGGCTCACCACGCTCCCGGGGCTGCGCTCTATCCTTGGGCATGCCCTCTGTGCCATGGCTCTGTTAGATCACTGACTATCCCCTTAGTTCACTAGGACTTTTCATACCCCTGTGCCATGGCCCACGCTGTTGTCTGGAGTGCCCTGCCTCTACCTTCTCTGTCTGGCATCTTTCCTGTCATTCTCCAACTTAAAGGTCTCTCTCCCCAGTCTCCTCTGGCTGCCCACGTCACTGGGGATATCTTAGTCCTAGCAGAACTGTCAGTTAACTCATGCCTCCCTTTCCCACTAGTCTGGGAGCTCCTCAAGGTCAGGGTTGGTGTCTGATTCACGTCTATGTCCCTGGTGTTCATACAATGCCCGGAAAATCAGAAGCACTCAATAGATGTTAACGGTGTGGCCTCACACATTCAAACGACCGCCACCTCTGGGCAGTGCACTGGGTTTCATCTCTCCTTGGGTGTCTTTACACTCATTACCTGAATCCCTTGTCAGCGCACACCTGGAGGTGGGTATTATTATGCCCATTTCACAGGAGGGAGAAACAGATCTGACTGTGGAGGTTGGGGCCTAGATGTGATCAGAGGCCAGGAGATGGGCAATCGCCTGATTCCCAGCTCTGAGCTCCTTCTTCTAAGGTCTGGGTGGGTCCAAGTTCTCACCCCACCCAGGGGATGTATGACTCTCTCGTGCTTCCCCTCCCCTGGCAGCCTTGGCCCTCCCCACCTCAGTCCCTGGCAGAGGGGTGTACTGAGGCAGCGGGCCCACCTCAGTCCCTGGCTAACCCTGTCACAGGCCTCAGAGCCATCCTCTCCAAGGGAAATCCACAGCCCACAGCAGATCCCCAAGGTGTGCCCCACCCAAGAGGGCAGGGGAGGGGCAAGTTCTCCCCCCAGCTCTCACTGGTTCCCTGGGAAGCTGGTTCACCTGTGCCCAGTGTTCATATGGCCTTGAAAAGTATGCTTTTTGCAGTCTTTAAAGACATCAGAGAATTCTCACTATAGAGTAAAAAACAGCATGCCGACTTCCCTCAACAGGGCGTTCCCCGTTATTTAATGCTATGTATCTATGAACGCATGGACAAAATCCTGGTAGGAAATACCCCTCTGTGTTCACAGTGGCTGTCTCTGGGTGGTGGGACCACATGTGACTTTTTTCTCCTTGGTTTTCTATTTCCCAAGTCTAGCACAGTGAGGATGTGCCATTCTTAAAATCAAAAGAATTCAATGAACCGTACTTGTCTCCATCCTAGGGAGTTCTGGGGAACGGTGGTGGGAATGGGGTTCAGTACAGGGAGAGGTCTCAGAACCACGGGCTACTCCGAACACTAGAAATAGGCAGGCCAGGAGCGCCCCAGCTCAGTAAGCTGCCTGGCCCTCAGGGTCTGGTTCCCTGGGCTCAGGTCCCCCTCCAGTCCTCACAGGCCCCAGCAGGATGCTGAGCGAGCTGTGGCCCTGCCCGCCAGCTCCAGCTGGCACAGCAGCCTCTGCAGTGGGCAGGAGGCCAGGGCGGGGGCGGCAGGATGCTGAGGCCAGGCTGACTGCCTAGGAAGCAGCGCCACAGACGGATGGGCTGGCGGCTTTTGGCTATAAGTGGGGAGACCCTGGGAGTTGGGGGCTGCTCTGGAGCCCAGGCACACGTGTCCTCTGAGGCCTTTCTCCCAGATCAGCGGGCAGCCTGGGCAGTCTGGGCCTGGCTCACCTGCCCAGGCCCCCTGAGAGCCCCGTTCTGGATGACACAGAGTCAACAGGGCTTGGCCTCTGGGGATGGAGCTGTCACCCTCCTGTGCTCATGACCCAGAAGAACGTGAAGAGACAGGAACCCAGAGGTGTCAGCAGGCACTAAGCCACTGTGAAGACCTGGGCTGGGCCAGGCTGGGGTCTGTAACTGTTGGTAATGGTCCCGCCCTGTCATGGGCCCCTCTGGGCCTCCCACGCTCTCATGCTCCTGTCTCTCCTCTCTAACGGCCTCATCCTCTCTGAGCTCACTCCCCCCTACTGAGCCCCCATGCCCTCTTCTAACTCCATTCCACTCATCGGTTCCCCCCCTTCTCTGAGTACCACCTCCCTGAGCTCCTTCCCCTCCCAGAGCCTCTAAGACCCCAGGGGGCCCCTTCCTTCAGCGAGTGACCTCTTCCTTTCTTTCCTTAAACGCTTCCCCTCTCCCTGAGCCCAGGTGTTAGAATTGAGAAGGAACTTCCCCATTTCTTGCCAGGCTGCTCCTCCCCCAATACAGCCTGGACTAGTGTCCATACCGACGCACTCCCGTGGCAGGGCCCTGCATCTTCAGAGCATCAGCTGCAAAAATCCCTCCCTCTCCCCAAGACTCTATGAATAAGCTTCCACCACCGTACTGCTGCTGCTTCCCTGGATGTGGGACCTGAGCATATGTGTCCTGGGGGATTCCTGGATATTGCTGAACAACTCTGGGAGGTGTGAAGGGCATCTTCAGTGTCCCTGCAGGTCACCTTAAATCTTGGGCCAGGAGGGCTCAATCCTGACTCTGCCACAGAGTCCTGGGATCTCTGGGTGAGCCACTGGGCCTCTCCAGGCTGTATTTTCCCATTTTGAGTTAAGACCACAAGTTTGTAATTAGGAGGGATGGGTGAATTTTAAATCTCAGCTGCAATTAATAAACCTAAGCTTCAAACATTGGAGGTAAATTCTATCTCTGCTGATGGAACCACAGGCTTCCTGACGCACAGATTTATGGAGCAGAGAGATCTTAAAACCTTAATGCTGGCAGGGCCTTTGGGGGGGTCATCTGATCAAGCCCCATTGTTTTATGGTTGAGGACACTGAGGCCCAGAGACAGGAAGAGACCTGTTCAAGGTTACACAAGGAGCCAGGGTCAGAGATGGGCCCAGAAAGAGGGTCCTTGGATTCCATCACATGCCACCCCCCAACCCCTACAGGCCCACAGTGCCCTGGCTGATCCTCACTCAGGAGAGCCTGGAGAATCGAGGGCAGAGTGGTGTTGTGGAAGCCACACTGGGCCCCTGAGGCAGTGGGCTAGAGTTGCACCAACACCTTGCTCTGTGACCTTGGGAAAGTCATGTCACTTTCAGGCCTTGTTTTGCTCCCCTGTGAAAGGGAGACAGTGGCACCTTTGGCACCAGGTTATGTGAGGATGAAATGAGATACTGTATGTGAAGTGACAGGCCCATGGCAGGGGCTCAGAGTGCGTGTAGGAGTTAAGAGAGAGAGAGGGTGGGCTCTCCCCCGTCTCCTCAGCAGCACCCATGGCTGGCTACTGGGACAGGAGGAGCTGTGATTCTGCCCCACTGGCAGCAGGAAGCAGGCAGAGGAAAAGTCAGTAGGCACGGCTGACCCCAGCATTGCTGGCAGTTGCTTGTGACCATGGCCCCATCACAGAGGGTGAGGGCTAACTGCTCAGAAAGGAACAGGCAGTGACCGGCTTGCCAAGGTCAGCAAGAGGCTGGCAGGCAGAGAGGGTGAGAGTGGGTGCGGAGGTGAGCAGACGGGGCCTGCCAGACCCAGACTCCCCCTCTGGCAGGCGTGATGGTGGCGGGGGTGGGTTGTGATGCGAGCACCCAGCTGGATAATTGAAAGCACATTCCACCTCCAAATATCCCAATGACCTTGGGGGAGTCAGCGCCTCACTGCACGGCACAGCCTCACCCATATGCTACAGGCACCTCACCTGGAAAGCTGTCCTCATGAACCAAGAAACTGGCATTTAACTGGGTCTTGATATCAAGGGGCCAGGACAGGTTATCAGCTCCACAACTGCCCCAGGGAAGACAGCTTGGGTGGCCTCATGACCTTGGAAAAGTCATTCAAGTCTCATTTCTCAGTTGTGAAATAGGGACATTGATGGCTTCCTTGTCACGTTTTCGTGAGGATGAACTGAGTTAACTGTAGGCTCCTATGTGCCTATTATGGAGCCTGGTATAAGAAAGACATACTTCAAACAGTGCTGGAAACTTTTCCACCTTTGTCTAGCTCCTCCATAAGAAATTCTTACTTGTGTTTGATTTGCTAACACTTGCTCAGCATTTTACAGCTCACAGCTAGTTTCCTATCTAATAGCTGGAGTATTTCTTTGACCGCCAAAGTAGATACTGTTAACGCTATACCTGTTTTACAGATCGGGAAACAGGTTCAGAAAGGTTAAGTGGCTTACCTGAAGTCACATAGCTTGGATAGGAACCCATGTCTCTCACACTTCAAAGTCCATGACTCCCTACCCATTCAACCCCACCTTTTAAAATCCAAACCAGTCTTTATTTGCTCTTCAAGAATTCCTCCTCCATCCCTCATGGGAGAGTGGGACGGGGCATAAAGTTAAGGAACCAAAAAGCTGATGTGTGGGAGCAATTTCTTAGCCAGCTTGGTCCTATTTCTGCCTGGGGAAGGATCTGGCACATGCTGGGACCGTGACCTTAAGATGCTCCCTAGACAGAGAAACTCTCCAAACGCCTGCCCTGCTCTCCATCAAAGTACCTGCCTCTTCCCTTGTCACAGGATGCAAGACCAGCCCAGGCCCCTTGATGCCAGAAGTGGATGAGTGAGTGAGGTCTTAGGAGAGTGAGAAGTTATGGCTGGGATAGAGAACAGGCATTAGAGTACCAGGTCAGACCTGGGTGCGTTCCTCTTGTTCCACCTCCAATCCATCCCCACAATGGACCTGCTGCCAGAAGCAGGAACTGCAGGAGGCTTCAACACTGTCCAAGCAGGAGCTCTGGGATGGAGGGGGAGGAGGATACAAGAAAGAGACTGCGTCTCTTCTCTATCTCTCCTTTTTTTTTTTTTTTTTTTAACCAGGAATTTGCTCTGGGGTTGGTTGGGCCCACTCTGAGCTTCAGAAACTCTCCCTGGGCATCCAGAGAGACCACGGAGAACACCCCCTAAATTCCTAGTGGCTATTTTCTCTTCTGTGCCCTCCATTCTCTCCCCAGTGAGAGAGTAAATGCCATCCTGTGTGAGACCCAGTTCTCGTTGCCAGCTTCTGCCTCCCCAGGGGCATTTGGACAGCTGGGAAAGGGGCCAGACTGTCCCTTATGCTGCCACCCTGTGCTGGACAGAAGCCCAGCATTCAGGTGGGGGCCTGCTCCTTTCATCCCTCCCAGTGAACAGCATCTCCACAGGGTCCTTCATTGGTCTTTCCCTTCCCTAGGGAGCAGGTCCTTCTCCTCAATTAGGGGAGGGCAATTGGACTGCAGTTGGGTGCCTCTCTAGCATCCTTATGGGCCAGGCCATGGTCATTTATGCTCAGTGGAGTCCTGCCCATGACCCGGCAGGGTTCTCACTTTCTCCATCCCTCTCAGAGAAATGAAAAACGTTTCTCATCTCTGTTCCCCAGGTGCCTCGCACCCACGACCAAACACACTAACAGTCCCCCAACCCCTACCCTCTGCTCTGGGATCTGTGGACCGTGGGCCCCGGCCCGTCTGGGGAGGCCCAAGATTCAACCCAGCCCCAGCCCCTCTGGGAAATGCCCCCGCCCCGCCAGGGGCTCTCACCTCCCTGCTGATCGTTGCGCTCCGCCGGGCGCTGGAGCCAGGCCCTCTGGCCCCGCTTGTCTGGGCGGCCTCCGGGCCGCCTCCTCGGCTCGGCTCGGCTTGGCAGGGCAGCTCTGCCGCCCCCGCGGCCCCGCGCCCTCCGTCTCCCCGCGGGCGCTGCCGCCGATTGCTGAAATGCTGGACAGCGCACCACCATGGAGGCGGCCTCCCTGCCCGCTTGCCAGCCAGAGCGGCCCGGCGTCCACAGCGCCCCCCACAGTCCTGGAGGCCGACGGCAGCCAAGCCAAGGGACTGGGCGTCTGTCGGGGGCCGGAGCCTCCACGGCAGTGACATTCTCCACGACTTACGGGTAGGGGGTGGGGGCAGGCGCCTGGGGCAAGGGATCCCGCTGGGATGCCCTCTTTCATCGTGCATCCTGGTGGCCTGACCGAGGCCAGGCGGGGTGGTGGGAAACGTCCCGAAGGGGAGAGGATTTTGAGACTGGAATCGCTGGACCTGTGGTGCTGGATTGGCTGTCTGGAGTACTGAGTTCAAGTCAGGACCTTGGTAGCCTGTTGTCCTGCAGCTCCCGCCTCCGTTTCCTTGGCTGGACAGTGAGCCGGTGGAGTGAAGGGACCTCTGATGGGGCGGGCTCTGCAAGGAGCACTGAAAGCACAGAGACCTTTCTGTGGTAGGAAGGAGGCCAGGAACGAGGAGGCCTTTGCGTGGAGCCACCAGTGGTATCCCCGTGCTGTCTCAGGAAGCAGGGCTGAAGTGCCAGAGCAAACCTGAGGCAGGGCAGGGACTAGGATGAAGCAAGTGAGGCACCTGGGGCACAGATGATAAGAAGGCCTTTGCATGACACTGGGAGTCATTCAAGTGAATGTTTGTTATGAATCTGCACGTGTTTATGCGTGTGTGCACCCAGCTGTATATACGTGTGTCTGTTTCTATATTCCCGTCTGTGTGTGCCCTCCTCCCCTCCTCTCTCCTTTCCCCCAAGTTTCTTCACCTACCTGCGTCCTTGGAGTGTATCTTGGGGTCTGTGTGTGTGTGGTTGGGATATTGGCACTGCAGGCCCTTTGAGTCTGCAGAACAAAGCTTGGGGTGGGGGAGAGGGCTGGGCTACAGCTGCTGCTGCCATTACTGCAGCCCCATAGCCCCAGGGGTGAGTCCTCTGCTGGTCTCCTGCCTTCTGGCTGCATGAATATTTCATATGCTGGGGCCTTGAGCTGGCCTAGCACCAGTGTGTTTGCTCCCCCTGCCTGGGAGGGGCTGCCCCCTTTGCCTGGCTGGGCCTCCCGAGGCAGAGGGGTAGTAGGCAGATCAAGGGCTGGGAGAGGGCCCCCTGGAGGGCCTGTGGCCTCACCTTGCCTGGGGAGCCTTGGCTGGGTGTGCGGAGGGGCGAGTGGGGGTGGGGGAGGAGGCCAGAGGAGGTGCAGGGAGGCGGCATCCTCCCAGAGTGAAGCCCATGCCTTAAGTGAAATCAAGTTAGTTTTTTGAAACCTCACCGCATGATTTGATTCCTGATCAGCCCCCGCCTCAACTCTGTTTGGGACTAGTGCCTGGGAACACTTTGCCCCGGCTGGACACACCTCCTCCTGCCCTCCCCTCATCTGCCTCTGCAACCCCTGCTCCCTGGCTTCACAGTGGGAGCTGCTTTAGGGGAGAAGGGGAGAGGGGCCTGCAAGCTGGCTGCAAGCAAACCTCCCCAGCTGCCTTGGGCCCTCTCTTCTACCAGACCTGGGATGGGGGAGCCCTGGAAGCCTAGGCAGCCTCTCAGCCCCAGTAGCCCCCTCACCCCTTGCACTCTTGTGCCCTGGCTCAGAGGAATAGACCTCTGTCTTGGTTTCCCTACCAGCCTGCTAATTTTCCAAAAAGAGCTCCTTCCTTTGTGTTACACATTTCAACAAATGGCATCACCATCAGCCCTGGTTTTTCTCCACTTGCCCCTCTGGTCCATTCCCATCCTTCTCTGCCCTGTGCTGGGTCTTGGGAGACTGACCTCTGCAGACTGATTACCCAGGTTCCCTTGTTCTTGGCTTCTGGTTGGGTTCATCCAAGGGGAAGCATCACCAGGAGAATGAAGGGCGGGAGGAGAAAGAAGTTAAGTATTTATTCTCCTGCCGAGTTCCTCTCCAGCTCTGGTCCAGTGTCCCCTCATCCACGGCTCCATTCTTCTAGTCAAACTCTGGCATTAAGTTTCCTCCCTGTGACACTTCAGGCCCAGAGGTGGTAATGGCTCCTGCTGTTATAAGTCTCTGGGTGCTTCTCTATCCCTTGGTGGTCCATTCTCGTATCCCCACCCGATCTCAGTGCATAATCCCTTCATCAGGCCCTCTTCTGTTAAACCTTTGGAGGTCCTGTCGACTTCATTCTGGGTCCCTGGCCCATGCACCCTCCCGCTCAAGTCCAGTCTCCAAGCCAGAGCCCTATGAGTCCTTGAGCCCTACAATTCCCCCTTCTCCCTGCAGACCTTCTACCTACTGGAACTGTGTTTCTTCTTCACCTCCAGGGTGTCTGCCTGGCCCAAGCCTTGGTCCTGGACCCCGGCCTAGTGCCTGCTCCCTCCCCATTCACTCCCCCCTGAAACATACATCTCTGCTTGGATAGCACTCGATCAATGAACCCGTCCAATGAACCTCATGAAATAGCGTCTCCCAGCCCAGCGCCCTTGTTCCCTCTTATTCTCCTTTAGAAAAATTTACGGTGGTAAAATATTCATGACATAAATTGGCCGTTTTAACTATTTTAAGTGTTTACAGCTTAGTGGCATTAAGTACATTCACAATGTTGTGCAACCATCACCCAAACCCAAGCTGAAACTCTGTACCCATGAAACTCCCCGAGCCTCTAGTACCCCCCATTCTACTCTCTATCTCTATGAATCTGACAACTCTGTGGGCCTCGCATAGGTGGAATCATACAGTATTTATCTTTTTGTGTCTGGCTTATACACTCATACAGTATTTATCTTTTTGTGTCTGGCTTATTTCACTCAGCAGAATATCCTTAAGTTTCTTCCATGTCATAGTATGTGTCAGAATGTCCTTTTTTTTTTTTTTTTTTTTGTAGTACGGAGCACAGGCTCCGGACGCGCAGGCTCATCAGCCATGGCTCACGGGCCCAGCTGCTCCGCGGCATGTGGGATCTTCCCGGACCGGGGCACGAACCCGTGTCCCCTGCATCGGCAGGTGGACTCTCAACCACTGTGCCACCAGGGAAGCCCAGAATGTCCTTTTTTAAGACTGAATAATATTCCATTGTATGGAAGGACTACATTTTGTTTATCCATTCATCTATCAATGGACTTTTGGGTTGTTTTCACTTTTTGGCTTATATGGTAATTCTGTGTTTAATTTTTTTGAGGAACTGCCATACTGTTTTCCACAGCAGCTACACCATTATAATTCCCACCAGCAATGCACAAGAGTTGCAATTTCTCCACATCCCTGTCAATACTTATTATTTTCTGTCACTGTTGTTGTTTAGGATAGCCATCCTAATGGGTGTGAATTGGTGTCTCATTGTGGTTTTGATGCATTTCCCTGATGATCAGTGATGTGATCTTTTTGTGTGCTTATTGGTTATTTGTCTGTCTTCTGTGGGGTACCCTCCTTTATTTTGTATCTTATCCCCACCCGTCGTATTACTCATCCACTTGTGTTTTTTCCTGTTTTCACACTCTGGACCTTGAGCTCCACGAGGGCAAGGCCTTTGCTCACTGCTGTCTTCCCAGCTCCAGCACATAATAGATGCTCAATAAATATCTGTTGATCAAATGTCTAAATTCTCCCCTTGATGTTTTCTCCATCCATCTCTGCCGAGCCTCACCAACCAAAATTCTGTCTGTCTTCCATTCTGCCATTTGTATTATGAGAACAATAGTGCCGAGAATAAACTTTTCCAGACACGGGATCCAGGGTCTGATTCAGAGCCCTGCACCTGCAGCAAATTCATATTTTCCCATTCCCCGCATAGCCAGACTCCCTGGCCTGCAATCTGTCACTGAATTTGACATTGCCCACCTCCCCAGCAATCCTTGCCTCGCCCACTGGCCTTTATACTTGCTGTCCTCCCAACGGTAGCACCTTTCCCTACTTCCCCTGTCCTTCAACACTCAGCTCCAGGGGGAGCTCCCCTTCCAGGCGCCCACCCTCCTACGTGCCTGGTCACCCCTCCTAGGAGCCT
The DNA here is from genome assembly GCF_964341445.2 of Mesoplodon mirus. Classification (NCBI taxonomy): domain Eukaryota; kingdom Metazoa; phylum Chordata; class Mammalia; order Artiodactyla; family Ziphiidae; genus Mesoplodon; species Mesoplodon mirus. The sequence continues at coordinate 35,833,198 of NC_138991.1, forward strand.
CATGCCCAGAGGCAAGAGCAGGAAAGACCCTGTGATGAGAGACCAGGCTGGGCCAGGCTGGGGCCAGGCTGGGGCCAGGCCGGGCCAGGCTGGGGTGCTTCACTCACCAGAGTTCCCAGGCCCAGAGAGTGGCTTACAGTGGCTTTGACCTCAGAATTGGCCCTTCCCTTTCTCTCTTATTCTGCCCTGTCTCTGACACCCTCTCTCTGTGTTAACCTGTGTCTAGAATGTGAATTCCATGATGGCGGGGATGCATTGTGTCTACCTCCCGTCTCCCACCCTAGCACGGAGGAGGCAAGAATCATAGCTTGTTGAGTTGAGTTGTCTGGATTTCTACCTGCCTCCAAGCTCTTCTCCGTTCCCTGTCCCCATCTCCCACTTTTTTTTTTTTTTGCCTCTCCACTCCTCAGACAATCGACTCCTCCCTTTCTCTCTGGCTCTGTTTCTCTCCACTTATCCTTCTGTATGATGTGATGTAGACATGCACCTTGGGGCACTTGGCCTTGGAGTCAGCCCCTCTCTGCTGGCACTTCTCAAAGTGTTTCCTCTACCCTCTGCATCAGAACCACCTGAAGTGCTTGTTGAATGTGCTGGTATCTGAGTCTCTCCAGACCTACTCTAATGGTGATCTACTGCTGCGTAACAACAACCATTTTTACTGTATTTCACAAGTCTGTGGGTCAGAAATTTGGGTTTGACTACGTGATTCTTCTGCTCCACGAGGCATTAAATGGGGTCACTAGGTGCTTTTCAGCTGATGGATGTGTTGTGGACTGGAAGGTCCAGGATGCCAGGATGCCTTCTTTCACATGTCTCAGGCCCTGGTGGGGATGACTGGAGAGGGCTGGGCTCAGCTCCACTTCTTTCCTTCTCTGGGTCATCTCAGGGCTGTCCACATGGTGTCTGCAGAAGAGTCGTCAGACTCCTTACACAGCAGCTCAGGGCTCTGAGGGCAAGTGTTCCAAAAGAGAGGAAGTAGATGTTACCAAACTCCTAAGGCAGGCCGAGGCTCAGAAGGCACAGCACTTTCCCCATTTTCTAGTGGTCAAAGCAGTTACGGAGCCCAGTCCATTTAAAGTAGTGCCTCCTCACTCATATCCAGAGGTAGGGGACATAGATCCCCTGCTCTTGATGGGAGGAGGGACAAGGAGTTGGTGGCCATCTTTTTTTTTTTTTTTAATAAATTTATTTATTTATTTTGGGCTGCGTTGGGTCTTTGTTGCTGAGCGCAGGCTTTCTCTAGTTGCCACAAGCAGGGGCTACTCTTCGTTGTGGTGAGCGGGCTTCTCAGTGCGGTGGCTTCTCTTGTTGCAGAGCACAGGCTCTAGGCATGTGGGCTTCAATAGTTGTGGCACGCGGGCTCAGTAGTTGTAGCTTGTGGGCTGTAGAGCACAGGCTCAGTAGCTGTGTCGCACAGGCTTAGTTGCTCCGTGGCAATGTGGGATCTTCCTGGACCAGGGCTCGAACCCGTGTCCCCTGTACTGGCAGGCGGATTCTTAACCACTGCACCACCAGGGGAGTCCTGGTGGCCATATTTAATCAGCCATACCTACTGAGTCACATGTTAGGGGTAGACCCACAATCATGCCCCTGAACTTGAAGAACTTGAAGAATGCTATGGCCCCCATCTGCCCTAGAACTTGTACTCATCATTCCCTGGGTTGTTCCTTTGCCTCACGCTTACTGGAGCAACGTGGGAGGGAGAATCTTGAGCTGAGTCCAAAGGGTGGGGAAGGTATGACTGACCCAGTGGGAGGAGTGGGTTCTGGAGTCAGGACCCAGATGTGCTGCTGATTAACTGTGGATTTGAGAAAGTGATTTAAGCCTCACTGAGCCTCAGTTTCCTCATCTGTAAAATGGGGCTAGTAATACCTGTCTCTGAGGGTTGTGCTCCTTTTCTAATTATTATAGATCATCTCGTGGTCATAGCTTGCAGTGAATTGGTAATGCAGGTGACAGGCCAGTGATGTTCTGCTGTCTTTTATCTGGAAAATGACAAAACCTGGGTGTGGGGGTCCTGAGACCTTAGTTATTCACTCCTTTCCCCTGGTCCAACCCAGAAGTGTTTTCCTCCTGTTATCCTGTCTGTCTCCTCGCTCCCTTCCCTGTCGCATGGGGCCCCCCGTCAGAGCCCAGAACTCTGCTGGGTCCACTCTGCGTTCAGGGACCACCAGGCCTCTTTCTCTCGGTGCCTCTCTGCTTGGCCCACCCGAGGCCTCTTCCTCTCCATCTCCCCCTCCCTCCTCGTAGCGCATCATTCTCATTTTCTCTGCAGAGCCTGGGAAATTGAGGAGTCCCTTGTGGCAGACGGGCAGGGCTGACCTTGAAGCAGATCTTTAATAAAAAATGAGCAGAGACAGCAGCCTCCCCCATTCCTCAGCTTGCCTCCCCTGACACCCCGCCTCCCTCCAGCCTGGGTTCTCCTCTCCTTAGCCTGTAAATCTACCGTAAGGGGCTACTGCTCTGGGTTAAGCATCGCCTTCATCAGGGTCCTTTTAGAGGGTGCAAATCCCTGGGCTGTGGGAGTGCGAAGGAGGGAAGTTTTTGTTGGGATGGCGGGGGCGGGAGGAAGTGGTATAGGAGGGGAGGGGGCTATACTCTGAGGCTGTGGGCCCTGCCTGTGTAAACACAAGAATCCCCCTCCCACTGAGGCCTCACAATTGTTTCAATGGTTCAGACCCACCCCTGGCCCAAAACCATCCTGGGCTGCAGTTGGGGGCGTCATCAGCAGCCTAGGCCTCACCCACTTGGGTACTTGGAATGAAGTCCCCCACAGACCCAGGTCCCACTCAGCCTGAGCGCCGGAGTGAGAGGGACCTGTACGTTGAACACTGCCATATCCCAGCAATTGCATTCAGCCTCATTACCTCTAATCCTCCCAGTGAGCTCCTGAGCTGGGGATCACTGTCCCATCTCACAGATGGCAGCACTGAGGATCAGAGAGGTTCAGCGCTGCCCACAGCCACCCAGCCCATCGGTGACCTGGGCGGTGACTTGAGCCACCATCTGTCTGACGCAAAGCCAAGCGTGTCCCCTGAACCACTAACCTCAGAGCTGAGCACAGTCTTATTCCTTCTTCCTGCTCCTGACCAGAGCACACAGTTCCTCCGCTTCCCTGAGGCTGCACCCCACCCTCCAGTGTGGGCCCTGTGGGAGGCACAGACCTCCCAGAGCCAGGTTGCCAATTCCCTGGCTCCTCGGTGCATCCCCCTTTCCCCCTGGACCTTTTGGGACCCCAGAGCCTAAACCCACCCTGAGCTGTCCACATAGTGGGTGTGACTCTGGCTGGCCCAGCTACTTTGCCCCTTGGGGTCTTACAGGCATACAAGAGGTGTAGATATGTGTGTGAACAGATGGGTGGATACAATGTGTGTCAAGGGCCTGGGGAATAGATGAGTGAGTGAACAACTTAGTGAATAAATCTGCAAATGAGTGAATGAATGAGAAGTCATTCAAATGGATCCGTGAATGAGGCACTGAGTCAGTGAACTCCATCCACCAGGCAAGGTCAGGGCAGGAGCAAAGAGATTGTGTCCTCTCTGGGCTCTGCCTCCCCATGAGGCCCACTGTGACAGAGATGCCCACCAAGTTGTCAATGGGATGTGAATGCCCATCCAGGGACTACATCTCCCAGCATTCCCTGCATACAGATAGACTATGTGACCAATTGTCACCAATGATGTGCAGGCAGAAGTGCCATTTTCCTGGAAGAGGCACCTAAGAAGCAGGTGTGCGCTCTCTTTCCTCTCTCCCCTCTCTTCTCCCATTTGCTGGCAGGTTGTACAGGACTCCAAGGCCCTGGGGAGGGGAGAGGGAGCCACAAGATGGAAGGAGCCTGAGTCCCTGTATCATCATGAGGAAGAGAGCTGCCTGCTGACCAGGAACATCAGCCTAAGACTGTTAGAGAATGAGAAATAATAAGTAGCGATAAGCTACTGAAATTTTAGAATTTATTTGTTATAGCAGCTAGCGTTTCCTTAAGTGACACTCACAGAAGATAATTATTCATTGCCAAGCTATGGAACTCATCCCTAAAACACTTAGGCAGGGGCTGTGGAGACCCTCGACAGGCATCTGTGACAAGGGCCAGTAGGTGCTCCATCCTTTGCCTGCTGGTGGTGGGGATAGACCGTGTGACCTCACAGCTTTCTTCTCACCTCTCCCATTCAGGGAGGAGTTAATGTTGCTCTGGGGTTGGGGGAGGGACTCAGGCAGGTATTGGGAATAAAAGTGACTACTTAGACAAAACTATAGTATTAGAAGTCAGGATAGTGTTTGTCCTTGGGGAGGGCGTGACTAGAAGGGGTATAGGAGGGCTGGTAATGTTGTTTCTTGATCTGGATGCTGGTCCATGGCTGTGTTCAGTTTGTGAAAATTCATTGAGCTGTATATGTATGATTTCCATACTTTATGTATTATTGTATTTTAATAAAAAATTTTAAATGCCCAGGAGAAGGGAGGGTTAGGGTGAGGAGACAAAAAGAGTAAAAGAAGACAGGGGAATGTCAGCAGAGGGACAGGAGGGGTGCAGGTGGGCAGAGGGCAGCCCTGCCCCTGCACCCATCACTGTAGCCTGGGATGTACACCTCCCTTCTTTTCTTGGCAGGTCATCATAGACCCTTACCCAACACCCATTGTCTCTCCATCCTACACTGGGCACCTACTGCATCCAGGTCCAGGAAGAATCCAGGTTGTCCCAATGGGCAGGTCCCCTGTCCTGGGAACCCCCATCCCCGAGTGTGCAGTGAGCTCTTCTTAAAGGCCTTGAGCGCCACACCTGGGTCCATGCATTCCAATCAGGACAGGGCGGGCGGGGAAGGGATGCAGCTGCAGAGATGGCACCTGAGGCTGTCTTGGAGGCTGTGACCCAGTTTCATCTCCAACATTCGTCTGCCAGCAGAAGTGATCCCAGTCACCTGAACCCACCATACACTAAGTCCCATACACAGCCCCATACACATGTCATATCCACTCATACACACACACACTCAGGAACATTGTTATATCTCTACACCTGGACAACCCAAACCTCAGACACACACAGCACACACACACTCCCACATCAACATGGGCCCCACACATGTGTGTCCGTGCATAAATACGCCCACCAACACATCAGACCCTGGGACAGAGATGGCTAGGGACGGCTTGTAGGAGGCATGCACCCACACTGAACCTGACCCCCAAGACACCCAGAGGCAGGAGGGGATCAACTGAGGGTCTCTTTAGGGGGTCTTAACCTGGGCACCATCTCTTTCATGGTCACTTTCCTGACTGTCCAGTGGCCCAAGAGAAGCCCCCCCAGCCCCACCCCAGCTGGAGTGGCAGCCAGAGTGAGCTGGGGCCAGGGCTGGAAGGCAGAGCCAGGTGGCAGCAGCTGGGGAACTCCAGGGTCCTAGACTGGACCAACCTGGGCCTGCCCAGTCCGACTGCTCTGGGGAAAGGGCAGCTGGCCTGGGACAGGCTGTCAGGCAGGGTCGGTGAAAGAGCAGGCTACTTGGGAAAGGCCTGCAGCTGTGTGTGTACACACACGCAGAGATTGGTATTAATGTGATGCATTTAATTGCACACTACCAAAAAGCCTCCCTCTTTCTCTCCCCTGGCCGTGTTTAATGATCCCCCCGGGGACCCCAGCAGGCTAAATTTGCTTCCTGAGCTGAGGCCAGCTCAGACAAAGCCCAGGCTGGCCCAGCCTTGTGGGGTGGGAGGGCCCTGCGCATGTGCTCTGCCTGGGGCTGTCCCCAGGACCCCGGCTTCCTTATCTCTGGCCAGAGCCCTCCTCCCAGTAGCCCTCACCCTCAGACCTGGAGCCCCAGCAGGGCCCTGACCTCCAAGTGAGGAACATGGCAAGGATGGTCAGTATTTATTGAGTGCCTACTGTGTGCTGTGGACTTTATTTTTTTTTTTTTATTAAAAAAATTTTTTGGCCACACCGCACGGCATGCGGAATCTTATTTCCCTGACCAGGGATCGAACCTGTGCCCCCTGCTGTGGAAGGGCGGAGTCCCAACCCCTGGACCACCAGGGAAGTCCTTGCTGTGGATTTTAGACACTAAATCCTCTCAGCAAGCCTGGGAAGGGGCATAATTTTACTAGTGAGGAAGCCGAGACCCAGAGAGGTTAAGTAATTTGCTCAAGGCTCCACAGCCTTGGGGGCTTGGGGATGGGGAGGAGGTCTGGGGTCTGGAGTGAGGTGACCCCCCTTGTTGGCCCTCAGCAGCCTCACCTCCCAGGCTGTCCTTCTAGACTACTCCAGCCCTGTTGGGCTCTCCTTCTGGAAGGTTCTGTCGCACTGGGAAGCGTGGAGTCAAATTTGTAACGTAGCACGGTGTCACTGAAACGTCCGCAATTCCTGTCCTATCTCCACATTTCTGTTCCTCTGAGCACCTTCTGTGCTGCTGTTTAACTCATTCTTGAAATCAGTTCCTGTTTGTACTCAGCCTTGTCTGAGTCTTGCTGCCCAGGGTGTGGCAGGCTTGATGAGCTGGTTTCCGACATTGAGACACTCGTCACAATAAACATCCTAAGTCAGGTCAGGGCTCCTGGGAGAGGCCTGGCCTGGGCAGTGGCCTCCTCCTTCAGCCTCTCCCACAGCTGCTGGGACAGTCCCCCCTCCAACAGCTGGTCACCTGACTCGAGCCTCAGTCTGTTAATTATCCTACACGTACCCGTGCCCAGGAGGTGCCTGGGACAGAGTAGCTGTCCAGTAAAGGCAGCTAAAGCTGCACTGGGCTCGCATCGGGAGGGGGAGAATGGGGGGTGCTCCTGGGCAGCCCCTCCCTGCTCTCCCGTTTGTAACAGCTGTGAGATGTGAAAGGTTCCAGGCGAGGACAAGATGCTCTGTGATGCAAACTGGCACTGCCTGGTCCGCTCCAAGCGCTCAGTGGGAGGCGCTTGAGGGTCCCATTGCCCCCCACCCCTTTCCTGAGCCAGAGCTTTTCCCTGAGCCCAGACCAGGTACATCTGGCACCGGTCACCGCTTTCAGAGCTTACAGTCACCCAAAACATACACCCCACATACACACACAGCCCACACATACACACACATCACGCAGAATCACCCCAACCCGTGAAAGAAGCATTCCCAATCACCCCTACCCCAGCCGCAACCAGCCGACCTCCATCTCTGGCAGGAAGGGAGTTAACCTAATTACTGGCCTGCGTCTGCCTGGCAAGAGGCTCTCAGCCTGGCTGGGAGAATATTAGCATCAGCAGGAGCCTGGGAGGGAGAGAGCAGGGCGGGGAGGAGTTATTTTTAGGCAACGGAGGTGGGGTTTGTAGTTGAGCTGGGCTGGTGGCTTAGGGAGCAGGGGGCCGTCTTCACGGAGTGATGGAGGGCTCAGGTCAGGGGGTGAGGCAGCCTGGCTGTGGCCTCTCCTAAGAGGGACCAGGCCAGCTCTTAGGAAGGAGGGGAGGGGACAGAGAGAAGGAAGGAGGGACTTGCCAAGACTTCCTACCAGAGCTGTCTCACTGGGCTGGGTTGCCAGCTGGGAGAATGTGAAATGGCTCTAAAGTGGGGAGAAGGCTCTGCATGACCTGACAGCCCCTCCCCCCACCCACAGACAGACACACAGGGTGGGAGCAGGGCGGGGCTTCTCCATCAGGCCTTGAGAGCAGCTGGGCAGTGGCAGGGTCTGTGACTTCCTGAGGGCACACCAGCTCCTTTGTAAATGGCTGGTCCCCTCCATTCAGGCTCCCGATCTGGGGTCAATGTTCCCCCCATCCTCTGTGGAGTGCCCCCAAGATCCTGTCTCGCAGTGGGGGGCACACGGGGCAACCCCCCAACTCCCAAAGCACATAAAACATCAGAGCATGGTGAGCCAAGAACCCAAGAAATCCAAGGGTCTGGTTTCATGGCACAGAACCGTCCCACATTCAGACAGCCCTGCCCTCCCCAAGGCTGCAGGCACCTTGCTGACTGGGGCAGGGGAAGCTCTGCAGCCAGAATGCCTAGGTTCAAATCCCAGCTCCCTTTACCTGCTGTGTGACCTTGGAAAGTTACTCAACCTCTCTGGGCATTACTTCTCTTGCTAACGTAGCCACCTTAGAGGACTGAGATGAGGATAAAAGGGAATATGTGTGCAAAATGCCTAGGAGGGTGTACCAGTTTCCCATGGCTGCTGTAACAAATGACTACAAGCTTAGTGGCTTAAAACAACACACATTTATTATCTAACAGTTCTGGAGGTCAGACTTTCTACAATCAAGGTGTCAGCAGGGCTGCTTTCCTTCTGGAGGCTCTAGGGGAGAATATTTCCTTGCCTGCCTTTCTGGAGTCTGCCTACACTCCTTGGCTTGTGGGCCCTCCCTCCCTCCCTCTTCAAGGCTTGAAACGTAGCATCTTCAGATCTCTCTCACTCTGACCACCTGTCATCACATCCACTGCTTTGATTCTGACTTTGATTCCGCTCTTCCTGCCTCCCTCTTAGGAGGACCATTGTGATTACATTAGACCCACCCAGATAATCCAGGAGAATCTCCCCATCTTAAAATCTTTAACTTCATCGTATCTACAAAGTCCCTTGGAAGGCAACATATTCACAGGGGTATGTTTCAGGGATAAGGAAATGGACATTTCTGGGGGCCATTATTCTGCCTCTACTAGGAGGCCTGGGAAGTAGTGAGTGCTCAGCAAATGTGAGGGAAAAGTGCTCACGGCCTGGACAGGGGGACACAGCTTGCACACTTGGGGGATGATTTAGTCGATAAGGGTTTCTAGGGGCCGCCAGGAAAAGTTGGCCCTGGCTCTTGGCTTCCCCCGGCAAAGGCTCAGCCAGCTCATCAAGGTCATTAACACCATCCACTCAGTCCCCGGGTTTTTGTTCCTTGCTGAGGCAGACAGGAGTCATGTGACAGGAGGCCACCGGAAGGTAGGGATGACAGCCAGTTCACAGACTGGGAGGTGTATAATTGGAGCTTGAAAGTGGGGGTGTGGTTAGTTTAACCCACGCTGCCAGTGGGCTGATGGACTTCTGGGTGGTAGAGATGGGGCTGGGAAATGCTGGTGTTTTCTCCATGTCCCCGTCATCCTTCCCTTCCCACTCACTGCCACCCCGCTTCGGGCCCTTGTCCCTTCTGCTGTCAAAGTATCCTGAGCAGTCCCTGCTGCCACATCTTTCCTACTTAAGTGTGGCCAGCAGCAGGGACATCACCTGGATCCCTCCCCAGCCTCCTGGGCCACAATCTGTATGTTAACAAGCCCCCTCCTAGGATCGTGTCACCAGCCTGATCAGCGCCTTTACCCTCCCTGTTCCCACCACCCACAGGACAAGGTCTGAGCTCTGCAGCCTGCATGCAAGAGCCCCACCCTCCCAGCCCAAATGGCCTCACTCCCTTCATCGTGTGAACACTGGCCATTCCTCAAACCCTCTCGAGCCCCTTCTCCTAAGCCTAGCCTGATCCTGCTGCGGCTGCTGTGACCACCCTGCCCTCCTGGCCTGCTGGAATCCTACCCCTGCTCCAGGCCCAGCTCAAATGCCCTCTCCTCCTCTTCCCTCCTGGCTATCTTGATGGGGCAGTCTTCTCTGATCCTGGCCTCTGCCAAGATGTCCAGAAGTAACCTAGTCCTCTTCTGAGTCCTGTGGTACTTGATCTGCATTTTTGATTCTCTCATCCCTGACTTATCTGTAAGCCCTGAAAGGCAGGAGGCTTCAATAGTGAAAAGAGCTCTGGGGCAGCCAGTGTCCAAAGTGCGGTCGGTCACTGACTACCCCATCCCCCTCAGCATAATCTGAGGGATCTGGAATATTATAGGTTCTTGGTCCTTCCTCTCAAGACTGCTAGATCAGAACTTCTGAGGGGTGGGCACAGGAACCTGCAATAAAAAAATTTTATTTAAATTGGAGTACAATTGATTTACAATGTGTTAGTTACTGCTGTACAGCAAAGTGATTCAGTTATACATATGTATACTTTTTTTTGTGTGTGTGTGGTACACGGGCCTCTCACTGCTGTGGCCTCTCCCCTTGCGGAGCACAGGCTCCAGACGTGCAGGCTCAGTGGCCATGGCTTACGGGCCCAGCTGCTCCGCGGCATGTGGGATCTTCCCGGACCGGGGCACGAACCCATATCCCCTGCATCGGCAGGCAGACTCTCAACCACTGTGCCACCAGGGAAGCCCCCTATGTATACTTTTTAAAAAATATTATTTTCCATTATGGTTTATCATAAGACATTGAATATAGTTCTCTGTGCTATACAGTAGGACCTTGTTGTTTATCCATTCTATACATAAAAGCTTCCATCTGCTAACTTCAACCTCCCACTCCATCCCTCCCCCAACCCCTCCCCCTTGGCAACCACCAGTCTGTTCTGTGATTCTGTTTCATGGGTAGGTTCATTTGTGTCGTATTTTAGATTCCACATATAAGTGATATCATACGGTATTTATCCTTCTCTTACTTCACTTAGTATGATAATCTCTAGGTCCATCCATGCTGCTGCAGATGGCATTATTTTGTTCTTTTTTATGGCTGAGTAGTATTCCATTGTATATATGTACCACATCTTCTTTATCCATTCCTCTGTGGATGGACATTTAGGTTGTTTCCATGTCTTGGCTATTGTGAATACTGCTGCTATGAACACAGGGGTGCATGTTATCTTTTGAAACTATAGTTTTGTCTGGATATAACCCAGGAGAGGGGTTGCTGGAGCCTATGGTAATTCTATTTTTAGTTTTCTGAGGAACCTCCATACTGTTTTCCACAGTGGCTGCACCAGTTTACATTCCCACTAACAGTGTAGGAGGGGGCTGCATTTTAAGCAAACCCCTTGGACGGGCCTTATGTGTGGTAACCGCTGGTGTATGGAGACTGACACTGACCTGACTACCCTAAACCAAGACCACTTGCGGAGTCATCGCACTAGTCCTGCCTGTCAGGGTTGTGACAAGGACGTCAGGAAGCAGCAAATGCACCCCAGAGCTGGCACGGTGCCTCACGTACAGAACCTCCAGGAGGCATTAGTCCAACAGCACCGTGCTGTCCAGAGTCATGGTCTTCATAGTAGTGAAAACCTAAACCACCTAATGATCCAACAGTGGAATACAGTTTATAGTACATTCACCCTAAGGATCATCCAGCTGTTAAACAAGCGATACGGGAAGACACGGTTACACTTAAAGTAAACGAGTTGTGCGCGTGTGGTAGAGAATCTCCAGAGTTGGCTCCCAAAGGACGCTTGAGGCTCCCCCCACCATGGACCTGGGCTTGCCTGGTGACTCGCTTTAGCCACGAGGATCTGGCAACTGTGATGCTGTGCCAGTTCTGAGCCTAAGCTTTAACGCCTGGGAGCTTCTGCTTTTGCACTTTGGGGAACCCCAGGCCATCAAGTAAGAAATCTGCACACCCTGCTGTAGGGGCCTCGTGGAGCCCAGCTGTCCCACCATCCCCTCAACAGCAGCCATGCGCCGGAGCCATCATCTTGAACGCACCTGACTGGCCAGCCTCCCATACCTGGAGGAGCAGAACCTTCCAGCGGAACCCTGCCAACCACAGAATCGTGAGACATAATAAAATACTGGCTTAAGAGCAACTAAATTGTGTGTGTTACACAGTAATAATCAGAAGGACAGGTTGCAAAATGGCACAAGAAGCTTTATCTCAACTTTTGAAATATGCAAAATTAGGTGCACAAATACTATTATAGGAGATAATTTCCTGTATTATTTGGCTACATTTTAGGTTTTAAACAATGAACATTATCACTTATCTAAGAACACAATGATGTCATACTTGATAAAATACACTTCAGTTTTAGTTTAAAAAAAAAACCTGCAGATAAATGTGTCTCTGTCTACTGGGAGTAGCTCGATCACCACCTGCCCTTTCACCTTTCTGTTGTCAGAAAGTTCTCAGGTATTGAGCTCAGTTTCCACTTCAGAGGCCACGGCTTCTGGGGAGCAAACTGTACCCGAAGGGGATCAGGTCTCCCTTTAATTCCCCACATGTATCCTAAGCCCAGCTAATGCAACAAAGTCCCTTCTGGCCACTGATAAAGACAGGAAGCCACCTCCCCTGTGTCATCAGCCCTGTGGCTGCAGCTGGTGTTTTGGTCTGGTTGTTCCTGCCCCTGCCCAGCCCTCCTCACTGGCTTTGGCTAGTCATTGCCCCTGAGTATCAGGGCTCGATCAGAAGAGGACGAAGTCCAGCCAGTGGTGCTGTCTGCTTGCCCAGAAAAACCACGCAGAAAGAACCTGCGACAGAAGACAGCGGCCCAGCGTCGGCCACTGAGCTGCCACCCTCACAGGCAAGAGGACACCGAGGAATCAGACCCAAGCTGGCCCTTCCTTCAGCTCACACACCTGAGGGACACGATGGTGCAAAGAGCAGGGTTGGGGGAGCACTTACTGATGAAGATTACAGACTTGAAGCTACTGATGAGACCATGATGTTTCAGTCTACTCTTTAAATAACACCTAGTTCTGATTCGTGACGGAAGAGACGCCAGACACACACTCTGCAGTCAGCTCCAATGGGGTTCTGAAAGCACAGTATTTAATTGGAGACCTTGAAAAAGAAAATCAAGGCCTGCTTTTATTGATGCACCGACAGACTGACCCGAGATTTGGAAGGGGCAGTTCGCTAATACAATACCCATCATCAAAGCAAACTGAGAAGACCACGGTGTCTGAAGTGGCTTTACAGCGACACGACGCCTTAATAAGTTACGGAGACGGCCTGCTCGTTACCCGCCTTCTCACTTCATGTTCTTTACAAACTCCTCTCCTTTCTTGATGGAGGCTTTCAGCTCAGGAATGGCCTCGGCGATCATCTTCTCTTCGAAAGGGGAGATTTTGCCAATGCCTAGATTCTTCTCGATGCCCTTTTTCTGAAGGAGAGAGGGGAGGTGGTAAGATTTTACAAGAAAGTTTCCATGAATGGGTTTGTTACAGAAAATCCCGCTTGTAACTTCCATCAGCCCTGCCTCGCCTGTCTAACCGGTGGCTTCTGGGCAGCCTGCTGAGGGAGTCGCACACCCCGGGGACGGGGCAGGACGGGGCAGGGCGAGGCCGGGCGGGTGTGAGCCGTGCCAGGAACTCAGCTTCTGTCATTCAGCCCTGGGCTGGGAGCTGGGCTCTGGCACTCGCTGTGTGTGCACCTGTCACACACAAGCCAAGTGTGTTTCCTTGTTGACCCCACAGGAGGCTGTGAGGACACATGTGGGTTGCTTGGCACACAAAGAACTCAATAATTAGAAGCGCCCGAGTTATTCTCCCTGACACAGAGTGTACTTTTGGGATCTAGTTTTTTTCCCAAGTTGGTAAAGGACTGAAGAAACACTTTAATAGCCACCTGAATCCAACGTAATTAAGGAGATACACGTCGGACGTTAGGAAAACAGCAGGCTGGCGTCCAGGCTGCCTCCTCGGAGCCTCCCTGACCAGGACCATCAGCCCTGGGGGCCTCTCCTACAGGCCCCACCAAGCTGCACACACCTGCGCTCAGCTGGCTCTGGAGCTAACCACAGGTAGTTCTGGAGACCAGTGGTGGTCTCAGGGATATTGGACACCAGGGTGTCTGTGGGAAGGGCTTCTTTCTGGGCATGAGAGGAAGGCGAGCACACATTTGCCTGATTCCAGCGGGTGCCCACAGCTAAGACGTGGAAACCTGCTCACTGAAGACTCGGTAGGAGTCAAGCAGACCAGAGAGCTGCCCCAAACCAGCCTGGCTGAAGCCAGCAAGGTGACTAGAAGGGCCCTGTCCCAGTGCATTTCAAGAAGGAAAACCAGTGAGACGAGGAGCAGGACCCAGGGAACGCCTGAATTGGAAGGTCTAACAAGTGCGCACGCCTCGGCAGGCCCCGAGGTCAGAATGAGGACGAACAAGCACAGCCTGGTGCGGGGAAGCCTCTTCTGTGAGGGCTGTACGTGGGCCGCCTCGGGACACAACGAGGGTCTAATTGGGAAACACACCCAGGCAGCCGCTGCTGACTGGCTGCTGGAGCCGTGAGATTCCCGTCAGCCCCCCAGACTGAGGTTTCTGCCCACTCCTGATTCTGTGATGCTTCTACCCTCAAAAATCCAAGCACGGGCCAGGCGGTGAGATGCAGTTACTGCACAAGGAAATCTGAACCATGGAGCAAATGCACGGAGTACGGCTGCTGAGTCTCAGCTACAGAAAATGCTCCTCCTTCCGGCCAAGACCTGGCCTCCAAGATACATACCCCGAGCAGCAATGGTGTGGAGAAGTACGGACAGTCCGTTTCTTGCGACTTAATGAAGGAACATTCGACAACTCCTTCCTTCCCGTTCATCGCATCCACGAGGGAGAAGACAAACCGGGCTCCAGCATACGCCATGGATAGGGTGGCAGAGCCTAGGAGGACAAAGGCAGGTCAGCCAAGCTAGCACTGCGACGTAAGATCCAGGTGAGCATCCCCGCCAGCTAAAACCCCATCTGCATAACCTCCAGCTTTCCAGTCTCATCAGGAATTTAGGTCAGCATCCCTTGAAGTGACAGACCCGCAGATGGCATGGAATCAGCTCTGCTGACCTCAAACCCTACTCCACGCCCCCCAGCAAGTTGCGCTGCCCTCTGACGGGGGGCCTGCTTATCAAGCAGATGGACGTGAAACTTAGAAAAGGACCCGCTCCTTGCTGGGCCCTCATGAGTCTTCGGCTCTGCCTCTAAAAGCCTGGGGCTGCCTGAGCGCCTACCTGCTCCGGCCTTAGCCTTGACCACCTCCGTGCCGGCCTCCTGGATCCGCCCGATGAGGGTGGTCAGCTGGTCCTGGGGGATGTCCACCTTGGGGGTGCACTGCAAGTGGAAGTCACAGGGATCATGTGAGCAGGGCCAGGCTCCGGTCACCTCCCAGCCCCACGCCCGGTGGGCCCCGGCATCGCTGCCACGTGGGAAATCAAGACCTTTTTTTTTTTTTTTAAAGAAAAAGCCGACTTTGTTGGGAGGTGTAGTGAGTTTTCTACTCATTTTAAAAAAACTTTCTCTATTTTGGACTAATTTTAGACTTAGAGAAACGTTGTAAAAATAGCAGAAAGATTTTCCTCACCCGGCTTACCCTGATAACACTTTACATAACCACAGTGCAATTATAAAGAACAGGAAATTAACTAAACCACAGACCTCACTCAACGGTCACCGACTGTTCCACTACCGTCCCTTCTGTTCAGGGTCCTACCCAGGACCCACCAGCACCCAGGGAGCTCGCCTTTGACTGCTGCCTCAGTCCTCCCCTGGCTTTCAGGACATCTGTCAAGGGTACTGAATGCTCGCTTCGTAGGATGTCCATCAACTTAGATTTAAAAGGTACTTCTTCAGTATTTTCTCCTGAGGTTATGAGGTGATTTATCTTATTCTCAGTGGTGTTTACCTTGTCTCTCCTCATTTTTAAACAAAGCAGTTTTGCCTGCTCTGACCTAATCAGGAAGGCAGTGATGTCTCCACCAGCAGTTTTCACTGTGTAGGAGCTGGCCGTTTTGAACACCTTCTGACCACACTCACTCCCACAGCTGCGGACGCTGACCACAGCCCCACAGCAGGAATCTCTTCAAAGTAACAACAGACGGTGAGATCCACATCAGCCTGATCCGAGGGCCCCAAAGTGAACCTCTGAACTGTGCTCGTGGTCTTGAGGCTTCTGGGCAGGGTGACACACACACCTGAGAGATCAGGGGGATGATGGTCTTCCCAGCATGGCCGCCAATGACAGGAACGTTGACGCGAGCCGGGTCCAAACCCTGATCACCAGAAGTGCAAAGCTCGATTAAATTTAACAAGCACTTTGAGGGTAAGACATGTCATATGCACCTAAAGCATCAATACCAGAAAAATCCACAGAACTCGGAAACCAGGTAAGAGGCCGCCTGACTCCAGCCGTGCTCACATGTCCCACTAGGCGCCCCCTGCAGTTTCAACACATGCAGTGAGTAACTCGGTGTCTGGTGAGGTCACTCCGAGGCTTTCCCTTCACAATGTGCTGAAAACTGCCTTCTTGAAGGGTCCCAATTGGTCCCCATCAGTCCGACAGCTTCTTGGAATCAGAGGATGACAATCCTCTTTCCCACACCTGATGTCATCCCCATGCATTAGCTCAGACTTATGTGCCTGTACTTTGTTACAGAGAACAAATACCTCGTATCAGAGCAAGATTCCAGAACACCCAGGGGTGAGAAGTCTGTCAACTCAAACAGTGATTGGAACAGAAAGAAGGAAACCAAGTTGAAAGGGGTCACAACGCCAAGGTTCATTAAGTGGGGCTTGCTGGGACGGCTGATTCATTTGTTAAACCGGAGGCACGATGCCCCCAAGAATCTGCGAACCAGGTATTTCTTAACACAGTCAAAAAAAGAAGCTGGTGGGAGTAACGGGAGGGGGTGAGCAGTCCCAAAATGCTGCCACCTTCCCCAAATGCTGCAGCTGCTAAAGAGAGACACCGTAAGTTAGGAACCAGCCTTGCCTAGGTCAGGGAGCCCAGCCACAAGGGTGGGCAGACCCAGCAGCACAGCTAATGGACATGCGCGGCAGTGTCTACAGGCCAGGGCGCCACGCCGGTCACCAGGGACACAGGCACGAACAGAAAGGGCCCCTGCTTTTGAGAAGCTCATTGTCCAAAATGAGACAGATACAAACAGACGCTCCAATGCGATGGGTGAAGCCAGCCACAGGGTGGCTCTGGAAGGCACCAGAGAGAAGGCCTCCTGGGGCAGACCTAACTTCATCTGGGAAGGAGCAGGACTCCACCAAGGGGAAGCGTATTCTAGGCAAAAGGAGCAGAAAGAACAAAGACCTGGGGGTTCACAGAGCATGTACCACAGCAGAGCAGGAAGTGCAAAGGGCAAGTCCAGTGGAAGGCGGGGGTAGAGACGGCCGATGGGGGAGCCACAGGCTGCGAGGTTAAGGGCAGCTTTTCATTCTCCGTGCAATTCAGGAACTTTTAAGAATGCCAGGCAGCCTGAGATAAAGGGCGCACTCCTTAACTGACGCATCCAGCGCTAGATTCTCCAGCCAGGGTGGAGACATGCTTCCCCACCTCACATGGCAAAGCTTTGAGGCCAAGCCTCCATGGTCTAACAGAACTCTCTGTGGGAACACAGCAGCCACGTGGGGCTTTGGAGCATTTCAAGTGTGGCTGGTGCAACAGAGGACCACAGTTTCTAACTTAATTATGATTAATTCAAATAGCCACAGGTATCTACTGTTGCAGCAGGATTAGGGACCCAGGGGAAATGTGTGCTTCCCCCTGGAGCTGGCAGCACCACGGGAGCCCTACGAGAACGAGCACTGCTGCTTCCAGGAACCGGGGGTGTGTGCCTCGGGAAGCTGAAACCCCCGCCTCCCGGCCTGGGTGCATTCAGACTCGGCTTCACCGAGACCCGCTCCGCAAAGCCTTTCCTGACTCAAAGACAACCACAGTCTAAACACACGTGCGCTGAAATGGTGATTCAGTTGTCTCTGGAATTACAGTGTCTCTTTCCGCTTCACTCACAGAGCTCCCAGGCCCCGGGGCCACATCTCAGGGATCCGACCCCACTCGGAGAGCAGAGCCTGAGGAACATGCCAGAGCGTGAATCACAGCGGGGCACCGTACCGTCCACACCCCAGAAGAGAAGTGCTGGGCGCAGGGGAGGAAGAGGAAGGTCAACGGTCCTGTGTGTGCCCTTCTCACTAAGCTGTGTGCACGACAATTATTCCCGACTTGGGAGGACTCCCTCCTCCATAAGTTCACGAAAAATGGCCTGAAGCTCAGGAGGGACACTTATTTGGGCCAGAGGAAGTGGTTCTGCTGGGTCCATAACCCAAAAGACTAGACAGTGAGTTGTGAAAGGTACCGAGGACTCCAGACCTGGCGCCGGTGCCAAGTCCCCCTCGGGACAAGCCTGGCGGCTCAGGAAGAAGCAGGCAGCCAGCAGGAGAACTGAGGTAAGTCACTGCAGGAACCCAGGAAGGGAGTCAGAACACAGACCAGGGACAAGAATTCTGACATGATTTCAGGGACTTTCCCAAGTTCTTCATGTTGGCTGATTTTATCATTTGCCTAATGATGAGCGGGTAAAACCTGTTAGGACCAGTTTTCAGAGCCGAGCCGATGAACACACGAAGAGCACAACCCAGTCTAGCCAGTGAGAAACCCAGGGAAAGCCGAACTGTTGATACAGTAGGGAGAAGAGCGAGCTTGGCCGGTTTCAGC
Source organism: Mesoplodon mirus (assembly GCF_964341445.2). Taxonomy (NCBI): domain Eukaryota; kingdom Metazoa; phylum Chordata; class Mammalia; order Artiodactyla; family Ziphiidae; genus Mesoplodon; species Mesoplodon mirus. The sequence continues at coordinate 35,851,345 of NC_138991.1, forward strand.
CTGCAGAGGCCTGCTGTCTGTGTTCCCCAAGAGAACGCGCAAGCTGCTTCCCACCAAGGAGGCGAGCTATAAGGACATTTAAACCCTCCAGTTACATGTGACCTGTAAGGGCCCCGGTGTCCTCCATGCCCGTAAATGAGCCAAGAACAGCCAGAGAGGTTCAGAAAGGTAACTTGAAAGATGCCCGATGCAGCTCTTACCTTCAGTTCTGCAACAAAAGTGTTGGCTCGGACAATGTCCAGGGTTGTCACCCCAAATATTTTATTGGGGTTGTATACTCCGTGTTTCTTGAAAACTTCTGCTGTGATTGGGATGGTGGAGTTAACCTAGTAAATCCAAGAGAGAGGGGCACAATTCGCCTGCGTTCTGAGAGCAGAGCCATGCGACAGAAGGAAAAATCTTCTCGTCAGACCATTAACAAGCCCTAAGCTGTCACATTAAATTGCCCTGATAAGCGACCTTCACGATGGAAGGCCCCCTACTCTAAAAGACTGCTTCTTTTCCCCGCCACGAGAAAGAAGAAACCATTCACTGAGGAAGGCACTCTTCCCCTTGGTGGCCTCTGAGCCCAAAGTTCAAACATGCACGTGACCCTTCAACTATCAACTTAAAAATGTGATGAAGGCTCCACAAGACACCTTCTGCTCCAGCTGGGACTTAGCCCAAATGGCCTTTTAAAAAGAAAAAAAGACAGCCTAGCAAGAAGCTACAAGCTACAAGTTCAGTCCCAGCTCTGTCACTCTGTGTCGTAGCCCCGGCCAAGTTATCTCAACTCCTTAGAACTCAGTTTCTTAAAACGGGAGACAACTACCTCATGAGGCTGTTGTGAAGATTAAGTGACTTAATACATGGCCAGTGCTTAACACATTACCTGGTACACAGAAAGAATAAAAACAAGACAAAAATAGAGAGATTTATATTAGGCACCGGTTAATCAGCCCCCCAAGAACTTCTGACCAGTTGCCCCCGAGGAAAGGTGAGCTGGTTGGAAAGGGCAGGATCCTCTTCTCAGAAGCCACGGGCACAAGCTCTGCATGTTTATCAGAGGCACGTTCCTGAGTCAACATCAATGTCACTGCACTTTCACCCAGATCCTTCTTATACTCGGGAGACCAGAGTCCAGATCAACCAACAGGGAGGAACGGAAGGGCTGCTGTCAAATGCAACCTGAGGCCCTGCCAGGGCGGGCGTGGGAGCCACAGCCGACTTCTCAGGAGGGACACAGCACCCAGAGTTTCTGAACCGAAGAACTAGCTTCCTGCAAAAACCAGCAAGCAGGGCCTGGGGGGCTGCGTACGGGATCACGTGTGAGTGTGAGGACGGAGGGGGCGCCAGGAAGCAGTAATTGCAAACCCCAAGTAGAACACAGGAAAAGGAGTTAACAGGCTACCACAATCACGGCTGAAGCAGCCTCAGGAATGGGTTTATTTTCCAGGTGGATAAACTAAGATACCGAGAGGGGAAGCCATCTGCCCAAAGGCACACGGTTGATGGGAAAACCAGGTTAAAACTCACTTGGTCTACGCCAGAAGGAATCCTTAGGAAATAAATTTAAGGGCTTTTTATTAGCTCATCCACTTTATGCATTTCAGCACATGAACCTGATTATTCCCCCTCTAAGCACAGAAGCACACTTTTGCTAACTGTGGACTTTCATGCGGCATCAGCCGGCACTCACCGGATTTGCAATAATGCAGATCATGGCCTCAGGACAGTGCTGGGCACAGGCAGCAGTCAGGGTGGCCACAATCGTGGCGTTGGTGTTGAACAGGTCATCCCGGGTCATGCCTGAGAACGATCCAATTCAAGGTGTTCATAAAGCACAGGACGAATTTATAAACACGTACCACGTTGTGTGTGTTTGTTGTTATGGGAAATTCAAACATGAGTGAGACAGGGTCCCTGTTTCAAGTAAATCCATCTTGTAGGGAAAACGGCCCAGTGTGACAAGTACCAAGATAGAGGTCTGTGAGGGTGGAGCGTGGGGAGGGGAATGAGGGGGTTTATACCCGAGGAGGATCACCAAGGATCAGTACAGCTTCCAAGGTGGAGGCAGGTGGAGGAAAGGGCGTTGCATGCAAAAAAAAGTGCACACAGAACACAATGACCTGGGCGAGGGGACCCAGTGACAGGTGGAGGGCTTCATCTGTACCCCACAGGCATGGGGGAGCCTTTGGAATTTTTTCTGCAGCAGAGATCTGACGAGATCCATTTTTCATGGAAAACCACATCCTCAGCTGACTTGTGGGGAGATGCTAGGCAAGGAGTTCGACACACACCTGGTTTCCTTGGGACTCCCGCTGGAATCACCACCACGTCGCAGCCCTTCAGGCAGTCTGGCAGCTGCTCAGGTCCAAGGTAGCCTGGAAAAAACACCCACATGAGCAATTTCACCACTTCCGACTTGGAGAGGCCAGCACGTCTGTGGGGACAGAGCCCAGGTAGGACGGGCCCACCTGAGTCCAAGGCCGGCCATAGGCCTCAGGACAGGCTGGAAAGCCTGCCCATGAAGGGGTTCCTCTTCTGGAGAACTACCACTGTGGGCCTGATGACACCGGCTGGCAGAACAGTCTCTTTCACTCCACTTTCCTCCAGCCTCACTGGCCAAGCCCTGATTCGGAACAGAGTAACCATCCAGTTTCCCACAGAATCAGCCAAGTCGGCTGCTTTTCCTTATCCAACCCACTCGCCAGCACTTCTAAGTCCTTCTTGGTTCCCAGCAAGAGCTGCTTATTCCACGTCATGGTCATCCGAACAAGAGCTCTGTCTCGGAGTCAGATCAGAAGGCGCAGTGGAGGCCAGGAGAGAAAACCCCTGTGCTGATAAACAGGGACTAGATATTAGCATCCATTCTATTTACTCCTATCATCTGAGGAAAAAAAGGTCCACCTTCAAAGATCTCAGGGAAATCGGCCAAAATCTGCTTTGATTTGACTTCTCCCTTATTGTGGGAGCTTTTGGAAACTCAAATATACAGCCCAAAAGAAAATGAGCAAACTAATTCAGAGGGACCACGGAAGGCACACGAACAAATGATCTGACAGTCAATCTCCTGTGCTGTCTACACCAAATGAAGATACCTGCAAACACCATCAAACAGTCTCACACTGACAGCAGAGACAGAAAGCAGTACAAGTTTTCTGCACAGCAATCTGATACTTTATAGTAAAAGCTTTAAAATAGTCATACCTACTCATTCTACTTTTAGGATTCTTTTTTTTAAGGATTCTAAGAAACGATGTAAAGATAAAGATGTTTACACAGCCTAGCTATTTACAGTAGAGCAAAACAGGAAACAGCCCAATGGACAACAGTGTGGGTATAATAATAAATAAGTGATAAATTATAGTACACCTTTAAAAATGATTTTACCAAGAATTTGGTGACATGGAAAAATGCTGCTATAATGTGAAGGTAAAATAAGCAGGATATATATAATTATATGTAATTATGAGTGACTTCTTGGATGACATACCTAGATTTCCCTTGGATTTTCCTAAGGTGGCCATGCTTTGAAGAAGCTGGCAAAGGAAACCCTGGGGTGGAGGGACGGCCCAGGGTGGGGAGCACCTGGCAGCATTTCTCACTGCCCCCATGCCCCTGCAGGAGGCTGCCTCTTCCCCATCCTCATATTACTTGTTAAATTATAAAAAATTAAAAATGGGAAGGTGAGACCACCGCTGTTATTCTCAAAGACACTATTTAAATTTTTGTAGACTCAAGTCAAAAAAGGTGCAATAATTTATAAAATTTAATTCTAAAATGAACATGGAAACCCCAAGTCTCTGAACACCTAGTTTCACTTAAGAATCTCATTCTAAACCTGAATCCTGGCCGACGGGGGAGGAGAGATGAAAGTTCTCCAGGGTCGGCGTGCTCAATACCTTTTACTGTCGGTCTGGTCTCTATGTGGCTCAGATCGGCGGCCACTCCGGGTGTATGAGCAATATCGTAGAGGGTCAGGCGGCTCACCAAGGGGCTGTTCTTCAGGAGAAGTGAAAGCGGCTGCCCGATTCCTCCAGAAGCCCCCAGCACGGCTACTTTAGCATTGTTCTAGAAAGAGGCACAGAGAGAGGACTGTGAAGATGGAATCAGCATGAAAAGGATCCACATGGTAAACTGCAGAGTACTGCACTGGGTCTCTTTTATTGCAGCAGTACCAAATGAAGATGCAATCATATTCCTACCATTCCAAAGGCCCCCTTTCCTTCTGAAGTTCAGAGGTTTGCCTCAGGAAAATAGGGGAGAACTCATGTCTCTAGATGCTGTGACAGTCAGGGGCATACTCCTGTACCCTCCGAAAGGGGAGCAAACTTCACTCAATCGCCACCTGGACTGGTAACAGAAGCCTTTCCTTCAATGTGCAATTTTATTTTTTATAAATTTATTTATTTTGGGCTGAATTGGGTCTTTGTTGCTGCGCACGGGCTTTCTCTAGTTGCGGTGTGCAGGCTTCTCATTGCGGTGGCTTCTCTTGTTGCGGAGCACGGGCTCTAGGCGCACGGGCTTCGGTAGTTGTGACACGTGGGCTCAGCAGTTGTGGCTCACGGGCTCTAGAACGCAGGCTCAGTAGCTGTTGTGCACAGGCTTAGTTGCTCCGCGGCATGTGGGACCTTACTGAATCAGGGCTCAAACCCGTGTCCCCTGCATTGGCAGGCAGATTCTTAACCACTGCGAGTGAGGCTGTTTCTAACCTAAATTCACAAATAAGAAGGGGAGCCTATCCTGGCAAGCAGGCAGGGAGCTGCCAGGGAAGAAGACAAACCAAGAGAAGAGCAGCCACAAGAACTCAAAGCACGGCATGCGGTCCTCTGGGGCAGCCGTGTACTCTGGGTCTTTGCATTATCACTGCACGCTGCGTTCCACAGCAATGGATGCTAGTAATAACGGCTTCCGTTATCAAAAACAAAAATCAAACCAAAACTCAAGCCGAAATGAAAACAACCACACAGTGTAATCTGCTCGAGGAAACTGAAACTCTAAAAAGCATATATTACATCTAAGATTGGAATTCAGGTTTCATTTGTTTGTTTTTAAGTTGGTGCTTTAAAGGTGGACCCTTGACTTCACAGAAAACTAGCTGGACCAACCCAGAACCTGAGGTCTGGCAATCTCACCCACCTCCAGACCTTCAGTTATCACTCCCACATCCTGTCCCGAATCCTAGGGACTCCCAAATTCCAACTCCACATTCCCAGTTCTGTTAGGCATACCACTGGTCCCACAAACCCAACTGTGTAAATAAATTTGTCCTTACCACCTCTTCCATCCCTGTTCCCAAATGGCATCTGTGTTCACCCAAATTCAAAACTTTAGAGCTATCTTCTGCTTCTTCCCTTATTGGAGACACCCAGTTAGGACACGAAAGGACTTGGCATCTCAAACATCTCCCCAATCTGCTCCTGATTTCCATCCCGATTCCATTATCTAACTTAGGTCCTCAGCTCCACCTCTAAACCACCCTTCCAAAAATTCAAAGTTTTAATCATTTCCTTGAGTAAAAATCTTCTCAGGTTCCTCAGGCCCAGATTACTCAGCCTGGCTCCCAAGGCTGACCAGGGCTCCAATGTGGGGAGCATAAGACAGTTCCCTTGGTGTGCAGGATGTCAATGTCAAGGCTGTGTCTTTATTTTCATCAATCAGGTGAAGAATTAAACTCTACCAAGAAACAGACTGACCTGGTGCTCTCAACTAGGGTCCTTAAGTGAATCAGTCCCATGTGACACAGAAGATGAACACAACACAGAGAGAGGGAAGAGGGGATTGCTTTCAGTGTGATGAGGTGATGTTATTGTTTGTATATTATAAGGTTTCATCAACTTAGTTAATATTTATAAAAACATAGCTTGTAAGTGGTGATACCTTTACAGTGAGATGAGAATCTTTGGTATTGCAGGTTAGCTCACGGTCTCTTTGTAAACAAGCTGTTTCCAAACTCCATATCTTTTTCCACGTTGAGGAGTGGTTGTCAACAGCACACTGTTTAGCAACGGGGCTTTGAAAATGGATATATAGTAACACTTCCTTCACTTATAAGTTTGCTTTTTTAAATCTGTTATGGTTTTAAAATTTCTGTTTTTTGTGTCATACATATTAATACATTAGTACATACGGAAAGACATAAATACACTGAGGTTGAAGTCTCCCTAGGCCAATGTACCATCTGGCTCAAGCCCATCTTTCTGACTCATACACTTATATACTTCAACAACTCCACCTTTATGTCCAATAGGCATTTTAAACTCAACATATCCAAATCTGAGCTCCTGATACCCACCCCCCTACAATCACTCTCTTCTAGCAGTATTTCCCACCTCAGCAAACCTCAACTCCAAAACCCAAAGCCTTGGTTTTCTCCATGTTCCTCTTTCTCTCCATACACCTCATGAAATCATTATCAGCAAATCCCACTGTCTCACCTGCAGTTAATCCCCCTTCCCCCACTCCTCAGCATCAGTCTTCATCACCTCCACCTGTCCTATGTTTGTTTATTCACTGTTGGCTTAAGTGCCACTTCTCACTCATCCTGGTATCACCTGCAGCACCCAGCACAGTTCTGGGCAACACGGATACTGAAATGTACTCATTCGTATATTTATTTTTCGAATGAACTGAATGCACAGGAAACTGATCTGAAGAACAAAAGCTAAGTAAGAAATGTGGAACCTCATTTAATAATCACCTCCCTTTTGGGGTGTGGTGCTTTAAGAGGCAATGTGGGCATCTCCTGGATTCTAACTTTGGTTGTATTAGAATCACTTGGGGAACTTGGTAAAAAACACGGAGGCCCAGGTCCTACCTTCCTTCAATGAGCCTCGGCCTCTGATCTTTACCAGCTTTCAGGTGATTCTGACACACTAGAGTTTGAGAATCGCTGCCCTAGAAGAAGACGGCTAAAAATAGCTTAGGCTTAAGTAGTCCCAGGCCAAGCCACGCAGTTAACAACACCCGGGGGGCAGGCCCAGTCCGCCCACCGCAGGAAGGAGCCTTCAAAAGGTCCTTAAGAGGAAGCAGAGTCTTCAGGTTCTTAGAGGAAAGGCTTGATGATCCAAAAAAGTCACTCACAGCGGTCAGGAGAGCTGAATTTTAATCCTCTGGCCAAAACACTGTGTAACCTTGGACCAACGCTCTGCTCTCGGTATCTCTGCCTGTCTGCACTATGGAGTTAAAAATTCACAGTGCTTGTACGGACGCCGCAAGAACGAGGTTAGTCTCTCAAAATACTATGGAAAATAAGTTACTTTCGGCCCTAGAGCTCTGGCTTCTCCACCTTGAAGGAGCACAGGTCAAGAGCAGACCCTCTGGGGGGCCGGGAGGCGAACTGGGAGGCTCGGAGAAGCGCCCTGGTCCTGGAGCTGGACTACTTCCCCACCCCCGACTCCTGGGCTTTCTCCCCCGCACCTCCTGCCCGGTATCAGGGCCGGCCCAGGACGCCACAGCCGAGGACCAGCACCGGGTGGCCCGGGGGTCAAGGTTGCTCGCGAGCCAGTAACACACGTGGCCTAGGTCGGGGAGCCTCCACCTGCAGGAGCCCCTTGCAGGACCTACCTGGGCCGAGGTGCTGAAGCTGCGGCGGAGAGCGGCGCTGGCAGGCCGGGCGAGGGCGGAGAGCATGGCTGAGACGGGCGGGGCGCGGACTGCCAAGAACCTGGCAGCAGGACACTGACTCCAACGACCTCCACGATGCACCGGACCTCCCGGCTCTGTTCCGCCTGGCCTCGCGAGAGTGGCTTGGCTTCCGGCGCCCCACCTCGCAGATCTCGCGGTATCTCGGCCACATCCGGGCTGTCGCGGAGGCCGGCGGAGGGACGCTCCCCGTGCGCAGTTTTGGCGTGGGTGGTAGTGCGGTCGGGCTCCGTGCGGCCTGTGGGGGAGACGCGGTCGGAGTGGGAGGGAGAGTCTGCACCCGAGAGGTGGAAGAAGACAGGCTTTAGGCTGGAAGAGCCTTAGAGGAGCGATTTTGCAGGTGGGGGCCCGAGACAGAGGCTCTGACAGGGAGGCCGGCTGAGGTCGCGCCGCAGGCCCGACAGAATGGGTGCGGCCCGAGCCCCCCCGAGCTCAGCCCAACCCACCCATCCTGTCTCTGGAGGCGGGAGGGGCTCCGAGCTTTGGAAAGCTCTGGAAAGGAAAGGGGAGAGGGGAGGTTGAGAGTCCTGCGGTTGGGGTGGAGGATGAAGGCTCCTCTAATCATTCACTCCCGTGCACCCCCCCCCCATTGCACACACCCTGTCCACCCGCCAGTGTCGTCCTTCCTGGTGCCCAGGACCTTCTAGTAGAGTTTACAAAGCTTTAGAGGCACCCCTACCAAGAATGGCCGACCCTGAGCACTGACGTGGCGCGAGTTCTACACTGTTCTACGAGTTTACAGGAAAGCAGTCCCGCGTTACAGATGAGGAAACAGGTACACAGCAGATAACCTGCGAAGTCACCCAGTCCCTGCCCCTCAGGTCTGCCCAGCCGTGCTGTGAACCCGGCCACACTGTTTCTGCTTTAGGGACCAAGAAGCCATGGCTGAGCTCAGTTAAGTGGATTTGTTCAGAGTCTACCAGAAAGAAAGTAAAGATACGGTTTCTACTCAAAAGAAGCGTATTTAAGTTTATTAGTATCCTTATAAGCTTCATTTGTCCTACTGCTGTTTTCTGGGCATACAGAGAATTCCTTGCCCACAAAAAATTCAGGGTCAAGTGGGACAGGTAGATGTGTTGCAGGTTGTTAACCTTAGAGGAGAGTACAAACCCAGTGGGGGGACCAGTGACCGCCTCCCTGGGAACAGTGGTCAGGGAACCAGCGGTGAAAAGAACAGTTAGCACAGGTGCTGAAGAACCTATCCGTAGGAGGGAGTGCATGGTGACTGGCTTACTCTTTCCTCCCTCCTTTCCACTTGTTTATTGAGCTGCTAAGATGTGCCAGGCCAATCTTGGAGCTGGGTGTTCAACTATGAACGAGATCCAGACATTTTCTGCCTTCCGGGAGCTCAGAGTCTAGTGGGGAGACAGGTAAACTGCAAGCAGCATGATATGGCTAACACTAGGAGAATTACGAGGGGCTGTGGGAACACAAAGGAGGTCCATCTACCCCAGATTTGGGGTGGAGGTGGGGGCCATGTGAGAGAGGACTTTGGAGGATGAAACATCTAAGCTGAGATGTAAAGGAAGAGCAGGAGTTTCTCATTGGGACCATTCACCTCCACAGGAAGGAGAGATTCTTGCCTGGGCTTTGGACCTCCCAAAGGGGGGGGCACTAGGAGTTGGGGGTTTAACAATGGGAAGTGTCCAGATGAGAAAGAAAGGGAAAAGAGCCCAAAGAAAAACCTGGAGGAAGGGCCAGTGAACAGATAATTTCTGTTGGAGAGGGGACATGAGTACAAACAGTGTTCTTTATCTTATCACTGACTGTGTTCTCTCTAATTATTTACCCCTCTATCTTACCACTAGAACTGAAAGCATCTTACAGTCAGGTTCTTTCATCTCTTTATTGTCCAGCACCTGACCAGGCTGAGAGTGGGTTTCTGAATTTTGGGAGAGTTGAGTGGTTTTAGATACGAGGCTGGAAAACCCAGATTGTGCAGGACTTAACCGAATGTTAGCTGAGAAGTTTGTATTTTATTCCTCAGGAAGCAGGTGTTTATCAAAGCCTTTTGTGCTGCCACCAGAACTGTGTTTGAGGAAGATTAGACTGACTTTGGCATGTTAAAGATTCCAAGGGAAAAATGCAGGGCAGGGAGATTGTTCAGGAGGCTATCTAATGAGATGATAAATATCTGAGTGATGGTTTTAGAAATGGTGAAGTGGGGCCAAATGAGGGAGAGGGAAGAATTGATAAGCGTTTGTGCCCATCTGGGTTTAAGAAACAAATGGAAGTGATGTGGGAAACCAGCCTGAGAGAAGTGTGTATGTACAAAAACGGAATTCGGGGTGTGTGGAAGGAGAGCTGGCTGGAGAAAAAGTAAAGAGCTCTGTTTTAGATGGGCTACATTGGAAGTGATGGTGAGTTGTCCATATAGAAATATCAGTGGACACTTGGGGAATTACTCCAAGAGGAAATATGGGATTGAAACCCCTGAGAGGCCAGGGCTGAAGTCATCCCTATAGAGGGGAGAGCTGAGGGCAGGGGAGAGAAACTAGAGTCACATTCTCGTGTGCTCACTCCCACATCTGGGGCTGGAACTCCTCCCCACCCCCCTGTCAAGTCAGTCAGCCCCTGTCAGCATCTCCACGGCAGGGAATCACTACCTCCCAAGTCCTCTACTCGGGCCATCCCAGCCACTTGACTGTTAGAAAAACATCCTCACATTCAGCTCCTAGTTGCTTCCCTTTAAATCGCAAAATGGTTCATAACACTCTTAGCAGCTACTGTGTCAAGCATTGACTCTGTGCCGGGCACCATGCCCTGCTTTGCAAGTGTAACTGTTACAGCTAACATGCACAGCCTCACTCAGGAAGCCTAGTGCAGTCAGAAAATGGCTGTATTGTCTTCATCCCCATTCTTCCTTTAAATCTTTGCTTGCCCTTGGATTACATCTAGCCACCAGGACAGACTTGTTGCAATAGCCTAAATGTCCAGTTCACGTTAATAGTCAAAACTCTGAACTTTAATTCAATGTTAGAGCTTCTCCCCTTCCCCTCTTGAGCTTGCTTCAGGCTCCCACCTTGGGAGTGGAGAGTAGTTGACTTCTCCATTTCTCCATCTTACTTCCTCACTACTCCTCATCCCTGAAGACTGAGGCTTCAGGCCCATCATTGTTGGTGGAGGGGGGTTGTGAGAATAAAGATAGGGGCAGGAAAGGTCCATTTGGCATAAGTAAGAATTCTCTGAGCTTGATGGGAGTTTGTGGCTGACACTTCCATGGGGTGCTTTTGTGGGTCTCTCTTACCTGCAGTTCCCTTGACCTGGGTGGTTACACCTCAGCCTTGCTGTTTCCAGTTGCTCCCTCAACCCCTGTTTTCTGGAATCCTCCAGTACCTGAGGTTAGTCCATTGTCTGTCCAAGTGGCCTTCTTGGGCAAAGTCCCTTTAAGATTGCTTCTAGTTGGCCCTCTCTCCTGCCTGGCCCACATCTGGTCTACAAGAGACACATAGGTATCCTTCACCCCAACAAATTCTGGGGGTGTAGCCTGTTTCAAATGCAGCTGCTGCTCTTTGCTAGCAGCTAACCAGCCTCCGATTTTTCCAGGCAGGGGCCCACCACCAGCCTCTATGCACAAGCTTCAGAAGGCACAGGCCAAGCTATCCTAGGGGTTTTCTTTCTGGTTTCGTGAACTGCTTCAAGAAAGCTGAGACGTGTGAATATTTGAAATCAGGGAGAAAGAGGCTATAATAGAGGTGAAGAGCTTTGAGATGCTAGAAGTCAAGAGAGAAAAGGATTAGGTGGGAAAAGATGAGGTCAGAGGACACTTATCCCTTTGATTTTGGGAAGAAGCTTGAAGGGCACCCAGCGGGCAGTTGGTGAGGTAGGGCAGTTTGCATCCTGTGGCCTTAACCTTCCCAGGCAAGACCTAGAAAGTGAGAGAAGTTGCTGCATGGTGAGGAGGTTTGGATAACAGTTGTAGCCATTGGGGAAAAGCTGGGAAAATCAGGAACGGTGAGAAAAGGATTCATTGGCAGCTCTGGGGGCCCAGCTGAAAGTCTGCAGTGTGTCCTTTCTGTGTGCCCAAGCTCACGTGGCTTCTCACAGCCCAGACCCCACACCAAGTTCACGGATGTACAGGTGGGCCACACACCCACACATTTGTATCCTTGAACACAAACACATGGTTCTATACAGGGGATTAAAAACAATTATTGCCATAGTTTACATACAGTACAGTATACAGATCTTCAGTGTGCAGTTGGATAGTTTTGACAGTTTGCAGTCTTCTAACCACCACCCAAAACAAGCTATAGAAGCATTTTCATTATTCCAGAAAGTTCCCTTATGCCCCATTCCCCAGACAGCTACTTCCTGACTTCTATCACCATAGATTAATTTCACTAGTTCTTCTTTGCATGTTTTTATACACAGTATAGAAATACATCGATGTCCTCCTTGCCACAGCCCCACACAAGCTGCACACATGCGCCTATACTGACCATTTTGTTCCTTACAATAGGCTGAGGCCACAGTCGAGCTGTCAGATTTTTGCTCTTAGGTGCACATATTCTATGCTAACCTACCTTCTCTTCAACCCTAAAATCGTACCTCAAAGTGCAGTATTTCAAATCTTTCCTTTCAGATCCCTGGAGATAAAAGGAAGAATTAGAAAGGTGGTAATCATCCCACCTGCATGAGAGTTTTCTTTATTTTCCTCTAGGGTCTCTAGAATATCGGCAAATGGGGACATAAAATTTTAAAACAGAACTGTTTAGATATATAGCTTAACTTTCAGTTGTGGCCCAGCTGGAAGTCAAAGGGTGTGGCTTTCCAAGATACATGCCAGCAGAGCAACTAGGAGATGGTGGACTGGTGACGCAGAGGCAGCAAGAAGCTGCTGGCAAGGAGCTCCTAAGAGCTGAGAGTCGCCGATGGTGGCAGATCTGAGTTGGGAGCAAAGCCTGCAGTCCTCCAGGCCAGCCAGAGGTCAGGGGAGTGAGAACAAAGCTGAGTCCAGAGGTTGGCCATGTCCAAGAACCCATGGCAGGTGCAGAAGCTGGGGCACTAGCCCAGTTGAGCAGAGGAGAAACAAGTGCTGGAGACAGAGTTGGAGGAGGTGAGACCAGACCTGGTGGCCACACAGCCTTTGTGTAGCAGCTTGCCAGCTGCTACTTTTGACATGTGAATTGCTGCATGGGTAGGCCTGTCACCCTCCCAGGACCACTAGGGTACCTCTTGGGGGTGTAGTGGGCCTAGGTTTGGGGCGATGGGAATGAAGGCAAGATAGACAAGGGACAGGGAGGTGGTGGCTGAGTCTGGGCCTCTGGAGATACTGGTGCTCACTAGCCACAGGACCTGGAGCTTCTCTGAGCTGAGAAATAGTTTCAGGACCACTTCTGCAGCCGCCACAGCTCTGGGGTGCTGCAGCCTGTGATGGTGTCCTTTAGCTTTGTCAGGGTTCAGGCCACAAGGAAGGTGTCTGGTCGGAATTGAGGAAAGACTATACCAGATCCCTTAGGAGCCTGACCCTTAGGCAGCATCACTGGATCCCCCACTTACAAACTTGGCCAGCTCCCACTCTGGTCTTTGGCCTGAGATTTCTCTGAATGGTGCTTTCTGTCTACTGGACATCCGGAGGCTCCTAGATGAAATTGAAAAGAGAGAGAAAGTAGGAGTGAAGGAATTTGTTTCCTAAGATCCTGCTCTGTGCTGGGCCCAGTTCTGGGCAATTTATGTTTGTTAATTTCAACATAACATTCCTACAGCCTTTCCAGTATGTATTATTGCCTCAGTTTACATTGCCTGTCACTGTATTTAAGCCCAGGTCATCCTGGCACAGCCTCAGTTTCCCACACAGAACCAGGGCATAGTGGGGTTGGCTGTGGACCCTGATTCATATCTGTGCAGTCCTCTGGTCCCTGCTCAGCCTGAGCCAGGAACCCAGAGTAAAGCTTACGGTCTGACTTCTCCAGGAGCGTTGAGTGATGCCTCTTTTCTACTAGAAGCAAATGCCCATCAATTGTGTCCACCTGGACTGTCTGGGCCTGAGCACTAGACCAAGCTCTCAGTACCCTGGAATGCCTGTGAGAAGGATGGGGTCAGGCCCAGCCTCTGACAGTGATGCCATCGGTCAGAATGGAATTGGTTGGGCATAAGGAGGCAGGAAGGCCTGGATCTGGCCAGTTTCCACTTAGTCTCAGGCTATGATGACCCCTAATGAAACATCCCTTCTCAAAGATAGACACGGTCTTTTACTGGAGCTGAGCTCCCCAGCCCAGCTGTGTCTGGACCCGGAGAGAGAGCCCCACACAAGCCCCCTAGGTTGAAGTTCAGGCCAGGTCATTACAGGGAGGGTGAAGAACCTTCCTGCTGGTGGGTGTCCAGTGTGCAGAGACTAGGCCTGTGCTGGCACCCTGCTCTCCTGATAGTAGGTGGCTTCTCGCCACCCAAAAATCTGTGTGGACTTCCCAGATGGGTCAGTTTATAGGAAGATTGGTATCCTCTCACACTATTAAGCCAGATCCCCAGGAGGTGCTCCCTTTGACCTCCCTTCCCACCTGCCTGCCCCATCACCCTTGCAAGAGCTATTGCACTAAATGCCCTGAAAGTCTCTTAAGAGCTGTGCTGTGCTAAAAGAGCCCAAAGGGGGAATGTCTTAAACTTGCCATCATGGCTCCACTGTTTTGAATAGATCACTAGGAAATGAGACTTGGTAGAAATAATCATTACAAATGAAACTCACAGTGGCAGAAACCATACTCGGTAAAATCCGATACAATAAGAATCTGATTAAGGAATCAGATATTTATTGTAAAATTCACAGGGAAACAAGACTTGATCTTGGGAGAAATTATTTTGGCTAAACAAAATTGAAAGTGAAAAAAATCGGAATTGGTTCATTGTGAAATATAGAAAATCAATTAAGGGATTAAAGTGGCTTAGTGGAATTCATCTAAGAAAAATAGTTTTTGCAAAACCTCATTGACATTTGTTTAATGGTTCTATATAAAAGCTCAACATCAAAATATTCTTAGGGCCCAAATGGTGGAGCCAAGAACATCTTACACCTTTCAGAATTTGGAGTAGTGCTGAAAGGGCTGTTAGCTGCGTCCAGCCCTCCACCCACCTGGGCTAGTGGCCCTCCTCATCACAGCTCACAGGGATGCGTCTTCTCTCAGAAGTGTGCCATTAGGTTCAGGACTGTACTTACCCTCCTGAAGTTTACCAGTAGGTGAGGCAGCTCTTTTTTTTTTTTTTTTTAAATAAATGTATTTATTTTTGGCTGCGTTGGGTCTTCATTGCTACAGGCGGGCTTTTCTCTAGTTGTGGCGAGTGGGGGCTGCTCTTCGCTGCGGTGTGCGGGCTTCTCACTGCAGTGGCTTCGCTTGTTGCAGAGCACGGGCTCTAGGCACGCGGGCTTCAGTAGTTGTGGCATGCGGGCTCAGTAGTTGTGGTGCGTGGGTTTAGCTGCTCCGTGGCGTGTGGGATCTTCCTGCACCAGGGCTCGAACCTGTGTCCCCTGCATTGGCAGGCGGATTCTTTTTTTTTTTTTTTTTTTTTTTTTGCAGTACGCGGGCCTCTCACTGTTGTGGCCTCTCCCGTTGCGGAGCACAGGCTCCGGATGCACAGGCTCAGCGGCCATGGCTCACGGGTCTAGCCGCTCCGTGGCATGTGGGATCTTCCCGGACCGGGGCACGAACCTGTGTCCCCTGCATCGGCAGGCGGACTCTGAACCACTGCGCCACCAGGGAAGCCCAACACCACCCTTTTGAGAAGCCTTGGCTGTAAAGGAGAACAGAGACTGGTACAGAGGGTGTTTGTGTGCCACTAGGAATGACCTGTATGGAGGGTGAAACTGATGATGCTGGAGGGGAGGCTGAGAGCTGAAGTCTTTGAGGAAGTGAGAAGGATCCAGGGCCCAAGTCAAGGGGTTAGTCTTTCTGGGGAGCATTGTTCTGGTAATTCTGAAGTGGACCCGAACTGTTTTGAGCAGGATTACCCCCGGACTTGAGTGGTCTTCTGGCTGCCTCCACCCCAGCTAAAAGGTAGCCTCCCTGCAGGAAGCTGCTGCACAGGCCCAGCCTTCCCCCTCAGTGTCCATGGGGCACCAGAGACAGTTGTGCCAAGGAACCAGTGTCCCAAGAGCAGCCCTGTAATCAGGAGCCAGAGCCCAGGCTGGCTGGGCAGTTCTGTCAGTACAAGTGAGCCATCCTCCTCCTTCCACAGACCATCAGGATCTTCATCATAACCCTAAAGGCCCCTCACAAGGGCACCTGCGTCGGCTTCCCCAGGGTCTTCACTCATTACTCTCTTCCCACTGTTGCCACACCAGGCTCCTTTTGAAATCTCTCAGATACTACGTTCCCTCCTGTTCTCAGTTCCTACCTCCTCCATCCTCTCTCTCCACCTGCCTAGCTCTTGCCTAACCTCCTGTCTCAGCTTAGCAATCACATCTCAGACAGCCCTTCTCTGATCCCAGCTAGGTGAGGCCCTCCTATTAGCACATCTCATGACGCTGGATGCTGACTCTTTTATAACGCTTTTCCTACTTACAATGTATTTTTTTTTGTCCAATGTCTGCGTTCCATGCTAGACTGTAACCTTCATGAGGGTAGGTCTAGTTTACCACAGTTATTTCCAGTGCCTGGCATGTGGTAAGGGCTCAGTAATTATTTACTGAAAGAAAAAGTGAATTGGTGACTACTTTACAGCCTGCTTTGTATTTATATGGTTCAGATATGTCGTGTGCAATGTTTATCTCCCCTACACACATTTCACTATAAATTTTGGAATTTTCCCTGATCACGTTCATGATTATTTTCACCTTTGTTTGAAGGCATGTTAAGAAAGAGTTTAATGATCTTACTTTGTGGTCATTCATCTAAAATAGAAAGATGCACTAAGCTTTTACATGATTGATTCTTCCCTGTAGGATGACTGGTTTGGTTTTGTGTGAACCAACAGAGCTTTACAACATCTTGAATCAGGTCACAAAACTATCCAGATTAACTGAACCCAACTATCTCTGTTTATTAGGTAAGTACTTTAAAAAATGTTGTGAGCAGTGTCCTTCAAAGATTATTTTTCATGAATTAACAAACTTTGAAGAGTAAATTACTTTAGAAAACTATTAAACTAATTAGGCATAACTCAAAATGCTACTATTAACTGTAACATGACTTGGAATATTGCCAGATTAAATAAATCTAGAAGAAAAGTTCCCGGAAGACTCATGTTTGAGTCCTCTTACTATTGTTTTTAGTGAAATATTTTAAACATCTAACAGACTCATAGTAATACACATAAGCACTTATGTACCCACCATTCAGATTTAACATAATAAAAAGTTACACAAATGTACCCCTCTTTTGTACTCCATCCTGATCCTCTTCCTTTCCCTCCCAGAAGATGACTGCTTCTGTATTTTTACACGTTTACGACATAGGCAGGCATCCCAAAGTAATGTATGGTTCAAACATTTACATAAACAGTACCATAATGTACAGTGATTCTGCAACTTACTTTTTTTTAAATTTAATTTTATTTTTTTATACAGCAGGTTCTTATTAGTTATCCATTTTATACACATCAGTGTATACATGTCAATCCCAATCTCCCAATTCGTCATACCACCCCCCCACCGCCACCGCTGCTTTCCCCTCTTGGTGTCCGTACGTTTGTTCTCTACATCTGTGTCTCAGTTTCTGCCCTGCAAACTGGTTCATCTGTTTCCCTCATTTCTGTATATGAAGATCCAGTTTATTTTAACTGGTAGTTGCAATATATATCCATTCCTAATTGATTGTGATGTGTTGCTTGCATTGTGTTGCTATTATGAACAATGCTGCAGTGAACAGTTTGTATCTCTCTCCCTATTCATGTGCAAGAACTTTTTCAGGATATATTCCCAGAAATGGAAGTACCAAGTTGCACATTCACCTTCACTACATTACTGTCAAATTGCCCTCCGAAGACATTGTATCAATTTTATACTCCAATCAGCAGTGTAAGAAACATACCTACCAATACCTGGTTTTGTCACCCTTTAAATTTTTTGCTCTCTGATTGGCATGAACCTGTATTATGATGTTTTTCCCCACAATTAAAAACATCGTGATTAAAATACACATAAAATTTACCATCTTAACCACTTTTAAATGTCCAGTTCGGTGGTACATCATCACCATCATCTCCATAACTCTTTTCATCTTGTAAAAAACCCTATACCCGTTAAACAATAACTCCCCATTCCCTCCTCCCTGCAACCCTGGTAACCACCATTCTACTTTATGTCTCTGATTTTGACTACTCCAGGTGCCTCATATAAGTGTAATCATACAGTATTTGTCTTTTTGTGACTGGCTTATTTCACTTAGCATAATGTCCTCCAGGTTCATCCATGTTTTGTAGTATGTGTCAGGATTTCCTTTATTTTTAAGGCTGAATAATATTCCATTGTATGTATATACCACATTTTGCTTATCCATTCATCCATCGATGGACACTTGGGCTGCTTCCACCTTTTAGCTGTTGTGAATAATGCTGCTATGAACATGGATGTACAAAATATCTCTCTGAGACCCTGCTTTCAATTATTTTCAGTATATACCCAGAAGTGGAATTGCTGGATCGTGTGGTAATTCTATTTTTAATTTTTTGAGGAACCACCATTGTGTTTTCTGTAGCAGCTGTACGATTTTACATTTGTATCAGTAGTGTACAAGGGTTCCAGTTTTTCAAAATCCTTGTCAACATTGTTATTTTTCTGGGTTTTTTTTTTTTTTTTTTTTTAGTAACCATCCTAATGGGTGTGAGGTGGTATCTCATTGTAGTTTTGATTTGCATTTCCCTAATGATTAGTGATGTTGAGCATCTTTTCATGTGCTTATTGGCCATTTGTATATCTTCTTTGGAGAAATTACTATTCAAGTTCTTTGCCCATTTTTGAATTGGGTTGTTGCTTTTGAGTTTTAGGAGTTCTCTATATATTCTGGGTATTAATTCCTTACAAGATGTATGACTTGTAAATAATTTCTCCCCTTCCGTGGATTACCTTTTTACTCTGTTGATATTGTCTTTTGATATGCAACATTTAAAATTTTTCACGAAGTTCAATTTGTCTATCTCTTCTTTTGTTGCTTGTCATATCCAGGAAATTGTTGCCAAATCCAGTGTCATGAAGCTTTTGCCTTATGTTTTCTTCTACAGTTTTTATACTTTTAGGCCTTACATTTAGGTCCTTGATCCATTTTGAGTTGATTTTTGAATGTGATGTTTAGATAAGCATCCAAATTTCATTCTTTTGCATGTGGATATCCAGTTTTCCCAGCATCATTTGTTGAAAAGACTGTCTTGTTCATGGTCCCTAGGGAGTCCACATGAATTTTGAATAGATTTTTCTGTTTCTGCAAAAAACATCATTGGAATATTGATGGGATGACATTGAATCTGTAGATTGCTTTGAGTAGTATTGACATCTTAACAATATTAAGTCTCCCAGTTTGTGAACACAGAATTTTTTTTTGCCTCTAATTTCTTTCAGCAACATTTTGTAGTTTTCAGAGTACAAATCTTTCACGTCCTTGGTTAAATTTTATTCCCAAGTATATTATTATTTTTAATGCTATTGAAAATGGAATTGTTAATTTCCTTTTCAGATTGTTCATTGATAGTATACAGAAATACAATTGACCCTTGAACAATGTGGGGAATAACCTGTGTATCACTTATAGTCAGCTCTCCGTGTCTGTGGTTCTTCTGCATTTGTGGATTCAACCAACCATGGACCATTTAACACTGTAGTATTTATTATTGAAAAATATCTGCGTGTAAGTGGACCCATGCAGTTCAAACTCATGTTGTTCAAGGGTCAACTGTACAACTGATTTTTCTGTGTTGGTTTTCTCTCCTGAAGCTATGCTGAATTCATTTATTAGTTCTAACAGGGTTTTTGTGTGTGGAATCTTTAGGATTTTTTTGCATATAAGATCATATCTTCTGTGAACTTAGATGATTTTACTTCTTCCTTTCCAATTTAGATGCCCTTTGTTTCTTTTTCTTGCTTAATTGCTCTGTCTAGGACTTCCACCACTCCGTTGAATAGAAGTAGTGAAAGTGGGCATCCTTGTCTTGTTCCTTAAAGAAAAGCTTTCAGTCTTTCACCATTGAGTATAATGTTTGCTGTGGGTCTTTCATATATATTTTTTTTATTATGTTCAGGTAACTTCCTTCTATTCCTAGTTTGTCAAGTGTTTTTATCTTGAAAGGGTGTTGAATTTTTCATACTTTTTCTGCATTGATTGAGATAATCATGTAGTTTTTCTTCCTCCTTCATTCATTTGAAGTGGTAAATTAAATTGATTTTTGAATGTTGAGCCATTCTTGCCTTCCAGGAATAAATTCCACTTGATCATGGTGTATAATCCTGCTGAATTTGGTTTGCTAGCATTTTGTTGAGGATTTTTGCATCAGTGTTTATAAGGAATATGATCTGTATTTTTTTGCTGTGTCTTTGTCTGACTTTGGTATCAGGGTCATGCTGGCCTCATACGATGAGTGAGGAAGTGTTCCCTTCTCTTCAGTCTTTTGGGAAAAGTTTGAGAAGGATTGATATTAATTCTTCTTTAAATGTTGGGTAGAATTCACCAGTGAACCTATCAGGTTCAGGGCTTTTTTATTTTTAGCCTAAAACATTTATATTTTAGTAAACACGTGATAATTCCCTCTGAGAATGAATAGATATCCAGGTCATGAATTTCAAGAAGATTATTATCATTTTTCAAGACAATAAGTGATACACTGAATTCTTAAGAGTTATATTCCCAAGGAGTGGTGGATGAGATCCTTTCCTGAGAGCAGCTATTGGTTAATTAGGTGTGGGAAAGGCCCTTTCAGGGTAACAGACTGGGCAGGCTACAGACAAGGGAAAAGCCTCAGTGCCCATACTAAATTTGCTTATTTTTATTTTATTTTTTTAAGTTAATTTTATTTATTTTCTTATACAGCAGGTTCTTATTAGTTATACATTTTATACACATCAGTGTATACATGTCAATCCCAATCTCCCAATTCATCACACACACACACACACACACCGCCACTTTCCCCCCTTGGTGTCCATACATTTGTTCTCTACATCTGTGTCTCTGTTTCTGCCCTGCAAACCGGTTCATCTGTACCGTTTTTCTAGGTTCCACATATATGCGTTAACATACAATATTTGTTTTTCTCTTTCTGACTTACTTCACTCTGTATGACAGTCTCTAGATCCATCCACATCTCTACAAATGACCCAATTTCGTTCCTTTTTATGGCTGAGTAATATTCCATTGTACATATGTACCACATCTTCTTTATCCATTCGTCTGTCGATGGGCATTTAGTTTGCTTCCATGACCTAGTTATTGTAAATAGTGCTGCAGTGAATATCGGGGTGCATGTGTCTTTTTGAATTATGGTTTTCTCTGGGTATATGCCCAGTAGTGGGATTGCTGGGTCATGTGGTAATTCTATTTTTAGTTTTTTAAGGAACCTCCATGCTGTTCTCCATGGTGGCTGTATCAATTTACATTCCCACCAACAGTGCAAGAGGGTTCCCTTTTCTCCACACCCTCTCTAGCATTTATTGTTTGTAGATTTTCTGATGATGCCCATTCTAACTGGTGTGAGGTGATACCTCATTGTAGTTTTGATTTGCATTTCTCTAATAATTAGTGATGTTGAGCAGCTTTTCATGTGCTTCTTGGCCATCTGTATGTCTTCTTTGGAGAAATGTCTATTTAAGTCTTCTGCCCGTTTTTGGATTGGGTTGTTTGTTTTTTTAATATTGAGCTGCATGAGCTGTTTATATATTTTGGAGATGAATCCTTTGTCCGTTGATTCGTTTGCAAATATTTTCTCCCATTCTGAGGGTTGTCTTTTTTTTTTTTTTTTTTTGCGTGATACACGGGCCTCTCACTGTTGTGGCCTCTTCCCGTTGCGAAGCACAGGCTCCGGACGCTCAGGCTCAGCAGCCATGGCTCACGGGCCCAGCCGCTCCACGGCATGTGGGATCTTCCCGGACCAGGGCATGAACCCGTGTCCCCTGCATAGGCAGTCGGATTCTCAACCACTGCGCCACCAGGGAAGCCCCTGAGGGTTGTCTTTTAGTCTTATTTGTAGTTTTCTTTGCTTTGCAAAAGCTTTTACGTTTCATTAGGTCCCATTTGTTTATTTTTGTTTTTATTTCCATTACTCTAGGAGGTGGATCAAAAAAGATCTTGCTGTGATTTATGTCAAAGAGTGTTCTTCCTATGTTTTCCTCTAAGAGTTTTATAGTGTCTGGTCTTACGTTTAGGTCTCTAATCCATTTTGAGTTTATTTTTGTGTACGGTGTTAGGGAGTGTTCTAATTTCATTCTTTTACATGTCGCTGTCCCATTTTCCGAGCAACACTTATTGAAGAGACTGTCTTTTCTCCATTGTATATCCTTGCCTCCTTTGTCATAGATTAGTTGACCACAGGTGCGTGGGTTTATCTCTGGGCTTTCTATCCTGTTCCATTGATCTATATTTCTGTTTTTGTGCCAGTCCCATACTGTCTTGATTACTGTAGCTTTGTAGTATGGTCTGAAGTCAGGGAGTCTGATTCCTCCAGCTCCTTTTTTGCCTCTCAAGACTGCTTTGGCTATTCGGGGTCTTTTGTATCTCCATACAAATTTTAAGATTTTTTTTTCTAGTTCTGTAAAAAATGCCATTGGTAATTTGATAGGGATTGCATTGAATCTGTAGATTGCTTTGGGTAGTATAGTCATTTTCACAGTATTGATTCTTCCAATCCAAGAACATGGTATATCTCTCCATCTGTTGGTATCATCTTTAATTTCTTTCATCAGTGTTTTATGGTTTTCTGCATACAGGTCTTTTGTCTCCCTAGGTAGGTTTATTCCTAGGTACTTTATTCTTTTTGTTGCAGTGGTAAATGGGAGTGTTTCCTTAATTTCTCTTTCAGATTTTTCATCATTAGTGTATAGGAATGCAAGAGATTTCTGTGCATTAATTTTGTATCCTGCCACTTTACCAAATTCATTGATTAGCTCTAGTAGTTTTCTGGTGGCATCTTTAGGCTTCTCTATGTATAGTATCATGTCATCTGCAAACAGTGACAGTTTTCTTCTTCTTTTCCAATTTGTATTCCTTTTATTTCTTTTTCTTCTCTGATTGCCATGGCTGGGACTTCCAAAACTATGTTGAATAATAGTGGCGAGAGTGGACATCCTTGTCTTGTTCCTGATCTTAGAGGAAATGCTTTCAGTTTTTCACCATTGAGAATGATGTTTGCTGTGGGTTTGTTGTATGTAGCCTTTATTACGTTGAGGTAGGTTCCCTCTATGCCCACTTTCTGGAGAGTTTTTATCATAAATGGGTGTTGAATTTTGTCAAAAGCTTCTTCTGCATCTATGGAGATGATCATATGGTTTTTATTCTTCAGTTTGTTAATATGGTGTATCACATTGATTGATTTGCATATATTGAGGAATCCTTGCATCCCTGGGATAAATCCCACTTGATCATGGTGTATGATCCTTTTAATGTGTTTTTGGATTCTGTTTGCTAGTTTTTTGTTGAGGATTTTTGCATCTATATTCATCAGTGATATTGGTCTGTAATTTTCTGTTTTTGTAGTATCTTTGTCTGGTTTTAGTATCAGGGTGATGATGGCCTCATTGAATGAGTTTGGGAGTGTTCCTTCCTCTGCAGTTTTTGGAAGACTTTGAGAAGGATGGATGTTAGTTCTTCTCTAAATGTTTGATAGAATTCACCTGTGAAGCCATCTGGTCCTGGACTTTTGTTTGTTGGAAGATTTTTAATCACAGTTTCAATTTCATTACTTGTGATTGGTCTGTTCATATTTTCTATTTCTTCCTGATTCAGTCTTGGAAGGTTATACCTTTCTAAGGATTTGCCCATTTCTTCCAGGTTGTCCATTTTATTGGCATAGAGTTGCTTGTGGTAGTAGTCTCTTAGGATGCTTTGTATTTCTGCGATGTCTGTTGTAACCCCTTTCTCATTTCTAATTTTATTGATTTGAGTCCTCTCCCTCTTTTTCTTGATGAGTCTGGCTAAAGGTTTATCAATTTTGTGCATCTTCTCAAAGAACCAGGTTTTAGTTTTATTGATCTTTGCTATTGTTTTCTTTGTTTCTATTTCATTTATTTCTGTTCTGATATTTGTGATTTCTTTCCTTCTACTAACTTTGAGTTTTGTTTGTTCTTCTTTCTCTAGTTCCTTTAGGTTTAAGGTTAGATTGTTTATTTGAGATTTTTCTTGTTTCTTGAGGTAGGCTTGTATTGCTATAAACTTCCCTCTTATTACTGCTTTTGCTGCATCCCATAGGTTTTGGATCGTTGTGTTTTCATTGTCATTTGTCTCTAGGTATTTTTTGATTTCCTCTTCGATTTCTTCAGTGATCTCTTGGTTATTTAGTAATGTATTGTTTAGCCTCCATGTGTTTGTGTTTTTTACGTTTTTTTCCCCCTGTAATTCATTTCTAATCTCATAGTGTTGTGGTCAGAAAAGATGCTTGATATCATTTCAATTTTCTTAAATTTACTGAAGCTTGATTTGTGACCCAAGACGTGGTCTATGCTGGAGAATGTTCTGTGTGCACTTGAGAAGAAAGTGTAATCTGCTGTTTTTTGGATGAAATGTCCTATAAATATCAATTAAATCTATCTGGTCTATTGTGTCATTTAAAGCTTGTATTTCCTTATTAATTTTCTGTCTGGATGATCTGTCCATTGGTGTAAGTGAGGTGTTAAAGTCCCCCACTGTTATTGTGTTTCTGTCGATTTCTTCTTTTATAGCTGTTAGCAGTTGCTTTTTGTATTGAGGTGCTCCTATGTTGGGTGCATATATATTTATAATTGTTATATCTTCTTCTTGGATTGATCCCTTGATCATTATGTAGTGTCCTTCCTTGTCTCTTGTTACATTCTTTAAAGTCTATTTTATCTGATATGAGTATTGCTACTCCAGCTTTCTTTTGATTTCCATTTGCATGGAATATCTTTTTTGCTTCCCTCACTTTCAGTCTGTATGTGTCCCTAGGTCTGAAGTGGGTCTCTTGTAGACAGCATATATATGGGTCTTGTTTTTGTATCCATTCATGAAGCCTGTGTCTTTTGATTGGAGCATTTAATCCATTCACGTTTAAGGTAATTATCAATATGTATGTTCCTATTACCATTTTCTTAATTGTTATGGGTTCATTTTTGTAGGTCCTTTTCTTCTCTTGTGTTTCCCACTTAGAGAAGTTCCTTTAGCATTTGTTGTAGAGCTGGTTTGGTGGTGCTGAATTCTCTTAGCTTTTGCTTGTCTGTAAAGCTTTTGATTTCTCCATCGAATCTGAATGATAGCCTTGCTGGGTAGAGTAATCTTGGTTGTAGTTTCTTCCCTTTCATCACTTTAAATATGTCATGCCACTCCCTTCTGGCTTGTAGAGTTTCTGTTGAGAAATCAGCTGTTAACCTTATGGGAGTTCCCTTGTATGTTATTTGTCATTTTTCCCTTGCTGCTTTCAGTAATTTTTCATTGTCTTTAATTTTTGTCAATTTGATTACTGTGTGTCTTGGCGTGTTTCTCCTTGGGATTCTCCTGCCTGGGACTCTCTGTGCTTCCAGGACTTGGGTGGCTATTTCCTTTCCCATGCTAGGGAAGTTTTCAACTATAATCTCTTCATATATTTTCTTGGGTCCTTTCTCCCTCTCTTCTCCTTCTGGGACCCCTATAATGTGAATGTTGTTGCATTTAATGTTGTCCCAGAGGTCTCTTAGGCTGTCTTCATTTCTTTTCATTCTTTTTTCTTTATTCTGTTCCATGGCAGTGAATTCCACCATTCTGTCTTCCAGGTCACTTATCTGTCCTTCTGCCTCGGTTATTCTGCTATTGATTCCTTCTAGTATATTTTTCATTTCAGTTATTGTGTTGTTTGTCTCTGTTTGTTCTTTAATTCTTCTAGGTGTTTGTTCTTTAATTCTTCTAGGTCTTTGTTAAACATTTCTTGCATCTTCTTGATCTTTGCCTACATTGTTTTTCTGAGGTACTGGCTCATCTTCACTATCATTATTCTGAATTCTTTTTCTGGAAGGCTGCCTATCTCCACTTCATTTAGTTGTTTTTCTGGGGTTTTATCTTGTTCCTTCATCTGGTACATAGCCCTCTGCCTTTTCATCTTGTCTATCTTTCTGTGAATGTGGTTTTTGTTCCACAGGCTGCAGGATTGTAGTTCTTCTTGCTTCTGCTGTCTGCCCTCTGGTGGATGAGGCTATCTAAGAGGCTTGTGTAAGGTCCTGATGGGAGGAACTGGTGGTGGGTAGAGCTGGGTGTTGCTCTGGTGGGCAGAGCTCAGTAAAACTTTAATCTGATTGTCTGCTGATGGGTGGGGCTGGGTTCCCTCCCTGTTGGTTGTTTGGCCTGAGGCAACCCAACACTGGAGCCTACCTGGGCTCTTTGGTGGGGCTAATGACAGCGTCTGGGAGGGCTCATGCCATGGAGTACTTCCCAGAACTTCTGCTGCCAGTGTCCTTGTCCTCATGGTGAGCCACAAACACCCCCCGCCTCTGCAGGAGACCCTCCAACACTAGCAGGTAGGTCTGGTTCAGTCTTCTGTGGAGTCACTGCTCCTTCCCCTGGGTCCCGATGCACACATTACTTTGTGTGTGCCCTCCAAGAGTGGAGTCTCTGTTTCCCCCATTCCTGTCGAAGTCCTGCGATCAAATCCCACTAGCCTTCAAAGTCTGACTGTCTAGGAATTCCTCCTCCCATTGCTGGACCCCCAGGTTGGGAAGCCTGGTGTGGGGCTCAGAACCTTCAGTCCAGTGGGTGGACTTCTGTGGTATAAGTGTTCTCCAGTTTGTGAGTCACCCACCCGGCAGTTATGGGATTTGATTTTATTGTGATTGCACCCCTCCTGCCATCTCATTGTGGCTTCTCCTTTGTCTTTGGATGGGGGTATCTTTTCTGGTGAGTTCCAGTGTCTTCCTATTGATGATTGTTCAGCAGCTAGTTGTGATTCCGTTGCTCTTGCAAGAGGGAGTGAGAGCACATCCTTCTACTCTGCCATCTTGAGCCAATCTTCTATATTTGGTTTATAATTCTGCTTTGTGTCAACTCTGTCAGTAAGAGAGTATGTATTTGAATTATAATAATAAGGTGGTCTGCCCGCCCCCTTGGTAGTGTTGTGTGCAGGGTACATGTGTAGCACCCTGGTTTTGCTCTCAGCTCCTCAGAAGTGGCAGTTGGGTTTTTGGTCTTTTTGTATCTTGTTGTTCATAATTTTCCCCACTGGGCATGCATGTAGTTATTTTTAGTCCCTTATAGTTTCTTTGTATTTATTGCTGGCGGAGACTTTTGTCCAGGTGCAAGTACTGCAGCAAAGGGTCCCAGGTTCCAGCCTGTCTCAGTGGGACAACCAGGACACGTACTGGTTTGTGGAGATCCCTGGGAAAGTGTGGATTTTTAATCTACAATGTCCTTGAGTTTCACTAGTCTTTTTCATTGTGTTCATAGGAAGTTGCAGCTGGTCTGCCAGCAGTCATACTGTCTCTCTTATCCTGAGTTGGTTGTGAAATTCTGAAGCCATAGGTAGCTATTATACAAGTGAGATTCTGTATAGTTTGAAGGATTAATCATGTCTCCTCATTCCAGGCTTGCACTTTCCAAATATCACTTAGAGTTCTTTATTCAGTTGAGTAGCCATATAGACACCAACCGTTTTTCTCAAATATATGACTTAACACTGTCATTTAGGAAGTAGCTGTACCAAAACAGGCCAAAAAGAAACAAACAAAAAAAAGGAAATTACTGATGGCTGGTATTTGAGATGAAAATCCTTTCACTATAGAGCGTAGGGGTTGAGTTATTGCAAAATAAAAGCTGAGAGCTGTGAATTTACTACATCCATTCAAAATAAGTAGCATACAAAATACAGACTCTGGCATAGAGAAAAGATGTGAAAATCAATTCAATGGATTGAACGTGCAGATTTCGTGTTTCATTGCTCAAACTTGCACACACTAATATTCTGCAAAAGATAATTGCAGCAAAGAAAAATGACCTTTTGCAAATAAGACTAAAAGCATTCCTCCCAAGAGACCAGAGTAAACATGTGTATATAGCTATAAAGTGTTACTGTCCAACACTCGTTATTTCTAGAAAAAACTACATAGGTTAAAACTATGACAATGTGCAACATCTTAAGCCATTATAGCAGCAGCAGCAGCAACAACAGCAAAAATGGACCAGAATCGCTGTTTTTATGGTGATTAACGTACCCGAGTAGGAAATATTGATCAAAACTCAGGAAATAAATGCCTGGGCTGATACAGTGTCAGTTGTTGGAGAAACTTTTTGACATATTTAAGATCATTTAAAAGTGAAAGTGGAGTTCAGGCATCCAAAATGGATCTGGGTGGCCACTGTGGATGTGGTTTTAGACATGTTCCTACATCACTGAGAGCTTGAATTTTCTGAACCGTTTAAAACTCCCAGATACCACCAGCCATTTTCAAAACAGTATCTGCTAGCAGCTGCTGGCTTCAACCTTGTAGTCTCAAAGTCTGAGCTCCCTCTTCCCGTACTGAAACTATGTAATCATCTCAATCCCCAACTAATCCTTGCTTAACAAGCACCCTTACCTCTTGCCAACTCCAATCCTAATTCTTGACAAACAATGTATGTAACCTTGTGAAGTTTTTTTGCCCTTTGTAAGCCTCCCCCATTTTGTAATCTGGCGGAACACAATTCAAGTGCTTCTTGAATCGGTGTCTCTTGGGCTGCAGTCCTAACAAAGCCCAAATAAACACCTTTTTGTTTCAATCAGGTCTCCATTTCTCACATTTTCGTTTACGTTTACTTCCATTTAAATGTCTTATCATCTCTAAAAATTTTTTTAAGTGCTAAAATCATATAAAGCAGGCAAATTCTTCAAATAATTTGCTATTAAGTATGCCAATTTTTATAGAGCTAAACAAGGAACTGAGAATAAGTTAAGGTGAAACAGGAGAAGATAGACATGGGAAAAACAAGTTGTAGCTGCACAAGGCAATAAAATGCCATCTTGGCCTTCTCATTTCAGTTAAACGCATGAGCTAACAGATTAGATGTCTGCTGGTTTAGCATGCTAACTCCCTTGGATTTGCTAAAATTTATACAACAATTAATAGGTATACATAAAGTCCTAAGGAAAAGAGTACCACTTAAAAATCAACATCGGAAACTATCAAAGCAATTTTCAAAATAAAAGATTGTCTATTACTGTGAATGAATATAAAATGTAATAGATATACAAACTAGGAACTAAAGCCTTGTCCAAAGTTTAATTACTTCTCCCTTTAGCTGCTTTTTCAAGGACGTGTACACTAACCAAATGATGATTGAAAGGTTTGCTGTGATCTTTTTCTTTTCTAAAAAAAGGAGCATAGAAGATACAAACAAAATTTCCTTCAGTCCCTTAGACTGCCAAGACCTCCTTTGCATTTCTTCTACTAGTTTCTTGTGGAACTGGCTGAGCCCTGAGCAGTCCAGAATCATCACTACCCTCTGACTTGTTGTCACTTAGGTCACTTCCATCATGACTGTGGATGCATGCATCTTCACCAGTATCCTGAGACTCATCTATTGACATGGTAACAGGAGGTGATGCCAGGGCAGTTCTAGACACTACTCCACATTTTTCTATTGGTGGGAGAAGAAGCAGTGGTGAAATTGGTTCTCCACCTGCTGAGTTCTTACCAGGGAGTTTCTCTGTTGTGTTCTGATCATTTTCCACTTTACAGTGCATAATGTCAGCCTGATGTTAACTATCTGAAATTTCACCCTCTGGGTGAAATTCAGGTTTTATTCAGAGGATGAAGTACCAGTAGATTCCTTTATACTGGCAGCAAAACCAGCAAGACTCTTATCTGCCCCTTCTGCTGCTATTTTCTGAAGGGGAGCCTGTTTTCTTTCCTTTGGAGAGTAATTTTTGGTCTTTTGATTCCTCCTCTTTTAAGTTTTCCTTTGGCTGCAGTGGTGATGGTGGTAAGAGATTCTGTGCACCTGCACTTTCCTAGAGATGCTGCATTTTACTTTAGATTTACTCTGCATGTTGGACTTTTCCTTTTTGTTATCTTTTTGGAAAGGAGACATTTTTGGGAATTGGCCCCATGTAAAGAAGAAGATCTGTAGAAGGAGTTGTTTTCACCCGAGCAGGCCCCTTCTGAGCAGTCTTGCTGCTTTTTTAACTTGATTTACTTTCCAGAGTTATCATTTTACTTTTTTTTCTCATGCAGGTACTTTTCTTTTTATTCTCCTCTACTTTGCTGTCACCCTGACTATTTTGGTAGAAACCTTTTCTTTTTCTTTTTTGTCATAGGTTTTTCATCATTCACAGGGTCATTTATGGAATGGGCTTCAGCTTCTATTTTCTTGTAACTTTTCTTGGTTTTACAGGATTTCTGAATCATTGCTGGTATGCACATCCATCTCTTTAGTCTCTGTTGCTGATTTGCAAGTTTTGGTAGACACTTGGATCATTGAGACATTACTACAAGCCTTTTTCTCTTTTAAAACATTCTCTTTTTTCTCCACTTTCAGACCATTATTGATTTTTAAAATATATTGTATCTAGCAACCTTGATGTACTCTCCTACTAATTCTAATTGTTTGTGATTCTCTTGGATTTTATGTAAAACATAACAAAAGTTTTATTTCTTCTGTTTCAATTCTTAAGTCTCACTACATTGCTATACCCTTTGCCCTCCAGTACAGTGTTAAAAAGGAACAGTGTGTTATAAAGCAGACACTAACACACCATTGTAAAGCAATTATACTCCAATAAAGATGTTTAAAAAAAAAAAAGGGAACAGTGATGATACCAAGTCCAAGCTCGTACTGCTTACTGCACCACAGGCCAATATATCAAGAGATGAGTTGTTGGGGCAAGGAATAGTGACTTTATTTGGAAAGCCAGAAGACTGAGAAGATAGTGGACTAGTGTCCCAAAGAACCAGCCTACTTGAGTTAGAATTCAGGCCCCTTTTATACTAAAAGGAGAGGGCATGTGGCTGGTTATTGTAAACTTCTTGGTGCTGGCCAGACTCCAGAGGGTATGTAATAATCTTTTCTTCTTGCAGCTGTCCACATAGGTCTGGTCACAATGTTCCTGTAAACCTCCAACAAGACAAATGTTATACCTTTTAAAGGTCAAGCCTGGGAGTCAGAACCTTGAGAAAGGCCTATTATATATATTTCATGCTATAGGCAACATTCCTTTACAAAGGTGTAGAGCCAGCATGACTAAGCACAGGCAACAGAGCACAAAGTTTAGAGATAAAGGAATAGATCCAGTATGGAGTCAGGTTTGTTCTTCTCTGTTACAGTAATAGTGAGCATTTTGTCTTGTTTCTCACTTTATCAATCACTATGATGTTTACTGTAGATACTGAGTAATTTACCTATCACATTAAGGAAGTTACCATATATACCTAATGTACTAAGAATTTTTTTATGACATGAATTGAAAATTTTCTTAATTTGTTAAAATGAACATAGTTTTTCTCCTTTAATATCTTAAAAAATTTATTTATGTTTGGCTGCTTTGGGTCTTTGTTGCTACACGCAGGCTTTCTCTAGTTGCGGAGAGCGGGGGCTACTCTTCATTGTGGTGTGTGGGCTTCTCATTGCGGTGGCTTCTCTTGTTGCAGAGCATGGGCTCTAGGCGCATGGGCTTCAGTAGTTGTGGCACACAGGCTCAGTAGTTGTGGCTCGTGAGCTCTAGAGCTCAGGCTCAGTAGTTGTGACGCACAGGCTTAGTTGCTCCACGGCATGTGGGATCTTCCCAGACCAGGGCTTGAACCCGTCCGTGTCCCCTGCATTGGCAGGCAGATTCTTTTTTTTTTTTTTTTTTTTTAACTTTTTGGCAGGCGGATTCTTAACTACTGCACCACCAGGGAAGTGCCTTCTTTAATATCTTAAAGATTTTCTAGTATGATTTTCTAGTATGACAGAGTTCCTACTAGATCATGTTATATTATTTTTTGTGAACACCGTTAGGTTTAGCTTCCTATTCATTTCAGATTTTCGCATCTATATTTATGAGTGAAACAAGCTTATAATATACTATACTCAGTGTCACTTGTTTTTAAGCCATATAGACCATGTCTCTGACTTCCTTTGCTCAAAATTATATGATTAAGATTCGCTTATGTTGTCGTATGTAGCTATACTGTAGTTTGTTCATTTTTGTTGTTAAATCATGTTAAAGATAAACAAAGCCAGACACTAGTCAGAGTGGTGAACACAGAGTTTAATCGGTAGTATACTATTGCCATAGGGAAGAGTCCAGTGTGAATGGAACTCCACCTCAATTTGTACAGAGGCAACTGGGCCTTTTAAAGGGAGAGTGACGGAGTAGGGAGGGAGATGAGTGGAACTCAGTCAGGGAAGCGAAAAACTACAAAAAGGGGATGGGAGTTGGACCATGTGAAACCCAGGGGGGTTTGCTAACTGGTGCTTATCCGAGTTAGGTTCTTACCCTCCACAGGGCCTGGGAGACAGGGCCCTATCTTCAGGTGTTGGCTGGAATAAACAGTAAGTTCTTTGGAAGTCTTGAGTTTCCTCAGGCAGGCACTTTACTGGGCTGGAGTCAGCCTAGGGATGTGGTCTTGAGCTGTTTCTAAATGTGTCTCATAATACAGGTATCTTCAGATAAAGACATCTTCAGATGCCTGAATTTTTGTAAGTTCTTTATAAATTCTGGATACGAGATTTTCTTGGTTATTTGTGTTAGGGATATTTTCTGTCAGTCTCTGGCTTGCCCTTTTGCTTTCTTAATGTTGTATTTTTAAATTATTTATTTATTTTTTGGCTGCATTGGGTCTTCGTTGCTGCGTGCGGGCTTTCTCTAGTTGCGGCGAGCGGGGGCTGCTCTTCGTTGTGGTGTGCGGGCTTCTCATTGCGGTGGCTTCTCTTGTTGCGGAGTATGGCTCTAGGCGCGTGGGCTTCAGTAGTTGTGGCACGTGGGCTCAGTAGTTGTGGCTCGCAGGCTCTAGAGTGCAGGCTCAGTAGTTGTGGCGGATGGGCTTAGTTGATCTTCCTGGACCAGGGATTGAACCTGTGTCCCCTGCATTGGCAGGCGTATTCTTAACCACTGTGCCACCAGGGAAGTCCCCTCAATACTGTATTTTAATGAAAAGAGAAGTTTTTAATTTTAGTAGGATTAGGTTTATCAATGTTTCTTTTGTGGTTAGTGCTTGCTTATGTCTTTTAAAAAAATAGACTTTTTTAGAGAAGTTTTAGGTTCGCAGCAAAATTGAACAGAAAGTACAGAGAGTTCCTATAAAACCCCTGACTCCCCCCACACCCCACAGGTACAGCCTCCTCACCTATCAGCATCCCAAACCAGAATGGTATAGTTGTTACAGTTCATGAACCTACGTTGACACATCATTATCTCCTAAAGCCGACAGTTTACATTAGGGTTGATGTATTGATACATTCTGTGGGTTTTGACAAATATATAATGACATATGTCCATCATTATAATATCACACAGAATAGTTCTCCTGACCTAAAAATCCTGTATGTCCTGCCTGTCCATCCCTCTCTGTCACTAACCCCTGGCAGCCACTGATGTTTACAGTTTTGCCTTTTCTAGAATGTCATATAGTTGGAATTGGACAGTGTGAAATGAAGCCTTTTCAGATTGGCTTCTGTCACATATATGCATTTAACTTTCCTCCATATCTTTTCATGATTTGATAGCTCTTTTCTTTTCAGTTTCATTAATATTCCATTGTTTGGATGTACCACAGTTTATTTATCCACTCACCTACTTAAGGACATACTGGCTGCTCTCAAGTTTAGGCAGTTATGAAAAAGCTACTATAAGCATCTGTGGTCATACATTTTCCACTCATTTGAGTGAATACCAAGGAGCACAATTGCTGTTAAGAGAATGTTTGGTTTTATTAAAAACTGCCAAACTGTCTTCCAAAATGGCTGTACCATTTTACATCTCCACCGGCAACAAATGACAGTCCCTGTTGCTCTGCATCCTCACCAGCATTTGGTGTTCTGTGTTTTGAATTTTTGCCATTCTGATAGGAATGTAGTGGTATCTTGTGTTTCAATTTGCATTTCCTTGATGACATATGATGTGGAGCATCTTTCCATATGCTTATTTGCCATTTATCTTTGGTATGGTGTGTCTGTTCATACCTTTTGCCCTTTTTTTTTTTTTTTTTTTTTTTTTTTGCTGTACGTGGGCCTCTCACTGTTGTGGCCTCTCCCGTTGCGGAGCACAGGCTCCGGACACGCAGGCTCAGCTGCCATGGCTCACGGGCCCAGCCGCTCCGCGGCATGTGGGATCTTCCTGAACCGGGGCACGAACCCGTGTTCCCTGCATCAGCAGGCGGACTCTCAACCACTGTGCCACCAGGGAAGCCCCATACCTTTTGCCCATTTTAAAATTGAGTTGATTGTTTTCTTGTTGTATTTTAAGAAACCTTGGTGTATTTTGGATAACAGTCCTTTTTAAGATTTATGCATAACGGTTCTTTTTAGGATTTATGTTCCATGTTCCTCCCAACTTAGAGGACATCAATACCACAACTTCTGTCCTCACAGGGGCATTAGAACCTCAACTCTAGGTTCTAGAGTCTGAATTTGGGTCTAAAATTCCATGGGACATTTAGTATGAGGCTACCCTGACTTTGATTTCTCCCCTCCCTGCTTTTTTCAACCTCAGAGAGAACTCCCCCTAAATCATAGATGCGGAGTCTCACTGTTCCTTACGGGGGATATGGGTGTGGATATGAGGGGGCAGGGGAGTTATGTGGGCAGCCTAGAATAGGACAACTACACGCTTTGAATTTTAAATTCACGACAACTGTTGCCTAACTGCCAAACAGTTAATGCTGATGTAAGTGCTCTAGTTTGGTCATGTGTTCCTTTGCAAGGGCAGTTATTAGTTAAATACTTTTCCTTTTCAGATGTGCGTTCCAAACGGGAGTATGATGAAAGCCATGTGATTACAGCCCATCTCGTGAAGAAGGTATATGGACAGAGTCAGAATCTGGGGCTACCTTACAGGGGGGTGGGGAGAATGGGAGATTGTGTCCGAGGTCCAGGAGGCAACACCTACTACTGGACACTGTGGGCAGCAGAGACAGCACTGCCCTTATGTGTCCACCATGAGGGTCTCCTACACTGTTTCACACTCCTTAAGGTCTCCCCACTGCCCCCCACGGTCAACAGCTTCATTAAGCAAATGTTGCTTTAATTCCGTGACTTGCCAGGCAATGTTCCAGACCCTGGGGCTACAACAGAATACAAGATGCCCTTAATTCGTTCTCCCTGCCTCATGGAGCATCTCTTCTACTCGGACAACAAGCCGTAGAAATAGTTAGTATAACCCAGAGACGGAAGTCCCTTCCCTCCCCTCCCTTCCATTTCCATCCTGTCTTCCTATTCCTGGTCCAGCTTTTATAACGACTGGGCCCTGCAGGCAATCACCGGCCTCGCTCCTGCAGTGAAGCCCTTCCCTCCAGCCCCGTGGGGAGTCTTCTCTCTCTGGTCACTGCTGAGCCTGGCAGCCTTCACTTGGACTCCACCTTGACCCCTCCCATCCTGACCACATTCTCTGCCCTTGATTTCCAGGTTCTCCCTTGCTTCCCTGGTTTCTTCTCTACCTCTTTGGTGCAGCTTCATTTTCTCCTGCTGCCGC
This sequence comes from Mesoplodon mirus, assembly GCF_964341445.2. Classification (NCBI taxonomy): domain Eukaryota; kingdom Metazoa; phylum Chordata; class Mammalia; order Artiodactyla; family Ziphiidae; genus Mesoplodon; species Mesoplodon mirus. The sequence goes on from NC_138991.1 coordinate 35,886,658, forward strand.
CTGAAGAAACCACTACTCTGTTCTTGTATATCTGTCGGTCAGTATACTTTCTTCAGAGATTTCCTCCAAGCTTACAGCTTCAGCCGTCCACATGCAGTTAGCCATCCTGTCAATTTTACTTCCAAAATTCTGTCTTGCAATATTTCCCCCTTCTCCCTGTTCCCACTGCCACTGTGCTGCTGTGCACTCCACCGCTGGCCCTTTGCCACACAACTTGCCAGGGAGCCTGTGCCCTGCCTCAAGTATTTTTCTGGGATAAGCTTGCTCCTAACACCTCCCTTTCCCCGCCCTAGTGTGTCATTATCTGCTTTTTTCCTCTCTGGATTTTCAGTTTTCCGGCTCCATACTGTAGCTCTTCATCTCCATTTCAGGCCTTCCTTAGTGTTTTGCAGCTGATTCAGAGTCCCTTCATCCTGTATGGCTTTCAGCTTCCACCTCACCTCTCAAATCTGTGTGTTCCTTTGATTCTGGCAGTAACCCCGGCTCTGGAAAAGAGGCGTTCCCTCTGCCTCAGCCCCTCAACCAGGCTGACACCTCACACCTCCCCTCCCCTACTTTCTGGCCTACTCTGTTCTTGTATATCTGTTGTATATCTGAGGTTACAGGCCTGAAGGCCAGAAGGGAACCCCAGCATGAGCAGGACACACAGCCCCCAAGTCGGTGTTCACACACTGGATCTGGTTCCACCTCCCTCTCCAGCCTCATCCGGCATGCTTCCACTCTCCCCTGACACCTCCACAACCTTGTCCTGCCATGTTTCCTGGGTTCTAAGATGCTCATTTGTCCTTGTATTTTAACACTTCTGAGGTTGGAATATATCCTACAATTGATTTGCACCTTAAAGTGACAAAGTCTTTTCCCCCAAAAATGAATGTGGCCAACATCTGTTGTTTTTCTGCCTGGTACCTCCACTGTTTTGAGGGGAACTCCTCCTCTCTGCTTAAATCATGGGGGGTCTAGTGGTGCTCCCTAGAATAGGATCCAGACCCTGGTCATGGTGATTGGCCTGGGAAGAAAACAGCAAATCAGAATTGGCATTAGGGAAGACTGCTCCTTCTACTCTGGTGGTGGAGTTTGGAGGATGGGAGTCTGAGCATCGCTGGTGGTCGTGACTCAGGCTTCAGGACAAAGTGGTCTGAGGTGAACCCAGTGTGCAGGGGACACAGAGAGCAACAGGGCCCAAGAGGGAGGTCTGGGCTTTAGATCACTGGTTCAGTTCTTCCCAGGACCACTTGCTCCCCGCCCTGCCTGAAGTAGCGTTATGTGCCAACACACCTCTCCTTCTGTGTACACTCCTGATTGCAAATGTTATGAAATTGGTGGTGCATCTTACAACCAATGGTCTCTTACAGTCTAGGAAATGACAATATGTGTGGTCCCTTGGACACACTGCTCTCTGTGACCCAGGGATGTGTATGCTTTGTTCATCATTGTATCCCGGGTGCTCACTCTGGCCCCTGGCATCTGGTAGGTGCTTGGGACCTATTAATTAAAAAATGAATGACGGGTATCTGTTCCTTCAGCCTGGAATGCTCCCCCAGTCCTTGTCCATCTGGCAAATTTCCACTTGCCCTCACAGTCTCATCTCAAATGCCTCCTGTCCCATGAGACCCTTCTGAGTCCTCCAGGCCAACTCAGGCATTTCCCTTTTTGTTTTTTTCTTTTTTTTTGTATCTCCGTATTTCAGAACCTAGCACAGTGTAAGTGCAAAGTGAGTCCTCAACGAATGTTTATTAAGTAAAAATGGATGTTCGGCCACAACTCTCCTGTGCTCCCACCTGCTCAAGCCTGTAGGGGCTGTTCTCACCTTTCCCCTTTTGCTCATGCTCTTCTCCATACCCAGAGCCTTCCACCCCCTCATTATCACCTGTCTAAATCCTGCTCATCCTCTGAGCACCATCTGTCTCCCAATTCTGTTAGACAAATATGATTTCTCTCCTTAGAATCCTGGAGAACGTCCCGGGTCTGTACTTCCAGTGGCCTTACTGCTCTGCCTTGAAGCACAGTAGATGCACACTCATCCTATCCCACCTGAATGTCCTCTGTCAGGGCCTCTACGACAGCTCAGGTCACATGGGACAGAGCCAGGCTCAGGTTCCCCTGAGTAGTGGGGGCTTTCAGGAAGCATTGCGAACAAGTGAAGACTCACGTCTCTGCTGCTACCAGCTGGGCCTTCCTGAGCTCTGGGACACCCTTTGGAGTCCTGGGCAGTTCTGGTACTGGGAGAGGTCATCACCTCCTTGGCAGAAGGAGTTCCTGCCCTTGTGGTCCAGCATAATGATGACTCAGCCAGTCCCCAGCTCCTCCTCACGACCTCATTGCTGCTGTTTGCCCATTCCTTCCTTTAACCATATTTATGGCCTACTGTGTGCCAGGCATTGTTCTGGAAACTCAGGATACATCAGTGGCTATAAAGGGACAAAAGTTCCTGCTCTCACAGAGCTTCCATTTGAGCTTACAGTCTTCCTCATTATACCTGCTTGCTTATGACTTCTGTCCATTCAAGCCTTCTGCTTACTGCCCTCTTCATGGCAGATTTTGGATTTGGTCCCCAACGCCAACACTCTCCCCCAGACAGAGAATGTCATTAGTTAAGGTGGCCATGACTGCTCTCATAGCATGCATGCCAGGGCACCTAATGGGCTGTGGGCTGGTCCATAGACCACTGTTCTTTGGCCACAGTTATCTCTGGCCCGGTCAGCTGTGGTCAGCTTCCCCCCGGAGGGAATATGGGTGTGGCAGGTCCTTGGAGTTTAGCAGACTCTCTGGTCCACTGTCAGTGCTCCCGTGCCTGTGTGTAGTCAGGGAGGTGGACACTGTCCTACCTCCAGCTCCTCCCGGTGCTGGTGTACAGGGAATATGGGTTCAGCTGGACCCACCCGCCAATAGCCTTCTTTTGTTGTTTCTTTAGAGGGCAGGTGAATATCTTATCCCGGAGTCTGTGGATCTGGAGTGTGTGGAATACTGTGTGGTGTATGATAACAACACCAGCTCCCTGAAGGAAGTCCTAAAAGGTGACGATGATGACAACACTGATGAAGGCGATCAAGGTGGGTTTTTACAATAGCAGCAAGAATATGAGTTAAGTTATTGAGCACTTTTGTCACGTGCCATGAGTTCTGCCTGGGTCACCTCATGCAATCTGCAGAGCAGCCCGATGAGGACGGCAGTGTCAGGAACTGGGAAGGGTCTGGGATTTTTCCTTCCTTTGCAAGATGACAGGTGAGCCTGCCATGGTTTCATGGATGCTGGCAAAAGACATGAGGCTCCTGGGTCAGAGACAAAGGGCTTTATTTCTCAGAGCAATAAAAGTAGCCAGAATGTAGTGGGTGGTATTATGGAGAACTCTGAGCTTAGGGGGCCTGAATCTTTTTTAACAAATGGGCAGAAAGCCTGCCTGCCCTTGGCTCTGGAGGCAGAAACTGTCTCTATCATCCAAGGCTGTTTGTTATACACATATCCTTGAAAAGCCAGTGCCTTTGTTCAGAGGATATGTAGAAACATGAAAGACCATGGAGAATTATGCCCTAATAGGTAACATCCCCACTTTATTGATGAGGAAATTGGGGTCCAGGAAGGTGAAGTAACTCATTCCCCAGGTGTGGGACCATGGGTATCTATTGCTGTGTAATAAATTACCCCAAAACTCTGTAGTTTAATACCATAAACATTAATTATCTATTCGTTTCCGTGGAATTCAGGAGTAGCTTAGCTGGGAGGTTCTAGCCTGTCCTAGGGTTGTAGTCATGACGTCAGCCAGAACTGCTGTCATGTGAAGGTTTGGCCAGGCCAGGATAATGTGCGTCTGCGATGAGTCACTCACATGGGAATAGCTAGGAGTCCTCAGTTCCTCACTGCATGGACCTCTGCATGGGGCTGCTTAGTTGGCCTCACGACAGGGCAGCCGGTATACCCCAGAGCGTGTGATCCAAGAAAGAGGGAGAGAAAGCGACAGCCATGTACCCTTTATGACCTAGTCTTGGGACTTAAACAGTCACTCTTGCCACATTCTATTCATTAGAAGCAAGTCACTGAGTACAGCCTACCCTCAAGGAGAGGGGAATTAAAACTCAACCTTTTTTTAAAAATATTATTTATTTATTTGGTTGCACCATCTTAGTTGTGGCAGGCAGGCTCCTTAGTTGTGGCATGCGAACTCTTTAGTTGCAGCATGCATGTGGGATCTAGTTCCCTGACCAGGGATCAAACCTGGGCCCCCTGCATTGGGAGCACCACCAGGGAAGTCCCTAAACTCAACCTTTTAAAGGGAGGCGTTTGAAAGAACTTGTGGAGAGAGTTTTTTTTTTTATTCAAACGGAAAGTCACAAAAATTATAATCATCCTCATCAGTTCACTCAGTCCCATGTAATTAATTTTTTTATCTTGATCTTTTGTTAGCACTTTTATGAATTCATCAGTTTTCCATTAGAGTTCTGAAAATGCTTATTCATTCAGTTCAGCAGTATAGGCAGTTACCAGAAACCTGTACTTGTCAGAGTCTTTTCCATGAATTCCTTGAAGATGAAACCCTTTTATAGGAACATTTTTGCAAAAGCATCAGAGTACACCCAGAACTGTCTGTAAATGACAAAAGACTTAAAAATGACCACGGTTAAAGATTTGATGAAAGTTCATAATAATGCAATTAACAAGGAAATTTAGTTATTTCTGAGACATACATTTTAAAATAATAACTAGAATTATGACTTATAACATTATACCAGAATATATAAGATTTTTAGGAATTTCATGTAATGTCTGAAACGTTTATATTAACATATTTCCATACAAATAACCCAAAGAAAGTTTAGTATTAGTTTTTAAAAAAAATTTGTTTTGAATTTTATTTTATTTTTTTATACAGCATGTTCTTATTAGTCATCAGTTTTATACACATCAGTGTATACATGTCAATTCCAATCGCCCGATTCATCACACCACCATCCCCACCCCCCCACGGCTTTCCCCCCTTGGTGTCCATATGTTTGTTCTCTACATCTGTGTCTCAACTTCTGCCCTGCAAACCGGTTCATCTGTACCATTTTTCTAGGTTTGTGGAGAGAGTTGTTTTTTTTTTTTTTTTTTTTGCAGTACGCGGGCCTCTCACTGTTGTGGTCTCTCCCGTTGCGGAGCACAGGCTCTGGACGCACAGGCCCAGCGGCCATGGCTCACGGGCCCAGCTGCTCCGCGGCATGTGGGATCTTCCCGGACCGGGGCATGAACCTGTGTCCCCTACATCGGCAGGCAGACTCTCAACCACTGTGCCACCAGGGAAGCCCTGTGGAGAGAGTTTTTAAACCACCACACCTAGTAAGTGATGGGGCCAGGATTCAAACCTGGGCAGTTTGGTTCTGTCTGGTCTCCTAAGGCCCGGGGTAGTGATGCTGGAGAACAGTGCAGTCACTCCAGCCACACGCTGGAACGTGGTCAGTTCTAATCTGCTTCACTGAGGCTCCACTGCATTCTCCATTCAGCCCCTGCTTTGGGCTGTCCACCCCTTGCTGCTGCTTGTGGCTCAGTGACTAATATATATGGGCGGAGTTCCATGGGTTGGGCATTCACACCAGCGGTCACTGGGTGGCGCTCGGTTTCCACCTTTAATAAAACCAGTCTGCTCAGGAGGTCCTTAGCCAGGAAATTGTCCCCTCTTCCCTAAGCTCACCCTGTTGGGCTCCAGTCTGCAATTCTAGGGTTGTCGGCTGGACGCTGAAATCCTAGGAAATGTTGGTCAGTAAAGACAAAACCCTGGCTTTCCTGGTGGTGCAGTGGTTGAGAGTCCGCCTGCCGATGCAGGGGACACGGGCTCGTGCCCCGGTCTGGGAAGATCCCACATGCCGCGGAGTGGCGGGGCCCGTGAGTCATGGCCGCTGAGCCTGTGCGTCTGGAGCCTGTGCTCCGCAACGGGAGAGGCCACAACAGTGAGAGGCCTGTGTACCGCAAAAAAAAAAAAAAAAAAAGACACACCCTCTACAGTCTATACCTGACCTCACTTTAGTGCTATGGAGCCCCCATCCTCACTTGGTAAGAAATCACAACCACAGAACAACGAAACCCAAAAACCACACACGTAATTTGCCCGCTCGTGGCAAATTGCACAGTCGGGGGCAGCTGCAGTGGCTGATGGCTTGATGGCCACAGCATCCTTTGTTTACTGATATGGCAAGCAACATTCTTTGTCCACAGTATATACCAAGAGAAATTAAACATGTGCACACAAAACCTTGCACATGGATGTTCATAGCAGCCTTATTCATAATAGCCACAAAATGGAAACATCCAAATATTCATCAATAGATGAATGGATAAACAAAAGGTGGAGAGCCACGCAGTGGAATATTATTCAGCTATGAAGAAGGATGGAGTGCTGACACTTGCTGCAACATAGATGAACTTTGAAAACGTTATGCTCAGTGAAAGAAACCAGACACAAAACGCCACATATTGTATAATTCAATTTCTATGAAATGTCCAGAATAGGTCAATCCATAGAAATTAGATTAATGGTTGCCTAGAGCTGGATGTTTGGAGGGAAATGAGGAATGAAACCCTCTAACTGGTACATGGTTTCTTTTGGGGGTGATTAAAATGTTCTGAAATTGACTGCAGTGATGGTTACACAACTGTGAATATAATAAAAAACATTAATTTATATATTTTAAATAGCTGAATTGTATGGTATATAATATGTGATATTGTATATATACATACACATTACCCTCATGCTGAATCATCCTTCCTTGCGACCATATGAAAAAAAAATGAAATCTCGGAGTTTACAGAAAAAGATCAGCTTACTTGGTGGTGAATTGCTTTTTAAATTGTAATTGTAACATTCATCTCTATTTATATTTGCTTCAGCTTTCTAGACAATTGCTTTTCAGAATGGAGTGCCTATCCACTGGGCCTTTATGCAAATGGTGAGCACACGGGGACATTGATCTCTTTGGTCTCTACTCTTAGGAATTGTGCTTGGAGCTGCTGTTGAGTGTGGCAGAACCCTGACTCACCTCACCCGCCACCCCATCCATATCCTGAGAGGAGGCTACGAGAGCTTCTCGGCCATGTACCACTTCTTCCGGACACAGAAGATCATCTGGATGCCGCAGGTAAGGCAGGGTGCTAAGCATAGGCAGGCTTGGATGGGAGCATGGCCTTCCCCTGGGGACCGAGGGGCAGGGAGCAGGGTTGGAGAAAGAGGAGAAGGAGACAGATGACATGGAAAAGATGGAAGAGATGTCAAAGATGGCTTGGGAATGAACCTGGGGCAGCCAGGAGGTCCAGTCCAGTCTGATGAATTTACAATTGCCAGGTTCAGGCAAAATCCAGGGCGGTGTTTAATAGATGAGGTTGGTTCAGAGGGCAGGAATCCGGGGCAGGGTGTTCTGGATGGTGGGTCGTGGTCAAAGTCACACGGGCAGGCAGGGCCACCATGATTCGAGGCTGCCTCACCATCCTTAGCCGTCTGGCCTCACAAACCCTGGCTGGGTCCAGAGGATACAGTAAAAATGGGGAGATGGGTTGTAATAAGGTGTGGCCAAGGGATGTACCAGATGTCTGGAGCCCAGAGGAGCACTTACTTCCTGGAGCCAAACCAGAAGGGAATGGGGTGAGGGTAAGGCAAGCACTGGGTGGCAATGATAGGCAGGCAGGGACTGGTCCCTGGGGGCATTTTATAGTATCTGGTTTCTTGAAGGGTCTGAATGTAATGGAATGTGAACCTGCAGAGGTTTCATTCTTTTCAGCAATTGCCTTCAGCTGTGCTCTCATTCTTGCCTTTTGCAGCATCACGGGCAGATTCCATACCTTCTGGCCGCTTTCGGTTATGGAAAATTTCATTCTAGTCATATTATAAAACAGCAGGGGAAATGTGCCTATGAACTGGAATTTGATGATAGTAAGGAATTATTGTTATATATTTCTTTAGGTTGTGATGACATTATTATGGCTATGTTTTTAAAAATATGAGTCCCTATCTTTTAGAGATACATAATGAAATATTTATAATTAAAATGATATGTCTGGAATTTCCTTCAAAATAATCTGGGGAGGGTTGGGAAGTCAGGGGTATAGATGAAACAAAACGGGCCATTAGTTGATAATGCTTGCAGAAGGGTGATAGATCCAAGGTTTGTTATATTATTCTCTCTACTTTCATGTGTTTTTGAAGTAATGTTTTGAAAAGGGCATAAAAACAGTCCAGTACAATCTAGGCTAGTTTAACATTCCAATCTCATCTCAAATCTCCTCTCTTCTCATCTTCCAGAGCTGGGCAGCCTTCCATTTGCTGGGGGCTGAGGGCTGGAAGTGGGGAGGGGTGTGGGATAGCTTTATGGACATCTCCTTATGTCCCCTCTTCTGGGTCTGGTCCCTTTGGTGCTGGGGGTCCAGTGTGGGCCCTGTCTTGGGTGACTAGCTGTTTGTCAGTGGTGGGGAAGTGCCTCCTCATTCTGCCCCAGCCAGGTTCTGTGTGCTGCTACTGGCCTTTGTTGCTGGTTTTCTTGGGGCTATGTTCAGGGGGCCCCGTCTGTTACTGAGCATCCTTCAGAGAGAGCCAGCTGAGAATTCCTGACAGGAGTACCCCCAATGCCCTTCCCTTCCCTTGGTAGCTCATGACCTCCCACCACGTCCATATTCTTTCAGCTGAATCCCAGAATGAGCCACAGGGGGGTGTGACAGTAGGGAAGGAGGCCCCTTCTTGCCTTGCTGGCTTGACTGCTCCAGTCAGCCTGTGTGAAAAGGTAGGGACCTGTGTCTGGGGTCATACCTGTTCCCAAATGCAGGGTATATATGTCAAGTTCTCCAAAGGCCTTCTTCTCCTTCTTCCACTGAGCTATGATGTTCAGCTCAACAGGGGTACAGCCAGCCTCCCCGTCCTGGCACTCCTCCTCGCTCCTGGATGAGCACCCTTATTGGCTTGGCAGTGATGGGAGGGAGTCTTTCTGATCTGCAGACGTCACATGCTGATACCTCACCTTCTTTGTTTTTCTTTTAAAGCTTTAGGAAGGTGGAATTGGCGTAGGATGAACTGCACCTATTTAAAATGTACAGTTTGGTCAGTTTTGACGTGTATACACCTGAGACTTGTCCTTGCCCCCAGTCTTCTTAAGTAGATTGGGAAGAGGGGTAGGGTGGTGGCTGGTGGTTATCTAGCAGGGCCTGGATGGGTGAGTTCTACTCTGCTTGTTTGTGGCCCTCTTTAGAATGTACGTTCCAAGTATTTGCCGCTCCCTACTTTGGGACCTTTGTTATTAATTCAGGGGCAAGAGTGAAAGCCCCACTCCCTTCCTGTTACGTGTTCTGACACAGTGTAAAGCAGGAGTGTCCCTACTGCTCCCCAAGGAACTCCTGCGAGAGGAGATGGAGGCACAGAATTTGGGCTCTGAGACTGCCCCTCTCCTTTAGACACAGTGAGTTCTAATTTCCCGTTTTATATGTGGCACCCCTTAAATAAGATTTCACTTTGAGCAAAGGGGTTCTGTGGCTAGGGCACGTGTGAAGACAACACTAGAGAGAGATGCTGGTGAGCCACCGAGTGGTTTTAAGTCCGGGGAGGGGCACCTGGTTAGATTGCCCTTTAGAAGGATCAACTCTGATCGCAGAGCAGAGCCCAGACCAATGCGGGCAGAGTGGGTCTGGGGAGACCTGCTAGGAGGCAGGGATGAAGAGGAGAGGACAGGTTCAAGAAATACTTAGGAAACGGCTTTGATTAGACATGGGGCGGGGGGCATGGGAGAGGGAGGAGTCTAGAATAATGCCACAGTTCAGGTGTGGGTGACAGGTGGCCAGTGGTGTGGCTCATTGAGAAGGGGACACAGGAGGAGGCAGTGGCAGTGTCGGGGGAAGGCAGTGGGCTCGGTTTGGGCATGTTAATTTGTGACACCAGTTTCTTTTACATTTGTCGATGTGGTTGTCAAAATCGTGTCCTCTAGAATTAACAGCAAAGCATGTTTTATCCGTCCCACACCCTCTCCCCCACAGCCGTTACAACCACAGGAAAGGAAGCTGGTTCGAAAGCATCAGGAAGAGTTGACAGATTTGTGGTGGGTATTGTGTGAGATTTTCCGAATGAAACCACGAGGATTTCATTTGGCCCCCGGCAAGCTGAGCGTCCTGGGTGGGGTCACCCTGAACCCTGGGCAGTGCTTTGGGTCACATCTGCAAGTAGTGGGCCTGCTTGCATGTAGAAGGGCCGTGTGTCTCACAAACTTGAGGTTTGGCTCAGCGTGGTGTCTGCTCATTGATAAAGGCTTTTGAGGCTAACAGTTTGGGAGGAATGTGGGCTTGTGGTAGGTTCATGGTGAGGGGAGATGTGCTGAAGCCAGAAGGCTCTGAAAGGCTCAAGTGGACAGCAAAATAGCTTGAGGTACTTTAGGTGTTGGTTCTGAGTCAGACTTGGAGCCAGAGGCATTTTAGAGCTGGTTTGACCTTTGAAATTATATAGGTTAGTATTTCCCATGGAAAACTGATGGGAACAAAGGTCCCAGATCATATTAGAAACATCAGTTCATACAATGTTAGTGGATTTCTTTTTTTTTTCTTTTGGGGTTATGCCTAGGTTTTATTTTATTAAATGTAACAGGTAAGTTTTCAATCCATGACAACAACAAATATGTAGCCACTGTTTTATTACAGACATCTGAACTGTAATAGGTAACCCAAGAAACCGTTAGGGGAATTTTCATTAGTTCTGAGTTTCCTGGAGGCATGCTTTGAGAACAGTCTTAGACTGGCATGCTTTTCTGGCTGTTTTCCAACTTGTTTATAAGATTAATCTTATTATTTGATGATAATTGTTTCTAAACACCTGATTGGTGCTCTAATAATCTTTCCTTGGAAACGATCAAATTTTGTAATTTTCCCTCTGGCTTTGATATATAATTGACATATAACATCGTGTAAATTTAAGGTTTACAACAAGATGACTTGATACACATATATGCAGAATGATTACCATAAGATTAACACATCCGTCACCTCACATAATTACCATTTTTTGTGTGTGTGTGAGATGAGAACATTTAAGATGTACTTTCTTAGCAACTTTCAAGTACATAATACTGTATTTTTTTCATTAATTTATTTATTTAGTTTTGCTGTGTTGGGTCTTCGTTTCTGTGCGAGGGCTTTCTCCAGTTGTGGCAAGCGGGGGCCACTCTTCATCGTGGTGTGCGGGCCTCTCACTGTCGCGGCCTCTCTTGTTGCGGAGCACAGGCTCCAGACGCGCAGGCTCAGTCGTTGTGGCTCACGGGCCCAGTTGCTCCGCGGCATGTGGGATCCTCCCAGACCAGGGCTCGAACCCGTGTCCCCTGCATTAGCAGGCAGATTCTCAACCACTGCACTACCAGGGAAGCCCTGTATGTTTTTTTTAATAAATAAATAAATTTATTTCTTTGTGGCTGTGTTGGGTTTTCGTTGCTGTGCGTGGGCTTTCTCTAGTTGAGGCAAGCGGGGGCTACTCTTTGTTGTGGTGCGTGGGCTTCTCATCGCAGTGGCTTCTCATGTTGCAGAGCATGGGCTCTAGGCGTGCGGGCTTCCACAGTTGTGGTTTGCGGGCTCTAGAGCGCAGGCTCAGCAGTTGTGGTGCAAGGGCTTAGTTGCTCCGCAGCGTGTGGGATCTTCCTGGACCAGGGCTCGAACCTGTGTCCCTGGCGTTGGCAGGCGGATTCTTAACCACTACGCCACCAGGGAAGCTCTGCGTTGTTAACTGTAGTCACCATGCTGTACGTTAGATCCCCAGAACTTATTTGCCTTATATCTGGAAGTTTATAACCGTGACCAACATCTCCCCATTTCCCTCACCCCCACAGCCCTTGACAACCATCACTCTACTCTCTGTTTCCATGAGTTTTGCTTTTTTATTTTTATTTTATTTTATTATTTTATTATTATTATTATTATTTTTGGCCACTCCGTGTGGCATGTGGAATCTTAGTTCCCTGACCAGGGATAGAACCTGTGCCCCTGAATTGAGAGTGTGGAGTCTTAACCACTGGACTGTCAGGGAAGTCCCGACTTTCACTTTTTTAGATTCTACATATGAGTGAGATCATGCAGTATTTGTTTTTTTCTGACTTATTCTCTTAGCACAATGGCCTCAAGGTCCATTCATGTTGTCACAAATGACAGGATTTCCTTCTTCTTTATGGCTGAACCATATTCCATTGTATATATATGCTATATTTTCTTTATCCATTCACCACTGATGGCCACTTAGGTCATTTCTATGTCTTTTTTTTTTTTTTTTTTTTGCGGTATGCAGGCCTCTCACTGTTGTGGCCTCTCCCGTTGCGGAGCACAGGCTCCGGACGCGCAGGCCCAGCAGCCATGGCTCATGGGCCCAGCCGCTCCGCGGCATGCGGGATCCTCCCAGACCGGGGCACGAACCCGTGTCCCCTGCATCGGCAGGCGGACTCTCAACCACTGCGCCACCAGGGAAGCCCTCTATGTCTTTTTGAATAATGCTCAAATGATCCTGGGGCGGGGGGGCACGTGCAGATATGTCTTCAAGATGGTGATTTCATTTCCTTCAGATATATACCAAAAGTTGGATTGCTGGATCAAAGGGTAGTTTTGTTTTTAAAAAAAGCTTTATTTATTATTAATTAATTTACTTATTTATTTTTGTCTGTGTCGGGTCTTAGTTGCGGCACGTGGGATCTTTGTTGAGGCATGAGGGGTCTTTTCGTTGGGGCGTGGGCTGTTCGTTGCAGCACGCGGGCTTCTCTCTAGTTGTGGCGTGCAGGCTCCAGGGCTTGTGGGCTCTGTAGTTGTGGTGTGCGTGTTCCAGAGCGCATAAGCTCTGTAGTTTGTGGCACACAGGCTCTCTTGTTGAGGTGCGTGAGCTCAGTAGTTGTGGTGCTTGGGCTTAGTTGCTCCGCAGCACGTGGGATCTTAGTTCCCTGACCAGGGATCGAACCCGTGTCCCCTGCATTGGAAGGTGGATTCTTTACCACTGGACCACCAGGGAAGTCCCTGTTTTTAATTTAATTTTTATTTTATATTGGGATATAGCTGATTTACAATGCTGTGTTAGTCTCAGGTGCACAGCAAAGTGGTTCAGATATTCATATACATATATCCATTCTTTTTCAGATTCTTTTCCCATATAGGTTATTACAGAATACTGAGCAGAGTTCTCTGTGCTATTCAGTAGGTCCTTGTTGATTATCTATATTATATATAGTAGTGTGTATATGTTAATCCCAACCTCCTAATTTATCCTTTCCCCTCTACCTTTCCCTTTTGGTAACCAGAAGTCTGTTTTCTATGTCTGTGAGTCTGTTTCCGTTTTGTAAATAAGTTCATTTGTATCACCTTTTTAGATTCCACATATAAGTGATAGCATATGATATTTGTCTTTCTCTGTCTGACTTACTTCACTTAGTATGATAATCTCTATGTCCATCCATGTTGCTGCAAAGGGCATTATTTCATTCTTTTTTATGGCTGAGTAATATTCCATGTGTTATATGTACCACGTCTTCTTTATCCGTTCCTCTGTCGATGGACATTTAGGTTGCTTCCATGTTTGGGCTATTATAAATAGTGCCACAATGAACAATGGGTTAGTCTCATTCACTGTCCCAGTTTGTCTTTCTAAGCTTGTTTGCTGAGCCACATTTCAAGAGATGAAACAAAAACAACTTCTTCTCTGGGGATTATTATCACAGCAGCCTTTCTCCTTCTCCACCTCAGGAACTGGATGCTTTCCAACCGTACCCTGTTGAGATAATGCCAGGCAGGATCTACCTGGGAAATTTCAGGCAAGCCTGCGACCCTAAAATTCAGAAGGATTTGAAAATCAAAGCACATGTCAATGTCTCCATGGAGACAGGGCCGTTGTAAGTAGAAAAACCATTGTTTTTTTGTTTTTTTTATATTAGTATAATTTATTTATATAAGATTCCTAGTGGCATGCATTGACAGAATTGAAAGGGCTTTTAGAAATCAGCATACACTGGAGTAGGGTCTGCATTTATTTTCATCAGCAGATTCATTACATATTCCTTTCCACCCTCACTATCTTCACTGTATTCTAAGAAAGCATCAGGTTTGTTTAATAATAACAATGTCACATTTTTTGGGCACTACCATGTGCCAAGCAGATTGCTGAATGCTTTACATAGATTAATTGACTTAATCTACACAACACCCCTATGAGGTAGGTGCTGTTTTTTTTGAGAGGGGTTCATTTATTTGCCCACATCTCCCTGATGCTAGTTCAGCCTCCTACCCCTATGATCCCATTGCTGTGGGTGAAAGATGCCACAGTAGGGCTCTGTGTGAGTTTGCCTGATTACCTGTGCTTTTCTTCCGTTTAGTTTTGTAGGTGACGCCGACAAGCTTCTGCACATCCAGATAGAAGATTCCCTGGAAGCCAACATTACACCCTTTTTACGCCACCTCTGTCACTTCATTGGTAAGGGGCATTCTTTAACCAGGCAGCAACTGGTCTGTGCCCAGGGAGCAGAGGGGCTGTGGTACCTCATCCACATGCCTATTGCTGACTGCCACTCCCAGCTCTCAGGAGAAAAAGGGCAGGGCCCAGCACATGCCCAGCCAGGTGTGGCCAAGCCCCGGGACAAGCCTGCCTCCAGGGGGGTCCTTGGCAATATGGGCAGCCACGCGTTTACCTTGGGAGCAGTGGGGCCAAATGAGAGCCCCAGACTGTGGATTGAGTGCCCTGTGTTCTGGCCCTGGCTGGATCGCTATGCCCTTTCACGCCTGGCCAATCTCCAGTCTCGGCATCACTGTGCCTGTTGTGAAATGAGGGTGCTGGCCCATCCTGGGTGCATATGTTCATGAAGCCCTGCTCCGGGCTAGGCTCTGGTGACCTGCAGGTGAATCTCACTTGTCCCGGCCCTCCTATCTGGTCAGTGTGGTGGGGTAGAAGGAAGACTCCAGAGCCCTTCCATCTCTGAATTTCATGGTCCCCAGTGTGTGGGCCCAGTGCCCCTTCTGTTCTCCTACCACACACAGCAGTGCCCACCAGCCGCTTGCCTCACTGAGAGTGGAGTTTTCAGTCATCCTAAAGAGAGCAAGATCCCTGGAGGGAGCAAGGTTGTGTCCGGTTAGAAGCCCACCCCAGGACGGCCTGCTCAGCACCAACACAGCCCCCAGCCTGAGAATGGCATTTTGGCCCAGACATCCTTTATTTTTCTGGGAGGTTGTAACTATCACTTGCCTAGGAGCTAAGACTGAGACTTGCCCTGGGTCCCATCATGGGGTGGCAGAGCCCTGTGGCCCAAAGAAGCCCCCTCTCCAGCCCCATCTCACTGGGTGGCTCTGAGCCAACCCTTAACTTCTCTGTGCCTCAGTTTCCTTATCCATACAATGAGGCAGTTGGCCTTAATCATCTGAGTCATCCTCCAGCTCTGACAGTCTGTGATTTTGCACTTGGTATATTTATCTTCAGTTCTTGGGGGTTACCAACCAGCCTAAGATGCCAGCTTAGATTTCCTTCCCACCCCTCACTGGGTGAGATTGACAGCCCCAGGGGCGTTATTGAGTGTGGTTAGCTGACAATTGTGTGCCAGGCACTGGGCTAAGCACAGTGCAAAATCTTATCAGGTAGGTAATGTACTGTTATCACATTTTGCAGATGAGGAAACTGTGGGTTAGAGTGCCCAAGCCCAACAGCCAGTACTTACTGGTTGTGATTCACATCCAGGCTACACTGCCTCTGTCAGCACCCAAGTGCCCTTGGGGTATAGTCTTTTTATCCCCACCTGGGGAGGTCAACTGGTAGCAGACCTTCCTGGGATGGAAGCCTGCATAGCCCAGAAAAGGCCTTTGCATGATAATGGTGAATGCCCAGGCGTGATTCTCTTGAACTGCCAGCTAGGTCTGAGGATCCCCATTTGCCAGGCAATGAAACAGTATCCTAGAGATGTCATGTGACTTGCCTAGACCGTGGTGTGCTGGTTCTGAACCTACTCTTGGACCCACTGAGGCCAGTCATCTTACAGACCCACAAGGAAGGGGGCCACGCACAACCTCATACCTCTCCTTCCATTTGCAGAAGTTCACCTGGAGCTTGGCTCTGTCATCCTGGTCTTTTCCACCATGGGCATCAGTCGCAGCTGTGCAGCCATCTTGGCCTACCTTATGCACCAAAATGTGCAGACCCTGAAGGTATGTATTCCCTGGTCCAGGAGGTGGGGTCAGAGCTGCACCTCAGAGGAATGGGTCTCCAGCACCGACTTGGGGCCTTAATTGGGGGTGGAGGGTTTGGGAGGGAAGGGTCAGGGAAGGGAACCCCAAGTCCAGGGCTTTACCCAGCATACCACATCCAAGGGAAGGAACCCGAGATCTGGGTTAGAGACCTGAGGCTGGGCACACAGGGCAGGCCCAGGGACTCAGGCTGGGCAAGACTGTGGCCAGCAGCACCATCTGTGTGTCCCCCAGTGCTGTCAGTCTGTGTACCAGTGTTTGTTCAGGGCTCTCCAAGGGAGGTGCATTTTGGCTGTTGCCATGTACCTGTTGGCCATCTGTATGTCTTCTTTGGAAAAATGTCTATTCAGAATCTTGGCCCTTTTAAAAATCAGATTTTTTTGTTTTTTTTGCTATTGAGTTGTATGAGTTCTTTATATATTTTGGGTATTAACCCATTATCAGTTACATGATTTGCAGATATTTTCTCCCATTTCTTAGATTGCCTTTTCATTTTGTTGATGGTTTCCTTTGCTGTGCAGAAGCCTTTTAGTTTGATGTAGTCCCACTTGTTTATTTTTGCTTTTGTTTCCTTTGCTTTTGGTGTCAAATCCAAAAAGTTACCACCAGATTGATGTCAAGGAGTTTACCACCTATGTTTTCTTCTAGTAGTTTTATGATTTCAGGTCTTCCATTTGAGGCTTTAATCCATTTTGAGTTGATTTTTGTGTATGGTGTAAGATAGTCGTCCAGTTTCTTTTGTTTTTTGGCCACACTGTGCGTCTTGCGGGATCTTAGTTCCCCAACCAGGGATTGAACCTGAGGCCCTGGCAGTGGAAGCACAGAGTCCTAACCACTGCACCGCCAGGGAATTCCCACCAGTTTCATTCTTTTGCATGTGACTGTCCAGTTTTCCCAGCACTACTTATTGAAGAGACCATTCTTTTGTCAATGCATATTATTAACTACTTTGTCCTAAATTAATTGACCATATATGTATGGGCTTATTTCTGGGATCTCTATTCTATTCCATTGATCTATGTGTATGTATTTTATGCCAATACCATACTGCTTTGATTACTATAGCTTTGTAATATAGTTTGAAATCAGGAAGCATGATGCCTCTAGTTTTGTTCTTCTTCCTCAAGTTTGCTTTGGCTATTTGGGGTCTTGTTGTTCCATACAAGTTTTAGGATTGTTTATTCTATTTCTCTGAAAGATACCATTGGGATTTTGATAGGGATTGTGTTCAATCTGTAGATTGCTTTAGGTAGTATGGACATTCTAACAATATTCCTCCAATCCATGAGCATGGAGTATCTTTCTATTTATTTGTGTCTTCTTTAATTTCTTTCATCAATGTCATAGTTTTCAGTGTACAAGTCTTTCACCTCCTTGGTTAAATTTATTCCTAGGTATTTTACTCTTTTTGATGCAATTGGGATTATTTTCTTAATTTCTATTTCTGATAGTTTGTTATCAGTGTATAGAAACACAGCTGATTTTTGTATATTGATTTTGTATCCTGTAACTTTACTGAATTTGTTTATTCTAACAGTTTTTTTGTGAAGTCTTTAGGGTTTTCTATATATATGTTGTATGTAAAGAGAGACAGTTTTACTTCTTCCTTTCTGATTTGGATATCTTTTTCTTACCCTGTCTAGGACTTGAAATACTATGTTGAATAAATGTGGTGAGAGTAGGCATCCTTGTCTTGTTCCTGATCTTAGAGGAAAAGCTTCCAACTTTTCACTGTTGAGTATGATGTTAGCTGTCAGCTTGTCATATATGGCCTTTATTATGTTGAGGTACATTCCCTCTGTACACACTTAGTTGAGAATTTTTATCATAAATCGATGTTGAATATTGTCATATGCTTTTTCTGCATCTCTTGAGATGATCATATGATTTTTATCTTTCATTTTGTTAATTTGATATATGACATTGATTGTTTTGCAGATGTTGAACCATCCATACATCCCTGGAACAAATCCCACTTGACCATGGTGTGTGATCCTTTTAATGTATTGTTGAATTCAGTTTGCTAAAATTTTGTTGAGGATTGTGTATTTATGTTCATCAGTGATATTGGCCTGTAATTTTCTTTTCTTGTGGTGTCCTTGTCTGGTTTTGGTGTCAGGGTAATGCTGGCCTCATAGAATGAATTTGGGAGTGTTCCCTCCTCTTCTGTTTTTTGGAAGAGTTTGAGAAGGATTGGTATTAATTCTTGTTCAAATGTTTGGTAGAATTTGCCAGTGAAGCCATCTGGTCCTGGACTTTTGTTTTTTGGGAGGTTTTTGATTACTGATTCCATCTCTTTGCTAGTAACTGGTCTGTTCAGATTTTCTTATTTCTTCATGGCTAAGTCCTGGTAAGTTATGCATTTCTAGGAATTTATCCATTTCTTCTAGGTTGTCTGATTTCTTACTATCTTTTGTATTTCTGTGGTATCAGTTTAATGTCTCCTTTTTCATTTCTGGTATTATTTATTTGAGTCCTCTGTCTTTTTTTCTTGGTGAATCTAGCTAAAGCTTTGTCTATTTTGTTTTACTTTTCAAAAAACTAGCTCGTAGTTTCATTGATCTTTTCTATTGTCTTTTAAGTCTCTATTCATTTATTTCCCCACTGATCTTTGTTATTTCCTTCCTTCTGTTCACTTTAGGCTTAGTTTGTTCTTTTTCTAGTTCCTTGAGGTGTAAGGTTAGGTAATTTATTTGAGATCTTTCTTATTTTTAATGTAGGCACTTATTGCTATGAACTTCCCTTTTAGAACTGCTTTTGTTGCATCTCATAAGTTTTGGTATGTTATATTTCCATTTAATCTGTCTCAAGATATTTTTTGAGTTCTTGTTTGAATTCTTCTTCGACCCATTGGTTGTTAAGTAGCATGTTCTTTACTTTTCACATACTTGTGAATTTTTCAGTTTTCTTCTTGTAATTGATTTCTAATTTCATACCATTGTCATTAGAAGAGATGCTTGATATGATTTAAAAAATTTCTTTTGACATTTTAATTAATTAATTAATGGCTGCACTGGGTCTTTGTTGCTGTGCGTGGGCTTTCTCTAGTTATGGCAAGCAGGGGCTACTCTTCATCGTGGTGCACAGGCTTCTCATTGTGGTGGCTTCTCTTGTTGCGGAGCATGGGCTCTAGGCGGATGGGCTTCAGTAGTTGTGTTACGCGGGCTCAGTAGTTGTGGCTTGTGGGCTCTAGAGCGCAGGCTCAGTAGTTGTGGCACACGGGCTTAGTTGCTCTGTGGCATGCGGGATCTTCCCAGACCAGGGCTTGAACCCATGTCCTCTGCATTGGCAGGTGGATTCTTAGCCAGTGTGCCACCAGGGAAGTCTGCTTGATATGATTTTAAACTTAAATTTATTAACACTTGTTTTGTGGTCTAATATATGGTCTGTACAGGAGAATGTTCCCTCTACACTTGAGAGAAAGTGTATTCTGCTGCTTTTGGATGGAGTGTTCTGTAAATGTCTGTTAAGTCCATGTGTAGTTTAAGTCCAGTGTTTCCTTACAGATTTTCTTTCTGAATGACCTATCCATTGATGAAAGTGGGGTATTAAAGCCCACTATTATTATATTGCTGTCTACTTCTCCCTTTAGGACTATTAATATTTGCTTTGTATATTTAGATGCTCCTATATTGGGTACATAAATATTTATAAGTGTTATATTCTCTTGTTGGATTGACCCCTTTATAGTGACCTACTTTTGTGTCTACTACAGTCTTTGTCTTAAAGTCTATTTTTGTCTGAATAAATATAGCTAACCTAGCTTTCTTTTGGTTTCCATTTGCATAGAATATCTTCTCCCATCCTTTCACTTTCAGTCTGTGTGTGTCTGTACATCTGAAGTTATTAAACCACCACTTTTACATTAGATTATTTTGAACTTTACTATATATTTACCTTTACCAGTGAGATTTATAGTTTCATATGTTTTCCTGTTACTAATTACTGCCCTTTTATTTCAGCTTAAAGAAGTCCCTTTAACATTTCTTGCAAGGCCTAGTAGTGATGAACTCCTTCAGCTTTTGCTTGTCTGGAAAACTCTATCTCTCCTTCAATTTTGAAGGAGGACAACTTTGCCAGGTGTAAAGCAATTTTTGGTTGGCAATTTTTTTCTTTCAGCCCTTTGAATATATTATGCCACTCCCTCCTGACCTGCAAAGTTTCTGCTGAGAAATCTGCTGACAGTCATATGGGGGTTCCCAAGTTGTTTTTCTCTTGTTGCTTTTAAGATTCTTTCCTCGTCTTTAAGTTTGACAATTTAAGTATAATGTCTTGGTATGGGTTTCTCTGGGTTCATCTTATTTGGATTCACTGGACTTCCTGAATCTGGAAGTTTGTTTCCTTTCCCAGGATAAGGAGGTTTTCAGCCATTATTTATTCAAATAAGTTTTCTGTCCCTTCCTCTTTCTCTTCTCCTCTGGGATCTCTATAATGTGAATATTGGTCCTTTTGATGTCCCTTAAGTCCCTTAATCTATCTTCACTGATTTTTTAAATTTAATTTTAAACTTTTATATTGGAGTATAGTTGATTAACAACGTTGTGTTAGTTTCAGGTGTACAGCAGTGATTCAGTTATACATGTATATTTTCTTTTTCAATATCTTCACTGTTTTTAATTATTCTTTCCTTTTGCTGCTCTGAATGGATGAGTTCTACTGTCTTTGAGTTTGCTGACCCTTTCTTCTGCTTCATCTAGTCTGCTGTTGAATCCTTCTATTGTATTTTTCAGTTCAGTTATTACATGCTCTGAGACTTCTATTTTGTACTTTCTTATATTTTCTATCTCTTAGTTGAGATTCTCAATTTGTTCAGGCATTCTTCTGACCTTGGTGAGCATCTTTATGACTCTTATTTTGAACTTTTGTCAGGTAAATCACTTATCTCCATTTCATTAAAGTGTTCTTGTGAGGGTTTCTCTTTTTGTTTCATTTGGAACATATTCCTATGTTTCTTCATTTTCCTTAACCCTCTGTGTTGGTTTCTATGCATTAGATAAAACAGCTACCTCTCCTAGTGTTGAAAGAATGGTCTCATGTAAGAGATGAACCATATTGTCCAACCCTTCCCTATCTCTTTGTTATCTCTCACACCTTTGTGATTGTTCAAGCAGCCTACTTTGTTCTTAGTGGTTCCCAGCAGTTGAGGGTGTGCCAAGACTTGTCAGCCTTCCAAAGGGAAGGATCTCAGTCTGCACCTAGATTCAGGCTGATTGGAAGCCAGACCCTCAGGCAGCAACTTTTAAAGTACACAAATATATCTCTTTCAGGGGAAGAATGGAAAAAGGGTGTTTTCTGTATGCTTTCTTTGCGCTTAGCCCTGGGCTGTCCAGTTAAGAGCTGTTTGTTTACTACTGTCCTGTTAAACCCATGAACACAAGCCCCACTGGCCACTTGCTTTCAATTCTTTTGGGTATAGACCCAGAATGGAATTTCTAGATCATATGGTAATTCTGTTTTTACTTTGTTGAGGAACCACTGTTTTCCATAGCAGCTGCACCATTTTACATTCCCATACATAGTACCATAAGGTTCCAAATTCTCCATTTCCTCACCAACACTTATTATTTTCTTTTTTTTAAATAATAGCCATCCTAATGGGTGTGAGGTTGTACCTCGTAGTTTTTTTCTCTTTTTTATTGCATTAAAACATACATAACATAAAATTTACTGTCTTAACCATTTTTTGAAATAATTTTTTAAAAATAAATTTATTTATTTTTTTGGCTGCATTGGGCCTTTGTTGCTGTGCATGCGGGCTTTCTCTAGTTGTGGTGAGCGGGGGCTACTCTTTGTTGCAGTGCATGGGCTTCTCATTGCGGTGACTTCTCTTGTGGAGCACAGGCTCTAGGCATGTGGTCTTCAGTAGCTGTGGCACAAGGGCTCAGTAGCTGTGGCTCGCGGGCTCTAGAGCGCAGGCTCAGTAGTTGTGGTGCACGGGCTTAGTTGCTCTGCGGCATGTGGGATCTTCCTGGACCAGGGCTCGAACCCTTGTCCCCTGCATTGGCAGACAGATTCTTAACCACTGCACTACCAGGGAAGCCCCTGTCTTAACCATTTTTAAGAATATAATTCAGTAGTGTTAAATATATTCATGATGTGCAGCCATCACTACCACCTAGCCCCATAACTCTTTTCATCTTGTAAAACTGAAACTCTATATTTATTAAACAATAACTCCTTATTCTCCCCTCCCCCTAGCCATGGTAACCACCATTCTTCTTTCTGTCTTTATAATTTTGACTACACTAAGTGCATCGTATAAGTGGAATCATAAAGTATTTGTTTTTTCATGAATGGCTTATTACACTTAGCATAATGTCCTCAAGGTTTAACCATGTTGTAGCATGTCAAAATTTCCTTCCTTTTTAAGGCTAATAATATTCCCTTGTATGTATATACCACATTTTGCTTATCCATTTATTCATTGATGGACACTTGATTGCTTCCACGTTTTAGCCATTATGAATAATGCTGCTGTGAACATGGTTGTGCAAATATCTCTTTGAGACCCTGCCTTCAACTCTTTTGGGTATATACCCAGTAGACGAATTACTGGGTCATATGGTAATTCTAATTTTAATTTTTGGGGGGGATCTCCATACTGTTTTCCACAGTGGCTGTACCATTTAATACATTCCATCAACAGTGCACAAGGGTTCTAATTTCTCCATATCCTTGCCACCAGTTGTTTTCTTCCTTCCTTCCTTCCTTTCCTTTTATAGTACCATTGTAATCAGTTTGAGGAAGTATAGCATTGTAGTTTTTTTGTTTGTTTGTTTTTTGTTTTCCCTGGTGGTACGCGGGCCTTTCACTGTTGTGGCCTCTCCCGTTGAGGAGCACAGGCTCCGGACGCGCAGGCTCAGCGGCCATGGCTCACGGGCCTAGCCGCTCCGCGGCATGTGGGATCTTCCCGGACTGGGGCACGAACCCATGTCCCCTGCATCGGCAGGAGGACTCTCAACCACTTGCGCCACCAGGGAAGCCCCAGCATTGTAGTTTTGATTTGTATTTCCCTAATGATTAGTGATGTTGAGCATCTTTTTGCGTGCTTATTGGCCATTCATATACCTTCTTAGGAGAAATGTCTATTCAAAGTCCTTTGCCCATTTATTAGTTGGGTTGTTTGTTTTTTGTTGTTGAGTTTTAGAAGTTCCTTATATATTCCTCATATTAACACTTTCTGCATTGAATAGTTTTGGCACCCTTGTTGGAATCACTTTACTATATATGTGAGCATTTATTTCTGGGCTGTCTATTCTATTCCACTGGTCTTAAATGTCTATCTTTATGCCAGTACCACATTCTTTTATCATAGTTTTGTAATAACTTAAAAGATTTGAAATAGGTTGAAATATAAAACAGGTATATGATTTGCAAATGTTTCCTTCTATTCTGTGTCTTGCCTTTTCACTCTGTTGATTGTGTCTTTTGATGCATAGAAGGTTTTTTTTTGATGTACAGAAGTTTTTTATTTTGATATAAACCAATCTATTTTTTCTTTTATTGCCTGTGCTTTTGGTGTCACATCCAAGAAATAATTGCCAAATCCAATATCATGAAGCTTTCCCCCTATGTTTTCCTTCAAGGGTTTTACAATTTTAGCTCTTACTTTATGTCTTCCATCATTTTGAGTTAATTTTTGTACATGGTGTAAGGTTACACTAGTTTCATTCTTTTGCATGTGGATACCCAGTATTCCTAACATCATTTGTTGAAAACACTCTCCTTTCTCCATTGAATAGTTTTGGCACCATTGTTGAAATCATTTTACTGTATATGTGAGCATTTATTTCTGGGCTGTCTATTCTATTCCACTGGTCTAAATGTCCGTCTTTATGCCAGTACCATATTCTTTTATCATAGTTTTGTTATAACTTAAAAGGTTTTGAAATAATGAAGTGTGAGACCCCCAACGTTGTCTCTCTTTTTTCACAATTGTTTTGGCTATTCCAGGGTTCCTTGAGATTCAATATGAATTTTAGGATGGATTTTTCTATTTCTGCAAAAAACGCTGTTGGGATTTTGATAGAGATTGCATTAAATCTTTAGATCACTTTGGGTAGTATTTGCATCTTAACAATATTAAATCTTCTATTCCATGTACCTGGGATGTCTTTCCATTTATTTTAGTCTTCTTTAATTTCTTTCAGCAACATTTTGCATTTTTCAGGGTACAAGTCTTTTACCTCCTTGGTTAAGTTTATTCCTAAGTATTTTATTCTTTTGATGCTAGTGTAAATGAAATTTTCTTAATTTCCTCTTTGGATTGTTCATTGTTAGTTAGATACACAAGTGATTTTGTATCCTGCAACTTTGTTACATTCATTTATTCTAACAGTTTTTTTGTGTTTAATCTTTAAGGTTTTCAACATACAAGATCATTAAGTTCATATCATCTGCAAACAGAAATAATTTTACTTCTTCCTTTACAATTTGGATGCCTTTTCTTTTTTTCCTAATTGCTCTGTCTAGGACTTTCAGTACAGTGTTGAATAGAAGTGGTGGAAGTGGGCGTCCTTGCCTTGTTCCTGATCTCAGAGGAAAAGCTTTCAGTCTTTCACCATTATGATGTCACCTGTTTACTTTTCATGTATGACCTTTATTATGTTAAGATAGTTTCCTTCTATTCCATAGTTTGTTGAGGAACTGCTTTTGCCTTTTCCTTTTTCCTCTATCCTCAATCCAGATGGAGACCAGCTGGTCACCTACCTTCATGTAATAACCTTTCCTGCATTTTGGGGTGGGCACCTAAAAGAAGGCAGCTTCAGTTTTTCTTCTTCAGAGAATTTGCCGAAGTTCTCTTCCCCTTTCCATTCATTTATCCACTTACAATGCAAATCTTTGTTGAGGCAGCACTGAGTGCCAGGCATGGGCATAGTGCTTTCCTGTCCACAGGAGGTTTCACATATGTTTTCTCAACCTTCACAGGAGCCATCTGACATAAGAATGATTTCTGTCTCTATATTCAGAATGCAGAAGGGCTTGCCCCAGGCAGAACCAGCTCCTACAACTCCTTGCCCTAATCTATTAACCCCAAGCTGCTGCTGTTTCTTTGTCCTGCCCTTAAGCTATGTTGCTGACCCCTGGGCAAGTGCCTCCTGTCCCTCCTGTCCCTCTTGAGCTGGCTGTGATCAAGGTGGTAAGGGCCCAGGTCCAATCCTGAAGTCTGCTGTTCTCTCCTTGGGTTCACAGAGGTCCTGGGCCTATGTCAAGAAGTGTAAAACCAACATGCGTCCAAATCGGGCCTTGGTGGCTCAGCTGTCAGAGTGGGAGAAGGTTGTCCTTGGAGACATCGTCACAGACATCTTGGATCCACTCTACTGATTTTCTCTGTGGCCCAGCCGTGGGTCCAGAAGAACCTGCCTTGGGAGCTTTTTGTGGGTAGTGGGCCAGGGTGTGTAACCAGGAATGAGAGGCCTTTGCTGCCTGGAGCCTCGTGTCAGCCTCCTGCAGTGGTTCTTCCCAGGTTCCTCATTTGTGCCAGCACAGGAGGTGCTCAGACTCAGCGAGAACCCCCATCCCTGGGGCATCCTGGACCCACCCCCACTGCACTCCTGAGGCTGCTTCTGGAGGAGCATCTCGCTGCCAGAGCAGCTGCCCCTCATGTCCCCCATAACGTGGACCCTTTGGAGGCTGCCTGGTGGGAGCTCCAAGGGTTCCTCCAGCCTTGTGTTGCTCCACAGGGGATGTCACAGTGCCCACCTGTGGGCGGAGATCCCCCAGCCCCAGAGATGCCAAGCTCAGCCTTGGCTCAGGCCGCAGGCTACACAGCTTTGAGAGGCTTCTGGCACAAGGGCATACCCTTGCCTCATCCCCAGTTTCAGCACTCCCTACTGCTCCATCACCTGTACAGATGTCCTTTCCTTGCTCCTCACTCATTTTTGCCTGGCTGTGTTCACCGAGACTCTCACCCTCCCATCCCTCACAGCCAGGTTTCTAGAAATTCCTCAGGTCTCAAAAGGAATTTTCCTCTGACTGCGCTTCTGAGTGCTGGCAGCGCCCACAGAATGAGCTTGGAGTCAGGAGACAAGGGGACTGATGGAGAATTTAACATGTCGGTCCATGTTCATCCAGCAAACATTCCCTGACACCTGGGCAGGGCTAAGGACATACAGGTGAACGCCATGTTGCCTCCTAGGACTCTGCAGAGGGTTAGAGTAGCACTCCCCCGTGCCCCAACAGGAGCCCACGCCCTCAAAGAGTGGGGTTTTGCCAGAGGGGTAAGGGCTTTTCAGGCAGTGCAGCCTTTAGTCGGGACTTGAACTGGAACAGAGCCTGGGATGGCTGCAGAGCGATGGCTTAGGGACCTCCTGGCAGGAAGGGCAGAGCCATTGGAAAGTGTTCAGCAGGGACATGGTGGGGATTCGCCTTGTGTTCTAGTCAGGGCAGTCTGGTGGCGGTGGGAAGGGACACTGGCGGTGAACTTGGAGACAGGGAGACAGTAAAGCGGCCCTTGTGAAAATGCAAGCGAGATAAGAGGCTCGGAATTCCCTCCCTGCCAAAGAGCAGCTTCCCAAGGGGGAAAGTGAGGCAGGTGGCACCTCCCTGGGCCTTGGTTTACTCCCTGCCTGACAGGCAAGGACACTGCTGGCTGCACCACACAGTTGGCGCCAGCGGGAATGCCCCAGTTGGGGGCTGCCACCACCCTCCGAGCTGGGAGCAGCCGGGCGTAAGGCCCTCGGAGCACGTGGCCCCGCCCCCGCCCCTGGCCCGGATTGGCTCAGACAGTGGGCGGGGCCAGCGCGCTCACCGCTCCAGGCTTTTCCGCATTGGTGGTCGCGGCGGCTCGAGCCCGGAAGCTGACGGGGGCGGAGGCGGCGGAGGCGGTGGAGGCGGAGGCGCCTCGGGGCCACCGGGGTTGCCGCTCTGTCCTCTACTCTCGGCTCGTCCGGCTCACGGCCCGGCAGCAATGCATCCCCCTCCTCCGGGCCCGTTGGGCGACTGCCTGCGGGACTGGGAGGAGCTCCAGCAGGACTTCCACGGCATCCAGGTAAGTGCTGATGCGGGCCCCCATTGGTTCCGAGCCATGTCTATCTGGTTCTGGGTCAAGGGTCGGGTAGCCCCGGGTCGGGCAGCGGGGAGCTCGGGGTCAGGGGTTGGGGACCCTGGTGTCGCTCCCGACGGGGGAGAGGCCCCGGGTCCTGGTGTCCCCGGTTGGACCCTCCCCTCGGCCTCAAATGAATGTTCGGCAGCGGGACCTCTTCCCCGCGCGGCCGCCGCGACCCCGGAGTGACCCCACTGACCCAGGCGGAACTCCGGCCTCCCTTTGAGGCCTCGGAAAGAGGCCCCGACTCCGACCCGGTCCCCTCCCAGGAGCGTCCGAGCTGACCGGAGCCAGTCTTGTGTCAGTTACTGAGCAAATGCGCCGTGGGCGCCGGCCGGGCCGGATCGGCGAGCAGCGCCTTCCCCGCCCTCGGTCCGCGTGGTCTGGGCTGAGTGTGGCTGGGGAGCAGTCTGGGAGGCAGCCTGGTCTAGGTCGGGGGAAGTGGTGTTTAGGTGAAGTCTCTGGATGGGGGCGGGGCCCATCCAGGGTGAAGGACAGCTCCCCCCAAGACAGGACCACGTGGCTGCTGCATAGAGTGAGGGGAAAAGTGGGTGGGCCATACCCTGCCAAGAGACCTCACCGGCCGACAGGGATTGGAATCTTTCTGAGGCCAGTGGGAAGCCAAGGGAGGAATCGTCTGGGTCTGGCTGGTATGGGCCACTGTGCTGTTCTGTGGAAAGGCAGACAGGAGAGTGTGGTGGCTGGGGGTAGGCTGAGGTGGCCCTTCCTGGGCATGAGAAACAAGACCCAGGCAGGGTAGAGCCCAGGTCAGCTGGGCACTTGATCAGGACTTTGCCTCTCCTGGATTGGTTCCAGCCCTTTCCTGTCCACGTTGAAGCCTGACTGCCCCTGGCCTGGCCAAGCTGCTACCATTAGTGCTTCCCAGCCTGGTCACCACTGTCCTGGCCTCAGCCCCTGCCTGACCTTCCTCACACTGCTTCTTGCCCCATCTCTAGGATGTTCCTTTTCAAGACTCATCCATTGGGGCAAAGTGCTTTGGGAAGCCTTGGATCAAAGGTGTTGGGGGAAGAGTAGAGGAATGGTCTTATAGCAAGAGGTCCAAGGGCTAAAGCCTGATGACCTTTACTCTGGGAGGAAGATGCTGGGAGTGCCAGAGCAGCAGGCATCTTGGACAACCCCATCTTCCCCTGGACTTGCAGGTTATCTAGGCAGGAGGATCTGAGAGGGCCAGGGATGGCTTTAGGTAGCCTGCTTGGTCCAGAAGGTAGACCCATGAGCCTAGAATCCAGATTCAGGATAGGCCAGAGAGGGGTGGGAACAACTAGTAGATGGGCTGAGACTAAGAAAACCTTCAGAGAACTCTGTTTCTGGGAGAGGGGTACAGTGGGGGCTTCTGGGCTTACAGGGAGACCCCTGCCTCCTTGCCTGCCTTAGAGAGAGAGTACCCTCAGGGAGTTCCCTGGGCTGGCACAGCTGGCTGTCTCCTTTCCTGCTGAGACCCTCCCAAGGAGCCCTGGAGGAGTCCATGCCCCACCTCCTTCCCAGCAGGCTCTGGCTCGGGAGCCCCCTAGCCAGCCTGAGCCTTACCTCGACCTGGTTTTCAGGAGACCCACCGGCTGTACCGCCTGAAGCTGGAGGAGCTGACCAAGCTGCAGAACAACTGTACCAGCTCCATCACTCGGCAGAAGAAGCAGCTCCAGGAGCTGGCCCTTGTCCTGAAGAAGTTAGGACCTTTCCCCATATACTCTCCCATGCCCTCCCATACCTCATCATACCCAGACCCCCATACCCTGTGGCCTCGGACTGGGGGTGGGTGTCTGACCTGGTGGGGTAGAGAGCTGGCACTGACTCCCAGATGTCCCTGGGCATGGCTTCTCCCCTCTCTGGGTTGCATTTGCTCTCCTGCTGCGCAGGTGTCAGGTGTGATATCACACATGGGGGTCCCCTGTTCTGACTGGCTTCTGTGGCTGCACCTGCAGATGTAAACCCTCCCTCCCGTCAGAGGCCGAGAAAGCTGCGCAGGAGCTGGAAAACCAGATCAAGGAGCGACAAGGCCTTTTCTTTGATATGGAGGCCTACTTGCCCAAGCAGAATGGGTGAGATTCCTCCCCCAAGCTCAGTTCACAGCCATTTCTGAGAGGGAGGCCTGAAGCACCGTCTTCCTCTGCTTGGTTTCCTGCACCCACTCTGGGCTGACCAGTCAGACACAGTCCTATCTCAGGGACAGCCTGAGTGACGGTGACAGCTCACTGCAATGAGTGCTTTGTGGGGGAAGTATAGGGAATGGGGGGAGCACAGTGAGGGGTACCTAACCACTTGGGAGGTCGGAGAAAGCCTCCTGGAGTAGGTGATGCCTGAGCTGAGTCATAAGGATAAAGAGGAGTGAGCCAGGCAGACATGGGAAGGCGGAAACAGTAGGTGTCATGGCCATAGCTCTCAGTAGGAGGTGAGAGGTTGCAATGAGACCAGAGGGGGAGCCAGCCTGCAGAGCTTTCCTCTGGCCCAGTGGGCAGGGGAGAGTGACAGGTCAGTCATGCACTTAGATCAGCTGCAGTCACAGCAGAGGACATGGCGGAAGCCTAGGCTTAGGGAAAACAATCCCTCAGAAACTGCAGGCAGCAAGACAACTGGGAGAGAGCATGTCCCAGAAGGCAAGGAAGGAAGGACTGGCCAGTAGCCTCAGATCAGTTGGCCAGGGGCAGCGTAGGAGGCAGTCAAATGCAATACAGAAGGGGAAATGTTTCCTGGAAGTCAGGGTGACCTTGGAGAGAACCGCTTCTCAGGAGGGTAGGGCTGGAAGTTGATATTGGGGATGACAGAGGAGCTGAGGAGACACAGCCAAGTTTAGGCCGTGCTTCAGAGGCTCGGCTGTGCGTGGAAGGAGAAACTGGCAGCTAGGAACCGCTGACTAGGACTTGGCATGAGAGTTGAGGAGTGGCTTTTGTTTGGGTGTGTGTGTAACTTTGTCCATAGGAAAGACTTGAGCATATCTACCTGCTGCGAGGCGGGCCAGCAGAGGGAGAGACCCAGAAGCAACGGAGGGAAGTCCCTGGGGAGGTGGGAAAGGGCGGGTATAGGCCCTTGTCTGGGATGAAGGGGTGCAGAGATGAGGGTGAGGAGGCAGGCAGGGGAGATGTCACCTGGCCGGAGGGAGACAGGATGGAGGATTTGGGAGAGGGTTGGATAAGGCCACTGCTGAGAATGGGAGAGGGAGCCCGTGGCGATGCTGAGAGACAGCCTGGTCCCCGTCCCCGCTGTGCCCCGTAATCTCTTCGCTGCCTCAGGCAAGTCCCTGAACCCCTCTGAGCCTGTGCATACGGCTCGAGTGTGAACAAGAGCCCATATGGGAACAGCTGCTTAATACACGACTGTAGCTTTCAGTCACCTCATGGAGTTCCTCTGGCAGAGAAGGGCAAGACAAGCTTAGATGGTGGGGTGATGGCAATGCAAGGATTGGCAAGAAAGTGGTTCCGTGTTGTGGAGGAGGGCTTGGTGACTCAGCTGGCTCGGGAAGGGAGACCAGGGTCAGGAGGGCCTGGGAGCGTCAGTGAGGGAGAGGATCCTTGTGGGTGGGAGGCTGGGCGCTCGGGGGTCAGAATATAGCCAGGGTTTCCGAGGAGGCCCTTTTGGGTTGGGAGGAGGGTGGTGTGGTCACAGATGTGGGTTGCTGCAGTGGACTTGGGGCTGAAGGCTACCTCTCCTCACCTGGTGTTCCCTCCCCCAGGTTGTATCTGAGCCTGGTTCTGGGCAATGTCAACGTGACACTCCTGAGCAAGCAGGCTAAGTAATTTGTTGTCGTGGGCAGGGTCTCAACCCTACTCCCCCTCCCCTGCCCCAGGCCCCTTCCAGTCTGCCCCAGCTTCCCTGGCTAAGCTTGGGGTTCAGGGGCTGCTCCCCCATGCTGGCCCCATGCCACCACAGCAGTGTGTCCAGAGGCGTGGGTGGGCCCTGCCAGCATCCCAGCCTGTCCCATGAGTGTGTACCCCTCCCTTCTCCCCAGGTTTGCCTACAAAGACGAGTACGAGAAGTTCAAGCTCTACCTCACCATCATCCTCATCCTCATCTCCTTCACCTGCCGCTTCCTCCTCAACTCCAGGTGGGTGTCCTGCTGCAGGGGGCTGGACCCTGTGCCCTCTCCAGGCTCTGGCACCAACCTTCTGTACCCCTCCCTAGGGTGACAGACGCTGCCTTCAACTTCCTGCTGGTCTGGTATTATTGCACCCTGACCATCCGTGAGAGCATCCTCATCAACAACGGCTCCCGGTGGGCGAGGGCCGGAGCCCGGCTCCTGGGGCTGGGGGCTGGGGGGAGTGACACTGGAGCTGCCCTAGAAAGCGGGGTGAGGGCGGCGGGTGCTGTGGCCCTCTGAGAAGCAGGAACTGGCTGGGGTACTGGTTTCTTCCCACTTCCTGTTCTGGAGCACTGATCCTGGGGGCTGAGGGGACAGGAGTGACGGTGGCTTCCTGATGCAGGATCAAAGGCTGGTGGGTTTTCCATCATTACGTGTCCACGTTCCTGTCAGGAGTCATGCTGACATGGTGAGTGGGGCAGCTTGGTCCCAGGGTCTCTGGGGGAGCCGGGGCACGGGGAGGTGGCATCCCGGAGTCCCAACCCCTCCCTCTGCTCTCTGCCTTAGGCCCGACGGCCTCATGTACCAGAAGTTCCGGAACCAGTTCCTGTCCTTCTCCATGTACCAGAGTGAGTGTCTCAGAGGTCCTGCTGAGCTTAGGACTGGCCCCCCCCCAAGAGGGGTGGGAAAGGGGCTTGGGACTCCAGCCCAGTCCTGATGTCCCCCCGCCCTCCAGGCTTTGTGCAGTTCCTCCAGTATTACTACCAGAGCGGCTGTCTGTACCGCCTGCGGGCCCTGGGCGAGAGGCACACCATGGACCTCACTGTGGGTGAGTCGGGCGTGGCCGCCCCTGTCTGGAATCCTCATGGGGGAGCTGGAGGGGCAAAGTCCTTTCCTCTTGACCTGGGTCTGAGTGATGGGGTTGTCTCTGTCCTGGTTGTGGCCCCTGCAGAGGGCTTCCAGTCCTGGATGTGGCGGGGCCTCACCTTCCTGCTGCCCTTCCTCTTCTTTGGACAAGTAAGTTGTACCTCTGTCCCTGTCCATCGGGCTGTCCGTCCCTGGCTCTGATTTGAGCAGGGACTGTGTGTAAAAACCGCCCTCCCTCCCAGTTCTGGCAGCTTTTTAACGCGCTGACGTTGTTCAACCTGGCCCGGGACCCCGAGTGCAAGGAGTGGCAGGTGAGCCGGGCGCCTGGAGAGGACACCGGGAGGGCTGGCCTGGCTTCTTTCCTGACCCCGATTCCTCCCCCAGGTGCTCATGTGTGGCTTCCCCTTCCTCCTCCTCTTCCTCGGCAATTTCTTCACCACCCTGCGGGTTGTCCACCAGAAGTTCCACAACCAGCAGCATGGGAGCAAGAAAGAATGAGGCTGGGCCTTCCCTGCCTGCCGGCACAGCTCTCCATGGCACCCCCCGGCCTGGAAGGGGCTTCTGAACCCCATGTGTTGAGGGGGTGGGGGCTCCTCTCGTCTGGGAGGGTCTGTCTGCTCTCCCCTGGGTTCTGTGGGCTCTGTGGGCCCTGAAGGCGGCGCTGGAGAGGAAGACCCGGGCCTGTGTCCCCGCCTGCGGGAGCTGGGGGCCAGTGGCCTCAATAAAGGGCGAGAGGCTCAGAGTGGCTCGGTGTGTGCTCTCCTGCTGGTAAGACGGGGGTCTGGGGGCTCTGTGCCGCCACAGCATGGGGTCTTGGGGTTCCTGAGGTCTCTCTGGGGTCCGAGTTAAGGAGACCCAGGTGGAGGCCCCAGATCTATGCAAGCAATACCAGGCAAATACTGAAAACAGAACTTTATTCCAAGGGCCAGAGGTTATTTAAAATTATTTACACTCATTGAAAATCACGGGGAGGGGCCAGGCCCCACTCAGCTGAGAGGAGGAGCCCCTTCTGTTCAGCCACCGAGGGCCCGAGGTGTTCACGGAGCATCAGCCCCGTCACCCTTAGCCACGCCCCCTGGGGCCGGCGGGTCCGAGGGTACGTCTCAGGCCTGGAGCAGTCTCTGTCAGTCACTGGGCCTGCCTCCTGTGGCAGGGCCCAGCAGAACCCACCTAGGCGACTGGCAGAGGGGAGTGCGGAAAGCGATTACATGGGGGAGCGAGTCTGTAGGGCGTGCGGAGCGGAGCGGGGCGGGGCGGGGCCGGGCGGGGCCGGGCGGCTCCTAGCTCCACACGTCCAGGGAGTAGCGGCCCTTGGTCATCAGCCTCTTGACATAGTCCACAGCCTGGGTGTGCTCCATGGCCCCCTGCGCGGCCACGATGTCGTAGAAGGTGTTCTGCACGTCCCTCGCCATATTCCGAGCGTCCCTGGGGGCGGGAAGGAGGTGGTGCTGGGCCCGGGCAGGGGCCCCCCTACCCCCACGGGCAGGCAGGCCCTGTCCCTGCCCCGCCGCCGCCCTCACTCACCCACAGACGTAGATGTGGGCGCCCCCGTCGTGGATCAGCTTCCACAGGTGCTCCTTGTCCCTCTTCAGCAAGTGCTGCACATAGACCTGGGGGTGGGGAGGGGGGCGCCTGTGAGGAGGGCTGGTCACAGCGCCCTCCGCCCCGCGGGGGCCTGCCCGGGGCCTCACCTTCTGGGGCTGTTCCCGGGAGAAGGCCACGTTGAGCTGGGTGAGGGCGCCGTCCTGGTGGAACCGGGCCAGCTCCTCGCGGTACAGGTAGTCCTCGTCAGAGCGGCGGCAGCCGTAGTAGAGCAGCGTCTCCCCCACCTCCTTGCCTGGGGCAGCAGCAGTCGGGAGTGTGGAACGCCCGTCCCAGCCCCGCCGCCCGCCCACCCGCCCGTCCGTCCCAGCCCCGCCCGCCCGGGGCCGTGCACTCACCCTGCTGCCTCAGCCAGGCCCGCTCCTGGATGAAGCCCATGAAGGGGGCAACCCCGGTGCCGGGGCCCACCATGATGACCGGCACGGTGGCCTTGAAGGGCAGGCGGAACTGGGACTTGCGCACGAACATGGGCACCAGGGCCCTGCGACCGTTCTCTCCAGAGGGCTCCTTGGCCCGCAGCCAGCTGGTGGCCACGCCCTTGTTAATGCGGCCGGACTGGGTTTCATACTCCACAGCCACCGCACAGATGTGCACGGAGTTGGGGTGGACCTGGCGGGGCGGCAGGGTCGGAGTGAGTGTGGCGATGCTGGAGGCCCCCTCCCTCCTGCCAGCCACCCTGCCGCGGGGGTCACCCCCTGCTCAGCGCCTCTTTACACCCTTTGCGGCGCCCAAACCTGTTTAAAGGCCCCTTCCTGGCAGCTCTCCTGACTGGCTCTCGGCACTGGGGCCGGAGAGCAGTTTGCAGTCTTACAGTCCAGCCTACTAGATACACAGCCCAGGAGTCTCGAGTGAACCGCCCTGGGCACGGGGGGCAGAGCTGGGGCTGTGGCCCAGGGACGCCGGCCCCTCGAAGGAGCCAGCACTAGGTCTCCTGTAAGCGGGCAGGCCTGGAGCCCACACCTTGGAGGACGAGGCGATGGAGTAGTAGCGGGCCTGGAGGCGAGGCAGCAGCTCGCACAAGTGGTCGATGGGGGGCCGCAGGGACGAGTAGTCCTGCAGGATGGCCAGGATGTGCCTTCGAGCCTCCACCACCCAGCTCAGGTACAGCTCCTGGGGAGACGCAGATGTAGGTGAGACACGGGGACCTAGGGGACAGGGCTGCAGCTGGGCCCAGGCAGCTTGGGGAATGCCCGGGGTGCTGGCTGGGAGCTGCGGTGCAGGGCTGAGGCGGTGGCGGGCGCTGGGGTGCGAGTGGCAGGCCTACCTTGCCCTCGCCCGAGGAGGAGACCATCTTGCGCAGCTGCTCCTGCTCCGAGGGCTCTGAGGCGTACTGGGCCAGCTCGTAGAGCACGTTGGTGCGGGGCGGGTTGGTGATATCCAGGTAGTAGGTGAGGGCCGTGCGGTAGGAGGTGGGGCAGGGGAATGGGTGCTTCTTATTGGAGTCTTCTGTAAGGAGAGGGCAGGCAGGGTTCGGGGTTAGTGGCCGCCCCCCGGGATGGGTGGGGTGCCGCGGGACGGGGTGGGCAAAGCCTCAGGCCTGCTCTCAGGAAGCAGGCAGCCCAGGGAGCACTGGAAGCAAGACCAGCTCTTTCTGGTCCTTCCTTGACTTTGGGGGCAAAGCCTCAGGCTTCGGCCACCCTCAAGCTTCACGCTGGACAGGTAGTCTTCATCAGAGGCAGGATATTGCCAGGGTAGCCCTGGCAGTCACTGTCCCCACCCAGGAGAATCAGCCCTTTCGGGGACCCTTCCCCTGCCAAGAGCTGCTCAGAGAGAGGGCTGCAGAGGGGGAGCTCCCCAGGTGTGTCCTGCCTGCCTGTGGGCTGGACCTGGTCCACTGTGGCGGGGGACTCCAGGCTCATGACTGTGCGATGCCAATACCAGGCCTTCAGCTGTGACAGTAGAGCCCCCTCCAGGTCAGTTTTTATGCTTGGACACATGTGGAGGTCTGTGCATGTGTCATCCAAGGGCCAAGCTCTGGGGGCAGCATCCTGTACACTCAGGGGCAGCTGCTGGCACAGACCCCCCGCCAGCCCTTGCCAGGGGCCTTCCACTACCACAGTCAACAGGCTGGCTTTACTGACAGCTCCCCACAAGCAGGCTAGAGCTGGACTGGACCCAGGAGCAACTCCATCTCTTAGAGGCATGACTGCAGGGGTGTTTATTCCTGTGCACAAATGAGCCCCGTGGAACCACGAGGCTGCCGAGCCACATGGAGAGGAGAGGGCCTGGCCCGGGACGGCTCAGCCTTTAGGAGTTTGGGTCTATTTTTGGGAGGGGTTTGAACTTGGTACTGAAGTATGACCGACGTACAGTGTACAAGTCACAGTGCAATGCTTGATGGATTTTCATGAACTGAAAGTCCTCGTGTACCCAGCACCCACATCAAGCAGCAGGTGTTCCCTGCACCCAGGCACCCTCTTGTGTAAGCCCAGAAACCAGGGCTCAGGCCTTGCACTACAGGGGCAGGTGTGGGCACTTCTTCTACAGCCCCACTTCTGCCTCTAGTTCGGAGCCTCTGCAGCCCTCTCTCTAAGCAGCTCTTGGCAGTGAACGGCTCTTCACAGGGGCCCAGAGTCTCCTGGGGGAGAGTGAGCACCAACACCCCTCCTGACCCCCAGCAAGGTCCTGCCTCAGATGGCACAAGAGACATGCCCCCCAGTGCAAGAAAGGCCCACGCGTGCACTACCGTGAGTCCACTGCCGGCACAGTGAATTCTGATATAAATCAGCCCCCTTTCACGCAGCTCCTCTCAAGGCTGACTCTGGAGCTGCTGAGAAGGAGCAGCCCAGGCCCAGGTCACTGAGGACAAGAGTGAGCGGGGCAGGGCCAGGCCGAGCTGGGCCCCAGGTCAGTGGACAGTGGGGGCACTGGGGGCATTCACAGGCCGGGCAGCCCTGCCCCACGGTAGTGCCCCTTGCACTCTGAGCACCCTGAATGGACCTGGAGGGCTGTCAGGATTGTTGACTTGGATCCCTGGGTTCACAGGTGAGACCCTGGAGCCAGAGAGGGCCTTCAGTGGCCAGTTGTGGCTCTCTTCCCTGTAGGACACGGGCTGGCTCTGTCTCCAGGCACCCACACTCCCTCAAGGGAGTATGGCAGTGAAGGGATGGGGGAACCCCAAAAGGGAGAGCGCCAGACCCTGCAGCTCCCTTTCCCCCTGACCCTGAGTTTGTTCTACAACCTGTAACTGGGGTCTTGGTTATGAGGGCTTCTAGGGCACCAGGCTTTAAGGCCTAAGCAGAAGTTCAACCTATGGACCTTGCCAAGGGGCCCATTCCCACCAGCCACCTCAGGCCCAGGTAGGTAGGGAGGCCTGGATCCCAGGACTCACCGTCAAGATTGTTCAGGGACATGATAACGTCCAGGTCGGCACCCAGGATCTCGCCGAGCTGGTTGACCAGGGCAGAGTCGTTGGCTGGGTAAACAGCCACGTGGTCCCCAGATTCATACCTGGGGGAGATGCGAGGCTCAGGAGGAGGGTGGAAGACAGCTCTGCACCCAAACAGGAGGCCTGGGTGAAAGGTTTGAGGGGGTGGGGGGTGGCAGCAGCTGATACCTGATTTTGGAGTCTGAGATGTCTAATTCCAGGTGCATGAGGTGTCGCTCGGTTCCCTGGTTCAGCTTCCGGTTGGTGGTGACGACAGCCAAGAAGGGGTTCTTGGCGTCGAAGGGGCTGGGTGGGGAGAGCAGCTCAGTGACTGGCCAGGCCTTCAGTCTGAATCTTCCCACCCCAAGGGACACTTCTGGCCACACAGGACACAGGAAACATCAGAGCTGGCCTCCAAGGGTCACGAGGAAACCTCTCCAATTAGGTAATGGGCTTTCCCAGCCTAATCCACAGCGGTGCTCCCGGCACCCTGCAAGGGGGTAGAGCTAGGTTATCAGTGTCCCCATTTACAGACATGGAAACTGAGGCTGGTCCCTAAAAACCTGGGGGACCCTCCACACTCTGTACACGTTGGTGAGCAGAGCGCAAGGAGGGCCAGGCCCTTGAAGGTGGCTCCCAAGACGGAAGGGGCTTGGGTTCCGAGTGACTGTGGAGCAAAGCCCCCTCTGCCCACGGGCCCAGGACTGTATGTGAGCAGGAGAGAGGCTTTCACTCTGTGAAGCCACTGAAATGTTGGGCTTTCTGGCTACAGCGGCAGCAGGGCTGCTGGTCTCAAAGCCTGGTGGTTCTAGCCTGGTGGTTTCCTGGGTGGCTCCAGCAGGATTCTGGGTGGCACCCAGGGGCCCTAGAGAGGAACACTATGTTTCTGGACAAAACGTCCAGACATCGAGGCAGATTTTAAGGAAGCGAGCCCTTTTGCCCAAGTTCCACCTAGACCCAGAGCTGAACTCACCGTCCTGGTCCAGGGCCTGGTGGGTACCCCCCACCCCAGGATATTTACAGGGCAAATGAAGTACAAGCTGAGCAAGGGCCAGTCCCCGCAAGGCCATGCCCTGGGCGGAGGGACTGCTGGGAGCGGAGGGGAGGGCTCCCCAGGGCCCCGGGCTCAGAGCAGCCTCCCATCTCTCTCTGCTCCAGGCCTCACGCCCTCCTGTGCGGTGGAGTGGAAACATAGGTGCCCTCACCCAGGCCCACTCCTGGATGTGGGGGTAAGGAAGCCCCACAGGACAGGGCCTGGGAGGACAGGCCCTGCGGGGACGCATGGGACGGGCAGCTGTCCGGCCCCAGCCACGCTCTCTACTCACGGTTTCTGGTTCTCGTAGCTCTTCAGGCGGCCCATTTCACCCATGTACACCTTGGCCGCGTCTATGTCTGTGTGGACCACAAGCTCATACTGGCGAATGCTGCAGAGGGGAGACGCAGGGTGAGGCCGGGGGCCGGGAGGGGGCCGGGTCCCAAGCAGGGAGTGAGGCTGTGAGGCGATGGGATGTGCAGCGAGGGCTGCGGGGCCAGACGTGACCCATGAGGAAGGAGACACGCGAGTGTGGGAGGCAGGAGGGGCCAGCTCGCGCTTGGAGGGCGGGGCGGCCCGTCAGCAGGCCCGAGGCTCTGCCCTGAGGAGGCCAGGAAGCCTGCCCTGACCGTCACCTGCAGGCACAGCCCAAGCGTTTGGGCCTGCACCCCTCCCACACCCTGACGGAGCCTCCTCCAGCCCCACCACACCCGCCAGGCCAGTCCCCCTACCTCTGCAGGCAGCACCCGAGGCCCCGGCCCACCTGCGCACACTCACCTGGACTCCTCTCCAGTGGCTTCCACCCCTAAATGCTCACACACGGCCGGCCAGAACTGCTCTCGCCACGTGATGAAGTCCTCCTCCAGGCTGGGGACGAGAGGGGATGAGCCAGGCTCCAGATGGGGCTGCTGGGAGAGCTCGGACTCTCTGTCCCATCACCCCTCCAAGCTGGAGGGTTCATTTCACACCAGCCCGCCCAGTGATGTAACCCAGGGCGTCAGGAAGCGTCCAGAGGGCCTGTAGTAACCCCGGGAAGCCCCATCTGAGCTGGGTGAGCTGGAGGGTGTGGGTGAGCAAAGAAGGTGGGGACTGGTGATGTGGGGGGATGGCCTTCCCTCCCCTGTGGTGAGGCGGGTCATGGAGTTGCGCTGACATCACGGCCCCGCCCTCCCCTCCTGTGCCCCGGCCAGCCCTAACCTGTGGCTCCTGACACACGACAGCCCAGGGGGGCGTGCAAAGGCGGGGGCCCTGGAGGGGGGTCACTCACTTCCCATCGTCGTCGCCCAGCCCCAGATCAAAGATCCGCTGGGCCCCGAGCTGCTCCAGCCGCTTGTCCACATACTTGCCCATGGCATTGAAATGCTCATAGGTCTTGTTCCCAAGGCCAAACACCTGTGTGGATGAGGGGCCAGTGGTCAGTGGTCAGTGGTCCCTGCCATTCACCTTGCACTGTAAGGCCCCAGAGGTGGCTTTGTTTTGGTGACCTGCAGTCCAGGCCCCTCCTCAACCACCTTAGTCTTAACCCTGGCGGCAGCAGGGGGTCCACCCCGCCCATTCAAGATTCTCCTTGCCCAGGCGAAGCTTGGTCAGCCCACTGCCCTTTTCTTGCCTTCAGTCTCCAGTAGCACATGTTCCCGAGCAAAGTGGGGCTGGGACATGGGAGGGGAAGCTCTTGGGCCGGGCCCAGGCGGAAGACGAGGTCGCCCCATGAGCGGCCTTCCTGGGACTCCCTGCCACGAGCTCCCTACCAGGCCCTCAGCTCGAAGCCCCTGTCCTGGCGCCTGGGCCTGCCCTAGCTGATCAAACGAGGTGAGAACTGGAGGAGTTCCTCTTGGACACGAGGTTCCGGAGGTTGCATGAGCCCACATGGGTGACTCACCGCGTACTTGACCCCAGAGAGGTCCACGTCCGTCTCCTGGAGCCAGTCGTAGAAGTCCTGGGCATTGTCAGTGGGGTCCCCCTCGCCGTAGGTGGCCATGCAGAACACCGCCAGCGCGTTCTCAATCTCTGACAGGCTGCTCAGGTCGCCCTGGGGAGACAAAGGCAGGGCCAGGCCCAGCAACCAAGACTAAGCCTGCTCCCAACAGGGGTGCAGATGGGTGAGTCAAGTGTTCAGGTGGACGGGGTGCATTTCAAGAGCAAAGGGAACAGCAGGCCCAGAAGAGCACAGGTGAGGGCCTGGGGTGTTGACAGAAGTATGCTGGGTTCCAGGCCACGGGCTGGCACTTGGAACATGGTGCCCTGGGCCACCTCCAGAGAACCTCATCATCCCACAAAGTCCCTGGGGCATGGGAGGACCTGGGCTCGCGCTAATTCCTAACCAACTGTCCACTAACTCGAAACCCAGGTCCTAAGACAGATGGGTAGTGGTGCTTGTCCCCAAGACCAAAGGCAGGGGCGTGGAGTAGGTGGGGGATGGTTCGGTTTGGGAGATGGAGTGGCACGTGTGGGAAGCAGCTGGCCCTCAGAAGAGAGCGGTTCTAAGGGAAGGTTCATTTATCGTGGTGCTGGAGCAGCAAGAGCCCGACACTGCCTCCCCCGCCCCGATGTCTGGCAACGACCCTTCGGGGGAGAAGCAGGAAGGCAACTCCCTGGGGCACCTTCCCAGGACTGCCTGCTCCCTGCCAGCCCTGCCCCTCCTGGGTGCCTAAGGACCACTCCCCACTTCCCTGCCCACTGAGTCCAACTGGGGCCACTGGCCTGGCTGTCTCAGAAACAGGCAAGCAGACTGCTGGAAGTTTCCTGCCCTTTGGAGAGCCACGACTGGCGAAAGAGCCGACGCACAGAGGAGAGATAGCAAGGTGAACGGGTCCCCTCCGCCCTCAGAGGCAGGCTAGGTGCAGCTGGGGCCAGGAAGTGGGGACTGTGTCCTGCAGACAATCCTGTGTTGGCCCGGAGGAGCCACGTGCCAACGATGGTTGACAGGAGAAGGCGGGGATCCTGCAGCTCCAGATGGGGGCCCTTCCCTCAGTTCCTGGGCTCTCTTGGGCCCTCCCCAAGCCCACACATGCGAGTTTACAGCCTCATTTCAAAGCCCAGCTGAAGGGTTCCTGGAGATGGCCCACCCAACACCCTCACTGCCTCTCTGTAGACGAGTTAAGGAAGGCCCTCGGTGGGTGCTCGCTCAGGGTCACATGGGCAGTCAGGGCAGAGCGGCACTAGAGCCCAGACCCCCCGACTCCTCGGTCCAGCTCCCCTGGAACTGCAGTTCTCGGGTGGGGTTTGAGGGGAGATGAGAAACAGTTCCTCTCCTGACTTGCTGAGACCCTTTTCATCTTTTAAGCCACAACCAATCCACTAGGTGCCCGAGTTGCTTCTGCTGGCACCTGCCCAGCACTTGCAAAGCCTGCAGCGTGGAGAGCTTGGAAGGCTGAGCGTGAGCACTGCTGAGAGCGCATATGTGCACACCTGGGCCAGGTGTTCTTAATGTCCTTAAAACTGGGGCCACCTGGCTGCTGGAACAGATGACAAGAGACGCCTATTCCTGTCTGTCCCTTTGGCTAACTCAGCCCTTTAAGCGTCTCCACGATCCAGACGTGACTTCCTTAATGCCCTGGACTGTACTGCATGGGAGGAAGGGGGCAGGGCGCGGCGAGAGCTCACCAGGTCATACTCCTCCGGGTCTGCCGCCATGCCCCGCATCCCGTAGCGATGGGCGTCCTTGGACAAGCGGTTGGCAAACTCCTCGGCGGTCCCCGTCTGGGAGCCGTAGAACACGACGATGTTCCTGCCCTAGGGATGGCCAGACACGCAGGATCAGTGAGGGGCCAAGAGCCACAGGCTTCACTGGAGGCTCTAGGTGACCACAGGGGCAGGCAGGTCCCTCAAGGGCACCCTCTTTCCTGCCTCCTTCAGGTCCTTTCTAAGTCGCTCTGGGGCTAGCATCTCACTGCCACAGCCACTGCAGCGGATGGGGTCAGAGGCCACCGAGCTGACTTCAGCTGGAGCCATCAAGATAATCCTACACACACAAGCTGCTCAAAATCACACCGTGGGCATATTTTTAAAGGACGTGTAAAAATGCAAAAATGACATTCAGTAAAAAAAAACAAAAACAAAAAAGTGGTCAAAGACTATGTATAGCATAATCCCATTTTGTTAAATATCCACTCCACATATATGTGTGTGTTTATACATATAAATGCACAGGGAAAAAGAATGGTGTGAAATATACCAAGAGTCTTTAAATGGGGAATCATGGGTGAGTTTTTCTGGATGTTTACAAAAGTAATGCATATGCTTTATAAAAATCTAGACAATGGGGAAAGGTACCATAACTGGCTCACAGGCTCTTCATCCCACCCTCCTCCTACTGTGCCCACTGCAGCAGCTCTGGAAAAGCTGGAACTCCATCCCCCAGACTCCCTGCAGCCAGGGATGCAGCAAATTAGGTCCCGCCAACTGGATGTGCTTTGCAAGATCTGGAAGGTGGAAGCAAGGCACAGGCCACCTCCCCAGTCCCTTTCTGTAGACATGAGGTTTTTCTGCGGCAGCCTTCCAGTGCCCAAAATGCCTAGAGGGGTCTCTGGCCTGACACAGAGCCCTGACAGGTACAAATGACAAAATAGAACGGAGGGACTACAATTGCTGTAAAGTGTTCTCATACCTTTTACATTTCCTGAATTTTCTACAAATCATTTAAAAAGGTATTTTAACATAATGCTTATGATGTCAAGGGAGCAAAACAGGATATAAAACAGTAGCTAAATATTTATGGTAGCATCAAGATATATAAAGTACCTAGAAATAAGCCATACAAGAAACATCTGAGAAGCTACCGAGTGATAAAGGACTCAACCAACTGGTAAGGCACTCTGATTTTGCACAGGGAAACTCAATGTACAAGATGTCAGTTCTCTATCAGTACAGAAATGTAACACAATCCTAATAAAAACTTGAACAGCTCTTTTTTCATCAACAATTTGATCCTAAAAATCCTGTGGAAAAATAAGTGCGAATCCATCCACTGGAACATCATTTGGCAATAAAAAGGAATGAAGTGCTGACGCATGCTACAGCACGGATGTACCTTGAAGACGTTACGCTAAGTGAAAGATGCCACAAAAGGCCATATACTGTATGATTCCACTTACATGAAATGTCCAGTTGCCATATAGGCAACTCTATAGAGACAAAAAATAGATGAATAGTTGCTTAGGGCTCAGGGTGGGGGAATGGGGAGTGACTACTAATGGGCATAGGGTTTCTTTTGGGGATGATGAAAATGTCCTAAAAACTGGGAATATACTAAAAATCACTGATGTGTAAACTTTAAATTGGAGAACTGTATGGAATATGAATTATATCTCAATAAAACTGTTACCTAAAATAAATGAATACGTATGAAGTAACAGCCAGGAAAACTGAAAAATAAGAGTGATGGCGGGGGGAGGAAGTGCCTAGTGCTACAGATATTAAAACAAGTTATAATAATTATACAACAATGTTATAATAATTAAACAGTATGATATTGTTTATACACAGACAGCTAGATCAAAGTACCAGAATAGGAAAATACAGAACTACACTCAAATACCCATGGGAATTACATTTATGATAAAACTAGTGGGGAAAAGATGGACTTTATTACACAGAATTGAGAGAGCTGTGTAAAAAATTGTTGGACCCATACCTTACATCTTACACCAGGATAAATTCCCAACAGACTGAATTTTAAATATGGAAAACAAAATCATAAAAATACTAGAAAAAAATATGGAAGAATTCCTTTATCTCTTTAGAGTGGGGAAGCCTTTCAAATGACGACTCAAAGTCCAGAAGTCACAGAATAGTTAAATGGACTAAGGAACTTTAACATGGCAAAACGAACAAGCAAACACACAATAAGCCGAATGATACGTAAACTGTTAGCTGGGAAAAATATTAACTCATATCACAGACGAGGGGTTAATCACCCTAATAAGTTTAAGGAGTTCCTTGAGAAAGATCAATCCCAACAGAAAAGTGGGCAGAAGATTTGAACAGAGAATCTGTAAAAAAAAAAAAAGAGAAAAGAAATGCCAGCATAACATGAAAATTTGCTTAAACTCATTCATAGGAAAAATGCAAATTAGAACTCCACAGAAATATCTTTTTTGTAACCTAGAAAACTGGCAAAATCCCAAACTCTGATAGTAGACTGTCTGCAAGGCTGTGGGGAACAGGTGTTCTCACACTGCTGGTGACGGTACCGCGGCATGACCTCTACGGGGGTGGGGCACAATCTGGCAGTTTCTATCACAAATGCATATATCATTTGATCCAAAAATTCCACTTCTGGGATTTTACTGTATTTGCAAATATGCAAACTGATCTACACAGTCACAGCAGCACTATCTGTAAGAGCTAAAGATTAGAAATATTCCAAACGCCCATCAAC
Source organism: Mesoplodon mirus (assembly GCF_964341445.2). Classification (NCBI taxonomy): domain Eukaryota; kingdom Metazoa; phylum Chordata; class Mammalia; order Artiodactyla; family Ziphiidae; genus Mesoplodon; species Mesoplodon mirus. Next base: position 35,931,153 of record NC_138991.1, read on the forward strand.
AAGGCAGTGTTAAATTATAGTACTTGTGGCCACACATGGAATCATCACGCAACTATAACAAAGAATGTGGGAGGTATCTTTGAATTGTTGTGAAAGGAGCTCCAAGACATACCATTAAGTGGGAAAAAAATGAAGGTCTATAGAGGTGTATGTAATATGCCACCTTTTGTGTTTAAAAAGTATAAAAGTCTGTATTTGTTTTTATTATATGTGCGTAAAGAAGCTCTAGAAGGATCTATAAAATACTAAGGACAGTGATGGGTGACAGGGATAGGAGAGAAGCTTTCCACTACATAGTTTATGTTTTGGATTTTAACCATGTGAATGAAGCACCTGGTCATAAAATTCAACACTTAAATAAAAATCAAACAGATAAAATTGTAGCTGTGCTGAGATCACAGCTATGTGAGGTTTACATATGCTCACAGACACAGCCTGGTCTGGGAGGGAGGAGATGGGGCGGCATCCGAGTCAGAGGGAGGGTCTGTCTGTTCTTACAGTTTGGTTTGTTCAAGAAGTAAACATTCAAAAAGCGGAGTAAACTGTCCTAGCAGCAGCAGAGCAGCCTCGAGGCTCTGGTTAGCCCAGAAAGTACGCACACAGGGAGCTGAGCCGGCTTCCCGCCCGCTTCTCCTCCCGTCCAGTGAAGCTGGCCTTCTGCTGGATGCCCCCGCACACCCACCAGGGCCGAGCACAAAGAGAAGACTCACCGTCTTCTTCATCTTTTCCACGAAGCTGCTGTCTTTGACAGAGGAGGTCCTGAAAAATAAAAGTGTCTGCTGGGCACGGGAGGCACATGGCAGCAGCCAGGGGCATTTCCAGCTCCGCCCGCTCCACTCCGTGGTGCCCCTGCCAGCAGCCGCCTCTGGTCCAGTGCCAGGGCTGGAAGAGGCAGGACCCAGGCTCCGAGGCCTGGTAAGTCCAAATCCAACCTCGCAAATCCAGCCTCACAGGGCCAGGGCTGACCCACCCGGGTACCTGAGAACACGAGAACGAAGGGTCAAGCTCACTCCCCAGCTGCTCACCATCCACAGCCAATGGTCCCCACCTCAAGGCAACCAGGAGTTTCCCAAATAAGATTCTGACCATGCTACTGCCGTGCTCTGAAACCTTCCATGGCTCCCATGACCCACAGGACCAAGGGTGCACAAGTCCCTTCAGAACCTGTCCCAGCCTCGCCTGCCACTCCCCTCCACACACCAGCCCTCCATGATGGTCCTTAGAATTCTGTCAACACCACTGTCTCCGCCCAGAGTGTCCTCACTCCAGTTCCTCACCTGACAGACCCCTGTTCCCCACCAAGGCCCCACGTGAACAGCAAGTCCCTTGAGATTCCCAAGACACGCCCCCCCTCCCCCCAGTCCTCCCCTGCCCTGGAGCCACTTTTACTTGCTCCCCTCTCTGTGACCCTGTCACCTTCTAAAGCCCTGAACTGGACCCCATCCCCTCCAGAGAGCAGCACCACTGCCCCGCATGCCCGCCCACTCTCCACCTCCTAGCTCTGGCCTCCTGCCCCTCCCTCTCCACTTCTGGTCCTTTTCCTTCTCTCTGTCCTTGCCCCAGGCCTGCACAGCCATCTAAAGCAAGCCAGTGAGCCTCCCCAGGGACTCTCAGGCCTAAGACAGCAAGGTGATTTACCTCTGGATGGTAAATATTTAGGATGTTTGAAATATGGCCGGTCTGAACCAAGCGACAAATCTGAACCCTAAAATACCGTTGTTTCTGTTTAAAATGACACCATCAAGGGAATGAAAGGCAAGCCCCAGCACGGGAGAAGGTGTCTGCAATGTACACGTATCGGACTGATGTGGACTAGGGTTGAGAATATAAGAAATCCCTACAAATCAATCAGAAAAGACACATACTGCGACAGAAATATTGTCAAAAGGCTTGAACGGGTACCTTCTTAAAGAGAGCATCTAAACAGCCAAAGAACATAGGGAAGGGTGCTCGACGTTATTAGATACCAGAGAAAAGGAAGTTAAAACCACAGTGAGATCTATCATACACCCAGTAAGAATGGCTAAAACTGAAAAGACTGACAAGATCTCAAACAGGCGAGGTTGTGGAGCAATGGGAATTCCTACACGCAGCTGGGAGAGGGCGATATGGCACGGCAACTTTGGAACGCGGCTTGGCAGTACCTCCTGTGACTCTACAGCCCAGCAATTCACTCTCTGGTACACGCCCCATAGACTGCATTCATACCCGGGGAACGAGACATACATTCTTTGCTCTTTCCACTGCCTCCTGTGCACAGTAGAGTGTAACAGAGTGAAGTGCCAGCATGCACGTGCATGTGCGAATGTGCGTGTGCACAAACACACACACACACACTCATCACAACAGCATGAAGCAATGTCTGTCAGGGCTAGAGGCCTGGAGTCTGTGGAAAAACTTATGTAAGTGAAGGTTTCTTTTTTTTTTTTTTTGCGGTACGCGGGCCTCTCCCTGTTGTGGCCTCTCCCGTTGCGAAGCACAGGCTCCGGACGCGCAGGCCCAGCGGCCATGGCTCACGGGCCCAGCCGCTCCGCGCCATGTGGGATCTTCCCGGACCAGGGCATGAACCCGTGTCCCCTGCATCGGCAGGCGGACTCCCAACCACTGCATCACCAGGGAAGCCCTGAAGGTTTCTTTTAAGGATGCCCCTGCAAAGCTGTTCAGACAGGTATTTCATAAACATAAGGGTATGAGAAGTTTCATGTCTAAGCCCCCGCTGGGTTTTTCACTAGGTTAGTAGGTGCAGGACTAATGCTATTTTCAGGGTCTTAGCATTAAATAACATCACAGTAGGCCACAGGGGGAGGTGAGGCCCGGTGCCTGGCTTGGCCACTCCAGCCTCCCTCCTCTGTCCCGAGGTCCCTTCGGTGCAACAGCCCCATGAGGGGCAGCAGGGAGGCAGCGAGGGGCTGGCCACGCAGGCTTTCCCACCCAGCGAGGGCCCAGCTGCACAGGAACCCAGAGCAGGCCATCCCTGACTCCCCATTTATTCTGGCATCCCCGGGCCGGCCCACCCCTAACCTCAGCAGGGCCAGGGCAGGAGCACGAATGAGCAGAGGTGCTCAGGACTGGCCCCATCTTCCCACGCCCAGTTCCAACCTGCACTTCAAAGGGGTCTTGTGTCTAGCATCTTGGCCACATGTCCAACTTCTGCCCGTGCTCAGCCGCGAATGGCCGCGTCTTCACTAACCCTCTAGTTGTGTGCAGACTGAACTACAACACAACCTACAACCCAGTCTGTCTGTCTGAGCACTAACACGGTGTGCTCACCAAGACACACCATTAGGAAAGGAAGCAAGGCGCACGATGACGCGAATTCCACCACTGAGTAGCTTTGAATTCTGAGTCATGAGAATATATTACCCACTAAACATAAAATCAGATGTAAATTTAAACTGATGGTTAAATACCAGCAACCTAGACAAATGTTTCTGATGAAAAATCATGAGAAAAAAAGCAGGTACAAAACGAAATGCAATTTCCATTTATAGGAAATGTCTGGAATAGGCAAATCCATAGTGACGGGAGGTGGACTCGTGGTGCCAGGGGCTGGGGGGAGGGGGTGGGGAGTGACAGTGTTTCCCTTTGGGGTGATGAAAGGTTTTGAATTAGGTAGTGGTATGCTTGTACAACACGATGACTGTACTAAAAGCCACTGAATTAAACACTGTGAAATGGTGAAAGCTGTGAATTTTAAGGGGTGTGAATTTCACCTCAATTAAAAAAATGAAAACAAAGTAAATGCATTCAGTTGACACCTAAAAGGGGCCAGGCTTCAGTTTTGGAATATTCACTTATATGGAACTCTTCTTCGTCAATTTCTTGACCGTTGCCAGTTCTCCACGTGTGGACAGGCCACAGCGGACGCTCCGGGAGAAATTTAGACGACGCAAAGTCAAGTGAGAAACAAGCCAGCAAGGTAACCAATGCATCTTCCCTCACACTTGCCCTCTTCTAGGAAAAGCAGAATCTGTGTCCTTAGAAGTGGAACGCACATGATTAATTGTTCATAGAAAAGTGGCCTGAAGAGAAACACACCAGCATCTTAGACAGAGGACACGGGAGCATTAGGATAACGGGTGAGAGGGTTTCCCTAATTTTCCAAATTTTTGTTTTCTGTTACTTTTATAATTAAAAATATATTTTATATTCAAATACACATTCAGACGTCTGAAGACAGGGGAGAGGCTGAACAGCCTAGTGCCCTGTGACGCACGCTGCTCTGTACCGAACAGCACAGACCATCACCTGACGTTCTTGTCAAATGGGAAAGGCAGGCTACAAAGTAACACAGGTGACACAATCCTGTTTTTGTGTAAAGGCAAGGTACAGAAGGGTAGATGCTGATGTGTTAAGAGCTGTTCTGTCCTCAGGTTGAGCAATTATGAGTTTTTTGTTTCTTTTTCTTGCTAATTTCTATTCCCAACTCCTCCACTCTTCTTTCCTACAATGAAAATGTAAGGCTTTTGTACTAAGAAGATACAAATTACTTGCTATTTTAAGAAACGCTGTGCGTGGCTATAGATGGATTGATTTTGAAGGCTCTGGCGAGGATGACTAGAAGAGCTACACCCTGGGTAGAGACCCACATCAGAGAAGCTATTCTAAGTAAGAGAAAGGGGCCCACCGGTTCAGAATCCACCCCCCTCCACCTTCCAGATGCTCTGGCCACAATGACCAGCCCGCCATTCCCTGGTTCCGTGTGCCCTTGGACCCACCGCGCCGTGGCCTAGAGCGTCCTTCTTCTAACCCTTTGCCACCAACTCCTGCTTATCCCTGAAGACACTCGGCCTAAGCTTCTCTCCAGAGCACCTTTCCCTGCCGCTCAGACATAAGGTTGTTTGTCACCGTCTTCAGTACGTCTTCAGGAACTCCGTCCAGGCACTTGCCTCAGCGTATTCTCATTGCTCAACTTGAGGCCTGGGTTTCACAATCTGGGGGGAGCTATCTGTGTACCTCTTTGCACAGCACAGTGCCCGGCACTCAGCACATGACGTTTTATGGGCTTCTCAGGGGGTCAGTCCTGAGTCTCTGCCCAGCAAAAGGTTGGCTGAGGCGGCCTGGAGGCCTTTGGAGGCTCCCCTACCCACCTGAGAGGGTCTGACGTCAGTAGAAAAGCTCTCTTTTCTCAAAGGGCAGAGGTTTCCACAGAAGCTACATCTGAGCAGATTTGGGGCCTTGCTGAAGAAAGGGACCAGAGGGACCCCACCGCCCAGGGAGCGCCCGGTTGCCCTTTCTCCATCTCCAGGTGACGTGTGCACTGGGCGGTGCCGAGGGCATGAGACTAAATGAGGCAGCCTCCACCTTCCAAGGGCCCATCGCCAGGCTGGAGAAAGAGCCCAGGAGAATCACGGAGGAAGGGGAGGGGCCACACACCGGGAGCAGAGACTTGGTTCAAATTCTGGTTCTGCCACCAAACGGGCCTGTGACCGGACAAGTCGGGCCTCTTGAGGCCTCGGGTTCCTCTATGGAAAACACTGCATCTCGGCATCTGCAGTCACCCCAGGGTCGCGCTCAGCACCTGGAACTTGTTGAACTCTCGAGGATAAGGAGGGCAGAAGAAAGATGTCTGGGTCACTCTGTGATTTCAACACGGTGAGGTGTGCGAAGACCAAATGGACGGGGCGGACGCCATGCCACGGGGCTTCTGAGGGAGCAGGCACTGCGGCCAAAGAACCCAGGAAAGGCCTCGTGGAAGAGCTGGGCTCTATTCTCAGAGAGGAAAACGGCTCCCAGGAGGGAAAGCCGTGGCAGCCGGCAGCCGAGGGGCTGCTGGATGAGACACGAGCAGCGGGTGGGAGCTGAGCTCTGGGGAGGAGGGCTGGGGGGCGCCCACGCAGCTGCACGGGGCAGACGATCCTGGCTGGCAGCAAGGGCGGGGGGGGGGCCCTCCACGCAGGTCTCACTGGGGGTGTCAGAGGGCGGGCAGGAGGTGCTAGGGCCCCCTGCCCCCAGGGGAAGGGTGCTCCTGAGAAGGGCGTGCACTTCTGAAGGCAGCGCTGGTCCCGTCATTAGCTTCGGCCCGCGGGGAAAAGGAGGATCACGCCCATAGCCCCATGAGGGAAGAGGGAAACCCGTGGAGGCGGGGGAAGACACTGTCTGTGCCTCTAGTCACTGCCCAGCGCGGGGCAGCTCCCCACGTTCCCACCGGTTACACCAGGAGAGTTCCGCCACTGCCCACCGCGACGCCCGGCTGCCGGGCCCCGAGCAGGTCCACACCTGGGCGCCCTCGGCTGGCTTCACTCCTCCTGACAGCTTCATGCCGGGATCTGCACTCGGAACCCGATCTTTCACAGGCCGAGGAGTGGGTGATGGGGGGCCCTTCTGGTTTCTGGTCTAAACCCCTTCCTCTGGAAGCAGAGAAATGCAGCCTGCAAACCAGGACCAAAGGAGCCAGGGTGGCCGTGCCTGGGTGAGCCCCCCGGGACTGCCCCTGAGTCTGCGGTCAGCTCTACACAGCGCCGTCCTCGTGCCTCCAGGCATCCCCGCCCGGGGAAGAAGTTCCATCCACACTGAGTAGGGGTGCCTGTGGGCATCCACACCATCTGCCCGGACACTGTCTGGAACTGACCTTCTCAGGATGGGCTCGTCCTGCAGAGATGAGTATGCGCACCCCATGGTTTCTTACTCTCAACTCGGGACTGAAGGGAAAAGGCAGCTTGCTGCTCTCCTGGAAACGGGCGGGGAGCCGGCAGCTAGCGAGTCGGGCTCTGTCCATTCTCTACCAGTGCTGGCAGTGGGCAGACTGGCCCGCGGACACTGAACATCCTCCTGGACACCCTGGTCCTCTCGGAAGCCCTGTGAGCCCCTGCCTGCCTCGGTCCCCGCAGCCTGGGAGAGCTGCTGCGTCTGGCGGCTCCAGCAGGGAGGAACCAGGACTCTGGGCTGGAACCTCCCGTGAGCCCCTGCGTCTGGCACACACCCCTCCTCCTTCTGTATGGACCGAGGGAAGGAGGAAACCTCTCCAACCCTGGCTCGGGTCTCCTTGGTAACTGTTTATATCAGAGCCCTTTCTCCCCACATCCTCCCCCTTTCCCATTAAAAAAAAAAAAAAAAAAAAAAAGTAAGTCGTGCAGGCGGAACAAAGCTCCTCTGGACACTGGAAGGCGGTGGTGCAGGTTGCTATGGCAGGGCCGTTTCCCCATAAAGGGAGCACAGCGAGCCTGCTGCCGGGGCGCTTCAGGATCATATTAAATTAGATCTGGTTCCCACCTCCCTCCCTACAGAAGAACTCTGGGTAACAGAGCCTATGATGCTGGGTCCAGTCACCTGGGGGCAGAGGGTGCTGAGGAACCAGCACAGCTCAGCCTCCTGTCACGCAGTGCGGGGTACGCCCGGCAAGGTGGGCACCGCATTCGCTGCTGAGATGTTTGCAAGTGAGGAACCCCCTTCGAAGGCATCCAAGTACAAACGGCCCATCAGGAGAGGCCGCAGCCGACCCAGGCGCGGAGCCCAGAGACCATGCCACTCCAGAATGGAGCACAAATGGTTCCAATTAGGGCTCTCTGCTCCCAAATCAGGAGCAGGAGTGTCTCTGGTTCAGGCTTCAGAAGTCAACTGCAGCCCGCCGGGTGGGGAAGCGAGAGGGAGGCTGGACAAAAGCACTGAGTCACTTGGACAGAGATGAACCATGATGGCCCAGCGCGATTCATTTTGTTTCCAGTCCCAGGCAGGGCTCAGAAGGGTTAGTCTGAAATTTAAATTTTCTGCAGAGCGGAACTGATTTCTTCTGAGACTTTCCCCTGCTCTTGGCGACACACAGGGCAGTTGCTTTTGAATGGCTCCCTTCCAGAGCCTAGCGTGTGGCGACAAGTTCTCTGGTCCCCAGGGCAGCACAATGGGAGAGGGGACGAGAGCTGAGCAGGCGGCTGGACCGGGGCAGAGCCGGCCCGGAGCCTCGTGGCAGAAAGCTAATGGTTTGGAAGAGCTGCCTTTGGTGAAGACAAAGTGTCTCGCTGTGAGCTTAAACAAAAAACAGCAGCTCTCTCCACTGACGGGACCAAGAACGGGAACCAGCGCCAACGGAAGGCAGTGAGGACGGGTGGGAGCTTGAAGCAGGTGTGAGGCCACTGGTCAAAGACACAAAAGGGAATAGGAGCTAGGACTTACTGAGCACCTCCTGTGTGCTTTTTATTTTACTTCATTTAATTGTCCCCACCCTGTGAAGTGGCAAAGGATTCTACCCCATTTGACAGCGGAGGGGTGTGACGCTTGGGGCTGAAGCAGCAACTCCAAGCCTGTGAAAGCCCAGGGCCCCGCGGCTTTGCATCTGCTTCCACTGTGCAGAGCAAGGCTGCACCTCCCCTGGCCACCCCATCGGTCGGGATGCAGGACACAGCAGCCCCGTTCACACTTCACTGCCCTTCCCAGGGGGCCTCCTCCCCATCACTTAGGGTGCTCCAAGGCTCGAGGGGGCTGCTGTTCCCCTGGTGGACCCCCTACCCACACAGCCTTCAACACGTATTCACCACCGTGCCTGTCGGGACTCCACAACGTGCCGTGGCCCGGGTGGCCTGCCTTCTCTTGGGCCAGTTGGGTGCCAGGCAGGGCTAGTGCTATTGTGCAGAGACCGAGGCCCAAGAAACTGCTCAGGGTCACCCAGCCTGTCCAGGACAGAGGAAAAGCCACATTCTCTGACACTGGGATGACGTGGCTCTAGTCACAGACAAAGTGGCCCTGAAAGGAGAGTGGGGTGGGAAGGGCGATGACGACAGGGCCTGGGCGGGGGGCTAGCAGGAGTGGGGGCAACGGCTTGGGGAGTGAAGTCCTGCTCTGGGGCTTATTCCTCCTCAGACCTGGGTAAGTTACTCACCTCCCCCCGAATCGGCTTTGCCTCTTGTAAAACAGGGATGCAAGAATTAAAGTGTTAGAAAGCCCCAGCACACATCCTCTCTCCGGGCACTGGCACTGCTGCTCTCCGTGCCCTGCTTGCCGTCTGTACCGCGGGCCCTGGTCAGCGCCAACGCCTCCCGACGACCTTCCTCCAATCCACTCCAAACTGCATTCAGGAAAGGCTGGTCTCAGGGCTGCCCTGGCACCAGCCCTCCCGTCGGCTCCCCGCGAGGGTCAGATAAAACCCCAAGGCCCTGTAGATCCATCCTCTGTCCTCTGCTCTATCTCAGTTCCCTTCATGACCCCTGACTCCCTTGGCGACTTACACCCAGGCCCTACCAAGACACGCCCTTCCCAGAGCAGGCCCTGCTTTCCTTGCCCTGGGCTTCTGCACACGCAGCCCTGGCCCAGCTTCCTACTCAGCCTCCCAGACTCAGCTCCGGGGACACCTCCATCCTGACATAGCCCCCTCCCCGGTGGCGCCCCGGGCTGTTCGAGCATCGTCACTGTACCATCCTCACGTGCCCCAACTGCATGTGAGCCCCCGAGGATGCTGCCTGGTCCACAGAGATGGAGCCAGCAGCACCGGGTGCCCTGGTAATGCCCAGAGAGGCCAGAAGGTCCGATGACACTCGGCTCTGCACCACTTTCCCAGACAGGCCACGTTCAAGATTTCGGGCACTGGCTAGAACGGCAAAACAGCCCCAATCTCATCAAGGGACAGGAGAGGTCCCTTGGTGGTCAGGTGGCATCAGAAAAGCCACACCTGTGCTTGCAGGGTGGCGTGAATGTCCTGAGCCCACAGCCTCGCCATTTTCACGGATGCAGGACACTTCGGGCACTGTCCACCCTCCACGGCCACAGGGGCCTTTCCTTGCGCTCTTCTCTTTGTAAAACCCATTGGTGTTTCTATCGTCGTGCTCGGCAGAGCCAAGGACCCCTCTCTAGAAAGAGTGGCCCTGAGCTGGGTGTGGAAAAAGGAGATAAAGATGGATAGAGATGATGCCAGTAGCCTTGACTCCTGGCTTTCCCGGCCTTTCTGGCAAGAGCAGGCCGTCAAACGAAGGTCACGGAGGAAAATGAGCTCTTTTGTGGCTTCTCAGAAGCAACCCCCAGTGGGACGCAGGCAGCAAAATTCTAGACTGTGGGAAACTTTGGGAAACAAATGATCTGGGTTCTTCAACGAAAATGCCGCGAGGGAATCACAGGGATGGAAGGAAGCCCACGGACTGAGAGAGACCTGACATTATGTTAAGGGGAAGCAGCCTGGCACCAGAGGCTGTGATGACATAACCCCATTTGCATGACAGTCTGGAAAAGGCAAAACTACAGGGACAAAAAGCAGATTGGTGGTTACCAGAGGTGGGGCTGGGGGGTGGCGACTGCAATGGGACCTGGGCGGCAGGGGGGGCGCTTTCTGGGGTGTGGAGTGTCCTGTATCTTGACTGCAACAGTGGTTACACAACTGCACACACCTGTCAGGATGCATCACACTGCACACTTTAAAAAGGTGAAGTTTACTGCATGTAAATTACACCTCAATAGACCTGACCTCTGAAAGAGAGACTTAAAAGATTCGGTAGTCAATTGAAATGTGTGGGTTTAGATCCTGAGTTTAAAAAAGAAAAAAAAAAGGTTAAAAAAATTGATCCGTCACTCAGGGAGCTATGAACAATGCAGGCTGAGTTTCCAATGATACTGAGACGTACTGTGAACTTACAGGGATGGGAGGATAGCTCTGTGTTAGGTTTAAAAAGGGGAGTCCCTGAATTTGAGAGGACTGAAATATTCTCGTAGTTCGTATTTCCACATAATTTCATAGGAAATATTTCCAATTTCCTATGAAATCATATGATTTCTTTATTCATAATTCATATGAATTATAGGATTAATTATGAAATTATATGCTTGCTTTAAGATAATCCAGCAACAGTGGGGAAGGAGAAAGAAGCAAGACTGGCCAGGAGCGGATAGTTGTTGAAACTGGGTGACAGGTGCATGAGCTCCCTCTCCTACGCTCCACGCTTTGGTGTTTGCTTGCAGTGTTCCATAATAAAAAGCTTTGTTTTTCTTTAAAGCACTCAGGCGCTGCAAGTGAAGCAGACTGCAGGGGGGTGGGGGGCTGTGAGCAGAGCCGAGGAGGACAGCTAGGGCTGGCTGGGGGGCACAGGCTGTGGTGCAGGTCCATCTAGAAGGGTGACCCCGCTCAGCCTCAGCCCCTGCTGGCAGGTGTCACGGTGGGCTCCATGGGGTCAGGTCCTCTGTTTTGTTTTTTTTTTCCAGAAGAAGCTATAAGTGACTTTTATGTGGAATTGCCTGGGTTTTCAATGTTCTAATTTAAAAATTAAAAACATTTTAACATAAGCCACACGCAGGCTGTGAGCCAGTTTGCCTTAGAGGCAGACATATGTGCTGGTTTAGCATTTACTAATTCAACGGCCTTTCTCTGAGTATCTTCACTCCGACAGGCCCTGCACAGAGCGAGGGACCCAGACAGGAATGGGATGCTCCCTCTGCATTACGGGAGACAGAAATAGAAACAAATTCCCACCCAGCCAGAGGGGTGTTGCATTACATGCACGAACAAAGCGCTTGGGGGCAGAGAGAGGCTCCCTGAGCTTCAGACTCCTCTGGGAGCTACCATCCTCCCGGGCTCCCTTCCATCAGGAGCTGCCCTGGCCCCGGTGCTCTGTCTAGAGGTACAAGCTGAGCAAAGGCTGAGGGGCCAGTGGGACGAGAGATGAAAGAGCAACTTTTAAAATGATTATGATTAAGAGAACGCGCTACTTGTAACTGCTCCTCTTTAACCAGTGTTTAATTGCTATTATAAACCATTCAAAAGACATCCCGGGGGGATAAAATCATGTTCACTGATTAGAAGGCTCAATACTAGAAGATGCCAATTAATTTATAGATTCCACCCAATCTCAACTAAAATCCCAGAAGGTTTTTTTGTTTGTTTTGGTGGACTTTGACAAGCTGATTCTAAAAGTTATATGGAAATGCCCAGGGCCCAAAAAAAGCCAAGAGAATCTTAAAAGAGAAGACCAAAGCTGGAGGACCTAGACTACCAGTTACCAAGTCAAGAGTTACTATAAAATCATAGAAAGCAGAACATGTGGTATTGGCGAAAGGACAGAAAACAGATCAACAGAACAAGTAGTCTAGAAATCAACCCCCATCTATACGGTCACCTGATTTATATCTACGGGGATGCTTTAGTGCAGTGAGAAAAGAATAACCCTTTTCAATAAATGGTGCTGGGTCAAGTGGATGGATAACCACAGGAAAAAATGATTTTCGAAGCGCCTTGACAATTTGCTGATACCAAAATCAAGTTCAGCTGGATGGCAGATCGAAGGATAAGAACTACAAGAGTGAAGCTTTTAGAAGAAAATACAAAAGAAAAGCTTCAAGACCATAAGATAACAGTTCTTACACTGAACACAAGAGCATTAACCATAAACGTGAAGGCCAACCAAACGGTTGACAAACTGGGCCAGTTTAAGGCAACAACTTCTGATCACAAAAAGACACTATGAAGAGAGTAAAAAGTCAACTTTACAGAAAGATATTGACAATACATAGATATCTAACAGGGGACTCAGATCTAGAATATATAAAGAACTGTAACAAATCAACAAGAAGGCCAATAGCCCAACAGGAAAAAATGGGCCAAGTCTTGAATGTACTATCACAAAAGATACCTCAGTGGCCAATAAACATATGAAAAGGTCACTTGACATCAGAGAAATGCAGTTAAAACAATTACCACCACATGCCCATTAGAATGGCTAAAATTTTATTCCATTTCATTTTAATTAAAAAAAATTTTTCTTGGCTGCACTGCACGGCTTGTGCGATCTTAGTTCCCTGACCAGGGATCGAACCTGGGCCCCTGACAGTGAAAGCACGGGGTCCTAACCACTGGACCACCATGGAATTCCCTAGAATGGCTAAAATTTTTTAATTGACAAAAATAAGTGTTGGTGAGGATGGGCAGCAACTGAAACCCCACATGCTGGGGGTGGGACTGGATGCTGGAAAACTGGCTATGTCTAACAGAGCTGCACATGAGCCTTCCCTCTGACCCCCAACTCCACATCCAACACATACCCAACAGAGCTACGTCCACATGGGAACCACATGCACACGGGAACCACATCCACATGTACCAGGATGTTCCCTGCAGGACTGTTGGTAACAGTGCCCCAGGCTGGAAGCAATCTAAAGGGTCATCATGATGGGAATGAATAAATTACAGTTTATTCCCACAATAGAACACTATGCAACAATGAGAACGAGAGAACTACGACTACACATGACATAGAGAAATCGCAGAAAGAATGGCCAAATACTACATATTCCAGGACACAGACAACACTCGTCTATGTCACGAGAAGTCAGGAGAGTGGGTGACCTGGGGGTGGTGGGATTGGAGGGGGAAGAGGGGTCCTTTCTTACATGATTCTACCCGTTTTGTGACAAATAAACTGTGTGCTTATGATCTGTATACTTTTATGTCTGCCTGTTATATACTTCAGTACTTCAGTAAATAGTTTATGAAAAAAATCCAGGAGGCCTTCCAGAACTGACCTTCCCTCTAAGTACTCCCTGGGCTCCTGAGGTTCTGAAGCCAAATCCGGCCTGGTGGTGAGGGCCCCAGAGGCCAGCATGCCTGGGAGATTCACCTGTGAACACAGGGGACTCCTTCTGAATCCCCTGCACCTGTAAGTCCAGGGTCAGGGGGCTGCAGGTGTGTGTCCTATGCTTGCTGCTCAGACACAATTGTTCCCATTGGCTTGGTTTTTAAAAAACATCCATGCCCCAAGGTTTGGACTCACCATCCCAGGTGGTGAAGGCCTGAAAAGGCCTTAAAAGACCAACTAGAAGCCACTGGGGGTTGTGGTGAGAACTCCTGATACAACCCTGGGCGTGTACAGTCCCCACACTAATCACCCTCCACTGACCTGGTGGGGTAAGGGAGGTACCATGCCATGGCCAAAACCACCTGTGTTCACTGAAAGTACAAGTGGGCAGGGACAACAGTGCGGGATTTCTAGCAGGAGGTGGCGGCCACCATCTAGCTGGTGGCCCAGATGTATCAGCTAAGTGACCTCTCTGAGTCTCAGTTTTCTCATCTTTGAAATAGGGATATTAACTACCTCTTAAGAGATGGAAGGCAGCATGGCAAAGCGGGGAAAACAGGGGGTGCAGAGTTTGTAGATCTGGGTTCAAAAGGCAGCTCTGCTACTTGTGAGTTAGGTGGCCTTGGGCAAACTCCTCAATCACTAGTGCCTCAGTTTCCTCCTCTGCAAAATGGGGAAATAATGGTGTCCTTGGAGGGCTCTTGTAAGACTGGAGATGGTATTAATAATAAGAACAGGTACTTTCCTGGTGGCGCAGTGGTTAAGAATCCGCCTGCCAATGCAGGGGGCACGGGTTCGATCCCTGGTCTGGGAAGATGCCATGTGCCGCGGAGCAACTAAGCTCGTGAGCCACAACTACTGAGCCCACGTGCCACAGCTACTAAAGCCTGCACGCCCTAGAGCCTGTACTCTGCAGCAAGGGAAGCCACCACAATGAGAAGCCTGCGCACCATAAATACATACCATTGGAGGGCTCCAGGACCTGGGCAAAGAGCTCTACGACGGTTTATGCCCTTTAATTTTTACAACCCTATAAGATAAGTTCTATTATTATCTCCAATTTACAGTTGAGGACACGGACTTCAAAAGATTGATGTCATATTAAGGGCAAATGTCACATGGCTAATACATGGTAGAGTCAGGACTCAAACCTTCATTACCCAGTGTCAGGGCCTAGAACCTAACCACTGCACTATAACAGTTTCCCTGTACAGTATACACGTAGAACCCCTGGCCATGGGGTATTCAACATGATATAATAAGGGATGAGAAGCGGATTTAAACATATAGCGTTAAAATTTTAGGATTATGAAGAGGGAAGTATCGCTTCAGCATCCTGGCAAAGAGAAACAATTAGAATCTACAAGATACAAGTCCAGGAGTTTTGTTTCAAGTCCATCTTGCAAGGCCAGAGATCTTGGGGACGGGGAGGCTGGCGGCCCCATGCTCTCCCGCGGCTCAGCCTCGCTTGGGGATGGGGGTGGGGACACACCTCCATCCTACAGACAAGGAAACGCAGGGCTACTGTAAACCGGGCCCTGGACACTGGCCCCCTTATCCCGAGTGCCATACCTTTTCAGCAAAACTACTTTGCCACACCAGGAATGGACCTGTCCAGCCCCGAGGGAACAGGCTGGACCCTGCTCACCTGCCCAGCCTCCCAGCTTCCCTCTGGCCCTCTGCTGACAAAGCCCTGGAAGCCTCGGGGTGTGGCCCTCCTCCAGCGGCACACCTTCCCGATCCCTCCAAGGGGAAATTCCTTCTTGGAGTCCCCAGAGCCTGTGTGTCCCGGCTGCCTGGCCTCTCCCTCCATCACGAGCGATGAGGCTGTCCCCCCGCCACCGAGTGGGCACTGCTGTCGCAGAGGCCCTGATTAGATCATGCACGTGAAAGCATTTCACAAACCATTCTTCAGAAGTATCTTTCAATGTCCCGACTTCTTAGCCTCTTTAATGTAAAGGCCACCTTTGCATACTTGTAGCACCCAGCGTAGTGCTTGGTACGAGATACTTTCTGACACAAACACTAAGCAGCTGCCTTGCGGCAGGACCAGTGCTACGTGACGTCATAACCGTCACCCACAAGAGCCCGGTGAGGGCAGGGTCACTGCCTTCATTTAGGGTTACTGACCTCCGGGGAGGGGAGAGGGCCTGGAGGCTGAATTAATCCCCAATGGTCAATGATTTAATCAATTATGCCTACATAACAAAACCTTCATAAAAACCCAAAAGGATGGGGTTTGGAGAGTTTGGGGGTTGCTGAACACATGGAGGTGCTGAGAGGGTGGCACCCCAGAGGGGGCATGGAAGCTCTGTACCCCTTCCCCACACCTTGCCCTACGCTGATGACCTTTAATGCCCTGAGCCTCAGGTTACCTGTTTGTGCAAGGTGCCTTCTACTCTGAATGGTTCCTGTGAAGCCTGAATAAGAAACAGGTATCAAAGGACCCTGAACACTGTGAAGCACAGTGTAAACATAAGGGATTATGAAGGTGGATGCAAAGCAGAGTCCATCAATAAGGCAAAACCCAAGACGCAGCCCAACACGATACGAGAGACCCTGCATCTCTCAGCTGGTTCGCTCCTGCCCAAGCACTGCTGGGATGGCAGACATGTGCTCTAGAGGGATCCTGAGCGAGTCACTTACGTGGTCTGAATCTTGGTGAACTCGGGGACTTCGTCTTTCTTCTTCCTGAATAGGAACCAGTATGTCAGGAGACCCACAATGAGGGAAAACATGATCATGTCCGTCGTGCTGAAAAGGGACACGTCTTCAGCCACCGTGTCAGATGCGGTGGCGCCAGCCTCCATACTGGAGTCTCCCATGTTGATCGAGAAACTGTTGGGAGACAGAACGACAGACATCAGCAGGGTCCATCTGAGGCCTGCTGGGAAGCCCCCTGAAGGCTTTGGTCTGGGGCTCACGCCCCAAGGGCTGCAGCAACTAGCAGAGCCTCGGGGCAGCAGCTGCAGCCTTGGACCAGGACTAAGAGAGCACGTGGCCTGCACGGTGCCTGCACAGCCCTGGGCACACCTGGGTGCACACTGGGTCCCCTGTGAACACAGAGAACAGAAGCCACAGACTCCCTGTACCAGCATTCTCTGGCCCCACAAGGACACAGCAGAGGCACTGCTTCCACACGATAGAGGGGCTGCTTCACAGCAAACCCTTTCCCCAGCTGTGTGGCAGGCCCGGGATGCCCCAAACCCTGCACATTCCAAAGGTCTTCAGGACTGGCCCTTGGATGGCTCCAAGGAAATAACCCCTGAGGCCTCGGAATGTGCCGCCTGATAAGATGTCTCCATATACCTGAGACCTTGGGTCGTGCACATAGCTTATGCTAATGATGTGATTTAGGGGAACACCTGGGGCTCTGAGTCACATCATACTGCTGTCGCCTCTGGGGTGCTGGACACTGAGGAGGTGACCTTAGGCACTTGGGCGCCCGATGCCTCCAAGACTGACCCCCAATAAAAACCCTGGACACCAAGGCTCGAGTGGGCTTCCACACGTGGCTGCTGGGAGAATCGAGCACTGTCGCGTGACTCCACTGGCAGAGGAAACTGGAAGCTTCTGCCTGGCTCCTGCTAGACTCTGTCCTATGGAGTCTTTCCTTTGCTGATTTCAGTCTGTTTCCCTCTGCCATAATAAACCGTGACTGGGAGTAAAACAGCTTTTCTGAGTTCTGCAAGTCCTGGTGAATCACTGAGCCAGAGGGTGGTCTTTGGGACCCCAGCACACCAACCTACTAAGCTCCCCTGAAGGGTGCTCAACTGGTCCTTCCACCACTGAAACCTGGCGGGTATGTAGATATGAGACAACAAAGACCGAGGTGAGAGGACCTAAAACCCTAGCAGCGCATTTCTGCCTCTTATCACTGAGGCCGGGCTCGGCTCTGGAATCGGCATGGTGCCCTGTCACCGAGTGGGTGGCTCTCACTGTAACCACGGCTCCAGACTCGGTCAGGAATGCCTTAGTCACAGCTCGGCAACTCAGGCAATGGGAGATTACTTCACATCTGACTTCCCTTAGCTGTCACCGCCTCCAGGAAGCCACAGGGTGGGCCCTGCAGCAGAGCAACCTGTCATCTGAGGGCAGGGCATCAGCCCTGCTGACCTGTGCAACCTGCCAGGAACAGGCTGTTCAGGACGGCCCTCAAGCCTGGTTCTTGGCTTCGTTATTAATCTGAGGGGCCTTCCTCATGCTGAGTTCCTGAGTCATCTCAGCTTACCCTTTTGCGATATCTGACGTTAAAGGACCATCTTAATTCTAGTGCCCAGAGAGTGCTGTTTATATTCAAGCATTAACTTATAAACACACTGAGTATCTATTCGATGTTAGTCACATCTTTCTATCCAACCCTGGCGGTGGCACTGTCATCTGGCCCACAAGCCTACTGCCATGAAGCAGAGGGGAGGGGACCTGTCCCACATGATCTCAGAGTCCGGCTGGAAGCCTGGGGGTTCCAGGCAGGGCCGATGTGCTGACTCCGGAGAGCCCCCAGCTGGCGCCCCTCACATCGCAGCAACGACCGCCCGCTCCCTGTCCGGCCACCTTTCTGACTCAGGCCGCCCGGCCCCCTTACTTTACCGAGGGGTGACTGATGCCCACCAAACGAAATGACTGTTTCTTGACACGCGCACCAGTCGACCACAGCAATCAGAAGAGAAAGCACAGCCCTGGAGGGGGCGTCTAAAGCGACGGCGCGCAGAGCCAGGGGAGCTGCATGGCGGCCTTCCCACACGCCCGACCCTGCGAGAGGCGCCTAACAGGCCGTTCTCCACTCAGTAGCCAGAGGGAGGCTTTGAAAAAGTAAGTCAGACTCTGTCACCTCCCTAATCAAAACCCTCAAATGATTTCATGTCATACTCAGCACAAAATCTAACGTCCTTAACATGGTTGATTAGTCCCATTCGATCTCACCCCTGGGTACCACTCCCATCCCGATTCTCACTGCTCTCCCCTTTCCTCACACTTCACGGTCACGCTGGCCTCCTTACTACTCCTCAAGCCTCCGGGCCTGCTCGTGCCCCAGGGCCTTTGCACATGTTAATACGGCTGCCTGGACTCTCTTCTAGTTACCTGCAGGGTTCTCTCCCCCGCTTCATTCAGGTCTCCGCTCAGAGGTCACCATCTTAGAGAGACCTGGCCTCACTATAGTATCTGGTCGCTCTCCCTGTCCTTCCCCCCTCACAGCCCTGACCACTACCTGACATTATATTATATGTTTTCCCCACTGGCCATCTCCCTGACTACAGGGTCAGCCCACAAGGGCAGATAATGAGCATCAGGTATAGCAACTGAATAGAACTGTTCAATGAATGAGCATCAGATCCTAGAGTAGCTGGGCTGGCAAAGCGTGGCATACAATTGTGGAGCGGTTTTAGATTCTGGAAAGCACAACACAGACACGAGATTACAATGCAGTTTGTGAGGCTATGTTCGCTCTTCTCCCCTCTCCCTCTGTCTCGAACACCTGGCTTGCTGCTTCCTTCAGCATCCCAGGCCTCTCCCTTTGAGCTCAGAGTCAGGACACCACGAATTCCTGCCCCACTGCAGAGATGACCCGGCGCTGCGCACAGGGAATGTGACTGACCCCCTGCAGCAGGCCCTCACCAGCATGCTGGACACGGCCAGCACTCAGACCTGAGGTCTCCACAG
Source organism: Mesoplodon mirus (assembly GCF_964341445.2). Taxonomy (NCBI): domain Eukaryota; kingdom Metazoa; phylum Chordata; class Mammalia; order Artiodactyla; family Ziphiidae; genus Mesoplodon; species Mesoplodon mirus. The sequence continues at coordinate 35,950,295 of NC_138991.1, forward strand.
ACCTGAGAATGTCCCCAGCAGCTTTAACTCTGAGGTCAGACAGACAAAAGCTGCAGAAGGGCAGTGGAAAGGGCCCTGGAGAGCATGTGATCTACAACCGGGAGTCGGAGGGTCCAAGGGGTAAGCAGCTCACCCAAGTGGCAAACTAGAAAGGAGCGCCAGCTTCCCAGGGGAGGGCTGTGCTCACTACCCATTTAAGTGGGGAGACTGAGTGGACACGTGTATCTGTGTCAGAGGCACCTCTGTATCTGGCACATGGTGGGAAGGAAGGATTGGCAGGCTGGCAAGAAGGAAGTCAACCTGGGAGGAAAAACCTTCACCCTACGCTTCCCACTAGGATCGGAGCAGTGTGCGTGGGGGCTGAAGCCGAGAACAAGCTGTTAAACCATCATCGTCACGTTGAAGTGCACACAAACACGCCTACCCATCTCTCCAGCCGGCGTCACCGCATCCCTGCCCCAGGGCCTTTACATGTGCCTCGCATGCTCCCCCTCTACTTGCTTCCTATTCAGTCTTCAGACCTCGGCTCGACCGTCACTTCCAGGCGTCACACTTTCCTGGCACAGTGCTTGGCACATAATCTCGTGCTCTGTAACTCCCCGTGGCATGAATGGAGTCAGTGAATTCACTACAACACACAGAATGTAACATTTGCATGAACCACTAATGTGAAGATGGCAGATTGAAAAGAACTTCGGGACTGGGAGTGTGCCTGTGTGGCAAGCCTCCAGGACACAGGTTCCCAAACTTTCTCAGCTCATGGAACCCGTGACATTTCAGCGAAATTTTCATGGTATCCCTAGGCCAAGAGAAATACCTAATCGTTCCATTCAGGAGTAGTTGGATCCAAACAACCCCTGAAAACCCAGCTTTGCAAACACACAAAGTATCAAAAGGAATGTAGAAGATCAAAGGAATGTAGACGATCCCACGTTGATACTGAGAATCACCCCAAGCTGCACAAACGGGGACAGACAGGGACTCTCCCTGAGCACCTCTGGGCGCCGGCTATGGTGCCTGGAGGCACCTCGGTACAGTCTGGGAAACAAGACCCTGTGACATAAAATCACTCTCTTCTGCTGTGTGAAATATTCTGATGGGAAAACTTTGACCAGCCTGCTTGGTGAGTGTCCTTCCATTTCAGGTGTGGTAGGGTGACCATGGGACAGTCTGAGGTCCCCACAGGCCCTCCCAGGAGCCTCTGGGAGCCCTGTGTGATCTTTCTGCCCATTGATCATCCATTCTTTTACACTTAGTGGAAAGGAGGAATGCCAAACACTACAGAGCTCATGGGGCCAAAAGCAACATTTGTCAGCAACAGAAAACAAACAAACAAAAAACCCCAAAACGAGAAAATAGAGTACGTTCTTAACTAGACCAGGCTCTTGCCACAGCTCTGCTTCCAGCTGTGCAAATCCTTTACTTGGCAGTAGGCGTTCATGTCCTCATCTGTAAGGTTAGGCACAGAAAAAGGGGGTACATCAAAAGACTAGCCAGGCTTCCTTGGTGGCGCAGTGGTTGAGAGTCCACCTGCCGATGCAGGGGACACGGGTTCGTGCCCCGGTCCGGGAAGATCCCACATGCTGCGGAGCGGCTGGGCCCGTGAGCCATGGCTGCTGAGCCTGCGTGTCCAGAACCTCTGCTCCGCAAAGGGAGAGGCCACAACAGTGAGAGGCCCGCATACCGCAAAAAAAAAAAAAAAAAAAAAAAAGACTAGCCAAGTAGGTCTCGCCCACCCCAAATAGAGCAGGTCTGATTCGATCTTTTATTACAAAGTAGGTCTGTACGTAAGTTTTCACTTTTATCATAAAGACAATGTACATTCTGAAACGGGCATAGATAGATAGATACATAAGATAGATAGAGAGACAGGGGCTATTCTTCCTGAATTTCACTGATTAGCCAGTTCCCACTGATGCTGAGTCAAAGGCAGCCACTCCAGTCCCCAGGCAGCCTGCCCGACACCCTGCAGAGCAGGGTGGACAAATTGCTGGTCGCCCAGGCCAAGAGCATGGTGGGAGCTTCGCCAGCTTCTGAAAGGGCAAACGAGGCAAGAACAGAAGGGCTCTTTCTCCATCGGACTGTTTACAACACCAGGGGCGTAAAATCATCCTCCAGGAAGTATTTGTGGCTTTGCCTTCGCTGTACATAACTTCTGGTCAGTAAATGACTGATCAACCAAGCTGGCACTGACATCACAGCGAGCTGGCCATGGATGGAGCAACAGGAGGGAAGGAAGCCAGTGAGTAAGTCAGTCGGCCCCTTTAGCAAGCACAGAGCCCAGGCAAACAGGCACTGCCACCTCCAGGCAGCCCAGACCCCCCAGCTGCAGTGGAAGCACGGCCCGCTCAGTCACAGAACTCGTCCATGGTTCAGTGGCTTTAAGACAGGGGAGAATCCTCAGGGAAACCAAGCCTGCTCTTGCCTAACAGCTCATCCTCCAGGACTTGAGAGATACTCAGGGGAAAGTGCCTCCCCAAGGCAGCCTGCTGAGAGCACTGCAGCTGGCACACATTCCCCTCTAGCTACAGTGTCCACCTCGTCAATCACCTAAACCGAGACAAGACAGTGTGGCTTTCTTTGAGTTTATCCTGTTTAGGATTCACTCAGCTTCTTAAATCTGTACGTTTAGGAAATCTTCAGCCATTATTTCTCCCAATACTTTTTCAGCCCCACCCTCTTTCTCTTCTTCTGGGACCACGATGACATAAATGTGTTTTGTTATTAGTCCCACAAGTTCCTGAGGATCTGTTCAGTTTTATCAGTCTAGTTTCTCTCTGTGACTCGGACTGGGTAATTTCTGTTGTTCTGTCTTCAAGTTCACTGGTGATTCCCTCTGCCATCTCCATTCTGCCATGGTGCCATACACTGAGTTTTGGTTTTCTTTTCTTTTTTTCTTTTTTTATGTTATAGTATTTTTCAGTTCTAAGATGTCTGTTTGGCTCTTCTTTATATCTTGTATGGCTGTATTTTCTCACTCAAGTTGAGATTTTCCTAGTTCTCAGTATGGTGATTTTTAAAATTGTATCCTGAACATTTAGGGTATTATAACACTCTAAATCTTATTTAAATTCTCTCTTTTGTCAGGCCTCTTCCACCATTGTGCTGGTGGGAGATGGAGGGCACCAACTCATTGCTGTGATTTGTAGGCATATCCCAATGGTTTCAACACCATGGGGAGGCCAGGTGTAGGGGAAAATGGAGCTCTGAGGAAGAAGAAGGTCAGATAGTCCAAAGAGTCAAAGAAGGGTCACCCAGGGGCCAACCTCTGAGCCAGGTGATGAAAAGTGACCAGGTTCTAACAGTCAGGTAAAGGAGGTAAGAGTCGGGACTTCCCTGGTGGTCCAGTGGTAAAGAATCCGCCTTCTAATGCATGGGACGTGGGTTCGATCCCTGGTCAGGGAACTAAGATTCCACAAGCCGCAGGGCAACTAAGCCCGCGAGCCACAACTACTGGGCTCACGTGCCTCAACGAGAGAGCCCGCATGCCACAAACTACAGAGCCCACACACAACTAGAGAGAAGCTCGTGAGCCACAACGAAAAGATCCCGCATGCCGCAATGAAGACCCAATGCAGCCCAAAAAAAAAAAAAAGAAAAGGAGGTAAGAGTCGTTCCAGACAGAGGAAGCACATGCCAAGATGCTTGATAAAAGAGCAGTAGTTACAAGAACCTAGTGTGACTCAGAGTGGTGTGATGAGATGCACGTGTATGTATGGGTAAAAGGCTGGTAAGGAAGAGAATGGCCTTTAAAAACAGATTAAGACCAGTTTGCAAAGCGCCCAGGAGCCCTCTACGTATCTAAGATCTTTGAGCCCTGGTTGGAGATGATGACTGGGCGAGGGTGTGGCATGATTAGAACCATGTCATAGGGTGGTAACCCTGAACAGTGGTCACACCCAAAGGGTCAATGCAGACATGGAGCTATGACCAAGGCATCCTAGACTAGAACACCCTCAGGCCAACATTCTATGCAGATGCCCAAATGCCCCAGCTGATGACCTTTCCCCCACTTAACAGGGCTTACGGGTGGGATGTGGAGACGCATGACTGGCACTGTGTCTGATGCAATGACGTGAAAGAGGAAGGCAGCCAGGGGAGCTGGATCTGTGAAAGCATGACTTGGCAAGAAGCAGGCAGAAGACCTAGCATCACTCAGCACAAATGGAGCTGACAAAGCCCCACAGGAACTGCAGGCGGTCGTGGACAGCCACGTGGGCTTGTTTCTATCAGCCTCTCTGAGGCCTTGGCCACCTGGCCTGAACTCCAAGTGGGGCAAACCCACAGATCCCCTAAGGCAATGTACTCTGGGGCATTCTGAGGGTATAACTTAGTAACCCTACTAAAAGTTAGCACAAGGCAATTTATGGGTACAAGAGACTTCACAGGAGTTTTGTGAGATAATAGAAAAAATATATATATATACACACATATATATATGTATACACACACACACACACACACACACACACACACACACACACACACACACACATATGTCTCTGCCCCCAGTCCCTGGTACAGAGCTCCTAAAACTCTTGTAATTTCCTAAGTGATAAGAGCACTTGGAACATCTTTTGTTCAAATGCAACTCTGGGCGGGCTCCTGCACAGGGGCTGGTTACCAGAAAGACCAAGCCATGAATAGAAGCTTGGAATTTTTTTTTTTTCGTGGTACGCGGGCCTCTCCCATTGCGGAGCACAGGCTCCGGACATGCAGGCTCAGCGGCCATGGCTCACGGGCCCAGCCGCTCCGCGGCATGTGGGATCTTCCCGGACCGGGGCACGAACCCATGTCCCCCGCATCGGCAGGCGGACTCCCAACCACTGCGCCACCAGGGAAGCCCCAGAAGCTTGGAATTTTCAGTCCCTGCCTCCACCCCTTTCTCTAGAGAGGGGGGAGGGGCTGGAAATGGAGTGAATAACTGGTCATGATGCCATGAGGAGACTTCCTAAAACCCCCGAAGTGTGGGGCTCAGACAGCTTCCAGGTTGGTGAGCACATCCATGTGCTGGGAGAATGACCCTCCCTCTACAGGGACAGAAACTCCTGGGTTCTGGACCCTCCCAGACCTCACTCTATGTATCTTTTCATCTGGCTGTTCATATGTATCCTTCGTCATATCCTTCAATAAACTGGTAAATATAAGTAAATGTTTCCCTGAGTTCCGTGAGCTGCTCTAGCAAATTCATCAAACCCGAGTAGCAGGCTGTGGGAATCCACATTTACAGCTGATTGGTCAGAAGCACAGGTGACAACCTGGACTTGTGACTGGCATCTGAAGCGGGGTGTGGGGAGCAGTCTTGAGGGACTGAGCCCTTACCCTGTGCAGTAACGGATGACAGAGGTTCGCACACTCTCCAAGAAGAACCTTCTGACAAAAATATGTAGAAAGAAAATGAGCTGTTGTGAGGCGTGGCCCCCCGCCTCCACCACTGGAGATGTGTCAACACAAGGCTAGGTAAACTGTGCTTAATGACAGAGTGCCTGCCACCCCAGGGGCCTGGGACACAGACCTGCCAAATTAATGATCATTAAACTGAACCGGCTGATTGGTGACGATGCCAGGAGGAAAACCCCTAGTCTCTGACCTGAGTTAATACTTCAATACTGATTCCTGGACCTTCTTTCCCTGAGCGCATTGAAACACACACACACACACACACACACACACACACACACACACCACACCACACACACACACACACACACGCGCGCGCGCGCGCGCTTCTAGTTCATGTTAAACAAGACCAGCTATGGAAAGCGAAAGCAGACAAGGACGCTGTGACACGTGATCCATGGCACATCCTAAGGACTCAAGAAATAGGGAGACGGGGAGGCACACGGCAGACTCTGAAAAAAGGGGGAAGTACTAACTCTTCCAATTAAGAAACTGGTCCCAAGAACAGTCCGCGCTTCCCACAGAGCCGGGCTTTCGGCTTTTAAGGAGGAGCATCTTCAGGGGTAAATGAGTCTCAGCCCCCAAGCACACCGCCATCATGTCTGTATGACATCTTTTCAAACCCAACTCCCTCTGCACAGACACAAGTGCTGCTCCGTGATGGGACTTCACTGCTCCTTCTGGCCGCAAGAGGAAGGACTTGGTAAACCGTGGCAGGGAAGGAATGCCTGCCTCAGGCCTCCTGGACCAGGCACCTCAACAGCCCTTTGTGCCCCGTGATTCCACTGATTCCTTTTGTACCTGTACAGCCTCTAGCGACAGGGGACTCAGCACCTCCCATCCCAGTCTCACCCCGCTCAAATGGTTATCTTAAAGGATGATATGTCAGGCAGAAGCTGACTACCCAGAGAGCTGTTTTCTCTCTAGAGTTTTCTTTCATTTTTTCCATATATAAATACGTTATACACACGCACCTACATACACTCATTAAAAAAAGCAGATAAAACGTATTCTACTTTGTAACACAGTTTTTCACGTTGCTAAAGAATCCTTTATAATGATATTTTCTTGGGCTGCCTGATGGTCCACTGGTTTGGCGTACCATTATGCAATGACTTTTCCTATCCTGCGCTTATTAAAATATTTTTGAGCACTTAAATCTATATGGGCAACAGAGAGAAAAGATGAGAAAAACATGGCCCGGCTGTGCAGCAGTGCGCAATCTGGTCAAGGAAACACAGAAGACACTGCGGTCAAATGTGAGAAATGCTATAAAATCACTGTTTACAAAGTGCCATGGGGACAGAGGGGAGAAGTGATAGCTGCTCCAGGGAAACGCGGGCACACTGCACACAGGGATGATTTTGGCAGGGTCGTCTCCAACTTCTCACTCTGAGGAACAGATGCACAGGGGCCCATGTACGCAGGCACGGGGCCTGGCGCTTTTGGGATGTTCATCACTGTCTCAGCCACTCTACATGGAAAATACTATTATCTCCTTATAACGATGACATGAGTACTCAGGTGGGTTTGAGTGGTTTGCCTGAGGTCACACAGCTGGTGAGGGGTGCAGTTTGAATTAAAATGTGTGTCTGTTACTGACGTTCATTCTGATTTCTTCCCTAAATAATATTAAGAAAAGTATCTTTAAACAAAAATCTTTCTCTTAAAAAAAAAAAAATCTTTGGGGACTTCCCTGGTGATCCAGTGGGTAAGACTCTGTGCTCCCAATGCAGGGGCCCGGGTTCGATCCCTGGTCGGGGAACTAGATCCCGCATGCATGCTGCAACTAAAGATCCTGCATGCCCCAGTGAAGATCCCACGTGTCGCAACTAAGACCTGGCGCAGCCAAAATAAATAAATTTTAGGACTTCCCTGGTGGTGCAGTGGTTAAGAATCTGCCTGCCAGTGCAGGGGACACGGGTTCGAGCCCTGGTCCGGGAAGATCCCACATTGCCGTGGAGCAACTAAGCCTGTGTGCCACAACTACTGAGCCTGTGCTCTAGAGCCCGCGAGCCACAACTACTGAGCCCGCGTGTTACAACTACTGAGCCTGCGCTCTAGAGCCTGTGCTCCTCAACAAGAGAAGCCACCGCAGTGAGAAGCACGTGCACCACAACACAAAGACCCAAGGGCTTCCCTGGTGGCGCAGTGGTTGGGAGTCCGCCTGCCGATGCAGGGGACACGGGTTCGTACCCCGGTCCGGGAAGATTCCACATGCCGCGGAGCGGCTAGGCCCGTGGGCCATGGCTGCTGGGCCTGCGTGTCCGGAGCCTGTGCTCTGCGGCCGGAGGGGCCACAACAGTGAGAGGCCCACGTACCGTAAAACAAACAAACAAACAAAAAGAGAACATGGTAAAACAAAGACCCAACACAGCCAAAAATAGATAAATAAAATAAATTTTAAAAATTAAAAAATTATAATTAGGGCTTCCCTGGTGGCACAGTGGTTAAGAATCCGCCTGCCAATGCAGGGGACATGGGTTCAAGCCCTGGTCCGGGAAGTTCCCACATGCTGCGGAGCAACTAAACCCATGCGCCACAACTACTGAGCCTGAGCTCTAGAACCCGTGAGCCATAACTACTGAGCCTGCGCTCTAGAGCCCACGAGCCACAACTACTGAGCCTGCATGCTACAACTACTGAAGCCTGCACGCCTAGAGCCCAATATCTGCAACAAGAGAAGCCACAGCAATGAGAAGCCCATGCACCGCAACAAAGAGTAGCCCCCGCTCGCCACAACTAGAGAAAGCCCGCGCACAGCAATTAAGACCCAATGCAGCCAAAAATTAAAAACATAAAAAAAATTAATTAAAAAAATCCTTAAATTCTCGACTAGATTTGATTTCTTAGAACTCTTGACACATACATTGCTCTCAAATAGATCAACCTCAGGCAGAATGATCAGGAAGAAAAGAAGACATAAATCACCAATATAGGGAATGAAAAAGAGGACATCAACAGGTTCTATAGACACTAAAAGGGTAATGTGGGAAATTACAAACAACTTTATGTCAACATTTGATAACTTAGATGAAATGGACAAATTTCTTAGACACAAACTGTCAGAGCTCATTTGAGAAAAATAGATAAGCTGAAGAGCTCTCTAAAAGAATTCAAATTACTAGTTAAAACCTTCACCAAAAGTGAACTCCAGGAGCACACAGCTTCACTGGTGAATTAAATCAAACATTTAAGGAAGAAATTATACCAATTCTGTACAAATTCTTTCAGGAAATAGAAGACTTCCCAATTCTTTTATGAGGTGTGTATTACTCTGATACCAAAACCAGACAGAGACAGTACAAAAAAGAAGGCTACAGACCGATGTGCTTCGTGAACACAGATGCAAAAATCTAAAATGTTAGTCAATCGAATTGAGCAATATGTAAAAAGGATACTATGTCATGATCAAATGGAGTTTCCTCCAGGAATACAAGGTTAGTTCAATATCCAAACATCAATGTAATTCACTATATAAACAGGTTTTTTAAAAACCCACCTGATCATCAATGGATGGAGAAATTCAACATCTATTCATGATGAAAAATTCAGTAAACTAGGAATAATAGGGAACTTCTTCAACCTGTTAAAGTGTCATGGACATGTTATTATAATAATAGTAGTACCCACTTCACTGGGTTATTGTGAGGATTAAACAAGCTGAACTTGTAAAGGGTTTAGAACAGTGCCTAGCACAGAGTATGTGTTGTAATAAATGTAGCTGTTACTACTATGAAAAATTCTTTGAACGACAAGAAGTAAACAAGAAGAAGTATTAAGTACCCATAGACATGAAAAAGAATGAACTATTGCACGCAGTAACACAGATGAATTTCACAGACGTAACGCTGAACAAGGGAAGCTGAACACAGGACAGTACCTTATTGTAGGATTCCATTTATAGTTGAACTTCAAGAAAAGGCAAAAAATCTATGGTGATAGAGGTCAGAACAGTGGTTACCTTTGGGTCAAGAGTCATAAGTGGAGGAAGAGGCACAAGGGAAGGTTCTGGCATGCTGGACTATGTGCAGTATCTTATCTGTGGTGGTAGTTACAGGGGAGTTTATCTACGTAAGAATTCATCATTAAAGATCGTACTGTATATAAGTATATACACTGTATATAAGTCACACTGCAAAATAAGTATCTACAATACAACAGCATAGGTACTATGGCCCAATGATGTAAAAATATTTATGTATGTATATACATAAGATGATATGTGAAAGGATTACCAAAATATTATCTCAGGGGTGAGATTTTAATTTTACCCCCCACTTTATTTTTTAAAATAAATTTATTTATTTATTTATTTTTGGCTGCGTTGGGTCTTCGTTGCCGTGCGTGGGGCTTCTCTACTTGTGGCGAGCGGAAGCTACTCTTCATTGCAGTGTGCACGCTTCTCATTGCAGTGGCTTCTCTTGCTGCAGAGCATGGGCTCTAGGCTTCAGTAGTTGTGGCACGTGGGCTCAGTAGTTGTGGCTCAAAGTCTCTAGAGCGCAGGTTCAGTAGTTGTGGGCACACAGGATTAGTTGCTCCACGGCATGTGGGATCTTCCCGGACCAAGGCTTGAACCCGTGTCCCCTGCATTGGCAGGCGGATTCTTAGCCACTGCTCCACCAGTGAAGCCCCCCACTTTATTTTTAATGTATTACTTGCTTCTTTTAAAATAATGGCTATTTACCTAATCAGAAAAATATTTTTAAAGCTGTTTTCTTATGGGGAAAAAAAAATGCCCAGATCCTTGGGTCTGGTGACTCTCTTCTTTTTTTTTTTTTTTTTTTTTTTTTCTTTTTGCGGTATGCGGGCCTCTCACCGCCGTGGCCTCTCCCGTTGCGGAGCACAGGCTCCGGACGCGCAGGCCCTGCGGCCATGGCTCACGGGCCCAGCCGCTCCGCGGCATATGGGATCCTCCCAGACCGGGGCACGAACCCGTATCCCCTGCATCGGCAGGCGGACTCTCAACCACTGCGCCACCAGGGAGGCCCTGGTGACTCTCTTCTTGAACTGTGCCTCTCACTGAGCCCAGCACTGCTTGTACCAGCCCCAAACTGGATGCTTATGTTTTCCATTCCAAGTAATGGAATGCTATACAACAGTTAAAAAATAGTTACGCGGAGCTAATGGTACTCTCATTGCAAGACTGACAAAATATACTAAATAAAAAAGAAAGTTATGTTTTCATTAGGAAACCGTTAATGAAATAAAAGAAAAATTAGGTATTTCTCCAGAAATATGGTCCAGGAAGATATATACAATATATATTTTCTAATATAATTCCCTCTAGGAAATACCTAGAATATGACTGGGGTGTCTAAAGGGACCTTTGCTTTGTGTGTTCTTTATAAGGAGATGGTTGGTATTCACGTGTTACTTCTGAAATTAAATACATGGGAGCTGGATTCCTTACTGCTGAAGGAGGGAGGTACAAATATGGGAAGAGAGACTGGGTAATGAACGCTGTGGGGCTGGACTGAAACTGCAGATATCAGTATACACAATGGTTTCTTAATATATAAAGATGGACAAAGAAATGCATATGTTTTGTGTGTATTTCCTAGTTTTGTCTGCTGAGAGGGCCTAGAAATAATGACACCCTAGGAGCAAGGAGCCATCTAGCACCCAAATCTTGGTTTCTAAACATCATTCTCCATCCAAAGAAACTAGGGCTCCGTGGAGAGATGGCTGACTTGAGAATAAGGGCAGGAAAAGTAGTGGTTGAACCTGGATCACCTTGCTGTGCCAAAGGCTAAGGAAGGGCTTGAAGAATGACAGGGACATGGCTAAAGAACACAGGAGTCTACATGAGGGGGTTCCCACTGGGAAATCTGGGACAACTTGAACATTAAAATAAACACCGTCAGCGACAGACTATAACCCAAAGGATAGAAGAATAATGCAAGAGTGAATACTGATATAAATACATAAATGAATAAACAAACACATCAGTGAGAAGGGAAAGTTCTTCCTTAGAGTAGAATGTGAGCTAACAAATGCAGAAAGATGAAGGGCTTAGAAAAACACCAGTTGGCAACCACCATAGTAGTAACTGTTTCAGACAAGAATCATGAGTATTAAAAACTGTGGGTGAAAGTCTGATGAGAAGCTATTGATTCCATCCGAAAAAAACCAGAACTTCCTGGTGGAGAGCCTGGCTAACACCACCATAACCAAGGGATCCAAGTCCAATACTGGGACAAGGACAAAATACCATTTCTGTGATATTCCCCAAAAAACATATAATCTGAATCTTATCATGTGGAAACATCAGACAAATCCACACTGAGGGACATTCTATAACCAGCTGGCCTGACTTTTTGAAAAATGTCAAGGTCATGAAAGATAAAAAAAGACTGAGGAACTGCTCCAGATCAAAGGAAACTGAAGAGTGGTTACAGTTCAGTGCAATCTTCGACCAAGGAAAAAAAAAAGATTCTTTTTTCTATAAAAGACATTAGTGGGAAATCTGAATAACTGCTGTGATTAGACAACATAGTATATCAATGTTAATTTCCTGATATTGATTATTATACTGTGGCTATGTAAGAAAGTGCCCTTGAATTTTAGAAAAGAAACACTGAAGGACTTAAGAGTAATTCATATGTCCATATGTACAACTTATTCTCAAAAAGGTCAGGAAAAGACATGATAAAAAGAGAGAGAGACACGCATTGGCGAGGATGTGGAGAAAAGAGAACCCTCGTGCACTGTTGGTGGGAATGTAAACTGCTGCTGCCGCTGTGGAAAACACTACGGAGGTTCCTTAAAAAACTAAAAATAGGACTACCATATGATCCAGCAATCCCACTACTGGGTATTTTCCCAAAGAAAATAAAAACACTAATTTTAAAAAATATATGCACCCCTCTGTTCACTGTAGCACTTTTTACAACAGCCAATATACAGGAGCAACCTAAGTGCCCATTCATAGATGAATGGATAAAGAAGAGACAGTATATGTATAAATTGGACATTACTCAGCCATCAGAAAGAATGAAATCTTGCCATCTGCAACAACATGGATGGACTTAGAGGGCACTGTGCCAAGTGAAATAAGTCAGACAGAGAAACAAGTACCATATGATCTCACTTATATGTGGAATCTAAAAAACAAAACAGAAATTGACTCAGATTCAGAGAACAAACAGGTGGCTGCCAGAGGAGAGGGCGGGTGGCGGGGTATGAATGAAATAGCTGAAGGAAATTAAGAGGAACAAACTTCCAGTTACAAAATTAACAAGTCATGGGGATGAAATGCACAGCATGCGGAACAGAGCCAATAATATTGTAATGTCTTTGCATGGTGACAGATGGTAATTAGACTTATCATGATGATCATTTTGTAATATATAGAAATATTATGTAATGTATAGAATATGATATGCACCTGGAACTAACATAGAGTTGTAGGTCAATTACACTTCAATTTTAAAAGACAGAGAGAGAGAGAGTATAAGGTAAAATGGTAATATTTGGGGAATCTGTGTAAAGAGTATTCAAAAATTCTTTGCACTATTTTTGCAACTTCTCTGTACATCTGAAACTATTTCAAAATAAAAAAGTTAAAAATAAATACATGCAGGGCTTCCCTGGTGGCGCAGTGGTTAAGAATCCGCTTGCCAATGCAGGGGACACGGGTTCGAGCCCCGGTCCGGGAAGATCCCACATGCCACAGAGCAACTAAGCCCACGAGCCACAACTACTGAGCCCGCGAGCCACAAGTACTGAGCCCACATTCCACAACTACTGAAGCCCACACGCCTAGAGCCTGTGCTCCACAACAAGAGAAGCCACTGCAATGAGAAGCCTGCACACCGCAATGAAGAGTAGCCCCCGCTCAACACAACTAGAGAAAGCCCGTGCGCAGCAACGAAGACCCAACACAACCAAAAATAAATAAAATCGATTCTGTAAAAAACAAGAACAAAAAACCCCCTACATATAAGAATCAATAAGCACTCCAGGGAGGCCAGAACACCTGTGCCCCAGGAGGACGGGCAAAGAGAAGAAACTGGAGAGATGGATGTACGGACAAGATGGGCCCTCTCGGGCTTCCCTGGTGGCGCAAGTGGTTGAGAGTCTGCCTGCCAATGCAGGGGACATGGGTTCGAGCCCTGGTCTGGGAGGATCCCACATGCCGCGGAGCAACTGGGCCTGTGATCCCCAACTACTGAGCCTGCACGTCTGGAGCCTGTACCCCACAATGGGAGGGGCCGCGGCGGTGAGGGGCCCGCGCACCGCAATGAAGAGTAGCCCCCGCTTGCCCCGACTGGAGAGAGCCCTCGCGCAGAAACGAAGACCCAACCCAGCCAAAAATAAATAAATTAATTAATTAATTAAAAAAAAAAAAGGAAACTGCCTACGGGTTCCTGTTCTAAAAAAAAAAAAAAAAAAAAAAAAAAAGATGGGCCCTCTCCACCACGGAAACGAGACCCTCTGTGGTACTAAGTGGGAAAGGTGTGCAGTGGGAGGTGCTGGGCCAGGGTCACAACCACACACCAACTTGGGGACCATAGCCTGGAGACACACTAGTTCTAGCTCTCAGCTCTCCTCCTGCTGTGAGTTACTCATCACCTGCTCCTTAGTCCCCTGAGCCCGCCTCGGTGTGATGGCTGGAGGGGAGACCGTCAAGGCAGGGCAGTGGGTGACTCAGAAAGAAAGAACCAGAGTCCTGGGAAAGCACAGTCTGGGTGACTCCCAGAAACTCCTGGATTTCCTTAAGAGTTTAGAGAAATATAGTCTGGAGACACCCAAAAGCTCTGGAGAAACCCAACCTTTACTGAGAGGAAAGTAAGCATCTGGGTTCTGACGTCTAGAGCTCCCAGAGTCTGCCCCATCCTGCCTTTCAGGGAACCTGAGCCATCACAGGACTCGTCCAGAGACCTGCCTCAGGCTGAGCTGTAGTGGAAGGACCACCACCCCTCCCTCCCCCACTGCCCTGACCCAAACCCCTGCCAACAGGAGCACGTTGAGTTTCAATTCATCATCTTTCAACCATTCTTGATGGGCTCACCTTGACTTACATCTGGGTCATCATACCTGATGCAATACAAGTCCTCTAACTAAAGGGATGGAAGGTCGGGAGGTGGACACAGGCCCCAGAAGCTACTGAGAGGAGACAGGAGACGGTGCCTGGAAGAGGGCAGACCAGAAGAGAGCTCGGAAGGTCTGAAATGACTCAAAAAGGCACAGCAACAGCTCTTCTAGGCTTTAGAAACACACAGGTTAGGACTTGGAACCCCTGCCAAACCCCAGTGCTCCTCTGTCCGCATTTTTCTACCATCAGCAGACAAGGTCAGCTCAGTCTTTGTCAACTTCCACCGGCCAGAATGGAAAGGTGATGGCACCTCTATCCAAACTCACCTGTCTGCTCTGGCGTGAAGAGTAACCTGTCCTTGTTCCAAACCATCTTAACAGGAAAGTAAAACAAAACAAAATAAATAAAAACCTACATACCTTTATTTATTTATTCCTTCACAATGACAGTATTACATCAAATTTCAAATTTCCAAATGCCTCCATTTAGTATCCCCTAGAGAAAGGGAGTAACTACTTTTTTTTTAATCATCTGTTGACTCTGGAAATATGACTCTACTTTTCAGTCATATCATAGGAAACCAAGACCACTTTCCGAAAGTAATATTCGAATTTCAACTAAAAATCATGACTTTTCTAAAAGTGGTTTCACAGAGAAGGGACCATAACATTGAGGGGAACCAAATAGCCCCATCTTTTCTTTGATTTCTCGCCAGTCCACTGGATTATAAAACAGAAAAAACTGGGGCAGGGGGACATAGTGAAAGGGGTGTGGGACTTGGCAGCAGTTCAGAGAACCGAATTTGGGAACTGGCTTGACCACCACCTTAGCAAATTACTTCTCACTGAGCCTTAGCCAACAAGGTGGGCTTTTAATCCCTGTTTGGCTTTTGCACAAATGATGCTTGAGGAAGCATTCCACAAAGTATCCTAGAAATATTGATGGTGATGTTGATTTGAAGACAACTGTCCAAAGTGAAATTGCCTTGAGGAGAAACACTCCACTCCTATCAAGAGTGGCTCTCCCACATTCATCAGGTAGGTCACGTGCCCAGCACCCTGCCAGCTAAATAGGCGAAGACAAACTAGGTCAGGGGATGTCCCCTGCCCTTCTATGGAAAGAGACAAGACACAGAGTTACTTCCTTGCCAAAATGAACAGTACAGATTCTGGCCAGCGCAGCTCACGGTTGGGCAGAGGCTGGCTTAGGATGGCTTCTTGATGGGAGAGGGTGCAAAATGGCACTGATGCGGGGGGGAGAAGAGGATCCAGAAGGGCCTAAAGGGAAAATGGGGGCGTAGGTCTAAAGAAGAATAAAAACGGGCTCAAAATTGCTCTGCCACTGACAGTTCTATGACTTTGGGCAAAACTCAACTTCCCTCAGCTGCTTTCCTATCTAAAATGGAGAATCATCATCACTGATAACTCTGAAAGGGCTACTGGGAGGATAATATGGGTAAAACTGCACAGATGCATGGTAGGCACTCAAAGAACTTTGGTGGATTACTTCTCTCTGCCATTCATATTCTTCAGGGCAGAAGCAGGTTAAAATAAGCCATGTCAGGACTTCCCTGGCAGTCCAGTGGTTAGGACTCCGTGCTCTCACTGCCGAGGGCCGGGGTTCAATCCCTGGTTGGGGAATTAAGATCTCACAAGCTGTGTGGTGTGGCCAAAAAACAAAACAAAAAAGCTATGTCTTCTCTGCTGCATCTACTGCGGGGATGAAGCCCAGTTTTAGCAGACTATTAACACTCCAGAAAACGTGGACATCACTCTGAAGGGACACACGGTTATTGTGAAGGGCCCCACAGGCACCCTGTGGAGGGTCTTCAATCACATTAATGTAGAACTCGGCCTCCTTGGAAAGAGAAAGAGGCTTCGGGGTGACGAATGGTGGCGAAACAGAAAGGACCTGGCTATCGTTGGCACCATCTGTAGTCACATACAGAGCACGATCAAGGGTGTCACACTGGGCTTCCGTTACAAGATGCGGTCTCTGAACTCTCACTTCCCTGTCCACACTATCATTCAAAAGAATAGTCTTCTTGTTGAAATCCAAATTTTCTTGGGCAAAAAGTATATCCGCAGAGTTCGGATGAGGCCAGGCATTGCTTGTTCACTATCTCAAGCCCAGGAAGATGAGCTAGTTCTTGAAGGAGGTGGCAGTGAACGTGTATCAAACTCAGCTGCTTGGATTCACGAGCCACAGCAGTTAAAAACAAGGATATCACGGGCTTTTCTGGTGGCACAGTGGTTGAGAGTCCGCCTGCCGATGCAGGGGACACGGGTTCGTGCCCCGGTCCGGGAAGATCCCACATGCTGCGGAGCGGCTGGGCCCGTGAGCCATGGCTGCTGAGCCTGCGCGTCTGGAGCCTGTGCTCCACAACGGGAGAGGCCACAACAGTGAGAGGCCCACGTACCGCCCAAAAAAAAAAAAAAAAAAAATCAGTGGGCAAAAAGTCCTGAGGTGGGGTAGGGTGGGGAGGACAGGATTTACATAGTCTCAAAGTATTTCCTCCAAGATACTTATTAACTACAAAGGGAAAAATAGAAACTTTGCAGTGGAGAAACCCTGCGGACACCAACCTAACCAAGAGGTCAAGGCAGGCGTCACTTGTAATGAATCCCTGAGACAAGGCACTGAGAAGGACACACCACCAGTTTTGTGGTGTTCTTGCCACAAATGCATAACCTCGCTCCAATCACAAGAAAGCATTGGTCAAACCCAAAGGGAGACTACCAAATGTAAAATGGATGGCTAGTGGGAAACTGCTGCATAGCACAGGAAGATCAGCTCAGTGCTTTGTGGCGACCTAGAGGGGTGGGATTGGGAGGGTGGGAGGGAGGCTCAAGAGGGAGGGGATATGGGGATACATGTATACATATAGCTGATTCACTTTGCTGTACAGCAGAAACTAATACAACACTGTAAAGCAACTATACTCCAATAAAGATATTAAAACAAACAAAACAAAACAAAACCCAAAGTTAGGGGCATTCTACAAAATGATGGACCAGCCCTCTCCTAAAGCATCAAGGTTATGAAAGAAGAAGGAACTGATACAGACTGGAGGGGACTCAGGAGGCATGACAACTCAGTGCCAGGCGGGGTCCTGGGTAGGATCCTGGAGCAGAGAGAAGATGAGAGGAAAGACTGGTGAAACTCTAATGAGGGGCAGGGTTTCGTTCAGGGGCTGGTAAACTATGGTTTGCAGGCCAAGCCTAGCATGCTGACTACTTTTGAAAACAAAGTTTTACTGGAACACAGTCATGCTCATTCATTTACAGATGACCTATGGCTGCTTTCTTGCTAAAACAACAGACTTGGGAGCCGTGACAGAGACCTTCTGGCCCCACAAAGCCTCAAGTGCTCACTATCTCTGACCCTTTACAGAAAAAGTCTGTTGAGCCCTGGTTTATAGTTAATGATACTCTACCAATCTTAATTGCCTGTTCTTGCTAACTTTATTATAATTTTGCAAGATGCTAACAAGCTAACCCAGCTTCAGGGAAAGCTGGGTAGAAATATAAGAAAACTCTGAACTATTGGGGTTGGCCAAAAAGTTCATTCAGTTTTAAGTAAAAATAAAAGACACAGGTTTCCCTGGTGGCGCAGTGGTTAAGAACCCGCCTGCCAACGCAGGGGACACGGGCTCGATCCCTGGTCCGGGAAGATCCCACATGCCGCGGAGCAACTAAGCCCGTGTGCCACAACTACTAAGCGCGTGCTCTAGAGCCCACAAGCCACAACTACTGAGCCCACGAGCCACAACTACTGAAGCCCTTGCGCCTAGAGCCCGTGCACCGCAACGAAGAGTAGCTCCCTTTCGCTGCAACTAGAGAAAGCCCGCACACAGCAACAAAGACCCAATGCAACCAAAAATTAATTAATTAATTAATTAAAAAATAAATAAAAGACACATTTTTCATTTTTGCCAAGAATTTTATTGAACAATGTATTCGCTAACTGAACGAACTTTTTGGCCAATCCAATATTTTTGCAATTTTTCTGTAAGTCAAAAATTGGTTTAGAAAAAAAAAGTAAAAAAAAAAAATTCAGTAGCATCCTTATTGTGAGGCCTTCCTATCAGCTCCCCTAGACACACCTCATACACTGCTGCCTGTTTCTGCTTCACTGTTTTCCCTCCTAAGAAAGTTCTTCCCTTTCTTTCCATAGCCATCAAAGCTATATCTTGACGGGTTAACTCGAATGCTGCTTCCTCCATAAAACCTTGGCTGCAGCTTCACGCTGACACTCAGCTCCGGCACCCGGTAGCCTCTGCCTCGGGTTATAGTCAGTTACCTCCCCATCTGCTTCTCTGGCCTGATTATGAGCTCCTGAAGCTTAAGTTATGTCTTACTCATCACCTGAGTTAAGTACCATGATTCTCAAAAACCCAGCACTGAGCACTGCAGGAGAGAGAGGCTGCAGAGTCCTCATCCGCACCTCGTGTGCTGCCTACTCACTAAGCGGGGGGCGGGCACGGGGACAGCACCGACCCCACGGCCACCATGTGCTGAGCACCGTGCTAGGTGCTTTACACAACCACTTTCTTTTGACTCTTTTTTTTTTTTTTTTTTTTTTTTAGTTTCTGCTTTATAACAAAGTGAATCAGTCATACATATACATCTGTTCCCACATCCCTTCCCTCTTGCGTCTCCCTCCCTCCCACCCTCCCTGACTCTTATGATTAGCCTGTTTAGATAAATATTTCACCCATTTTTACAGACACGGACTTGAAGACCTAAGGAACCAGAAAATCACTGGAAGTCCCACAGCCAGCAACTCAAAGAGGGAGATTTAAGGGCCATACGAGACCCTCTCTGTCACTTCCTGTCACAGCTCTAGTCATCATCTACCTGCAGACGAGCAAGGGGGTGGCCCAACTCCTGGCTCATCATCGTCCCGGTTGGTTCCCAGGCTGGCCTGTCACCCCAGGTTTGACCAGCAGGAGACAGTGCCGTTCAGTGAAGACGGAGTCTCTGCCGGGGAGGGGTGGGGGGTGCGGGGGTGGTGAGGACAGGAGCCACACAAGGCTGCTGCGGGCAGCAGCTACACACGGTGATGGAGGCGCTGACGGAGGATGGCAGATAGACACGTGGCCACGCACTTCCCAGGGGCCAGCTTTTATCATGCGGTTAGGCCAGACTGCCGTCAGGCTTGGGCCTTGGATGGCACTGTTTTGATCCCCAGCTCTGCCTGCATTTCGCCTTGACATTAGGCCACTGCCATGCGTTAAAGGCTGGTGTCAATCAAGTGTGTCTGAGAACGAACTGAAGGTCATCTCCGCGATCTCTGCCTGCCGAGTCACACCATGCTTTTAAATGGTAGGATGTGGGCAGTGGGGTTATCGAAGTTCACAACAGAACAGCATGAGCAAGTCGGTAAGAACCAGACCCCATGGGGATACAGGACTGTCTCATGGCGTCTGTAAAAGTGTCCACGATTATTACGCCACCGCACTAAACCAGGAGCTGCTGAGAGTTTTTGATTGCCTGACCATGTTCTCTTAGGAGGGGAGGAAGACAAAATGCTGGCCTGACATTACACCACACTGTCACTTGGGGCAGGTACACTCAATCACTTGACATGCCCCCAGAGGCTGAGTTTAATGCTCCCGCTGACAGACAGGGCTGTGAACTTGGCTGCAGCCAGCAGTGGGGACACACTTGGGTCCCAGTGCATCGGCTGTGGCTTCGGTTAGAAAAGACCCACATCACACAGCACGCATGAGGGAGGGGCTATGAGGACACAGGTCACAGCACCGGGGAAAGGTGTCTTCCTCCCAGCCCTGCCTTATGCCCCAAGTGATGTAATGCATAAGTTTACACGATGTCCAGTGGAGGCCAGGTGTCTCTGAGAGGCTCTTGGCCTCCTTAAGGGGACTTGGTGCTTCAAGCAGCTTTTTCCTTGTGATGCCACCAACTCAACATGTAACTTGCAGGGCTTCTGTGATGGGGAGAAGACTGGGAGGGGTTGGTCCCAGACCTTAAATGCTTCAGGGCAGAGGGGACACACCGCGCTCCCACTCACAGGGCGTTAGCTGAGGTTAACTTCCAGAGGGCTAAGGGATGGAAGGGTGGGGAAAGAAATACGCCGTGAGCAGTGAATGTGTCTGCCGCAGATGTGTACAACTCGCTCGAGGTGATGGGGACTCAGTAGCAGAATTAGTGACAGTCTAGCTGCTCAAGGACTTGAGACTGATAAACCTGATTTAAAAAAACTGAGATATATTGCGACTTCCCTGGGGGCACAGTGGTTAAGAATCCGCCTGCCAAGGCAGGGGACACAGGTTCGAGCCCTGGTCCGGAAATATCCTACGTGCCGCAGAGCAACAGAGCCCGTGCACCACAACTACTGAGCCTGCGCTCTAGAGCCCATGAACCACAACTACTGAGTCCACGTGCCACAACTACTGAGCCTGCGTGCCACAACTACTGAAGCCCGTGTGTCTAGAGCCCGTGCTCTGCAACAAGAGAAGCCACCCGAATGAGAAGCCTGTGCACTGCAACAAAGAGTAGCCCCCGCTCGCCGCAACTAGAGAAAGCCCGTGCGCAGCAACGAAGACCCAACGCAGCCAAAAATAAATAAATATTTACTTTTAAAAAAATTGAGGGCTTCCCTGGTGGCGCAGTGGTTGGGAATCTGCCTGCTCATGCAGGGGACACGGGTTCGAGCCCTGGTCTGGGAAGATCCCACATGCCGCGGAGCGACTGGGCCCGTGAGCCACAACGACTGAGCCTGCACATCTGGAGCCTGTGCTCTGCAACGAGAGGCCGCGATAGTGAGAGGCCCGCGCACCGCGATGAAGAGTGGCCCCCGCTTGCCACAACTAGGGAAGAGCCCTCGCACAGAAATGAAGACCCAACACAGCAAAAATAAATAAATAAAATTTAAAAATCGAGATATAACTCACGCCCCCCCCCAAATTCACCATTTCAAAGTGTACGATCCAGTGGTTTTCCGTTTGTTCACCCACCGCACGAGTAGCACCAGTAGCCAACCCCAGGACACCTCCATCACCCCCGCCCCCCAGGGGAAATCTCTACACCATCAGCAGCCACTCCCACCCGATGTGCCCCCCCACTGTGCCCTGGACATCAGGAAACTCAGGACAAATCCAAACAGCCTTGAGTAGCCATACGCCATCTTATCCCTAGGTCCCCACCTGCCATCGTACCTATTTTTTTCTAAATAAATGCTAATGGTAACAGCCGTTACCAGGTATGAAGCGTTCACACTACGACTTTCTACTACTTAATGTCCTCCTTACAGCAACGCTCTGAGGTACAGGAGCTGTAATCAGCACAGAGATTAGAGTGCCTTGTCCAAAGTCGGGGAGCTGATAGGCGTTAGAAGCAGGATTCAAACCCAGACCCACTGGCGTCAGAGCTACTCAATCATCCATTTGCATGTCCTTCACCACCTTTTTAAAACAAGGCCAAGCTGTAGACAGAAGCCGCCTCACTGCCTGGCCTGGGGTTCATCTGGCAGTTTAATATCCTGACTACACCATCAGGTGACAGCATTGCTGGGCTGGTGTCTGGCTGGGGCCGCCATGCATTTCAGTAGCCCTCGTGCTCAGGAGGCCTGGCATGGCACAGTGCTCACCATGTACCTGCTGCATGACTGAATCCACAAAAGCTCCAGGATCTCTCTCGCTCCCCACTCGCTGGTACAGAATGCTGGCCCTTCAGCCGGGAGCACTAAACCATAACCAGCGCTGCCTTCTGAGAACTCCCGGCTCTGCCTGCAGTCACCCGATAAGGGGCAAGAAGCCAAGCCAGGCTTTCCACCTTTCACGGCAAAATAGCCGGACACAGCGTGGAGGATGCGCTGAGAGCCTCGGGGCCTCCACTGTGGACTGCCTGCCTTCCACCTCTGGCAAAGAGTCTCTCCGCGCTTGCTCTCCCAGATTCCCCCGCTCTACCCCTGCCTGATAAAATACACCCCTCTGGGTCTATTCTCTGGCTCCCATCCCCCAAAGAGCTGTCCTGACACTATTATAAGGGAGTCTGAAGTTCGCTGCCTTTACCCCAGTGGGTTCCAGAAAGGGTGACCTGTGGTCACACTCCTCTGTTCTTTAGAACATTCCCTCCACCCTGGCCTAAGCCATCTATCTAATCCTGTCGATCTTGTCCACACACAGTGCAGTCCCAGCACCTCACAGGGGGCCTGGTACACACGAGGGGCTCTTCAAACGCCTGCTGAGTACGGAGGCTGCTGCCCCCTGCCTTACTCAGTGACCGTTGTATGAAGCCCCAAGGAAAAGTGCTTCTTGTGATAAACTGATGCGCTTCCTTTTTTCCATCATGTTTGCTGTGAATCCTGTCCTTCTTTCCTTGCCTTCTACGAAGGTCTGAGATGAATTCTGTGCTCCATCACAATGACTTCCCTTGACTATCTTTTGATACAATTACCTGCCTCCTGGGGCCTTCTCTCAATTATTAGGTTCTTTCCACAGTTCTTGGTTTTGCTGAGGAGGGTGTGGGCCTTGAAATTCAACAAACCTAAAATAAAACCCAGTTGAGCCATGAAAAGAACATGGGCCTTGTAGGTAGACAGACCTTGGTTCAAACCCCAGATGTGCAACCTACACACCACGGGACCCTCGGCACATGGCTTATTCAGCCTCAGTCTCCTTGCTGACCATACTCTTATGATCATCACATGAGATATGAAATACCTGACATACAACAGACACTCAAAGGTTAGATTAGATCCCGTTTATTCATTTCATTAGAATTTTTTAAATAAACACATTTATTCATGTTTTTGGCATCCAGGTAACTGATCTAGAAATATCCAGAAAGACATAGAATACTATGATGGAGGGGCAGCACACAAGTTCTTTCTCTCCTTCAATTAAAAAAATAATTGGGCTTCCCTGGTGGCACAGTGGTTGAGA
Source organism: Mesoplodon mirus (assembly GCF_964341445.2). Lineage (NCBI taxonomy): Eukaryota > Metazoa > Chordata > Mammalia > Artiodactyla > Ziphiidae > Mesoplodon > Mesoplodon mirus. The sequence continues at coordinate 35,973,643 of NC_138991.1, forward strand.
GTCCGCCTGCCGATGCAGGGGACATGGGTTCGTGTCCCGGTCTGGGAAGATCCCACATGCCGCGGAGCGGCTGGGCCTGTGAGCCATGGCTGCTGAGCCTGCGCGTCTGGAGCCTGTGCTCCGCAGCGGGAGAGGCCACAGCAGTGAGAGGCCCGCGTACCGCAAAACAAACAAACAAACAAACAATTATTGAATAAACTATCAATGGCAGGAGGAACTTGAAACATTTAAAATTTCACACGTAGATGGAAACTAAAATCCTACAAAAAGTTCATATTGTATCTTAGAATAATCTTAAAAAACATAGATCAGACCCAATATTGGCACCTCAGTCAATATGCAGGAGAAAGCTCGGCAGTACGCTTGGGAGAGAGAAACCATAAGCACTCATCCGCCACTCATCCAGTTAGTATTTCTGAGAGCCTGCTTCCTGCCCGGCACTATTCTATGTGCTGGCCGACACTCGTGGAAATGATGGGGAATTCTCTGTTCTCAATGAATCCACATTCTTCTCCAACCCCCATACTGCCATTAGGGATGGGGAGAATGAGACTCCTTTTATTATAAGCCACTTCCATATGCTTGGTGGAAGCAGATGGAGAAGAAGGAAAAATAAACAGAAGACAGTAAGACAGTGAGAGTGACTGTAAATTCTTTTTTTTTTTGCGGTACGCGGGCCTCTCACTGTTGTGGCCTCTCCCGACGCGCAGGCTCAGGAGCCATGGCTCACAGGCCCAGCCGCTCCGCGGCATGTGGGATATTCCCGGATCGGGGCACGAACCCGTGTCCCCTGCATCAGCAGGCGGACTCTCAACCACTGCGCCACCAGGGAAGCCCTGGAAAATGTCTTTTGTCCTTAGAGCTTCGGGGACCAGGGGATGGTGAGGTCACTAGCAGTGGCAGAGACCTTGCTGGTGGGGGTTTCAGATAGGCGGGACAGTCTTGCTCAATGACCTTTTAGAGTTTGCAAATCACATTACATAAGGGACGGTGTCCAACATGTCCAGGTAATGCCATGTGGTTTCTTAACCGCAAAGGTTCTGAAACCAACAAACGCCCTTCTTCAGAAGACCACAGTCCCACCCGAAACCCCACTTCTGAAAGAAGCCGGGCACAACTGGCTGATTCATTCTCCTGTGTTTTCAAGAACTGCCAGCCCTGTTTTCAGTGTTGAAAACTGACCCAAGTGACCTATAGATACAGAGTCAGCACATCGGGTTCAGGGAAGGTGAGCATGAGTTCATGTGTTCCTACCCAGTCCTCCAACCTTTGTACAAACCCAGCCTACCCAGCACAATGATGGTGTGTGCCATGAGGATCAAAGTTATCTCGGTCACGGTGCTCTTACCTAAGCGTCAAAGGAAGAAGTGATATGAAAGGCTGCTCTGGCAAAAGGAACGGGGTGCACAGGGCCACAGGAAAAGGCACTGAAGACAAAACTAGGGGAGATTTTTTTTTTAAATGACTAAACATCATTCTTGATTTTCACCGAGAAGCAGATTACAGAACCCCATATCAGAGTATCCTTACAGAGTCCATCTTCCTCCGTGATTACAACCAGGGGACAAAACTCAGCTTTTTCCATCCTATTTTCCTACTACAGGTCATCTCCCAAAGAATCCAGTTCTCTGAGAAACCGTCTATGGCTGATGGCACCACAGTTTGGCTCATCATTTTATTCTAGTTTAGCTTTGAAACAGATTAATTTCAGGGAAGCATGTGTCCAATTCTCTCAGCTGCGTACAGACCAGAATGCCTCACCCTCCAGCACTCCAATTAAAGGATAATTCTTAGATGTTCCCCCACCACATCACCTCTTTATAAGTAAAACAAGTAAGCCCCCTATGTCAGCAGCTTTCTCCTCAAGCCACCCAGAAGAAGGACCAGGTCCCCCAGCTGCTTTGTTCACAACATCCCCGAGCGTGTTGCCATGCCAACGAGCATCAGGCATAACACAGGCTGATGAATTTGGCTCCAGTGGACCCAACCAACAGGAGCCACCAGTGTGCAAAGAGCCATGGTTTGCACCATGGAACTCCTCCACCACCTTCACACACACACATCCCAGCAGGCACACAACTAATGTAAACACCTCACTTGGGGAGGGGGTCGGGGAGGGAAAAACACTTTTAGGATGTAGAGCTCTAAAATGGTATGACACAGATTTAGGCAGAGTAAGATTCCTAAATGAGGAATTCATCCAGAGGGAAGTAAGAAAGTCCGAAAACCTAAGAAAAGAATACACTGTTCTGTGCCATATATATATATACCTAATACAAACAGCTCAGAGTCTCACATAAATTTTCCTGAAATAAAAGCATCTCTGGGCTTCCCCGGCGGTCCAGTGGTTGAGACTCCGTGCTTCCCCTGCAGGGGGTGAGGGTTCGATTCCCTGGTCCAGGAACTTAGGTCACATGTGCTCACGGTGCGGCCAAAAAAAAAAAAGCATCTCTGCCATTAGCAGTTAGCAACTGGCCCTAGAATTATGAATTAAAAAATGATGAGTCTTGGGCTTCCCTGGTGGTGCAGTGGTTAAGAACCCACCTGCCGATGCAAGGGACATGGGTTCGAGGCCTGGTCCTGGAAGATCCCACATGCCGCAGAGCAACTAAGCCCGCGAGCCACAACTACTGAAGCCTGCGCACCTAGAGCCGGTGCTCTGCAACAAGAGAAGCCACTGCAATGAGAAGCCCGCGCGCCGCAACAAAGAGGAGTCCCCGCTCGCCGCAACTAGAGAAAGCCTGCGTGCAGCAACGAAGACCCAACGCAGCCAAAAATAAAATAAAATAAATAAAATTTGGGGTTTCCCTGGTGGCGCAGTGGTTGAGAGTCCGCCTGCCGATGCAGGGGACACGGGTTCGTGCCCCGATCCGGGAAGATCTCACATGCCACGGAGCGGCTGGGCCCATGAGCCATGGCCGCTGAGCCTGCGCGTCTGGAGCCTGTGCTCCGCAACGGGAGAGGCCACAACAGTGAGAGGCCCACGTTCCACAAAAAAAAATAATAATAATAAATAAATAAATAAAATTTTTTAAAAATGATGAGTCTCTGCTGGTGGGAATATAACAAGATTATGATTTTTGGAGGGAAGTTTGGCAATATGTATTGACATTTAAAGTCACACCATTTTTACAAACACACATACTCCTCTGTACTATTTTTCTCCATCTGGAAACTGTCTCAGTGTAAGGCCATGAAGGACATTCGCTGTCTATATTGCACATTTCTGTAATAGACTTTTTATAATGAGCACTTAATAATTTTGTAAACAGAAAAAATACATTTTTATAAAAAAGTCATTTCTCCATTTCAATTTTCAAATGAATCTGACATATAGTAAAAAGTTAAATCTGAAATTATATCATCACTTGACAAACCATGTGTCAGAGCCATGGAGGACTTGTGTGTTTTGTTCACTGCTATAGGCCCAACATCTCAAATAGTGCCTGATATATCAGAGGTAATCAACATCTGTTAAATGAATGCATTTAAAAGCTCATAAACGTTCCAGTTCTTCCACTTCTAAGAATTCATTATGCAAAAATATTTGTCCAATTGCTGAAAGATAAAGAACAAGGCTAATCACTGTAGCAGAATTCATAACAGTAAAAGGCTGCAAACAACATAATTTTTTTTCAATAATATTGGATACTGGGATATTGTCATTTTTAAAAAGAATGAGGTTTTAAAAAAGGAATGAGGTAGATCTTTACATAGTGCTATAGAAAGACATCATGTTAAGTAATAAAAAGCAAGACTCAGAACAGCATGACTAGTTTCATCTTAGTTCTGTATTTTAAATTTAAATAGTAAAAAAAATCCTGCTGTTTTAAGTAAAAAAAAAAAATCTAGGTAATAAATATTTTTATATGTGAAGAAAAATATTTGGAGAATATATACTATACCACTAGCAGTCATTGTTTTGTCTCAGTGTAAGGCTATGAGGAATGTTCACTATTATACTGAGTATTTCTATAAGAGTTTTCTCTTTTTAGCATCGTTATTGGAGTATACTTGCTTTACAATGGTGTGTTAGTTTCTGCTTTATAACAAAGTGAATCAGCTATATGTATACATGTATCCCTATATCCCCTCCCTCTTGTGTCTCCCTCCCACCCTCCTTATCCCAGCTCTCTAGGTGGTCACAAAGCACCGAGCTGATCTCCCTGTGCTATGCAGCTGCTTCCCACTAGCTATCTACCTTACGTTTGGTAGTGTATATATGTCAGTGTTACTCTCTCACTTCATCCCAGCTTACCCTTCCCCCTCCCCATGTCCTCACGTCCATTCTCTACGCCTGTGTCTTTATTCCTGTCCTGCCCCTAGGTTCTTCAGAACCATTTTATTTTTAGATTCCATATATATGTGTTAGCATATAGTATTTGCTTTTCTCCTTCTGATATAAGAGTATTTTTTAAAATAATGAGCACTTAGTAATTTTGTAAACAGAATAAAATCTATTTTTATAAAAAGTCATTTCTCCATTTCACTTTTTTCTCATTTTAATTTTTAAATGAATCTGACATGTAAGTTAAATCCCACAGCACTAACCTGAGGTCCCCGGGCCTGGGGTGATTTGGTGAAAGGCACACAGTGCTAGTGCCTGAGCTGGGACTCAGGTCCCCTGACACCACACCCTCCACCCCATCCAGGGCTCTCCTCCTTCCTAAAGCATGAGGAAGCAGATGTTGCCAGGGCAGCTGGGCCCTCCGGAACCATGAAAAGTCCCACAATTAAAGAAGCCTCTATTAGGGGAAAAAAAAAAAAGTTGCTTAAGAGCTACATTTTTATGAACTTGAAATGTTCCATGAGTTTAACAAGTAAATGTTCTGGATTTGCCAAGCAGTTCTGATTTCAAATAGTCTATCTCCTAAGTATGCGTGAACTTTATTGAACTCAGATCCTAATGTTCAAGGGGTTAAGGAAGGATCAATTCAGAGTTACCGGCATGTCCTAAAATGTAAGGCTTGTCTGGCAACAAGCACCTCATACATCTCATGAGTTATTTACAAACTCATACCACTCAGGAGTTTCGCCTGCTTTACTCAGGCTGACTGCAGTCAAGGTTGCTATTTCCAGGTGCTGAAGTACATTTCTTTCACCTCAAACCTACCTGTAACATTTTCAAGTGCTAGACACGAAGGATTTGGGAGAGTTACGATCACTCTGAAGTTTTCAACACTACAACCCAGCTGGAAGCCAATATTCTATTCTCTGAAATGCAGACCACTTTTTTAAACTTGATTAAACTAGGTGGTATGAAAATCATGAGAAGCTCAAGAACTGACCATTCTCTCAAAAGGAAAATGAGAACTCCGTAGAGAGACACAAAGAAAAGAAAGTGATTTCTTCTGGGTGCACTGCTTTACTAACCGGGACTTTTAGACTTTTTCCTGATCAAGCCAACCCCACAACCACTCAAAGGGGACTTGTGTAGACAGAACTTGTGAGTGGTTGATGAATCAATGCTTTCTCTCCAAACAGGTGGGCTTGTGAATTACAGCATTGCACAGTGAGGACACTGGATCCCAGAGGGTTAGTTAACTGCTCAGCTTACGTGGAATGTCACAGTTCTCAATGTCACCCTCCGAGACCCTCTCTTTTGAACCTCAGAACCTCAACCCTGTGGGGGCCTACAGGGTGGGCTGTATCACTATCTGGGCTACTGAGTAGGAAGCAGAGGCTCCAAGAAGTTGTGTCCTGCCAAGATGCCAAGGTTCCAACCGAGGACTACCCATTCCAGATCCATCTCCCTTGGTATTGGCACTATTCCCTACTTCGGCCAAGCTCAGAAGGAAGGCTGTATTTTGTCGGTCTAAGAGAGGAGGCAGCCACGTTCTTTGAAATGGTCCCAAACTTCTCAGTACTGGTCACCGGCTCACGCAATGGTGACTCTCATAGAGAAATGAAAAGCAAAAAGTCGAGGTCAAGTGCCCCCGCCGCCCAGAAGACCTCCACCTCTTTCCCAATTGCTCCCACGAGCTAAGGGTGTCACGGTTGCCCAGCAGAGCCCGGCAAAGCACCTGCCAAGGCACCTGCCCGCGAGGAGCACTGTCCCCCAGGGATGCCGCCGGCACGCAGAACGTTTCCCAGGAGAGGCCGGGCTGGCGGGCTCGACTGAGCCCACCTGATGCTGCGAGATCAGATTCGGGTCCCACCCACACTCATCGAGCGCGTCCTACCTAAGTGAACCCAATAACTGGCCGCCTCCTGAGGCCCACTGTACAGACGGGGAGACTGAGGCTCAGAGAGGAAAAGTGGCTTAGCCCAAGGGTGGCGGCGTGGGGGCTGGAGCCCTCTCACGCCGAGACCCGGTCCTCCGCCGAAGGGCCGGTAGGGCGCCTTCGGCCGTGGAAACGACGACCCTCAAGCCTCCGCGAGAGATCAGCTCGAGGGGAAGGGCCACCCTAAGAAGGGCCGAAATGGGAGCCGCGCTTTCCGCGCCGGCGTCTGGCGAATTGGGCAGCGACTCGGCCCAAGAGCCCGCCCCCATGCCGAGGGCCCGGGCGGCCGAGGCGGCCAGAAGGCGTCGGGCCCCGGAGCCCGGGCACCCAGAGTCCTGGCGACCGGACCCCGCAAATCCAGCACCAGCGAACGCACGTACTCACCACAGTCGGCCGGCTGCAGTACGGGCACCTGAGCAGGACGCAGGCCCACACCACTGAGGCGCTACCACCGCCCGCGCCGGCTGAGGGGGTGTGAGCGTGGCCGACGGTGGGGCCGCTCCGCCCAACCCGGCCGTGCGCTTGTTTCTGGGGCCAGGCCTCCCCCTACGAATCCGCGCTCTTGGTACGTCCCTGAAGGCCACGCCCCCTTAGCGTCCCAGCTCAGCAGAGGGACCCAGGAGCCCCGCGCGTAGTCCCGGGCCGGGAGTCCCCTCACGCCTTTGACAGTTCCGTGGGGGCAGTAGCCGTGAGCCGCGCCGTCTGGCCTCCTGCTGCCGGCCGCCGCTCACGTGTGTTCGCGACTCTTTCTCCTCCACGATCCTCAGTGCCCTCGCCTGAAAATGGCGAACCTGCATGAACAGTGTCGGGGTCCCTCCAGCCTGGGACTGGAATGCTGGCCTGCTTGGGTCGGGGGACAGGAAGTGAGCAGGCAGGCGGCGAGGACTGGACCGAAGAGGCAGGAGGGGGCAGAGGGCACTTCGGGTTTGGAAAGATAGGCTGTCTTGGTCGGGGGTAAGAAGCCCACCTCTTCCTCCTGCCGTGGTTCCTGTGTTACAGGATTATGAGGATTAGATGATATAACTCATGTTCATAAATAAGTTAGCTCAGTGCGATAGTAAGTGCTCTAGAAATGTAAGTTGTTGTTGTTGTTACGGGCTCTGCTGCGAATTCCTTTTGGAACAGTGGGCAGCTCACTTCTTTCAGAACCCGATCTCCATCTTTAAAAATGGGACCCACCAACGACAACAAATTACTTTGAAAATACTAAAGGCCTATATAAGGAGAGGATTATCCCCGTGGCCCCAGTTTTAGGCTTCCATCATTCCAGTCTGTCAGGAATATGTCTGATTCACCCCATTGAATCAGTCCCTCCAACAGGTTGGATGAATGCAGTAGCCCTCAGGGTGGGGCGTACCCCTGTCTAACTAAGGGACTGAATGTGTAACTCCTATGCTAGGCCCTCAAGAGAGCAGTAGGGAAATTCATCCCCCAGATCTCTGATACTCCCTCTCACCTTTTCACCACCTTGCTGAACAATCTTCCCTGCGTGTCCCAGACAGGCTTCAAACTTTGCCTCTGAATCCTTGCACCCTGCTTCTGTGAAGCCAGAACACATACCACTGAATTCTCTCTCTCTGCTAATAGCATCTCTGAGGCAGGAGACAGGCATCTTCTTTTACTTTTTACCATTAAACCAGTAGCTGAGGGGGCGCAGTGGTTGAGAGTCCGCCTGCTGATGCAGGGGACACGGGTTCATGCCCCGGTCCGGGAAGATCCCACATGCCGCGGAGCAGCTGGGCCCGTGAGCCATGGCCGTTGAGCCTGCACGTCCGGAGCCTGTGCTCCGCAACGGGAGAGGCCACGACAGTGAGAGGCCCGCGTAACGCAAAAAAAAAAAAAAAAAAAAACAAACCCAGTAGCTGAGTCCTAGGGATTCTATCTCCAGGACCGCCCTCCCCCTTTCTCATCTTTCCTGCTCTCCCTGCCCTAGTTTAGGCCTACCTGGGTTCATTTTTCACCTGGATGATCTCAGCAGTTCCCGACTCGAATGCCACCTCCAGTTTCTTCTATACCTATACCAGGGAAACTTCCTCTTATACTGCTCTGCTCAGTGCCCTACCTTTCTGTCCCTTAAACTCTCCTCCTCAAAACATACTCTCACTAGCCAGCTGGGGAAAAAATGTCAGTTGGAGACACATCTCACACCTTACACTAATATAAACTCCTGATAGATAAAAGATGTAAGCAATTTTTAAAAAGAGAAGAAAAAGGAAGAGTCCTACAAGAAACCATGGGAGAATCATGTTAATCTCCAAGAGGACTTTCTGAGTTAGAAGCCATAAATGACAGAAAACTACTACAAACCCCAGAAACCATAAATGACTGAGAAAACCACTACATAAAAATCAAAACTTGGGACTTCCCTGGTGGCACAGTGGTTAAGAATCTGCCTGCCAATGCAGGGGACAAGGGTTCGATCCCTGGTCCAGGAAGATCCCACATGCCGCAGAGCAACTAAGCCTGTGTGCCACAACTACTGAGCCTGAGCTCTAGAGCCCGCATGCCACAACTACTGAGCCTGCGTGCCGCAACTACTGAAGCCCACGTGCCTAGAAGCCTGTGCACCACAACAAGAGAAGCCACCGCGATGAGAAGCCTGCACACTGCAACGAAGGATAGCCCCCCCTCACCACAACTAGAGAAAGCTTGCTCACAGCAATGAAGACCCAGAGCAGCCAAAATTTTTTAAATAGGTAAACTGATTAAAAATCAAAACTTGATGTGTGACAGAGACCTACAGGCAAAGTCCAAAGGCAAAGGACAAACCCAGGAGGAAATATTTGCCTAATAAACAGCCTCTACTAATTAATAAGAAAAAGACTTATTAATATAAAGGGGCAAAAGAGAGGAATCATCAGTTCACAGAAGAAAAAATACAAGTGGCTCTTAACCATATGAAAAGTCATTCAACCCCACACGTAGAAAGAATGCAAATTAAAAGTTGACCAAGATACTGGTTTTCACCTACAATGATGACAGAATCTGAAAGTTTGATGACAGGGTCGGTGGAGCTGTGTGGAAAAAGACACTGTCATTTATTGTTTCCCCATCCAAACATGAATATCATCCAGCTATAAAGAAGACACATAAGGAAGCTCACTGCTGATACAGAACAATCTCTCAGTTAAGTTGATATACGAAACATACGAGGTGATGGCCAATAGGCAGAGAAAGCTACTGTAGGTGTTTTTAAAAGCATTGCAGTGGGGGAAAGTGGAGGAAAAGATGTACATACTGTGTATATATATTTGGTCGTATGTGCGTGACCTCTGTGGAAAGAGAAAAAGAGATAGCATTGGTTGTCTCTAGAGGACTGGGAGAACTGGGACCAAGGGCAAAGGAAGCGTCACTGTACACCCTTTGTATCTTTCACATTTTGTGCCTTATGAATGTTTTATTTATTCTAAGTCAAATACATAAATACTTTTAAAAATACTCAAACAACCTTGTCACTGGCAAAAGAACCAACTCTTTTACTGGCTCCCAATAGGTAAAGAACAGTGACCATCCACTTCATTTTTCTTAAATCAAAATTCAACATGAGTGGGGTTACAGACAACAGTTTCCTGCCAACTCCCCTCTGTTGCGCCTCATCTTCACTGCCCGGAAAGAATCACTTCTTACCTCGTTTCGCACTTGCTTCTGGTCCTTATTTCCATGCCGGTAAATAAATGTTTGTGTGGCTGCCTGTTGTCCGAAATTTTAGGTGTTACCTCTAGAGTCCTGCTAATGATGAGTTAGGTTATTAAAACCACAGCCCACCTCCCCTGCCCACATGTCAACACAATTATTTATATACTTATTTTACTTCCTCTGTTAATCATTTTTACAATTGAAATAATAGCCTTGGACCTTTATTTCTTGAGCCACCCACTGCAAGCAGTATCTTTTCACGCCGTACCATGAAGCTCTCAGCATCCTTGCCCTTCCCTCTGCTCTGTACCCCCGCCTCTGTCTCCCCACTTAGCTGTCTGAACTTCCATATTTTCATTATTGAGCTTGACAACATTTGCATTGTACATATGTTCTTTGCTTTGTCCCTTGAGCCTAGAAGTCAAGTCATCAAGCAGCACTGACTTTGTTGTCACATTGTACAGGGGATGTACAGCCAAACCAACCACCCCTATGATTACAGGGCTCGTGCTGTGTGTCCTCTTTCTGAAAGTTCATTTTTTCCCCCCGGCACAATTTAAAAGAAACAGATCCTCAGTCTCTCCAGGAATCTGGTGTATCAAGCTTTTTTCCTGAGACTCCCTCCAATGTTCTCAGGCACACCGTAGCCCCCATCCATACTGGTTACTATAAAGGACGAGGCTGATTCCTATCTGTGTTTCGGTTCTCGTAAAGGGGCACAACAGTTTGTGGAATGAATGGATTGCCTTAGTCTGGAATGCAGGAAGAGCATTCAAAATCTGGCCCCAACGTACCTTTCCAGCTTGATCTTTATAACTTTCTTCCACAAATTCTACACTGTAGCAAAACTGGATGAATCCAGTTTTGTACATGCCGTGCATTTGTATTCCTCTGAGCCGCTAGGAATGTTCTCTTCCATGTTTATATGTCCATCTCCTACCAATGCGTCCACCTCTGGAAGATGCCCTGGTCCCTCCAGAAGTGATGGCTCCCTCACTGCTGTCCAGCTCTCCAAGGCCCAGAGTATTTCCTACTTTAAATCATGTCTCATCAGTCTTAAGTGTCTCCAGGGCAGGTCTGTCTCAGAAGCCTCTTCTCTCTCTGCCTCCCAACCCCCAGGTTCTGCCAGATGCAGGCAGCATGGAGGCATTTGCGGGATGAGCCACAGAGGATTCAGGAAAGGCAGCCTGGAGTTAAGGGGCTTGGGCTTGGGTGAACGAGAATGAGGGTCCAAGGGGCAGGGACGCCAGGGCCAAGACTGGAATGAGAGGGAGAGAAGGGAAATGGACTGTGGTCAGGGCAGAACAAGGACGTTGTGACCTGTCCAGGCCACTGCTTTGTTGCTTTTGGAAGGGCTGTGTCCTTCCACTGAACAGAATGGAAGAAGGTTTGTCCAGGTGAAGGTGTGGGCACCACTGCATTAATGACTCATCAGGAAGATGTGGTCTTCTAAGGGAGAGACAGGGGCCATCGGGATAGGGCCTTTCTCTGCCGTCCCACACCCTCTTCCCACAAGGTTCTTCTGAATGTGAACAACCTGAAAGCTCAGAGCACCTACAACAGACAGAAAGCTCAGGGGCTGGGTGCCCAGAAACTGACCCCTAAAGCAAAGCGTCTCGCCACAGCAGAAGCTTTTACATGTATAACATCCCGCAAAGCTAAGGACTGTACCCTGTATCCATACCTCTTGACTGCCATGACCCCTTGAAGCCTTTCCTTGCTCTATAGAACCAAACGTTCACTGAGCACTTGCAATGGGCTCCCACTTGCTATGGGACAGAAGGGAGGAGCTAATTACCATTTATTGAGCACCAACTAGATCCCCAGTGCTGTGCTAAGAAGTCTACAGGTGTTACTGCAAATCTTCTCTCAAAAGTATACACTATGATTCCCATTTGACAGATGAGTAAACAGAGGCTCAGAGAGGTGAGGGGATGTGTCCCAAGCTCCCCAAGATCCCACAACTAGTAAGTGTTTAAACTGTGACTGGGGCCTGGTACCCACTGGTGTGCGTGTCAAGCACATCCAAACCCTTCCCACTTCACCCCAACCCTGGGAGCCGTCCTTTCCCCCGGGGGAACTCACCCAGCCTAGGAGGGGGACTTTGTGCCACTCTTGCTTCGGAGTGGTACCATTTCTCGCGCTGGTGGAGGCTGCCCCCCAGCCCCACCCAGGGCAGTTCTGCCTTGGAGGGTTCAGCCTCTCAGGGCCCCTGTTCCAGTCAGCCTGACTCTTCCCTGCTCCCTCTGACTCCGGCTTCCTCCTTCTTGGGTGCACAGTCTCCAAGATCCACTTCACAACCCCTTGCCTTGAGCAGGAACTCACTCCAGGTGTGTTGAAAGGGGCTGCCCTGTCTACTTATACAGCCAGGGATGCGGCAGTCACCAGAGCACAGAGGCACAGAACCTCCATCTGGAAATCAGGAGCCAGATTCTGCTTTGACTGCTAACCAGATGCACGGCCTCCCTGGATAAGAAATCAGTTGCTTTATCAGCAAAATGGGGAGAAAAACCCTGTCCCACCCCCCCTCTTCTCCCAGGTGTTCTGAGGGTCGTGGTGATAACCAAAGGACGGAGTTGTGACAGCAGGGCCGCAGGCAGGGACCCAGGTGAGCCTTAATGTCAAAGCGGAGCAGAGGGAGGAGCCTGAAGACACACTTGCCCGACCTCTAAGCCTCTGGCCCAACCTCATGCCTGACCTCGTGCCTAGGGGGACTCTGAACTTCCTGAAGTTCTCCGATGAGCACTTGGTCTTGCCCCCATTTTACAGATGAGGAAACTAAGGCAGCGAAATAAAGCAGCTCCATCCGGCTGGTGTCTGTTCTTTCTCCATTGATGGGATGGTTCTCTGCCCGAACCTCTTTTATGAAGGGCAGACATCCTAGTTCCCTCTGATGTCAGGGGCAGCTGGCTCAGCCTGCCCAAAGGCTCCCTGGCTGGTCAGGAGCCAGGTCCTTATGAGAAAGAGCAGAGGCCCTGGCTGCTGGGCTTACTAAGCCTGTTGGGTGTGTGGGGGCCTGCTGGCTGCAGGGTGAGCTGGCCAAGGGGGCGCAGCTGAGGATATCCTGTCTGGAGACAGTGTCTGGCGACGACGACGTGAATTGTTCCCAGGGAACAGCTGAGAGGACGAGAGGGCAGGGGCAGCGGGGAGCTAGAATGAGAAGTCACTGACACCTGGGGCCTTCCAGAAGGGACGGTGAAAGTACAGGAGACAGCGGAGGCCCTGGCTGGATGTCTCAAAGGGCAGTTCACGGGCCCCCTACATCAGAATCATCATGGGGCCTATTAAAACTGCCAATTCCTAGGGCATCCCTACCCCCAGCCGTTGGACCAGACTCTCCAGAGGCAAGGCAGAAATTGACATTTTAAATAAGCTTCACTTTTATCCACACTGGAATATGAGAACCACTGCCTTATGGGGTTAACTTGGCCAGAACAGGGGTGAGGGTGGCATGTCCACGGCAAGGCACACCTCAGGTGGATCCAAACACAAAAACAGATAAAGAGGAGGGAGTGGTTGCTTTGAAGGAGAAGCTCAGATGATGACTGGCCTGGCTCCCCAGGGTGTTAAAATGTCCCCAGACCTTCCTCACAGCCTCCCTGCCACCCCACACTCCTAGTACTCTAACCTCGTCCAAAGTTCAACAGTTTCAAAGAGGCAGCCCTGAAATGAAAGAACAAACATAGCCTTTGGCAACAGCAGATCGGATTTACAATCTGGACGCCGCCAAGGCCCAGACAGCTGTGTAACCTTGGACGAGTACTGTGGGTCCTTGTAATGCGGCCCCTTGGGGTCTGGGTGAGGATTAAATGGGTTAATGGGCATGAAGTAGCCAAGTGTCTGTTGGTTCTCAGGGACCAGGGTTCCTTCCTCTTTCCAGTTTCCTACATATGAGCCCCTCCCCCGCCCAGCCCCCTTCCCTTTGTTCCTTTCTCTGTTATGCAACGAAAATTTAAATTATTCCTGGGTTTGGGGCCGCTGCAAAGCCAATGGGAGGGTGGCTCTGTAAGGGGAGGTTTTGGAAGCCACGTCTTCCCTGCCTACCTCCGCATTCTCGTCCACGTGCCGCTAGGTCAGGCCCTCCGCCCCTCTCCCCACTATTGCAAAGAGCCCCGTGACTACGTTCCCCATATCGCCTGGCTGCTGCTCCAGCTGTTGACGCGGCAACCAGAACCCAGTGACAGCCATTGAGAAAGAGCCTCTGAGGAGGAGCCTGCTTGGCTTCCATTTACATTCTCAGTGCAACAGCACTTCCTGAGAGCACCTACCATGGGCCTTAGCAGAAATGGAAATAAGTTAGAGCTGGTCCCTGGCTTTAAGGGGCTGGTGGTCTCCTGGCCAAGATAGAGAATCTACTGGTCTAGTTGAATGATTCTCAAAGTATGGTCCCAAAACCAGGAGCATCAGCATTACCTTTGAATTTGTTCGAAATGCCACATTTCAGGCTCCTTCCAAAGTCTACTGAATCAGAAATTCTGGGGGAGAGGGGATCCTGAAATCTGGCTTTTAACAAAAGCCCCCCAGGTGATGCTGATGCAGGCTGAAGTTTGAGGACCACAGATCTAATTAAAACCTCACCCAATCCCAAGAGCTGGGGTCTGTTGTTCCCGTATCACAGATGAGGGAACGGAGGCTCTGTCCTGCTCTGTGTGCAGACTAGCTGACAGCTTATGAAGGGTTTGGATTCTCAGGTCCCTCCCGGTGTCAAATTCTACCTCTGCAGCACCTGTGATAAGGTAACGAGCAGATATACTTTTTCCTGGATCCTGGCTGGAGAAACCTAGAGGTATCTTACACTGTGTCCAGCAGGGTCGGGGCAGAGTGACAATGCAGGCAGAAATGAAAACCTCACAACGGGAGCAGAGAAGAGCTGGGAGTAGGGTCAGAAAGAGGAGCAGCCCTGGTGACAACCACCTGCCCCAAATGTGGGGACACTGAGCTGACATAATGCCCCCCAGCCGAGGCCATCCAGGCTTCTAAGCCCAACACCAATCCTGAGACCTCCTCTCCTGTGTTCACTCACCTGCACGCTAGGTTGGTCTCTTTCCTCGCTTTTGCCCCCCACAGACTCTCAGGGTCCCCTCTTACACAGCATCTGCCTGAACACCCGCCTCCCTAAATTTGGAATCACCTCTTTGGCAACGAAGGACTTCCAGCCTTTCTTTGCCCACATCCCGTGACTGGGCACTCACTGCCTTTTCAGGCAGCCCATCCATCTGTGAAAGCTCTGACGGGCTTAAGTTTCCCTTTGAATGAGCTGACATCCATTCCCGTGTAATATCCACCTTTTACAATATGAGTTAGTCTAATCCCCCATTACAGAGATTACAGACTTATTTTAAAGTAAGAATATCTATCCCAATTATTTCCCATGAATCTACCACCCACCTTTGCGGATAAACAAGGCAAGTAGAACATACCAACCCATTACCTTGAAAACAGTAGGAACAACAAGATGAGGTGAAAGTAGAACGGGGCAGGAGGAAGGACAGGAGGTGGTGGAGGGAAAGATCGCTGACTTGGAGCCTCCGTCTTGCCACTTCCTCCCCAAGAGACACTGGCAGGACCTCAGCAGTTTTCACAGGAGTCCCCTTCGAGAAAAAGAATACGATTTTCCAGAACTTGTTTCATTTTGTTGAATAAAGTCACAGTTGGATGGTTTGTAATGACAGAAAGGTAAAACTCACTTAGTGCATCTTCAGTGATCATTTCACATATATTATTGTTTTCAGCAAATGGGGATCTTGAAACTTAAGCGACTTAGCTTCGTGGAAATCTGCCTCTGACTCTGGGCCTCGTTTTCTCATCTGTAAAATGGGGGTGAACCTAGCCACCTTCCAAAGTTGGTCTGAGAATTAAACAAGCTAATGGGAGGGGAAATCATCTGCTGAGATATTATTATGTTCTCTGATTTCTAAAGATGAGTGCTTGGAGTCTGGGTATGAGGGAAACTGGTTGATTGTTTCTATTGAGGGGGAGAGGGGCAGAAGTGAATCCCAGCTTAGCATTCTGCCTGGGGGAGACCACAGCTGGAGCTCTGGGACAGAACCAGTGGAACCAGTGAGTTTGGAGGACAGCTCAGAAAAAGACAATGGAACATCCCCTTGTCGCCCATCACTGTTTTGGGGTTTTGCTTTTCAGGGTTATTTTTCACAGGATCCTTTGCAAAGTGGGCCTCAATGCAATTTCTTGGGTGAGGGGCTTTGCCCACATTTGGGATCAGAGAGACTTTTCAACCCCAGAGGTAGCTCTCCGGGGCCTGTGAGAGACCCTTCGCTTCTGGGGGGTAGTGTCCCACAAGGAAGGAAAGCCTCTTGTGTGGAGCCAGGGGAATGATAACAGGATTATTTTAATCATTTTAGCAACACTGGCTCTGCCAAGTCTGCCAAGAGAAAAGGATGTGGTAGGTCAGGAAATTAAAACAACTCTGGCCTCATTCCCCAGAAGGTGTTTTTCAAGAGGGATGAGTGTCTAGCAGGAGAAGGAAGGAGCCCTAGAAACTCCTTCCTTGCCTTGGGCTGCCCAGCCTGCACGTGGCCACCGGCCCTGCTTTGCAGAGGGTGCCTCCTTTGTCGAGGTCATCCTCCTCCCCTTTATTTTTTACTTATTTATCTTTTTCAATCAATATTTATTGAGCACTTATTCCCCTTTATTTTTATTTTAAAAATATTTTTTCCTTCGGCCATGCCACGCAGCATGCGGGATCTTAGTTTCTCAACTAGGGATTGATCCTGCGCCCCTTGCAGTGGAAGCGCAGAGCTTTAACCACTGGACCACCAGGGAAGTTCCCTCCTCCCCTTTTTAAAAGGTCTCCAGAGAACACCCTAACTCCTGGCCTAAGCCGGGTACCTGGGGGCCCCCAGTTCCAGACGCTGCTGGTGCCCACCTCCCGGAGGGTCCAGGAGCCTCCCAGGCTGCAAGTGGCACCCCCATCCATCTCTGTAGGGCTGCTTGCAAAGGAGACTCAGTCTCACTACCTACCCCTTCCTGGGTCTTCCAGAGCAGTGGCTTCCAAACTATTCGGGAGAGGAATCCCCCAGGCACCGTGCATGCCAAGGAGTCCCATTCAGGAGGCCAGGGGCCGGGTAGGTGCACATATTTGCATGCTGCTGGTGGTCCAGGAAGCACAGAGCTAGAGAAATTCGGGGTGGTTCTCCAAGGACTCAGCCCCACGCCCTTCACAGGCCAGTCCTCTACCTCCCCAGCCGTGCAGCCTTGGGCATTCCACTCCCCTTCTCTCCGATAAAAATGCCTGCCCAGCCTGCCTCCGGGGAAGAGAGAAGATGACCATGAAGATCTGGGCCCCACAAGGCCCTGAAAAGTTACCCAAAGTCTCCAGTCCTTGGCCTGAAGGCCCAAGGCTGGAAGTCAGAAATGGCTGCAGGATGGGATGAGGGTGAGAGCAGACGGAGCGGAAGATGGAGGAGGGTGGGGCACCCACATCCAGTCCCACCACGAACTTAAAGCAGAGATGGTCAGCCCTGAAGAGTCTTCAAGATCATCACAGGCAACCTCCCCATGGTACAGATGAGAAAACTCAGCCCAGAGAGGTTGAAGCACTTGCCCAAGGTCACAGAGTAAATGAATGGCAGGGCTGGGACTAGAGCCTTCGGTTCAGCATCCCTATCCAGGACTTTCCCTGCTGCACCCCTAGGTCTGGATACAGGTGGGGGATAGGCACCCCACCAGCTCCTTCCTCCCCCCTTCCCTTACCACCCCCCCCCCAGACTGGGACAGGGCAGACAGCAGGGCAGAGCCCAGCCAGCTACTCCGCATCCTCACGCCTCCTGCCTTCAGCCAATCTCACTCTCAGTTTCGGTTGACCTGCCAGGAACAGGCAGCCTGCTCTCTGCCCTCCTTGCCCTGAACCTGGCTTCCCAGGAGGGCCAAGGAGGGGTGGAGCAGCAAGACTGCCACCTCCAGTGCTTAGCCTCTGGCCCCCTCCCCCTCCATCCTGCCCTGCCCCATGCTGAGAAAGGACCTACTTGGGCAGCTGGAGGTGTGGGTGTCCTGGGCAGGGCCAACCACCTGGGGCAGGTCCTGGGCTGAGGACCGTCCTGCCTTCCCAGGGCTTGAGCCCATGGGCCTTTTATGGGACAGAGAGGTATGCTGTGAGGGATTAGAGGTGGAGCCTGGTGTATCCGTATCCATATCTGAGAAATGCCCCCCCTCCCCCGCCAAGTGCCCCTGCCAGGCACTGGAAGCAGCAGCTGAGGCTGGAGCTGATTCTCAGACAGTTTCTGCCCTGGCTGAGGCCCTGGTCCCTTACAAACAGCACAGAAGCCCCATCCAGCCAGGCCCGGGCTTCCTGGGGGGCTGGTCAGGGCCCCGGGGAGTGAGGCCCATTCAGGACACACACCCTCCCCAGCTCCCTGCGGTCCTGTTTTCGGGGGACTCAGACCTTTCCATCAGGAGCCAGACAGATATGACAATTCCCACATACTCTGGGACCTTGAACAAGTTATGCCATCTCTGGGTCCAGTTTCTTCACTCTAAGATAGAAATAATAATA
Source organism: Mesoplodon mirus (assembly GCF_964341445.2). Taxonomy (NCBI): domain Eukaryota; kingdom Metazoa; phylum Chordata; class Mammalia; order Artiodactyla; family Ziphiidae; genus Mesoplodon; species Mesoplodon mirus. The sequence continues at coordinate 35,992,015 of NC_138991.1, forward strand.
CTTCATAGGATTGACCCAGGACCTAGCACATAGCTACTCAATCACTATTTGAAGGAAGGAATGAATGAATAGAAAGGTGACTAGGTTGGGAGGGGTCTGGAGACCCATCCTTAGCAACTTTATTTCCTCAACATCTCACCTTGCTTGATCCAAACATGCCAAAGTATCTCCCCACTTCCCAGCTCCATCCATAAATGTCCCCCACATCCTCTCATGGTCAGGCTGTGACTCCCTCTCGTTCTGGCTGGTTGCCTCCCAATAGCCCCTGTGCCCAGGTGGTTTCCCTGATGGCGACTGGCTTAGGAGTGACACATGACCTGGCTCTGGCCAATGAAGCAGGAGGGGAGGTCTTCTGGGAGGCTGCAGGGAGGGAGTTCCTGGCTCCCAAGAGAAAGGTACTAGAGGAAATGGCCCCTTTCTGCCTCTGGATATTGTCATGTCCACTGGTGACTTAGGAACTCGTGCAGCCTTCTTGTGGCCATGAGGGGAACTGGCCAGAGGACAAAGCCAATGATGGGGATTGTACAGCAGAGAGTTCCTGAACTGCTGGTCATACCACACCAACTGCCCACCTGCCTCTGGACTTCTCTCTGTGTGAGATAATGAAGGTCCTCATTTGTTAAGCCAATTTGAGTTGGGTTTTGTTACTCACAGCTAAACGTGTCCTGCCTGATCTTCTCTCCAGCCCCTACCTGCATCATTCCCAGCACTAGTCAGCAGATATGCCCAGACCTGGGCTTTGTTGTAAGGACCCTGAGATGAGCCAGACTCTGTGCCTCTCCTGGGGAAGCTCATAGTTGTGAAGGGAGAGCCTGGCAGGTAATTATCAATAGATGGTTGCAAGCTTGTAAGCAGAGGCTGAGGGTATCTGGGGAGGGACAGACTAACTGTCCTGGGCAGTTAAAGAAGGGTTATGGGATATGGGTTTTGAAGGATGCCTAGGGGTTTTACAGACAGACAAAAAGAATGTGTTCCAGGCAGAGCTAACAAGGTCAATGAAGGGGTACAACTTTGCTTAGAGAACATTGGTGAAGCTCCAGTTAGGTCCATTGAGGAGTGGTGAGCAGGGGCTGAGTGTCTCGCCCAGAAATCTGTGTATCCTGGGGAGCCAACAAAAGTTTTATGCAATATGTACATTTTGGATTAGAAGAGCCTGGGTGTTCAGGATTGAAGTGACAAGGATCTTACCTGGGTGGAAACAGAGGGGAGAAATGGGGGAACTGGTGAAAGAGGTATTGTAGAGGCCCAATCCTGGGCTTTGCTGACTGAAGGAGAGAGTGAGGGTGAAGGGGGAGGGGAACGTGATGGTCAGATTCCTGGTATATGAGGGAGAAGGGGTTGTTGTATAAATCTTGGAGCAGGGGACTGTGGGAGCCAGTCTCCAGGATGGCCCCCAATGACCCTGCGTCCTGATATTCGTGTCATTGTGTAGTCCCCACCTACACTGTACCAGGACTGGCCTATGTGACCAGTAGAATATGCAGAAAGAAGGATTTGTGACTCCCAAAACTGGATCATAAAAGACATCATTACTTCTGTCTTACTCTCTCTTCCATCACCAGCTCTGGGGAAAAAGCCAGCTGGCACATAGTGGGTACATTCAAGAAGCCTCATGGAGAGACCTATGTGCTACAGGATGGAGCCCTCTGCCAACAGCCAGCAAGGCACTGGCCTCTCCCACCAACAGCCATATGAGTGGGAAATGGAAACAGATCCTCCGGCCCCAGTCAAACCTTCAGATGACATTTTGGCTATAACCTCAACAGAGGACTTGAGCAGAACCACACTGTGAAGTTGCTCCCAAATTTCTGACCCACAAAAACTGTGAGATAATAAATATTTGTTATTTTAAGCTGCTAGATCTTGGAGTAATTTGTTATACAGCAATAGATAATATTGGGACTTAAGCCATCAAGATCTTATTTTCCTACCCGTCCTTCCTAGAGTGAGGGAAGACTATTATTATCAATGGGCGAGGCACTCCCCAGTCCACATGGTCCGCACCTTCAGCCACCTCTCTCTACAGCTTACAGACTGTTTTTACATGAGCAAACCTTTCACTGTTGCAACCAGTCCCAGGAGGTAGTTATAATCCCTGTTTTACAAAGGGGGAAACTGAGGCTCAGAGAGTTGGAGTGACTTGCTGAAGATTATACAGGTTGTCAGTGGCAGGGCCTGGACCAGAACGAGGTCTGTTCCCAGGCTCCGAGAGGATCTACATCCTACCTGATGTAAAACAAAGAATGTTGCCCACCATCCAGTTCTTCAAGGATCAAGTCATTAGCCACTGCAGTCACTGACCTACAGTGCACCCCAAAAGGAATCCAACACCAAGAACAGGATGAGGCACTCTGTGCTTTGAAAAAACAGGCCCCTTAGATAGTTAGATACATCTCAGGAAGAATTTTAATGGACCCAGATTCTTGCACCTTCCCATACATAGAAAAAGCACTAAAATCATTAACTGAGATATCTGTTTCTTGTGACTAGCAGTGACCTTTTACCAAAAGGTATATTTGATTGTATGTATTCTGCAGCCAAAATCATATATACATGTATCCTGGCTTCTTCCCCACTACCCCTTCAGAGCAGTCTCCTCAAAACTACTGAGAGGCTGTTTCCCGGGCTATAGTCTTCAGTAAGCCCCCTGAATAAAAACTGAAACTTACAACTCTTAGGTTATGTGTTTTTCTTTCGGTCAACCGTGAGCACACAGTAGGCCCTCAGCACAGCCTGGGACCTGACTGGCCAGGTGAAAAGGCTGGAGAGCCCAGCCACAGGAGCCTGCGCTGAGGGAGCTGCTCCAGCCTCCCAGGACATTTCCAGGATGGTGGCTCTATTAGTGGTGGCCCTGGCATTTACAATGATCTTGGAAGGCCTGCCTGGGTCAGATGGCATCCCCTGTATTATTAGGTGGTTCTTCAAGGAACCCAGTTTCCTCTCCTTTCTGAGACTCAGCTCCAGGCCTAGGAGCCCTTGAGGCCAGGGACTGAGGGGCTGGTTGCATCCTTTGAGAACCGCATGAGCAATGAAGGAGTCAGGGAGGGAGCCCAGGAGCATCCTTAGCTGGGGCTGAAGGAAGCTGGCACTGCATCCTTTGCCTTGGCCTCAAGTTCCACATTTCATCACAGAGCCCTTTATGCTACACCAGATGGGGGGCCACGAAGAAAGAACCCTCAAGGGACTTGCGGGTACACAGACAGGGAGACAGGCAGACACCCGGCAGCCTGCCAAGCAGGACAAGAGGTGCTGTGGGTTGTATGAGAGGTCCTGGAGTGGGAGAAGCAGGGTGGACCTGACACCAACTCATCAGTACTTCCAACCCACAGGCCAGTGTGGGGAGGGCTCTGTGCTTGCCTCTGCCAGTGGACGTGAAGGGCCTGGTCTTAGCACTGCCCTTCTGGAAAGTCTGATCCTTTGTTCCCAACATATCCATATATCCCACTGGTCCTCCTGGTAATGGCTGTTACTCACAGTGGGGCTTCTCTCCAGCCTCACTCTTACTCATTCTGCAGCCAGAAAGCCGGTGAGGCTCCCAGACTCATCTCATCCCATTTTGTCCAAGCTCTGGCCCCAGGAATAGCCTCTCCCCTTGTGGATAAGGCCCCGCCATACACACCCACTGAAGAGCCCCTGAACACAGGTGAGGGTGCTTTGTGGAAAATAGCCCTAAGTAGATTTAGCAAATAAAAATACAGGCTATTCAGTTAAATGTGAATTTTAGATAAACAATAAATAATTTTTAATATATCACAAATATTACAAGGGACTTACTTATACTTAAAAATTATTCATGATTTATCTGAAATTCAATTTAAGTGGGTATCCTGTATTTTACCTGGCAACTCTAGTACTAAGCCTCTGAAGTCACTGCTGTTTCCACCTCCACCTGGGAGTGGCCTTGGTCCTCAGAAATCTTAAGTTAATGGGCCCTTACTGGGCTCCGACTCACTGCCAAACACCCTGCTAAATTTGAAGGCCCTGAAGACAAATGGGGCAAGATCCCTTCTCTCAAGTAGGGAAAGGAGACGTGCAACCAAATAAATTGTGAAGTACTGGGTATTAGGGAGGCACTCAGCTGCCAGCAACAGAAAACCCAATCAACAATGGCTTAAATGAAGAAGGCTTTGTTTCTCACACAAAACAAGAAGTCCACGTATGTCTGCTGCTAGCTTTGGCTCAGCAGTTCAATAGCATCAGAACCAAGATTTCTGTAATGTCCTTGACTTTTCCCTCATGGTCTCAAGATGGCTGCCATGGCTCCAGCCATCATATCTGTGTTCAAGATGGAATAAAGAGTGGAAGGCAAAGGTTTTCCAACCCTGCCTGCTGCAATAGATTTATATTCATGTCTTACTGGGCAGAATTGGGTCATAAGGCCACCTCTAACTGCAAGGGAGGCTGGAAAAGTAGACCATAGGATTATCATAATCGGATTAGATCCATCCCAATGTACTGCTAGGGCTGGGACCATTGCTTCCCCAAAGGAAGATGAGGGGAGAGGGCATTGGGCAGGCCCAACTGGTCTGCCATGTGTTCCAACAGAGGTTTGCTCTAAGTGCTAAGGGAGCACCCAAGGATGTAGTGACATGCTCTACCAGAGGGGTGGTAGTCAGGGAAGGCTCCATGGAGGAGGTGGCTTTTGAGCTGAGACTTGTGGGATCATTGGGCATTTGCCAGGAGGAGAAGGGAATTCCAGGCAGGGAGGACAGTGCAAATAACTGCAAGGTAGGCACGGTGACTGCTGCGGCCAGGGGTGGATGGAGCTCTCAGTGAGGCCATCCTGAAGGGCCTTGATGGCCATACTAAGAAGTTTGTGCTTTACCCCAAGAACAGTTTTCTGTCATCTTACTCAATGTCTCAGCGGCATTTGGCCCCTTTGAATGCCCCTCCACTCTCGCCTTCTGTGGCTTGTGACCCTCTGGTGCTCTCTTCCTCATGTCCTGCTCAAGGTCCTTTGTGAACTTCTGCTCCTCTACCTGGCCAGCCAGGGTCCTCAGTTTAAACCCCCCACTGAACCATGTTCATTTACCCCAGAGCACTTGCCGCGGTTGGTAATTAGATATTCATTTGTGTGGCTGTGTGATTACTGGCTTTCTCCCCTCCAGCCTGTAAGCTGATCCTGTGCACCCGTGCCTGGCACATAGCAGACCCTTCCTAAACATCTGTTGAACGAGCTGATGAACAAAGGGTAATGTGTGTGATGGCGGGGGGGAGGGGGGAGGGGGGCGGCATCAAAGGGGTGTGAGCTGGGAAGAGCTGTGGCTTGTTTCCTTGTGTTCCGGTCACTCCGTTGGCCACTGATCAGAGAGGACAGGAATGGGGGATGAGGTACAGGCAGGCTGGAAAGGGGAGACCAGATAGGATGCTTTCGGGTCTTTGGTTCTGTCTCTGAGGACCCCAGACCAGTACGGGTGGGCCCCCATGGAGGCAAAAAGAGATCTGATTCCCACCTGGTGCTTCTCATCTCTGGGCATCTGGCTTCTTCCTTGCAGGAAGAGGATGGTAACACGCAGCCGCCTCCTCCCCGGCCAGCTTGGGGCAAAGGCGGCCAAGAAAGGGACAGCATGGTTTTCGAGTAGGCCTTCTTCCTGTGTACACAGCTTTCTCACTGCACCGGCGGGTCCAGGGTGGGGCCCACTCTCCATCCTCAGAGAGTCAGCAATTCCCAGCAAAGCCCTGAACAAGGGACCAGAGCCTGAAGAAGGGTGGCACCTTGCAGCTGTGTTTGCTTCCGAGCAGTGATCCAGACCCCTGGAGAGGTGAGGTCTGTTGACACCACTGCCCCCATCACCTACCACCCTCCCAGAGCCCTCAGGGAGGTACAGCCCGCAAAGGATGACTTGGGTGTCGTTGTCCGAGCGGGGGTTGGAAAAGAATTTCCAGGCACAAGGCAGAATGTAAGGAAGATAGAGTTTATTAAAGAGAAGGGTCGCTGCAAGAACAGCGGGCCGACTTCCTGGTAGCCAGGGAAAGTCGACAGTGAGCATGGGTTGCTGGTCTGGCTTTATAGCCAGGGAACATGCAAGTCATCTGCTGACTGGGCAGAGTATGTATACTTTCAGTGTGCTGAGCGGGAGAAAAACACGGCAAATGTCTTTCCTTATATGGGATGGGAAGGAGACAGGGCATGCTGCTTGGGAGGGCTCTGGGACATTGCAATGGTCACATTGTGACAGAGTGATAGGAGTCCTGTAAATCTTTGTTCCAGCAATATTGGCCCCTTGAGTTTATCTTGTTCTTTGTCCTTGGAGCACACCACATCGGGTGTAGGGTGGGGAGGGAGGAGAGGAGAGACAGGCTGGCTCTAGGTGTAGTTCACACAGTAGGGAATAGACAGAAGCCGAGCAGTGGGGAGAAATGCCCATTTTGTGGACGAGGCCCAGGTAGACTGTGATCTGCCCCAATTCTGCCCAAATTCTCAGAGAGTTAATGGTCTTCAGGACCCTACAGCACATCAGATTCAGCCTTCACAGCACCCCTTGTCTGCTCACCTTGGTGACGGGACCACACCATCTTCCAAGGCAGCCGATTCATCCTCAACTGGGCCCCCCTGGCCGCTGTACCAGTCCACGCAGCTCCCAGAGCAGGCTCCGCGGTGGGCAACATGACCTTCGTTTTGCAGTTGAGTGACCTGAACTGGGAGGCCAAGGTCACACAGTGAAGCCGGCCTCCTGACGACCATGCTGGTGCCCCCCACACCGGAGAGCAGGCAGCACCCCTGTGGTCCCTCCCTCTCCAGAGCTCAGCCCCGCCTGGTCAGCCCCTCCTCCACCTCTCCCAACAGAACACACACACACACACACACACTCTCTCTCTCTCTCTCTCTCTCTCTCTCTCTCTCTCTCTCTCTCTCTCTCTCTCTCTTCCAGCACCAAGTTCTGCTGCAGAAGGGGCAGACACCCTGGGATACCTTTCTGGTTCTCCCTGTCCTGTACTAGAAGCTGGCCCTTTGCCTTCCACAGGCTTGCGAGGAACCTTCTGGACTTCTCCCCAGGACTTTTCCTTTTGTCTCTCTGTGTCCCCATCGGGGCGCAGCCCTATCCACTCTAAGGGGGCGCACAGCTAGGCTCTCACTGCAGAGGAGGGGTGAGACCAGGAGGGGCCAGCGGACCCACAAGAGAGGCTCAACAGGCTGGGCACCAGCCAGGAATTGTGTCCCCAGCTGATGACGACACTCGCAGCGCCGCCACGTTGCAGCCGAGCGGAACTTGGCCGTACCCAGTGGGCTGGCACGGAGGTTAGAACCCAGAGCTTTGGCATCTGTCTCCTGAGTTCAATCCTCACTTCTTAATTGTATGACTTGTGATGATTGATTTTACTTCTCTGCGTGTCGGTTTTGCTATATGACAACAGCAATGAGAGTCATTCCAACCTCACAGGATCGTTGCAATGATTAAACGAGTTACTACATTTATCCAGCAAATATTTGCTGAGTGCCTGCCGTGTGCCAGGACTGGCAGAACAAGAACAGTTCTGGGCACAGGGGATAACGTTGTGAATGAAACCAAGGCTCTGATCTCATGGAATTTTTTTTTTTTTTTTTTTTTTTGGCTATGTTGCACGGCTTACGGGATCTTAGTTCCCGGACCAGAGATGGAACCCATGCCCTTGGCAGTGAAAGCACAGAGTCCTAACCACTGGACCACCAGGGAAGTCCCTCATGGAACTTTATATATATGTTGGGAAGGGGTTCTGTGCGAGGGAGGGGCTCCTGAGGGGGGGAGGGGAGGGGAGTTCTCTGACAGGGAGGGGGAGTGAGGTTCTGTGAGGGGAAGGGGGAGAGTGGGCTCCATGCAGGGGAGGGGTTCATGGAGGAATCTGGTCCCCCACCCCATTCACACGCATACACGCATGTACACAAATGCACACAGAAACACGCGTACATGCAGACACATGCCTGCACACACACACACACAGAGCTCTGAGAAGACCCAGGTCCATTCTGCCACATCCAGCAGGCATTTTGGCCACCCTCTCTGCAAGCCCCCTTCCTGGCTGTGAGCAGGGCAGGATCAGTGGGCTGAAGACCTGGGTGCTCAGCAAGACTCTGCTTTTACTGGCCAAGTGGCTTCCTTCCCAGAGCCTCGATATGCTCATCCATAAAATGGGAGTGAGAGTCCCTGCATCCCAGAGTGGGGTGCCAGGTTCAGGGACCCTGCAGGGCGACGGGGGAAAAAGAAGCCAGGTCTCACCGTCCTCTGCCCTCACTCTGACCTAGCTCAGCCTCTCAGGACAGGTGAAGGGGGATGGGCCCGGCTCCTGAAGGCTGGAGAGGGCTGGAACTGTTACCTAATGCCACCCGGAGCCTCCCAGTGCAAGTCGGAACCTGATCCCGTCAGACCTTGGTTCTCAGGAAAACTGACCCTCTCCCAGGTGCAGAAGCCACCAGAAGGGCCTGGCACCCTTGAGAAGGGAGGGGTCCAGGCCCTACGGAGAGACCCAGGCTTCTTCCATCAGGACTTGGGACTGCAGCATGAAGGCTTAAGGCTAGACTCCAAGCAGAGAGTTCCACCTCAAACATCCCAGAGGGCTGGCTGAACACCAAGGGGGACTGAGCCACACTGACTGGAGAGGCCTGGGTGGAGGCCGACGCAGGGCAGGGCAGGACCCGGGCAGTTCTCACTCATGGGAGAAAGTCTCTGGAGGTGAATGGGATGCTGGGGTGTGGGATTTGCCTCTACTCCCTGTGCAGCCCTGGGAAAGGCTTCTTTCCTCTCAGGACCAGAGGGGATCTAAGGGCCTTTTCCACACAGCCATCAGTGCCCCTAGGCCAAACCAGCCTGGGAAAGGACCTTTTCCACTGGAGAAATGTCTAATAGGCAGTGTCGCCCGCAACTTCAAACCTACCCACCTGCTCCCACGTTGAACACACACAACGATGCATCCACCTTCCACCTGCCCAAGCCTCCATACTCATACACACACTCCGTTGCTCCTCCGCCCATCCCTGGGTTCCTCCAGGGAAGGAGGAGTGACGGGGAGGGGATGCTGTTACTGGGGCCTACCGCCCTCTCCCTCAGGCCCCAGGGGAGGTCCTGGTCTCTCCTGTCCCTCCTCACATCTCAGATAAGGAGAAGGGATACTAGATTAGCAGGATTTGACACCTGCAGTTGAGGCCAGCTGATTTCTCTTACAGCTGGGGACCAGGAGGGACGTGGGCTCAGGGCTGTCCCAGCAGCCACGGCCAAGATGGCGGAGAGTTTGCCGCCTCACCCTGGCAGAGCTCTCAGGAAGTGAGGGCTGAAAAACCCTCCTTTTCTCCATTTGCCCACTTCATCAGACAGCAGAGAGGGGAAGAACTTGAGGCAGGTGGGATCTGGGGAGTGGGACACCTGGGCTCCATCCTTCCATGTGGGGAGTTTGGCTCTGCCCTACCTCACCTGTAATGGCAGGTAACACTTCTGTGCACCTGGAGCCCTGGGAGTTAACAGAAGAGGGACCACACCTGGGAGTGGAGAACAACAAAGGACAGACAAGAAGGCTCAGGGGTTTTAGATTTCTTCTCTGCCAGACATAGGAATGCCCTGACGGCGTGGGGGGTGGGATGGGGGAGGGGCTGCCCCATCACATGGTCAGGGAGATCCAGAGAGCCGGCTTCGGCAGAGAGCTCAGGCACGTGAAAGGGCCAGCTCTGCCCATCCCTAAATGTCCTCCTCCAGCCCCGTCAGCCCTGGGTACACGAGGAAGGCAGGGGCAGCCCCAGGGGAGAGGCCCGGCTTCAGCCATGTGAATTTGTGCAGCTCCCTTCAGACCCCTGCACAGTAACCCAAGCAGGGAAACACACAGAGGTCTCCACCACCCACAGAATCCAGTCCAGACTCCTTAGGCTGGCCCTCAGGGCCCTTCTCACCCTGGCCACTATGGCCTCTCCACATTGATTTCTCGGCGCTGGCCCCATGGGCCCTTCCATACCACACTTTCTGGGCTGGCCAAGTATCTTGGCCCAGGCTGTCCTCTCCTCCTGGAATGCCCTTCTCCACGTTCTCTTCTGGGGAGGCCTGTCCTCCAGGCCAGGTTCGGGGATCACCTCCTCTGGCACACCTTCCCTGGGTGCTGTAGGGCTGGCTGCTCCCTTGTCTGTGCTCTGCCGGGGGTGGGCAGATGTCTCTCCCAGAGCTGGGGCCTCCCGGGGTTACTGTGGTTTCTGTCTCCCTCATCAGACCTCGATGGGAGGGGACCGTGGTCCTCTTTGTGCCCCAGCCCCTGGGATGAGGCCCAGGATGTAGCAGATGCTCAGTAACTATTTGGTAAGGGAATGAATGAATGAATGAATGAAATGAATGAGTGAGGGTGGGCACTGTGAAGGCTCAGGCTCCCAGGATCTATGGCCCTTGACAATGAGCTCTCTGTGGGCCAGGTGGACAGGTCATCTGGGCTCAGAGCACCAAGCCGTGAGCATGGGTGTGGCCTACCCAGCCCAGGCTGCCCACATGCAGATTCCCAGGGCAATAAGCATTGATTGAGCACGTACTGTGTGCATCACCCCAGGCCAGTCTCCTCCATGCTCCGCCCTTCCCACCTGGCCCTCTGCTCTTGTCCCTCTGTCCACCTGGAATGCTTGCACCCTGATCCTCTCATGGCTGCTCCTTGGATTCCATCAAGTCTCAGCAGAAAAGTCACCTCCTCCAGGAGGCCTTCCCTGATCTGTTACCCCTCTCTATGCCTCATTTTCCTGTCTTAATGCTCTGCACCACCCTATCACTAGCTACTATTTTCTGTTTATTTTTCTGTTTGCTAATTGTCTTTCTCTCCCTCCCTGCCCCTGACACACAGATTATTAAACTCTTTGAAGGCAGGCGTTTGGCCACCTTGCTCTCTGCTGCATCTCCACACCTGGAATAGAGCCTGGCACCTAGTAGGTACTCAGTAGATGTTCAGTGAATGAGTGAATGCAGACTTTGGGGATGAGAGCCCAAGCCAGACAGTTCCCGTTTTCACGGAGTCTGAGGTGCAATACACAGGCACCTGCTTGGAGAAGGCCACCTGAATTGGTGCAATTTGCCACAGTTGATAAAAGCCTTTTCCCCATCCCTCGAAGCTGCATTCACATCACGTCAGGTGCCTCTGACAACCTCCCTGAAGATAGGGATGCCTGTTTCCACTTGGCAGGTGAGGGAAGGAAGCTCAGGTGAGGATGCGTGCCTTGCCCCCAGGTCAAACACTAGAAAGAAGCATGGTTTGAACCCCCCTCCCTCTTTATTACCTATATAATCTCCCTGTGTGGCGCAGGCAATTCTCCCTGAGCTCAGGGAAGGCAGGTGACTTGCCCAAGGCCTCATAGCCAGGAGAGGCTGCTGGAGCCTGGAGGCCCCCCTCTGCCTTCTGATCAGAGCTCCTTCCTTGGGCTCAATTTATAATTCCAGTTCTTCCCTCCCTCTCCCTGGGGCCCGGGGCTGAAGTCTATGTCCTTCAGAATCTGGGTTCTAGCACCATCTCTTTCCAAAGCCTCAAGCCGTCTCTGCCTCGTGACCTCGTGACTGCAAAATCACACGGCCCTAAACGGCACATCCACTCGCACCCCTGCCCGCAGTCCACCTCCCTCTTCCGGCCTCCCTACTTCCGGTAGGGACTCAGTCACCTGAGTTCAAAATGTCATTTCTCTTCTACTCACCTCCCCCAGTTCCTTGCCACCGAATGAGCACAGGGTGCTGTGGAACTGACCACATTGTTGGTGGAGAGATGGCGAGGGGCGGGGTTGGGGGGCCCGTGTACAGGTTGGGGAGCCGGCTGTGAGGGGCTCCTGGGATTTTGAGCGGGATGGTGATGTGCTGAATGTAGCCGTCTGGGGAGACAACCTAGCCCGTATTAGCTTCCTAGGGCCACTGTAACCAAATGCCCCAGACTGGGTGGCTTCAAACAACAGACATTTATTCTTTCACAGTTCTCGAGACTAGAAGTCCAAAATCAAGGTGTCCAGGGGGCCATGCTTCCCCTCAATGCTCTAGGAAGGAACACTTTCTTCCATCTTCTCAGCTTCTGGTGGCTTCCAGTGATCTTTGGAGCCCCTTGGCTGATAGACACATCCACCCCATCTCTGCCTCCGTCTTCACATGGCTGTCTTCTCCCTGTGGGTCTCTGTGTCCCTGTGTCTTTACATGGCCTTCTTATAAGGACACCAGTCGTTGGGTTTAGGACCCGCCTGAATCCAGTATGGCCTCATCTTAACTAATTACATCTGCAAAGACCCTATTTCCAAATGATGTCACATTCACAGGTACCAACATAGTTTGGTGGGGAGGACACACTACAACCCACGACCCTAACCAAAGGGTGCGCGACGGAGTGGGAGGCACTGCGGATGACCGAAGCTGGGCCAGGAGGCTGCCGCCCCGACGGGGTAGGGGCCGAGATGCAAGCCCTGGGGAGGGGCGATCGCTCTCCAAGCTGCGCTCCAGGGTGCAGCGCGGGTGGTGGGCTCGCTGCTGTGGCCGCGTGTGTGGGTGCTGTGGGGCACCACCTTGCTGGGGGCTTTCCTCGTCACCCTGACCCGCTTCTTCCCGGGTGAGGCCCGGCGAGGCCTGGCCACTGCAGAGGGTAAGGGGGCAAGGGGCCGCGCTGGGGTTCGTGGGGAGGAGCATTTCTCCTGTGCCCTAAAAGCCTCCCCCGAAATCTCCCTTCAGGAGGTGAGTGTACAGGGGTATGGTCCCGGCGAGGGGAGCTAGACGTGGGGATGGTAAGCTTTTTTTTTTTTTTGCAGCTTGCGGGATCTTAGTCCCCCAACCAGGGATTGAACCCAGGCCTGTGGCAGTGTAAGCACCATGTCCTAACCACTGGACCGCCAGGGAATCCCCTAGAGGTGCGGATGGGATTGCAGGAGAGGTGGAGGTCCGTCCCGTCCAGCCCTGGTAGGGGTGGGTGGGGACTCTCTGCTCTCCCCTCCCCAGGGAGACCCCAGGCTGCAGATGAGGCTGGGAAGGGGTCCTGCGTGTCCTGCCTCCAGGGCCTGGCCCAGCCTGATTGGAGAAGGGGTCTCACCTGCTCTCCTGAGCGCCTGATCTCTCCGGAGAGGTGCCACTGTCCTGGAAGGGTTCGGAGAGCTCTCGTACACCGAGGCCACCCCACCTCGGCAGCAGAGTCTGATTGAAGGGGGCTCAGGACACCCTGTGAGGACCGAGACCCCCTGCCACCACTCCTGGCGTCAGCACAGCCTAGTGGGCTCAGCTGGGCCAGATGAGAGCCTCTGCCTGGGCCTGCCTGTGATCCCAGCTGCCCACCAGCCCACTCCACCCACCGACCAGAACAGCGGAGTAAACAGGAGTGAGGAGACCCGGGGTCGGTGCTGGCCCTGTCATGGATTCACTGGGTGTCCTTAGCCAGGTAACTTCCCCTCTCTGGGCCTCACGTTCCCAAGTGCAATGTGAGGGTTGGACTCAGGATCTTTTCCAGGGTTACCTCAATGTCGGAGGAGCCTAATCCACAGGAATGGCTTTGATGGTGGAATTCCGGGCAGCGTGTGATGGGCGCTTGGAAGGGAGGTTCAGCCCGCTGGGCTTTTCCTGCTGCCCTGCTCGCCACCCATGCCTGCTCCTAAGATTTCACTCATCTCCAGAAGCTTCCTGCCAGCTGTCTGGTCATCTCACGTAGTGCCAGCAGCAGTCTGTTTGGGGAAAGCAGGAGGGTGGTGGAAGACGAGATGGGGAGGGAGGCTAGGGTCACGTCGGGTAAGGTCGAGGAGGGGGGTTTAGGGGTTCCCACCCAAGGGCTTGCCTTGCTCTGTGACGTGTCAGGTGCACATGCATGTATGTACAGCATGTACTGGGGCACAGACCAGCCTATGCACGATTTTGTGCGTGTATGGGTGCGAATACACATAGGTGTGTGACTTAACCACATATGTGTGCATTTTTGTGGGTGGGTACCTACCTATTTGAACTTGAATTTATGTGTGGGTAAGGGCCCAGGTTTGTGAGTTCAAAGTGTCGTGTCCGTGTTTACATGTGCCTATGTTGGTATGTGTGTTTGTGTGTGTGCGTATTTGTGTGGGCCCTCTGTGTCCTAACTGCGCCGGGCCCTGGGAAGGCCTGAGCTGTCCCAGTTTCACCTCTATGGGTAGCCCACCTGATCCTTGGCTCTGGGGGTGCTGAAACCAGGCCCCTCGGAGGAGGAGTTCCGTTAAGGAAGCAGCCTTGGACAGGCAAGCTTTCTTGGGGAGGGGCTCCAGGCTCAAAACAGAGCAAGATCCCGGGTGGCCTGGGATCTGGAGGTGGTGTGGAGGCGCCTCAGGAGCCGAGCTCTGGGTCCAGGTGGGGGGACGCGGCTCCTGCACCTGGCGGTCGTCCAGGCACAGATGGGCAGAGCAGAGGCCAGGGAACATCCTGGGATGCAGACTAGGGGAGGTGCCCCTGCGGGTCTCAGGAGTCCGAGGTCCAGTACCCAACTCCGAGGCCAGCTCTGCCCTTCCCCAGTCCCCTCATTCCACGCTTGGGGGAACCTCATCCTACAAGATTGTCCTGCCTCCACCCCTACCCGGGGCCCTCCCCCACCCCACCACCTGAGGGCGAGCGGGCGCCTTCGGGCAGGGCAGGAGCTCTGGACTTCGGACAGGAGAGCTGTGCACACGCTCTCAGCTCGACCACACGCTGGGTGTGACCCCAGAAAGTCACTTTGCGTTCCAGGCTCCGTTTCTGCCTGTCCCACCCCTCGGCCAGGGCCTCAGGACGGGCTCCCATCACATCCATCTCTTTCCTACCTGCTCTCCCAGCCTCCGGGCTCACGTCTCCGCCCTGCCTACTGGACCCCCGCCTTCCTGTCTTGGCTCACACTGTCACCCTCCGTCCTGCGGGCCCTGCCCTTGCTGGGTAACTCTCTCCTCCCGGAAGTCTCCTCTCTGACACCCTCACTGCAAGGTGGGCTCACCTCACCTCTGCACCGGGCTGCTCTCTCTCACCCCACACAGCACGTCTCCCTTAACGGACTGTGAGTGCATTGAAGGCTCGCCTCATTCTTCTCCATCTTCACGTCCCCAGAGCCAAGCACAGGCCTGGGACTCAGCAGTTGCTCACAAAGCATTTGTTAAACGGAAGAATGAAGGAGCAGGCGTGTGAAGGAGGGAGGCCTCGCAGGGCAGGGCGTCCATGCCTCTCAAGGCCCTTAACTTGAGTCGCGGTTAACCACAAAGCTGGTTCCCTCCCGGGAGGGGCCTCCTCAGAGGACGGGAGCCATCCCTCTTCCTCCTGTACCCCCAGCGCCGGCCCCAGGGAAGGTTTCAGAGGCGGCCAAGGGGCTGCTTCTCTGCTGCCCCCTGCTGACGAAAAAGGGGAAACTGGATGAAGTCTGGAAGCTTCTCTGGCTACAGTGGCTCCCGCCTGGCCTGGGGATAGGAGAGGTTTCTGGAGCGCGGGGAATAATGGCTTTCCCTTTGCCAAATGTGCTGTATTCTTCATCCACCTAACAGCCAGTGGTTAGGGTCTTCCTCTTTCCCTCCCTCCAAAGTCACCCCCTCGCCCCCGTGGAAGGGTGTGTGCTGGGTATCGGAGACCGACCCCCAGCTCTCCAGGCTGATCTGGGCTCCTCCTGGGAGCGCCTGAACAGCGTTGCTGAATTACAGTTCTTTAATCATCCACTCCCCCCACCCCCAGACTGAGCTCCCCAAGGGCAGGGATCCCAGTTCATTCAATTGCTCAACAGATCTTTACTGCGTGTCGGCCCCGTGTAGGGGGTTCTCTGCTCCCACGGAGCTCACCTTTCCGTTTCCAGGCCCAGCCTGAGGCTCGACACACACCTGCTGTTTGCGGAAGGGGGCACACTGGCGGATCATTCAACAGGCAAGTGGGGGAGGGGTTTGGGAGCCCCTCCAGGTCCTCTCATATGCGTGTTTGGGGGAGAAATGCCCCCTCTGACCTGGCTCCAGGCTGCCTGCTGTGGCCCAAGCAAAGTCCAGGGGAACGGACTAAGGACCAGTCTCAGCGTAGCAGCTGTGGCCGCAGCCCAAGGCAGGCGCTGCTGTCAGCTGCTCTGCCAGACCCATCCTGCCTCCCTGGAACCCCGTTACGGAAAGCAGGGGTGGAGGAGACGGCTGAACAGAATGACCTCCGAGGGCCTTTTGGCTTTCTACTCAGGATCGTGTGAGGGCCCTGGAGCCTGACCATCCCCAAGGCCCAAGGCCTCCGCAGCTCCAACCAGACAGCCCAGCAGGAAGGCCAGACATGAGGGAGGTGACAGTGCCACACTGGGAGCAGGTGGCCACCTCACCTGCTTCTGGATACAGGCTAGGACTGGAGGGAAATGTCTAAGGGACACACAGCAGCCTGCACTCAGCGAGTGAACATGATGGGAAAGATGCTGGGTGTGGCTGGAGACACCAGGCTCTGGGACTGCAGACGGGTCTCAGCTGCAGCCCGGGCCCCCCCACTCCTCGGCTGGTGAATCCTCTTCACAATCCCACTCAGGAGCCACCATCTCAGCTTCATGCCCTGCCCCCCGCCCCAGTGCAGGCCACTCACTGCCCTGTCCAC
The DNA here is from genome assembly GCF_964341445.2 of Mesoplodon mirus. Classification (NCBI taxonomy): domain Eukaryota; kingdom Metazoa; phylum Chordata; class Mammalia; order Artiodactyla; family Ziphiidae; genus Mesoplodon; species Mesoplodon mirus. The sequence goes on from NC_138991.1 coordinate 36,008,472, forward strand.
TGCTGTGGATTTGTAGGTGTGTCTTATCCACCTCTAATACCCAGGGCCTCCCAAAAAGCCAGCCCCGAGCAGGCCATCCAGCTCCAGGAGTAAACGAAGGCCGTGTGTGTGGTTATCTGTGAGGACACCTGCCTGTGGCGTGTTTTCTCAACGTGAGCCCACTTCAAAGAGCTCAGCTGCAGGCTGATCAGGAGCCAGGAGCTCCCCTCGGCCTGGTCGGGCGCCCGTAGGCTCAGTCACATCCCCGCCCTGCGTGGTGTGTGGGAGGCCCGACCCCTGCAAACTACATTTCCTGGGCTCACGTGCCAAAGGTTTCCTGGTTAATATGGCCCACAGGAGACCCTGCGGGTAGATCAGGCAACAAAGAAGCCAGGGCTTTGCCCCCCCCGCCTCTTGCTTCAGAGGCCATGGCGGCAGGTGCCTGTGTCACCCCCTGGTGTAAGGTCCCGCAGGCAGCCCTCCTCGCGGTGACCCAGCCTGGAGCCCTGGGAACACCACAGCGGCGCCCCGCTGTTGCCAATCTCAGGGTTGCCAAACCTTCCCGTTTGTCCTTTCAGCTCTCTGGGGACCTTCTCAACTCACGCCCTCACGTCAGATGCCCGCTGAGGAGTCGTCTGCCTGACTTGACCTGGATGGGCTCCTCTTTGCTGCCCTCTGTATTCCTCGGCCAGACCACAAAGACACCACACACTGAGGACAGGTTGGGGGCTGTTTCTTTATATAAAGGTAATCAACACTATGGATCCATAAGCATGCTGCCGCGGCTCACGCTGGCCCGTCTCACCACTTCCAGGGCAGAAGTCTGGGTGTGGGGCGGGGGGGGGGGTCACCGCCAAGGGAGGAACACTGCACAGGCCTGGAGACTGGCGAGCACACCAGCCGGGAGCTCCCAAAGGGCACGCGCAGACACACGAACACGGCATAACCACGAGCACAACGTACGAGAACAGGAAGGAAACAGAGAGCTGAAACGAGCCACTGACCACCAGTGCCCTCTTCTCCCAGGTGTCCTGTGGGGGGCGGGACAGTGGGTGGGCGGGGCCTGGGCCTGGAGCCAAGCGCCCCGGCTGTGCCACTACAAGGCCACGTGACCTCACGTCCTCACAGAGCGCTGCGCTTTCTGCATCTGTAAACTGGGGACGACAAGCTGTGCTTCACCAAGTTGTCATGAGGATGAATGAGACTGAAATAGGGACACATATCAAAATACTCAACACAGAGCCTGGCACATAGAGGTGTTCAGTAAGTAACTTTTTGTCAAGAATGTCTCAGCTCAGAGAGGACCTTCCTCGGAAGGCCGAGATGGGAGATCGCTTCCCTGGAAACTCTTTCTCAGGGGATCAGGACCCTTGAGCACTCCTTGGAGCCTGTAGTCGCTGAACTGGCCAGGGCCCCGGAATGCACTGTGCCGGGGCAGTTGAGGGGGGCGGGGGGCTGGACCCCCAGGGAGGCACCCGCAGAAGCCGGGTAGACACCAGAGGAGCTGGGAACTGTGCCAAAATGGTTCTGCACGTAGCACAGGCCAGACGTGGGCTGGTATGGAGGCAGGCTGGCCGTGTGCCCAGGGACCCAGGATGGCCAGGGGGCCAGTTTCTGGCCACTGGTGTGCTGCATCTGGGCCACAGGGTGGTTCGGGGCCAGGTGAGGGTGGCCGCTCTGTGTGGGGTAGGAGCCAGGCACAGGGTTCAGCCTGGAAAGGAACAGAGAGAAAATGGTCACTCAGCCACTCATGCCGGGGCTCACAGCAGCCCCAGCGGTCAATCCGCAGGTGTGAAGCGTGGGTCACTATACTGCTTTCTATTATAACATGCTGTGGACGGTTCCTATAACCAGCTGTAAAAGTGCCAAGTGGGGAGGAAGGTCAATCTCAACTGGACAGAAAACATATGCCCAGAGGGGGCAGGGCCCACTCACGGTCCTGCAGTAAACCAGCAGGAAGAAGGGGTATCGGGCCCATGCCTGAGACACCCTGAGGTGTAAGAGCAGCTTGCAAACCAGAGGGACCGGACGGAGATGGGACCAGATCACAGCAGTCAGTGTTTGTGGTCGGCTCAGCAGCTGGACCCAGAGAGAATGGATCCACCTCTGTGGGAGGGAGGAGGGGAGGGCTCTAACGGGTAACACAGGGCTTGGGCCCAGGCCTCGTCTGCTGGGAGATATTCTACCTGTGTCTTCAGGAATAAAGACTCACAACTCAAAGTCCCGGCAGGCAGGAACCGACGTGACAGATGTGGGGAGCTGTCTGTGCTGAGGTTGGAGACCCCACCACAGACGCGTGCGGCTGGGGCACAAAGGGGGACACATTCTAAGGGTTTTAGCCTGTGACCTTCATGCAGAGTTCGAAATATGAAGAACAAATGTCAACACCACTGATACCTGTGTTAGGTAACTAGACTAAACCTGTATACATTTCAATCCAAACCCAAGCTTACAAATCAGCTGATTAAGTACAGATACAGGACACTTAACAGCACTTCTGGCATTCTAAAAATATAGAGGTTTTGGCCGATAAGAAGCTTGACAAGAGCCTCCAGGGAGGCAAGGCTGTCCGGGCAGTCAGGTCCGCTGCCGAAACAAACATGCGTGTTGTAATAGCACCTGTGTCCCATTGTCAGGTCATCCGAAACATCATGTCCTGTTCCGGGTGCCTACAGCAGGCCAGGATAACGGGGGATCGAACACCACGCCATGCAAGGGACACAGAAGGAGCTGAGAGGGTCACCATGGCCCCTGGTCAGATCTGCGCGTCACGGTGAAGCAGGATCACCCGGCACCACGGTGTCACAGTTACAGAGAAGTAACTGCGATTCAGCGTGGAAGACCTTTCTCATCAGGGGCTGCCTTGGAGAGCCAGCCCCCAGCCGCCAGGGGTGAACATCGTCAGCTGTCTTAGAGGGGATTCCTTCACGGGACAGGGCGGGGGAGAGAGCATTTGCAAATGAGGACCCTTAAGTTCTCTCTAGATACTGTGAGAACAGCAATTAGCCAAAAAGCTACAATACACCTAATTCTAAATTTAAACACCTCCCACCCATTTAGACTCCAGGAATTACTTGCCTGAAACAAAATGGGTGAGTGTGCATTTCTACTTTTCCCAGTACCCGTCCCTGCCTTTAAGAAATGGTCAGAGTGGGGAATTCCCTGGCGGTCCAGTGGTTAGGACTCAGCGCTTTCACTGTGGGGACCTGGGTTCGATCCCTGGTCAGGGAACTAAGATCATCCTGCAAGCCGTGCGGCCTGGTGAAAAAAATAAAAATAAAATAGAAATGGTCAGAGGGCTCTGAGCTGCTGAAGGCTGGAGTGTCCACCTCCTAAAATAAAGTACAAGGAGTAGACTCCAATTCAGCCAAAGTCCTGCCTCCAGGGCAGCGCGGGGGCAAGATGTACCACACAGTTGAAGCAGAAAGGGGTCACTGACAAAGCACCTTGACTTTGTACTGAATCCGTTCTTTGGGAGGGACTTGAAGGAAAGGAAACCTCCTCCACTGTGAACTCTCAGCATCGACAAAAACCAGTGAAGGCCACCCAAGGCCGGCAGTGTGTGCCACAGCGACAGGGAGTCAGTAGGACCCGGAAGCAGGAGCCCCTGGCTCTAGACTGGGCTCTTCTGATTCTGTGTTACCAGGAGACAGACTCTTGTCCCCTTCGGGCCCTCTCTCTGAAAGGAGGGAGTCAGGCTACGTGAGCTCTGGTGGCTTGCCCAGGACTTTCCATTGACAGTTAATGTGCCTGGACTGGAAAACAGTAAGCTTCGCCTTCTCCTGCCAGGTGGCCAAGAAAACCCTACCTCTCAGGCTCGGGCCGTGCCACCTCCTAAGGCTCCCAGTCAGTTGCGTGGACTGTGCTTCTTACCAGCGTCACACGCAGGAGCCCAATCCCACCTGCACAGAGTGCTTGTCGGCGCTGAGGGCTGTTAATGGCACTGGATGGGGCCACAAGTCACTTGGGATTATGCACGAGAGCCCCTTCCTGCTCAGTCCCTACTTCAGACGCAGCAGGGCAGAATCTAGGGTGCTCGGGAGAAATTTGTGCACAGATTTTTCTAGGCCCAGGCTGCCCACACCCTCTTCCCTATTCCCCAGGACAGTGAACGAGTCACACCCTCTAGAGGCCCAGGAATTGCTTTAGGAATAAAGCACAGAGTTCTATAACTTACTTCCGGCTTTGGGCTGCCCTTCTTTCAGCTGAAGAGCCGGAGATGTACTTGAACATCGAAATCTTCCTCATCAGGCTGAAGGGGAACTTCTGGTCGAGCTTCAGTGCAACTCGCTCTGGGAGGTCGATGGAGTAGCAGTAGGTGAAGCCATCTGAGGTTGGCATATTAAGGAAAACTGGAGGCAGCTAAAGGGAGGAGGGCTGAACACTCCCCACAGGATACAGGTGCCCACATTGATTGTACAGGGGAATTAAGTGCTTATTCCACCATAATATCTGACTGGAGTTTCAAGCTCAGGGGAAACCAAGAGTTGAGTTTCTATCCCCTGTACCTCAGAGGGAACATGACCCAGCAACAGGAGAGAGCAGACAGGTGCTAACATTTCACCTTCCCCTAGACACATCCATCCTGTCTCCTGAGCCCCTCTGGCCCCTTCAGTCACAGTCAGAAGCCAGCACACATCTCTGTCCTTCCAGTGGGATGAAGCAGGAGGCTGTCCTAATACCCTCTGGGAGGACTGACATCTTCTTGTACTTTGTCCCAAATAGAAGGAACCTTGTCTCAATGTGACGAAGTGAGCTTCCTGTGGGCCTCTGTGGCAGCCCTGGGAGGTTCCAGGGATGTGATGGTACTCTGGTCATCCGACCTGTGTCAGCCCATCACTGCCTAGACAGCCAAAAAGAGTCAGCCTTTATCCAACCATCCATCCGTCCTCTCAACAAATATTCATTGAACATCTAGTACATACCAAGTACTGGGGTAGAATAAGTGGCCACGAGCAAAAGGTTATCTATGGACGACCATGCTGGGGACCTTAAGCTAGCCTAGGTAGATCTGAGAAATTTTTCTCTAAGGATGTGATGTGGATGTTGAAGCCTAAATTGTGAGTAGCAATGGCTAGAAGAGGGCTGCTGGCAGAGAGAAGACTGTACAGAAGCACGAAAAGAACACTGTTCCTTGAGGCAGTGTTCTTATCTAGAATACTATTGGCAAGATAATTCTCTGCTGGGCTAGACTGTTCCACTCATTATAGGACATTTAGCATTCCTGGCCACCAGCCCCCACATGGTAGCAGTACCTAGTCATTGTGATAAACAAATACACCCTTGCTACTTCTAAATTCTTTCAGGGATGACAGTATGCTTCCAAACACTGATTCCAGCTGGTAACCAATGCTGTAAGGAAGTCAAAAGTTGTCATGGCTGATGACTTCAGAATGATCTCAAGAATCTGTTCTGCTTCTGACTCTGACGAAGTAATAACACTGGACTAGTCCTCCCACATATGTAACTAGAAACCAGGATACAATAGTTTACACAACTGTTTTCAGACTTTGGGCCACAAACACTACCAAACTGTGATACCTAAGAAAAGGGAAACAAATTAAGTGAGCCTCAAGATCAAGCTGGAGGCACTTTCTGCCTGGAGGCACTTTCTAAACCACAGCACAGGAACGGGAATCCAAGTATCATTCCAACTTTAGTATATGTGTTGCCAAAGCGAGCACGGGGAATCCAGGCACAGTACAGTATTTTTTCCTGAGCTGGAGAGACAAAGAGTTCAGGGAGGAAAAAATGCCTGGGATTTACAGGTCAGTAATGGAGAGGAAGGAGAAGAAGCTCCTCCTCTTCTTCTGGATGGGGCCACAAGTCCCTTGGGCCCGAAGAGGTTCCCCAAGTCTTTAGCTAAATACTAATGTAGACGTACATAGGCTGAGACTCCTCCAGTCAGGCAAAGAACAGCTACTGAAGAAACAACAACTATCAAAGAGCTGTAAGATTAACAACTCCTGGAGCTCCCACAGGACAGGGACATGCTCAAGTTCTAACCAGAGTAAAGAGACTTCACTGAACACCCAGGACATTCAGAAGAGACCCCCAAAAGGCAATGCCTTAACAAGTAAATTAACTACCTATTAGGAAAAAAAATACTCTTTAAAGGAAGACAACAATATTCAGCCCTTGATAACACAGTATTCACAATGTTTATCAAAAATTAAAAATTACAAGACAAGGGACAAAGCAAGAAAATAGGGTCCCTAATCAAGAGGAAAAACAGTCAAAAGAAACAGGTCCAGAAAGGACAAAGATGATGGTATTAAGAGACAAGTATTTTAAAACAGCTATTATAAATATGTAAGTGAATGTGTTTAAAGGAAAACATAAACATAACAAACAGATAAAGAATCACAATACAGGGGCTTCCCTGGTGGCGCAGTGGTTGAGAGTCCGCCTGCCGATGCAGGGGACGCGGGTTCGTGCCCCGGTCTGGGAAGATCCCACATGCCGCGGAGCGGCTGGGCCCGTGAGCCATGGCTGCTGGGCCTGCGCGTCCGGAGCCTGTGCTCCGCAACGGGAGAGGCCACAACAGTGAGAGGCCCACATACCGCAAAAAAAAAAAAAAAAAAAAGAATCACAATACAGAAATGAAAACCATAAAGAAGAACCTCTTGAACTGAAATATACAACACGAGAAATAAAAAACTAACTGGGTAGGTTTAACAGCAGAGTAGACGCTGCGGAAGATGAGATTGCTGAACTTGAAGGCAGTGTGATAGAAATTATCCAAACTGAAATGTGGAGGGGAAAAAAGGCAAAAATTAAAAAAAAACAAACACAAACAGCCTTAGGGACCCACTGAACAATACCATGTAGCTTATGTATACGTAATTGGTAACCTACAAGGAAAAGAGAAAAGAGGATAGAAAAAAAACACTTCAAGACATAATGACGATAATTTTTTTAGACTTGATGAAAATTCTAAACTCATACATCCAAGATCAACAAACTCCAAGTAAGGTAAACACAAAAACACCACCTCAAGGCACAAGATAATAGCTAAAAGCCAGTGATAAAGAAAAAATTGTGAAATGAGCCAGAGAAAAACAACGAATTATACAGGGAAACAATAAAAATGATTACTGATTTCTTATCAGAAACAATACAAACCAGAAGTAATGCAAGGACATCTTTAGAAGTGAAAGGAGATCAGAGAAGGCTAGAATTCTATATTTAGTGAACTAAAGGCATCTTCAAAGAACCAAAGATGGAGAGAATTTTTCACCAGCATACCTACTGTAATGTTAAAGGAAGCTCTTTAGGCTAAAGGAAAATGGTACCAGATGGGAATTTGGATCTACACAAAAGAATGAAGAAAAATAGAGATGATAAATATGTGAGTAAATGTTGCTCTTTAAAAAATATAATTGACTGTTTAAAACAAGAGAAGTAGCAATGTATTGTGAGGTTTATAACATGTGTAGAAGTAAAACATATAACAACAATAACACAAAGGATGGAAAGAAGGAAAACAGAAATACAATGGAATAAGATTCTTACATACAAAGTGGTATATTATCTGAATGTAGCCTGTGATAAACTAAAAATGCATACTTAAACTCTAGAGCAACCACTAAAAAATAAAACAAAGAGGCATGGTTAATAAGCAAAGAAGATAAAACGAAATACTAAAAAAAATATGCAATTGAAGGCAGGAAAAGAGGTAAAAAGGAACAAAGAACATTTGAGACAAAGAGAACACAAAAAGCAAGCTGGTAGACTTAATCCCACTATATCAATAATTACACTAAATGCAAATAGGCTAAACAAGCCTTTAAAAGGCAGAGACTGTCAGACAGAGAACCACCTATATGCTATCTACAAGAAAGATTCTTTAAATGTAGACATAAACATGTTAAAAATATAAGGATGGGAAAATATATACCTTGTAAATCCTAATTCTAAGAAAGGAGAAAGCTGGAATAAGTAAATTAATATCAGACAATGAAGAATTTAGGGCAAAGAATATTACCAGGGATTTAAAGGGTCAATTTCATAACAGTAAAGGGTAAATTCATTAAGATGATATAACAATCCCAAATGTGTATGTATCCAATACACAGAACTTCAAAACACTTGAAGCCAAAAACTGATAAGAACTGAAAGCAAAAAAGAGATCTACAGTATTAGCTGGAGATGTCAACAGTCTTCTCCCAGTAATAAATAGAATAACTATAAGGATATAGAAGATTTGAACAATACCTTGACCTAACTGACATATACTGAACACTACACCCACCAATTGCAGAATGCACATTCCTTTCAAGTACACACAGAATACTCACCAAGATGTATCAAATGCTGGGCCAGAAATAATTTAAAAGGACTGTAATCTTACAAAGAATTTTCTCTGACCACATGAAATAAAGTAAGAAATCAATAACAAAAAGAAATCTGGGAAATCACCAAATATTTAGAAATTAACCAACTCCCTCATAAATAACCCTCGGATCAAAAAAGAAATCCCAAGGAAAATTAGAAAATACTTTTAACTGAGTGATAATGAAAACACAACATATCAAAATTTGTGGGATACAGCTAAAGTAGTGCTTACATGGGGAGTGTATAGCTTTAAGTTTTCAGGTTAGGAAAAAAAGTTTAAAACCAATGAAATTAAACTAGAATTTAAACATGAGATACGTAAGAACAATGTTATCAATGTGAATTTACACACCGCCCACACTAATAGCTCACAGAATCACAAATTGTAAGATACGCCAGGAATGCACCTTGTCCAACTCCAAGCACGACCATTCTGACGTTTAAAAAAAAATCCACTTTCTATTTTAGGATACGTGCCCCTAATTGCCAGAATATTTATACAAGGAATATGAGGCTTATCCTACGTTTTTAACTACCCATATGGTAAAAGCCTACCATAAAAAAAAATTTTTTTTTTCTTCTGAGAAAAAGATTAAGCCAAACAAAAACAAACAAACCTGCTTCCTATTCCTTTCATGGAACATCTCCAGCCCATGGGTAGTTCAGGTTCCTCCAATAAAAAAAAAATTAGTCAAATGTAGGTTTACACCTTGGAAAAAATCAATACAGAGTATTTTACTAACTGGCAGTGCTGAGCCAGTGTGAGGAGTGAGCTATGGTGATCTTTTCCAGATGAGAAAACTCTGGCCTAAAGAAGGGAAGTGACCTGCCCGAGGCCACATGGTTTTCGAAGCTGAAGTTAGCACACAGATTAACCTACATCTGAGCTCACAGCTCTACTATCTACTTGACACCCCCAGGCCCTACAACTTGGTTCACCCTTTGGCATGTCATTGTTCTACAGTTACCTTCTAGGAAGGATACACGTTAGCCCAATTCCAAGTCCACAGACGTTACTGAGGAAAGAGGTCTGGGGAATGAGCCAGGAGGCACAGAGCAGGAGCCATGGCACCAGCATTGAGGGCACAACCATGCCAAACACCAGGGCCCTCCTCATCCGAGAGCGGACGGAATTGACTCCCAGCATGGCAAAAGCCACTGGGGTGAAACCTCTGGCATCCTCTACCTCCCCCAGCTTTGACAGCGATGACACAGCTTCAAAAGACAGGAAGATGATGGCACAGATGATGGCGAAGATCACGGTGAAGAAGCAGTGGCGGACGGTGCCCACGGTTCTCTCAAAATTGCCAGCAAAGCGCCAAATGATGATGGCACCGCAGAGCAGGGAGACTGGATTCTCATAGACAAAGATGTAAGTCACCAGCCTGTAAACTGCAGAGGGAACTGAGTTAGAGGCCCAATGGTGGGTTGTTCCAAGAAGGGAAAGCCAGGTTACAACCCACCTAGGAAACAGGGAGTAGCTGGCTCTCATTGCCAGTGAAAATCAGCCCGGAGCCAGTGGGATAAGCAGAGGGAGGCAACAACGAAGGATCCAGGACTCAAAGTAGAGGCGTGGATGTCTAATCTTTGCTCTTTCCCAGACCTGGAGCAAGTCTTATCTGTGACTGGCTTCCACGTGGGGAAAAAAATAACACTTTTTAGCATGGGATGGTCTTTAAATTTGTAATGTGCTTTATAATCCTTTTTTAGGTTTTAATACTGACCTATCTCACCGGGCAGTTTGAGGGTTAATTAATTGTAACGGCTTCAGGTGGATTGAGTGGGTGTCACTTAACACTCTTTGTGCCCGTCTCCTCGGCTGTAATCCTGCCCTCTCCTTCCATAGTGGCTGTTCAGAGGAAGAAAAAAGGGACCATGAATTATTTTGCACCTGTAAAGATTAGAAAACTATCACTAATAATGTAGATACAGAACTCAGAAGTCTTTCTTGAAAGTGCTGATCCAGTCTTCGAGGCAGAGCCATGCTTTATATGCAATAAGACAGCAAAGAATCTCTTTTACTTTTCTAGAACCAGTCCTCTCTCTTATGTACTTTTACATCCCCACGGGCCAAAATACTAAACTGAAGGAGGGGGACTGGTGAAGTGGCAGTAACATTGGACTTGGGAGCCTAAAGGCTTGGAGTGGAATCTTGGCTCTATCACATCCAGGCCAGTTGAGCTCAGTCAAGTCACAGGCCCTATCGGCTTCAGTTCTCTCTTTGTATAGTAACAGGCATACACTCAAGGCCCTCAAAGGTCTCTTACATGTCTAATACTCACATTGCCCGTGAGCCCCGCACTCAGAGAAGCCGTGAAGTAAAGAAAAAAAAAAAGGGGAGCTCAGTTTAGGCTGGCATTTTGCATCTGTCTCTGAAGACAGATGTGCTGTATCTCAGGTGGGGCTGGGAGGGACCAGTTTTAGATTTGAGCAGGGAGGCAGGCTATGAACCATGTACCTCAGTCAGGCCATCTCTGTAAGGCTTCATTATCTGAAGAGTACTTCATTGCTTGCTGAGTACTTCTGACACTGAAATCCCAAGTATAAATGTGAAGATTCTAGAAGCAATTCTATATAATTTGGGGATCATAAACCCCAAGGTTCCAGTCCCAACACATCACACGATAAAAAGAAAAATCTGGGTTCCTGTGTCAATTATATAACTCAATAGCTCTGCGAGTCTTCGCATTAAGCCTCAGTTTCATCTGAATAATGGGCAACAATAAAGCCTACATTACGTCATGGGATCACCGTGAGGATTAAATGAGATTAATGCATGTGAATGTGCTTTGCAAAACAAGTCATACAAATTTCCCATTTTCCTCCCCAGAAAAGAATGCGGAAGAAACAGAGACTAGGAACATCTTTTATGAGCAGATGTTTATACTTAATTGGTCTGCAAAATCTCTCACCCTCCCCGAGAAAACAAACACCTCTCCCAAAGGTACAAGATACCCCCTCCCGCCATGAGCAGGGAATCGGAGTGAGGATTAAGATAAAAACGAAGAAGCACAAGAAAATCGAAACCCCAGGAAGCCAGGATCTTATAGGGGTGGCCACAGATAAAGCTCAAGTGTCTTGACGAAGGCGAAAGAAAAATTTTTTTCAGTGGGGGGTTGGGCCCTAAAGCAGACGTAGGTGTGAATGTGACAAGGGAGGGGAACAGAAAAATCCTCCTTGGAGATCGAGCAGGGGTGAATGAAACCTATTTGCTACGAATGGATACGGGGGCCTTGACCAGTCGGATGGCGACAGGGAAGGGAACAAATCTGGGTAGGGAAGCATTACAGTGGTGACGAAGATGGGGCTCTGCACAAAGACGTGGAATATGGGGCTGTCTTCCAGGTGGGCAGAATGATGATGCAGACGGAGACGGGGTGGCGGGGATGCTGGAAGGCCAGAGCCCAGGGCCTGGCGAGGTCGGAGGAAAAGGGCTGGCACCCGGGGCCCGGCCCCGCCTTGCTCACCTTGCCAGTTGCGCAGGGCCTCGGACCGCAGCGAGAGGCCCGAGGGCGCCAGGGGCGGCTGCAACAGGAACAGGCGAGGCCCAGACACCAGCAGCGAGAGCAGTGCGGTGAAGAAGGTGGCGGATGGCACCTCGGGCCACAGGGACCAGCTCCGGTACCCGGGCTCCGAGACCGCCATGGCCGCCAAGTATCCCGCTCCCCTAGGCGGCTCCGGCAGGTTCTCGGCTCCTTCCGCCTCCTTGCGGCTGTCTCCCATGGCAACAGCGGAGGAGGTGGCCGGAAGCCCCGCCTCCCCGACGCCCCGCCCCATGCAGAGTTGCCCAATCCGGTCGCGCTGGCCAGTCTCCCCCGCGCGTAGGACAGCGCCCTCTGGCGGCAGCACCCCCCTTTTCTGTGTTTACTCCCATTATACCAATGAAGAAACTGGTGCCTGGGTAATGCAGTTAAATGGCAAAGACAGTTAGAACTCAGGTTCCCCCCGTTGGTATGGCCTGGAATTGGCTCCTGGCAAGGTGACTGGGTTAGAGAAACGGGTGGGAGAGGAAGGAGGGATTCTACTGAAGGCCCCGAAGGGATGTAATATAACAACAGTGATAACCAAGGTCTATTTCAGCACTTTAAGTCTGAAAAGCACCTTCACCAGAGAACAGCTGTTTAAAGTAGCCAACTGGAATATGGTTTCCCTGATTACAGATGCTTTGGAAGGTGACTTGCCCAAGGTCACAAGTGGGAAGCAGTAGGACTAGGATCTGAATTCCTGTTTGCTAGGCCCCGATTTTCTTCCCTTTTCACTACTTCCCTCTAATATCCTGCCTACTGCTACATGTATGTAAATTCGACTACTAAAAAATAAACAAATGCTTCACTGTGCTGGACACTCAGATCCGTTCCCAGCCCTAGTCTGCCCCCCTCAGTAGTTCTGGCAATGTCTGTGTGCCCATGAACCTCAGGAAGAGAACCTAAGATTCTTTTCGTCTTTTGTGTTTAGTACTAAAATATAACCATGTAATTTTCTGGATATAAATATACAGCAATGGGACATATCTCAATGAATGCTACGTATATTTAAACTAATGCTGCTCACGATGCAGCAGGGGGCATGAAAATTAAGGTTTTACTCAACAGGAAGCAAAACAGGAATCAGAAGTGTGGTAGAGCAGCTAAAAATAGCGAGTGGGGACTTGGGCTGCTGGAACCAAAGTCTGGGCCTTGGAAAGAGGAAGGGGGTGGTGGTCCCATCTCCTCTGTGCCCATCAGGCCACTCCAGGAGTTCTGGGTCTACTTTCAGACATATATTCTGAAAAAGAATGTAGAAAATTAGAGCTTGTCCAACAAAAAGTGACTAGGACTGGGAGGAAAGGGGGAAATTTCAAATCATATCTTGACGAGGGACAATTAAAGGGACCAGGGAGACTTCCGTGGGGAAGCTTCAGTGGTCCAGACCACTGGCTCTAACTATGTGAAGGGCTTTCCTGAAGAGGGGGAGTAGACTTATCCTGTGTTACTCCAGAGGGGAGACCTGGAAATGATAGGGCGACACACTTGACTTAAGAAAGAACTTTCTGACTTCCCTGGTAGTGCAGTGGTTAAGAATCTGCCTGCTGATGCACAGGACAAGGGTTCAAGCCCTGGTCCAGGAAGATCCCACATGCCGCAGAGCAGCTAAGCCTGTGCGCCACAGCTACTGAGCCCGAGTGCCACAACTACTGAAACCCACGCACCACAGCAAGAGAAGCCACCACAATGAGAAGCCCGTGCACCACAACAAAGACTAGCCCCTGCTCACCGCAACTAGAGAGAAAGCCCGTGTGCAGCAATGAAGACCCAATGCAGCCAAATAAATAAATTTTTTTAAAAAAGAAAGAACTTTCTGACAGTTTGGATTGTCTATCCATGGCATGAGCTGCCTTAATAGGTAGTGAGCTCCCTGTGACCACAGTGTGCAAGCAGAGGCAATCTGGGGACTTGATGAGAAAACTGAAGTGATTCAAGCATCAGTTTGGAGGTGGAACTAGATGCCTTTTAAAATCTTTTTGGACCTTCAGTTCTAAGACTCCATATACAAACACAAGCATATGGAGTGTTGATACATTTGCCACTTACCGGGGGGGTTGGGGATAATTGCATTTGGATTCCTGGCAGGATGAGAGTTGTGGTGACATCACATATCCTACAGCCAAGGGCTGTGTAGTCTAATGCAGGGAGCACCCAATGGTCTCCCTTCTCTCTGATTCTGCCTCCCTCTTCTCATTTTTTCCAATTATGTCCCCAGAAAACCCCAAGACCTTCTCTTCAGCTCAGGGGACAGAGGACCGGCATGAGCAAAGCAGAGCCTTCTTCAGCAGAGGGTGCGGGGAGGGGGCAACCCAGTACCATGAATCTTTTTTGTCCTGTCTTTTCACTCTTGGTCTGCAAACATTTTCAGGTCTCAAATGTACTACCTGGAGATGCCTTTGTTTACCGTTCCACCTCCTTGAAGAGCGTCTAGTTTTCCACGTGCCAGACTTGGAGGCTGGGGGACAGGTGACTTCTCAGGGAGCACACATACCAGTGTGGACATTTCTAGATGAAACCCACGAGCAATGCTGTCCATGTCCTAATCCCCAGATTCTATGTATATGCTACCTTAGGTAGCAAAAGGGACTTTGTGGGTATGATTAAGCTAAGGCTCTTGAGATGGGAAGATTATCCTGGATTATCTGAGTGGGCCTAATGGAATTGTGAAGGTCCTTTTAAGGCAACAGGAGGGTCAGAGGGAGAGACAGCAATGTGATGACAGAAGCAGAGGGTGGAGCTATGAGGCTTGAAAATGGTGGTGGGGCCACGAGTCAAGGAATGAGGGTACCGCTAGAAGTTGGAAAAGGCGAGGAAACAGATTCTCCCCTAGATCCTCCAGAAGGAACACAGTTCTGCTGACACCTTGAAGTAGCCCTGTAAAGCTCATTTCAGACTTCTAACCTCCATAACTGTAAGATTATAAATGCATGTGGGGTTTTTTCCCAATGTTTTTTCATTGTAGGAAAGTACACACAACATTTACTATCTTAACCTTTTTTTTTTTTTTTTTTGTGGTACGCGAGCCGCTCACTGTTGTGGCCTCTCCCGTTGCGGAGCACAGGCTCTGGACGCGCAGGCTCAGCGGCCATGGTTCACGGGCCCAGTCGCTCCGCAGCATGTGGGATCTTCCCGGACCGGGGCATGAACCCATGTCCCCTGCATCAGCAGGCGGACTCTTAACCACTGCACCACCAGGGAAGCCCTATCTTAACCATTTTTAAGTGTACAGTTCAGTAGTGTTAAGTACATTCATAATGTTGTGCAACCATCAACACCATCCATCTCTGTAATTCTTTGGATCTTGTACACATTAAATGATAACTCCTCACTCTCTACTCGCCCCAGTCCCTGGCAACCACTATGTGTCTTTCTGTCTCTATGAATTTGGTACTCCAGGCACTCTAGGTACTCCATATAAGTGGAATCATGCAGTATTTGGCTTTTTGTGACTGGCTTCTTTCACTTAGCATAATGCCCTCAAGGCTTATCCGTGTTGTAGCAGGTGTCAGAATGTGCTTCCTTTTTAAGGCTGCATAATATTCCATTGTATGGATGGACCACACGTTCTTTATCCATTCATCTGTTGATGGACAGTTGGGTTGTTTCCACCTTTTAGCTATTGGAATAATGCTGCTCTTTGAGACTTAGCTTTCAATTCTTTGGGGTATATACCCAGAAGTAAGATTGCTGGATCATATGGTCATGCTATTTTTAATTTTTTTAGGAGCCTCCATACTGTTTTACAGTGGCTGCACCATTTTACATTCCATCCAACAATGCACAAGGGTTCCAATTTCTCCACATCCTTGTCAACACCTGTTATTTCCTGTTTCTTGGATAGTAACCATCCTAATGGGTGCAAAGTGGTAATTTGTATTGTTTTAAGCTACTAAGCTGTTGTTGTTTTTTTAAATTTTATTTATTGATTGATTTTTGGCTGCATTGGGTCTTCATTTCTTTGTGTGGGCTTTCTCTAGTTGTGGTGAGTGGGGGCTATTCCTTGTTGCAGTGCACGGGCTTCTCATTGTTGAAGCCACTAAGTTTGTAGTAATTTGTTATGGCAATGATAAGAAATGAATTCATTCCCTCACTCACTACACTGGTCTCTGTTTTTCAAACAAGCCAAGGTCGTTCTCACTTCAGGGCCTTTGCACATGCTCTTTCATCTGCTGAAATGCTCTCCTGGCTCTTAGTATAGTGGCCACGTTCTTAGCCATCAGGTCTCCAGCTCAGATGCTGTTCCTCATAAGGGCCTCCCCAGGTCACCTCTTCCTGTTACTTCTTTCAGTGCACTCCCCTGTTGGTGTCTTTACTTATCTAACTGTCACTCTTACTAGACTACAAGCTCCCTGAGGGCAGGGACCTGCCATATCCCAGCACTTAGGATAGAGCCTGGCACACAGATGGTACCCAGAAATACTTGTTTAGTCCCTGCTCTCCACAGCTGGTGTCTCTGGTGTGGGGAAGGAAAGGCTGTGGAGGGTTTGAGGAGGTGTTAAACAAACACCAGCTGTCTCACTTCACACAGCTGAGGCAGCACTGGGACCAGTGCCAACAACCCAACTTGATGGGGCAGGGGTGTTCCTGGATTTACCGCCCCCCACCCCCAGTGCACGTCTGCAGAAGGTGCAGAATGACCGAAGGGCTCTGGGGGGCTAGGGGTAGGGTGGGGACTGGACCTCATCCATCCCCAAGGGCAGTTCCAGAGGCGCAGGAGAGCAGATCCCTCGGGTCCCTCTTGGGCGGACCCCACTGAGCAGCGCTGCTCCTTCCTGGCCCACAAGTCCCTCTCTTTCCTCCTCATTTCCACCGAGGATAGCAGCGGTGCAGAATGACGTTTCTTAACTAGTTCCCAATTCCAGCTTCAAAAAGCTGCTGTGGAACCTCCAAGGCACGTCCTTACTGGCCCCTGGTGGACAACCCTGTGTAGGGTTCCTCTAGTCTGTTGGCGAAGAGGCCACATCCCAAAGCAGAATACTGCCCCCCTGCTGGCTGTCCTGGGAAGCAGCCCACATCTAGACGGATGGGTTTTTTGTTTTTGTTTTTTTACATCTTTATTGGAGTATAATTGCTTTACAATGGTGTGTTAGTTTCTGCTTTATAACAAAGTGAATCAGTTATACATATACATATGTTCCCATATCTCTTTCCTCTTGCATCTCCCTCCCTTCCACCCTCCCTATCCCACCCCTCTAGGTAGTCACAAAGCACCGAGCTGATCTCCCTGTGCTATGCGGCTGCTTCCCACTAGCTATCTATTTTACGTTTGGTAGTGTATATATGTCCATGCCACTCTCTCGCTTTGTCACAGCTTACCCTTCCCCCTCCCCACATCCTCAAGTCCATTCTCTAGTAGGTCTGTGTCTTTATTCCCGTCTTACCCCTAGGTTCTTCATGACGGGTTTTTTTTTCTTAGATTCCATATATATGTGTTAGCATACGGTATTCGTCTTTCTCTTTCAGACGGATGGTTTTAATTCGGGGACAGCTGAGTATGTCCAAAATCCTGGATGGCTACCCCCAAAGCAGTGTAACTTCAGTCCTCCGTGGCATTCGGGTGCCATGCCATCTCGCCCCAGCTCTCTTTTCCCACACTCATAGCATGGGGTGCACGGCAGCAAGCTCACTGCCTAAACACACATCCCCCCAGGGAAAGGAATGCCGGTTCCCTGACCCCTTCTGGCTGGCATCCCACTTTCTACAGTGATCCTCCTTGGATCTCCCCCAACACTTGGCTTCAGTGGGGCCCGGGAAGAAAGGTTGGCAGCGGCCAAACAGTGGAAGCCCTTGCAGGCTGTGGTGAGGAATGCGGATGTTATTCCAAGAAAGTGGGAAGTTTAGAGGGGTTATGCCAGAGTGTCATCAACCATTTATGGTTTAGAAAGTGGGGAAAATGAGCACCCTCAGACATTGCTGAGAGGATCGAATATTGTTACAATTTCTGTAGAAGGAAGTTTGGCAGCATCTTTCAAAATGACTAATGCAGGGCTTCCCTGGTGGCGCAGTGGTTGAAAGTCAGCCTGCCGATGCAGGGGACACGGGTTCGTGCCCCGGTCTGGGAAGATCCCACATGCAGCGGAGCGGCTCGGCCCGTGAGCCATGGCCGCTGAGCCTGCGCGGCCGGGGCCTGTGCTCCGCAACGGGAGAGGCCACAACAGGGAGAGGCCCGCGTACCACAAAAAAAAAAAAAAGACTAATGCACACATCTTTGATGCAGCAATCCTACTTCTAGTATTTTAACCTACCGACATACTTGCATCGTGGGAAGTGTCTCATGTAAAAAGCTATTCATTGCAGTGTTGACTGCAACAGTAACTGCTGGAAACAGCCCAGGTGTCCGTCATTGCGGGGATGACTAATAAATGATGGTACCTCCCGTCAAAGGAATACTCCACAGTCATAAAAAGAAACAAAAAACTGAGAAAGCTATGTATCAATATAGAATGATACCTAAAATATTTTGTTGAGTGGAGAAGCAAGGCTATTATCAGTGGATATAGTGTGCTACAATAAATATAAAGAGGTGGGGAGAAAAGAATACTTTACTCTGAGTGGAATAATTCTGAGGCTTCCAGGGAGAGGAACTGAGTGACTGGGGAGTAGGTCTGGGAAGGCTTGCTCTTTCGTAATCTCTTTTGTACATTTAAAATTTTGTTATGGCCTGAATGTTTGTGTCCCTCCCAAATCCATACGTTAAAGCCCTAACCCCCAAGGTGATGGTATTCGGAGGTGGGACATTTGGGAGGTAATTAGATTTATATGAGGTCATGAGAGTGGTCACCCTATGATGGGATTACTGTTATAAAAAGAGGAAGAGACCAGAATCATGTGAAGACATAGGAAGAAGGTGGTCTTCTGCAAGCCAGGAAGAGGGTCCTCACCAGGAACCAAATCTGCCAGCAATTTGATATTGGACTTCCCAGCCTCTAGAACTTTAAGAAAGAAGTGTCTGGGTTTTTTTGTTTGTTTGTTTTTGGCTGCGCCCCAAGGGATGTGGGATCTTAGTTCCCTGACCAGGGATTGAACTCGCGCCCCCTGCATTTGAAGCACGGAGTCTTAACCACTGGACCTCCAGGGAAGTCCCATGAAGTGTCTGTTGTTTAAGCCCCGTGGTGTATGGTATTTTGTTATAGCAGCCCAAGTGGACTAAGACATATGTGCAAGTAATACTATTTTTTTTTTTTTTTTTTTTTGCGGTACGCGGTCCTCTCACTGTTGTGGCCTCTCCCGCTGTGGAGCACAGGCTCTGGACGCATAGGCTCAGCGGCCATGGCTCACGGGCCCAGCTGCTCTGCAGCATGTGGGATCCTCCCGGACCGGGGCACAAACCCGTGTCCCCTGCATTGGCAGGCGGACTCTCAACCACTGTGCCACCAGGGAAGCCCCCTATTTTAAAAAGTAAATAAAATTAATGAAATGTTTTTACTCAATAATTTTTTTATGAAAGCATCTCTAACTTACAGTAAAAAGTTAATCTTAAGTATAATTGGCAAGTTTAACACACATATATATGTATGTATATCTCTCATGTGACTTTCACCCAGATGAAGAGAATTTCTAGCATCCCTTCAGGTCCTCTCCTGCCCTTTCTCAGTTTCCACCTTGCCCCACCCCAAGCCGTTCCCCTCCCTCCTAACCCCCCCATAACCTTTATTCTGACAGCTGTTATCATGAATTCATTTCGACCTTTCTTGAACATCATAAAAATGGAATCATATAGTAGTATGCTTTTATGTATGGCTTCCCTCATCCAGTATATTATCTATGAGATTCATTGACATTGTTCTAAGTAGCAGTAGTTTGTCCTGTTGTTATTATTACTGCTGTGTGTAATATTGGGTTGTATAAATAAATCATAATTTATGTTTCCATCTTCCTGTTGATTAACATTTGGTTGTTTTCCTTTTTTGCTGTTCTTTTCCTTTGGTTATTATAAATGAAGTGTCAATGAACATTCTTATACATGATTTGTGTGTGTGTGTGTGTGTGTGTGTATGTGTATACATCTGCACTGGGTATTTACATCTAGGAGTGGAGGACAGGTGTATGTGGTGGACACAGTGATGTACCGTTCAGATAGCCCTTTAGAAACAAAGGCCTATTTTCCCAACTGCTAGGCATGCTACCTGCAGAAAGCCCTCCACTATGGGCACTCTATGGAGATTGGCTCGGCTAAAGCGAGCTGCCTTGCTTGAGGTCACAACACTTTCCTTGGTGGCCCACATTCAATGACATAAACTGGGAGCATAAAGGTGCATCCCTCACCCCAACTTGTGACAATTCTGAAGGATCATGGCAGCTTCAAACTCCCCAGGGGTCGACTTGTAAGCAGCTCCTTTGCCTCTTTTCTGTTTGATCATCCCTGTTTTCTTTAGATATTAATCAAAGAGATGAGAGCATTAGAAAACATTAAATTTAGCTCCTGACTTCTGCTTTACTGAATATATACAACATTTTAGGCAGTCCAGTGGTTAGGACTCGGCCCTTTCACACCTGTGGCCCAGGGTCAATCCCTGGTTGGGGAACTAAGATCCCACAAGCCATGCAGCGTGGCCAAAAGAAAAAAAAAAAAAAAAATATATATATATATATATATATATATATGACACTTTTCCTGTTTCCTGAAAGGAACCTGTTGATTCCTTTCCTGAATTAGAAGGAGTAAGAATAAAGAATTAAGCAGTTAAAAAATGAATGACCCTCTACCCCTAGCTTACCCTTAGTAAACTTGCAGGCAGACCACGTGAACAAGACAGCATCCCGAGTAAGACCAAGAGAAGTCAGCAGGTCTGCATACAATGGAAAGATGACAAAGAGTCTGACCTCTTGCCTTAATGATTAACTGAGATCGTTTCCCCTTTTTCCCTTCAAAAATTGTCATGGCTCAGCAGAATCTTCGGAGTTGGTCTCTCAACATTAAGTCCACCATCTCCCCAGATTGCCGGCTTTTCTGAATAAAGTACCTTTCTTCTCTACCAAAGCTTGTCCCTCGATTAATTGGCTGTTTAGTGATGCGAGGGGCCGAACCTGTGTTCGGTTACAGACTGAGGCCTTCACTGAGAAGAAGACTAGGGTACGGCATAAGGACAGGCATACGGACAAGTGGTGTAAAACAGAGGTCCCATAATAGATAAACCCTCACATATGTGGTCAATTGATTTTTGACAGAGTGCCATTCAATGGGGAAAGAATAATCTTTTCAACAAATAATGCTGGGAAAGCTGGATGTCACGTGCAAAAGAATGAAGTTGGATCCTTATATAAAAAACCATACACAAAAGTTAACCCAAACTGCATCATACCCCAGTTTTTCTCTCCAGTCCTGCTCCCTTCCCTTCCCTAGGTGCTGATCCCAAGAGCGCTCTCCCAATAAATGATCACCTCTCTCTCAGAATGTGCTTCCCAGAAAACCCAGCCTGCACCAGCATAAAATTAATTTTAGTAGAAGCTGCCAAACCGTTTTCCAAAGCAGTTGGGCTATTTTATACTCCCCCCAGCAGTAAATAAGAGTTCCAGTTGCTTCACATCTTTGTCAATACAGGGGAGTATTCGTTTTGGTTTAATTTGCATTTCCATGATGACTAATGATCATGGTCATTTAGTGAAATGCTTGAATACAAATAAAATATTAAAAATGAAACCAAAAAAAGATGTCCTGGAGAGAGATGACCATGGCTGGACACAGCAGCCAAGGTGGAGAGAAATAAGTGGATTTGGAATATAATTTGGAGGTGGCACCTATGATTTAGCTGATGGAGTGCATATGCAGAGTAAGAGAAAGAGAAAAGTCAAGGGGAATGCCTACATGAATTGTGGTACCCCTTGACGATCTGGGGAAAACTAAGGGGGAGAAGAAGACTAAGGCAACAACAGAAATCATTTTGAAGGAGGGGAAGGATTGGGAGAGTCTGAAAGGGCAGGGAAGGCATTAGAAACAGGGAAGCAGGATGAATGAGGAATGATCTGTACAAAGCTATAGTAATTAAAGCAGTGTGGTATGGCATAAGGACAGGCATATGGACGAGTGGTGTGAAGCAGAAGTCCCATAATAGATAAACCCTCACATGTGTGGTCAATTGAATTTTGACAGAGTGCCAATGCCATTCAATGGGGAAAGAATAATCTTTTCAACAAATAATGCTGGGAAAGCTGGATGTCACATGCAAAAGAATGAAGTTGGATCCTTATACAAAAAACCATATACAAAAAAAGTTACCCCAAACTGGATTAAAACCCTAAAACTACAAAAGTCTTAGAAGAAAACACGGGGAAAATCTTCATGACATTGGATTTGGCAGTTATTTTTGGATATGGCACCAAAAGCACAGGCAATAAAAAAAAAATAGATACGCTGAAGCTCATCAAAATACAAAACTTTTGTGCAATAAAGGACACTGTAAAGAGAGTGAAAAGACAGCCCACAGAATGGGAGAAAACTCTTTGAAGGAAATATAGGTGTAAATCTTTGTGACCTTTGATTTGGCACTAATTTCTTAGTTTTCATATCAAAAGCACAAGCAATCAAAGAAAATATAGATAAGTTGAAAGTCATCAAAACTAAGAACTTTTATTTAAAATTTATTTATTTATTTATTTTTGGCTGTGTTGGGTCTTCGTTGCTGCATGCAGGCTTTCTCTAGCTGCTGTGAGTGGAGGCTACTCTTCGTTGTGGTGCGCAGGCTTCTCACTGCGGTGGCTTCTCTTGTTGTGGAGCACGGGCTCTAGGCCCGTGGGTTTCAGTAGTTGTGGCATGTGGGCTCAGTAGTTGCGGCTCGTGGGCTCTAGAGCACAGGCTCAGTAGCTGTGGTGCACGGGCTTAGTTGCTTCGCGGCATGTGGGATCTTCCCGGACCAGGGCTCAAACCCGTGTCCCCTGTGTTGGCAGGAGGATTCTTCACCGCTGTACCACAAGGGAAGTCCAAAACTAAGAACTTTTATGTGTCAAAGGACACCATCAAGAAAATGAAATGACAATACACAGAATGGGAAAAAAATGTTTGTAAACCACATATCTGACAAGGGTCTAGTATCCAGAATATATAAATAACCCAATAATAAAAGAAAACCCAATTAAAAAACTGGGCAAAGTGTCTGAATGGACATTTCTCCAAAGAAGATATACAAATGGACAATAAGAAAATGCTTAACATCATTAACCATTTGGGAAAGGCAAATCAAAACCATAATGAGATACCACTTTACACTCCCCAAGATGGTTATAATTAAAAAAAAAAGAAAAAGAAAAGAGAGGAAATCACAGTGTTAGTGAGGATGTGAAGTCGGAACCCTCATACACTGCTGGAGAGAGTGTAAAATACTGAAGCCACTGTGGAAAATAGCAGTAGTTTTTCAAAAAGCTACACGTAGAATTACCATATGACTCAGCAATTCTAATCCTATGTACAAACCTGAGAGAATTGAAAAACTGGCATTCAAACAAGAACTTGCACAGGAATGTATATAGCAGCATAATTCATAATAGCCAAAAAGTGGAAACAACGCAAATGTCCATCAACTGATGGATGGATAGACAAAATGTGGTGTATACACACAGTGAAATATTCAGCCATAAAAAAGAATGAAGTAATGGGACTTCCCTGGTGGCACAGTGGTTGAGATTCTGCCTGCCAATGCAGGGGACACAAGTTCAAGTCCTGGTCTGGGAAGATCCCACATGCCACGGAGCAACGAAGCCCGTGTGCCACAACTACTGAGCCCACGTGTCCCAACTACTGAAGCCTGCACGCCTAGAGCTGGTGCTCTGCAACAAGAGAAGCCACCGCAGTGAGAAGCCTGTGCACCTCAATGAAGAGTAGCCCCCGCTTGCCGCAACTAGAGAAAGCCCGCGTGCAGCAATGAAGACCTAACACAGCCAAAAAAAAAAAGAAAGAATGAAGTACTGAAACATGCTATAACATGGATGAACCTTGAAAACATAATGCTCAGTGAAAGGAACAAGTCCAAAAGGAGGACATATTGTATGATTCCATTTTTATGAAAAGCCCAAAGTAGGCAAATCCAGAGACAGAAAATACACTAGAGGTTGCAAAGGGGTGGCAGAGGTGGAAGGGAATGGAGAGTGAGTACTAACAGGTATGGTGTCTCTTTTTGGGGATGATAAAAATGTTCTAGAATTAGTGGTGATGGTTGCATAACTCCGAATATACTAAAAATGATTGAGGGAGTTCCCTGGTGGTCCAGTGGTTAGGACTCTGTGCTTTCACTGCTGTGGGCCCAGGTTCTAGCCCTGGTCAGGGAACTAAGATCACAAGCCGCACAGCACAGCCAAAAAAATAAAAATTAAAAATTAAAATAATTACAAAATAAAAATGACTGAACTGGGTACTTTAAAATGGTGAATTTTATGGTATGTGAATTATATCGCAATGAAAATATGTGCAAAAGAATACAAATTTTAAAATAAACTAAAAACCTGATAGGATTGTAGGCCAAAAAGAATGAATTTTCCTGTGTGTAAATTTAAAAATAAATTTTAAGTATGAAGAAACTTCAAGTTTCTTGAGGGTAGACCCTATGTCTGCATCAAATTGATAACTCCCAGAGAGGTGAGTACATTGCTTTATGCTTAGAAGTTGCAGATTAAAGTAAATGATTATTAAATCAAAGTTATTTTCTTTGGGCAAACATCAGCACCTTTAGGGCAATTACTCTTTCATTTCCACAGCTTAATGCTGACAAGAGGTTCCTATTTCTCTGTGATTGACGAACCTTCATTACAGTGAACGCACATTAACCTGCAAAGTCACTTTCTGAGCTATGGCCAAACGTCAAGTTGAGTCAGCATGCCCTAAGCCTTCCAGAGAAACAAACCCTCCACCCACAACTTTTTTTCTATACTGTCTAACCCAACTTCCTCCAGCTCCTCCCCCAGAGTTCCTATACATGTGTACACATACACAGACATGCAATGGATTGTGACATGATCAAGAAATAACCTTTCATTGGGTCAAGCCACTGAGATTTGCAGGTCTATCTTTCTTATTAAGGCCCTGGAGTAAAAGGATGGTAGACGCACTCAAAATGGGGTCCTTGAGGGAAAGTTAGTAAAGGGACTCTTTGTAAAGGTGTGGGCCAGGTAGGCTGGTAGGTACCCCAGGGCTGGGAATGACTAAGAGTCATTACACCTCCAGGGCCTGAAGGGTAAGAGGAGGGTGTCATTCCTGGGCCTGATGAGGGCAGCTGTACCAGGAGAGGGATGAGCTAACTTCCTGGTGCCCCCCATTGGTCAATGTCCCTGAAGCCAGATGGCCACGGAGCCTCCTGATGTGACGCATAAAGGTCAGCCTACTCCACAGAGAAGGATGGAGAAGGGTGGAGGGTGTGTCTGGGGGATGGAAAATATCCTGCCCACCCTGTTATAGCTGCCACTGCTCTTACCCAAAATTACACCACAGCTAAGAGTCAAATCTCTTTTATAGGAGTTTATTCCCTAGAGTTTGTGCTGCTGGTAGTGGGTGGGAGGGTGAGAAGGTGGGAATACATGCATCAGCTTTTGAATCAGGTTACCTGAATTTAAGGGGATAATAGGATTTACTTCCCAAATCTGTGAAGAGCAACAAACAAGTTAATATTTGTGGAAGTGTTTTATAACGTGCTATCCAAAAATAATTTACTGGAGTTACTCCACTCCCCAGCCAACCCAGACTGCATTCCCGAGTACTTACATCTTGCCTCTCCACATGCACTAAATTCCCACTGTGCTGTCCTCAGTTAGGTCTCCATTTTCCCCAGGAGCTTCCCCTCTGGAGAGGACACAGGAAGGACACAGATGCTGGAGCCAAATAGAAGTGGGGTTGAATCCTGGTTTTGCCACTCATCAGCTGGGGACCTGGCTTAATCCTCTTCACTTTAACTTTCTCATCTGTAAAATGGGTACAATAAAGCTTCCCTCAAAACATTAGAAGTAATATATGTAAGATACATGACAAAGCAAGTGGCCAAAAAATTGTAGCTGTGATTATTGACCCTCCACTAGTACCAGATCAATCTCCTCCCAAAACAGATAGGGCTCAAATCCCACCTGTGACTTCCTCACCACCGGAAGTGAAGTATAAACTCCTCACTGCTGCGAGGTAGGAACCTAAAGGAGAAATCCGAGAGAGAGCCTGTTTACAGTAGATGGTAAAGGCACCCACTGGCTGGAGGAATTAAAAGATGTAAGTGAGTATGCTGGGGGAGGTGACAGAGGTCAATCTGATCTATCTTTTTTTTTTTTTTTTTTTTGTGGGTACGCGGGCCTGTCACTGCTGCGGCCTCTCCCATTGCGGAGCACAGACTCCAGACGCGCCGGCCCAGCGGCTATGGCTCACGGGCCCAGCCGCTCCGCAGCACGAACCCGTGTCCCCTGCATTGGCAGGCAGACTCTCAACCACTGCGCCACCAGGGAAGCCCTGCTTAAGTTTTATTAGTGGGTTTACGTGAGGGATTTGTTATCCCTACCAAGCAACACCTTTGCATTTTAACAAAGGATGAGTTATTTAAGAGGGCAATTGTCAATTATCTGTATCAGACTAGCAGGGCCAGGAGACAGATTTTTCTTAACCTCTTAAAACACATCCACTTCATCTACCCCAGGAAGGATCTTGAAACAGCTGTCTGTCACCCAGACCCCAGATCCCAAGAAAAGGGCAAGACCAATATTGGTCCTATCTTCCAAGTCATTTCCCTTCTTCCTTAAAGCCCATTCAAGAGCCAGCAGAGGGACTTCCCTGGTGGCCCAGCGGTTGAGGCTTCCACTGCATGGGGCATGGGTCCCATCCCTGGTAGAGGGACTGAGATCCCGCATGCCATATGGTGCGGCCCAGAAAAGAAAAAGAGCCAGCACAGCCAAACTGTCTTGATATTCAATTTTAGGGGCCCAAGAAAGACCTCAATGACCCCATATATTTGCTCCTCTGCTGTCTAATGCCTGAAATGGGCTTAATTCCTCTAGTTTAAGGCTCTGATTGCTGTTAGATGGTGAAGACTTGCAGGGGCACCATGCTTTGAAGTTTACTAAAAGCTCTCATATCCATATAACTTCCTTGGAGTCTCATGATCATGTCACCCACACCCCCTGCCCATTACATAGATGAGGAAATTGAAGCTTGGGAGAAGTGAGTGACTTGCTCAAGTTTACACAGCTAGTTTTTCACGGTCTGGGTACAGAACATTCCAGTATACCATAGCTGATTCTCTCCTTGATCCCCAATCCAGTTCCAAATCTTCCTAGGAAGACTCACATGGTTTTTAAGAAATTTGTCCCCCAGGTTTCTTCACTATTGAGTCACCGAGATTTTCTTTATAATTAACATGTGATTTGTGGGGAGATACTTTGAGACTATGTAAATATCCCATCTCTCATCACCCGTTTACCCACTAATTTTAGCATCCATGGATGATTTTCTAACTCCGTCATTTCTTCTATATTTATTAGTTGGCATCCTACTGTAGGGTAAAGCTTTCTCTTCTCTCCCTAGTTTGCTAGGGCTGCCATAACGAAGCACCATGAACTGAGGGGCTTAAACAACAGAAATTTATTTGCTCCCAGTCAGTTCTGGACACTAAAAGTCTGGGATCAAGGTGTCAGCAGGGTTGGTTCTTCCCTGAGGGCTCTGAGGGAACGATCTCTTCCGGGCCTCTCTCTTTGGTTTGTAAATGGCCATCTTCTCCCTGTATCTTCACATCATATTCCCTCTGTGTGTCTATCTCTGTGTCCAATTTTCCTTTTTTTGTAAGGACACCAGTTATACTGGATTAGGGCCCATCTTAATGACCTCATTTTAACTTGATTATCTCTGTGAAGATCCTATCTTCAAATAAGGTCACATTCTGAGGTCCTGGGGGTTAGGACCCCAACATTCATTTTTGTGGGGAGACAAAATTCAACCTCAAACTTACTTTGTTTGTTCATTGATTGATTGATTTCTTATTTTATTCAATACATCACTATCAACTATTACTGGTCCCACTGTCTCAGATTTGGCCAGTGTGAGCCCCTGAGAGCTGGCTCCTATGTCCTTTTGACATATCCCCATGATTCTTTGAGCAACTTCTTACTTTCTGGCACCAAAAAGATATTCCAGGTTCTACTTTCTTTGACCCAGGACTAGAATCATTTATTTCTCCAAGGAGAAATATCTTTGCTAGGTATGCTCATCGCTATTGGTGTATCAGTGTTTATAAAAGATGATATATACATGGATACCTCTGCTTTCAATTCAGCAAACTTGGGTTCACACACTCCTTCCCCCTTTGCATATATTCAATGCCCCTCTCCAAGAAGCAGAAACCTGGCTTCAATGGTCCTCATTTGCAGAGGCCTAGAATACAAGAAGCCTCTTATTTTAAGCTGTTATCAGTCACTTAGGTGTCGAGGGAATGTGTGCCTTTTATTGCCTGTCTATAAAGTAGGTTTTGATATAAGAACGGATGGAGGGAGTAAGGAGGCACTGGGGTCTGAGGACAGTCACAGGAGGAAAAAGAGAGAGAGAATGGGGCCCTCAAGCCTCAACTCTCTAAGGACTCGGCCATGGGACCCACTAAAGGAAGCCTCCTTGTCAGCCTGCTTGCCAGGAACTGTGACCAAGGTAAGGGAGGACCGGAGGAAAACCCACTGCCTGTGCCCTCTCGGTTTCCAGTCTAATATATCAGACTGTTTGATGAAAGTCAGACCACATGAGGGAGGCAGATGAGATCTTTGAAACTGGGTGCAGCTTTAATAAAGCCATTAATAAAGGCCCCACCATTTGAACAAACATTTTGAATGTTTCCACAGCATCTTCTCTTTCTTTCTTTTTTCGTCTAATTTTTAATTGAGATAAAATCCACATCACATAAACTTCATCATTTTAACCCCTTTAAAGTGTACCTGTGAGTGGTATACTCACAATTTGTACAACGCTCACTGCTATCGAATTCTAGAATATTTTCATCACCCCCAAAAGAAACCCAGTATCTCCCTACTTTCTACTCCTTCCAGGCCCCTGGCAACCAGTAATCTACTTTAAGTCTCTATGGATTTGTCTATTATGAACATTTTTTATGAATGGAATCATACAATATCTGGCCTGTTGTGTCTGTCATTTAACATAATGCATATATCGGTACTTCATTCCTTTTTATGGTTGAATAAAATTCCACTGTATGTTGCATTGTACCTTTGTTTATCCATTTATCAATTGATGGACATTAGGTTGTTTCCACTTTTTGGCTACTATGAATAATGCTGCTCTGAACCTTCATGTGCAAGTTTCTGTGTAAATATTTTCAGTTTTCTAGGGTATATACTTTAGAGTGAAATTATTGGGTCATATTGTAACTCTATGTTTAAATTTTTGAGGAACTGCCAAACCTTTCCATAGTGGTTATACCATCTTACATTCCCATGAATAATATATGAGAGTTCCCATTTCCTTGCCAACACTTTTTTTTTTTTTTCGCGGTACGCGGGCCTCTCACTGTTGTGGCCTCTTCCGTTGCGGAGCACAGGCTCCGGACGTGCAGGCTCAGTGGCCATGGCTCACGGGCCCAGCCGCTCCACAGCATGTGGGATCTTCCCAGACCGGGGCACAAACCTGTGTCCCCTGCATCAGCAGGCAGACTCTTAACCACTGCACCACCAGGGAAGCCCTTGCCAACACTTTTTATTTTCTGTTGTTGTTGTTTTTTTTTCGTAGCCATCCTTGTGGGTGTGAAGTGATATCTCATTGTGGTTTTGATTTGCTTTTCCCTATTGACTAAGCAATCCACAGTTGAGCATCTTTTCATGTGCTTATGGGCCATTTGTATATCTTCTTCAGAGAAATGTCTAGTTAAATTCTTTGCTTATTTTTAAATTGGGTTATTTGTCTTTGTATTGTGGACTTGTTTATATATTCTGGCTACTAGAATTATCAGGTGATTTCCAAAGATTTTCTCCCATTATGTGGGTTGGCTTTTCACTTTCTTGATAGTGTGCTTTGATTCACAAAAGTTTTTAATTTTAAAGAAGTCCAGCTTATCTATTTTTCCTTTGTTTGCTTGTGCTTTTGATATCACATCAAAGAAACTGTTACTTAATCCAAGGTCATGAAGATTTACACCTGTTTTCTTCTAAGAGTTTTATAGTTTTATCTCTCATTTAGATTTTTGCTCCATATTGAATTAATTTTTGTATGTGGTATGGAGTAGGGTTTCACTTTATTTATTTGCATGTGGATATCCAGTTGTCCCAGCACCAACTGTTGAAAAGACTGTTCTTTCCCATCGAATGAACTTGGCACCCTTGTCAAAAATCAATTGACTATAAATGTAAGGGTTTCTTTCCGGACTCTCAGCTCTGTTCTGTTGATCTGTATGTCTATTCTCATGCCAGTATCAAACTACCTTGATTACTTTAGGGTGCAGTAAGTTTTGAAATCCAGAAGTGTTAGTCCTCCAACTTTGTCTTTCTTTTTTCAAGATTATTTTGGCTGTTCTGAGCTCCTTGCATTTCCACATGAATTTTAGGATCATCTTGTCCATTTTCCTCCTCTTTCTTAGCCTTTTTCTCCCTCACTTTCCCCATATTTCTAACACCCTTGTTTTCAGGTTTCAGCTGCAAACAAGGTGCAGTCAGGGACTGTGACCAGAACAAGTTACTTCACCTCTGTGCAACAAAATGAATGTTATCTACTCCACAGGGTCATTATTGTAAAGATTAGATTAAATGCCACGATATATTAAAGGTCACGGAAGAGCCTGTGGATTGCTTAGTCAGTTCACCAGCTTGTAAACAAGTTGTAATAAAAACAACAAAACAAGAATGACCACTTTTTGTTTGCTGAAATATAGTAACTACCTCTTTAATAAATAAGACAATATATTTTTTCTTTTTTTTAAAAAATGTATTTATTTATTTATTTTTGGCTGAGTTGGGTCTTTGTTGCTGCGTGCGGGCTTTCTCTAGTTGCGGTGAACGGGGGCTACTCTTCATTGCGGTGCGCGGTCTTCTCACTACGGCAGCTTCTCTTGCTGCGGAACACAAGCTCTAGGCGCGCGGGTTTCAGTAGTTGTGGTGCGTGGGCCCAGTAGTTGTGGCTTACGGGCCCAGCCGCTCCGCGGCATGTGGGATCTTCCCGGACCGGGGCACGAACCCGTGTCACCTGCATCGGCAGGCGGACTCTCAACCACTGCGCCACCAGGGAAGCCCCGTTCCCCAAGTCTTTGCCTGCATCTGCTGTCTTGCCCTCCTGCCCCTCCTTCTCCTTCTCCTTCTCCTCCCCCTCCCCCTCCTCTTCCTCCCCCTCCCCTCCCCTATCCCTCTCCCCCTTCCCCTCCTTCTCCTTCTCCTCCTCCTTCTCTACCTAAATGTTAGCTCTCTTACCATATGATCCTGCAATCCCACTCCTGTGCATATATCTGGAGAAAAACATGGTCCAAAAGGTTACATGCGCCCCGATGTTCATTGCAGCACTGTTTACGCTGGTTATCCCTTTCTGTTCTTTCCTGGGACCTCCTACTTCTCCCACTCTGACTTTGCATAACTGCTCGGGCTGTTGGGATCCCCCCTTCCAGCAGGAACGTGCAGTTCCCATTTGGGGAGTCAGCATAAGTAGCTCCGTGGTGGCATCTACTCACTTACCTTTTGTAGATTTCAGCTTTTCCTTTTGTAAAATGGGTTGGTAGTCCCTGCCTTACTTACTTTCCCAGACAGAGCAGCGAGACTGGGTGTTTTTTTAAAAAGCTTCTTTGGGGGCTTCCCTGGTGGCGCAGTGGTTAAGAATCTGCCTGCCAATGCAGGGGACAAGGGTTCGAGCCCTGGTCCGGGAAGATCCCACATGCTGCGGAGCAACTAAGCCCGTCTGCCACATCTACTGGAGCCTGTGCTGTAGAGCCCACGAGCCACAACTACTGAGCCTGTGCTCTAGAGCCCTTGCTCCGCAGCATGAGAAGCCACCCCAACGAGAAGCACGCGTGCCGCAACGAAGAGTAGCCCCCACTCGCCGCAACTAGAGAAAGCCCGTGTGCAGCAATGAAGACCCAATGCAGCCAAAAATAAATAAATAAAAGAAATAAACTTAAAAAGAAATGCCTTAAAAAAAAATAAAGGGCCTTGGGAAAGCCCCTAAATAGTGTTACTAATTGGGGTGAGGCACCCCACCCCAAACCCTCCTGCCCAGTGACCTTCTGCCATCCCAGTGAAGTTGCAACACATGGTCAACGCGTGACGGCTTCCCACCCTGCTCAGGCCAGTCCTCACCCTTCTCCTGCGTGCTGCCTCTGTCTCTTCCATCTCCAGCCACCGCTCCCAGCACCCCCTGTTATAAAACCCAGACAGAGAGCAGGCTATCCCCTCTGAATTGTTGAGGAGCAAAGATTAGAAGCAGCTTCCTAAAATGGACTCAGTGAGAAGCCCTTGCATATGTAAAGGGCTCTCACTGAATGCTCCCCATCCTCTGCCAGGTGAGGGTCGTTACTGCTGGCTGGGGAGGGGAATGTGCAAAGCTAGTGAAGAGCTGAGTGGGGTACTCACCATATTTCACTCCATAAATAAGGACTATGAGATCAGGCACTGCTGGCCTCCCCAACTTCAGTCTTGTCCCCATCAGAGGACCTGCTGCATGGCTCCCCTGTGTACGCACTGACCCCAGTCATGCTGGGCAGAGACCACATGGGAGTCCCTGATCCAAAGGAGAGTGACTCAGAATCGGTCCATTATATATTCATTCTACAAACACTGGCCATGGGACAGGTGATCTGCACGGGACTTGGTGGGCGTGGAAATGAGACGTTGATCTCAAGGTGTTCGTGGTCAAGTGGGAGATGTAGACACACAGCTGGTCATCATCAGCCAGGTGATGTGGGCCACTGTGCTGCCACACAGGTGTGCTCCTGGGAGGCCACAGCAGGGAGGCTGGAGAAAACCAAGTATTTCCATGAGAGGTGAAATGGAGAGGATGCGAAGGGTTTGGGAATGGAAGCAGCAGTGACAAGAGTCTCTAAACATGGGGTCCCAGGCTGGGAGTCTGGAATGGGGGCGGAGGGTGGGTGGGTGGCATGTTCCACTCTGTCTGACACCTGAGCCGAGTATTATGGTTTACAAAGCCCCAGTGCGGTCCCCACTGCCTTTCATCTTCCAAACCTCAGCACAGCCAACCTCACACTCCACAAGTGCATGCACCACTCTCCCCCCAGAAGAACTGGCCAGTCCTCCCTATGTGCCTCACTCCCTCACACATACCCATTGTCTCAGATTGGGGTCCCCAAAGGAGACCCTGAGACGAGGATTCGTGGGCCAGTCGTTTATCAGGCAGAGCTTCCAGGGGAAGCCAGTAGGGGAGGGGGAAGCAGACCCCGAAGGGGAGGGGACAGCCAAGTCTTGCCTCACAGAGGGAAACTGGCTCCACCCCTCCAGGAACTCGAGAAACAGTACATGTCACGTTGGACCTGGAGTCTGTACCCCTCCAGCAGGCATTGGTCAAGGGCTTCCCTGAGGATGTAAGTTTCCAGGCACTTCCCACTTTCCTAGAGCCTGCAGGCTAGGTGGCTCCGGCAGCTTGGGGGTTGGGAATGCAAGGTCACCAAGAGCCGGTGCCGCATGAACATGGGAGGGGGGTCCGAGGAGATAGTAATGAACAATGACGGCATCTGCTTTCCTCTATGCCCACTCCGCCAGCACCTGTAATAGTTGATTCTGCACACTTGATCTCACATCTGCCTCCACAGTAGAAGCCTGGCACATGGCACATGCTTAACAAGAGTTGGTGAATGAATGAATGAATGAGTGGAAGGAGAGAGGATAACTTTACTCATTTTCAGATGAAGAAACTGAGGCTCAGTGAAGTGAATGACTTACCCAGGGTCCCACAGGAAATGAGCAGTGCAGCCAGGATCCCCATCGTGCATCCAACGCATTTGCACTTCACCCTCACAGGGCAATGCCCTCCCCCCGAGCCCTTTCTTAGAGTACAAGATAACCCCTGACTCAGCTAGCAACGACTTCCTTTTTGCGGATCTCAGAGGCTTCTAGGACTCTGAAGGAGGGGAGGGGAAGGCTCCCCGGGGAGGCTATATAAGCACATGTTTCCTCCTAGCTGCCCTGGTAAAGGCCAGAGGGTATCTGGAGTGCTCGCAGGGAACCACGCCCCTTGTCCCAGCCCCGCCCCTCCTGCCCCCAGCTTTGAGCTCTGAGCTGCCTTCTCTGCTCTCCAGGACATGGCAGCCCCCATGACCATGGCAACCAGCCTCCTGCTCATGGCGCTGTGCACCTACTGCATTGTCCCTGCAGGTAAGATCTCTGACCCCACCCTGGGTCTCTCACGCAGGACAGCCGTCCCAAGGGCATGGCTGGAATGGCACAGCAGAGGATGGAGGACCGAGCAGCCTGGGTCTGGAGGGGACTGCTGAGAAGGGGGCAGCCCAGTGGCTGGACTGGAGGTGTTTAGTGCAGGGGACGGGCTCCATGTTGAAGCCCAGAGTCTAGAGCAGGCTGGCAAAGAACTTGGCTCTTCGCTCTCCTGTCTTTTAGGCTCCATGATCATCCCCCCTTCCTGCTGCATAGCCTTCATTTCCAAGAAAATTCCTGAGAGACGAGTAATAAACTACCAGCTGTCCAACAGGAGTGTCTGCCCCAAGGCAGGAGTGATGTAAGAAACTACTGCTCCTCAGCCACCTGGCAGGAGGTGGGCAGGGAGACATGAGCCTTCAGGATCACTGAGAGCCCTGCTCTGTGATCCTGGGGAGGTCACCTCACCTCTCTGAGCCTCAGCTTCCTCATCCGTAAGATTAGGAAGAGGATTCAGAGTCAATAATCATGTATTGAGCACCAAATATATAAGAGGCACCATTCGGGCCATATAACATTCCCTTATCTAACCCTCTCAGCCATTCTATGAGCTAGGATTGATTATCCTCATTTTACAGGAGGCAATTAAGGCTCAGAAAGGTGACCTATTCAAGGTCACTTAGGACTCCAGATAACTTCAGAGTTACAAGACAGCAAATGTGAGCTCACTGTGTAAACAGTGGCATGCCCTAGAAATGTGATCTCTTCTTAACCCAGAAGGTAGTATTTATAATGCATAATCCTTTACCTGTAGTGAATTGTTTAAAGTTGTTAATACTTGTTTAATTTTTTTTACACTATAGCATTTATGCAATGGTTTACAGAATTCATGGAATTATTTTTATCAGTATGGAAATTAATTAAAACTTTGAATCTTAATTTTGTCTGCATCTTTGAGAAAAAAAATTAATTATTAACCGTAATTTTCCCCACTGGCTCCAGACCCAGCTCCACAGCCTGGCATCCACCGCTCGGAGCTGGCTTGGAAAATGGCATCCCACTGCCCACTCCCAGCTCTGGCATCCTTATCGGCCACGCTTCCTTGCACACTGTGCGAACTGGAGGTCTTTTTTCTTTGGGGTTTTCAATGCATCTTCTCTCGTCCCTGTGAGCAGACATTGTGTCTCTCTCTTCAGACCCAGTGTTATCTACAGGCAGGGCTGGGCCTCCCCCATATGACAAGGAGGTTACTGAATGTGAACGTGAGGTTATTGAAACAAAGAGATGCAGACGCACAGAGAGGAGACATTGTGTCAGGAACCTGCCAGGAGGCTGGGACAGCAGCGTGTCCTCTGGGCTTCCACATGACCTCCTCAGAAAGTGAAGGGATCCAAACCCCCTGCCAGACCTCACATGTACCCTGTCACTCTTCCCACAGCTTCACCACCAGGAAGGGCCAGAGGTTCTGTGGCAACCCCAAGTTGCTGTGGGTCCAGAGGTACATGAAGAACTTGGATGCCAAGCAGAAGAAAGCCTCCACTAGGACCAGAGTGATGGGTGCCAAAGTCGCTGTCCAGAGGCACCCTGCCAACAGTACCTTCATTTAACCCCTGCCCGGCCCCTAGCCCTGAGCTTGGGCCTGGGTCTCGCCTCCTAAAAGGCTGCTTGGGGCCTGGTGAGCCAGCGGTGATAGGCAAAGGGCTAATGGTTTTGTTTCTTAGCATCATTCTCAGGGGATGTGTCTAATCTGTTTTAAAAACCCAAGGCAGGGGAGGCCTGCTCCTGGGGGCTGAATGAGGGCTCCAAGCATCCCGGGCCTCTTGCCTTTCCTGACCTGGGGGAGAAGGTCCCAGAAGGAGGGCCATGGCGGTCCTTTGTCCTCACCCTGAGCTGGAGCTGGCACTTCTCTGACTTCTGGGTTCCATCAGAGCCCAAGTGCATGAGTCCTACCCTACAGACAGACTCTGCTTGTACCTTAGCCTGCAGCTGTCTTCTATGGGCCCTCTGGTCTTGCAGTGGAGCCTACAGGCTGTCTGCCTATCTGTCTGGGGATGGGTGACCTCTCAACACCCATAGCTCTCCATTACAGTGGGGATGCTCCTGGCCTGTCCCACTTACAGCCTCCCAGGTGAATAAAAACCCAACAAAAGCATAGGGCTCTTTGCTGCGTTCACTGCCAGATCCTGGCCCTCCTTGCACACCTCTCGTGGGATACGACTAATAAAGTTTTTCAGGAACTCATTGGTTTTTGTATAATGAAATGGACCTGGAGGACCTGGATGAGGGGCCAGCCTGGGGAGTTGAATTCCTTTGTGAAGATATGGGTTTAAGGAGATGTTTTGCTTCATGGCACAGCGTGTTCCATGCTACTTTAGGGACAAAGACCCTCTCTGCCTTTAAGGCTGGTCTTTCCCCACATTTTGGTGAGGGGAAGATGGGGTGGGAGCTGAGGGGGGAGAGGATCCCAGCTTTTTCTTTTTTTTTCTATACTATGTGATTTGTATGTCGAGTGTAGATGGACACACTTGCTGTTCTCAAATAACAATCTAAGTAAAATGTGATTTCTCCTTCGAAGGTGGTCGTGTCTTGCCTGTTCTCATCTCCCTTGGGCGGCAGAGTTGGGGTGTCAACAGTGGAGCACCTGCCCCAGAAATCACCCTGAGTTGCCCATCTGAGGCTGGGGGGGAATGAAGACAGCCTGAGCACAGGGTATCCCAGGAGTGGTCTTGGTCTGCCCTTGGGAGTCCTGTTATGATCCCTGAAAAACATACATGCATAGCTGGATTCAATTAAATTTGTAAAAAATTTTGACAGAACATATTATTGCACAAGGAGCTGTTTAGGCATCAAAAGACTATTAAATTATAAATGGTGGTTGGCCTCTGGCTTCAAAGGATTAGGGAGAAAAATAACACATCCACACTCACAAATCAAGAGCAGTGTGGGTTTAATACCAATCCTGATTGATAAGCTGCATGACTTTGAAATATGTTACTTAACCTCTCTGAGCCTCAGTTTCCCTCATCTGTAAAATGCGGATAAGGAAACCTTCCCATTTTGTTTGAGTTTTCCCCAGAAGCACTCCCTGAAAACAAAGATTTGGGTTCTGATATTATATTTGGGAGGTACAGGAAACAACACCAGGAAAATGAGGAGGTAATACAAGGGAAGGAAAGCTGCCAGTAAGAGTGTGTTATCAAGCAGAGGGGAATTAGAGCTCCAGCCACAGGGCAGTGGTGTGAGACCCACCCCTCAGAATTACACTCCCTCCATTAGTCATTGTCAGCTGCGGGGAGGGTCGGTCTTCCTGCAGGTGGGAGCAGGGCAACCTTCCACGGTTCAAAACAAGCCTTCAGGTACAGAGAGTCTGCAGAGCACAGGAAAGGCCTGGCAGCAGACTAAGTTTCTTTTAACTCGATACAAAGCAGAATCAAGGGTAGCGTTAAACAACAAGAAAGGACATTCTGATGGGGGAAGAGAGCCTGCAGAAATCCTCGGCCCAGGGCTGGCCTCTGAACGGTGATTGAGCTTTCACTCTCTAAAGAATCATGTTTCTTCTTCTTCTTTTTAAAAAGTCTTTGCTTCCTTTTTTTTTTTTGGCTGTGCCGCGCAGCTATGAGGGATCTTAGTTCCCCACCCTCACCCCCGACCAGTTCCCAAGCAGTGGAAGCACAGAGTCCTCACCCCTAGACCGCCAGGGAATTCCCACAGAGTGTTTTTCTAAGGATGGAAGAGAGCTGGTGTCTTCAGGTGAGAGACGGAACTACAAACAGACATTGGCCAGCCTGTGGGTGACAGCAGAACGCACGGCCTCTGCAGCAAAAACCCAGAATCATGAGGTTGGTCAGTGACTGCCAGCTTCCTAATTGTCCCCTTTCTCCAGCTCAGAACCAACCAGAGAAGGCCAAATATACTCCCGAATCAATCACAGAAGATGTCTGCTTCTAATTATCCCGCCTCCAGCTTCCCGGGCCAACAGCCTCCATTCAAGATATACCTGTGCTTTCCCTCTGGTCCTCTCTGAAGCTCTCCCACTCCCTGGAGGCCTGTGAGTCTCTGCCAAACACAGGTGATGCGTGTGATTGCCTTGCTAGGCAAGCACTAAATAAACTACCTTTGCTGGTTCCCATCTGATGGTTCTCATTTATTTCATCAGGGAAGCTGTAAAATCTGGTACAGTTGCAGCCAGGGCCATGGAAGGATTGGAGAGCCTCCAAGAGTGTGCAAAGCTGGAACCCTGTCTTTCTGCTGGCAGGTGTGTCTCCTGGGCCAGCCTCTTTGGAGGACCGTCTGGTAGCATATGTTAAAATGCTAGACACACATACTGGGACTTCCCTGGTGGTGCAGTGGTTAAGAATCTGCCTGCCAATGCAGGGGACACGGGTTTGAGCCCTGGTCCAGGAAGATCCCACGTGCCGCGGAGCAACTAAGCCCGTGCGCCACAACTACTGAGCCTGCGCTCTAGAGCCCGCGAGCACAACTACTGAGCCCACACACCACAACTAGTGAAGCCTGCGTGCCTAGAGCCTGCCCTCTGCAACAAGAGAAGCCACTGCAGTGAGAAGCCTGCGCACCGCAAGAGTAGCCCCCCTCTCGCTACAACTAGAGAAAAGCCCGCGCACAGCAACGAAGACCCAATGCAGCCAAAATAAATACATACATACATATATACATACATACACACATATGCCATTGACCCAGCAGTTCCACCTCCAGAAACGTGTCCTACACATTTGCACAGAGGTTCGTGTACAAGGTTGCAGGCAGCACTACTTGTGGTTATAGAAACCTAATTGCCAATTCATGGGGGACTCGGCAAAGATCTAAACCAAGGTGCACAAGGACGTGCACTGTATGATCCTATTCATGCAAAAAAGAAAGATACACGTATGCTTAGCAACTTGATGGATGCAAACTATCAAAGTTGTGTTGACTGAAAAAAATACACAGTGTGATGGAGCAACTAAGCCCGTGAGCCACAGCTACTGAGCCTGCGCGTCTGGAGCCTGTGCTCCGCAACAAGAGAGGCCGCGACAGTGAGAGGCCCGCGCACTGCGATGAAGAGTGGCCCCCGCTCGCCGCAACTAGAGAAAGCCCTCGCACAGAAACGAAGACCCAACACAGCAAAAATAAATAAATAAATTTATATAAAAAAAAAAATACACAATGTGAGAGTTGTGAGTTACGTTTTACAAACTTAATGAGGGGCAAAATGAGGACTATAGTCCAGGAGACAGCATTTCAGATAGCTCTGAGAAACTGCTCCAAAGAGGTAGGGGGGAAGACGACTATATATGTGATTTTGGTGAAGGGGGAGTACATGCAATCAAGCACTTTTTTTTTTTTTTTTTTGTGGTACGTGGGCCTCTCACTGCTGTGGTCTCTCCCGTTGTGGAGCACAGGCTCTGGACGCGCAGGCTCAGCGGCCATGGCTCACGGGCCCAGCCACTTCGCGGCATGTGGGATCTTCCCGGACCGGGGCACGAACCCGTGTCCCCTGCGTCGGCAGGCGGACTCTCAACCACTGCGCCACCAGGGAAGCCCAAGCACATATTTTTTGCAGAAGGCTCTGCTAGTCTCGAGGAGCAGATGTCACCATGAAGGATTTTAGTGCTTTTCTAGATACAAGGAGATGCAAGAGTTGGGCTCATAAAGTCTTCTCCTGAAAATATCTAACTATCTAAAGACAGGTTCTGCCAGTTTTTCCCAGAGCACAGAGGGCCTCATTCCTGATCTCCACCCTGAACTCCTTTCAGGGGGTGTCAATGGTCATCAGCTGCAGCAGCTCATAATTTGATCCTTGTAGAGGTAGAGGGCAAGTGCCAATTTGTAGGTGACAGGTGGTTGCCTTAGGCAAGTCAGACTGGGAGTCAGGGAGAGAGAAGATACATCTTTATCAGTACTTTTCTGGGGTGTTTAAACTTCTTGCTATGTGCATTTATCCCTTTTGTAATAAAAACTAGTGTACAGAAGCTGTCGATGCATTGCCCGTGTGCCTTTCCCTCGGACTGTATCTTTCATCATGCTCCTGACTTCTTCCAACAGCCAGGAGGATCTGCGTCTCTGGGCCTGGGTGCTTCGCCCCAAAGGCTGCTCTGCTGGGTCAGGCCAGGAGTGCCAGGGAATGAACAGCCCCCGGGCAGCCCTCAACCAGCAGCTAATTAAAGTGGGTGTCTAACCACCATCCCAGGTCCCTAACTCCCTGGTCGGAATAGCTCTAGGGAGTGTGTTCTCCGCTGTCTGCCAATCGTTGCCCTGTTTCCCAATCAGTCACTGGCTTGACAACACACGCTTCTGGCTGCCTGCCCTTCTTGCCGGTGTCTCTGCCTCTCCTGAATAAACTACATACTCCCAAACCCTTGTCCCAGGGTTTGTATTTGGGAGAATACAAACCAAGTCAACTAGTTTAGATGACAAATAAATAAATAAATAAAGGAGAAATGACTTGGTCTAGGAAGTCAGATGGACCTGGATTTGATCCCAGCCTCCTCGGTTTCTGGTTGTGTGGTGCTGGAGGAATCTAATTGAGCTCTCGGGCCTTAGTTTCCACATCTGTAAAATGAGCATAATGGAAGTACCTATTTCATGGGTGGTCTGTGAGTATTAAACAGGCAATTAATGCATGGGAAGCATTTAGCTGAATGCCTGGCACGTAGTAAAGGCTGTGGGCAGGCTCAAGTTTAGGCAGAAGGCAGAGAAGCTGAAGCTGGTCTTGCTGTGGCCAGGACACCCAGCTAATACTTCTATGGCCACTCCAGTGGCTCTGTGCTCCCTGCTTCCTCCTGTCTCATTTCTCTGGTGGCCATTAAATGCCTCTGGAGAAAGGAGGCACTGATTGGAGTGCTGATCATGGGGCACCTGAACTGTCCACCAGAAGTCCTGGCCTGCCTTGGCCCGATCTTGCTTTGGGATGCGAGCCTTGGCCGTGGATGGCCAGTCTGTGTGTGGGGAGGTCACATCTCCTGCCCTGGTTCTGGGCGGACCACCAGCACAATGACAATGCACTGAGTCACCCACAGTTTTTCTCAAGCTACCTTGAGATATTCTGGAGATGGAGGGGTGCCAGAAGCTGCTGTGGTCAGGGAGGGACCGGGCTTAATTTGTGGCCACGTTAAGCCAAAGTTGGTCTGTGTTTGGGAGAGTGCTCCACCCTGGACAAAACCTGTCCTATGACCCACTGAAACTGAGTTCATTAAGCTCTGCTATAGCCCATGGCTGGTATATCAAAAAGTATATCATACTTTTATATACTATATGGTATATCATAATCCAAGGGTGGAAGAGGAAGCAAGCACAGGTGAGACCTTGAGTCCAAGGGGTGGGAGGAGGAACAAAGAAGACCCACAGAACAGCAGTTCTCAACCCTAGCGGGGCTTTAGAATCAGAATCTGACTTAAAATGAAGATTCCTGGGCCCTGCCCCATACGTGATGACTCTGCTGGGATGTGGCCCAGAAATCTGCATTCTTGAAGAAGTTGCCCCAGTTGGCGCAGCCACCATCGAAAACTGTATGGAGCTTTTTCAAAAACGTAGAAACAGAACTGCCATACGATCCAGCAATTCCACTTCTGGGTATTTATCAGAAGGAAATGAAAACACTTACTTTAAAAGATATCTGCACCCCGATGTTCATTGCAGCGTTATTTAAAACAGCCAAGACATGGAAGCAGCCTAAGTGTCCACTGGAGGATGAATGGATAAAGAAAAAAATACACACACACACATACACACAGTGGAATGTTAGCCATAAAAAAGAATGAAACCTTGCCATTTGTGACAACATGGATGGACCTTGAGGGCATTGTGCTGAGCGAAATAAGATAGACAGAGAAAGACAAATGCCATCTGATCTCATTTATATGTGGAACCTAAAACACAATAAAACAAAAATTCCCAGACTCATAGATACAGAGAACAGATTGGTAGTTGCCAGAGGTGGGGGCTCGGGGTTGGGCAAAATGGGTGAAGGAGGTCAAAGGTACAAATTTCCAGTTATAAGATGAATAAGCCCTGGAGATATAACGTACAGCATGGTGACTGTAGTTAACAATACTGTATTGTATATTTGAAAGTTGCTAAGACAGTAGATCTTAAAAGTTCTGCTCACAAGAAAAAAAAATGTGTAACTCTGTGTGGTGATGGATGTTAACTTGTTGTGGCAAACATTTCACAGTGTATACATATATCAAATTATTGTGTCATACACCTAAAATGAATACGTTATACATCAATTATATTGCAATTAAAAAAAAAAAGTAGTCCAGGCGATTGTCACGGCCAGCCAGGTTGACAGACTTTATCTCCCACTCTGGCAGACAAGGGACCGGGGAGAAGAGAGGGACCTTGGGCTTCATCTGGCACAGGAGGACCAGTTGAGAAGTGCTGAGCTGGGTTAAGTGACTCAGGACCCCTGCTTGGGGGCAGGGGCAGCTGTTGAGCAGAGTCTGGTCTCAGCCACCTCTCCTTCCAGGTGGCAGCTGGAGCAGCAAAATAATGTTGGGGTCATAATAAAGTCTTTTTTTTTAAATTGAGGTATAGTTTATGTACAATATTATATAAGTTTCAAGTGTACAACATAGTGATTCACTTTTTAAAGGTTATATTCCATTTATAGTTATTTCAAAATGTTGGCTACATTCTCTGTTTTGTACAGTATGCTTTTGTAGCTTATTTATTTTACACATAGTACTTTGTACCCCTTAATCCCCTCCCCCTATATTTCCTCTCCCCCCTTCCCTCGCCCCACTAGTAATCACTAGTTTGTTCTCTATATCTGTGAATCTGTTTCTTTTTTGTTATATTCACTAATTTGTTTTATTTTTAATTTATTTTTAATTTTTTATTGAAGTATAGTTGATGTACAATATTATATGTTACAGGTGTACAATATAGAAATTCACAAGTTTTAAAGGTTATACTCCATTTATAGTTCTTGTAAAATATCGGCCATATTCCCTGTGTTGTACAATATATCTTTGCAGCTTATTTTTGTTACACATAGTAGTTTGTACTCTTAATTCCCTACCCCTATATTGCACCTTTCCCAGTCCCTCTCCCCACTGGTAACCACTAGTTTGTTCTCTAAATCTATGAGTCTGTTTCTCTTTTGTTATATTCACTAGTTTATTTTTTAGATTCCACATATGTGATATCATACAGTAATTGTCTTTCTCTATCTGACTTATTTCACTTAATATAATACCCCCAAGTCCTTCCATGTTGTTGTAAATGGCAAAATTTCATTCTTTTTATGGCTTAATATTCCATTTCATTGTGTGTGTGTGTGTGTGTGTGTGTGTATATCTCACATCTTCTTTTTCCATTCTTCTGTTGATGGACACTTAGGTTGCTTCCATATCTTGGCTGTTGTAAATAGTACTGCCATGAACATTGGTGTGCATGTATCTTTTCAAATTAGTGTTTTCGGGCTTCCCTAGTGGTGCGGTGGTTGGGAGTCCGCCTGCCAATGCAAGGGACACGGGTTCGTGCCCCGGTCCGGGAGGATCCCGCGTGCCACAGAGCGGCTGGGCCCGTGAGCCATGGCCGCTGGGCCTGCACGTCCGGAGCCTGTGCTCTGCAGCGGGAGAGGCCGCAACGGTGGGAGGCCCGTGTACAGCAAAAAAAAAAAACCCACAAAAAACCCAAATTAGTGTTTTCTTTTTTTTTCGGCTCTATACCCAGGAGTGGAATTGCTGGGTTATATGGTAGTTCTATTTTTAGTTTTTTGAGAGACCTCCATACTGCTTTCTGCAGTGGCTGCACCAATTTAAATTCCTACCAACAGTGTACAAGGGTTCCCTTTTCTTCACATCCTCACCAACATTTGTTATTTGTGTTCTTTTTGATGATAGCCATTCTGACAAGTGTGAGGCGATATCTCATTGTGGTTTTAATTTGCATTTCTCTGATGATAAACAGTGTTGAGCATTTTTTCATGTGCCTGTTGGCCATCTGTATGTCTTCTTTGGAAAAATGTCTGTTCAGGTCTTCTGCCCATTTTTTAATTGGGTTGTTTTTTTGATGTTGAATTGTATGAGCTGTTTATGTATTTTTGGATATTAACCCCTTATTGGTCATATCATTTGCAAATATTTTCTTCCATTCAGTAAGTTGTCTTTTCAACTTGTTGATGGTTTCCTTTGCTGTGCAAAAGCTTTTAAGTTTAATTAGGTCCCATTTGTTTATTTTTGCTTTTATTTCCTTTGTTTTAGGAGACAGATCCAGAAAAATATTGCTATGATGTCAAAGAGTGTTCCGTTTATGTTTTCTTCTAGGAGTTTTATGGTTTCTGGTCTTACATTTAGGTCTTTAACCCATTTTTAGTTTATTTTTGTATATGGTATTAGAGAATGTTGTAATTTTATTCTTTTACATGTAGCTCTCCAGTTTTCCCAGCACTACTTATTGAAAAGACTGTCTTTTCTCCATTATATATTCTTGCCTCCTTTGTCATAGACTAATTAACCATAAGTATGTGGGCTGTCTATTCTGTTCTGTTGATTTATGTGTCTGTTTTTATGCCAGAACCATACTGTTTTGATTACTGTCACTTTGTAGTAATGAAACAGGAGGGAAGGGGGCAGGGCACAACCTTTAAAAGAATGACATAGCCCGAGGACACAACATAAACTGATTAGAACGAAATAGGTTCAAGATGGTGGATGGGTCGACTTCCACTAGACCTTGAGCCTCATTGTAACACATTAGCAAGCTAAATGATGCACCCACAGGTGCCATGACAGTTCCAAGGCTGACAATAAAAGGTCCAAAAGTGGGTGGTGGCCCAATTCCTGGAAATCCCCATCCCT
Organism: Mesoplodon mirus; assembly: GCF_964341445.2. Taxonomy (NCBI): domain Eukaryota; kingdom Metazoa; phylum Chordata; class Mammalia; order Artiodactyla; family Ziphiidae; genus Mesoplodon; species Mesoplodon mirus. The sequence goes on from NC_138991.1 coordinate 36,053,365, forward strand.
TCCCCCAAATATCTGGAATACTCCCCCCACTTATTAGCCTATGAAATTACCCACCCCTATAAAAACTGACAACCCCATACTCTGGTGCTGCTCTCGCCTTCTGAGATGGCCCACACTCTGTCTGTGGAGTGTGTTTCTCTCTAAATAAATCCACTTCTTACCTATCACTTTGTCTCTTACTGAATTCTTTCTGCGATGAGACATCAAGAACCTGAGCTTCATTAAGTCCTGAGACCAAGTGAGTGATCTCAGTTAAAAGACCATGGGTTCAAATCCCAATCTGGGTTTTGTCTGGGTTCAAGTCCAGGCACATGGGTTCAAGTCCCAATCTGAGTTGCACGGTTTCAATATAGTCTGAAGTCAGGGAGTGTGATTCCTCCAGCTCTGTTCTTTCTCAAGATTGTTTTGGCTATTCGGGGTCTTTTGTGTTTCCATACAAATTTTAAAACTATTTGTTCTAGTTTTGTGAAAAACGCCCTTGGTGTTTGATAGGGATTGTATTCAATCTATAGATTGCCAAGGGTAGTATGGTCATTTTAACAATGTTAATTCTTCCAAATCCACATCATAAAGTCTTATACTTGCTCAAAGCCTTCAAAGTTTTCAGAGCTTCATCCCCTCCCTTCTCCTCTTTCTTCTCCTCCCTGGGTTTTTCTCCTCTCTCCCACCAGCCAGTCTTCCGACTGGGTTCAGCAAGGCTCCACCCACCTTGAGAGGACAACCATGTGACGGACGATGCGAGTCCCTGCACAGCTGTCCGCCCGGTGATTGGTTCCCTCGGAGAGGCAGCCTCTCTCTCCTTCCCCATTCCCACTTCTTTCTTGGAAACAGATGTGCTGGGAGAGGTTATTGGCAAGAGGCTTGTTTGGCAGAGGAAGATGTTTTGCTGTCAGAACTTCTGGACTCATTGCAGATCTAAGTCTCAACTCTTGCAAAGCTATTTGTTCCAAAGAATTCCATGGCCTTGTTTCTCCAAGGCCTAGTTAAAAGGCAGTTATCTGGGAATTCCCTGGCCACCCAGTGGTTAGGATTCTGCACTTCCACTGCCAGGGGCCCAGGTTCAATCCCTGGTCAGGGAATTAAGATCCTGCAAGCGGATCAGCCAAAGAAAAAAAAGGGAGTTATCTAAATTCCCAGAATTACAGGCTTATCAGTTTCCAGGAAATCCCTTCAGAATATATGCAGCATTTGCCCCCCTAAAGCTGTGTGCCTGGGTCTTTCAACCCAGCATTCCACCCAAGACACCGGCAAGACTCGGAGGAAAACGAGACCGCGAAATGACCCCAGACACCCTCCCCACCTCGACTCCTGATCAATCCCATTTCTACTCTTGCTGCTCCTTCTTTTTTTTTTTTTTAATACATCCTTATTGGTGTATAATTGCTTCACGATGCTGTGTTAGTTTCTGTTGTACAACAAAGTGAATCAGCCATATGTATACATATATCCCCATATGCCCTCCCTCTTGAGCCTCCCTCCCACCCTCCCTATCCCACTCCCCTAGGTCGTTGCAAAGCACCAAGCTGATCTCCCTGTGCTATGCTGCTGCTTCCCACTTTGCCAAGGGGAATAACCACTTTCAAAAAAGCTTTTTTTGGCCTCTACATTTCCTGATTCTAGAGAAAAAATATCTTGTGACTGGCTTTCCCTGGAAATCTCATCATTCTTCTCCTGGCTTTCTAAATTCAGAATAATGATAAGCCCTATGGAACAAGCACTTCTTGTCAGGATGCTGTGGGTATGGCCCCATCGAGATATCACCCAGTGACCTCTTTCCAAGAGTCACCTGGAGAAACTTCTCTCGGGCCTCAGAATTGGGAAGAGCACGAATCCCATGCAACCAGCGGTTCGTTTTTATGTTGTTTATGTTGTGAATCTTGGGACTGATTGCACTTTCCATTCTGTATTGGCTCATTGAAAGTCTGCCAGCCCTCGCAGCCTGACAGGTGCACCTGCACCTTATCTATCCAGTCCTTATTAGCCCTTTGCTTTGATGTCCTGCTTAATTGCGGAGTCATTTGGCTCCAGGACAGAGCCTGAAGCAAGTTAACCTTAAGGCCCTTTTTCAGGGTAGGGGCCCAGGGGACAGGACCCTAAGACACTCAGAGGCACAAGGCACAGGCATAAGACAGACCTGGCTTTGAACCTTGGCTCTGCCACCTGCTAGCTGTGTGACCTTGAACAAATCACTTGCCTTCTCTGAACCTCAGTTTCTTTGGATGAAAAGGAAGGATAAGAAAACCTCCCTCACAGAACTGCCATGAAGATAGATGGAGTAGCTGGTAACAAACCGAAAAAGGTTTGTCTATTTCCAATTCCTGGAAACATGTTTTCTTTTCTTGATTCCATCCTGCTTCTGTTAGACGCAAACTAGGACACTGCCTACCTCCTGGGGGAGCTTCTCAGCTCTGGTGAAACCCTCCTAACACACTGTGCCTCCTTCTGGCCTCTCCCCCTCCCTGATCGATGTCCCACTGCGACAGCAGGTGGGGGGTTCACGTCCATTTACTCAGCTTTGGTAAGGACAGGGCTGGGGTCTTGTCTACCATGCACCTCCAGAGCCTTTGACAGATCCTGGGCCCCTGGTAAGAACTCAACAAACGTTTGTGCCATAAATGGGTTCCAGACTCTGTGCTGAAGGCTTGTGAAGACAAACAAGGAGGCTTCGTACTGGTCTTCCACGTCCCACCTTGTCCCTCTCTAGTGCATCCTCCATACAACAGCCAGGGAAGTCTTTATAAATCCCTCCTCTAACTTTATCCCCTGCTTTAAACTCCTTAATATCTCCCCATAGTGTTTAGGATAAAGAGGAAAATGCTTGACCCATGCTCTGTACAGGAGGCAGTAGAATGCAGTCAGAGGGGATTCACCACGGGCCCCTCACTTGCAGGGTCCCTTCGAGAGCCCTGCGCCTCATTTGGTAGCATTGTGTCTTTTTTAAAAAAAGAGGGCCACCAAATTGTATAAGCGTTAGTTTCCACCAAACCCAGATCTGCCCCTAAGCCTGGAGGTGAAGAGCATGAGTTTTGGAGCCAGACTACCTGCATTCGCATTGTGGTGTCACCACTTACAGGTGTGCCGCAGTTTCCTCGCCTGTAAAAAGAGAATACATAGTAACAGATCTGCCGTATAGGGCTGTGTTAGGAGCTCACTGGGTGAAGCACTGTAGGACAGTACCTGGCGTGTAGCCAGCTCCAAGGGTTCTCTGCTGAAAAACAGGGTCCTGCATGATTCAATTCAATCCATGGAGAGACACAGGTCATTGCCAAGGCTATGGCCAGGCAGGGAGAGAGCAGGATGAGCAGGACCCAGGAGGCAGTCAGAGGGCCAGGAAGCTTGGAGATGCAGTCCATGGCGGTCAACCCCAAGCACTGAGCAGGGCAGAGGAGGGTAGAGAATCACACATTTCAGGGGCAGAGTGTGTGTGGGTGCGCGCGTGTGCGCGCATGTGCTTGCAAACATGCGTGCGTGCATGCAATTGGAGAATAAGCAGCACGCTGTCCTTCAGGGTTTAGTGCAAAGGCCACTTTCTTTAAAGGAAGATTTTCTGACTCCCTAGCCTGGTTCACATGCCCTTAGTTTACACTCTTAAAGCTCCCTGTGCTTCTCCACCCAGGTAGCATTAATAATCTATTGAGTAATTGCTTTCTGCTCAGTCTAGTCCCTCCACTAGAATATACACTTCCCAACAGCAAGGACAGTGTCTGTCTTGTTCACCTGTGGATCTCAGCATCTAGCATAGTGCAGAAATCACAAAAAAGTTTACTGAATGAGTCAGTGATGAAACGAATGGAAAGAATTCACTGGCCAGGAAGGAGGTCAGATAAGAAGGCTGATGAGTGTGCAAGGGATGAGGATGGTGTCTGTGATTCAACACGGCACAATGTCCTCTGGAAACCAGGGGAGGGCTACCCAGTCCAGCTTGGAATGGAGGATGGAGGAAAGCTTCTGTGAGTTGGTGACATAGGTCATAGGTACAGAGGGGTGAAGTCTTTGCAGACACAGAATGGGGCATTCTGCCCCCAGTGGAAGGATATTCGGTCCCTACCCGTGAGTCCACATGTAGCAGATACTGGGGGTGCCCAGCTCACATCCTTCAGCACCCACCCTCCCATTCTCACTGTTCCTTCTATCCTCCCTCAGCACACACCTGAGGTGCTCCACCTGAGGGCTCCCTCTTGGCCCATGTGCAGGGCCGGCCCAAGTGCCCCCAGCCAGTGGCGATGGGTGGGAAGGCTGCAACTTCCTTGCCTTCAACTGCAAGGACTCTGGCTGTAGTCCACAGGTCTGACTGAGCCCCAGCTGCCTACAAGGAACATGCTTGATAAAGTGCCCTTTCTTTTTTTTTCTTTTTTTTTTTTTTTGCGGTACGCAGGCCTCTCACTGTTGTGGCTTCTCCCGTTGCGGAGCACAGGCTCCGGACACGCAGGCTCAGCGGCCATGGCTCACGGGCCCAGCCACTCCGCGGCATGTGGGATCTTCCCAGACCAGGGCACGAACCCATGTCCCCTGCATCGGCAGGCGGACTCTCAACCACTGAGCCACCAGGGAAGCCCAAAGTGCCCTTTCTTTATCAGCTGCCCTCCCATCTCTGTCTCACTTCCCCACACCCCAGCTGGCATTTCCCGAAATTTCCACCCCAGTATGTTTGCACTCAAATTCTTGTCTCAGGATCTGCCTCTGGGAGAACCCAACCCTAGAAACAAGGAGGAGGGGACAAGCCTTCACTGAAGTGTGAGGCTGTGTCACTCAGCTCGGGCTGCTGTGACAAAATACCACAGGCTGGGCAGCTAAAACAATAGACATTTATTTTCTCACGGTTCTAGAGGCTGGGAATCCAAGGTGTCAGCAGGATTGGTTTCTCCGAGGCCTCTCTCCTTGACTTGTAGACAGCCGTCTTCTCCTGGTGTCCTCAAACCATCTTGTTTCTATGCACGCACATCCCTGGTGTCTCCTCCATTTCTTATAAGGATACTAGTCCTGTTGGATCAGGGCCCCAACCTTATGACCTCATTTGACCTTAACTACCCTTTGAAGACACTGTCTCCAAGTATAGTCACATTGGGGGTTAGGGCTTCAACATATGAATATGAGGGGAACACAATTCAGTCCATAAAGAGGGGAACTAGGAAGAAGCAGCTCATCTAAGAAAGGAGGGCCTAGAGAGGCAAGGTAGGCTGCTGAAGCCCAGTGCCCATGACAACAGAACAGTAGGCCTGATTCTAAAAGAGTGTCCATAGCAGTGGAAATACAGATGACAGTTCAGAACTTGGGAACCACATGGGATGGAGGCTCTGAGAAATCCCTACATATGTGCTGGGAGCCCAGCCAGCAGGTTGGAAGGTAGGGGCAGAGGCTTCAGCCATAGGGAAGGGGCTGGGAGGAACAGTGGGATCCAGGGCCACCAGTCATGGGCTGGCATTAAGGACATACTCAAGGCCCTGGCCAGATGGGCCTGTTACACAAGTACCAAGGAGGAGGGGTTTCAGCAGAAGTCCACTTATAGACATGCTCCTTGGCTGAAGGGACCCAAATGTCTCATAAATACATAATTACTAACCATAAAGCGGGAAAGATGATAAATAGGACTACATTGAGATTTGGAACTTATATTCATTAGAAGACACCAATAAGAGAGTGAAAAAGCAATCTGCAGGCCCACAAAAGATTTTTGCAATACATCTGTACTAGGTTGAATCATACTCCCGCCCCGAATTCACATCCACTCAGAACATCAGAATGTGACCTTATCTGGAAATAGGGGTTTTTGCAGATATAATATTTAAGCTAAGAAGAGGTCTTAACATGGACTCCTGGGGTGCCCCAGATCCAGGGACTATGGCAGAAAAGGCAAACTCTAGAGGACAAGCAGGAGTCTAGAAGTTGCAGTTGAGCCATGACTCTTGGTATGGACTCTGCCAGGTCCGGGAGAGTCAGGGTTTGGAAGAAGAAAGCAGAAACAGTGCAAACAAGATGCAGACTGATATGACAGCCAGCCAGCGCTTTTCTTTGAAATGGGAAACATTCTGAGTACAAAAGAAGGAGGAGGAAGGAAAGGAAATGAGAAGGTCATGACTCTGATAAAACATTTTCTTCATTGCATAGTGATTTGCTTTATTTGCAGTATCATTTCCTTTCCCTTCACTAATTTATTGAAATATAATACACGAGTCCTCAGGGTAGAGCTCAATGAAGTTTCACAAGGATAAAAGGATCCATTAGCACCCTAATCAAAGAACAGAGCCTACCAGCCCCCTAGAGCTCCCCCTTGGACGTTCCTTTCTTCTAGTCACTATGTCCAAGGGGTAACGCTATTCTGACTTCCATCATTATAGGTTAGTTTTTCTTATTTGGTACTTTATATACATGCAACCCTACAATATTTTTCTTTCATGTCTGGCTTCTTTTCCTCAGCATTAGGTCATGAGATACATCCACATGGTTATGTGTAATTGCAGCTCATTCTTATTGTTGTATGGCATTGTATTACATCAATACACCAAAATTTATTTGCCATTCTATGTTGATGGATAGTAGGGTAGTTTCCAGCTTGAGGCTATTACAAACAATGTCTTTTGGCGCACGTATATACACTTTTCTGATGGGTATACACCTAGGAGTAGAATTGCTGGATTGTAGAATATGTGTATGTTCAGTTTTAGTAACTATTGCCAAGAGTTTTCCACTCCCGCCGGCAGTATGTGAGTTTCCTGTGTGTCATATTCTCGTTGCCATTTAGTATTTTCCATCTTTTTCATTTTAGTCATTCTGGTGGGTATGTAAGTAATATCACATTACAGTTTAAGTTTGCATTTCTCTGATGACTCATACAATCAAGCCCCTTTCCCTTCATCATTGGGGTTTCCTCTTCCATAAAATGTTTGAGTTTTGGCCACTTTTTTTCTATTGGGTTGTCCGTCTTTTTCTTGTTGATTTCTAGTGTTCCTTATATATTCTGAATTCTCGTCCTTTTACAGATAATAGGTTGCATTCATTTCTTAGGGCTTCTGAAACAAATGACCACAAACCAGGTGGCTTAAAACAACAGAAATTTATTCTCTCATGTTTCTGGAGGCTAGAAGTCCAAAATCAAGGTGTCAGGAGGCCCACACTCCCTCTGAAGGCTCTAGGGAAGGATCCTTTCTTGCTTCTTCTTATCTTTTGGAAGATCCTGGGCATTCCTGGGCTTGTAGCTGCATCAATCCAAACTTTGCCTTTGTCCTCACGTGGGCTTATTCCCTGTGTGTCCCTCTGCCTCTTCACGTGGCCTTCCTATAAGGACACCAGTCATTGGATTTAGACCTGACAGGGGAAAATACTCTCTGTTTCCTGTCTACTCACTACAGCACTCTACTCTCAATAGTTCACTTCTGACCAGATATGGGAGGGTTTTCCTCATACCCAGAACTTCTCAGACACCAGCTGAGTATCCTACAATTTAACTCAATTCCAATACTATCCACCAGGAGATAGTGTCAGATCCCACAGGCTAAGGGCTCAGTCCCACAAGATTGCCCCCACTTCAGATGCCCATCGAAAGCCCAGATTGCCACCTTGTAACTGAGCAGGACCCTATGGGTCCTTCCCAGGACAGACCCACCCCACCTCTATCCTCTGCCAGCCTCTCATTTGTAGAAAAATTTTAGCCTCCTAGGCCTTCCCTGAGTGCCAAAGAATAAATTTAATCAGAGAAATGAAAAAATGCAGAAAGAAAGGAAAACAGTCAAGCAAGACAAAATAATAACAGTTCAGCCATTAAACAAAGTCAAGGACTTTTAGTTCCTCCTCAATGTCTAAAGATAATATTCTGAGCCATATCCTTTGAGCTATTTTGCAGATACTGAGACCTCCACCAGGTGGAAGAAGTTAACTGTATGCTGCCCACAAGCACATAGACCCCACACCTGTTGGAAGCAGAAGGACTAGCTGACCAGTGATTTATGGCTCAGATAATGCTCCAAACACAAGTGAGACATGACAGCTACTTGGAACCGTGTGATAGGGACAATCATCTTTGAAAATAGAAGATTAGCCCCTCCTCAGCACATAGCCCCTTCCTCTTTTCCCTATATAATCTCTGAGCAAAACCTGGGGAGTCAGGAGTTGGATCTTTGGGACATGAGTCCTCCTTCTCCCCAGGATTGCCAGCTTCCTCAATAAAGCTATCTTTCCTTTTACCCAACACTTGTCTCTCAGTATGGGATTCTTGAGTGACGAGTAGCCGAACCTGAGTTTGGAAGCACCTGTGCTTCTTACCGACCAACTACAGATCAGAGAGCTTCCCATGACCCCTTCCTTGGGATTAATAATTTATGAGAGTGGCTCACAGAACTCAGGAAAACTAGATTTATTTACTAGATTACCACTTTATTATAAAGGATACACCTCAGAAACAGCCCAGAGGAAGAGATACATAGGGTAAAGTATGGGAAGGGGCACAGATCTTCAGGCATGCCATCTTCCCAGCACCTCTACGTGTTCACCAACCGAGAAACTCTCCAAACCCTGTTCTTGGGGGATTTTTATGGAGACTTTATTGTGTAGGATAATTCATTAAGTCATTGGCCATTGGGGATTAATTCAACGTCTAGCTTCTCTCCCTCCCTGGAGGTTAAGGAGTGGGGCTGACAGTTCCAACCCTGTAATCAATCACATGGTTGGTTCCCTTGGCAACCAGCCCCCATCCTGTGGTTATCTAGGGGTTTTCCAAAATCACATCATTAACATAAACTCAGGTGTGGTTGAAAGAGGCTTGTTGTGAATAAAGACACTCCTTTCACCTTTTTGCTCTGGAGCTACTTCAAGAACTGAGGACAAAAGACCCCATATCGAATCAAAAGATGCTCCCATTCCTCTTATTGCTTAGAAAATTACAAGGGTTTTAGGAGCTGTGTGCCAGGGGATGTAGACCAAATATTTATTTATTATTATAAATCACAATATCACAAGAATCACCTCACACTGGTCAGAATGGCCATTATCAAAAAATCTACAAACAATAAAAGCTGGAGAGGGTGTGGAGAAAAGGGAACCCTTTCTCACTGTTGGTGGGAATGTAAATTGATACAGCCACTGTGAAGAACAGTATGGAGGTTCCTCAAAAAACTAAAAATAGAACTACCATAAGACCCAACAATCCCACTACTGGGCATATACCCTGAGAAAACCATAATTCAAGAGAACACATGTACCCCAATATTCATTGCAGCACTATTTACAATAGCCAGGACATGAAAACAACCTAAATGTCCAACAACAGATGAATGGATAAAGAAGATGTGGTACATATATACAATGGAGTATTACTCAGCCATAAAAAGGAACGAAATTGGGTCATTTGTAGAGACGTGGATGGACCTAGAGTCTGTCATACAGAGTGACATAAGCCAGAAAGAGAAAAACAAATATCGTATATTAATGCATATATGTGGAACCCTTCATCTCTTTGAATATGTCCTGCCACTCCCTTCTGGCTTGCAGAGTTTCTGCTGAAAGATCAGCTGTTAACCTTATGGGGATTCCCTTGTATGTTATTTGTTGTTTTTCTCTTGCTGCTTTTAATATTTTTTCTTTGTATTTAATTTTTGATAGTTTGATTAATATGTGTCTTGGAGTGTTTCTCCTTGGATTTATCCTGTATGGGACTCTCTGTGCTTCCTGGACTTGATTAACTATTTCCTTTTCCATATTAGGGAAGTTTTCAACTGTAATCTCCTCAAATATTTTCTCAGTCCCATTCTTTTTCTCTTCTTCTTCTGGGACACCTATAATTCGAATGTTGGTGCATTTAATGTTGTCCCAGAGGTCTCTGAGACTGTCCTCAATTCTTTTCATTTTTTTTTCTTTATTCTGCTCTGCAGTAGTTATTTCCACTATTTTATCCTCCAGGTCACTTATCCGTTCTTCTGCCTCAGTTATTCTGCTATTGATCCCTTCTAGAGAATTTTTAATTTCATTTATTGTGTTCTTCATCACTGTTTGTTTGCTCTTTAGTTCTTCTAGGTCCTTGTTAAACGTTTCTTGTATTTTCTCCATTCTATTTCCAAGATTTTGGATCATCTTTACTATCATTATTCTGAATTCTTTTTCAGGTAGACTGCCTGTTTCCTCTTCATTTGTTAGGTCTGGTGGGGTTTTGCCTTGCTCCTTCATCTGCTGTGTGTTTCTCTGTCTTCTCATTTTGCTTAACTTACTGTGTTTGGGGTCTCCTTTTCGCAGCCTGCTGGTTCGTAGTTCCCGTTGTTTTTGGTGTCTGCCCCCAGTGGCTAAGGTTGGTTCAGTGGGTTGTGTGGGCTTCCTGGTGGAGGGGACTAGTGCCCGTGTTCTGGTGTTTGAGGCTGTATCTTGCCTTTCTGGTGGGCAGGTCCACGTCTGGTGGTGTGTTTTGGGGTGTCTGTGGCCTTATTATGATTTTAGGCAGCCTCTCTCTAATGGGTGGGGTTGTGTTCCTATCTTGCTAGTTGTTTAGCATAGGGTGTCCAGCACTGGAGATTGCTGGTCGTTGAGTGGAGCTGGGTCTTGGCATTGAGATGGAGATCTCTGGGAGATTTTTGCCGTTTGATATTATGTGGAGCTGGGAGGTCTCTTGTGGACCAGTGTCCTGAACTTGGCTCTTCCACCTCAGAGGCACAGCCCTGATGCCTGGCTGGAGCACCAAGAGCCTATCATCCACACGGCTCAGAATAAAAGGGAGAGAAGAAAAGAAAGAAAGAAAGAAAGAAAGGAAGGAAGGAAGAAAGGAAGGAAGAAAGAAGATAAAATAAAATAAAGTTATTAAAATAAAAAATAATTATTGAAAGAATTTTTTAAATAAAAAAAAGAAAGAAGAGAGCAACCAAACCAAAAAACAAATCCACCAATGATAACAAGCGCTAAAAACTATACTAAAAAAAAAAAAAAAGGACAGACAGAACTCTAGGACAATGGTAAAAGCAAAGCTATACAGACAAAATCACACACAGAAGCATACACATACACACTCACAAAAAGAGAAAAAGGGGGAAAAAATATATATATCGTTGCTCCCAAAGTCCACCTCCTCAATTTGGGATGATTCGTTGTCTATTCAGGTATTCCACAGATGCAGGGTACATCAAGTTGATTGTGGAGATTTAATCCGCTGCTCCTGAGGCTGCTGGGAGAGATTTCCCTTTCTCTTCTTTGTTCGCACAGCTCCTGGGGCTCAGCTTTGGATCTGGCCCCGCCTCTGTGTGTAGGTCGCCGGAGGGCGTCTGTTCTTTGCTCAGACAGGACGGGGTTAAAGGAGCAGCTGCTTCGGAGGCGCCGGCTCACTCAGGCCAGGAGGAGGGAGGGGTACGGAGTACGGGGCGAGCCTGCGGCGGCAGAGGCCGGCGTGACGTTGCAGCAGCCCGAGGCGCGCCGTGCGTTCTCCCGGGGAAGCTGTCCCTGGATCCCGGGATCCCGGGACCCCGGCAGTGGCGGGCTGCACAGGCTCCGGGAGGGGAAGTGGGGATAGTGACCTGTGCTTGCACACAGGCTTCTTGGTGGCGGCAGCAGCAGCCTTAGCGTCTCATGCCCGTCTCTGGGGTCCGTGCTGATAGCTACGGCTCGCGCCCGTCTCTGGAGGTCCTTTAAGCGGCGCTCTGAATCCCCTCTTCTCGCGCACCAGGAAACAAAGAGGGAAGAAAAAGTCTCTTGTCTCTTGGGCAGCTCCAGACTCTTTCCCGGACTCCCTCCCGGCCAGCCGTGGCGCACTAGCCCCTTCAGGCTGTGTTCACGCTGCCAGCCCCAGTCCTCTCCCTGCGATCCGACCTCCGAAGCCCGAGCCTCAGCTCCCAGCCCAGACAAGCCTCTCGGGCTGGTGAGTGCCGGTCGGCACTGATCCTCTGTGCGGGAATCTCTCCGCTTTGCCCTCTGCACCCCTGTGGCTGTGCTCTCCTCCGCGGCTCCGAAGCTTCCCCCCTCCACCACCCGCAGTCTCCGCCCGCGAAGAGGCTCCTAGTGTGTGGAAACCTTTCCTCCTTCACGGCTCCCTCCCACTGGTGCAGGTCCCGTCCCTATTCTTTTGTCTCTGTTTATTCTTTTTTCTTTTGCCCTACCCAGATACGTGGGGAGTTTCTTGCCTTTTGGGAGGTCTGAGGTGTTCTGCCAGCGTTCAGTAGGTGTTCTGTAGGAGTTGTTCCACATGTAGATGTATTTCTGATATATTTGTGGGGAGAAAGGTGATCTCCGCGTCTTACTCTTCCACCATCTTGAAGCTCCTCTCCAGGAGCTTCATTCCTGAACATCCATTGTGTGGTCAGGCTGCTCTATGCTCCTGTCCTGAGACTGTCTAGACCTCAACAAGCGATAAACAATGTTTAGAAAACCAAGAAAGGGGACTTCTCTGGTGGTCCAGCGGTTAGGACTCCATGCTTCCAATGTGGGGGCACAGGTTCGACCCCTGGTCAGAGAACTAGGATCCTACATGCCATGCAGGGAAAAAAAGAGAAGACGACTCTGGCCAAGAGCCAGGAATCTATCTAGAACAACTAAGGTCAATTCTCTGGAATTCTTATTTCATTTCCTCTGCTTTTGTTTTGCAAGCAATCAAGCATTGCCTCAGACCATTGCACTGGCTGGGAGACTCTCAAGGGTGTGCTGACACCTCCCCTTCCTGCCCCATGACACCTCCTCACTTCCCAATCTCTCTCCTTTTCATGGGTATCAGGTTGCTTCCCCACTGTAGTATAAAAGAGCTGCTTTTGCGCTCTACCATAAAATTCTCTGGAATTATCTTCAGGGACCACTCAGCCCCATAAAAGAGGGTACTGCTGAGACAGGAGGAATTGGGAAGAAGGCTGTGAAGGACCCGGCTTGTAGCACCATGAAGAACTTCCCCACGGCTTTCCCTCTTTTCCTGGTTTTTATCCTGAGCGTCCATCTCGGAGCTGCTGCACGTACGCCGCTGTCCAACTCCCTTCCCAGGCTGACTAGGGATGGAAGCAAAGGGACATCTCCAAGCTCCTTTCTCTCCCTGTTTATTTAGGTGGCAGTGATGTGGCTAAGTTCTGCTGCTTTCAATACACCCACAAGATTCCTCCCTGGAGGTGGGTGAGTAACTATGAATTCACCAGGAACAGCTGTTCCCAGCAGGCTGTGATGTGAGTATTTCTCCTTTGGGCTTTTAGGGTCCCTTACCATTCATGCTGTTGGATGGATTCTGGGAAGACCCCCGCAGTGCCAGGATGAGCCTCAAGATGGGAACCCAGTGACTTGGGTTATCACCTTACCTCGGGCATTAAGAAGCGTAATCCTGAGCTTGGTTTCCTAGCTTGCAGACCATGAGCCGGGCGCCTGCCAGGCACTGTGCTAAGTGCTGGGTATAAAAGAATAAACAGCCCTTACAGACCTTACATCTAGCATAAGAAAGAGGGCATTAAAAGACATTTGCACAAAATAATCAAGATTGTGATGAGTGCTTGAAAAAGACAGCAGGAGGGAGCATATTGTAGGGCAGGCAAAACTTTCTCTCTACCCTCTTACGGGCTCCAGCTGGGCTTTAGAATTAAATCGACATAAGACATTAACAAGAGGAAAACATATCGCTTTTTACACGCACACAGGAGCCCCACAGGAAGATGAAGACCCAAAGAAGTGGCAAAAGCTACATGCTTTTATACAAAACCTGCATGCTTTTGAACAAGGAAGGAACTGTGGAAAAGTAATTAAAATATATGGGGGTGGAGAAAGCTAAAGATTGATAAGAGTTATCTTAACAAGATCTGTTTTTACAGACTTCTCTTGGCCTTGACTCTATCTCTGGGGTTAAGAATATGTCTTTCCTCCTGGTACAAGGAGGACATTTTTCACATGGGAGTTTCATCTCCTGCTTTCAGGGAAAAAAGGGGAGGTCAGAACGCTCTTCTTGCCCCCTGCTGGGGTTTTTTTGTTTTGTTTTGTTTCAATGGGGTTTTTTTTTAGTGTCTTTCATTCAAAATAATCCTCACGTCAAACTGGCATAGTTGGGGGCGGCATATTCGGCCACCCTTCATCATAGTCACAGGAGGACCTAACTTAGAGTTGGGAGGGTCTCCTGCAGGGAGTGACATTTACACTGAGACCCCCCAAGGCTAAGCAAGAGTGGCCCAGGTGAAGGGGGCAGGCGGGAGCATGGTGGAGGGGAGAAGGATGAACATGTTACTGACTAGGCAGACAGGTAGACAGGAGGCATGTCATGCCAAGCTCATCGGTAGCAGGAGAGATGACACACACCTGGAAGGGTCCCTGGCAGGACTAAGTGAGGTTAATATATGCAAAGAATTTAGCGCTGAGCCTGCACACAGTTAACGTTCAGCAAATGGAAGCGATCTTTAAGTGCAAATACACAATCAGGGGACCTTGAGTTCCTGAGCATGAGAGAACGGTGCGGAAAGGGAGAAAACGGGCTCCAGGGACGAAGCTGAATGTTATCATTTTGAGACAGTTAAGGACGGGAAAGAGGTACTCAAGTGCCTAGATATGGAGGGGGATGCTCCAGGGCTCAGGATGTCCTGGGTCTTCTCCTTTGTGTCTTGATTGGCTTTCTGGAGTTTTAAAGACACCAACACTTAACCAACAGCTGGCAAAGAGCCCTGAGCTGAGCTCAAAGCAGTGGCTCTTTCATTTTATAAGCTGTGTGACCTTGGGCAAATCAAGTTTCCTCATTTGTAGAAGGAAGGTGAGGGGCCTCTATCAGTCAACTGTTGCTGCATAACCAACCACCCAAAGCTTAGTGGCTTAATCCAACCATGGTCATCTTCTTATCTCTCGTGGTTTCCATGGGTCTGGAATTCCTGAAAGGCTTGGCTGCAAGGTTCTGGATAGGCATCTCTTGTGTGGTTGCAGACAGATGGTGCTGGAGCTGGAACAGCTCAGGGGGCTGGAGGCATCTCCCTCCAGGACCCCTCTGTGTGGTCTCTCTGTTGGGCTAGTTTGGGCTTCCTCATATGGTGAGCTGGGGTGGTAGGACTCCTTATGAGGAAGTCCAAAGCTCCTGTGTAAGTGCTCAGTGAACCAGGCAGAAGTTCTACAACCTTCTATGACTTAGCTACCAAATCACACAGCATCACTTTTGCCATTCTCTATCAGTCAACCAGTCCTTAAGACTGGCCTAAATTCAAGGGGAGGGGACATAGACTCCCATCTCTCAATGGGAGCAATGTCACATGGATGTTCAAACACCCACAAAGCCCTTCCTCTCTCTTATTTCCCCATCCTTTTGGCTCTTCTCCCCTGCTCCAGGTTAGAGCACCCCCTGACCTAGGCTCTTGTCATTTCCAAGTACTCTCAGGGAGTAAAGGCTGGAAGCCATTCAGGGACATCAACCACAACCCCCAGTCTTAGTGAGCTCACAGTGTGGTAAGGAAGGCAAGAATCATATCCATATAAGCAGCCGTGGCTAACAACCCATGATAATGTGATTAAGAATTAAGTGGTACAGTACATAAGAGGTTCCTTTGTGGGGTAATACAAATGTTATAAAATTGATCGTGGTGATGGTTGCATCATCTATTGATATACTAAAACCAATGAATTATGATTGTACACTTTAAGTGGGCAAATTAGTGACTTATATCCCAACAAAACTGTTATATTAAAATGAAAGAGTTAAGAGGCACGGTGCAGATTACCTGCTTCAGACCAGAGCTGTTGTTACATCTTTCCTGGTGACGGTGGGCCAGGAAGTGTGGTTTCCAGTAGAAAACAGGGTAGCAGAGAAGAGGGAGGTTAAGGGCCAGAAGAGGGAGCAGGGACAGTGTGACAGGGGTACAGCAAAGTGAGCAAGAAGATCGGGGTGGGGGGCTGCCCCTCCCTTTCCATCCCTTTCCGGGAGGCAAAAGTTTTTAGCATTGACTGTCAACATCTCTTTTCCGTAGATTCACCACCAAAAGAGGCCAGAAACTCTGTGCTACACCGAAGGAAGCATGGGTGCAAAAATACATTTCTTTACTAAGAGCCCAGCAACAACTGTGACCGCTGAATTCTCAGTCCAAAACGCCTGGATC
The DNA here is from genome assembly GCF_964341445.2 of Mesoplodon mirus. Classification (NCBI taxonomy): domain Eukaryota; kingdom Metazoa; phylum Chordata; class Mammalia; order Artiodactyla; family Ziphiidae; genus Mesoplodon; species Mesoplodon mirus. The sequence goes on from NC_138991.1 coordinate 36,069,351, forward strand.
CTGCTCTTTTCTTGACTCTGCCCGCCTTGGTGGAGCCTGGAGAATTTCTCCAACAGAAGGCTGCATGGGTCTGGTGGGGAGGAGAGGATATTTTTCACCAGTCTTTTTTTTTTTTTAATAAAGATTTCACTTGCTCAATAAACATTCTTATTCAATAAAAACTGAGTTTTCTTCAAAGAAAATAAAACAGTCGTTATTTGCAGCTGACTGCCTGGCAAGTCTCCAATCCCTGAACTGACCCTGGTATTGAATTCTGCCTTATGTTTTTGTTTGGGCAAAAAAAGCAGGGACAATGTTAATATATTTTGGCAAAATGCCCATGAAATGTCTTAACATTATTTAGAGAGATAAGTTTATGTTGTATGGAAAATTAAACTCTGTACAACACCTCATAGCCTGTTGGTGCCGGGTATATGAAATGCATCCATATTGGGCTGTGTTTTCTCATAAGGCATTCATTAATAAGCATGAATATTGTCTACCTACCAATCCTAAGATGCCTATGTCTGTATAGCCTAAAGAACTTTAAAAAAAATAATTATAGATTCACCAGAAGTTGCAAAAATAATACAAGGAAGTCAGGGGTACCTTTTACCCAGTTTTCCCCAACAGTCACATCTTACATAATTACAGTACAATATCACACCTAGGAAATCGACATTGGTATAAAGTGTCTGTATCGTTCTGTTACTTTATCAGGCGTAGATTCGTGTAGCCACCATTACAACCAAGATACAGATCTTTTCCATCAACACAAAGATCTCACCAGTGTTCTCTCTCTTCAGTCACATCTCCCCTCCCCCACCATCCTTAACCCTTAGCAACCACTAATCTATTCTTCTCCGTAATTTTGTCATTTCGAGAAGGTTATATAAACAATCATATCATATCATACATGACCTTTTGATACTGTTTTTTTTTTTAACTTCACACAATGCTCTTGAGATACATCCAAGTTGTTGTGGGTTTCAATAGTTTATTGTTTTTTACTGTTAACTAGTATTCCATGGAGTGACACACTGCAGTTTATTTAACCACTACCCTCCTAGGTTTTCATTTTGGGGCTATTACAAATAAAGCTAATAAGAACAATCATGCACACAGATGTTTTCAAGTGGACATAGGTTTTCATTTCTCTGAGATAAACGCCCAGGCATGCAATTAATTGCTGGGGTCATAAATTAAATGTATGTTTAGTTTTTTTTTTAAAGAAACTGCCAAGCTATTTTCCAGAATGACTGTGTCATTTGACCTTTCCACGAGTAACGTATGTTTCCACCGGTTTTCTGTGCATCTGGGCTAGCATTTGATATTCTCACTTTTTTTTTTTTTTTTTTTTTTTTTTGTGCGGTACGTGGGCCTTTCACTGCTGTGGCCTCTCCCGTTGCGGAGCACAGGCCCTGGACGCGCAGGCTCAGCGGCCATGGCTCACAGGCCCAGCCGCTCCACAGCGTGTGGGATCTTCGCGGGCCGGGGCACGAACCCGTGTCCCCTGCATCGGCGGGCCGACTCTCAACCACTGCGCCACCAGGGAAGCCCACTTGTTTTTCATTTTAGCTGTTCTAATAGGTGTGTAGTGATATTGTAACCGAAAGTGTGGTCTGACTGCTCATCGCTCAAAAGCCAATAAAGAGGCCAAGTTGGTGGAAAGGAAAGTTTGCTTTATTTTGGATGCTGACAATGGGGGTGGGGGAGGGCGGACGCCTGTCCAAAGGCCGACTCCCCCCACTGACAATCAGGGGGCAAGAGCTTTTATAGGCGGAGGGAGGGGGCTACATGCAGAAACAGCACAGTCAGCTCTGACAGTCATCTTGGAATTAATCATGAAGTGGTCTGACCAGCGTCATCTTGATTGTTTTTGTTTTGTTTTGTTTGTTTGTTTGTTTTTGCGGTACGTGGGCCTCTCACTGTTGTGGCCTCTCCCGTTGCGAAGCACAGGCTCCGGACACGCAGGCTCAGCGGCCACGGCTCACGGGCCCAGCCGCTCCACAGCATGTGGGATTCTCCCGGACCGGGGCACGAACCCACGTCCCCTGCATCGGCAGGTGGACTCTCAACCACTGCGCCACCAGGGAAGCCCCAGCACTGTTGAGTTTTGATATGAGTCCTTTATCAGATAAATTCCAGATATGAGTCCTTTGTCAGATATGTGGTTTGCAAATACTTTTTCTCAGTGTGTAACCTGTCTTTTCATCTTCTTAACAGTGTCTCTCACAGAGTTAAAGATCTAATTTTTTTTTTTTTTTTTTTTTTTTTAGCCACACTGCGCAGCATGCAGGATCCCCGACCAGGGATCAAACTCGTGCCCCCTGCAGTGGAAGTGGGGAGTCTTAACCGCTGTACCTCCAGGTAAGCCTCAAAGATTTAATTTTGATGAAGTCTAATTTATTGATTTTCTCCTGTTATGGAGAATGATTTTGGTGTCATCCTGAAGAACTCATCACCAAGCCCTAGGTCCCAAACATTTTTTTTCTATGTTTTCTCCTTAAAGTTTTATAGTTTTACATTTACATTTGAACCTAGGGTAGATTGGGTGTTAGTTTTTATATAGGTGTGAGGTTTAGGTCAAGGTTGACTGGTTGGTTGGTTGGTTGATTGATTTACTTACCTACCTACCTACCAACTCAATTGCTCCAGCACCGTTTAATGAAAAGACTCTTCTTCCCCCATTGAATTGCTTTTGCCCTTCAGTTCTTGTGTGGAGCTATATCTGGGCTGTATTCTGTCTCATCTGCTTCATAAATACAATCAATTAAAGAAATTTTTTTTGAGATTAATTTACACACCATAAAATTCACCATTTAGAAGTGTACAATTCAGTGATTTTTAGTATATTCACAAAGTGCTGCAACCATCATCACTACTAATTCCAGAATATTTTCATCACTTCCCTAAAGAAACCCCATACCTGTTAGTATTCACTCCCTAACAGCCCTGGCAACCTCTTCCCCCACCACCCCCCAGCCCTGGCAACCACTAATCTACTTCTGTCTCTATAGATTTTCCTATTCTGAACATTTCACATAAATGGGACCATACAATATGTGGCCATTTGCATCTGGCTTCTTTCACTTGGCATAATATTTTCAAGTTTCATTCCTGTTGTAGGATATGTCAGTATTTTGTTCCTTTTTATGGCTGAATAATATTCCATTGCATGGATATACCACATTTTGTTTATCCATTCATTAGTTAAAGGACATTTGGTCTGTTTCCACTTTTTTGGCTATTATGAATGATGGTGTACACTGCTGTACAAATTTTTATGAACATATATTTTCATTTCTCTTGGGTATACATGTACGGATGAAACTGTTGGGTATATGGTAACTCTATGTTTAACTTTTTGAGAAACTGTAGAACTGCTTTCCACAGCAGCTGCATCAATTTACATTCCCACCATCAATGTATGAGGATTCTAATTTCTCCATATCCTTGCCAACCCTTGTCTGTCCTTTCGATGTTAGCCATCTTAGTAAATGGAAATTGGTATCTCATTGTGGTTTTGATTTGTATGTCCCTTATGACTAATGATGTTGAGCATCTTTTCATGTGCTTATTGGCCATTTGTACATCTTTGGAGAAATGTCTATTCAAATCCTTTGACTTTGTCTTTTCACTGTTGAGTTGTAAGAGGTATTTATATATTCTAAATACTGGAACCTTATTAGATATTAGAACTTCTAAGCAGACAGTTTTGTCAGCTGCAGACAGGGGCAGTTTTATTTCTTTCTTTTTGATCTGTATGCCTTTTATTTCCTTTTCTTGACTTCTTGCACTAGCTAGAACTTCAAGTACTTTGTTGAATAAGAGTGGTGAGAGTAGACATCCTTGCTTTGTTCCCAATCTCAGGGAGAAAGCAATCTTTCACCGTTAAGGATGCTGTTAGTTCTAGTTGTTTAGGTGTTTTTTTTTTTTTTTGCTCATAATTGAGAAAGTTCCCCACTATGCCTATTTTTGGGAGTTTTTATCATGAATGAGTGTTCAATTTTGTCAAATGCTTTTTTGGATTAACATGATTATGTGATTTTTCTCCTTTAGTCTGTTAATATGATGGATTATGTTGATTGATTTTCAAATATTGAGCCAGTCTTGCATTCCTGGAAGAAACCTCACTTGTTATGGTGTATATATTGCTGAATTCTATTTGAAAGATTTTGTTAAGGATTTCTGTGTCTATAGTCATGAGAGATATTGGTCTGTAGTCCCCCCCCTCTCTCTCTCTCGGTACTGTCTGTCTGGTTTTGGTATCAGAGTAGTTCTAGATAAAATTAATTGGGAAGTGCTTCTTCCATTTCTACTTTCTATGAGAGATTGTGTAGAATTGACATTTATTCCTCTTTAAATGCTTGGCAAAATTCTCCAATGAAAACATCTGGGCCTGGAGATTTCTTTTTTAGGAGTTTTAAATTACAAACTCAATTTCCTTAACAGTTGCAGGGCTATTCAAATTATCTATTTCATATTGTTGTTTAGATGTGATAGTTTGTATTTTTTGAGGAACTGGTTCATTTCATCTTTGTTGAATTCGTACGTGTAGATGTTCTACACGTAGATGTTCCAAGTGTTCTTTTATTAACCTTTTGAAGTCTGCAGGGTCTATAGTGGTTTCCTCCATGTCATCCCTGAATTTTGTAATTTGCATTTTCTCTCTTTTTTTCTTTGTCATTCTTGCTAGAGGTTTGTCAACTGCATTGACCTTTTCAAAGAATCAGCTTTTGGTTTCTTTTATTTTCTCTATTGTTTTTCTGTTTTCAATCTTCATTGATTTCTACTTCTTATAATTTCTTCCCTTTTGTTTGCTTTGGGTTTATTCTTTTATTTTTCTAATATCTTAAGGTAGTAGCTTAGATGATTGATATGAGACTGTTTCTTTTTCCTAATGTCAGCATTTAGTGCTATAAGTTTTCCTCTGCTTTAGCTGTGTCTCACACATTTTAATATGTTGTTGTTTCACTCAATATATTTTTAAAATTTCCCTTGAGACTTCCGCTTTGAACCATGGATTATTTTAGGTCTGTTGTTTAGTATCCAAATATTTGTTCCAAGTGTTTGTTATCCTTCTGTTATTAGTTTCTAGTTTTATTCCAGTGTGGTCAGAGAACACACTCTGTATGATTTCAATTCTTTTTGATCTGAGGTTTGTTTTATGGTTCAGAATACGAGTGTATCTTGATGTATGTTTCTCAGGTATTTGAAAGGAATGTGTATTCTGCTGTTGATGGGTGGAGCCCTCTATAAACATCAATTAAATCCTATTGGTTGATGGTGTTGTTGAATTCTTCTATATCTTTGCCGATTTTCTGTACAGTTGTTCTATCTGTTTTTGAGACAGGGGTGTTGAGACCTCCAAGTATAATTGTGGATTTGTCTATTTCTCCTTTCATTTCTATCAATTTTTGCTTCACATATTTTGCAACTCTGCTGTTTGGTGCATACACTTTGCAGGTCTACTGTTTAGGATTTCTATGCCTTCTTAGTGGATTGACCCCTTTATTATTATGTAATGTCTCTCTCTGTCCTCGGTAATTTTTCTGCTCTGAAGTCTACTTTATCTGATATTAATATAACCCTGGCTGCTTTCTCTTGATTTATATTTGCATGCTAGACCTTTTTCCATCCCTTTACTTTTAACCTACCTGTATCATTATATTTGAATTGAGTTTCTTATAGACAGACAGCATATAGTTTTGTCATTAAAAAAATCTATTCTGGGGAGTTACCTTGTGGTCCAGTGGTTAGGAGTCAGCGCTTTCACTGCCTTGGCTCGTGTTCAATCCCTGGTCAGGGAGCTAAGATCCTGCAAACCGAGCAGTACAGCCAAAAAAGAAAAAAAAAAATATCTGTTCTGCCAATCTTTTTCTTTTAACTGGTACATTTAATCCATTTACAGTAGGGAGCAATACCTAATTACTGCTGGGAGCGGGTGAAAGTCCTGGCTCCCTGCCTTAAAAGAATGGCTAAAGGAAGTTCTTTAAACAGAAGGGAAATGATAAAAGAAGGAATCTTGGGAATTTGTGACCAATAGTAGATGAAAAAATGCAGCCTTCCATCAGGCTGAGTTAGATCTTCAAAGTAAGGGCAGAGATTAGGATGTGTTCATTCTTGGGTCACTGTATAGCAATATGTGCCCAGCTAAGTGCAGACTGGCTGGGAGAGCCCCACAGCCACAAGAGAGAATGTGGAGGAGAGGATGGCAGTTTATAAGACACTATCTGCAAATAATGTGCAAAGTCTAATGGGAGAACCGACACGCCAACAAATAATCACAGTGCAATTTGTACGGTGCAATGAGATAAGGATTTTCAAAATAATTAACATGGGGACTTCCCTGGTGGCACAGTGGTTGGGAATCCACCTGCCAATGCAGGGGACACGGGTTGGAGCCCTGGTCCGGGAAAATCCCACATGCCACGGAGCAATGAAGCCCGTGTGCTACAACTACTGAGCCTGCACTCTAGAGCCCACGAGCTGCAACTACTGAGCCCGTGTGCCACAACTACTGAAGCCCCTGTGCCACAACTACTGAAGCCCGCGTGCCTAGAGCCTGTGCTCCTCAAGAGAAGCCACTGCAATGAGAAGCTCGCTCACAGCAACCAAGTGTAGCCCCCGCTCACCACAACTAGAAAACAAACAAAAAAAAAGCCGGTGCTCAGCATCAAAGACCCAACACAGCCAAATAAAATTTTTTTTAAAAAAATTAAAAATAAATAAAAGAAAAGCTACTTTTAAAAAAATAATAATTAACATTTATATTATGACTTGGCATTAAGGAAGCACTTATTGCTCGAAGTCCAATCGTCTTAACTTACATCCCAGGTCTTCCATGATGTTTTAGCTTGACTTTCCCTGGAAACAGACCTTGAGATAAAAAATTTGAAAGTATATAATATATTGTGGAAGTGGTCTGAGGAGACACCAGTAAGAAATGGTGAAGTGAGTCAGGGAAGGGAAGGCAACGAATAAGGGTGTCTTATTAGGCAAGTTGCCACTGTGGGCAACTGAGCTTAGTCCTGTTGGGGGACCTCTGGGAAGTGATGGTCGAACGTATGTCTCAGAGTTAACCCAACACAAGGGGCAAGGGAGCAGGGGTATTTATATACCAATTCCAGTCAGTCATGGGCTAATGGATGCTGGGGTACAGGAGGGATGCCCTTCCTCTCTGCTGTGTATGGGGGCAGAGTGGGCCACCAGAGAGACCCTTCAAGAGATGTAGATGCTGGCATGCTGGGATACAGTGGTAAGGCCTGAGGGCTTATGAGCGGGGCACTGACAACATCAGCTTCACTGGACGAGGCTGCAGCCTATTTTTCCAGCCGACTTACCCAACCAAACACACTGGGCCACTCTGTGCTTTCCTGAATAACGTGAGAGACAATCCCTAGCTCACTTCAGGCCTTCAAGTGGTAATTGCCTTCCATCTTCTCAATGCTGTTTCCTCTACAAAAGCATCCCTCTCTGTCCCAGTCTATCCCTTCAAAATTCTATTTGCCAAATGAGACCCCAAATGCCAAAATGCTCCTTCCCTTTGATGAGAATGTTGAGATTTTCCATGGGGTGTTGGTGATTTCCTCCATGCTCCCGAACAGTAGCAGACCTCTCCTGCCTTTGGAGGACACTGGCATATTTTGTTTGTTCCTCTACAGTACTTGTTTACAATTGTGACATATTTACTGATGTTCTTAGCTCTCTACCAGACTGTAGGCTCCTGGAGGTCAGGAGTTAAGTGTAAATATCTTTGCAGAAGTGAAGGACTCAGCAAACATTTGTGGATTATGCCACGAACGTTGCCAGACACTCTTTGCCTAGGCTCCAGTAACAGTGGTTTATATACAGGAAGAGGGCAAAAGACATGCAAGCCTGCAAGACTTTTGTCTGTAGTTCCACATAGCTACCAGAAGATGGCAACAGTCACTTACCATCTTTCCAAGACTCTTGTTAACTCTTCCCTGCCAAGGGGCCAATTTGCACAGAAGTCCATTCTATGAGTCTTTACCGAGGATCTACCTGAGATCCAGGGTCACACACAGGCACTGGAGGAGGAAGGCAAAGGAGAGATATGAGAAAAGGAAGACTTGGCTCAGTCTTCAGAGGGTACAGTTCAGGGATTGGGGGTCTGGGGTGGGTGGGAAGGAAATGCACACAAAACAATTAAGATCCCCTACAAGATACGGGACCTGCGGGAGCTTGAGTGGAGACACAATCTCCTTGGGCCTCAGTTTCTTCATTCGTAAAATCAGAAGGTTGGAATAGATGCTAAAAGAGAGATCACCATGTGCACATCTAGCTCTGCAAGGTTTCGTGAAGGAGACTGGGGCTGGGTCCAGAAAGATGGGCAGGGTTTGGTAAGGGAGAGGCAATTGTAGAAATAAACATCTTTGTCCATACTGCACCTGGTTCTTCCCATTCAGTCCTTTCTTCTTCTCAGCCACTTTCACAGGCTCTGTGCTAGACACTCTGCTAGGTGCTGGGGGCCCTGAGGCGGGGGAGGAGTGACACATAAAAGTGACAAAGACTTTCCCTGATTCCTAGGAGTTCATGGTCTAATGGAGAACTGACATGCCAACGAATATTTACAGTGAAATTTGTACAGTGCCATACGATAAGAATTGTCAAAATAGCTAACATTGATATACCTATTGCCTTATCATTTAAAAAACACATCTAGAGTATTCCTCAATCCTGTGAGGTGAGGAAGACAAGTATTCCCATTTTCAAGGAAGCAGAGGTAGAAACATGAAGTACTGGGGTTGAGGTCACACTTCTGGGAGTGGTGGAACACAGGCTATCACCAGTTTCTCCAGATCCATATCCTGTGGTTTTGTCTACTTCCTCATGCTGCAATAAGACCCTGCTGGTCAGCTACAAAATCGAAAATCTTGGCTCTTAGGCCAGAACATCAGAAAAAGCCTCCTTTACTCTTTACTAATTAGGGAACAAACAAACCTCTTGGTCCCCTGAGGGAAATCCTGGGCTACTTGGGTAGCATATACTCCCAGAGTGACTGCCAGGAACTGGTGTCCTTGCCCTGTCCCATGGTTACTGGCTCTCCAGGGACCCTCAAACTCATCCCAGGCTGCTGGGAATCTCATGAGACACTTGCCCCTCCCTGCTGAGCCCCTGACATCAGCAGTGAGTCACTCAGTCTCCAGTTCCATTTGGTCAAAAAAGGAGTATACTCATGTAGGATCCTGGAGATCCATATGGTTGATGCCCCCAAAGAGACTTCCAGAAGGCCTCTCAGGGTCCCTTCAACACTGAACTTTTAAGTCTCAAAATCTCAAGTTTTAGTCCTGGTTTGAGTTCAGTCACTCCATCTTTGGGGACCTTTAATTTATAATTTAGTTTTTTAATTTATAATAATCCCTCTCATTTGCATGTAATTTTAAAACTGATAACATGTCCCCACACCCTCATGATTTTTTTTCACTCTTTACAACTCTGTTAGGAAATTTTTCCCTCTAATTTAGAGATTAAAAAAAAAACTAAGGCTCCCCAAATTTATAACTAGCTCAAGTGGCAGAGCTTGAATTCAACAGATACTTGATTTATTCAATCAGTAAATATTTATTACGAACCACTGGATGACCAGGTGCTATTTGAGAATATGGAGGCCAACAAATTATGCTCCCTAGCCTGTGGCAATCATGTTCTAGCAAAAAAGATAGACACAGTAATATATTATTATGTTGCAATGTAATAAGTGCTACAGTAGAATGTTGAGGAAGGTAAGAACAGTGATTGGGTAGCTTCTATATGCTAAGCCCTGCATAAAGGACTTGGTCACAACTTCCTTTGAGATCAGTCAGGACAAATTAAGTTATGCTCCAGATCAAATAAGCCCAAATCTCAGTTTATGTCCCACTCATACATGTCCCACTCTAACATGGGTGGGCAAGAAGCTTTGCTCACATGGTCACTCAGGGATCCAGGCCAACTGAGGTTCCATCTTGACTACGCTTTTGTGATTGCAACAACAGGATAAAATGAACTCTGAACCAGCAGCTAAATGTTGTGGCCCATAGTGACACCTGTCCATTCATTGTACAGATCCCCCACAAGACCTCAGTCAACCATAAGGGGGCCTGGAAGTCGTATTCCTTGTGCCAGAAAGAAAGGAAAAAAATATTGGTGGGAACTAAAGTCAAATAGAGAGAGCAATGCAGTATCTATAGCATACCATTCGCTCTATCAGATTCTGATTCTATGAGAACTCTTTTACAACTCTGTAAGGTGCAGGTAACTGATAGACATGTGATTTCTGTTCCATCTGACAGAAGTTAAATTAAGCGCACTCTCTCTTTGTGGAAAAACTAGTTTGTCTCTATTTGCATATTCATTTCAATATTCTTGATCTGTAAAGGTGTCTGTTTCTCAGATTCTCTTTTGAACCAGTCATTAACGTCTGCCTGGTTCCCTTATTATGAGTAAAATAAAATCTTTACCGTGTGTTCATTTTTATACCTGTATGAAGCCATGATTTTGCCTTTTTCTGAAAATTATCTTTCAATAATATAGTTTAGAGATGAGAAAAGAGGTTCAGAGAGGTTAAGAAACTTGCCCAAAGTCACCAGCTAACAAGTGACAGAGGTGGGAATTCCTATCCCTTCTGTCTATCCTCAGAGCCAGGACATGGCAGAAGGTAGGGTTCATTCACTATCAGGATTGAAGAAGGCTGGTGTTTATGCTGTGTCTTGGCAAGCAGAGAAGAGCACATGCAGAAACATCGGGAGCTGGGAAGGGCAGGGTGTGCTTGGAGAACACACAGAGCACCACAGGGGAAGGTTGCAGGGGAGCAGAAAGCGTAGGCTGGAATTGTGAAAAGACTCAAACACCAGGGTCAGGTGTGGACTCGATTGTGTGAACAACAGGGAGCATTTGGGAGATTTTAAGTAGGAGAGTAAATTATCAAATCTGTATTTTAGGAGATCATGTCTGACATTTGTATGGAGAACAGGCTGGGCACACGATCAAAAGCAGGGATGCACCTGTGTTCATAACAACATCATTCACAATAGCCAAAAGGTGGAAATGACCCAGATGCCCATCAACCACTGAATGGATACCCAAATGTGGAATATACATGCAATAGAATATTATTCAGCCTTAAAAGGGACACATGCTGATACATAACACAACATGGAGAAGCATTATGCCAAATGAAAGAAGCCAGACAGAAAAGGATAAATATTGTATGATTGACTTATATAAGGTACCTAGAAGAGGCAAATTCATAGAGATGGAAAGTAGAAGGGAGGTTACTGAGGACCAGGAGGGAGGAGTAGTGAGTTATTATTTAATGGGTTCAGAGTTTCTGTTTGGCTTGATGGAAAAGTTCTGGAAATGGATAGTGGTGGTGGTCACATGACATTGTGAAGGTACTTAATGCCACTGAATTGTACTCTTAAAAATGGTTAAAATGATACATTTTATGTTATGTATATTTTACCACAATGAAAAATAGTTTTTTAAAAATGGTGGGGAGGGGACTTCCCTGGTAGTGCAGTGGTTAAGAATCCGCCTGCCAATGCAGGGACACAGGTTCGAGCCCTGGTCCGGGAAGATCCCACATGCTACAGAGCACGCAAGCCCGTGCGCCGCAACTACTGAGCTTGCACTTGAGAGCCCACGAGCCACAACTACTGAGCCCTCATGCCACAACTACTGAGGCCCATGCGCCTAGAGCCCATGCTCCGCAACAAGAGAAGCCACCTCAAGGAGAAGCCCACGCACCGCAAGGAAGAGTAGCCCCTGCTCTCCACAACTAGAGAAAGCCCACGCGCAGCAGTGAAGACCCAATGCAGCCAAAAATAGATAAATAAATTTATTTTTTTTAAAAAATGGTAGGGAGACTGCTACAGAGTCCATGTGAGAAATGCCGAGGGCCGCACACAGGCAGGATGGTGGTGGTGGGGGGGGCGGGGGCAGGATGGGGAGAGATAAACTCCTGCATCACCCAGAGTTCAAATCCAGAGGCTGCTGTTCCCACCTGGATCCTCTTCAGGGCTCACATGCTTTGATTCTATTCTAAAATTGTCTGCTTCTGTTATGCTACTACTATGAATTATCTAATACATCTTTTTTTTAACATCTTTATTGGGGTGTAATTGCTATACAATGGTGTGTTAGTTTCTGCTTTATAACAAATTGAATCAGTTATACATATACATATGTCCCCATATCTCTTCCCTCTTGCATCTCCCTCCCTCCCACCCTCCCTATCCCACCCCACCAGGCGGTCACAAAGCACCGAGCTGATCTCCCTGTGCTATGCGGCTGCTTCCCACTAGCTAGCTATTTTACATTTGGTAGTGTTTTTATGTCCATATATACACTACCACTCTCTCACTTTGTCCCAGCTTACCCTTCCTCCTCCCCGTGTCCTCAAGTCCATTCTCTAGTTGGTCTGCGTCTTTATTCCCATTCTGCACCTAGGTTCTTCATGACTTTTTTTTTTTTTTTTTAAGATTCCATATATATGTGTTAGCGTACGGTATTTGTTTTTCTCTTTCTGACTTACTTCACTCTGTATGACAGTCTCTAGGTCCATCCACCTCACTACAAATAACCCAGTTTTGTTCCTTTTTATGGCTGAGTAATATTCCATTGTATATATGTGCCACATCTTCTTTATCCATTCATCTGTTGATGGACACTTAGGTTTCTTCCATGTCCTGGCTATTGTAAATAGAGCTGCAATGAACATTTTGGTACATGACTCTTTTTGAATTATGGTTTTCTCAGGGTATATGCCCAGTAGTGGGATTGCTGGGTCGTATGGTAGTTCTATTTGTAGTTTTTTAAGGAACCTCCATACTGTTCTCCATAGTGGCTGTATCAATTTACATTCCCACCAACAGTGCAAGAGGGTTCCCTTTTCTCCACACCCTCTCCAGCATTTACTGTTTGTAGATTTTTTTTTTTTTTTTGACTGGGAAAATAACTTTTATTTTGTTTGGGGCAGTGGGCAGGGGTCTGGTCTTAGAACTTCTGGAACTGCTTCTTGGTGCCGGCAGCCTTGGTGACCTTGAGCACGTTGAAGCGCACCGTCTTGCTCAGGGGCCGGCACTCGCCCACTGTGACAATGTCACCAATCTGGACATCCCTGAAGCAGGGGGACAGGTGCACAGACATGTTCTTGTGGCGCTTCTCGAAGCGGTTGTACTTCTGGATGTAGTGCAGGTAGTCTCGGCGGATGATGATGGTCCGCTGCATCTTCATTTTGGTCACCACACCTGGGGGGACGGGGCAGACCCCGGGTCAGGCCCCACAGGGAAGGGAGCCGTGGGCAGCCCAGGGCATGCTGGGAATCGGGGGGCCGCTGAGCAGGGTTCCCAAGAAGCCCTGCTCCTGGCATGTTTGTAGATTTTTTGATGATGGCCATTCTGACCGGTGTGAGATGATATCTCATTGTAGTTTTTGTTTTGTTTTGTTTTGTTTTTTTTTTTGTTTTTTTTTTTTTTTGTGGTACGCGGGCCTCTCACTGTTGTGGCCTCTCGCATTGCGGAGCACAGGCTCCAGACGCACAGGCTCAGTGGCCATGGCTCACGGGCCCAGCCGCTCCGCGGCATGTGGGATCTTCCCGGACTGGGGCATGAACCCGTGTCCCCTGCATCGGCAGGTGGACTCTCAACCACTGTGCCACGAGGGAAGCCCCTCATTATAGTTTTGATTTGCATTTCTCTAATGATTAATGATGTTGAGCATTATTTCATGTGTCTGTTGGCAATCTGTATATCTTCTTTGGAGAAATGTCTATTGAGGTCTTCTGCCCATTTTTGGATTGGGTTGTTTGTTATTTTGATACTGAGCTGCATGAGCTGCTTGTAAATTTTGGAGATTAATCCTTTGTCAGTTGCTTCATTTGCAAATATTTTTTCCCATTCTGAGGGTTGTCTTTTCATCTTGTTTATGGTTTCCTTTGCTGTGCAAAACTTTTAAGTTTTATTAGGTCCCATTTGTTTATTTTTGTTTGTATTTCCATTTCTCTAGGAGGTGGGTCAAAAAGGGTCTTGCTGTGATTGATGTCATAGAGTGTTCTGCCTATGTTTTCCTCTAAGAGTTTGATGGTGTCTGGCCTTACATTTAGGTCTTTAATCCATTTTGAGTTTATTTTTGTGTATGGTGTTAGGGAGTGTTCTAATTTCATTCTTTTACATGTAGCTGTCCAATTATCTAATACATCTTTGATATAGTGCCTGGGCTAATGCCTGACACACAGTAAATACTTAATACCAATGTATTGTAGGAAGGAAGGAAGGAATAAAAAAACCGGAACTCCGCAGCAGTGGCTCTCAGCAGACACAGCAGAGAGGGAGTAGCATCATAGAATCACAGGGAAGCTTTTACTACATAAACTTGCTCCTGCCCTTCAAGGAATCCTGTCCCAGCGCCATGCCCAAATTCCAATGCAGTCTCAGGTGGGATGGAGGTTGGGGGATAAGCAATCAGGTGAGGTGGACTCCTGGCAGGTGAGAAACCCAGGCATACAGATGGATTGGGGGCTTGGTAGACACTGGGACCCTGAAACAGAGAAGAGAGAAGCTGTGGATGGAGAGATAGGAGCCAAGGATTGGCCAGAGTGGGGCTGGATCCTTAGAAGCCAATCACAGTTCTTCTTTCCTCTACCTCCCTGCTCTGGTCCTTAATGACCTTGCCTCCTCCATTATTATCCACTGTTTCAGCTGAAGTTGTGACTCTGCAGGTCCATTAAGGCTCTCCTGGGACTGTCAGGCTCCACCAAGTGCATTAGGGTGGAGAGGGTGTGGGCAGAGAGGCACCACTCACCCACCAGCCTGCCCATCCACTCCCCACCCCTCCCCCCAACCAGGAACCCCAGCAAACTCAAGGAGCTTGACTAAGGACGTCTGCACCAAGCAGGTTCCCAGCGTCCTACATAATAATTCCTCCTTCTTGTGAAGCAGTTTTCTCATTCCGGGACGTTCTGCACGTGATCTGCATGTTGCAGGCAGCAGAGCCGGTGGCTGGGAGTTCGGGCTTGGATTTAGGCTGCCTGGCTCGGGGCCCAGCACAACCGCTTATCACTTTACGTATCTAAGATAAGTTCCTGAACCTGAACTCTCCATTAACCCCGGTTTCCTTACCAGGAAAGTGGAGATTGGAGTGACACTAAGCTCAAGGGGTCGCCCTGAGGTCTAAATGAGGTAATGCATTAAAAGCTGAGAGCGCAGGGCCGGGTCTATGGTCAGTGATTAACTATGTCAGTTGCTGCAGCGGGGTCTTCTGTTGTCTTTATTATTGTTACAATGAGAAAGTCGGACAAGATGATCTCAGGGTCCTCTCAGGGGCTAAAATTCTGTTCATTCATTAAATGTTTATTGAGCATGTATTGTATGCAAAGCACTCTTCTAGAGGCTGAGGATACAGCTGTGAAAGAGAAAAATCTCTGCCTTCACATTTGTGGGGGGGGAGCTATATGATAAGCAATAAACATAATAAATAAGTAAACTAGATAGTGCATTGGAAGGTAAGAGCTCTGAAAGAATAGAAGTGGTGGGAGGTGCTCAGCCAAGGTCTCAATGAGAAGGTGACCTCTGAGCAAAGACTTGAAGGAGGTGAGGGCATGAGCTCTGCAGGTATCTGAAAGAAAAATGTTCCAGGGATGGGCAGTAGCCAGTGCAAAGGGCCTGAGGTAGAAGTGTGCCTGGCTTTGTTAGAGGAGATAGTATAATGAAAGAGAAGTGAATGAAGTGAAGAGGATTAGCAGGTGACATCAGAGAGATAATGGGGGACAAAGCATGTAGGGTCTTGTGGCTTATTGTCAAGACCTTGGCTCTTACTGGGCACTGGTACGAAATTGAATCTGAGAGACAGTTTTGGGTGAAGCAGAAAAGAATAGCTTCATTGCTGTACCAGGTAAAGGGGGCCACAGTAGGCTAATGCCCGCAAAACTGAGTGTGGCAACCTGGGGATGGGGGTGGGGTGTGTGTGTGTGTGAGGAGTCTTATAAACCAGGGGTGGGGTTGTTGATAAGGATCAGGGTGCCTGCAGGGCCCACATTCCTTCAATCCAGAGATCATCTGGCATCAGTTGGTGATGGGTGAACTGTGACCTTCTCTCTGGAGTGAAGAATGCTTCATCTAGCAGTTAACATCTTCCATTTGTTGGGGGCTTTAGTTCGCATAAGAGCTCAAAGATATAGTTATGTGTATCCCTTGAGGGGGAACCAGGGCCCTGCCCCAAGGCTGCACTATTGTATCTTGACTTCTCCTCCCTTGTCTCTGCATCGCCTCCCTTCCCTGCTTAGCAACTGTTTGAACCTGCCCTTTGGAACTCAGGGAAGGTCGTGGAGGCTGAATGAAGTCTATTTCCTACACACAATAAACAGGGGACACAGAAAGCCTTTTGTGCCCAGGAGCCCCACAGTGTCCTGTCTGGTTTCATTGCTAAGAGAGGAATGGGGGACTGTGGCAGCGGGGGCAATGAAGAGGTGGTAGACTCAAAGGATTGTAGACCCCACAGAACTGGAGTCAGGTTCTAGAGGAGGAAGGTGGAAGGATAAGAGGTGGTGGTCAGTGAGTGGAAAGCACAAAATCGAGTGATTGATATCTATGAAGTCAAGGGTATGAACTTGGGAATGGGTGGCTGGGATTGGGTGGAGGACAAGGAACTGAGAACCGGGGATGCGGGAGGATGATTTGCGTGCAAATGGAAATCACCAGGAATCAAGACGGAGTAATGTTGATGAGAGTGACAGTGAGCCAGGAACATAGAATCATCAATGTTTTAAAATGCAGATTTTATTATTACTCAGGTTTGGCAAGGCTGACAGATCGGGAGATGACTGCCATTGAAAAAGTAGTTTGTTAAACTCACAGATCCCATCAGAAGGCAGAGGGAGAAAGGAAAATGGCAAGAGCCTTTGTTGTGGTTTTAATGGGCGAGGCAGGGTCAATAGGTTTAGGATTGGCTCCTTTGGATAATTTCAGCGGCCTCTGGGGTATGACAGGGTCGTCCCTAGTTGTCTGGTACCTCGCCCAGGGGTGATGAGGGCAGGTGGGTAGCGGCCTGGAATGAGCACTCCATAAAGGAGTGGGTTAAGGTGTGAACCCTGGGGTACGGGGTTTGCATATGAAAGGTACACTCCCAGGGAAGTTGCCATCTTTAGGAATTAGCTGACCTGGGATGGGTGGTCCCAAGGGAAGTTTCCAGACCCAACATCTCCTTCCTTGTCTGCTACAGATGCCTGAAACTCCTTTAAGAGAGGACAGAACCTCCCATCCCACAGCCATCATGAAGGGGAGGGGAGAGAAGGAGGGGAGGGGAGGAGGCTGATTCTTTGGTTTACTAGCCTTAGAGAACTACTATTTGATATTTTAAAGCTCTAAACATTACAACTTTGATAAAAATAAAAAAATTTAAAGGAAAAAAAAGAAAGATAATTCCAGCTTGGTTTCCTTGGATCTAAGAGTTTACTATGGTAAGAATTAGTTAAATACTTATTTTACAGATGAGGAAGTTGAGGGTCAAAGAGGTTAAGTGATGAGTACATAGTTAGCAAGTGGGTCTGGCACTTGGCCTCAGGTCGGCTGACCCCAAAATCTGTACTTCCCCAGCTGCACAGGCTCACTGTCAAAGGAAGAAATGACCAGCCACCTGGTGCGTGGACATTGGGAAGCTTCCAGGCCCAGCATCTCCTTCCTTGTCTGCTACAGATGCCTGAAACTCCTTTAAGAGAGGACAGAACCTCCCACCCCACAGCCATCATGAAAGCAAGGACTCTCCCTGGATGCTCATTGGCCACTTTTATTGTGAGTCCTCTTTCATGTGTTAAGAATCTGGATTTGGGAATCCCCTGGAGGTCCAGTGGTTACGACTCCAAGCTTCCACTGCAGGGAGCCTGGGTTCGATCCCTGATTGGGGAACTAAGATCCTGCAAGCCACCAGCTGTGGCCAAAAAAAAAAAAAAAAAATTGAATCTGATCTGTGTTCCCTAAGTAGAACTAGCAGACATTTGTTGTACCTGGGCCCTTTTCTCTTCCCAACAGCACTCCTCTCCCAATATGGACAACCTCAGAGAGAGGGTAAACCCAAAGTACCTGCCCATTAAGACAGAAAACTGTCAAAGGGACACCTTGAGCAAGGGCTTGAAGGCTGAAGAAGGAAGGGATGGATCCACCAGAAAGGTTTACTGTAAGACCTATCATGTAGCTCCAGCTTCTGTGCTGTGTTGGTTGTCTACTGCTGTGTAACAAATTGCCCCCAAAACTAGTGACAGAAACAGTTAATATTCATTACCTCACAGTTGAGAATTCAGGAGTAAATTAGCTAGGTGTTTCCAGCTTACGGTTTCCCATGGTTTCATCCAACGTGTCCCCAGGGGCTGCAGTCATCTGAAAGCTCGAATGCAGCTGCAGGATGGGCTCCCAAGGTGATTCATTCACACATGTGGCTATTGGCAGAAGTCCTTAGTTCCTTGCCTTGTGGGCCTCTCCCTGGGCCATTTGAATGTCCTCATGTCATGGCAGCTGGCTTCCCCCCAGTGAGCTGCAGTGCCTTTCACCACCCAGTCCCCAAATTCACACTCTGTCACTTCTGCTTTGTTCTATTCATTAGAAGCCAGACACTATGTCCAGCCCACATTCAAGAGGAGGAGAATTAGGCTCCACCCCTTAAAGTGTGGATTAAAGATTTTGTGAACATTACTTGAAATCACTGATGAGTCCTTTGTAGCTGTCATGGTTTTCCCATTTGCAAGCCTTATTCTCCTGCCTGTCCTTCCTGCATAGCAGGGCTGGCTTTGTTTCATGGGCCTATGACCTGTGTGTGCAGTTTTACAAGGCTTTGCAGTTGGAAGGGTCCCATAGTTGGTTCAATGCTCTGCTGTTTCTGTCTTGAAATTCTTGATACTTTTTGAAAAAGGGACCCTGCGTTTTCATTTTGCACTGGCCTCTCCAAATTATGTAACTAGGCCTGCCAGATAGTCTTCCTATAAATTCCCGTGTGTTTGAATGAGCCAGAATTATTAACTCTTTCCTTCTTTCTCCTTCCTCCCTCCCTCTTTCTTTCCTTCCTTCCCCCTCTCTCCCTCCCTCCTTTCCTCCTTCTTTTCTTTCTCTTTCTTTCTTTCTTTCTTTCTTTCTTTCTTTCTTTCTCTCTCTCTCTTTCTCTCTCTCTTTCTTTCTTTCTTTCTTTCTTTCTACTAAAGCTCTATGATAGAGTAACTTTTCCCATTCATATTTGTATGCACACTAGACCAGCATGTAGAGACACTGAGCCAGTGTTTCTTGATGAATGCAAACTGACACAAATGTAAATTATATATCAGATCCTAAGAACAGTTTCTGATTATGTGCTTCTTAAGGGGAAAGATAGTAACTTCTGTGGCCATCCCTGCGTCTGTGGACAGGGATAGCAAGTGGTCATTAAATATTTAATTGAAAAAAAGAACAGACAAGAAAGGAAAATGAAAACCCAGATATGTCTAACTCCAAAGCTCATGCTCTCTTCTCTATACCATTCTATTTCAGATGATTCATATTGCTTTAGAATCTGTGGCATTTGTGTGTCTACGGCCCTGTATTATTTTTCAGGCTGACAATGCCTTGCCACCAGACTGCAAGTTCCATGCAGGCAAGGACCATGTCTGTCTCTCTGCCTGAGTAGTCCTCCTGCACAAAATCAGCCATGGATATTAGCTGAATGAATGAGAAATGGGATTGGAGCCTCCTGTGGCAAGATGGCAAGAGGCAAGATGAAAACACAAGCGAAATTCTGTTCTCCTGAGTTTCTCAACTGAACATATTTTTACAGGTATGTAAGTCCCTGGAAAGGAGGTTATATCCCCACATTAGAGGGTGAGGGTTAAGTGTTCTGAGTAGCAGGTGTGTTAGTCTACTCAGGCTGCCATAACAAAGTGCCACAGACCTGGTGGCTTAAACAACACAAATTTATGTTCTCACAGTTCTGGAGGCTAAAAGTTCAAGATCAAGGTGTCGGCAAGTTGGTTCCTTTTGACACCTCTCTCCTTGGCTTGTAGATGGTCACCTCCTCCTTGTGTCCTCACATGGCCCTCCCTCTGTGTATGTTTTGGTGTCCTAATCACCTCTTCTTATAAGGACAACTGTCATTGGATTAAGGCCCACCCCAATGACCTCATTTAATTTAATTACCTCTCTAAAGACCCTTATCTCCAAATACAGTTACATTCTAAGGAAATGAGGGTTTGGACTTCAACACATGAATTTGGGTGGACGCATTTAGCCCATAACAGCCCATTGCTGCTAAATGATGGAGAGATGGGTGGGGGCAAAGGCTGCCAAACAGTCCCTGTCATATGGTCAGGAGCACAGAGACGTGGTCCTGGAAAGGACAAAAGAGTCTTTCAAGGAAGTGGTTTTGTAGGGGAACTTGCTTCATCCCAGAATGTAACTGAGGACTTGGGATCACCCTTGGCCCTATTTTCCATGTGCCCTGCCACCCACCATGACCCTGCTTACTGCTGCCTATAGAAGCCCTCCACCCTCTCTTACTCACTACTGCTGGAGTCTGGCTGGCTCCTTCAGTTCTTACTGAAAATGACCTTAGCAGCCCTTTTTATTGGTTGGACACCATTAGAAACTACAGAGAAAAAAGTGTTACTCAAGAAAGGCTATGTTTCCCCATAATCAAGAAAACGGATGGGTATTGTAAAATGGAACCCTGGGCAAATAAGGATGGAAGTTTGGTCCAAACACTGTATCAGAAAGAAGTCCTTCCCTAGTCTACACGTGTTAGTTATCCAGATTGCAAAATTCACAGTCCGATGAAATGTACCTGTTTTTTCATAAGCGAGCTGGAGTTCTCCTTTGAGCTCCTGGTCTTCCAGAGGGCAGAGCCCATCTCCAGCAGTTCAGGGCCTCATGGTGCCTTTCTCCAGGGGGCTCTTATAGTGCTAAGGAATTGTGGGGGGGAGCCATCAGGTCCTTGGTTGTCAGCATCTGTCCACAATGACAGCCCCGAGACATCCTTATGCCCTCTGTGCCCTCAGAGCATGGTCCCCACAAGTCGATGCCAGCTCCCTGGACCACTGCCCACAGCTCTTGGGTCCATGGGAGACATTCTGACTTCTCTGGTTTGAGGATGGGAAAGCCTGATCTTTCCTCCGTTCTTTCCTATCTACTGTTTATGGCATAACTGTGCCCTTCCAGGCTTTGGAAACTCAAATTCTAGGCTTCTGTAACCCCAAAGCATTTCTTTCTGCTTTTCTGCTGTATCTCTCTTCCGCTGAGTCAGTAAATGCCACTGGGTAAGGGGCAAGGGAATATACTGTGGGAAGCGTGGTGAGGGAGGACCTCAGTGATGTACTGCAAAAATGTTGGTTTGGCCAAGAAGTTCGTTCGGGTTTTTCCGTAACGTCTAATGGAAAAACCTGAACAAATTTTTGGCCAACTCAGTATTATCCTGCCACACCCCTAGTCACAGATTTCTCCCTTCGGGGAATTTTTCTTCTGACTTTGCTCTATCTCATGTCCAGTGTGAATGGCCCCATCAACTCTCACCCCCAGTTCTTTGTCTCCTCCTTTCCCGGAGGTGATACCTGGTCCCACTTTAGAATCTCATTGCCAGATGGGGAACCTCATCTTCCCTGCAGAAATCCTCTGCCAATCCTACCCCTCTCTGGACACAACCTAAGTGTCTTCCACCTGTCTCCTCTCTCATGGCCTTGGACTCCACTCTGTGCTTTCGTGGCAGCCTGCATCTCTGCATTCCTGTAGCCCCTCATCATCTTTCCATTTTTCTCCTCCTCCCCATTTCTCCACCTTCATTTTTCCTGACACATGATTTGGATTAGTGCCATAGAGGTACAGTGACAACTTCCCCTGCTCATGTTTTAGTTCACTTCTCAACTCACTGCAAGTTAGCATCTGTGTCTTAAATCATTGACCTTACCCAAGGAGAGGGCTGGCTGTGGCTTCAGCTCCTGGGTGGTGATCTCAAAGCCCTTTGAGCATCCTGTCTGATAAAAGCATCTCTGTTTACCTGGGGGCCTTGGCCACACTGGACAGTCTAACAGTGTGATTTATCATGGGGTCGTGGGGCCACACAGTATCAGCTTGACCTTTGGAGGGGATGGAGACTAAAGGGCAACCACCATGTCTATGTGATGGAGCCTCATTAAAATTCCACACACAAGGCTTGGGGGTGGGGGGCTTCCCTGGTTGGCGATACTCCATGCATATTGTCACATGTCATTGCTGGGAGAAGTTAGCACTGCCCACACCTCCACTGGGAGGGAAAACTGGAAATTCCAAGTGCAGGGCCCTCCTGGACTCTGTCCTTAGAGGATGTCGATCTGTGTCCTTTCACTGTAATAAACTGTAACCACAAGTCTAACAGCTTTCAGTGAATTCTGTGAGCCTTTCCAGTGAATTATCAAACCTTGGGGACCCCTGAACATTTCAGCATCCATACACATACGCAAACTGCTGCATCAGAGGCACAACTTTCCACTTTTGAGGTCCTCTCCCATTCATCCTCTGTGACCTTTGACACTTTTATTGGCCCCCTTTTTTCTTGCAATGCTCTCCTGCCTGGGCTCTGATGGCACTGAGATCTGCTGGCCTCCCTTCTACTTCTCTGTCCTCATTTTCTCAATCTCCTTTTCCTTGACCATTTCTTGTGGATGCTTCTTATCACTTGTCCAAGTGATAACTAAACACGGTGGGGTGGAAGCTCAGACCCAGATCCTTGTTGTTGCAAATCCCTGACTTGGTCCCCTGCACTGTCCCCTTGCTCCTTAGTCATCCTGACCTGTGTGAATAATTTAAAACCAGGTAAACTTTAAACATGTATACTTAGTATATTCTAGATACATGTCCTTTATTGGATACATGTTTTGAAAATATTTTCTCCCAGTGTGTGGCTTGCTCCAAGTTTCTCTCTGTATCCAGGCCCACAGCTTCCCCTCTCCTCTCTATGAGGGTGACACTCAGCTTCCATCTACAGCTCTGACAGCCCTTCTGAGGCTCCAGTAGCCTGATGTACATCTCTGTGTGGCATTTGAACCCCGGAGTGTCCACAAGTGAACTCATTATCTTTCCCTGAATGTATTCCTCATCTCGGTCAATGGCATTATTTTGTTAGTGCAGGAGAAGATCAGCTTGCCCTGCAGACACTTGACCCTGGTCCATCACTGGGGTCAGTTCAGCACTGTCCCCCCACTCCTGGTTTGCAGGCTGCTTGTCCAGCTTTAGCTGGGGTTCCCATTTTGGCTTAGTTCCTGTCTCCCTGGTTTCTGACTTGACACAGCCCCAGTCTCCAGTATCCGGTTCTGCCTCAGCTCCTGATTCAACCAGGATAGGTGCCCCATTCCAGTTTACCTGGCCTGGTCAGGTGTGGGGCACCCCAGACCATTCCTGGTAGGTCTCTGCTGCCCTGTTACTGGTCACCACCCTTCTCTCCAATCTACCCTGACTCCCCTACAACACACACACACACGCACACACACACACACACACACACACACACAGAGTTAACATTTTGAGTACCAGCATGAACATTCTAAGATCTGGCAAAGCCTTTGGATAATAAAGTATAAGTCATCCCTGCATAACTAAGGAAAGTTTTCAGTCTTGGAGCTCCTACTGTGCACCAGCTGGTAATAAGCTGAGAGTCTGTTTTAACCGACATTAAAAGCACTTCTTGGGGTGTGTTTTGTTGTTTCTGTGTTTATCAACTATTATGTTTACATTTTCTTAATTTTATCTTCTAAATTGTTATGGAGCAGAAACTAACACACCATTGTAAAGCAATTATACTCAATAAAGATGTTAAAAAAAAAATTTAGTGGAGCAGCAGCTCAGACTCAGATCCCTGTCCTTGTAAAGTCTGTATGTAATTCCCTACACTGTCTTCTTGTGCCTGGGTCATCCTGATCTGTGTGAACAATTTAAAATCCAAGCCATGGAAACTTTAAAAATATATTCTTGATATATTCTCGTTACAAATTCTTTGTTGGATGAATGTTTTACAAATATCTTTTCCCAGTCTGTGCACTCCTTTTCATTTTCATAGCTGTCTTTTTTTTTTTTTGCGATACGCGGGCCTCTCACTGTTGTGTCCTCTCCCGTTGCGGAGAACAGGCTCCGGACGCGCAGGCTCAGCGGCCATGGCTCGCGGAGGATCTTCCCGGACCGGGGCACGAGCCCGTGTCCGTCCCCTGCATCGGCAGACGGACTCTCAACCTCTGCGCCACCAGGGAAGCCCCATAGCTGTCTTTTGAAGAGCGAAAGTTTTTAATTTTGATGAAGTCCTTTTCATTGATTTTTTTTTCTTTTTGTACTTCACGCTTTCGGTGTTGTATTTAGCAAACCTTTGCCAAACCTAAGGTCACTATGATTTTCTCCTGTTTTCTTTTGTAAGTTTTAGTTTTCAGACTTATGTCTATGATCCATCTGGAGTTAATTTTTGTATTGATATACGGTGTGAGGAAAGGACTGAAGTATTTGGATTTTTTTTTTAATGGTTATCCAATTGTTCTAGCACCATTTGTTAAAATAGATTATCCTTCTTCCGTTGAATTTCCTGGTAACTTTTCGGAAAATCAACTGACCATGTATGTGTGGGTCTATTTCTGGGCTCTCTAATCTGTTCTATTGATTGATATATCTACCTTTTCACCAATACCACACCGTTTTGACTATTGTAGCCTTATAAGTCTCGATCTTGTAATGTAAATAGTGGAGATGTGTTCTGTTTCAAAGTCATTTTGTATAGTCTAGATCCTTTACCTTTCCATATAAATTTTAGAATCACCTTATTAGCTTTTACAAACAAGCTGCTGGAAATTTGATCAGAACTACATCAAATCTGTAAGTCAATTTGGGAAGAACTAGCACCTTAACAAAATTGAGTCTCAGACCCATGACCATGGTGTAGCTCTCCATTATTTAAGTCTTCTTTATGTCTTTCAGGAATGTCTTAGTTTTCAGTGTACATGACTTTCATGTCTTTTGTCAAATTTATCCCTAAGTACTTCATATTTTTGATACTATTCTATATGGTATTGTTTTAAAATTTCTGATTGTTAACTGCTAGTGTACAGAAATACAATTGAATTTTGTATATTGACTCTGATTCCTTCAGCCTTGCTAAACTCACTTATTCATTCAATAAAAAGACAAACAACCCAATTAAAAGATGGGTGAAATATTTAAGGAGAAGCAGCGTATTGGCATAGCCTCAAAGTATCTCCCCCCAACTTTTATTTATTACAAAAGGAAAAACAGTAACTTCACAGTGGAGAAAAATGATAGACACCACCACCATCCTGCAACTTTGTCTATTCTTATTTCAATACAAAAAGGTTTTTATAATGGGCAAAATATTTAAATAAACACTTTACCAGAAAGAATATACAGATGTCAAATAAGTATCTGAAAAGACAATCAACATCATTAGTTATTGGGGAAATGCAAATTTAAAAACTAATAAGATCACCACACACTCATTAGAATGGCTAAAATCTAAAAGTCTATCATGTCAAGTGTTGACAAGGATGTGAAGCAACTGGAACTCTCTGATGGTGGGAATGTAAAATGGCACAACCATTTTGGAAAACAATTTGGCAATTTAAAAAAAAGTTAAACATACATACAACCCAGGCATTCGATGCTAGATACTCACCCAAGAGAAATGAAAGCATATGTTCATACAAAGACTTGTACACAACTGTTCATAGCATCTTTCGGGGAGGAGGGTAATAGTCAGAAACTGGAAAGAATCCAAATGTCCATCAGCAGGTTAATAGATAAACAAATTGTGGACTATCCATACACTGGAATACTACTCAGCAATTAAGAGGAACAAACTATTGATACATGTAACAATATACATAAATTTCAAAATAACGATTCTTGGTGAAAAAAAGGGAGACAAAAAAGAGTACATTCTGTATGACTCTATTTATATAAAATTCTAGAAAATGCAACTAATCTGTAGTGGCAGAAAGCAGATCAGTAATTGCCTAAGTACAGAGGTTTGGGAGGAAGTAAGACTGGATTGCAAAAGGGCATGAGGAAACATTTGGGGTTGATGAATATGTTCTTGATGTGGTGATGTTTTCATGAGTGTATATATGTATGTCAAACCTCATCAGATTGTATACTTTAAATATATGCAGTTTAATATATATTAATTATATCTCATCAAGCTATCAACATATGTATACTTGGGCTCCAGGAACCCGTAGGAACAGTGTGGTCGGCTTATGTATCATAAGATATTAAATCAGATCCAAACTAGGTGTGGGGTAGGGCAGATTTCACCAGTTGTGGAGAGGCAGGTAATAAGACAGTTATGATCCCCCTATGGGTTTCCCAGAGATAGATTCCACGTCTGGAAACGGCATCCCTAGAACGTATAAAACAAGTGGTTTCAACGTTGCTGGGAGAGATGCTAAGAGCTGAAGGAAGCAGGCAGAGTCCTGTAGTTTACCTCCTGGGGGTGGGTTTCCCTCCACCCTTGGCAAAGGGTTTTGCTGCTGTGGCAAGTGGGAAATCTTATTTTTAACTTACTCTTGAGTTTCACAGTGGAAGGTAACTCGCTTGAATCTTTCTCCACAGGGTGCCTCCAAACCACAAATTCCTGACTCCTACTCTGGTTTATTCTAATAAGAAGTAGGCTGATCCCTTAATCCCTGTTTAAAGGGGCGCTGTTTATTGAAGCCATAAACTCAGGGCAAAGGATCATAAATCACTCTTTAGCTGGGTCCAGAGCAGGAGGTGGGTACAGAACAGAACGGGCACAGAGAAGTAAAGCTTAGGAAGCTTGTCTGTTTTCCTTGTAGGTAGACTCCTGTGAGCCCCTCCCCACCCCCACCCCATGCTGGGAACCTCCAGATCCAGCCTCCACTCTTCTCCACTCTGCTCTGAGCCTGCAAGGAGGGGAGGAGTCAGTACCTGACCCATCACCCTTCGCCTTCACTGCCTCCAGCTGGGTTTGGCCAGGGGGAGGCACTAGTAGGAAATGAGAGGAGGGGAAAGACAGAGATTGCCGTCTCCCGGTGACCGGTTTTCTACCTTAGGTCACAATTCTTGTCAGGTGCCTCCTCTCCCATGACTAGAGCAAAGAACCCAAAACTAGGTGACAGCTAACCCCATCCCAGAGAAACCCAAGGAGAGCCACTCCTAAGTCCTCCCCTAAAAACACAATCTAAGAAGGCGAAACCAGGGTTCTTGTTATGCAAATGTAGCCTCAATGCAATTCCCCTTCATCACGATGCCACCCTTAAATTCTTCTTCTACAGAAATTCTGGCCCGACACTCCCTCCCCGCATTCCCTTTGTCCAAACCTATTCACAGAACCTCCCACAGGACCGAACTCTCTCCGCTCCTCGCTAGTGGAGGCCCTCGTTGTCTCACCTACTGCTGGAGTCTCCGCATTGGTTCCCTCCCTTCCCTCTCGCCCCCATAATCCCATCCACACAATGCCAGCTGGCAAAGCCTTCAGTAGCTCCCTAGTGCCTACCGAGGCCCACCCCCTCTTCCACTTCTCTATTGAATGTGCAAATTTTTATCAAAAGCTCTTAGTTTTTTTTTTAAAAAGTAACGGCTTTGAGTTTCAAAAGCATTTATTTTAAAAACACCAAAATTGGCATCGAACGGAAAACTTTTTAAACTTTCTTCAGCATCTCCGCTAAGGATCACACTTCCCTCTGCCTGTTGGTTCCCTGGCTGATGACTGAGCAGGACGGGAGGGGTGTCCCAGAGCCGGGGATAAATATAAAGTGTCTGAATACGTTCTGGCCAGATCCAGATGATGAGAGGTTTGGAAAGGTGTCGAGAAGTTTCCACTGACCCGACCTAGCCCAGCGCTCCCTGGTCTGCGAACATTACAAAAGGGATGGGCAGGGATTCGGGGCAGGGGGAGGATAAGGGAGGAAGCAGAGGGAGCTGGGCGGGAGTCGCTACCCATGGCGGCCAGGTCTGCAACAAGCTGACCCAACCTGCGCAAGCCGGGCCTCGAGGCAGCGCATCTTGGGACTCCGGCCGCCGAGCCGGTCCAACGCGCGCTCTCTCGTCCCCGGCCCGAAAGGAGTAAATAGGCCAGTCCCAAGCGGGCCCGGATTCCCTGCGGGCGGTCCGAGTCCCCGCCAGCTTGACCCCCGCCCACCAAGCCGGGATCTCGCAGCGGCCCCGACACTGGTAGAGCGCTTGGTCGCGTGGAAGACTCGGGCGCCAGCAGGGCGGGGAAAGCGGTGCGCTGGGCGTCGGGGGAGGGGAGGGCGAGGGCAGGTCAGGCCGGCCCCAAGCCCCGCCCCAGGCCCGCCCCCGCCCGGGGAGGTGGGGCCCGGTGACGGACAGGCCTCCGGGCCGGTCACGGCCCGCCTCACCTTCCCTAGGGCCCAGCCGGGTAGGGCGAGTCAAGGGGCTCTGGAGAGGGCGGGGGCGCACGGGGAAGCCTCTGGGCGGGGGCGGGGCCTCAGGAGAGTAGCAGTCCTCTCAGCCAATGGGAGGCGCGAGCCGTCCCGTTAGCGCCGGATCCCAGTGGGTAGGGCGGGGCGGGCGGCGCAGTGGGGATCCCGGGGCTGCTGAGGGCCCCCTGACTCGGCTCCGCGGGGCGACATGGACCGGATGACTAGCTCCATGAAGCAAGTACCCAACCCCCTGCCAAAGGTGCTGAGCCGACGTGGGGTCGGCGCGGGGATGGAGGCGGCGGAGCGGGAGAGCTTCGAGCGGACTCAGGTGAGGACTGGGGGACCCCGGGTCGCGCATGGCTGGGGCATCCCGAGAGACGCAGTGTCCTGGAGCGGACTTGAAGGGAGTAGGGATCTTGCAGACCCAGGAAAGGACAGAGCAAGGGGGCCGCGAGAGAGGGCATCTCGTGCGCAGGTCAGGGCGGTCAGGGAAGGTTGGGGACCCCGGGGGCACCCGGCTGTCCTGGGGAAGAGGGCAGGGCGGCTCCGAGGAGCTGACATGATCCGTGCGGCGCGACCGAGGGGAGCCGATCCCGGCGGGGCAAGGCAGGGGTCACAGGGGCGGTGAGAGGGGAAGGAACCCGAAAAGGAGCCGAATGGAAGGCTTGCCCCTAGGCTGGGGAAGCTCACTGGGGGGCTACTGAGGGTAGCTGAGGCTACTGAGGCTACTGAGGGGGCTACTGGCGGCCGAGAGTGGGTCGGGGATGTGAAGGGTGGGGAGCCCTTTCCTCCCCTCTCGATCGCTTCAGGGTTGCGCTGACATTCCCCCCACCCCTAGCACCTCCTTCCTTGTGCCTCTTGCTTGGCTCACACCACCCCCAGCTGTCGGTCTCCGAGGGCCCGGCTGAAGGGGTCTGAGCGGTGAGAAGGAATGTGGGAAATGTGATGTGTGGCCGAGTTTGGAAGATGACTGGGGGCTGGAGGAGGGGGCCGGCCCGGGGGCAGGAATTGAGGCTTTTGGACCAGTGGCTCCATGCTGGTCAAGTTGAGCTGCCCTGGGGTGCCCAGAACCCTGAATTGGGGTTTTGGTTTCATCCCCCAAGATGTGCCTGACAACTAATAGGCAGACTGCCCCATTTGTCCAGCCTGAGCAGGGCTGGGGGCCAAAATTCCTCACTGTCATCAACAAAAAGCCACAATCCATTTTTACCTCAGAGTTTTAATGCCTTGTGTATTGATTGGACTGAATAAAGCTGACATGTTTATGGTGTTCATTGGCTCGTTTGTATGCAAAATCCATTTCTAAGGGCACAGCACCTCTTTTAATCCCAGGGCCAAAGCTGTATGGGCACATTTTTTCTTCACTCTTGCTCTCAGAGTGGAACCTTTGAAGATCCAGTGGGACCTCCACTGCCAGAGGCTGGTTCTCCTGCTGTGTTCTGCTCCACCCCCCCCTCCAAATACAGTACCGTGTGAGGGAAGGGCTTTGGGGTTTTAGATACAGATGGTGAGGTCCTGACTGAGTGTTCTATATAGAGAATCTTGAAAAGAATGAAGCTTTTCATCCCAGAGGACTTCCTCCTCTATGTTCCAGGCCCTTCACAGGTGTGTTTGGGTGATGTAAAATAGGGAGTGTCCCTTTCCTAGGTCATCATCCTACCCCAGGTGGGATGGGAGAGACAGCTGTTCACTTCTGTCTCCCAGGGCCCAGCTGGGTTTAAGGTTTATTCTCTGCTTTGTGGATTGGACCCCAGAAAAGAAGGAAGCTACCTGTCTGCTGTGGGCATTATGGCCTCAACTAGCTGCCTGGGCACATGAGGCTTCTTGCTCCAGGAAACAGTGTGAATCTTTTTTTTTTTTAACGGCAAAGGAAAATAAATGGTAATTCATTCCTTCTAGAGTCTCAAATAAGTAAAAACTGGAGCAATAGAGAAATACACGTAAGACTTTGACCCATTATAGTGATAGAAATTAGGTTTATGAAAGTTTCTCTAGCTATCCAGGGACAGCCCAATAAGGAGAGTCTAGGTCAGTGTTTGCCAGTATTTTACATTCTATGGAACACTGATAATTGGCCAAATTTGACCTAGTGGCTTGTGTGTGTGTGCATATGCATGTGTGTGTGTGCACGTGCATTGTGTGTGCATGTTTGCGCGTGTGTGTGTGTCTGTGTGTGTGTAGTGTGGAGGGGAGGTAGAATGAATCAGGAAAAGAGAGTTTCTCTATTGTTGAAACTATTAGGGGAGTAGGAGAGTGAAGAAAAGGAAAGAGGATAATCCTAAAACCTCACCTTAGTCAAGCTGCAAAAATGTATTTTGCTTAATGACTACCTATGAAATGTATTATGAGATATAAACATGAGTTAGAAAAAAAATTTTTAATGAGTTAAGAAACCATGAGAATTAGCGACGGTAGAATGATAATTGTAACTAATTATTGTGTTTGGCACTGTTCTAAGTACTTTATTATATTTCCTTCTTTAATCTCAGTAAGGTCCTGTGAGGTGGTATTGATAAGGACCTATGAGGTGGGTATCAGCCACATTTTACCTGGATGAAATTGAGGCACAGAGAAGTTAAGTAACCTTCCCAAGGTCACACAGCTGGAATTGATCCCAGCCTTTAACTTCTACCTTGTGTGGCCTTAACTACTACCTTGTGTGGCCTCTGAGTACTGGGCAGAGCACTGGCATGGGAGCTAGAAGAGGTTGGAGTTTGATTGCCAGGCACGTGGGTGGGTGGTGTGGCCCCAGGCAAGTTGTCTAACCTTTCTTTTTATTTAATTTACTTATTTATTTATTTATTTTTGGGCTGCATCCGGTCTTAGTTGCAGCACATGGGATCTTCGTTGCGGCACGTGGGCTTCTCTCTAGTTGTGGCGCGTGGGCTCCAGAGCACTTGGGCTCTGTAGTTTGCGGCACTCAGGCTTAGTTGCCCCGCAGCATGTGGGATCTTCGTTCCCCGACCAGGGGTCTCGAACCCGCATCCCCTGCATTGGAAGGCAGATTCTTTACCACTGGACCACCAGGGAAGTCCCTGTCTAACCTTTCTAAGCCTCAGTTTCCTTGTTGTAAAATAAGGATACTACTTACGTCACAGGTTGATTGTGGGGAATTCAATTAAATAATATGCATGAAGGCATTTTGTAAACTTGAGGAGCACTGTTGCAGTGATGATTGCTATACTCTGAGGGGGAGAGGGGACCTGAAAAAAAGCCCAAGGGTAAGTACTTGGGCGGGCTGTGATTAACTCTTCAGTAAAAAGGCAGAAGTGTTACTAGTTAACGCAATAATTACTAAGAGTGTGTGCTTAAAGTACCGGCTATGGGGGTGGGAAGGGGGTGGGCGCCCTCTGAGGTCTGAACCCCACCCTTCAGCCTGAGCTAGCACTTGCTGGGTGGAGAGGAGGGACAGGGGCATTCCAGGAATGGGGAATGGTCTGGAGATGGGTGTGGATGAGACTTACTGGCTGAGTGGAGACAGGAGCAGAATTGGTCCCTTCCACCTCTGAACGCCTCGCACCTGCCACCTGTCCTGTCCCCATTTCTCCGTGACCCTCAGTAAACTGTGAGCTTCCTGAGGGCGGGACTGTGTCTTGTTGCTCTTGCCTCTGTCCTCACATGCCTGAGGCTCATGTGAGTGGTGAAGTGGCTGTAGTCAAGGGTACAAAGTGACTGGTTGGTCACTGGCCTGGATGGGGAACTCAGCTCTGGGCTGCAGGGAACATCTGTAATTACTTGATGTTCTTTCCTAATGGCCCCAAGTTCCCTCCTGGTCCTGCCTTGTCTCTACAGTCTCAGTCCGGAGCCCTGCCCCAGGCCTATCAGGGGACTCTGATTTCTCTGCCTTCCTTCCGGTCAGGCCTGTTCCCCAGCTGCCTGTGCCCTCAGACCCGCCTTGTTTCCCCACCACTGCCAGCCTCTTCTGGGAAGACTTCCCTCCTTGACTCTCCTGGGATCATCCTCACACTTCATGTGGCCAGTGTCCCTGCCAGAGTGGGGACCCCTGCCCTGCCTGCCTCAGTCCCCACCTGCAACCGGACCCCTGGTGTGTCTCCCACCCATCCCATCACAAGCAACCTTCAGGCTCTAGGGAAATAAAAAGTAGTTCCCGCCCTCAAAAAAGCTGCAGTAATAATGATATGTTGCCTGGAGTACTTTACAGTTTATAAAGCAGGTTTTAGCCATCCTTGAGGTTGCACTGTGGTTGGGTGTTATCACCCTCATTTTATGGATGACAGCTTGGTGACTTGCCCAGGGCCGCTGGTCGGTGAGTGAAAGGGTCAGGATTCAAACCCAGGACTCCGGGTTCCAGGTCTCAGGCCCACCACACTGTCCTCAAGTCGGGCAAGAGGGCGATTCTGGAATGAATCTGGAGGGTTGCCACTCACAAACAAAATACCCTGTCTGTATTTACTTATCTGGAAAATGGTTTTCTGTATGGTTTACTTGTTTTTTCCACATCCATTTAGTGAGTACTTACCATGAAGGGAACTCAGAGATGAGTAATATAAAGAGAGTGGCCCCAGAGGAGCTCATGAGTCAGCAGGGAGGTGGACCAGCCACTGCGGGCCTTCTCTGCAAGGGGGACAGAGGACCCGTGGCACCGGCATCACTGGAGCCATTAGCAGGGCAGGACCTGCTGCATCAGAGCCTGCATTTCAATCAGACACAGAAGTTTGAGCAGCTCTGCTCTGTGGCAGGTGAATCCTAGGATCAGAGGAGAGGATGGGGCTCTGGAAACACAGGGGAAGGAACAAACCGTTAATCACAATCTCTTGGATGGAGCCCACGATAGAGTAAAGGATCCTAACCAGTCATACACTGGGAAGAGCCAGGAACAGAAACAAATATTTATGCAGGGCTTGCTGGGTCCTAGGAACATGCTAGGGGGTTTATAGCCTTTAACCTATTTAATAGCTCAGGCTCAGAGAGGCCAAGTGACTTTTCCAAGGCCACATAGCAAGTAGACAGACAAGCCAGAGCTTCAAAATGAGATGACAAGTCCTCTTCTTCACGTTTAAGTCAGGGGGTGTTTCTGCCATCTCGTTCATGATCTTCAGAAGATGTTCAACCTTCGATTAACCAGCTGAAAAATTTTAGGATTGGGCTAGAGGGATCAGTGGGTCCCAACCCTGGCTACACAGGAATGGTTTCTAACATTAAAGGTGCTGTACCCCTCCTGTCCCCTGCTTGCTCCCTTAGTTGGTATTGAAAACTAGAAAGGATGCCAGAGCTTTCTCTGGGTCTGTGGTTTTGTCCTCTTCTGGTTTCCTCACACTGATACTAATGAGAAAAGCCTGCACTTATCACACTTACTCTTGTGCAAGTGTAAGGGCCTTGCACAAATCTCCCCTTTCAAGTCTTACAACAAACTTATGGGTTATAAACCTTATTTTACAGATGAGGCAATTGAGGCTGAGAGGGGTTAATAACCAGCTCAAGGTTCTGAAGTGAGTGAGTGACAGCTGGGACTCAAACCCAGGAAAACTGGCCCCGATTGCCATCCCTGTGGCACTGCCTGGCCCCCTCCAGCTCTCGTCCTCCTTCCTCCCCTAACACTTGGGGTCCCCAAGGCTCTGTCCTCACCCCACTTCTCTTTTTCCTCCTGTCCACTTCCTCTGCCCTCACTTCCATCTGATGGTTTCTGTTCTCACCTCAATGACGCCGACTCTCTGACTTCCTGGCCTGTGTGACCACTTCCCATTGGATATCTGCCCCCTGATAAACCACACATGCCCCAAACTCTACTTGGGCCTCCCCAGCCTGTGAACGCCTGTGCCTGGTCCTCATCAGTCCCATCATCTCCCGGGCATCAGCTCTGAGCCCTCCCCGCCTCTTGCCCTCACAG
Source organism: Mesoplodon mirus (assembly GCF_964341445.2). Lineage (NCBI taxonomy): Eukaryota > Metazoa > Chordata > Mammalia > Artiodactyla > Ziphiidae > Mesoplodon > Mesoplodon mirus. The sequence continues at coordinate 36,103,556 of NC_138991.1, forward strand.
CCACACTCTATTCTGTGATGTTTCTCTTGTCCTTCCCTCCTTTGCTTCTCGCTGTCGCTGCCCTTATTTCCTCCTTTGCCTGCATCGTTGTAATCCCATCCTCCCTGCCTCCCAAAGCACCTGATGCCAGATGGATTGCCTCTTAAAGCCCAGCACTGCCCGTATAACTCCCTTTTTCCAGGAACCTTTGCTGGCTGCCCAGAGACCCCACATGATGTGGCACCATCAGGGTCCCTAGTCCCTGTCATTTGCAGGCCTTAACTTACAGGGCATCCCTCCACCAGGCAGCCCCTGCAGTCTGGTTCAGGTGAGCAGGGTCCCTTAGCTACTGTACGTCCCTCCCATTCATCCACGCGCACATCTTGGCTTCCCTTCCAGACTGGAAGGTCTTGAGGGCAGGGTCTGGGTTTCAGTGCCCAGTGGGCCCTTGCATGAGGCAGGCACTGGGGCCTGTTTGCCAAACATGTGAACATACAACAGTTGGAGGATCTACAGCAGCCTGGGGGCTGCAGGCAGACCTCCACTTGCAGAGTACTTTTCCTTTGCACATTTTGGAGATTCTCCCTCTGTCTCCTTTGATTTCCCCAATGAGCATATCTCACGAAGTGCCTGCCCTGTGTGCCAGGCCTGGGCACCCAGGGTACCATGGAAGTACATGGCCCACTAGGTTGGAGACTTCACTTAGGAAAGAGCCTGCAGGGGCTGGAAACAGAATTAGGGCTCAAGGTTGACAGTTTGAATTTCCGTCAAGTTCAGAACACTTGATAAATGTTCCCAAACTATGGTCTTGGACTTCCCAGGGCTTCATTCTGCTTCAGGTCAGATCTTTCTGAGCTAGAAGAGGTTTCAGGGAAGGGAGAGAAACTGGCCTAGTGTCCCGGGCCCCTGGACGTGGCTGATGGCAGTGACCTGCGTGCAGGTGCTGTAGTTTGCAGCAGGGCATAAGGGATGTTAGGATGAGTGCAGAGACAGGAAATGTGTCTCTGGCTCTGCCCCTGTGTCTCTCATTTCAAAATGAGGAGGCTGGAAAAGATTTCTGAGGGTCCTTCCAGCTCTCAAAATATTTCAGCTTATAAAACTCCTGTAAGCAGTTTTGCCATTAGAATAAGGACACACATTTCTTCTGAGCTCTCAACTGCTCTCTTGAAAGGGGTTTCCAGTTGCCCCCTGTATGTGGAATGGGGCCCAGGTACCAGTGATGTGGGGCTCATGAAAGGATGCTAGTGGACCTTGGGAAGGGATAGGGTGTGTCCGTGTGGTCCAAGAGAGCAGATTCCCAGCCCCACTTGGGCACTGAAAGGGTTCCTTGCTTGTGAGGCACTGATGAGGCCCGTTTTATGCTCCCCATGCATGGACCCACTTATTCCACTACCTCGGGACAAAGTGTGGGAGTGACCTGGGCGGGGCATAGGGCACAGCTTGGCCAGCGGTCAGTGCTTCTCCTGCATCCAGAAGGGTTGATGTCCTGGAGAGATGCCCACCTAGGAGAGGGAAGTAGTCAGCCCCACCTCCTGGCAGGGTGGGGACTGCTTCCTGTTTTCCTGCCTGGGCAGGCAGGGAGGAGCCCTGTTCCAATCTGTGGGCAGTACAGTCTGATACTCCGGGGAGAGAGCTGGGGATTGAAGGTTCCTCTGGCTTAGCCCGCGGGAAAGAGAGAAGGGATCTTCTTGGATCTGAAAGGTGGCTGCTGCCGCCTCTGCTATTACTGCTGGGACACAACTCAGGAAGCTGGTCGGGCCGTTCAGGAAGCCAGTGTGGCCAGTTGCTTCTGATTTAACTACAGCTAACACCATGTGCAGTTTTTAAAGTACATTTACACAGAACCTCTTTTCAGCCACAGAACAACCGTGCAGGAGGTAATTTTGGTCAGTTCTCAAGTGTGGACACTGAGGCCCAGAGAGCTCTGTGACTTCCCTAAGAGCGCTCAGGAAGTGGCCCGAGGAGCTGAGGCTTGAACCTCGTGGGTCTGATCTCAAATTGTACACTTTCCTTTCCGTACTTCCCTCTAAAACTGAAGCCTGGCCTGGGGCTGGTAACTTAGAAAAGGTACAGAGATTTCTTCTTCCCCCCCACCCCAGGTCTTTTCCAAATTGACTCATTTGGACATTTGAAATTCCTCCCAGAAGGTTTTTTGCAACACACGTAACTATCGAAGGACCTTTATCCAGAATATGTAAAAAAAACTTAGAAGAAAAAAAAAGGACAACCTAATAGAAAAACAGGCAGGAGGTACTTCACAAAAGAGGATAAGCAAATGGCCAGTAACCATATGAAAAAGTGTGCAACTTCGTTATAAATCAAGGAAGTGAACATTGAAATTACAGTGAGATACAGGATGGCTGAAATAAAAATGAAAAAAAAATTGACAGTGCCAAGTGTTGGCAAGCATGGGAAGCAGTGAAAGCACTCGTGCACTGCTGAGGGGGGTGTACACTGGTGCAACTGCATTGGAAAACAGCCTGGTGTTATCCCCAAATTGAAGATAAGCACACTTAGTAACCCAGCAAGTCCACAGTGAGCTATATACCCAACAGAAATGCATGCACATGCACCAAAAGATATTTAGAAGACTATTCATAATCATGTCTTATAATAACCCCAAACTGGAAACAGTCCAAAAGCCCATCAGCAGTAGATGGATAAATAAATTGTGATCTGGTCTCTCATTGGGATACTATACAGCAGTGAAAATGAACAAACTGTAGTTTCCCTCAACAACACGGGTGACTCTTGCAAACATAACGTTGAGGGGAAAAAAGGCAGACCCCAAAGGATAACTCTGAAGGCTTCCATTTATATTAAGTTAAAAAAAGAGGCAAAGCAAAACTGGGGTTTAGGGGTGCTTGCTTAGATGGTAAAACTGAAAAGAAAAAAAAGGGAGTGATTATTATAAAAGTCCAGATAAAGGTCATCCCTGGGTGCAGGAGAGGTTAGTGATGGGTAGGATGCTCAGAACAGGGGAGCTTCTGAGGTCCTGCCATCCATCTGTTTATTGGCCTGGGTGGTGGCTTATGATAATTCATTAAGCTGTCCATTTTTGCTTCATGCAGTTTTCTCTATTTATATATTTCAGAATACAAAGGATTATAAAAAGGCTCTTCCCAGGGAGTAGGAGACAGTCTTAAGGAGGCTAAGTAAGAACCTGCCATTTAGATATCCACCCACCCTTTGAGGTCTCTCTCAAACACAGCCTCCCCCGTGAAAGCACTTCTGATGCTGCCCTAGAACTGGGAAATGTTTGATATATGAATCACGCATATGCAAGCAGCACACCCTGAGCCCTGCTGTAACACGTAGCCGGGAATTTGACACCTATCATTAGCCCACACTAGGCATGGTGCCCTTGGCTGCCGTTCATGTGTGTCTTGTGTCTACCTTCCTTCGTGGCAGACGGGCCCTCATTTCTTTTTTTTTTTGTTTTTTAAATTATTTATTTATTTTTGGCTGCGTTGGATCTTCGTTGCTGCGCACGGGCTATCTCTAGTTGTGGCGACTGGGGGCTACTCTTTGTTGCGGTGCGCGGGCTTCTCATTGCGGTGGCTTCTCTTGTTGCGGAGCAGGGGCTCTAGAGCGCAGGCTCAGTAGTTGTGGCTCACAGGCTTAGTTGCTCTGCGGCATGTGGGATCTACCCGGACCAGGGCTCGAACCCATGTCCCCTGCATTGGCAGGCGGATTCTTAACCGCTGTGCCACCAGGGAAGTCCCAGGCCTTCGTTTCTCACTCATCTTTTGGTGAGTTGCCCCAGTGTCTAGCAGAGGGCTTTACACCAGCCAAAGCTCAGGATGTCTGTTAAATATGAAATAAATTAGGCGGTGAGAAGTTCTCAAAGGAGAGAATGAGAGAAGAAAGCGTGCCTCTAGGCTCAGAAGAAGCACATTTGAATAAACCAAAGACCTGGGTGATAGGCTTCTGAAACACAGAACCTCAGGCTTGGCTCCTGTTCCAAAGCTTTAGATCAAGCCAGGCATGGTGAGCCACTGTGAGAATCTGGAAGCTTGGAGAATGTCACCTGGGAACATGGCAGAAACGCTGACCTTCTGACAGTGGTTCTTTGAGGTCTCCGTCTGGCTGTGTGGTCCCTGAGGCCAGCCCATGGTGACAGTTCTTAGGCTAGACAGTTACTGTGTGTGTTATTATGTCTTACTAGGCTGTCACGTGTCCCCTCTCCCATACTGGCCTGGAAGCAAATACCTTCTCTGTTCGGTTTTCCTTGGATCTGGCTTAACTACTGCTATATTCTTCCCTCCCATTTACCATAATCCTTCAGGAAGAGACAGGCATGAGCTCTGTGGTTTTCTCTCCAAGCAACATCCGGATCAGCTTCCCTTGGAGTCACAGGTCATCTCGGGGCTCCACCTCTCTGGGCTTGGCACATGGTAGAAATTCAAAAAATATATATGTTGAGTGCCTTTTCTTTGTCAGCTCAAGTTCCTGGCGCAGTGTCTGGCCCCGAGCAACTCTTGATAAGGGTTCGTGGAATGAAGGATAAAATATTTTGGGTGAAGGACTAAATGCGCATCAACCATTTTTGGTCCCAGTTCTAAAATGTGAACCCTGATTTGTGAACCCTGAATCTGGGGTCACATGAGCACAATTGGAGCCACCAAGAGGGACCCTGAAGACACCGTCTCTCTGATGTAACCGTGGGTGGTCCTTGGGGACTTCCTATTGAATGTCAACTCCCTGACTCATGCTCGGCAGTGACTTGCAATCTCCTGCTTCCTTTGAGACCCTTATTCCAGGATGGGATCTCCCTGTACAGCCAAGGCCTTGTTACTGCCGATAAGAAAAATCCGACTCAAAAAAGAAAACAGAGGGCTTCCCTGGTGGCACAGTGGTTGAGAGTCCGCCTGCCGATGCAGGGGACACGGGTTCATGCCCCGGTCCAGGAAGATCCCACATGCCGTGGAGCGGCTGGGCCCGTGAGCCATGGCCGCTGAGCCTGCGCGTCTGGAGCCTGTGCTCCGCAACGGAAGAGGCCACAACAGTGAGAGGCCCGCATACTGCAAAAAGAAAAAGAAAAAAAAAGAAAAACCCAACCCACCTAAACTTGGTCTCCATCTCCTGCCACAGACTTGCTCATTCTCCTTTGTTCACAGTTTCAGAGATCTCAGTTTATAAACCATCTCGGGCCGTTCCACCTGAAATTCTGCCAGTCATCCTAGGAGACCCCTCTGTTCTGCACCCCTGCAGCTAGTCACAGAGGCCTGTTGTTCCTGCCTCCTTGATTGCACGCCGTATTGCCCCAACTTCTCCACGACCGCCTCCGCCTTCTCCACCTTAGTTCAGGCCTTCATCTCAAGCCCGACCTACTTATTGCATGGCCCACCCGGCCCTCCTGCTCTCCAGTCTCGACCCTCATGAGATCTACCCTCTCCTTGGCCGTCAGAGTTTGGTTTTAAGAGGTCCAACTGTTTGTATCACTCCAGGTTTTAACAACCTCTGTTTGTTATGTTACTCTAAGCTGAAACCCAAGCTCGTTGTCACGGCACACAGCCCAGCTTGGCCAGCCTTAGTGTTAACACACGCAGCCCTACCAAGCGCCTTAGCGCTTTCCCAGCACGGCCCACGGCTGCTTCACTCCTGGGTTTTTCCAGGTGGCAGCATTCTCATCTGCCTAGAACACCTCTCCCACTTCATCCACCTGCCAAACTCTTTTCATCCGTTAAGTCCCACCCTCTATGGCCCCTCCTCTGGGAAGTCTCCCTCCACCCCCGCCCAGGCAGATTTACTGACTGCTATTGCTGTGTGTTCTGTGCTACCGTGTTTATCTGGGTGTCTGTCCCACACTGGACCGTGAGCTTTCTTATAGCTTAGCCTGCTCTGTAGGCCTCCCCACCCTGAACAAAGGGCTCAGTGCCCAGTAGGACCTCAGGAGATGTTTGTCAGATGAACTAATGATGCATCTTAAGGACCTAATTGTATTTGATTGTTGCTGTAATGGAAAAGGGAATGGGCCCAGTTCCCACCCCAAGGCAGGCGCTTAACACCGAGGTGAACGCATCTGATCGTGTCACATTGGGCTGAAACGAAAGTTTTGGCAACACTGGTGGGTTCAAGGTGAGCGTGTTTTAGGAGCGGAGAACAGATTTACAGAGGTGGCTTCCGTGTGCAGGCACGGTACACCTAGAGCCAGCGGACTGGGAGCCTGATTTATGCTCTGTCGGTGGTCTGATAGGTGTTCTTTCTGCAGCTCAGAAATGTGAAGTGAAATGTGATAGGTAGAATAACGTCCCCACCATCAACATATCCACCTGTGACTATGTTCTGTTACCTGGCGAAAGGGACTCTGCAGATGAAATGAAGGACCCCAAGATACGGAGAGGAGCCTGGAGTATCCAGGTGGGCCCAGTCTAATCACACATGCCCTTAAAAGCAGAGAATCTTCTCTGGCTGCCAAGCAGAAGAGAGACATGGCAGAAGGGGAAGTCAGAGGGATTCCAAGTGAGAGAAGGATTCAATGTGCCATTGCTGGCTCTGAGATGGAGGGGCCGACGTGCAGGGACCCAAGGGAAGCCTCCAGAAGTTCAGAGTGGCCCCTGGCCGACAACCAGCAAGAACATGGGGACCTCGGGTCTCGAATAGCAAGGAATTGAATTCTACCAACAACTGGAGTGAGCTTCAAAGTGAATTTTCCCCAGAGCTTCCAGTAAGGAATGCAGCCTGCTGACACCTTGATTTTAGCCCAGTGAGACCTTGTAGGACTTCTGACCTGTGGAACTGTGAGATGGTGAATGGGTGTTGTTTTAAGCTGCTAAGTTTGTGATAATTTGTTACAGCAGTGTTAAAAGCTAATACAGGATGGTAACAGGTAACGCACGCTCCAGGGCAAGAAGCCCAGTGGAGCCCAGGCCTCGCTGCACAGACAGGCCATGCTTTTAAACCTAGAGGAACACTTGTTATTTCATCCATGCTTGTTGTGGCCATAGATAAAACATTGGATTTCCACGCTTGGCACTTATTCACAGGTGTTTTATCCTGGAAAAAACAATTCAGCAGCCTGTTCGAAACATTCTTTCCTGCTGGGCCATGGAGTTCTCTGGTGCAATTCCAAGTTCGAGGATCATAGATGTAAGTTACTTAGCCTTAAAAAAATTTTTTTTTGATCAAGTGCTGTGCTGTCTATTAAAAAAAAAAGGCAGGTGGGAAATCCCAGTGTTACTATAGGATCCTGATGGTGTCTTTGCTTGAGGGAACTGACTTGAAGGCAGGAAGCACAGGTGGGAATAAATGAAGGGCTTCCCTCAGGGTGGGCCTGCTGTGTCCTGAGACTTACTCAGGTTCGCTGGTGGTCTGGAATGTTCCCGTATCCTTGGGCTTAGCTGCAGAGCAGCCAGGAGGTCCTGGAACTCTGGATTAAGAATTGGGAAGCCTGGCCTCTCCTGGCTGTGGTTCTCTCTGTTCTGCCATGTTCCCTACCCTCTATAGGTCTGTGAAGTGAGGGGGTTGGATAAGATTGCCCCAAAGGCTTAGAAAATTGGGATTCCTTGCAAGTGTAGTTACTGAAGCAACAGCCCTGTCAGAATTGACTGCCTTCTAACAACACCTGGCCATTGTTACCCCAGCTTTTGGTTCTCAGCTTCAGACACTGAATTCTGTTTGGCTTTCCTCTCTGTGTGAGACCTTTCCTCCTGGATAACCCTGGCTGCACTTAGTTTCTATGGGTAACTTCTGCGTTGGTCAGATGGACCTGTCCCCCCACCAAAAGAACTGGCCTCCCAAAGTCACTCAGAAAACACCCAGTGAGAAGTCCTTTGCAATTGGTCACTTCTGCCCAGGCACCATCTTCTGTCTTCTGCTTAGAACTGCCAGGTACGTCTGCCCAGGCTGAGCACTGCACAACTTTGGAAGTGTCTTTTGATTTTCACCTTCCCAGTGGTAACCCATCAGGCCTAACTTTGTAGCATACATTTTTTTCCCAGAAAAACTCTTTGACACTGAATCAGAGGCCACATGGAGTGTCTGTCATTATGCCATTGCAGTGAACTTGAGGCCCGACCTATCAAATCTATTCGATTTAGAGAGTGTTAGAGCCAGAAGGAATGTACGAGATTCAAGCTAGCAGCTACAGATGTGTTTCTTTAAATTTTACAAATAAACCTGAAACCTGTAGCCAGGGCATAAACACTGATTTTCCAGTCTCCACCACTCCCTGTTGTCTTCTGCCAGCCTGCTTCATGCTTTGACCTTACCCCCCTGGTTCCTGTTGTTATCTAGATATGGCCTCTGATTCAATCCAGTTTCCTAAAGGGAAATGAAGATTAGAAAAGAAAAATAGGGTCCATACTGCAAGTCAGTGCCCAAATTTGAGGCAGACCCAGTTGTGTCTGGGTCTGGGTTGTGCCCCAAGACTCTGTAGATGTGATGAGCATGGGCTTTAGAGCCAGACGGTTTACCTGCCTGGGGTCCCAGGCAGCCCGCTTTACAGAGATGCTGGTGGGCATAGGTTAATCTGGATCAATGAAGTAGAGATTTGTTGAAAGAGCATCTACAGTAATAAAAATACCTACCTCATAGGGTTGTTGAAAGGATCAAATGACATAATACATGAAAGATACTGAATGCGTTGCCTTCCACGTGGTGAGCACTCGGAAATATCAGCCCTTATAATTATTCTCTTACTTGTACTTAGTAACATCTGAGTTTGGGGGTTAGTGCATTATTTGGCACAGAGTGTAGGCACATGGCTGTTGGATAAGTAAATGGATGAGTCTTGGTCTGGTTTGTTTGCTCCCTGATGAGGCCCGGGTTGAGGCTCATCTAGACGAGGACCTACACAGGGAAGTCCCCGGGTTTTCAGGGGCGCCGTTTCAGAGGGTGGTATGCAGAACCACAGGAGGAATTACCCAGAGATCTCAGGAGGTGTTTTCCTGGACCATGACCTGAACACATCGGCCTGCCTTTGCACAGGATCTCGGGTGAACCGCCTGCTTGGAGGAATCTGCATTTCTGTTTCTAAGGCCTCAGGAAAGACATTGAGGCACAAAGCTGGCTCAGAGGTGACAGTTAAGGTGACAGAGGGCATGCAGTGAGAATTGCCCAGTCTGGAAAGACAGAGGCTGAAGCAAGGATGCAGACGGGAGAGAACACAGGCCCCCAGGGCAGGGCATGGGGTTTGGGTCGAGGCTGTACCCATGACTAGTTGTGTGATTTTATTTTCCTTAAAGGTATACACGTACAGGAGGTAAGAGTCAGTTCCACAGGCTTGTTACCAAAAACCAGCAGTCTCCTGGCCCAGTTCTTTCTCCCTCCCCAACTATTTCCTGCTTAAACTGCTTTCATTATAGCCATTAGTATGAACCTGCCATTACATAAGAGAAAGATCTCACTTTCATTAATATAGGTGCCTTCCATCCCCTGACAATCACTTTCCCTTCATTATCCCCCCAGAGTTTTAACTCTGTATTCAGTGTCAACTTTATCATGACCCTGTCCATGCTAGAGACAGCTGAGCCCCTCCTATATCTCCTATATATTTTTTTTTATTAATTAATTTTTATTTTTGGCTACACTGGCTCTTTGTTGCTGCGCACAGGCTTTCTCTAGTTGCGGCAAGCAGGGACTACTCTTCGTTGCAGTGCGCGGGCTTCTCATTGCGGTGGCTTCTCTTTGGAGCAGAGCACGGGCTCTAGGCATGCAGGCTTCAGTAGTTGTGGCACGCGGGCTCAGTAGTTGTGGGCGCACGGGCTTAGTTGCTCTGCAGCATGTGGGATCTTCCCAGACCAGGGCTCAAACCCATGTCCCGTGCGCTGGCAGGCGGATTCTTAACCACTGTGCCACCCGGGAAGCCCCCCCTCCTATATTTTGATATACATTCCTGCATGCATTTTTGTTATTCCTGGAGTAATGAATTGTCTTTGTTTGCTTGGGTTCATCACTGATTTATCTAGGACCATCCCTCCAGTGTGTAAATCGCCACCTACTTAATACAGTACGTATTGTCAGTTTCATCATCCTCGGGTCAAGTGAGAATGTGGATGGACAGGGGCTTGGTAAGGAGTCAGGAATCATGAAGATGACCTAGACCTGGGATAATGGCTGCAGTCCGGAACTTTCTTCACAAACCTTCAAACTGGACAGTAATTATAGGGCAAATGAAAGGATACCTCCCTGTGAAAAGAGTGGGGACTAAGGCACATCCAACCCAAGAGGCAAAATAGGCTACACGTGTTTCCAGGTCCATGAGGAGTTTGGATCAAGTCATAGATGATGTAGCTGGGACTTATGAAGGAAAGTCTGAGCAATTAAGCGTGTCCTTATGTCATTGAGAACAACCTGCATCTCTCCCAGACCCCTGCTCCGGGAACAGCTGAGCCTAGGAGTTTTGAAAATTTATTTTCGTTTATTCTGAGTGCCAGTTGAGTATATTTAGAATGTGTTTTGTCATGGAAAACAGGGAATAAAAACCAAGTGATAGGAGAGAGTCTTAAATGTCACGGGAATTAGGCCTCAGAGTGAGGGGGCAGGCCTGGGTAATGACTGGCTGTGAGACGCCCTAGAGCTCTGTTTCCTCATTTGCAAGTTACTTTACATAATAGTACAGGCCTGCAGTCTGTTATCCCCACAAAATCCCAGAGGTTCTGGAAACCTCAAGTTCTTTTCAAAGTTTGGTACCCAACCTGTTCTTGTCTGGGCCTATTTATAGTCTGTTATTTGCCCATCTTAGAATGGATGGTCATACGATACGCTGCAAAGAAAGATGTTACTGTGTTTGATTAGAAGGTGTTACCCAGACCCCCAAATTCCCAAACACACCAGCCCCCAAGAGTTTGGGATAAGGGATTGTGCCCTGGAGTGCCCACTCCATCGTGTTGTTGGAAGGATCTGAATACAATACCTTAGATGGAAAAGATGAAGTACTATGCCAGGGAAATAGTAGGTGCTCAATAAGTAAATGTTAGCTGTTATCCTTATTGTTCATTGGTTTTAGAATCACACTTGTAGAACTAGGAATAATTATATTAACATCCAAGTCCAACTTCCTATATTCAGTCAAGATCATGATGAATTATTTTAAACTAGAAAGACTTGAAGTAGCAGCTTGGTGTGTAATAGCATGATCCAAAGACAGAGCTGAGTTCAAATCCTGTCTCTGTTACTTACCACCCCTGTGACCTTGGGCAAATGCCTTAACTTCTTTGCCTCAGTTTTCCCATCTATATAGTGGGGGTAGTAATACCTCTCGAATGGATTTGCCCTGAGGATACAGAGAAAGTCAGAGAGGGCAGTGTATTGAAATGAATGACGATGTAGACTGACCTGGGCACATCACCCATGTGGCTCTCTTGCCAAAAGTGCATAACCTCAATTTAATCATGAGAAAACATCAGACAAACCCAAATTGAGGGATGTTCTACAAAATAACTGACCAGTCCTCTTCAAACATGTCAAGGTCATGAAAGACCAGGAATGACTAAGGATATGTGACAATTAATACAAGCTGGGATCCTGGATTGGATCCTGAAATAGAAAGAGGACACTGGGGGGTGGGGGGAGGGATAAAATAGGAGTTTGGGATTAACATATACACTACTATATATAAAATAGATAACCAACAAGGACCTACTGTATAGCACAGGGAACTATACTCAATATTCTTTTTTTATATATATATAAATTTATTTATTTATTTTTGGCTGTGCTGGGTCTTCGTTGCTGTGCGCGGGCTTCCTCTAGTTGTGGTGAGCCAGGGCTACTCTTTGTTGCGGTGTGCAGGCTTCTCATCGTGGTGGCCTCTCGTTGCAGAGTACGGGCTCTAGGCACATGGGCTTCAGTAGTTGTGGCTCACAGGCCTAGTTGCTCCATGGCATGTGGGATCTATCTGGACCAGGGCTTGAACCCATGTCCCCTGCATTGGCAGGCGGATTCTTAACCACTGCGCCACCAGGGAAGTCCCAATATACTCATTGTTCTCTAATAACCTATAATGGAAAATAATCTGAAAAAGAATATATATGTGCATATATATATATATATATATAATAACTGAATCACTTTGCTGTACACCTGAAACTAACACAACATTGTAAATCAACTATACTTCAGTTAAAAAAAAAAAGAGAGGATACTAGTGGAAAAACTGGAGAAATCCAAATTAATTTTGTAATATAGTTAATAATATTGTACCAAAGTGAATTTCTTCATTTTGATGATTTTTCCTATGGTTATATAAGATGTTAGTTAATATAAGGGGAAGCCAGGCAAAGATGTACAGGAACTTTGTACTATTTTTGCAATTCTTCTGAAAGTCTAAAATTATCTCAAACTAAAATGTTTTTTAAAAAAAAGAATGGTATGTTGCTTGGCAAACGTTAGTCAGGGCTAAGTAAATGTGCATTCCTCTACTCCCTTGGGTCATCGTGGAGACCCCAGAGACCCCACATGCAGAGGGACAGGACAGTGGTGTCTGAGGAGGGAAAGTGTGGAAAGTCTAGGTCGCATTGGAGGAGGGAGCAGATCCCGTGCCTTTTCCAGAGTGGAGCTGCTGTGAGTGCCCCAGGTCCTGAAGGGAGAAGTGGCGTAAGACCTTTGTCTGCAGTCTGGCAGATGTACTTCTATTGGCCTCCTTCTGCTGCAGACGGCCTGGCCCACATAGTTGAGCACTTAGCAGTCAAACAAGCTTAGCTCCAGCTCCAGTTTGGTTACTTATCTTGGGGGGGCCTTGGGGAAACTCCTCATCTGGAATATGGGGTAATGTACTGACATCCGGGCTCAGTGAGTGGGTTGGATGAGAGGGCCCAGAGCAGTAGCCAGTGCTGGTGGTGGTTTCCCCTCCCCATGAAGCCTTCCTGAACGGCCCCTGTGGAAGTGCCCATCGCCCTCCAGGTCCCCCGCAGCAGTCACTTTGTGTCCCTCCAAGGGCCCTTTCTAGGGACACCCTTCTAAGTCCCATGGTTTGTGTATCTTATTTGCCCCATGACTTAGAGCTTTTGTAAACCAAAGGGCTTTGCACGTGGGGAAATGCACAAATGGGGTTAGTAAATGAGTGGGTGAGTGAGTGAATGAATGAATGAGTGAATGAGTGAGTGATAAATGAGTGAATGAGTGAGTGATGAATGAGTGAATGAATGAGTGATGAATGAGTGAGTGAGTGAGTGAATGAATGAGTAAAACTGATCTCCCTCCTGCCTTTCTGAAAGAGGACTATGTACCACATTCAATTATCGGCCCAAATACTTGCCTGGTGTCAGGCTGTTCTCTTGAACGACTTTGGTGGCTGGTGGCGTTCAGAGCGAGCACCCTTTTATTATGGTTTTTCTCCCTCTATCTTGGACGCCAGTCATCGCTCAAGAAAAAAGCAGTCAACTCCTTTCTTACACTGTTTGAACATCTCCAGCTTTAAAGCTGTTTGTCTTCAGAATTCTCCAGGCCTCTCTCCTTGTTGCTGAGAACTTTTTGCCACAGGAAATCAGGCTCATTTTAAGGGCCAAACAGTCACTAAATATAGCCTCCTGGCACAGATATTTAAAGAGCTGCGTTGATGATGTTATGTCTGAAGAGAGAAGGAGAAGAAACTAACTTTTTTTTTCTTGATGGAAGAGTGAAGTTATACCAGATTTTCTGCGGGTCCACAGGGAGCAGAGTAGAGTGCAGGTACAGTGTCAGTGTCTTAACTATGAAATCACCGGCTTAGTGCGTGGGGCCAGGGAGTCATTTCTTGTTAATTCCTTCTCGTCTGTATTTAAAACTACCTCCTGTCCTGGAGAGTTACCTCGGACGAGTGTGCCCTCCCTGTCAAGCCCGGCACGGTGTGGGGGGCGGGGGGAGGTGGAGTGCACAGGGAGGTGTAAGAGCTGCTCTGCCCACTCCTGGGACCAGCATTTTTCCACGGACCGTGCGGGGGGATGGTTCAGGCAGTAACGCTAGTGATGGGGAGCGATGGGGAGCGGCAGAGGAAGCTTCACTCGCTCGCCCGCCACCCACCTTCTGCTATGTGGCCCGGTTCCTAACAGGCCACGGGATAGCGGTCTGTGGCCCAGGGGTTAGGTACCCCTGCCTCATAGCACGTATCTGGTGTGTTTATCCCGTAGCATGTGGCTTCAAATCTCATTTGCCACGGTAGCTTTCTGGTACCTGGAGATGCTTTCAAGTTCATTTCCATGTTAATGATATTTTTTTAATGTGTTTTTTTCTAGTACGTCTACATATTATATGGGAGAGGTCATATGTATGACAGCTCAGTCTGCTCTTTTTATCTGAGTCTTAGTCCCCCATTATTCATCTTCTGCAGCATAGCCAGAGAGCTTAAAATAAAAAAAAAACAAAAACATAAATCAGATTATTTCACTGTCCTGCTTAAAACCTTCCAGGGGCTTCCTAATTGCTTAGAATAAAATCCACCTTCGTTAACTGAACTGTAAGGTCCTCTGTAAGCTGCCCACACCCTCACCAACCTCAGCTTGCTTACCATGTGTCAGCCTCTTGCTTCTGTCTTAGAAACTTCGCATCTGCTCTTTGCTTTCCATCCAATTGCTACCTCTTTAAAGGGGCTTCTTCTGACTCCCCGGAAAGCTGTACCCACTCACTGTCTCATCAGTTCATTGTATTTTCTTCATGACACTTACCACTGGGTATAGAGTCACCTTGTTTATTTGTTTTCGGGTTTCATCATTTGTCTCCTTCCCACCACCAATGCCAGAATGGGGGCTTCATGAGCAAGGGAAGGATCTGTGTTGCTTGCAGTTACAACCTCAGTCTCTACCACAGCGCAGTGGGACAGCAGTTAACCCCAGGCTTCTCCTCTGCAGGTCACGTCATTCAAACCCCTGCCACCTCTCTTCAGAATTCCTACCTGGAATCTCCCAGGAAAGAACGGTGGAGGTAGAGTCAAAGTTCAGTGTCCCAGTTCTGGCTGCAGGGCACACTCCCCGTGTGATCTTGGACAAGTCACTTAACTTCTCCCAGTCTCTATTTTCTCATCTCTAAAGTGAGGACCACCATAGAAGATAGAGTTTTTGCTAGAATAAAATGTGAATGTTCGCACAGCCTTGGGAGGGGCGAAGGCAATCATTCTCATTTAGGGGCAAAAGTATTCACATCTCAGTGAGGGGCTCCATGGGTGCTCCAGGGTCATGAAGCCCCGTGAGACTTTTCTCACCCCCTTCTTATTGGTGTCCCTCATACGTCCTTTTTTTTTTTTTCCTCTGGGTGGCTGTACGGGTGGTAAGCATCATGTCGGCCAGCCAATAAATACATTTCTGAGGGCTTGCTCTACATGACAGGTGTAAAAACCAGATCCCACCCTCATGGAGGCTGTGCCTGGTCCCTGGAGGACAGGGGTGCCATCATCCTCTTTGGATTGCTCTACAAAGTTCCATCAGGGTTTCGGATGCGTGGGTTAGTTGGAATGCCTGCCAAGAGGAAGACCTGCCCGACGGCCTTCGTCACTCAGCAGACAAGGTTTCCCAAGTGCCTGCAGTGCCAGGCGCCAGGCGTCGTGCATGAATCAGACTTGATTGCTGAGTTTAAGTTGCTCCTAGACCCCAGGAAGAATGGGCAGGCTGAACGTACACTGTGATCTGATCCGCTAACCACAGAAGCAGAGGATGCTGGCAAGGGTGGGAGGAGCCCAGCAGGGCAGGATTAACTGTCTCAAGTTGCTTATTAAAGAGCCCGGGGCCACACTGAGTCTTGCCATGATTCTAAAAGTGGTTCTAAACCTGACAGCTGTGGAGAAGAGTAGAAAGCTCCATGCAGACTGGAGGAGCTGGGGAGGCCTGGGGGCAGGTGGGTCTGGAGGAAGGCTTTGGAAAATGCGGTGGGGGGAGGCGGGGTGGGGGGAGGCATGGGGCCGGTGTAGCTGAGGGGAAGAGGGAGCGGGAAAGCATGAGTGAACAGGGAATACTGCAAGCAGAGGAGAGGCCGCAGACTGGCAGCCCGAGGGCTGGATTCTTTTGTGGGCTTGTTTCGTTTGGCCCACACGGTGTTTTTTTTAAAATGGAACTCAGTGTCTTTACATGGAAAACACACTCTTTCCTTTACCACCATCCTTACCGTTCCTCATTTTCATCCCTGGCCTGTCTGAACACATTTATGGACCTGCCCTGTTCACTGAAAACCCAGAAGAACCAATGGAAAAGGGTCTTAGAATTAATAAGCAAGCTCACTATAAGGAATAAAAGTGTTAGGAGTGAGATTATAAAAATGAATAACATATTTTCCTATATATTAGCAAGCAGCTTGAAACTATACTATAAAACAGATCCTATTCAGAGAAGCATCAAGACCATAAAATATCTTTGTAAGAATCTATGTGGGCTTCCCTGGTGGCGCAGTGGTTGAGAGTCCGCCTGCCGATGCAGGGGACATGGGTTCGTGC
Source organism: Mesoplodon mirus (assembly GCF_964341445.2). Lineage (NCBI taxonomy): Eukaryota > Metazoa > Chordata > Mammalia > Artiodactyla > Ziphiidae > Mesoplodon > Mesoplodon mirus. The sequence continues at coordinate 36,119,874 of NC_138991.1, forward strand.
CCCGGTTTGGGAAGATCCCACATGCTGCAGAGCGGCTAGGCCCGTGAGCCACGGCTACTGAGCCTGCGCGTCCGGAGCCTGTGCTCCGCAACAGGAGAGGCCACAACAGTGAGAGGCCCGCGTACTGCAAAAAAAAAAAAAAAAAAAAAAAAAAAAAAAAAAAAAAAAAAAGAATCTATGTAATCGTTAATCCTTCACTTATAATATATTTACTGAGTGTCTGCTATGTATTTTATTTTAAATTAAAAAATTTTAAATTTACTTAATTTTGAGGAAGTAATACACTTACTTGATTAAAAAAAAAAAGCACAATGTCTCCCTCCCACTCCTGTCCCCCTGCTGCCTAGTTTCTGCTCAACTCCAAGAGAGAGAACCACTCACTTACTAATTTCTTTCTCTTTTTTTTTGAGGTATGCAGGCCTCTCACTGTTGTGGCCTCTCCTGTCACGGAGCACAGGCTCCGGACGCGCAGGCTCAGTGGCCATGGCTCACGGGCCCAGCCGCTCCGCAGCATGTAGGATCTTCCCAGACCAGGGCACGAACCCATGTCCCCTGCATCGGCAGGCGGACTCTCAACCACTGCACCACCAGGGAAGCCCACTAATTTCTTTTTGTGTCCATTCAAATATTTTATTTTTATGTATAAGCAAATATACATATACTGGAATATTACCCTCTTCCCCACTTTTTATATAAATGATAGTTCAGAATCACTTATTCACTTAACCAGCTATCTTGGCAGTTTTTATATATCAGCAAATAAAAGGCTTCCTCATTCTTTTTTACAGCTGAATAGTAAAAATATTGATTTGAGATAAGACCATGGACTCCAGAGTAAAATTGCTTGGATTTGAACCTGGTTCTGTCTCTATGACCTTGAACTAATTATCTCTCTGTGTCTTAGTTGTTTTCATATGTAAGTGGAAATGTTAGGTACCAACTCATACTGGTGCAAGAATTTAGTGAGATGATGCTTATAAAAGGGCTTAGAACAATGTCTGGCATCTAGTGAGCCCCCTAAATATTAGCTGCTTTTCTTATTATTCTTATAATGATGAATATACTATACATGCAGGGTAAGGTAAAGGAATAAGGAGTGACTTCGGCGGGGGAGGGTATATGTGATAGAGGGGTCCTGATGAAAATTATAAGAATTTACTGAGAGATATAAAGCAGATGTGCTAGTGGAGAGACGTACTTTGTTTCCAGATGGAAACTATGGAATTTGTAGAGAGGTCAGCTCTTCCTAGTGTAATTTATACTTGTCCTATTTGTAACCAAAACCCCAGTAGAATTTATTTTGGAGCTTCAATTTTTCTAAAATTTATCAGGAAGAATAAAAAAGAAAAATTTTAAGGGCTTCCCTGGTGGCGCAGTGGATAAGAATCCACCTGCCAACACAGGGGACACGGGTTCAATCCCTGGTCCGGGAAGATCCCACATGCCGCTAAGCCCATGCACCACAACTACTGAGCCCGTGCTCTAGAGCCTGCGAGCCATAACTACTGAGCCTGTGAGCCACAACTACTGAAGCCCACGTGCCTAGAGCCCGCGCTCCGCAACAAGAGAAGCCACTGCAATGAGAAGCCCGCGCACTGCAATGAAGAGTAGCCCCTGCTCACCACAACTAGAGGAAGCCTGTGCGCAGCAACAAAGACCCAACTCAGCCAAAAATAAATAAATGAAATAAATAAATTTAGAAAAGAAAAAGAAAAATGTTAAAACTTTGAAAAAGATTGCAGTGAGCAGAAACTTTCCCTACTAAATATCCAAACACATTTTAATGATTAAAATAGTGACTTACTCGTTTCAGAATAAGTAGATCAGTAGAATAGTATAAATAGCCCAGAAACATACTTTATACACATGTAAATTAATTTTATGTCAAAAGTAACCTCACAAGTCAATAGGAATGGAGGGATTATTTAATAAATTAGGTGGGGCTCGTTTGGTTAGCTGTTTGGGAGAAGAGGATGTTTTAGATTCTCACCTCAAGCTGCATGCCTGTATAAATTCCAAACAGATAAAAAAGTTAAATTTGAGGGGGAAAAAATCAAACCATTAGAAAAACACTTGAAGAAGGTAGAAGGAAGTTTGGGATAGAGAAGGACCTTTGAGTTTTAAAGCAGTCAAAAATATCACAGTGAGGACTTCCCTGGTGGCACAGTGATTAAGAATCCACCTGCCAATGCAGGGGACACGGGTCCAATCCCTGGTCCGGGAAGATCCCACATGCCGCAGACCAACTAAGCCTGTGTGCCACAACTACTGAAGCCCGCGTGCCTAGAGCCCATGCTCTGCAACAAGAGAAGTCACCGCAATGAGAAGCCTGTGCACCACAGTGAAGAGTAACCCCCGGTCGCCGCAACTAGAGAAAGCCTGTGTGAAGCAATGAAGACCCAACACAGCAAAAAAAAAAAAAAAAAAATCACAGTGAAAACAACTATGATTTATGTGATCACAAAAAGCTAAGGGTTCTGTATTAGTTTTCTAGGTTGGCTGTAGTAAAGTGCCATATACTAGGTGGCTTAAAACAACAGAAATTTACTGTTTCACTGTTCTGGAGGCTAGAAGTCCAAAATCAAGCTGTCGGCAGGGCCATGCTCCCTCTGAAACCTACAGGAAGAAATTCTTCCTTGCCTCCCAGTTTCTGGTGTTTGCTGGCACTCCTTGGTAGCCTGTGGCTTATAGGTGCATCACTCCAGCCTCTGTCTCCGTGTTCCTGTGGAGTTCTCCCTGTGGGTCTCTGTGTCTCTCTCTTCTTATAAGGACATCAGTCATATTGGGTTAAGGGCCCATCCTTAACCAGTGTGATCTTATCTCAACGAATTACACATGCAACAACCCTATTTCCAAATAAGGTCACATTCTGCAGTAATAGGGTTTAGGACTTCAACATATCTTTTTTGGGGGATGTCATTTAACCCATCGCTGGCTTCATATGTCAAAGCACAACGCAGGACTTCAGCTAAAGTAGCGGATTGGCTGCACACCTTCATCTCCCAAGATTTGCTACAATAATAGTGAAAATAAGAATGATGAAGACCCACCAAGACAAAGAATGAGAAAGGGGTCATTATCAAATAAGATGCTTAACACAGTTTGGAGAGAATGGAAGAGATGATGACAGGAGGAGGGCAGATGTGTTCTGCTGCGTGCAGATGCGCTTGAGCTTGGAGGCATCGTGGTGGGGATGGGGGAAGGGGGGGAGGCGGGACTGAAGTCAGGTGGAGAGGATGTCCGTCTGTAAGAACTGACCACCCCCCCTGCCGCGCCCGCTGTATTCAAGCAGGCAGGTATTTATACTGCAGCTGTGAACCAGGTGGGAGAAACTGACCCAGGAGAGATCCTCACTCAGAAACTCCTTGTTGGGAATTCCCTGGCAGTCCAGTGGTTAGGACTCTGCGCTTCCACTGCAGGGGGCACGGGTTCGATTCCTGGTCGAGGAACTAAGATCCTGCTAGCCCGCAGCACAGCCACACACACACACCCCCCAAAAAAAAGAAAAAAAAAAAAAAGAAAAGAAACTCCATGTAGCAGAGGGTATTGAAAACAAGGGATTAGGCTGGAACCTTCATACCGTCCAGATGAGTCAAGTACATCCACCTCCCAGGCAGGTGATCAGAAGGTGCTTCTCTGGAGAAATTCAAGTTCTCAGAGCAGAACCCTCCCCAGCCTGATCTCTGGGAGGCCCAGAGGTGGCCTGGCTCCCTGTGCACCCTCCCTAAAATGAAATTTGCCAGTTGATACATTACACCCCCCCGCCCCGGAACTTCCACATGGAACTTCCAATTAACTTTTTAGAGCCACACAGTTAATAGAAACAGCTAATCAAGGATTAGCCATCAGGGACTTCCCTGGTGGTGCAGTGGTTAAGAATCCGCCTGCCAATGCAGGGGACACGGGTTTGAGCCCTGGTCTGGGAAGATCCCACATGCCGTGGAGCAACTAAGCCCGTGCACCACAACTACTGAGCCTGCACTCTAGAGACCGTGAGCCACAACTACTAAGCCTTCATGCCACAACAACTGAAGCCCTCGCGCCTGGAGCCTGTGCTCCTCAACAAGAGACGCCACCGCAATGAGAAGCCCAGGCACCACAGCGAAGAGTAGCCCCTGTGCACCACAGCTAGAGAAAGCCCGCGCGCAGCAGTGAAGACCCAATGCAGCCAAAAATAATTAAATTAATTACTTAATTAAAAAAAAAAGGATTAGCTGTCGGATAAAGAAAGGCAAGCCCCTGCATGAACAAAAGGACTTAACAATCAGGAAAGAGCAATCTATAAAAAACGAAATGCCAGTTCAGAAGAAAACTTCAGGAACTTCCAAGTAGTATTCTCATAGAGTTCAAGGGGGCAGTGAACTCAAAATTTCAGTAGAAGGTAGAGGAGCTGAACTGGAAGAAATCTTTCACAAAGTAGCAAAAAAGGACAAGGAGTTGAAAAGTACAGAGAACAGATGAGAGTCATGGAGAATCAATCCAGAATGTTCAGTATAAACACACTTAGAGTTCTGGAAAGAGACACAGAGGCAACAGAGGTGAGGAAATCAGAGAATTTGTACAAGGAACACAATTGCAGACCACCAGTTGCCAGCATAATAAAAGACACGCCAAGGCACAACATAGTGAAATTTTAGAACACCAGGCGTAACGAGGTTCTACAAGCTTCCAGAGAGGAAAAACAGGCATCAGGCCAAAGAATGAGAGTTGGATGGGACCAAATTTTTTCTAGTGACTCTGGAGGCTAGGTGTCGCATGCCCCCCGGGGTTGCGGGGAAAGAGGATTTTCTATCAATTTCATACCCAGCCAAGTGACTAATAATAAAGTGTGAAAGCAGAACAGAGATATTTCCAGATAATCTAGGATGCAAAAAAATGTATCTCTGGGATTCCTTTTACTGGAGGGTGGACTTCAGTAAGACAAGAGGAAGGGGGAACGTGAGATTGAGGAAAAGTGGATCCAGCACAGGCAAGTGGCAAAGGATGCTGTGAGGGTTGCCACCTGGAGATGAGACACCCCACACAATATCCGACACAACAGAGCAGTTGGGAAACTTTCAGAACGTGTATGTAGAAAATTATGCAACTAAAAGAACAGAGGAATTGTTAACTCCCAGAAAAGTAAAAAATTGAGCAAGAATGGAAATGTAGTCATCCCTTTCCACTTGGATCTGTGCTGAGTGACATTTCTTTTTTTACAATTTATTTTATTTATTTATTTTTGGCTGTGTTGGGTCTTCGTTGCTGCACGCGGGCTTTCTCTAGTTGCAGAGAGCGGGGGCTACTCTTTGTTGCGGTGCACGAGCTTCTCATTGCGGTGGCTTCTCTTGTTGCAGAGCACGGGCTCTAGGTGCGCGGGCTTCAGTAGTTGTGGCTCGCAGGCTCTAGAACACAGGCTCAGTAGTTGTGGCGCAGGGGCTTAGTTGCTCCGCAGCATGTGGGATCTTCCCGGACGAGGACTCGAACCCGTGTCCCCTGCATTGGCAGGCGGATTCTTAACCACTGCACCACCAGGGAAGTCCTGAGTGACATTTCTCATCATTTAAACACTGATTATTTCACTAAAATATTTGTATAACTATGATGAGAGATGAGAAAGGAGAGGTGGTGGGAGAGCTAAGGGAATTATATCTTATCTGTCATAATAGGAAGTCATTAGGTAACATTTAAAATTAGTAAATGAAGAAATGGCAGCATAAGTATATTAATTGGATATCTCGAATTCATTATGAGAAGGGAAGAGAAATCAAAAGCGTGACTGCCTTTGGGAAGTAGAATCGGGAGGATGGAACAGATGACGGCTTGTTGATGATTACAAACTGTCCTTACCACTTGATTTTGGTGGTGGTGGTGTAAAATTTCACATAACATAAAATGAACCATTAACCATTTGAAAGTATACACTTCAGTAGCATTTAGTACATTCACAGTGTTGTGCAACCTCTACCCCTGTCTAGTTCTAAGACATTTTCATGCCCCCCTGCAAAGGAAACCACATACCCATCAAGCAGCCCCTCCCCACCCCCTGTCTCTTTACCCCCACCCTCCAGTTCCTGGCAACCACTAATCTGCTTTCTGTCTACTGATTTACCTATTCTGGAAGTTTGATCTCAATGGAATCACACAGTATGTGACCTTTTGTGTCGGCATCTTTCATTTAGCATGATGTTTTTGAGGTTCACCCGTGTTGTAACATGTCTCAGTATTTCGTGCCTTTTTATGGCTGAATAATATTCTCTTGCCTGAATAATACCAGCCTTGTTTGTTTATCCATTCAGTAACTAAAGGACATTTGGGTTATTTCCACTTGGGGCTGTTGTGAATGGTGACACTATGAACATTCATTGTTCAAGTATTTGTTTGAACACCTGTTTTCAATTCTTAGGGTATAAACCTAGGAGTGGAATTGCTGGGTCATGTGGTAATTCTATATTTAACTTCCTGAGGAACTCCCAAACTCTTCCACTGAAGTTACACCATTTTACATTTCCCAGCAGCAATGTATGAGGGTTCCAGTTTCTCTACATCCTTGCCAACATCTGTTATTTTCTGTTTTTTTTTTAATAGCCATCCTAGTGGGTGTGAAGTAATATCTTGTGATTTTGATTTGTATTTCCTTAATGACTAATGATGTTGAGTATCTTTTCAGGTGCTTTTTAGCCACTTGTATATTTTCTTTAGATAAATGTTCATTCGTGTCCTTTACCTATTTTTAAACTGGATTGTTTTTCTTGTTGCTGAGTTGTAAGTGTGCTTTATATATTCTGGATACTAGACTCTGATCAGATACATGATTTGCAAATATTGTCTCCCATTCTGTCTTTTCACTTCTTGATAGTGTTACCATCTGATTTTAAAACTATATTCCTGTGTGATTTTGATGATCTTTATTAAAAAATTAAAATTAGTAAAAGAATAAAATCATAGATATTATTTTTTAAAGATAATATGTTTTAAAATGATAAAGTAACTATCTTAGTATATAAAAAACTTATACAGACCTCTAAGAAAGACACAGACTCCAATAGATAACTGGACATGAATAGATGACTCACAAAGGAAGAAAAAAAAATTAAAAACACAAGAAAAATTAGTAAGAGATACAAATTAATCTAATAAGATATTTGTACTTTTTTTCCTAGTGACAAAATTGAATAGTGTCAGGATATACAAAATAGATACTCTTCTGATAAAGAAAGTACAAATTGGTATGCCTCATTGTTTTTTAAATATTTATTTATTTATTTGGCTGCAGCGGGTCTTCGTTGCGGCATGTGGGCTTTCAGGTGCGGCACGTGGAATCTAGTTCCCTGACCAGGGATCGAACCTGGGCCCCCGGCCCCCTGCATTGGGAGCATGGAGTTTTGACCACTGGACACCAGGGAAATCCCTGGTACGCCTTTTTGGAAAACAATTTGGCACAATGTATTGAGAATCTTAAAAATATTGTTGCTCTTTGACCCAGTAATTCAACTTCTAAGAATCTACCCTAAGAAAATAACTTGAAATATAAAAACCCTCTTACATACAAAGATGTTTATCATAGTGTTAGTTTAAGAATAAAAAATTGCAAACAACCTAAACATTCAACAGATGGTGGATGAGTAATTTCTGATACACCCAGTGCTTGAAAATGCCTACCACATAGTAGGCATAAAATAAGTAGTTGCTGAATGAACCAAAACATCCATAGGATGAGATATTATGCAATCTTCTGGAATTGTATTTATATTATTTTTAATAATATGAAATTCTTAAGCTTCAAGGCAAAAATGACATTTAAAAGTTTATCTGGAATATGGACCAACCATTTTTTTAAATTTAATTTTAATTATTTTTTTATACAGCAGGTCCTTATTAGTCACCAATTTTATGCACATCAGTGTATACATGTCAATCCCAATCGCTCAATTCATCACACCACCCCCCCCACCCCACCACCACTTTCCCCCCTTGGTGTCCATACGTTTGTTCTCTACATCTGTGACTCAATTTCTGCCCTGATCGGTACCATTTTTCTAGGCTCCACATATATGCGTTAATATATGATATTTGTTTTTCTCTTTCTGACTTACTTCACTCTGTGTGACAGTCTCTAGATCCACCCATGTCTCTACAAATGACCCAATTTTGTTCCTTTTTATGGCTGAGTAATATTCCATTGTATATATGTACCACAACTTCTTTATCCATTCGTCTGTCGATGGGCATTTAGGTCGCTTCCATGACCTGGCTATTGTAAATAATGCTGCAATGAGCATTGGGGTGCATGTGTCTTTTTGAATTATGGTTTTCTCTGGGTATATGCCCAGTAGTGGGATTGCTGGATCATACGGTAATTCTACTTTTAGTTTTTTAAGGATCCTCCATACTGTTCTCCATAGTGGCTGCATCAATTTACATTCTCACCAACAGTGCAAGAGGGTTCCCTTTTCTCCATACCGTCTCCATCATTTGATGTTTGTAGACTTTTTGATGATGCCCATTCTAACTGGTGTGAGGTGATACCTCATTGTAGTTTTGATTTGCATTTCTCTCATAATTAGTGATGTTGAGCAGCTTTTCATGTGCTTCTTGGCCATCTGTATGTCTTCTTTGGAGAAATGTCTATTTAGGTCTTCTGCCCATATTTGGATTGGGTTGTTTGTTTCTTTAATAATGAGCTGCATGAGCTGTTTATATATTTTGGAGATTAATCCTTTGTCCGTTGATTCGTTTGCAAATATTTTCTCTCATTCTGAGGGTTGTCTTTTAGTCTTGTTTATGGTTTCCTTTGCTGTGCAAAAGCTTTGAAGTTTCATTAGGTCCCATTTTTGTGTTTATTTCCATTACTCTAGAAGGTGGATCAAAAAAGATCTTGCTGTGATTTATGTCAAAGAGTGTTCTTCCTATGTTTTCCTCTAAGTTTTTTTTTTTTTTTTTTTTTTTTTTGCGGTACGCGGGCCTCTCACTGTTGTGGCCTCTCCCGTTGAGGAGCACAGGCTGCAGACGCGCAGGCTCAGCAGCCATGGCTCACGGGCCCAGCTGGTCCGCGGCATGTGGGATCTTCCTGGACTGGGGCACGAACCTGTGTCCCCTGCATCAGCAGGCGGACCGTCAACCACTGTGCCACCAGGGAAGCCCTCCTCTAAGTTTTATAGTGTCCGGTCTTACATTTAGGTCTCGAATCCATGTTGAGTTTATTTTTGTGTATGGCGTTAGGGAGTGTTCTAATTTCATCCTTTTACATGTAGCTGTCCAGTTTTCCCACCACCACTTATTGAAGAGACTGTCTTTTCTCCATTGTATATCCTTGCCTCCTTTGTCATAGATTAGTTGACCATAGGTGCGTGGGTTTATCTCTGGGCTTTCTATCTTGTTCCATTGATCTATGTTTCTGTTTTTGTGCCAGTACCATATTGTCTTTATTACTGTAGCTTTGTAGTATAGTCTGAAGTCAGGGAGTCTGATTCCTCCAGCCCTGTTTTTTTTCCCTCAAGACTGCTTTGGCTATTCGGGGTCTTTTGTGTCTCCATACAAATTTTAAGATTTTTTGTTTTAGTTCTGTAAAAAATGCCATTGGAAATTTGATAGGGATTGCATTGAATCTGTAGATTGCTTTGGGTAGTATAGTCATTTTCACAATATTGATTCTTCGAGTCCAAGAACATGGTATATCTCTCCATCTGTTGGTATCATCTTTTATTTCTTTCATCAGTGTCTTATAGTTTTCTACATACAGGTCTTTTGTCTCCCTAGGTAGGTTTTTTCCTAGGTATTTTATTCTTTTTCTTGCAGTGGTAAATGGGAGTGTTTCCTTAATTTCTCTTTCTGATTTTTCATCATTTGTTTATAGGAATGCAAGAGATTTCTGTGCATTAATTTTGTATCCTGCTACTTTCCCAAATTCATTGATTAGCTCTAGTAGTTTTCTGGTGGCATCTTTAGGATTCTCTATGTATAGTGTCATGTCATTTGCAATCAGTGACAGTTTTACTTCTTGTTTTCCAATTTGTATTCCTTTTATTTCTTTTTCTTCCCTGATTGCTGTGGCTAGGACTTCCAAAACTATGTTGAATAATAGTGGCGAGAGTGGACATCCTTGTCTTGTTCCTGATCTTAGAGGAAATGCTTTCAGTTTTTCACCATTGAGAATGATGTTTGCTGTGGGTTGGTCGTATATGGCCTTTATTAAGTTGAGGTAGGTTCCCTCTATGCCCACTTTCTTTTTTTTTTTCTTTTTTTTTTTGCGGTATGTGGGCCTCTCACTGTCGTGGCCTCTCCCGTTGCGGAGCACAGGCTCCGGACGCGCAGGCTCAACGGCCATGGCTCACGGGCCCAGCCGCTCCGCGGCATATGGGATCCTCCCAGACCAGGGCACGAACCCATGTCTCCTGCATCGGCAGGCGGACTCTCAACCACTGTGCCACCAGGGAAGCCCCTATGCCCACTTTCTGGAGAGTGTTTATCATAAATGGGTGTTGAATTTTGTCAAAAGCTTTTTCTGCATCTATTGAGATGATCATATGGTTTTTATTCTTCAGTTTGTTAATATGGTGTATCACATTGATTGATTTACATATATTGAAGAATCCTTGCATCCCTGGCATAAATCCCCCTTGATCATGGTGTATGATCCTTTTAATGTGTTGTTGGATTCTGTTTGCTAGTATTTTGTTGAGGATTTTTGCATCTATATTCATCAGTGATATTGGTCTGTAATTTTCTTTTTTTGTAGTATCTTTGTCTGGTTTTGGTATTAGGGAGATGGTGGCCTCATAGAATGAGTTTGGGAGTGTTCCTTCCTCTGCAATTTTTTGGAAGAGTTTGAGAAGGATGGGTGTTAGCTCTTCTCTAAATGTTTGATAGAATTTACCTGTGAAGCCATCTGGTCCTGGACTTTTGTTTGTTGGAAGATATTTAAGCACAGTTTCAATTTCATTACTTGTGATTGGTCTGTTCATATTTTCTATTTCTTCCTGGTTCAGTCTTGAAAGGTTATACCTTTCTAAGAGCTTGTCCATTTCTTCTAGGTTGTCCATTTTATTGGCATAGAGTTGCTTGTAGTAGTCTCTTAGGATGCCTTGTATTTCTGCAGTGTCTGTTGTAACTTCTCCTTTTTCATTTGTAATTTTATTGATTTGAGTCCTCTCCCTCTTTTTCTTGATGAGTCTGGCTAATGGTTTATCAATTTTGTTTATCTTCTCAAAGAACCAGCTTTTACTTTTATTGATCTTTGCTATTGTTTTCTTTGTTTCTATTTCATTTATTTCTGCTCTGATATTTATGATTTCTTTCCTTCTGCTAACTTTGGGTTTTGTTTGTTCTTTCTCTACTTCTTTTAGGTGTAAGGTTAGATTGTTTATTTGAGATTTTTCTTGTTTCTTGAGGTAGGCTTGTATAGCTATAAACTTCCTGCTTAGAATTGCTTTTGCTGCATCCCATAGGTTTTGTATCATCGTGTTTTCATTGTCATTTTCCTCTAGGTATTTTTTGATTTCCTCTTTGATTTTTTCAGTGATCTCTTGGTTATTTAGTAACATATTGTTTAGCCTCCATGTCTTTGTGTTTTCTACGTTTTCTTCCCTGTAATTCATTTCTAATCTCATAGTGCTGTGGTCAGAAAAGATGCTTGATATGATTTCAATTTTCTTAAATTTCCTGTGGCTTGATTTGTGACCCAGGATGTGATGTATCCTGGAGAATGTTCCATGCGCACTTGAGAAGAAAGTGTAATCTGTTGTTCCTGGATGGAATGTCCTATAAATATCAATTAAATCTATCTGGTCTATTGTGTCATTTAAAGCTTCTGTTTCCTTATTTATTTTCATTTTGAATGTTCTGTCCATTGATGTAAGTGAGGTGTTAAAGTCCCCCACTATTATTGTGTTACTGTCAATTTCCTCTTTTATAGCTGTTAGCAGTTGCCTTATATATTGAGGTGCTCCTATGTTGGGTGCATATATATTTATAATTGTTATCTCTTCTTCTTGGATTGATCCCTTGATCATTATGTAGTGTCCTTCCTTGTCTCTTTTAACATTCTTTATTTTAAAGTCTATTTTATCTGATATGAGTATTGCTACTCCAGCTTTCTTTTGATTTCCATTTGCATGGAGTATCTTTTTCCATCCCCTCACTTTCAGTCTGTATGTGTCCCTAGGTCTGAAGTGGGTCTCGTGTAGACAGCATGTATATGGGTCTTGTTTTTGTATCCATTCATCAAGCCTGTGTCTTTTGGTTGGAGCATTTAATCCATTCATGCTTAAGGTAATTATCGATATGTATGTTCCTATGACCATTTTCTTAATTGTTTTGGGTTTGTTTTTGTAGGTCCTTTTCTCCTCCTGTGTTTCCCACTTAGAGAAGTTCCTTTAGAATTTGTCGTAGAGCTGGTTTGGTGGTGCTGAATTTTCTTAGCTTTTGCTTGTCTGTAAAGCTTTTGATTTCTCCATCGAATCTGAATGAGATTCTTGCCGGATAGAGTAATCTTGGTTGTACGTTCTTCCCTTTCATCACTTTAAGTATATCATGCCACTCCTTTCTGGCTTGTAGAGTTTCTGCTGAGAAATCAGCTGTTAACCTTATGGGAGTTCCCTTGTATGTTATTTGTCATTTTTCCCTTGCTGCTTTCAATAATTTTTCTTTTTCTTTAAGTTTTGTCAATTTGATTACTATGTGTCTTGCCGTGTTTCTCCTTGGGTTTATCCTGTATGAGACTTGCTGCACTTCCTGAACTTGGATGGCTATTTCCTTTCCCATGTTAGGGAAGTTTTCGACTATAATCTCTTCAAATATTTTCTCTGGTCCTTTCTCCCTCTCTTCTCCTTCTGGGATCCCTATAATGCGAATGTTGTTGCATTTAATGTTGTCTCAGAGGTCTCTTAGGCTGTCTTCATTTCTTTTCATTCTTTTTTTCTTTATTTTGTTCCATGGCAGTGAATTCCACCATTATGTCTTCCAGGTCACTTATCTGTTCTTCTGCCTCAGTTATTCTGCTATTGATTCCTTCTAGTGTAGTTTTTATTACAGTTATTGTTCAGTATTGTTCATCTCTGTTTGTTTGTTCTTTAATTCTTGTAGGTCTTTGTTAAACATTTCTTGCATCTTCTCGATCTTTGCCTCCGTTCTTTTTCCGAGGTCCTGGATCATCTTCACTATCATTATTCTGAATTCTTTTCCTGGAAGGTTGCCTATCTCCAATTCATTTAGTTGTTTTTCTGGGGTTTTATCTTGTTCCTTCATCTGGTACATAGCCCTCTGCCTTTTCATCTTGTCTATCTTTCTGTGAATGTGGTTTTTGTTCCACAGGCTGCAGGATTGTAGTTCTTCTTGCTTCTCCTGTCTGCCCTCTGGTGGATGAGGCTCTCTAAGAGGCTTGTGCAAGTTTCCTGATGGGAGGGTCTGGTGGTGGGTAGAGCTGACTGTTGCTCTGGTGGGCAGAGCTCAGTAAAACTTTAGTCCGCTTGACTGCTGATGGGTGGGGCTGGGTTCCCTCCCTGTTGGTTGTTTGGCCTGAGGCGACCCAACACTGGAGCCTACCTGGGCTTTTTGGTGGGGCTAATGGCGGACTCTGGGAGGGCTCATGCCATGGAGTACTTCCCAGAACGTCTGCTGCTAGTGTCCTTGTCCCTACGGTGAGCCACAGGCACCCCCCGCCTCTGCAGGAGACCCTCCAACACTAGCAGGTAGGTCTGGTTCAGTCTCCCCTGGGGTCACTGCTCCTTCCCCTGGGTCCCGATGCGCACACTACTTTGTGTGTGCCCTCCAAGAGTGGAGTCTCTGTTTCCCCCAGTCCTGTTGAAGTCCTGCGGTCACATCCCAGTAGGCTTCAAAGTCTGATTCTCTCGGAATTCCTCCTCTCATTGCCGAACCCCCAGGTTGGGAAGCCTGATGTGGGCCTCAGAACCTTTACTCCAGTGGGTGGACTTCTGTGGTATAAGTGTTCTCCAGTTTGTGAGTCACCCACCCGTCAGTTATAGGATTTGATTTTACTGTGATCGTGCCCCTCCCACCGTCTCATTATGGCTTCTCCTTTGTCTTTGGATGTGGGGTATCTTTTTTGGTGAATTCCAGTGTCTTCCTGTCGATGATTGTCAGCAGCTAGTTGTGATTCTGGTGTTCTCGCAAGAGGGAGTGAGAGCACGTCCTTCTACTCCGCATCTTGGTTCCTAATCTCCCAACCATCTCTTTTTTTAAAGATTTTATTTATTAGGTAAAAATAAAGATGAAAAGGTAGCATAGGGAAAAGAAGGAAGTAAATAAAAATGTTACCTCTGGGTGGTGGAATATTAAATAATCAAAAATACACCATCTCCTTAGCTGTTGCACAGTCATCCAACCTGTCTCAGCTAGGAAAGTTTTCCCAGGATTTCGTCACCTGGGGCGGGGGGAGAGAATGAGCAGAAAGTGGAGACTACAGCTTGGGCTGGGCTCTCGCTGCCCCTGTGTGATTATTTACATAAAGTTTTCTGCCTTCTTTGGGGCTGGGGCATCTGACTCTTAGCATGCTGGGAAATGCAAAATGCATGAAATTTATTCTCTAGCTCTTACCAGCACCCGTTTTGCACCAGGGACCAAGGACACAAAGTTCAAGAAACCTCTCACACCAGGGAGTTCACATTCAAGATCAAATAAAATCCATCAGGGCTCCAGACCATCTTCCGTGCATGCATCTGTCACAACCCACTCAGCTGACATCTCTCTACTTGCAGCCGTTTCTAAGATACCCGAGTGTTCATTTTGTTGACAGTCGTCACCGTCTATTTATTCTCGTGGTCTGTGGCCTGGGCTCCTCATGGAAACACAGACGCAGTCACTGACTGTGCTCCAAGGAGACTGCCCCCCAGTGCCAGGGCACAGCCAAAATTTGTATTTATGGTATCCATTCTTACATGTATGTGTATACATAAATTTATACATGCATGCATCTATACATGTATACATAATTTTGTACAATGAGCGGGTATTGCCTGTATAAAAAATTTAAAAAGAGTCTGCTTCGTATTTCTCTTTAGGATTTCATTCTGTGTGTTTGCTCTGTTGTCCTGCTGTCTGGGTTGGCTGCAGGCTGTCCAGAAGGCTCTGCAGAGGGAGAACAGGGGTCCCAGGCATAGCCACAGTGTGGAGCTGCGCCAGCGGAGCTCACAGGGGATGAAGGGGGCCTTGAAGAGAGCCTCTGGTCAACCAGTCAGCTGGAAGCACCTGTCCTTTGCTTGTCACTCAAGTTGAGGACACCAGGTGCCATGGGGCTACTCTCTGCCACTGGCTGCCAGGGAGCATCCAGCAATTTGAACGTTGCTCTTAGGAGCCCGAGCTGGGAGGCCTATGATAAACCCCCTTCCGTCTGCTGCTGCAGTGCAGCTGTCCCCGGGACAGGACCAGAGGCCCCCGAGGGAGGGAGGGAGGGAGGGAGCAAGGGAGGGAGGGTGGCAGCTGCTGGTTGCGGGCACAGGGCCAGGCCTGGGAGAACCAGGCAGGCAGAGGATTTGCATGGAGCCTGACAGGTGGAGCTCTGTGTCCTGGGTGCCCTCATCTGGAGGGGTGGCCAAGCACATCTCCCCTCAACCCAGCTCCCTCTCTTCCAGGCCGCCTTCCAGCCACTCACCCCTTGAGGGTCTCTGTCAAGAGCCCCTCCCTACCCCCCTCCTGCAGACCCAGCAAGGTGGGCACCCCTTTGGAACCTGGGCTCCACATTCTCTGGGTCCGCACAGCCTCGCCCACTCACTGTGGGGCTGAGAGCCTTCTGTTTTCATGGTGGTGGGAGTCTCACTCTCCGATCACAGAAAGTTCTGTGAGGTCCCACCCGGCTCAAGGCAAGGATGCTCTGGTGGGTTTGCAGACAGTACCTCTGGGATTGTGGCTCACAGGGTGGGGCATCAGCATCCTGGGCAGGTGCTGTGTTGGGTCCAGGATGCAGGAAAGATCCCAGCATTGCACCCAGTTTCTTGGAGGAGAGACTCATCCCCAGCTAGAATGAATGTGCTAGCTGAGGGATGTAGGGATGCTCTAGGGGCTCTAGGAGGGACGTGAAGGACTCTTAATAGACAGGGAGGATAAGCTTACAGAGGAGGTAACCCTTGAGCCATGCCTTGAAGAAGTCTTACAGCTGAGGGCACCAAAGAAAAGATTCAGTGAAGAAAACATGATGTGGAAAGACCCAGAGGTATGAAAGAGATCAGTGTTCTGGGATCAAGGAGAGTTTGGGGATACAGGTTGGGAAGGGAGTGAGGCACAGAGGAAATGAAGCTGGGAAGGAAGTTTGGGCCCAGATGGAGTGTGTTTGTCACCCTAGATTTTAAAGGCGTGGTATGAGGGGGCAGATATGAGGCGCCAGCTGGGCTCCTGGGGAGAGGTCCTGGAGCCGCTGGAGACTTTTGGTTACAGCCTCAGAGTGGACCAGACAACCTGAAAACCCTGATGCCCCAAACACTTAGAAATGTGAAATAAAGAGAACAAATATCCTTTCACATGCATAGAAGTGCTCATCCGATAGTAAGAGAGATTCCTCAACTCACCTTCCTGACCCCCTGCCCCAGGGTTGCCTGGGACCCCTCTCAAATAAACTGTCTGCTCTAGAATCCTTTTATCTTTGGAGTCTGCTTCTGTGGGAACCCAAACTAAGATGGATTCTTCAATAAATGATGCTGAAGCAACTGGTTTTCCATAGGAGAAACACAAAACAAGATTAGAATCTTACTTTATATCCAAACTAAAAAATAAATTCCAAGTATATAGCCAGATGCTGTGCTGTACTTTCCCAGATTTAATCAGCAACCCACAAAGTGGTTAGAGGTGATCTCTAACCCTAACTTAGAGATGGGGAAACTGAGGCTCCGGGGAGTAGTTGGTCCAAGTTCACCAGCTGGTTGGCTGCAGAGCTGGGATTTGACTCAAGCCACACTGCCTCCCATTTTGGAATAATGCCCACGAAAGGGTCTTATAAACTGTGAAGGGCTGTACAAATTGTCCTTTGTCTCTCGTTCCTCCTTGATGAACTTCAGAAACCATAAGAGACCCTTTAATAAATGGGGACCAGGTGCTCTTTTCTCCCCAGTGCCACATGGGCAGGGGCAGGGTCAGGATACATAGATGCCCGTGAGCTCTGAACCTCCACGAGCTGCACTTCCAGAGGCTTAGAGCCTCAAGATGCTTCTCTCCTCCATGCCCAAAAAGTAGAGGCCCCAAGTGGTCTCATTTCTTCCTCCAAGCTTGTTTTCCTCCTGCCCCTACGGCTTCCCTGAGGCACATCCACACACATGCGTGTGCACACACGCACACACATGCACATGCACACGCCCTGCTGTCCTATGCGTCTCTGCCACAAGCCTGAAGGAAAGCCTGTGCCTTCTGCCAGGCCACCTCTCTTCCAGCGTGTACACAGCTACCAAAACCATCTTCCTCACTCTGTTCCGATCAGTTCCTGCCCAGGAACCTCACAGGAACAGCCTTTTGGGGTCCAAAGGGACCTTCACAGCTCATTTGGTCAAACAATCTCATCTGATGCATGCTTAGATCCTCTCCACAGTGCCCCACTCCAGGCACCTCCCGGTCCTTCATAAATCTTACGTGGATGATGAATACTAACGTTTGCCACTTGGAGTTCATTTAAATCCTCCAGCCTCACTCCTAAAGTCCTTGAATAGCATGCCCCATCCCGGTACCTTGGCCTTGCCTGACCAGCAGAGCAAGAATGGGTTAGCAGCAAATCCCTCTAGGGCAGCAACTGGGGACACATTAGCAAGGAGGGGGTGGGTGCGTGGTCAGAACAGTTTGCTTCTGTTTATGAGTTTTGTAGCAGGTGTGTTTTGGAATGTTCCAGTGTGTGTGTATATATGTATTTGTTAATGCCTCCTTAAGCATTCCAAGGTCAAAGCCCTGAAGAAACAACTAAAACTCTTGTGTCCTGGAAAACAGGAATATTAATTCCCTCTGGGCTACAGGATTTTTAAATTTGTTTGTATTGGGCTGTGTGTGTGTGTTTCTGTGTGTGTGTGTGTAAAATGAGGATATTGATCTAGATAAACAGCTTTCAAGCCTTTTAAATTTATTTATTTAACAGGCATTTATTGCTTGCTTGCTATGAGCAGGCATTGTGCCAGCCTTGCTGGCACCTATGGTGGGTGGACAAGGCAGGACCAGGTGCCACCTTCATGGGTCTGGTGGGTGGACAGATGTTCAACGTGTAATGACAAACATGTCGTGGCCATAAAGAGCAGGTACTATGGCGTGAATAATAGGAAAACCACCCTGGTCTGGGGATGGCAGGAAGGGAGATTCAGGCCAAGATCTGAAGGAAGAGCAGGAATTAGCTGGAAGAGAAGGTCAAGAAAATTCCAGGGTGCAAAGGCCAGAGGGTTAGGAAGATGCTGCTCATTCCAGGAATGGTGTGGCATGCCTGCAGGGTAGACAAGGAAGGGTTAAAGGGCTTAAGGTAGGGATGAAGAGACAGGACAGATGCACAGGGCCTTGAAGCTGTGTTGAGAGTGTTATATTTCATCCTAAGGACAATGGAAAACCTTCAAGGCAAAATAGTGTCATGATTGCCCCTGCACTTTTTAAAGATCCTTTTGGCATATAGTTGCGACCCTATAAATTTTTGAATGAGGTGGTAGGCAGGACGAAAGGAAGGCCTCATTGTGAAGAATGGGATGGGGGGGCAAAGGGTCAGTTAGAAGGATGATGGTGGTAACCATGGAAACAGAGAGACATGGACTTGGGGGGGGGTGCATTAAAAGACTGGATTGCCAGGACTTGGTCACTGGTTAAGGATTATCCTCAGGATTCTGGTTTTGGCCACAACTGAAAGCAGAATGGTGTTGTTAGATTTGCAGGGATGGTCAGGGTGGATTTGTGACGTGTTAAGTCTGAGGTCACTGTGGCATTGCTAAGATCTGGAGATCAGCAAGATGGAAGTTATGCTGGTGTATGGGTGGTAATTGGAGGCATGGGGGTGGATGAGGCCCCTGAAGGAGAGAGTGCAGAGGGGTAAGGGGGTCTTTAACTGCCCTGAGGACCCCAACATTTAACACACAGGTTAAGAAGAAGCCAGCCAAGGAAATGAAAATGAAGAGAGAAAGGAGGGGAACCAGGAAAGCTTGGTACCATGGAGACGAAGGGAAGAGAATTTCATGGAGGTCAGAGTGACAAGCTCTAGTTAGATGGAACTAAAAAAAAGTGTCCTTTGGATTTTGCAAATGGAACTTACTGTTGACCTAGCAAGAGCAAGAGGAGTTCTTGAAATGAAGACAGTGAGTGAGTGCAGTCTTTCAAGAAGTTTGACTAGGAAAGGGAGAAGGGGTTGTTCAAGGAGGGAATTAATTTTTTTAATTGGGGAACTTTTAAAAAAAAACAGATAAGGATAAATTAATAGAGAATGGTTGAAGTTATAGGACAGAGGAGGCATATTAGGTAGGTTCAATCAGAGAAGCAGATTAGAGATACATGTAATAAGAGATCTATCATAAAGATTTGACCTTGTGCAGCTGTGGGAGCCCATTACCCTGTCATTGAGAAGTTGTTGTCTCTGTGTCTGGTGCTGGACCTTGAAGGCCACAGGGACCTTGAAGGCCATAGGCCAGTTGGGAAGGGAAGAGGGATGTGAAGTGGAGAAAGCAAGAAAAAGCTGGAACCTTATAGGCTGAGCTGGAACCCACAAAGATGGCTTGGAACCCTTGTCAATTTCTCATTGACTCCATTCCTCCAACTTGGATAATAAGGATGTCGTGTGGGGTACTGGTGTTTGTCACAGAGCTAAACATGCACCTGGCCCAGGAGTTAGAGAAGCTAGGGCTGGAGGAGCTGCAGGCCCAGCTGCTGCTCCAGGGCAGCCAGATGACCCTGGCAATGTGCATGAGCTACAGCCGTGCCTGGTGCCCTGCACCAACCTCTGAGCATAAAGGAGCATGGTCGATCCTTCATGGCTGCCTTCCAAACCTTGGGCAAAGTCTCATACTAATTTGGAACTATACAAGGAAAGTATAGTTCAGTTTTGCTAATCTGACAGAATACAAATCCATCCTAGGAGGTGACTTTATTTTTAGGCAAGTATTTGTTTATTAGTGGATCCAGGCACAGTTCTAGGAGCTGGGGATACAATGTAAGTTAGACAGAGTTCGTCCTTATAGAACTGAGGTTCCAGCGGGAAAATCAGACAATAGCAAGTGCATATGTGATATGATGCCAGACTGTGAAAAGTACTATTTGGAAAAAAAAAAAAAAGAGAGAGAGAGAGAAAGAGAATAGTGAGTGTTGGAGGTGGGGGTTGGGTAAGAAGGAGGTTATACTAGAGAGGGTAGTTGGAAAACCTCCTTGATCAAGTACCACTTAACCACAAACCATAATGAAGTGATGGAACCAGCCAAGCAGAGAGCGGCAGGCAGCGGAAACAGTATGTGCAAAGGTCCTGAGGCAGGAACAAGCTTGTTCAAGAAACTGCAAGAATGCCTGAGTATCTAGAACAGAGTGAGTGAGGAAGAGAAGGATAGGAGATGAAGTTGAAAGTTAGGCAGCAGCCAGATCATGCAGAATAGTCATTACTTGACCTGACTAGTGCTTCCCTTGAAGACCTCACTTGGAAGGCTTGTCCTTTTTTTGACCTTACTTGAACTGTCCCAATGCCTTTCCTGGGAACATTTGTCAAGGATTTTGACATCACAGCTGCCTGAGGCAATGGATAACAGTTGGCGTAAACAATAAACTAACATAAAACTAAAAAGGAAAGGCTGAGGAATGAAGTGTCCATAGGGGGCTTTAAAAAGCTCTGACAGGGCCTCCCTGGTGGCGCAGTGGTTGAGAGTCCGCCTGCCGATGCGGGGGATACGGGTTCGTGCCCCGGTCTGGGAGGATCCCATATGCCGCGGAGCGGCTGGGCCCGTGAGCCATGGCCGCTGGGCCTGCGCGTCCGGAGCCTGTGCTCCGCGACGGGAGAGGCCACAACAGTGAGAGGCCCGCATACCGCAAAAAAAAAAAAAAAAAAAAAGCTCTGACATATTCCTGGAATCTGTGGGCATGTGATGGCCGTGTGCTTGGGAAGGCAATAATCTGTCACCTCTGAATCCCCTTGAAGCTCTGTGCAAGCAGGACATGAAAGTTAAGCCAGAGTTATAAACTGCCTGGCTGAGTGGTAAAGGTATGTCCCAACACACATACAGAACCCCTCAGTGAAGAGTGGGCAATTTATTGTTTCCAGGAGGTTAAGGAAATATCTGCCTCATCATTAACTGACCACTCAAGTTAACTGAGCAAAGACTTCAGTAGGTATACCTGGCACAGAATACAGACTTTGCAGAATTATTTAAGGAAAGTCACTAAACAAACAACAACTACAATAAGAAGCAACAACAAACCCTGTGGAGGGGGCAGAATCTGATTTCAGAGTTGTCACGTTATATTATTTGAAATATCCAGCTTTCAACAAAAAATTATGAAACATGCAAAGAAACAATAAGGAAATATGATCCATACACAGGAGGGAAAAAAAGCAATTAATTGAAACTTATCTTCAGGAAGCCCAGAAGCTGGAATTACTAGGCAAATACTTTAAATCAGCTATTTTAAGTCTGTTCAGAGAACTAAAGGAAACAGTATGTAAACAATGAAAGGAAAGTATGAAAATGGAGTCTCACATAGAGACAATCAACAGATAGAAATTATAAAAAGGAACCAGAGAGAAAATTAAGGAATTGAAAAGTATAATTATTCAAACAAAAATATTCACTGGAGAGGCTCAACAGCAGATTTGAGGAGGCAGAAGAAAGAATCAGTGAACTTGAAGATAGGTCAATTGAGATTATCCAGTCTGAAGAACAGAAAGAAAAGGAATGAAGATAAATGAACTTGTGGGACAGACACCTATGGGACACCATCAAGTGACCTGACATAGGCATAATGGAAATCCCATAAAGAGAAGGAAGGGTGGGCCGATAGAATATTTGAAAAGATAATGGCTGAAAACATGCAAAATTTGATGAAAAAACATTCATCTACACATCTAAGACACTCAATGAACTCCAAGTAGGGTAAATTTAAAGAGATCGCCACCTACATGCATCATAATCACATTACCAAAAGCCGAAGACAGAGAGAAAGCAGCAAGAGGAAGGTGACTCATCATGTACAGGGATCCTCAATAAGATTAACAGCTGATTTCTCATTAAAAAACAAGACAAAACACAGAGGCCATAAGGCAGTGGGATGATGTATTCAAAGTGATGAAAGGAGAAAAAGAACTGCCAATCAAAAATTCTGTATTTGGTAAAACTGTTCTTCAAAAAGGAAGGAGAAGTTAAGGTATTCTTCAGCCTGATAAAAGACATCTACAAAAACCCCACGACTAACATCATACTTAATAGTGAAAGACTGAAGGTTTTCCCCCTAAGATGAGGAATAAAGCGAGGATGTCTGTGTCTACACTTCTGTTCAATATTGTACTGGAGGTCGTAATGAAGGCAGTTAGGCAAGAAAAAGAAATAAAAAGCATCCAGGTTGGCAAAGAAGAAGTGAAACTATCTCTATTGGTTGATGACATAATCTTACATGTATAGAAAACTCTAAAGAGTCCAGCAATGACAACAACCAAAAAAGGAAGAAAACTATTAGATAAATAAATGAATCAAACAAGGTTACAGGATACAAGATCAATATTTTAAAACTCAGTTGGATTTCTATACACTAGTTACGAAAAATCCAAAAATGAAATAAAGGATATAATTCCTTTTATAATAGCATCAAAAAGAATAAAATAGGAATACATTTAACCAAAGATGTGCAAGGCTTCTACACTAAAAACTATGAAACATTGTTGAAAGAAATTAAAGAAGACTTAAATAAAGAAAAGACATCCCATGATCGTGGGTCAGAAGACTTAATATTGTTAACATGGCAGTACTCCCTTAACTGATCTACAGATTCAATGCAATCCTTATCAAAATTTCAATGCCTTTTTGTAGAAATAGACAAGCTGATACAGAAATTCATATGGAAACTCAAAGGACCCCCAGTAGCCAAAACAATCTTGAAAAAGAAAAACAAAGTTGGTGGGCTCATACTCCCCAATTTCAAAACTTACTACAAAGCTATAGTAATCAAAATAGTGTGGTACTGGCACAAGAACAGAAATACAGATCAGTGGAATAGTATTGAGTGTCCAGAAAGAAACCCATATGTCTATGGTCAGTTTATTTTCAACAAGGGTACCAAGACCATTCAATGGGGAAAGAATAGTCCTTTCAACAAACGGTGCTGGGACAACTGGATATCCATATGCAGAAGATGAAGTTGGACCCCTACTTCATGCTTTATACAAAAATGAACTCCAAATGGGTCAAAGACCTAAATGTCAGAGCTAAGCCTATAAAACCCTTAGAAGGAAATGTAGATCTTTTAATGCCATCATCCTTTTGGCCTAGCATTCCCATCAAGGAAATTGGAATCCTCATACTTTGGGAGTATAAAATGGTGAATTTTATGGTATCTGAACTATATCTCAACTTTTAAAAAAAGATTATTCTGGCTGCATATAGGGATGGACCATAGGCAACTGAGAGTGGGAACTGGAAGGTTGTTGTAGTCTAGTCTAGTGGTGAGCTGATGGCGCTCTAAGGCCAAGGGCGTGATGACTTTAAAAAGATAGGAAAGCTCAGGACAGGAATCCTTTGGAGAGGCTGGCTTCAGCAGGAAGAGGGACAACTCCCAACACCGAAGTAAGAGGGAAGAAGGAATGTAGACATGGGTAGGCATTCTAGAAAATTGAATCTGTCTTTTGGTTTGGTACAGAAAGGGTTATGAGCCATTGTGGGCAGATGATGTCTGGAAGCTTGAAATAGCTGTGGGCAAGCAGAGAACGTGGCCTTGGCTTCCAGGAAGATCGGGAGCCCTGAGACTGGGTATACAGGGCTGCATGTCAAGGAAGCAGTCCTCTTGGACCTAACAGTGATTTTTGAGCTAGAATAAGAGGAAACTTCAACAGGGGGATACCTAGAGATTATCATATTAAGTGAAGTAAGTCAGGCAGAGAAAGGCAAATAATCATATGATAGCACTTATATGTGGAATCTAAAAAATTGATAAAAATGAACTTATTTATAAAACAGAAATAGACTCACAGGTATAGAAAACAAATTTACGGTTACCAGAGGGGATGGGGGTGGGGGGGAGATAAATTATGAGTTTGGGATTAACATATACCCAGTACTATGTATAAAATAGAGAAAGAAGGACCTACTGTATAGCACATGGAACTATATTTAATGTCTTGTAATAACCTATAATGGAAAAGAATCTGAAAAAGAATCTGAATCACTTTGCTATACACCTGAAGCTAACACATTATAAATTAACTATACTTCAATTTTTAAAAAATGTTTAAAAAAAAGAATAAGAGGAAACTTGTGGTATTCTATAATTATGGCTCAATAATGCAAGCCATAGCCTGATTTTAATTCCGTTTTATGAAATCAAAATGACTGATTAGTCAAGAATAGGCCTTGTATTTTTACAATCACAGTTTAATTTTTTTTAAATTTTTTTAAATTTTTGTCTGTGTTGGGTCTTCATTGCTGCGTGCGGGCCTTCTCTAGTTGCGGCGAGCAGGGCTACTGTTTGTTGTGGTGCGCGGGCTTCTCATTGTGGTGGCTTCTCTAATTGCGGAGAACGGGCTCTAGGCGTGCGGGCTTCAGTAGTTGGGGCACATGGCCTCAGTAGTTGTGGGGCACGGGCTTAGTTGCTCCGTGGCATGTGGGATCTTTCCGGACCAGGGCTCCCCTGCATTGGCAAGCGGATTCTTAACCACTGTGCCACCGGGGAAGCCCTAATTTTTTTTTTTTAAGATTTTTTTGGGGGGGACTTCTCTGGTGGTGCAGTGGTTAAGAATCCGCCTGCCAGTGCAGGGGACATGGGTTCAAGCCCTGGTCTGGGAAGATCCCACATGCTGCAGAGCAACTAAGCCCGTGTGCCACAACTACTGAGCCTGCACTCTGGAGCCCACGTGCCACAACTACTGAGCCCGCGTGCCACAACTACTGAAGCCCGCAGACCTAGAGCCCGTGCTCCGCAAAAGGGAAGTCATTGTAATGAGAAGGCCGCGCACCACAACGAAGAGTAGCCCCTGCTCGCCGCAACTAGAGAAAGCCTGTGCACAGCAATGAAGACCCAACGCAGCCAAAAAAAAAAAAAAGATTTGTTTCGGATGTGGACCATTTAAAAGTCTTTACTGAATTTGTTATAATATTGCTTCTGTTTTATGTTTTGGTTTTTTGGCTGCGAGGCATGTGGGATCTTAGCTCCCTGACCGGGGATTGAACCTGCGCCACCTGCATTGGAAGGCGAAGTCTTAACCACTGGACTACCTGGGAAATCCCCCACAGTTTAATTTTGTTTTTTGGTTTTTTTTACATCTTTATTGGAGTATAATTGCTTTACAATGGTGTGTTAGTTTCTGCTTTATAACAAAGTGAATCAGTCCACAGTTTAATTTTGAATTGGGTGTATGCCCATCTGAATTGGGTATATGCATTAATAAAAGAGTATAAGGTAGCATGACTAATAATATTAATTGATTATTAATGGTTTAATTGATTGACATAATTTTTTCACCTGCAGTGTCTCACTTGGTCTCTACAACAACCACGTAAAGCAAGTTTTATTATTTTCACACTTATTTTACATAAGGAAATGGAGGCTTAGGGAGTTAACACTTTTCTAAGTAGTCTGAATCCAGGTCTCCTAAATCTCACGTTCTTTCCACTATTAGCCCATGAATCAAGCAGAGTACTTCTTTTTTTGTCTATTCAAATTCTCAGGGTATGTTGCCAAGGTATCTTTTTCCAGAAAGTCTATTTTTGTAAAATGTCTTTAATGCTTGCCCACTCCAGTGATTATTTCCAATAACATTTCTTTTCTGTTAATAATATTAATGCTAACTGTAGAAAATCTAGAAAAACTTGTTTTTAATCCCATGCAGATAACTACTGTTAACAATTTAGTGTATTTCTTTCCAGTATCTGCCTATAAATAAATATACTGCCTATAAATATGTACACACATCTATACATATACACACATGTATATACACATACATATATATTAATAATTTTTTTATAAAATTGTACTCATACTATAAACAGTGTTGTGTCTCGCTTTTTCACATAGTATGATGTTGTGAGACGTGGCATGGCCTTGTGGTGAAGGTTAATTAGGCCCTTGAGCCGGAATGTAATGGGCCTGTTAGCTGTGCGCCCTTGTCAATGCTACTAAGCCTTTTTGTACCTTAGAACAATATTAGCTGTTACAAACCTTAGTGCAAAATATGGTCTATCCTGTGCACTCTCCTCTCAGACCAGGTGATCTCTGTTCCTGGGTTCAGGAACTGCTCTGTGTCTGAAACACATCCTCTCCCCTTCCCCTTGGCCAGCAGCATCCTTGCTGTCAGTTCATCTTGCTCATACCCTCCGATCTGTTGTGCACCCCCCACCCCATGACCTCCGTAACATCCACTCCAACCAGTTGACTGCCCAGAGGCAGCTCCCTTACAGTCTCTGGACTGTCTCCCTGAGGCAGTCTGTGCATCTGCAAGCTTTTTGTCAACGTGGACTTGCTATTTCACTTAACAATATACATCTTGGATGTCGTTTATATCAGCACATAGGGCACTGCCTTGCTTTTGTTTTGTTTGTTTATTTCATTTTGTTTGTTTTAAATTGCCATATAGGGGGAAGGCTTTTTCAAGGCATGCCATGAAACCTAAAAGCTATAAAGGAGAAGTTGATTGATTTGGCTATGTAAAAATTAGAAGCTTCAGTATAGGAAAACATACCATAAGCAAAGTCAAAAGACAAAACAGCCTCCACATTCAAATGGGGCTCTAACACTGCTCCGTGACTCTCTCATTTGCTCGGCTTGTACTTTACACAGAAAACCAAAGTCATCAGGTGCAAATTTTCTCTGCTTCCACCACCAGACCTCAAAATGTATTTGAACTCAAACCCATCCATTCCACCTCCCACCTGTTAAAACAGGCGTCTCCCCTCCTGTCTGAAGCTAACGCCGCCTCTGTGCTGGGATCCCATCCCATCTTGCTCTAGTAGGACTGTGGCTTTGTTAATTGCCCAAGTCAGCCTGCCCTCCCTGCTGCTCCCAGCCTGTGTATTACCCCGGCCCGCTGGGTTTTACCTTCTAGATATATCTTGTCTCTGCCCTCTCCTCTCTTTTCTCCCTTCACTCTCTGGGGGCAGGCCTCATCATTTCACACCTGGACCATTGCAGTAGCTTCCTCCCTGGGCTCTTTCAACCTGGCCATCCTTGTTTTTTTGGCTGCGCCTCGTGGCTTGTGGGATCCTAGTTCCCCGACCAGGGGTTGAACCCAGGCCCTCGGCAGTGAAAGCGTGGAGTCCTAACCACTGGACCACCATCAACCTGGCCATCCTTGATGCTGTCCTCCGCACAGGTGCCAGCGGAGCATCTAAAACCCAGGCCTACTCCCATCCCCTGCCATAGGTCAGTCTCATCTGCTGTAGCTTGGGGGTCAGAGCCGTGTGGAAGGAATCCCCTTGTTGGTGAGGGAGCACCTATAATTTGGAAAAAAGCTTCCCATGCCATTCGAGTCCCAGACCTTGATAGCTTGCCATTGCAAAGCCCTCTCCTCCACTACCCCTAACTGCCCAGCTCCCCAGATTCACCTGCCTTGGACTTTATGTCCTAGTGACAGCAACGTGCCACACACCTACCCCACTCCTTCCAAGAACACGCTTACTGCCCTACTTCACCCGGCGGCTCAGCCATCCTCGGCCCTGAGCCCCAGGCTGGGGACGTGACACCCCCTCCTCCAGGTAATCCTAGCATCCTGCACATTCCTAAGTGGTTTGTTGAGCAGCCTGCTGGTCTGGATGCCTCTTAGGAGGCTGGTTGGGAGGTGACTCTAGCATGTAGAGCTCATATCACCGCTTGAACCTCAGCTTTGGGTCCCAGCAGCCAATTCTAGGGCAATGGGAACCGTCCCGCTTCTTTTCTTCATAGCATCTGTCACTATATTGAAACTGTATTAAAATGGTCTGTCTTTGTCCCCACACTACACTATGTGCATCTTGAGAGCAAGGATAGTGTCTTGTTTTTCACATGGCCTGGCACGTACCCAGTGCTACAGCTGAACTGGAAAGGGACTTGGCAAACCATAGACCGAGTTTAATGTTTTCTTGATCATTGTACTGGAACAGATGGTCATAAAGACAATTTATGAAATGTCATTAGGTTAAGTGTAAATTCCTGTAGTTACATCCGAAAGTAACAGGCGTGTGCATTTTCGGTGGACTACCATGGCTTTGCAGCAGTTCATGTGATAAGAGGTGGGGATTTTCACTGGGGAAGCAGCCTCGACGTGGGTCGCCAGTGTGGTGAGGCCGCAGGATGCTGCTGGGATGCTGGCCTGCCCCGCTGGTGTCCCGGAGACGTTGCTCTGTCATTGTCCCCATTCTCTCTCGTTCTTCAGTAAGTTTCCCTCCCATCCTTCCTTTCAGCCTGTAAACATGCCCATGTGTCCCCCAACCTTTAAAACCCACTTCCTCGGGGTGCCCCCCTCCCCATCCTTTCCATTCACACTCTCAAAAGAAGAGATCCTCACCGCCTCCCCTCCTCACCATCCCCTTGCTTACTATCCGAAAACCCTTTTCCCACCTTTGATTCCAGGACACCACGTTCTCTTGGTTCTTCCTTCCTTCCAGGAGCTAACTTAGCCTTATGGGAAAGATGGAGACCCTCCAATGCAAACTGCTTGCCCATTTCTGATTTTTTCCACCATGACGTCGTCAGATACACCCCGCCCTCCCCACCTCTCCCTGACCATGGTTCACCGACTCCCTGGTTCCCTTGAGCCCGCCTCCTCCTTGCTCAGTCGTCCATCTCTCTTCTGTTGCACTTCTTGCCCATTCCTTCCGTTTTGCCCACGAGCAGGTACAGATCTTCCCCTTCCTTACACACCCTACTGCCTTCTCAAGTATTTTCCATCCCCCTAGGAACTTCCTGGGATCCTCTGCCCTTCACCACTAGCCTTTTCCAAAAAGAAGGCCACTTCCCTGCCTCCCCCTTTCCCCTCTCCCCAGATGTTCAACATCTCACAGTCTGACTTAGGCCTGAATTCCTCTGCTGCGGCTGCTCCCCAGATGGCATCAGAGACCTATCCAGCGTCTCTCTTTTTTTTGGCCATGCCACACGGCTTGCAGGATCTTAGTTCCCCGACCAGGGATTGAACCCCAGTCCTCAGCAGTGAAAGCCTAACCACTGGACCACCACGGAATTCCCAGCATCTTTAATTTAGTGCCTTGCCTTCCCCTCTCCCCCTGGTTCCTATCCTCAGGGATCTCCCTGAAGGATTTGGCCAACTCCTCCTTCTAGGGCAGCCCCCGGTCCTCATCTTCTCCTACCACGTTGTCTGCACTTTCTTGGGCTCCTGCAGTGGCCGCTCCTCTCATCCTAGATGGAGACTTTCCCCAATGCTCTGTCCTCGGTCTTTTCTCTTCTTGACACTTTCTCCATTATCTATAATAATAAACAAGGAGATGAAGAGAGGTGCTGAGAAGACTTTGAGGATAGGGGGAGTTCTTTGGGTTGGTTTGGTGGTACTACTGGGTTTTTGTTGGCTTTTTATTGGGGGGGATGGTTTAGGCAGAATGGCATGAGGGATTCCTTAGGGTACAGCAAAGAGGGTTGGAAGGAGACCAGCAAGCCACATGTCGGTTTCGCTATTTTCTGGACGTGCCCCAAACTTTCTTTGCCTCATGGTCTTTCTCTACCTGTTGTGTCTTACCCCCCGCTCGTGACCTTTGTATCATTCTGGTCATACTTCTCTTACCAGTCAAATATGACACTGTAGTCATTTTACCACGTACTGTAGCTCATACTGTCCATCAGTTCACTTAGGTTGTCTGGAGATCAGGACTTGACTTATTTTAACTCTGGAACATTTAACAGAGATGCTTGCATGTAGGGGGTACTCAGTGTTCCTCAGGAGCATCAGCTGATGGGAAGAGCATGAGTCTTAGATGTAAACAGACCCAGACTCTGATGCTGATCCTGGCCTTGATCCTTGTTCATTGCGTGACCTCAGGCACATTGCTTACCTTTCTAATTACGGTAATCGTGAGGATGAAATATGATATTGGATGCTCAAGAAATGTGAGTCCCCTCCCCTTCCTGAGATGAAAGGAGCTGGGAAAAATGGAGTGGGCTGGGCACCAGCGTGGGGGACGCTAGGACACCCAGTGAGACCAAAGCCAAGCATTTTTGCAGGCTTTGGGGGAAAGCCATCTGCGAGACTGCCCTCGTTTGCCGTAACCCAGGATCCTTCATGAATGATCTACAGTTTCAGCCCTGGAAGTGGCCAGAAGTAGGAGACAGAATGACCTAAAGCATCATCTGAGGACATGCTGATATCACAGGATGTGTCTCCACCCATAAATGACGGGCCAGTGGTTAGAATATTTCTGCACTTGGTATTGCCCTTTTGGCCTTCACACCGGCTTGCCTTAGTTTGCTTTCCAGCTGTTTTTATAGTTTTTTCTCTGCTTTCCTCCCTCCCTTGGCCCCCACTACATGCGTGAATACCAGTACCCAATCCAGGTGCCCCCTTCCTTACTTTCCCTCCTTCAGAGTTCAGCTGCTAGGGTAGGACGTTCCAAGGTCTTATCACAAGTCTGACAGCTCTTCAAATAGCATCACACAGTGTCATTGTGGAGCTGGGCAGATGTGTATTCCACCTGCAAAATTCTTTGAAAATGAGGAAGAAGCTGGTAAGCCAGCAAACAGATCCATTTGGAGTGATCCAGGGTATCTTTCTCTTTCTTTCTTTTTTTTTTTTTTTTTGAGTTTTTTTTCTGTTAGCATTTTTAGATCAACCTAATTATTTTTGGTTACTGCATAGTATTCCTTAGAATTAACGTGCCCTAGTTTGTTTGAACTTTCTGCTCTTGTGGAAACATTTAAGTTGTTTTTGCTTTTTCCCTAGGAACAATGTTTCAGGGAATGCCCTTGAACATGGCTCATGGGAGCATTTTTTCTAGGACAGATGCCCAGGGGTTAGATGATATATATATTTATATGTATTTGAAATTTTATTAGATCCTGGCAGATTGTCCAGATCAAAGACTGTATGTACTACCACAGGAAAAATGTTTTCTTTTTTGGTGTCATCATTTCATGTCTTGCATAAGAAGGTCTTCTCATTGCTAAAGGTATAAACAGATTTTTCTGTAATCTTATTCAAAGTTTGTAGTTTTGCTTTTTACATTTGGCTCCACACACCCCGCCCCAGGGAGGGGGACTTTTTCCATTGTATTGGTACCACCTGAATAGTCCGCTTTGTTTTTAGACTTGCTGTTCTATTTCACTAACCCAAATGTTTGCTCCTGTACTACTGCAATCATGTTTTGAGTGTGTTTGTCCTTTAAAAAAAAATTGTGGTTATATATATATATATATATATATATATATATATATATATATATATATATAAAATCATAAAATTTTTCATTTTAACCAGTTTTAAGTATTAAGTAACAGTTTTAAGTAACCAGTTTTAAGTATACAATATACAGGTGGCATTAATCACATTCATAATGTTGTACAACAATCATCACTATTTCCAGAATTTTTCATCAGTCCAAATAGAAACTCTCTACCCATTACACAATAGCTCCCTTTTCGCCTCCAACCCTGTGCCCTGTAACATCTACCCTACTTTCTGTGTCTGTGAATTTCCAAATTCTAGATTTCACATAAGTGAAATCATACAATAATTGTCCTTCTGTGTCTGGCTTGTTTCACTTAGAATAAGTTTGCAAGATTCATCCACATTGTATCATATATCAGAACTTCATTTCTTTTTATAGCTGAAGAATATTCCATTGTATGGATATACTCCATTTTATACATTCGTTCATCTGTTGGCGGGCAACTTGGGTTGTTCCACCTTTCGGCTATTGTGAATAATGCTGCTCTGAACACTGGCGTACACTTACCTGAGTCCCTGTTTTTAATGCTCTTGGGTATATACCCAGGAGTAGAACTGCTGGGTCCTATGGTAATTCTGTGTTTAACTCTTTTCCTTGGTGGCCACAGAGGAGATGTCATTTCCTTCACTGTTAGTAGAAAGATCAGTCCCTGAGTCCTGTGCTTACTCCATTTTTACATTCACCTGCCCACATTTCCCCCCACCCCTGGAGCCAAGCACAGAACTTGGCACATGGTGGTACCAAGTAAAGGCCAGCCTGGGTGGGTGGGTGGATGGACAGATGAACTCCCGACCACTGGAAGAGCAAGATTTTCCCTGACTGTATAACGAGACAGCAAGAAGCAATGGAAAGAGCCTGCAGCCATACTATTGGTGCATGCATCCAACAAGAGACCTGAGTTCTGTTTCTTACATGAGCCCTTAGTTTCTGTGTGTCTTGTTTAGCTCATCTGTGAAAGGCAACTGCACTCCTGCTGGACAGGATGTTGAGACATGAGATCTGGGTATGAAAGCCCTTTGCTGAAGTCAAAGGCACTCACTGGCTGGAGAGATCGCAGAGTCCCATGTGTACCCCGCACTCAGAATAGAGCCTGGCACATCGGTGAACTGATTTTCTTGCATGCGTTCATTCCTTCATCCAACCACTGTCTACTGAGTGCCTGCTCTGTGCCAGGCAGTGTTCTGGAGGCTGGGCTTCAGCCATGAGCAAGAGAGACAACAAGGCCCTGGCCTCATCAATCTGCTCAAGAACAAGATCCAAGAACAAGCCCCAAGAGTCCTAACTGCCTTCCCAATGCTTTTGGTACCAACTCTAGACTTTTTAAAAACACAGCAAGAAATGCTGGTGGAGAGCTTGTATTTTAAGGAGGTGTCTCCAGCTTTAAGGAGAAAAATGGATGTGAAAATGTAAAACAAAGAATAGGCCAGGTACTTGGCAAATCAAGCAGCTTGAAATGCCGTGAGGGAGGGGAACTTTTGGGGGGTTCTATGTGAAGCAAAGGGAGAGAAAAGATTCCAGATACTCCCCTGACTGCCACCCACAGGAAAAATGTGAGAGCCTCCAAGCCTCTTCTTGCAGGAGTTTAGGGGTGGGAATCAGGGCGACTGTCACCAGGCTCTCTGCAACACTAGGTTTGCCTAGGAATGTTGCTGGTGACACTTTGGCCCTGTTTGGCCCCATGGGAGACAGGGGTTGGCTTATCTGGTTTGGTCACTGAGCCCTGCCCCTCAGGAGCCCTTGGAGGTGACCCAAGAGCTCATGGCCACTGAGCACACATCCCATGCACTGCATATCAGTCATCTCATTGAAGCCTCTCCACAGCCCTTGATCACCTCCGGAAAACAGGCTCAGGGAAAGTAATGGCCTCAGTCTGAGTCACTCAGTTATGCACAACAGAGCCAGAATCCTTGCTCTTACCCGGACCCTAGTTGAGCCAGATCCCAGAAGCCAGGCAAAGGGAGGAGCAGCAAGGTTGATAGGGTAAGAATTGGCAGGAGACTCTAGGTAACAAAACCTGTTACACCCACAAGGACAGGTTTTATGATTTATTAATAAACTCAGCAATAAAGGGATTTTTTTGGAGCTCGGAAAATTTTATGGGCACTAATACGTAGTTTCCAAAGTTCTTTCACATATGTTCTTTTTCACTTGATCCTTATAACAACCTCTTTTAAGAGCAATGGTTTTGGTTTTTTTTGTTTTTGCGGTACGCGGGCCTCTCACTGTTGTGGCCTCTCCCGTTGCAGAGCACAGGCTCCGGACGCGCAGGCCCAGCGGCCATGGCTCACGGGCCCAGCCACTCCGCAGCATGTGGGATCTTCCCGGAGCGGGGCATGAACCCGTGTCCCCTGCATCAGCAGGCGGACTCCCAACCACTGCGCCACCAGGGAAGCCCACAAGAGCAATGGTTTTTATACCCATTTTATAGACAGAGAGTAAGTGCCCTAGATTACACTGCTAGTGTGGGGGGGGGGCACCCTGACAGTTGTGGGCAACAGCCTTATCAAGTGTTTCATTTCCTGTGAGATTCTCAGAGCAGAGGTGACCCCAGCCCGGAGGAGGAGCAGGAATTCCTCAGCCTAATGAGGTCACAGTTTGTTTCTTTCCCAAACCTTTATTACTCAAAGCATGTAGTCTAGTGAATGCAATTGACATATATTTGTTACTTACCAGTCTTTTCTCTGGAACATGAACCTAGCTTTGCCTTCATACAATCATCATTTATTAAAGGGACTGTCACCCCCAGTGATATCAGTATATTTAGTAATGGCAGAATCTTTCCTGCACATATTCCTCAAGGTCTCACCTGAAGTTTGGAAGAGCTACTTGCCCTGGGCTGGGCTGGGCTTGGGATGAGACGAGGTTCCTGACCCCATCGGATCAGCCAGCACATGTAATCCCACCAGAGCTAGAGATGTACACAAAGTGCTGTGGGGAGACTAACCCTGTCTGGGAAGACATCACAGAAGAGGTGAAACAGAGACAGGAACACAGGTGGCCTTGTAGGGAGAGGGGCCGGCTCATGCAGAGGCCCTGTGGAAGGAGTGATGTGGGATGAGGCTGGAGGGGCAGTGAGTCAGAGGAAGGCCCTTGGGATTCTCCCTCGAAAGCCATGGGTAGGGAGCTCTTGGGGTTTTTAAGGGCGTGATCTGCCTGTTTCTGAATGATCCCTGAGGTGGCAGATGGGGAATCTGGAGGAGAGGAGACCACTGTCCCCAGCATCTTGCCACCTAAGACCAAAAGACCATGACAGAAGTGGACCCTGGCCCTTGAGTCTCTGCTGAGGTGCTCAGCCTGGGAGAATTTCTGGGAGGGAGGAGCAGCCCCAACGGAGGTGAACAGGTGTGGAAAGAGTGGGATTCGGACCACATTGACCAGGGGCCAACGTGAGGGCCACAGGCAGTGAGAGCTGTGGGAATTCGCTTCCTCTCCCCGTGCCTCCCCTGCAGGCCCCCTGCCGCATCTCCCCTCCCTGCTTGTGAGCACTGCTGCTTGGAACACCTTTGTCTGTCACTTCCTGTAGGAAGATGTCCCTGGCCTTCTGCTCCTTCCCCCACCTGCCTCCAGCCTCTGCTTGGTGCTCCCTCGCCACCTGCACTGTTTTCTTGTGCAGGTAACCCTCACATGGGCTTGAAATGATCTGCGGGCTGAGACCCTGGCTTTATTTGTCTCAGTAGTCATGGCACTTAGCCCAGTGCCTTGCATATAGTAGACACTCAATAAAGGTTTACTGAATGGAACTAGAAGGGAGAGGTTAGTAAAAGCTGGGTTAACATGTAAGGGGTGTCGAGGGCAGAAGGAGCAACAAGTGAGGCAGGTGGGTGTCGGGGAGGGGGCAGGTGGAGGGTGGCCCGTGCAAATAAGGGTGATGGCTGGCAGAGAGAGGCCAGATGTGGGTCTGATTGACTGGGCAGCCAGAGAAACAACACACACACACACACACACACACACACACACACACACACACACTGATTGATTGATTGATTGATTGATTATGGGAAATTGGCTTACGCTACCATCTGCAAGCTAGACGCCCCAGGAAAGCCAGTGGTGTAATTCAGTCTAAGTCCAAAGGCCTGAGAACCAGGGGAGCCAGTGGTGTAAGTTCCAGGCCTAACTGATATCCCAGCTCATGTGATCAGGCAGAAAAAGAACTGAAATCTCCCTTCTTCTGCCTTTTTGTTCTATTCAAGCCTTCAACCTTGGATGATGCCCACGCACTTTGGGAAGGGCCATCTTCTGTACTCAGTTTCCTGATTCAACCTCTTCCTGAAACACCTTCACAGACACACCCAGAAATAACATTTAGCCAGATATCTGGGCACCCTGTGACCCAGTCAAGTTGACACAAAATTAGCCATCACAGCAGGCTAGGTGATTTCAGAGTCAACTAGCATTACCAAGCACCCCCCTGTGGCCGTGCTATGTGCAACCATTTGCCCCCCAAGAATGGGTATTACCCTACATACAAGAAGAGAAACTAAGTCTCAGCATTCACACCTAAACAGAGCAAAGCCTCTTCCTATCCTTGGCAGGTGTTGGGTCGTGACTACAACTTGCTGCAACTTTACCT
Source organism: Mesoplodon mirus (assembly GCF_964341445.2). Classification (NCBI taxonomy): domain Eukaryota; kingdom Metazoa; phylum Chordata; class Mammalia; order Artiodactyla; family Ziphiidae; genus Mesoplodon; species Mesoplodon mirus. Next base: position 36,155,922 of record NC_138991.1, read on the forward strand.
CTTTTCCACCTCAGACCTTCTGTGGCTTCATACTCCATCCTACTCCAATGTACTATTTTAATGATTATTATTACTGACAGCGATAATTAACATGTGTGGTGCTATAATAGAAACGACAGCTAACTCTTACATAACATTGGATATACCAGGCAATTCTCTGTGTTTTACCTACATTAACTAGACTCCTTTCATCAATGGGGAAATTGAGGCACAGAGAGGGTGAGTGACTTGCCCAAGGCCACATGTGGCCAGGGTTGCAGCCCAGGGTCTTATCTGACTTTCCCAGTAAGCTGCCCAAGGCCATATGGCAAGAGAAAGCTGGAGGTTGGACTTGAACCTGGGAATTTGGATTTAAAAACCTTTATTCATCCAGACTTCTGACTCTGCCTTCAGAATCCTGGGATGTTTTTACTGTGAGGGGGTCCTCAAAGACCCTCTCACTCTCCCTCCTTCTCCCGCAGGCCCTGTGCTCACAGGTGTCCCCTGCCCCATCTGCCTGTGTGAGCAACTGCCTTCTGCTAAATGGCTTTTATACAGAGCCCATGTCCTGGCTCTTAAAAAGGAATGTGTGGGATGAATAAGCACCTAAAAATAACTCCAGATCAATTTTTTGGGTGGGGTGGATTGGGGTGGGGAGAGGTCTGTGTTTTCCTTTCTCTCCTCTCCCTCCCTCCCTCTGCCCCCAAGGCCCATAAACTGCTGCTGGCTGACAGCTGGGCCAGGCTGGCTTCCTGTAAGGCTGTAATAACACGGAATTAGCCTGGCGGCCGCCCTCCCCAACACAAAAATGCCAGTGCTTGGTCACTACAGACGTCTCCAAGTTGCTGCCTTCCTGCCCTGGTCCATGCTCCTGGGACAGGTCCTTGTTCATCAGATAACTGGGCGAGGCAGATTCCTGAACTTGTCCTCCCCATGGAGGAGCAGTGGAAAAACCCCTCCAAGTGAGAGGCTGGCAGCTTCTGGGCTGGGTCATTTGAGGGAGCCCCAAATTCCTGCCTCCAGGGAGGAGCCTGGAGGGCAGGAGCGGAGTGCTCTCTGGTAGCCTGGGCCCCCGCATCGAGGTTTCCAGGCCGTCTACTGACTCAGGGACTTGGCTGAATGGCTCGCATCTGTCTCTGTGCTTCTAACAGGCCCCTTACCCCTACCAGCCACCCACAGGCTGCCTGGAGAGGATTTAGAAATCCAGCAGATCTTTGCTGCCCAGAACCCGCCAGCTAAAAGCGGCATCCTGAGAGTGGGCTACGTTTCTTCCTCGGCAGAGTCTGTCTTGCAGAATGGATTGGTTCTGGGGCTATGCCAGGCATTTTTGTACAGCTCAGCCGTGCTTGAGGTCTCTTTCCCCTGTGATGTCAAATATGTAGAAAGGGACACTGGTGTTTAATATGGCAGGGGGAGGGGGGATGGAATGGCAATGTAAAGCGGGAAAAGAAACCTACCAGGGGCAAAGGGTTCAGAGGTCCCCGCTTATGCTGAACCTTTGGCCAAGGGATGGAAAATTCCAGGTGGAAGCTCAGAAATTCCCAGTGTAGAAGTGCTAAGGGAAGCGACACACCTCCTAGTCTTCTGTCCCCCTAGGCTTCAGCCAGGACTGGGGCGGGGCTTCCTGTGCCCCAGCTGTGTGGTTGGTCGGTGGTTCAGTTGTTCCCAGTCTCGGGTGCACATCAGCACATCCTGGGGGAGCTTGAAAATGCCAGTGCCCAGGCTCTGTCCCCAGGCCAGTTATATCAGCATCCCTGGGGTGGGGCCCCACCTTCCCAGGTGATGGCAGCATGCAGCAGGGGTGGTGAGCCACCCCTGGCAATAACCTCTTTTCCTCCACCCTCCGTCTTGCTTCTCAGCTTCTGATTTCTCAAATTCAGAGGTGGGCACTGCCACACCAAGCATCATGTCTTACATAACGGGCTTGGTAAATAATGTTGAGGGCTGCTGTGCCGTTGATGATGATGATGATGACGATGATGATGACAATTTAGGCCACACTCTAGGGACTAGAAGCATTCAAAAAGTCCTTTTCTATGACTTCATTAAAAAGAGTCCCCTAGGGCTTCCCTGGTGGCGTGGTGGTTGAGAGTCCGCCTGCCGATGCAAGGGACGCGGGTCCGTGCCCCAGTCTGGGAGGATCCCACATGCCGCGGAGCGGCTGGGCCCGTGAGCCATGGCCGCTGAGCCTGCGCGTCCAGAGCCTGTGCTCCGCAACGGGAGGGGCCACAACAGTGAGAGGCCTGCGTACCGCAAAAAAAAAAAAAAGAGTCCCCTATAGATACTGAAGGGAAAAGATCAGTTTGAAAGTTGTACTTAAGGTCCCAAAGGGCTCTTTTTTTTTTTTTTTTTTTAATTTTTTGGCCACGGTGCACTTGGCATGAGGAATCTTAGTTCCCCAGGGATCAAACCCACGCCCCCTGCAGTGGAAGTGCAGTCTTTTTTTTTTTTTTTTTTTTTTTTTTTTTTGCGGTACGCGGGCCTCTCACTGCTGTGGCCTCTCCCGTTGCGGAGCACAGGCTCCGGACGCGCAGGCTCAGCGGCCATGGCTCACGGGCCCAGCCGCTCCGCGGCATGTGGGATCCTCCCGGATTGGGGCACGAACTCGTGTCCCCTGCATCGGCAGGCGGACTCTCAACCACTGCGCCACCAGGGAAGCCCTGAAGTGCAGTCTTAACCACTGGACCACCAGGGAAGTCCCCCAAGGGGCTTAGAAACAAAGGTTCCCCTTCACCCACAGCCAGCAAATGACCCATCCTCTGAGAGCTTTACTGCCTTCACCTGGGCCTGGCCTGAGTTGGGTTCTCTTGTCCTGAGGACCAAGCGAGCCTCCCAGATGGCCCTCCTGGCTCCCTTGACTCCCTGGAGACTCCTGGATCTGCGTCTCTGAGCCCCACCTACGCAAACTGCAGCGTGGCCAGAGGCCCTCCCTGGGAACGTGGCCAGCCAGCAGGGCGGACTTAATGCAGTGAAGACCACGTTCCTCCCCGCAGTGCCCCGGAAAGCAGGGCCCTTGTCCTAATTCCTCCTGATTCCTCTTTACAGGACCACTTGCCCCCAGCCCCCAGGGTCAGATCTTCCTCTGCCCCGCCTTCATCCTGCAGCCTTCCCCTTTCCCAATTGTCCCCTTCTTTTTTTTTTTTTTTTTTTTTTCTTTTTGCGGTATGCGGGCCTCTCACTGTTGTGGCCTCTCCCGTTGCGGAGCACAGGCTCCGGATGCGCAGGCCCAGCGGCCATGGCTCACGGGCCCAGCCGCTCCGCGGCATATGGGATCCTCCCAGACCGGGGCACGAACCCGTATCCCCTGCATCGGCAGGCGGACTCTCAACCACTGCGCCACCAGGGAGGCCCCCAATTGTCCCCTTCTTGAAGCCCTGTCTTCCTGGCTCCCCACTGCTGCCCTTGACCACCTGCAGCTTCCAGCCTGTCTCCTCCCTGGAGCCTCCCAGGCAGCACTCCCAGCGGCTGTCCTCAAACACAGTGGGGCAAGAGAGGATCTACAGGCTGGAAGGGCAGCAGGAGCCATCACTCAGCCCACCCTCTATGGCCCAACTCCCCTCCACCCTCACCAGGGGCTCCAGCCAGCCTCAGCCCAGCTCCGAAAGCCAAGGGTCACTAGCCCTGCTTTACCTCTTGAGTCTGTGTCTGGCTCTTCGTACACAGCAGCCTGTCTGTCTTTCTGCTGCCTACACATGAGCCTGAGTGTCCTAGCTGGGACTCCTTCTCCCTCCCCGTGGACCTGCTCGGTGAGACAGCTCCGCTTCCACACAGATGCACGTGGCCTGTTTCACTCGCCACGCTTGGTCACGCTACCCTCCTGCTCAGCCCTGCTGCCCAGTCTTCCTGCATGTGCTCCGATTTTCCCCAGCTGCCCATCTCCCGCCACAGTTCCATCCACACGCTCCTTTCCCGGACCCCACAGGAGGAAAGTTCAAGTGCGCTGGCAGTTGAAATGGGGTGTAGGGCAGTCCCTGTCCATGTAGATGCACGAGCTGCTCCAGGATTGGCAGGGACCTGGTAGCAGCCCTGCACAGTCCTCATAAATTGCCTGAGAGCTTCTGGTTTTCTCGATTTGAAACTGCTGTCTGCCCACTCATGCCCCAGCCCATTTATGTGTATCATTTCTCTGGAGGGAAGCACATTTCCCGGATGCTTTAGCAGCTGCAGCAACTGAAGTCCCAAAGGGAGCCACTGGTAAGCAGGACTGGAAATAGAATTCTAGATCTGGAGGTTCGCAGATGATAAAACCGGGGCTCAGGCACTCAGGCTCATGCACACTTAGTGCCAGAGTGAGGGGGTACCCCAGACCGCTGGCCCTTCCTCCTAGGATGGCCCTTTCCCTGACCAGGAGGGGGCATTTCCAGGAGCTGCACCCCCGGGCTCCCGAGTATGTGCCCACAACTCCCTTGGTGCTGGAGGGGGCCTGATGATAGCAGAGCCCTTGACCTTTCCCAACTCTTAAGTGGCACTTCAGGCCTCTTCTCATTACTCATTTATGCTGAGGGTCCCCAGGGGTAGCTGTGACATCTCCAGCAGTCCCATCAGGGGCAGACTCATCCCAGCTGATGGAGGGGCTTCCGTGGCCTTGCTCCTGGAAGGCTGACAAGCTGTCAGCAGACAGTGATCTGAGCCCCAGCAGTGCCCGAGTTTACCCTGCGAAAGTGGGCTGTGGATACAGAGGGAAAGCAGGGAATTAGCAGGCAGACGACCTGTCATAGTCGCATCTATGGGACCTTGGGAAGACACTGGCCTCTCCGTAGCTCAGCATCCATATCTGTGAGCTGGGGGGATGAGACAGGACAGTGTAGGCAGAGCATCTGGTCTGGTGCCTGGCACGTTGCAGGTGAGTTCCTTGCTCCCATGTACCCTGTGATGGGCAGGCCACTCATAGATGTTTATTACTTTTAATGCAGGCTCAACACTGCCCTTCAGTAGCTAAACCTTTATTGAGCGGCTGCTCAGAGGCCAGGCCAGAGCCCTTGTGCCAGTTTGGTGGCACTGCCTGCTCGGTGCCCAAAATGGAGATTTATGGAGATTACCACCCATGCTCCTGTTTGGGCCTCTTGTGAACACCAACACACCTGAGGCTGGTCCGGGTGAGGAGGGCTGGTGGCCTGTCCACAAGAAAGCCAGGGGTTCCTGCAGACCCGGTACCTGGCTGTGGCGTGAGCTTGGGACTCCAATCAGATGAGTTAAGCTTCTGACAACCTGGCCCTTCAGGACCACAAAGGATGAGGCTTCTGGGGGCAGCTGTGGCAACTCATTGAGCTGAGTCATTTCACACGGATGCCCACTGAGATCCAGGGCTCGGCAGAAACGTCCAGGTGGGTAACCTTTTTGCCACCAGCTGCCCCTGCCAGCCAAGGGCTTCCCCAAGAGAGTTATCAGCTTCACATTTTATTGTCACCATTGTCACCAGCACCTGGCTATTGCTGAGAGGTTCCTATAGAATGAAATTTGCATATTGAAAGCAAATAACTAGGATTCCATATAAATTAGAGGTATGCTCCAAGAGGTCATGGGAAAGACTTCCCACTGCTTCCAGCTGAGAGGTTTTGGCAAGATAATGTGGGGATGGAGGCTGATTCCCTTTGTAACCTCCAGATGCTGGGGTAACATTTGTAACCACCAAGGAGGTGGGAATTTTAGTCACTACCTAGTAGTTCACTCTCTTTTCTAGTACTTTCTTAACTCTGGGGTCTCCCTTCTGCATTCTCTGCTTTTCTTTTACTTCCCCTCATTCCCTTATGGTTAAGGGATTTTCTTGGTCATGCCCAGATATCTCATTCATTGATTACAGTTTCCTGCCTAAGCTACAATCATTTTCTCTCTCCCTGGCATGTTATAGTCAATATTTATTTTAACTTCAGTTTCAGAATTTGGGACAATGCCAGGTATCTCGAAGATATAGGCCTGTTTAGTGTGTTCAGGGGAAATGTTTCAACTACTTAAGGAGTCATTTCTTAGGGCCCATCCTTGCATATCCATAGCAGATAGGCCTATTATACAGCAGCACACACAGCGAAGAGGGAATAAGGGTTGAAGTCCAAGGGGCAGCTAGCAGGCCCTGCGGTACCTGGCACTGGGGATTTATGCAAATCACTTAGGGGAAGGAGGGGAAGGCAGCCAAATTCAGTGTAATTAATATATAATTAATAAACAAGGTTTTAAAATGAAGAAAAACAACCCCGTAAATTAAAATACATACTAAAAATAACATAGTTCACACTTCCTGCCAACCCCAGTGAGGGCAGGTTTCCCACAGGTAGGGCAGAGCCAGGTGCCCAGGATGCTGCCCAGTGCAATTCAGCGTGAACCTGCAATAGGGGCTACGAGCAGAGTAGGGGCTACGAGCGGGGGCCCTGGAATACACTGCCTGCGTTCAACCCTGGCTCCCCTGCCTATTAGCTATGGGGCCCTGGCAAAGGCACTTAACCTCTCTGGGTCTCCTTCCTTATCTGTAAAATAAGGATAATAATAGTAACGCTTAGTATACAGGGTTGTTGTGGGGACTAAAAGAAAGAACGCCTGTAAAGTACTTGTCATAGTTCCTGGCACCTGGTAAGAACTCAGGAGACATTATCAGTTGCTATTATTATTCACAGCATGACACAGTGCCCCCTCACCTCCCACCCCCGCTGCCAGCAGCACCCCCCTTCCCACTCTCCTTGTGATGCCCTGCCCTTCAGGTATCCTGAGATACATTCTAGGTCAGGGGACTCTTTATGCATCTTGAGGTTTTTTTCTTTTTCAACTTTTAGGGGTAATCATGCCCCTGCAGAGAGAGGCAGCGGAAGGCTTTTCCCTCTGGAGTCAAAGTGACTCCTTGAAAAGGCCAAGTTCTGTCCAAAGAAGGACCCGTGGAAATACTCCATGATGGAGCCAGCAGGATCACAGGCGGCGCTGGGATCGCAGTCACCCTGGCCAAGCCTCTGTTTGCAGATGTGCCCGCACGGGAATATTAGGAGCTACTCAGCTGGTGGCTGCTGGTTAATGTCCTCTGTGGCTCGGCTGGGTATAGTGGCTGTAGTTCTATATTTTTTCTCCCTATAAACCTATTAACTTACTGTCATTTAAATCAGAATGACTACTGTTATCCTTGGCTTTTTTTTTTTTTTTTTTGGTTTCTTTTTTCTTATGAATCCAGCTTTTTAAGAAGAAAATATCTAGAACTTTTCAGGAACTAGCCACCAAGGAAATGGGGAGATGAGTGTGCTAAAGCCAAGCCTGGGGCCAGCCTCCCACGGTGCTGTGTGCTTTACAGGCACTGGTTTGCTTTCACTCTCACATCAGTCCTGGGAGGTAGAATATTTATTTCTTTTCAGGGAAGAAAACTAAAATTCAGAGAGGTTAAGGAACTTATCTAGAAAGTCATGCAGCCAGATTTCAACTTGAGGTCTGTCTCACTCCAGAGCCTACATTTTCGAGAAAGAAATGTAACAGCCACCATTTAATTTAACAGCCACCGTTATGATGCAGGTAAAATCTTTCATTACATTCTCCTTATGAAGTGCTAAAACACGTGAGGCAAAGCTAAAGAAGCTTTGGACCTCCACTCCCCATCTCAGTGCCTTTTCCGGCTTTCTTTCTTCTACAACACCTCACGTGCAAAATAAGTCTTGTAATAATAATAATACCTATTCTATCTGCCTTAACCTGAGTTGAATGAGATAATGGGCAAAAAGACATTTTATAAACTTTGCAGCCCTCTGTATATGCTTACTGTTAGTGGTAGCAGGTAGCATAGTAACATGCATATATAAGGCCATTTTGTAGGGAATATTGTTGTTTTTTGTTTTTTAAATATTTATTTATTTATTTATTTAGGCTGCGCTGGTCTTAGTTGAGTCACGCAGGATCTTTTAGTTGTGGCATGTGGAATTCCTAGTTGCAGCATGCGGAATCTTTAGTTGCGGCTTGTGCACTCTTAGTTGAGCGGCATGCATGTGGGATCTAGTTCCCCAACCAGGGATTGAACCTGGGCTCCCTGCATGGGGAGGGCGGAGTCTTACCCATTGGACCACCAGGGATGCCCCTATTGTTTAGTTTAAACCTCATTACTGGGAATTAATGGAATCTCATGCCTCAAAGTACTCGAACGCCCAGCCCTGAGCCTCTCAGCGGGGTCTTCAGTGTGGTCGTTGTAGGGCTAGGCGGCAGAACCACGGTTCTCCAGTAGGTGTCACCCTCCACCAGGACACATCCTCTGCACCTTCTGTACCGGCTTCCTGGGTCCATTTAGCACTTCTTAGTTGAAATTAGGTGGAGCAGTGATTCCCGTGTGGAATTTGGGTTGACAAGAGGCCTGGGGCAGGTAAGTAAGTATGGGGTGGGGCACTCAGGGAGGCTCAGCCTCTGCCTGAGGGAACTCACAGGTGAGCAGAGAGAGCCCAGGGCAAGGACCACCCCCATCCAAGGTTGATGCAGGCTATACCCAGAGGCTGTCCATTGCAGGAAGGGACTCTGAGTGACTGGCTGGATGGGTCAGGGATGTCTTTGGAGAGAAGATGATGTTTGAGATGGGTTCTAAAAGGTGAGAAAGAATCTTCCAAGCTGAGGAGGTGGGAAGGGCATTCCAGGAGTGTCCTGCGGTGGGCCAGGACTTCATTGATGGGGTGGACAGGAAAGGATGGGAGAAGGTGGCTAGGATGGAGGGGGATGAGGCCAGGTTAGTAAGGACCTTGAAAGCCAGATGAACTGTGCAAGGGTTTTTTGTTTCATTTTGTTTTTGTTTCCATTTGGGGTCAGCCAGTAAGCAGTCACAGCTAAAGGTGTAGAAGATGAACTGGACATGTAGTGACTGGAGGCAGGGAGGCCGGTTAGGAGGCTGTGGTTTAAAGTCTTATCCAGTGCAGGAGCAATTGGTATGGGGAGGGAAGACATAGACTGGAAACAGTTGGCAAGAAAGAACTGCATGGACACGGGAACTGATTAGATGGGGTGAGAGTGGCAGTTGTCAATGGAGGAATTAAGGCTGACCTTGATGTTTCTAGCCTGATGAACTAAGTGGATGTGGAACCATTAGTGAAGACAGAAAACAGGAGCTGGAGCAGATTGTGAAAACAGAGGGAAAAGAAAATTTTATCTTTGGATTCCTTGAGTATGAGGTGCCCGTGAGACTTCCCCAGGTGTTGATGTCTGGTAGACAGTTGAATACAGTGACCTGAAGCTGATGAAGAAAGGACAGCAGCCTGAGGGGCACAGCATTCTTATTTTGACCTACTGTTTCTCTTTCTATCCAGTTTATTCAAAAGAGACTCCTCCAGCCTGAGCTGGGTTTCATGCATATTTCAAATTGCTTCTCTCTGTAGTGACACAATTAGAAATGCCTTTCCTTAAAAACCTGAGACCAGGGGCTTCCCTGGTGGCGCAGTGGTTGAGACTCCGCCTGCCGATGCAGGGGACACGGGTTCGTGCCCCGGTCCAGGAAGATCCCACGTGCCGCGGAGCGGCTGGGCCCGTGAGTCATGGCCGCTGAGCCTGCGCGTCCGGAGCCTGCGCGTCCGGAGCCTGTGCTCCGCAACGGGAGAGGCCACAACAGTGAGAGGCCCGCGTACCGCTAAAAAAAACAAAAAACAAAAAAACCCCTGAGACCACAGATGCCTCTTGGCACAGCCTCTGTGGAATGGGGAATGCAAAGCCCCCATCTTTTCATTTCTTCTCTAAGTCTGAACCTGTCACCCCAAGAAGAGTTTCAGGAAAGGCAGGCACCCAAAGATGTTTGTGTGCTGGGCAGGCCTAGCAGGTGACGGGTTAGCCAAGGCAAAGAAGCCCAGGCTCTCTTAAGAAGCCGTCTGCTCCTTCCCTGTATTTGTATGTTGTGTGCGCACGTGCATCCGTATGCTTGCCTGTAGGTAATTTCTTATTTGCCAGGGTGCCCCCCTGCCCCCCAAATGGAGCAGGAGAGGAACAGCCCTATTCATGGCTCCTGCTGGCCTCTCTTTCACAAGAGCAGCTCCCCAGCAAAGAAGTCCAGCAGAGAGAGCAGCCCTGAGGCAGGCGCCTGTCTGGAGCGGTGACACTGGCCCTCACCGCCTTTGGGCAGTATGTTAGTTTCCTGTGTCCATTGTAACAAATTATCATCAACTTGGTAGCTAAAACAACAGAAATTGATTCTCTCCTGGTTCTGGAGGCCGGAAGTCCGAAATCACATCACTGGGCCAAAATCAAGGTGTTGACGGGGCCCACTCTTTTCACAGGCTCTAGGAGAGAATCTCTTCCTTGCCTGTTGCAGCTTCTGGTGGCTGACAGCACTTCTTAGCTTGTGGCCGCATCACTCTAATCTCCACATCCTCTGTGTGTCATATCTCCCTTTTACAAGGATGCCCAAGACTGCATCAAAGGTCTACACAGATAATCCAGGGTCTTCTTCCCACCTCAGGAGCCTTGGCTTAATCATATGTGCACGTGATCTTTGCCACGTAGAGTAGTATTTACAGGTTCCAGGGATTAGGACCTGATATCTTTGGTGGTGTGTGTGTGGCGGCGGCGGTGGGGGAGCATCATTCAACCTACTACAGGTAAGGTTTGGGAAAGATCTTTCATTCAACCCTTAACACCTGTGTGTGAAACAGGTGTCACTATCCCCATTTTAGCAATGACAAAATGGGCTTTGCCAGCTAAAATGTCAAGATCTCTTGGGAGACCTTGATCAACCCCAGGCCTAAGGGCTCATAATATTTTTATTTTCATTTTTTCATTTATTATTATTATTATTATTATTTTGGCCACGAGGCACAGCATATGGGATCTTAGCTCCCTGACCTGGGATTGAACCCGTGGCCCCTGCATTGGAAGCACAGAGTCTCAACCACTGGACCTCCAGGGAAGTCCCGGGTTCATAATATTTTTAAAACATGAAATCTATCTTTTTTTTTTTTTTTTTAAAGAAAAACGGTGGTTGTCCATTTAAACAACCAGCAGATAATCCAAAACTCATTTCTGCGTTGGGTGACTCCTGCTGGCTCACCTGGCCCTGACCTCCCTTGGGTGTGCGGGTTGGAGGATGAGGAAGTGGTGGCATGCTTCCCTCCTGCCTCGTACCTCATTTGGGTTGACTCTTGTGGACATGTTAGTAGCAGGGTCTATGGGAGCCCAGAATACCAGAACTGACCAGGGCACCCTCCTGCCTTCCCTGGCTGGGGCACAGTGCTGGAAGAGCTGGGCTTGCCAGGGGCAGCCCTGGGGTGGGGCGGGAGAGTCAGTGTGTGGTCCAGACTCAGGGTTAGACAGAGAGACCTGGGCCCAGAGAGCCTATTCCTGAAGCTGAGGGACACTGGACTGGGCTCCGGAGCTGGGAAGTAAAAATAACCACCATGACAAAAAGCCCCTGACCTTCCTGTACTTCTGCTTTTATATCTTATTTATATCATCTTTTATATCATGGGGTTCTCACATCCCCCTAGAAGGCAGGCAGAGAAACAGCCCCTATGACATAGATCAAGAACTCAGCTTTGAAGGGGAGGGTGCTGTCCTAGTCAGCCCAGCAGGCCCTGGGGCCAGGATGGGGGACTTACCAGTGCTGCCTCCCCAGCCCCTTGGTGTGGGTCAGAGGGCCAGAGTTGTGGATGCATCCTGTCACCTGTTTATAAAAACGGATTTCACTCCGTGGCAGCATGAGAAGCTCTTTTGGGCTTGGGCTGCACTGTCCTTAGTGAGGTTTCTTCTGCCCTCGTTTCTTGCCAGGTGTGTGACCTGGGGCAAATCACTCCCCTTCTCTGGGCCTCAGTTTCCTTACCCTGTAGAGCAGGGTTGGTATAAGTGGACTGAGGTCCGTGCTGACTCCGCTGAGCTGGAAGGCTGCTTCTTCCTGCTCCTCCGAGGATGTGAGGCAGCCTGTGTTGAAACCATTGGGCCTCCGGCCTTTTTCTGGAGACCGTGCCCCAAAAGAGCATTTGCCAGGAGCCCTTTTCCGCCACCAGCCGCAACTCCTTGCAGAGAGGAGTCTGTCTCCCATTTCTCTTAGGCAGACTAGGCATTGAGTAAGGGAGTCTCTGGCTTGAGAGAAAGGGGCTCTGAGCTCAAGGCAGACATCATTTAGAAGCCAGTAGGCAGGTTGGCTCTGGGCTCCCTTGCGGGGGGCCTCGGAGCCTTCCGGGGATACCTGTACCACTTCCTGCTATTCGTCCATCTGTTTGCGGACCCCAGACTCTTCTGGGCGTCCCCTCCGGATTAGCCGCAGGCGGCTAACCACTGGGTCTGAATTCCGCCTTTGTCCAGTGAAGCCAAGTGGGGAGGGGCCGAGCAGACCCCCTGCCCCCACTGGAATGTCGGCTCCGTGCGCCCCCGAGCTCTCCCCGCTTTTCAGCCGCCTCCGCCGCCCACTTCCTGAGTCCCACTGACCCCACCACCCAAACGCGCACACCCGCACACACACTCACACTCACACTCAATCCCCGGCGGCCTCGCTGCGGGCTCAGCGATCCTGGCCGCGGGCCTCGGGGAGAAACGACCTTTTGTTATTCAAATCACACCCTCGCCGCGCGCCCGGGCCGCAGGCTCCGGCCCCGGGAATCCGTCCATTGATCCCACCCCGCCCGGCATCCCCGCACTTCCAGCACCGTCACCGTCACCGCCACCGCCGCGGCGGCTCGGGCGCCTGCAGCAGATTTCGGGATTCCCCGGCCCCCGGGCGCTCCATCGCGCCGGGCCGCGCCTCCCCCGCCCCCGGTGCGCGCTGCGGCTCGGCGCGCGGCCCCCTCCCCTTCCCCGCCTCCCCTCCCCCTCCCCTTCCTTTCTCCGGACCAGCCTCGGTCCTGCCGCCGCCGCCGCCACCGCCTTCCCCGGTCCGCGGGGGCCCTGCCGGCCGCCCGAGCCGCAGCATGGCACCATCCGGGCTGAATTAGCCGGGAGCAGCGTTCGGGGCACGCGGGATCTCCAGGGGCGGGGGGTGCCCTGCAGCCTCGGTCATGGATGTGAGCAAGATGGTAAGTGTAGAGCGGGGGCTCTGCCCTGGAACCTCCGCGTCCGCGTCCCCGTCCCTCCCCCCGTCCCTCTCTCCCTCCCAGTCGGCTTGATCCATTGAAAGTTTCTGGATGGTTGATCCTGCCTGTTGGCCCCAACTCCAGGCGTGCTGGAGGAGGGAGCGGGGCCAGGATTCTGGAGGCGGGTGGCCGACACAGCTGGGCTTCCCGGTTTCCCGCCGCGCTGCCGCCAGGGCTGCCCCGGAGAGCTCGCTAGACTCCAGGGAGAGAGGGCTGTTGAGCTCGCCTCCCACACTGGGGAACCAGCCTGGTGGAGGGAGGGCAGGGCTGCGGGAAGGGGGCTCGTCCTACCTCCTCCAGAGCCCCTGCTCTCACACGTATTTGAGATTTATGGGAAGATTTTTGGACTGAGCCAGAGGGCAGGAGGGCACAGGTGGGTGGCCTCCTGGGAGAGCAGTGAGGAGAAGCCCGGGCTTTAACCATCCTGCAGGGTGAGGGGACAGGGATGGAGCCCTTGGCATAGAATCCTTGGAGGGGTGTTCTAGATTTACCACTTGTAGACCCCCAACTGCCTTGGCTTAGGGGGCAGCAGACACCATTGACTCTTAAGCATCTAATTCTCGAGGGAGCTGATTCTTCCCCCAGGGCAGCCCTCCACTCCCCCAGGGGCACAGTAGGAGCAGAATACAGTGTTGTTCATTGATTGATTGAGGAACAGCCCTGGGGGTTGGGGTGGGAGTAGCGGTGGGATGTGATTTGGGGGACTCTGAAGGGAGGGGTTCTCTGGGAGCACTTGGAGACCTGGGGCAGGTTTTTCTAGGAGTTCTGATTGACTCTCACTCTGAATGAAGATTTAAAGGTGTCCTTGAGACACTACCACCCTGACCCTGGCTTTAGACCCACACCCCAGCCTTACAACCTTTGAGGGCTGGTGCCTCAGGTTGGAGAGGTACCCCATGATGGCCTGTGCTTCATGGGGGCCCCACGGCTTCAGAGGAAAACACCTGGGTTGGGGTGTGTCTGGGGAAGGGGGACTCTGGATCTGCGTATACCTTAGGGAAGGGAAGGTACTGGAATTTCAGTTGGTCTTGTACAGAATTAGGCTAGTTTTTCCCACAAAGTGTCCTTTGGAAGTAGCCATCACTTTGGAGAAGACCAGTAAGCTCTGGGCCCTGCCAAGCCTTGGCATTCTGTCTTGGGTAGGTGACAGTGGGATAGGGAGCAGAGGACGGGTGAGAGTCCTTCCTTCCCGTGGCAGGAGACCACTCTCAAACTGAGTGCTGCCCCTGGGGCAAGGAGCCTCACTGGCTCTCATCTTTGTCTGAGGACACAAACCTGCCCATGGTTGGGCAATGCCAAGAGGCTGGACCACCATTCCCTATGTGTGTATCGTGAAAGCTTATTTTCTCTGGGTAACTATTAGAAATACCCCTCAAAAAAGTCATCTATGCATCGGTGGGGGTGGGAAGGTGGAAAGCTGAGCAGCAGCCAGGCCCTTTCCAAGAGGTGTCTTAGCAAGACCAGAGTCACCCATCTAGGCTTTGGGGGAGGGCGGGTGGGAGGGACAGGGAACCTGAGGTTCTAGTCCAGTGGCTGCCAAACCAGATCACCTCTGAGCTTCCTTCTGTCCCTGAGCTTAGATTCTTTCCAAAGGCTGGTCTGTGAGGACCAGCTTACAGGGTTTAGGGACCTCTGTCTCTAGAGATCTGGTCCACTTCTGACACTACCACCTCCCTCCATCCCCTCTTTAACTCAACAGTGTTTCTTTAATTCCTGTCATTTCTATAGCAAGTGCTGTGTGAAGGACACAGAAACGTAACGTATGGCCTCTTTGCTCCTCAGGTCCTTAGCATCTGGGTGAGGGGTCCAGAGAGATGCAGGTCAACCTAACAGCTATTAGTGCAGGCCCCGATCAGAAGGCTGTGGGTCTGCAAAGGGATGGGCTCCAGAGTCCAGAAGAAAGACGAGGCCCTAGGCTGGGTCTTCAAGGCTGAGTGGAGTCAGCTCTTCTGAGAGCAGTGAGGGGCATTGCCTGTTAGGAGTTGCAGGAAGACAAATGGGCAGAACCCATTGGGTGAGGCTGAGGACATCTGGCTGGGACAGAGGTTTGAGATCAGAAAATGTTAAGATCTCTGGTTGGGGCCCAACCAGAAAGGCCTTGAACGCCAGCCAAGGCATTCCGACTTTGGCCCGTAGGCAGTGGGTAACCTTCAGAGAATTTTGGACACAGGAGAGGCACATGTGTTGCCTCTTTCCTCTTTTAGCTTGGGGTCCGAACAAAAGTGATATTAGATTCTCATTAATCATTGAGCAGACAAGCTTCCAGCCCAGAAACAATTGTTCTCAGCTCTTTGTAAAGAGCACAGACCCTGGACTGTGTAGCAACAAGAACCTTACCCACCCCAGGGAATTGGCATCTGCTTCCTATTCCTGCAAAAGGCCGAAGTTACTTTCTGTTCTGACCATGAAAGCCCCATCTCCGGTTTAAAGTCCTCATTCTGGGGGCCCTTGGCTCCAGGGTAGACCTCAAACCCAGCATTTCAGTCACATCCTTGGCAAAGCCCAACACCAGCCTTGGGGTTTCACTTGCTTATTGCTGAATGAGAAAAAGCAGATTATAGTTTCTCCCTTTGAGCATGTTTCTTAACCTTTTAGCCTCGTGTGTAAAATGAGCCTTGAGCATCCTCATCAAGGTTGGAAATAATTCTTTAAGGCACAGGACCTAGCATAGTAAGTCCTCCATACATGGTGGCTATTATGATAATGATGGTCCCCAAAGTCTGATGTAAGATGACTCTGACCTCCCCCTCACCCCCGCCCCCAGCCTTTATTTTCTTGATTGGCCTAAAGAGCTGAACTTAGGCTGTATTTCAGTTGACTGCTTTGGGGACCAATTCTCCCAGGTCTAGTTATCTTTCTGAATGAAGGTACAAATGAGTGGAGACAATGGATTCGCCAGCTGCTGTGACCCAATGAATTTTTGATGACATCAGATATCTGCCCAAGGGAGAGCTGGTTTAACCCGGCACTCAGGGGTAAAGTGCAGATGCCTTTTGGGGGTTGATGATGGGGTCTGTGCCTTTACTGAATACAGAGCATGAATGCACCATGCTGTAATTGGGATCAGAGACATCGCTGTCATTTCTTAGCAAGAGGACGTATAGTTTATGTAACGATTTATATTTACATAGTGCTTTACAGGTTACAATGCATTTCACACCTGTTCCTGTTCACCACAACCCCATGAGAAAAGCAAGGCAGAAAGAATTAGCCACATTTTACAGATAAGAAAACTGAAGTTCAGAAAAGTGAAATCCTGGAGGAAGATGTGGTATCCCCAGTTCCCCACATCACCAAAATTATGACAAAGCCAATAAAGGGTAAGGAAAAAGATTTAGTGAACAGATTCTAGGATGGACAGAAGCTAATCTAAAACGATGAGCTGGACGTGGAGGCCTTTGGCCTCTGGGTCCCCGAGGGGAGAAGATTCAGGGAGAAGGGATTAGCACCCATCTATGTGGACTATGCCCCTCGTCAGGCATCTACAGCTGTTTTTAATGCTTGGGGTTTCTTTATGAATCTCGGCTGCCTGCCTTAAATGTGAGACTTCCGACCCCTGGGATCTTCCAGCTTACACAGCAGGAAGATGGGAAGAGGTCAGGAAAAAAGGAGAGAAAAGCATCTCAGGTGTTCTGAGTAAATGATGTTGATGGTGGGGCAGGAAGAAGCTTCAGGCCAACCTGCCGCCTGCTGAGGTTCTGTCTGCTGAGGTTCGTGTGTATTTGCTGGGTCGAGGAGAGGCGTGGTAGAGGGAAACGCGAAGCCAGAGAGATCCCAGGGTAGAATGATGCCCAGGACTCTACCCAGAGCTTGCATCAGCTAAACCATGTGGAAAGGAAGGCTTAGTGTCTGAGCTAAATAATCAGTCAAAGCTGGACATGGATGACCGGCTTGGTGAAACCAGAGCAGTGTTTTCAGTTCTGGGTCACAAAATATCGGTTTAGTGGGTTGCAGCTAAGCATTTGAAAGAGTGAAACAGACTAGAAAACATCCAAGTATGTTACATGTACGAAGGTTCATGAAATTGGTTTGGTTGTATACACACGCACACACAAGCATGGACTGGCCTTGTAAGATGTGCTTTATACTGTGGTCAGAGTCAAAGAAGATTTGAAGCCTCTGACTAGAGGCTGTCCAGAGAGCGGTGAGGAGGATGTCAGCCTCGTAAAATGAGTAGTTCAGTCTGTGGAAGGGAAGACCTCAGAGAGGCTGATTGACAGCTGAGGGCTGTGGGGAGGAAGAGGTAGTTTATGTACTACTGGGTGGGGGTGGGGGGAGCTCTGGGACGTGGGGCTTTGGCTGACCAGGACCGCCCCACAGCAGAGCATCCTATGGCAGAATCAACTCCCTGAAGAGGGAGAGCACCTCCCTGGCCATTGGAGCTGCCGAAGGACCCTGGAGGAGCATGGCCTCCGAGTCCTTGCCAACCTAGAGACTCTGGCTCAGTGCTCAGACTTCGGGAACAGCCGTCAGACCTGTCATTCCTCGGCTAAGGTGTGGCTGGCCCCAGGTGAAAGGCAGCTCCTTTTCACACTGGGGAGCAGTTCCAGAGAAGTGAGCTTTATGCATCATCACCAAGCACAGTTTCTCAAACTGAGCAGAGCATCACGGACCAGCCACCTTCTCCAAACAGCCCGTGGAATAAGGTCAGGGATCAGAGATGACATTGGCCTCAGCCAAGTGCCAGTGGGGAAGGAAATCTGTTATTTGCCTCTTTTTAAAATGCTTACGAAAAAAAGAGTTTTTGATTTACCATCTGATTGCTGTCTCTTATTGTCACTGAACACTAAGATTTGATCCTACCCGGATGAGGTTCCGTTCAGTTCAGACCATGTTGAATCCTCAGTGTATGCTCAGGCCCCTGGGGGGTGGGTCTTAAGATGTTGGGGACCCAGAGCTGAGGATGGCCGAGTTGGCTCTTGCAAGGCTTAGAGTCAAGAGAGGGAGACAGATTTCCTTGAAATGCTTTGAGTGGGAGGACTCATAGACACTTGTAGTTGATGGAACACTCTCAGCTGGATTATTTGCTCCCTCAAAATAGCCTTGGGAAAGAAACAGGATTTAGTGTCCTAAGTTCACAGATGCACATGTAGGTTTTAAGACAGCCCAGCCCACAGATGACCAATCCTCCCTGCCAACCGACCCTCCCTGCCATCTTCCCCCTACTCCACTCCCCTCACCCCAAACCCCATCCCCCCAGACACAGCTGGGTGATTTTTTTGAAGAGCACATCCAGGGGCTGTTTCCGCTCTACCTTTGTCTTATTTCTTACCCTAGAGGTTCCAGTCCAAAGGCAGACAGGCACGTGGTCTGGCAGCTGCCCCTGAACCAAAGGATTTTCGCAGTCAGACAAAATTCATGTTCCCCGGGCCACCAAAGAAATTAAGCCTTTTTTTTTTTAAGAAGATATGGGGGGTAGGAGTTTATTAATTTATTCATTTATTTTTGCCGTGTTGGGTCTTCGTTTCTGTGTGAGGGCTTTCTCTAGTTGTGGGAAGCGGGGGCCACTCTTCATCGCAGTGCGCGGGCCTCTCACTATAGCGGCCTCTCTTGTTGCGGAGCTCAGGCTCCAGACGCGCAGGCTCAGTAGTTGTGGCTCACGGGCCTAGTTGCTCCGCGGCATGTGGGATCCTCCCAGAACAGGGCTCGAACCCGTGTCCCCTGCATTAGCAGGCAGATTCTCAACCACTGTGCCACCAGGGAAGCCCCGAAATTAAGCCATTTTAAGGAAAAAAAAAAAATCTCCGTGTCTCCTCTACATTTCTTAAATCCTAGTGAGTCTTTGATCTGGAGGTGATTGCTTGTGAGCAAATAGGACAGGGATTACAGGGTGGGAGGCATATTTATAAACGTGAGTGGGAGCCAGCACTGCCCCCTGCACACAGAGGATCAGAAGGTGACTTCTGTGTCCTGAGACTGCCCTACTTGCTGACCAGGGGCTTTGGAGTCACAAAGGCCAGAGGCTAAATCCTGATGCCACCACTTGCCACTCTAGGACCACGGACAGGTTAGCTGACCTTGCTATATACATCAGCTAACTTTCTCAGATCGATTGGTGTCTGCCAACTTGTGAGAGGCTGAGATGGCCTGTTTACAGTTCTTGGCACATGGAAGGGCTTCGTAAGCCATGGCTATAATTATTAGTATTTTTGCTTATTCATTTAGGCAACAAATAAAATCTTTTTTTTTTTGGATTTACAAGCAGTCCTTTTGTTAATACTTTAAAAATTTATTATGTTATGGTCTCAACATGGTTTGTATAATGTTGATTCTCTGGCATTTACTGAATCTTCCTTTATGGCCTAGTCCATGTTTAATTTTTGTGAGTGATCTATGTGCACCCAAAAAGGATGTCTGTTCTCTGTTGGGTGAATTCTCCATATATTTATTAGTTTAACCTTAATCTATCTCTTTATCTTTGTATTTTGCTTTTTGTGTTGTTTAAGCCATCAATTTCCAAGAGGGACCAAATAAAACCTTGAAACTTTAGGTGAAGGAGTAGAACAGTCCTTCTTTCGGGACCACCCCTCTGCTGGTAATCAGGGCAATCAGACATGTTATAAGTAATTACAGTACAAGTGGTAAAACGCACAGGGTACTTTTGAGGGATGTGCTAGGGTGGGAGAGGGTGGGCTTAACTGCCTGGCACTAGAGGGAGGGGCTCACTGAGAAAACTGGAGGGGGGGCGGAATTTGCCCAGAGGGTAAGGAAGGTAAGAGCATTCCAGACAGAGAAAGCCACGGGTGCAAAAGGGCGCAAGGTCACAAGACCACTGTATGGGTTCGGGAACCACCAGCTCTTTATACCAGGAGGTTAGGTGCAGTCCCTACTTCCGTGGGACTAGCAGAGTTCCCAGGACATGGGGTCTAAGTCTTTATACCTCGGTGTTGTGTTTCCTGGAAAAAGGTGGTGTTTAAGCTGTGTTGTGAGTCTGGGGAGTGGTGATTTCATTGATGAAAATACATGGCGCACAGTAGGTGCTGATTGAATGGGTGATGAAGTGGTGAGAAGACATTCCGGTTAGGAGAGTGGCGCTGTGTGCAGGTGAACGGATGTTGAGGTTTTTCAGGAGTAGGGCCAGAGGAATGAGAGAGGAGAGATGAGTGGGAGCAAGGAGTGAGGGTCCAAGTTAAAAATAATCAGCAGGTGTTGCATAAGTGAGGCAGTCTCCACTGAACAGTCAGACCCGAAAGTGCTCTTCTGGCCAACAGGCTTACACCTGCTTCTGGTCCAGGGCCTGGAGGTGGCCCTTGCTGGTGCCAGGATACGCGTGGGAGCTGCACACCATGGGTGGGGGAAAGTTTTTTGGAGATGAGCATTTCATTAACTTTCTATCATGACCTCTCTTTGGAGCACGAGTTCAGCCTCATTTTCTGGGACCTAAAATAGCTTTCTTTTGATGGATTTCTCCCAGGCTGGATTCTTAGGGAAGTAGTCTTACCAAATCACTGCCTCCTTGGCCCCCCTAGCTCAAAGGTCCGTGTCAGCAGTTTTAGTGCTGGACGGCGATTTTCCCAGTGCTGTCAGCTAGGGTCCTGGCTATCATCCTTTTTTGTCCTATGCATATGTCAGCATTGTCCCCTGAATCAGCAGACTCTGAGTTCTTTCTGTGACAACTTTCTGCCTATGCTTTGACTTCTCAGCTCCCGAGGGGAGATGGCCATGAGTGTACTGGCCTCGGATGCTGTAATTTAGGAGGGCTGGGCTCCTGCACTTTTGGTACATTTTAATCTCACAGAGCTGTAGTCATCAGCAGCTGTGGTGAGGAAACAGGTAACCCTCAGGAAAACATTTAACTTATGCTAGTTTTCAGAAAATATGAAAAAGTGTAAAAAAAAAAAAAAAAAAAAAGCAAGATCAGGCATACTCCCACCATCCAAAACTACTAATAATTTGGTATAGATCCTTACAGACTTTTTGATTCGTGGGTGTGAATGTGTGCACACCAACACACGTGCACATGTGCTAGGTTGAACCATATGAAAGGGCAAAGAACCTTTTAGGAGTCAAAAATGGCCAAATGTTCATTTGATTTAACAAAATACAGGCATATACACATAGACAAATACATATTTAAACAAAATGGGGCCATGTCATAATACAGTTTTGTAAACTTGTATTTTAGCTTTCACTACACTTTAGATCTAGAAACAGTACAGTTATATCAGAGTGGTGAAGGGCATCGGTCCTGGAGTTCAAATTCCGTAGCCACCACTTACTCACCGGGGCAGGGGACCGAGGCTCCCTGAGCCACCGTTTTCCCACTTGTGTAATGGGATAATCACAGTAACCTCTGTAGAGGGTTGTTGTGAAGGCAGATTCAGCAACTGTTAGCAATTCATATTTCCAGATGAGTAGAACCATGTATCGTTTCATTGTAATCACTCTCCCACTAATAGACATTTAGCTGTATCCGTTTTCCACAGTTGAGGTGAGATCCTTATACACATATCTAAGGGTGTCTATCTGGTCACTGCTTTACACTTTAATAACTTGGGCTTTAAGACTTGGGCTTGGGACTTCCCTGGTGGCACAGTGGTTAAGAAGCCGCCTGCCAATGCAGGGGACACGGGTTCAAGCCCTGGTCCAGGAAGATCCCACATGCCGTGAAGCACCTAAGCCTGTCCTCCACAACTACTGAGCCTGCGCTCTAGAGCCCCGCAAGCCACAACTACTGAAGCCCGCGCGCCTAGAGCCTGTGCTCCCCAACAAGAGAAGCCACCGCAATGAGAAGCCTGTGCATCACAATCCAGAGTAGCTCCCACTCTCGGCAACTAGAGAAAGCCCATGCGCAGCAACAAAGACCCAATGCAGCCAAAAATAAAAAAATTAATTAAAAAAAAAAGATTTGGGCTTAATTGGTGTGTTTTGGGCTGAGTGGTACTTACGGGGAAAGCTGCTTGGACGGTTCTCTCTTCCATTGCCGTAAAACTGTACGCTAGGCTCTCTGGGCCCGGCCTCCTCTTCTCTTTTTCACACTCCGGCAACACTGCCATTGTGCACTGGCCCCCACTTTTGTGCCGGGTGCTGGCCTCTCCCCTGAATGCCCCTACAGGCCCCTTCTCTAGGCCGGCTCACTGGGTCCAGGGAAGTGCCGCGGGGTCTGACCCGTTCAGCCTGGTTCGATGCTCACCCCACCCTCCCTACCACCCGCACCCACCAACCCCTCCTCCCACGGGCTGTGTACGCAATGCTACCACCTTTCTCCCCACCTAGATCACTCTCTTTGAAGCCAGGACTTAAGTCTCACTCATCTGTGAGTTAACTTAGTACAGCACTTGACATAGGTGCTCAGTATTTGTTTGGTGGCTGAATTTATTGAATGAATACAATCATGACTGACTAATTAATGACAGGACTTAACTAAACAGATGGTTTGGGGAGGATGGGGTTAATCTAGATTATAGGGGTGGCTTGAAGCAAAGGCTTGGGGTGCAGCTGTGAGCCCCTGGACGTGTCTGGCATCGCTGGAGCTGGGCTTTGTTTGTTTGTTTGTTTGTTTGTTTGTTTGTTTATTTATTTGGCTGTGCCATGCGTCATGCGGGGTCTTAGTTCCCTGACCAGGGATCGAACCCGTGCCTCCTGCAGTGGAAGCGCGGAGTTTTAACCACTGGACCGCCAGGGAAGTCCAGGAGCTGTGCTTTAGAAAGAGAGGTCTGGCCGTGTCATGACCACCAGGTGCTGGTAGCCCAGAAACCAGCAAGATGTCAGGCCTGGGTGCCCAGCGGGGGTTCACCCTGCCTGGGCCCTTTGGGTGTCTCCCTCTACACCCCTACACTTCTCCTGAACCTTGTGGCTTTTCCCCTGAGGAAGGACTCTCCTTCACCCCTCGAGAAACAGAAGTGAGAGTTTCTGGCTGCTCTGATTTCTGAGGAAGTCACATCACAGCCCTACAGCTGATGACGAAATCCACCTACAGAATTAGCAACCACCTGTCTCTCCACTTTAGAAAACCGTTTAGCAAATCCACCCCAGCTCGTTATTACTCCTTGGGTCCGGGGCTGGAAATATCCTTCGGGTTTCTGCCTGCCAGCTGGGACAGTTGATGGCCTCCTGGGGGTAACCAGATCCTGCCCTACTCACTCCACTCTCTTCTCTTTGGGTCTGAGCTGAGTTCAGTGAGCCTGTGCTTTAGTTATATGTTAATAAGGACTTCAGTTCCTGGAACCTTGGGCTTGACATTGACCTGTGTGTTCTCTCAGTGGAAATGAGTCAGAATGATCCTTCCCAGGCCTGGAACGATGTTTCTGGGATGGATGGGCCTGAAATTGGAGTGAGATCTTGGTTCAAATCCTGGCTCTGCTACTTACCAGCCGGGTCATCTAGCTAGTCAGGCATCACAACTAGCTGGACAAGTCTCTTAACCGTTCTTGAGTCTCAGTTACCCCATCCAGTCAATGGAGGTAGCAGTCTCAGTGTTACTCTAAGGGCTACATGAAAGAAGGCATGCAAATGAATCTGGGATCTATTACAGGCCAGGACAGGTTAATTGAAATAGAGAATTAGCACCTGAGCCACAGTGAGGTAAGTGACTCTTTAGTCTGTGTTTTTAGATAAGAAAATTGAGAACCAAAAGGAGGGAGGGGGTGACAGGAGAGAAGGAAAGAAGGTGAGAGAACTGAGGAGGGAGTCTGGATGGGTTCTTTGTTTCTTCTTTTAAAAATTGAAGTATAGTTGATTTACAATATTGTGTTAGTTTCAGGTGTACAGCAAAGTGATTTGGTTATATATAGATATATGTATATATCTATTTTTTTTCTTTTTTAAAATTTATTTTATTTTTGGCTGCATTGGGTCTTTGTTGCTGCGCACGGGCTTTCTCTAGTTGTGGCAAGTGAGGGCCACTCTTCGTTGCGGTGCGCGGGCTTCTCATTGCAGTGGCTTCTCTTGTTGCGGAGCACGGGCTGTAGGCTCCCAGGCTCAGTAGTTGTGGTGCAGGGGCTTAGTTGCTCCACAACATGTGGGATCTTCCCGGACCAGGGCTCAAACCCGTGTCCCCTGCACTGGCAGGCAGATTCTTAACCACTGCGCCACCAGGGAAACCCTATATCTATTTTTAAAATTCTTTTCCGTTATAGTTTATTACAAGATATTGAATATAGTTCCCTGTGCTATACAGTAGGTCCTTGTTTATCTATTTTATATATAGTAATGTACATCTTTTAATCCCGTGCTCCCAATTTATCCCTCTCCTCCCTTCCCCTTTGGTAACTGTAAGTTTGTTTTCTAGGTCTGTGAGTCTGTTTCTATTTTGTAAATAAGTTCATTTGTATCTTTTCTTTAGATTCCACATGTAAGTGATATCATATAATATTTGTCTTTTTCTATCTGACTTACTTCACTTAGTATGGTAATCTCTGGGTCCATCCATGTTGCTGTAAATGGCATTATTTCATTCTTTTTTAGGACTGAGTAATATTTCATTGTATATATGTACCACATTTTCTTTATTCATCTGTTGATGGACACTTAAGTTTGCTTCCATGTCTTGGCTGTTGTAAATAGTGTGGCTATGAACATAGGGGTGCATGTATCTTTTCAAATTAGAGCTTTCATCTTTTCTGGGTATATGCCCAGGAGTGGGATTGCTGGATCATATAGTAAGTCTATTTTGAGTTTTTTAAAGAACCTCCATACTCTTTTCCATAGTGGCTGCACCAGTTTACATTCCCACCAACAGTGTAGGATGGTTCTCTTTTCTCCACATCGTCTCCAGCATTTATTATTTGTAGACTTTTTGATAGTGGCCATTCTGACTGGTGTGAGGTGATACCTCATTATAGTTTTTATTTGCATTTCTCTAATAATTAGCAGCATGGAGCATCTTTTCATCTGCCTTGTGGCCAGATGGTCTTCTTTAGAGAAATGTCTGTTTGGGTCTTCTGCCCATGTTTTGATTGGGTTATTTGGTTTTTTGTTATTGAGTTGTATGAGCTGTTTGTATATCTTGGAAATTAAGCCCTTGTCGGTTGCATCATTTGCAAATATTTTCTCCCAGCCCCTAGATTGTCTTTTCGTTTTATGATTTCTTTTGCTGTGCAAAAGCTTATAAGTTTGATTAGGTCCCATTTGTTTATTTTTGCTATTGCCTTGGGAGACTGACCTAAGAAAACATTGCTAAGATTTATGTCAGAAAATGTTTTGTGTATGTTCTCTTCTAGGAGTTTTATGGCGTCATGTCTTATATTTAAGTCTTTAAGCCATTTTGAGTTTTTCTGAATGGTGTGAGGTTATGTTCTAACTTCATTGATATACATGTGGCTGTCCAGCTTTCCCAGCATCACTTGCTGAAGAGATTTTCATTTCCCCGTTGTATATTTTTGCCTTCTTTCTTGAAGATTAACTGACCATAGGTGTGTGGGTTTATTTCTTGGCTCTCTATTCTGTTCCATTGATCTGTATGTCTGTTTTTGTGCCAATACCATGCTGTTTTGGTCACTGTAGCTTTGTAGTATTGTCTTAAGTCTGGGAGCGTTATGCCTCCAGCTTTGTTCTTTTTCCTCAGCATTGCTTTGGCAATTCTGCGTCTTTTGTGGTTCCATATAAATTTTAGGATTATTTGTTCTAGTTCTGTGAAAAATGTCATGGGTAATTTGATAGGAATTGCATTAAATCTGTAGATTGCTTTGGGTAGTTTGGCCATTTTAACTATATTAATTCTTCCAATCCAGAAGCATGGGATATCTTTCCATTTCCTTGGATCATCTTCGATTTCCTTTATAGTTCTCAGCATTTAAGTCTTTCACCTCCTTGGTTAGGTTTATTCCTAGATTTTTTGGTTTTTGTTTTTTTGATGTGATTTTAAATGGGATTGTTTTTTTACTTTCTGTTATTTCATTGTTAGCGTAAATAAATACAACAGATTTCTGTATATTAATCTTGTATTCTGCTACCTTGCTGAACTCATTTATCAGTTGTAATAGTTTTTGTGTAGAGTCTTTAGGGTTTTCTACATAGAGTATCATGTCACCTCCATATAATGACTGTTTTACCTCTTCCTTTCTGATTTGGATACCTTTTTTTTTTTTTTTCTTTTTTTTTTTTGCGGTACGCGGGCCTCTCACTGTTGTGGCCTCTCCCATTGCGGAGCACAGGCTCCGGAAGCACAGGCTCAGCAGCCATGGCTCACGGGCCCAGCCGCTCTGCGGCATGTGGGATCTTCCCAGACCGGGGCACGAACCCGTGTCCCCTGCATCAGCAGGTGGACTCTCAACCACTGCGCCACCAGGGAAGCCCTGGATACCTTTTATTTCTTTTTCTTGTCTGATCGTTGTGGCTAGAACTTCCAATACTATGTTGAATAGAAGTGGTGAGAGTGGGCATCCTTGTCATGTTCCAGAATTTAGTGAGAAAGATTTCGGCTTTTCACTGTTTAGTATTATGTTGGCTGTGGGTTTGTCATAAGTGGCTTTTATGTTGAGATATGTTCCCTCTGTGCCCACTTTGGCAAGAGTTTTTATCGTGACTGGATGTTGAATTTTATCAGATGCTTTTTCAGCATCTGAGATGGTCATGTAGTTTCTATCTTTTCTTTTGTTGATGTGATGGGAGTCTGGATGTTTTGTCCTTATATTTCCCTTGCTTCCCCCAGACTCCTGACCCCACCTCATCCCCTGAAAACAAACACATCAACCACCAAGTCCCTGGTGCCCATGTTCTGAAAGCAAGCACAGGTCAACCCCACCTCTCCTTCCTGCAAGGCCTCAGTGAAGAAGAAGAAGAAGAAGAAGAAGAAGGGCACCAGAGTGACCAAGTATATCTGAGTATCGAGTCCATCAAGGTCCAAACTGTTTTAAATCTAGAAAGGCAAAGAGAAGGAGGAGAAGAGTTGGTGTGAGGAAAAGTGAAAGGGATGGAGGAGAATTGGCTGGGAGAAGAGGAGGCAGAGGGCCAGCTGAAGTTCCTTCCTCGGTGGGTGCTGGTGCTGCTCCCAGAGGCCTGTGCATCCCCGCAGTCTACGCAGCCCTTCACTTTCCTCAGCAGTACTTCCTGCCTTCTCCTCTGCTGCCCTCACGCTGAGCCCTTGACCTTGCTTCCTAGTTCACTGTGAAAGGAGATACAATCCCAAGAGAGCTCACATCACACAAGCTGTCTCCAGCACACCTGCTTACACCTGTGTCTGTACTCTGTGACCTGGCCTGTTACTCTAACAGGGCGGCTGCCTCCTGTTGTGCCTTGGACCCCTTCCCCATCCCAGCGACCCTCTCCCTTCTCTCCCCTCACGTCTACACAGACAGGTCATACCTTCTGCCATTTAAAACAAGGAAACCTAGACCCTACCTTCTTCTTTCTCTGCCCCCCATACCAGCACTTGCTGCCTCCAGTGCCCCTGTTACTCCTTTTCTCCTGAATCCCCCATTAGGCTCTCTCTTCTGCTCCACCAAAAAGCCCTGGTGGAGGTCACCACGATGTTCAAGCCAGTGGTCAGTTTTCAGCTCTCATCCTGTTCGATCTGTCAGCAGCGTCCAGCACCACTGAAGTTCAAGTATGTTTCTTCATGCGGTTCCAGGAGGCCACACCCTCTCCTGGTTGCTCTTCTGTTTCCGTTACTCATTCCCTCATGTCTCTCTTTCTTGAACGTTGGGTGTACTCAGGCTGTCCCCAGACTTCTCATCTGGACTTACTCCTCGGTGATCTAATCCATTCTTAAATCCCATCTCTATATATGCTGATGACTATCAAATTGATGCATCTAGCGTGAACCTCTCTTGAATTCCAGGCTTGCATATCCCCCGGCTCATTTACAGCTCTGTCTGGATATCCAATGGACATCTCTTATTTAACATGTCCAAAAACAACCTCCAATCTGCCCCGCCCCAGGCCTGCCATCCCGTGATTCTTTCCATCTTGTTAATGGCAACTCGGGCCCTCTCGTTACTCTGGCAAATAATTATGGTGCCTTCCTTGACTCCTTCCTTCCTCATACCCCATGTCCAAACAGCAGCAAATCCTGTCAGTTCTACCTTCAAAATGTATCCGAATCCCACCACATCTCAGCACCTCCACTGCTGCCAGCTGCATCTGAGCCACCATCATCTCTGGCCCAAATTAAAGCAGCAGTGTCTTAATCATCCCCCCTCCGCTTGCAGGCTGGTCCCTGTAGCCTCTTCTCAGCACAGCGGTCAGAGGGGTCCTCTAAAACACTGAGTCCGATAATGTCACCCTTTTGCTCAAAAAGAAAAAAAGTGAGGGGGACTCTCCTGGTGGTCCAGTGGTAATCTGCCTTCCAATGCAGGGGACGCGGGTTCGATTCCTGGTTGGGGAACTAAGATCTCACGTGCTGCGGGGCAACTAAGCCCACGTGCCGCAACTACTGAGCTCCGTGCCTCAACGAGAGAGCCCGCGTGCCGCAAACTATAGAGCCCATGCTCTCTGGAGCCCGCGCGCCACAACGAGAGAGAAGCCCGCGCACTGCAACTAGAGAGAAACAAGAGCAGACCCTGCGCCAGAACGAAAGAAAGATCCCGTGTGCTGCAACTAAGACCTGATGCAGCCAAAAAAAAAAAGGAAAATAAATAAATAAAATAAATAAATGTTAAAAGAAAAAGAGATTGTCTCGCTTTAATGTGAAACCAATAGGAAAGAATCTTTAAAAAAAAGCCTCCCAGGGCTTCCCTGGTGGCGCAGTGGTTGAGAGTCCGCCTGCTGATGCAGGGGACGCGGGTTCGTGCCCCGGTCCGGGAAGATCCCACATGCCGTGGAGCGGCTAGGCCCATGAGCCGTGGCCACTGAGCCTGCGCGTCTGGAGCCTGTGCTCCGCAATGGGAGAGGCCACAACAGTGAGAGGCCCGCGTATCGCAAAAAAAAAAAAAAAACCTCCCAGTGGCTATTGTCTCTCTCAGAACAAAGGCTGGTCCTTACAGTAGCCCCTTGTGATGTGGCCCCTCCCACCTCTGACCTCTCAACGCCAGCCACCCTTAACCTCTAGCTGTTCCTCATACCTGCCAGGTGGGCTCTGCCTGGAACTATTCCCCCAGGTGTCTGCTGGGCTTGCTTCCTCATCACTTACAAATGCAGCCCTTTGTCTCCTAGTACAGCCTTCCCTGATGACCCTGTGTAAGGTACTAACACCAGCCTAGTGTGCACCAGCCTCATTGTAGGCCTTATTTTTCTTCCATAGAGTACCGTCTCACATACTGTGTATTTTAATTATTTACCCTCTCTCTACCACTAAAATATAAGATCCACAGGACCAGAGACATCATTTTTTGTTCACGGCTGTGCGCCTAGAGTAGTGCCCGTGATAGGCCTTCAAGAAATATGTGTTGCAGAGAAATATACAGATTGCCAACAAACACATGAAAGAATGCTCAACATCATTAATCATTAGGGAAATGCAAATCAAAACTACAATGAGATATCATCTTACACCGGTCAGAATGGCCATCATCAAAAAATCTAGAAACAATAAATGCTGGAGAGGGTGTGGAGAAAAGGGAACACTCTTGCACTGTTGGTGGGAATGTAAATTGATACAGCCACTATGGAGAGCAGTATGGAGGTTCCTTAAAAAACTAAAAGTAGAACTACCATACGACCCAGCAGTCCCACTACTGGGCATATACCCTGAGAAAACCATAATTCAAAAAGAGTCATGTACCAGTGTTCATTGCAGCTCTATTTACAATAGCCAGAACATGGAAGAAACCTAAGTGTCCATCAACAGATGAATGGATAAAGATGTGGCACATATATACAATGGAATATTACTCAGCCATAAAAAGAAATGAAATTGAGCTATTTGTAATGAGGTGGATGGATCTAGAGTCTGTCATACAGAGTGAAGTAAGTGAGAAAGAGAAAGACAAATACAGTATGCTAACACATATATATGGAATCTAAGAAAAAAAATGTCATGAAGAACCTAGGGGTAAGACGGGAATAAAGACACAGACCTACTAGAGCATGGACTTGAGGATATGGGGAGGGGGAAGGGTAAGCTGTGACGAAGTGGGAGAGTGGCATGGACATATATACACTACCAAACGTAAAATAGATAGCTAGTGAGAAGCAGCCGCGTAGCACAGGGAGATCAGCTCGGTGCTTTGTGACCACCTAGAGGGGTGGGATAGGGAGGGTGGGAGGGAGGGAGACACAAGAGGGAAGAGATATGGGGACATACGTATATGTATAACTGATTCACTTTGTTATAAAGCAGAAACTAACACACCATTGTAAAGCAATTATACTCCAATAAAGATGTTTAAAAAAAGAAAAGAAGTATGTGTTGAATGAATGAGTATGAAAATTCAGAGCAGTTGCTCCCTGAGTTTAGGGAAGACTGGAAGAATCCAGTGGCCCTTAGGAATCAATGAACCATAATGAGGTAAAACAGAGAAATAGGTGACAGAGAGCAGGGCTGGGTATCTTTTGGAAGAAAACAGGTGACCATCTGTACTGGGCCAGTTCTATAGTTAGGCAGAGTATATGGCAAGAGAGCTCTTTTTCTGAGGTTTCTGCAACAGATGTGGTTTTGTGTAAATCACACTTCTGTAAAAGGAATCCTATTTTAAATGTACTAGCAGAGATTGCTATTTAAAGGAATCTGATGTCAAATTCTTTGGTAAATTGACTAATCTCCTGATTTGTCCTTAGTGTCAATTCATATTTTCCGGAAAAAAAATTATATTTACTTAAATCAAGGTATGCTTGTCTGAGCTGAGGAAATCTCTTCATTTTCCATTTTTCCACTTTATTATTATAAAAGTCAATATTATAAAGTCTTTATTATTCCCTTTTTCTTTGCTCCTCCCATTCTTCCCCCTCTTCATTCCTGCTTGTCCTTTAGCTGAGCTTTTTTCCTCCCTTAGACTCTGACATAGAATGTTCTTCTGTAACACGGCCAGATTTAGAGTGTGATGAACAGTGGCCCTTTCTCAGACCAGATGAGTCCAATCCTGGGTGGAGCAAAGGAATCTGTTAGGGGTGGGTGAATGCATACGGGGGGTACAGGGGTCAGTTCTTAGGTGATATTCAGGTACAGCCAGATTGGAGAACCACTGACCAAAAAAACACTGTGTGCTATTTGAGGCTGTTGAATGAGGCTGGACGGGCATCCCCTATGGGGCTTTGCAGAAGGTGCTTGATGTGAATTTGGCCATAGACTGTGACCAGACTGGCTGATTTGTCTGGGGGCTGGAGTTCAGGGCTGTGGACTATCCCCTCTCGGTACGTCACCCACCTGCGGAAATCTCAGAGGAGAGCGAGCTCCTGGGACCTCTGCCTGATGGAGTTTAGTCCAGGTGCTCTCAACAGTGTCTGCCTGCAGTGACCTTGGACTTCACAGGCCCAACATCCAATCTGTCTCCCTTCAGACTGGAACAGGTTCCTCCCAAGAAAGAATAAAACTGTGTATTATGGGGGTTTGGTGGGAGGTGTGCAAGCAACTAAGACCAGAGCCTGCTTCCGTGACAATAGTACAAGCTGATTTGTTGAGAAGTTGTTTGACCTCAGGGATGGTCTTCTTCAGGTACCCACTCTAGGTTTTCTAAAAAACTTTCTCCTTTTGGTTCTCATCAGAGGTCAGAGCAGGGGGTTAGTAAACAAGTTGGCTCTGGCTAAGCGTTCAGTTGTAACCATATAGGTTGTAGAGTGTAGAGCATGTGCCCGATTGGTGTGGCTGGCCCTCTCCAAGCCCACTTGTTTACCTATAAAGTGTGCCCAGCTCTCTCACCAGGGTTTCTCAACATCAGTCAGACTGCAAATGAAAGCTCTTTGCAGACTGTGAAGGGCTAGACAATTGAGGAGAAATGCTATTGTCATCATATTCCATGCACACCTGGTCTTCACACATTTGAATGAGCCAAACAGGTGAATTGGGAAGATCTGAGGTTACCAAATTCATTGTTGGAGTCAAGTAACATATCTTCCCGCAGCCGCCCTCTTGTGTACAATGAGACCCTATTTATTTATAAATTGCATTTCGGGAAAATTGGGTCACAGTCTTGTGAAGACCACCATCTGAAGTGAGAAGTGAAGCTGAAGAAGGAGACGCGAGGGGTGTCGCTGAAGCCACGTGGGAGAGTTTGGATTACACGAGATCAGGGACCCCTCGCTTTCTCAGCTGGGAGAACTCAGGAGGAAAGTTATTCTTGCTGCTTTATTAGGGTCCGTAGTGGTGGAGAGTAGAGGTAGAGGGTCAGTTATATAGTAATATGGGGGTGAGTTTGCTGTAGAAATAGAAGATAAAACAGAGGTTTGGGGGGCGGGAAGTGGCAGGCTCTGGCATTGTCTAGGTCTCTCAAGTGCCTCCCGGCTCATTCATTTGACACGGAGACACTCTTAGGAATGGGGTCTGGGAGAGGCACGGAGCTGAGGAAGGGTGGGTCCTGTGCTGTGCCACTACCTCCCGCCTGTGTCTTGAGAGAGTCCGAGCAAAGTTGCTCTGTGCTGCTGAAAGAGAAGAAACAAAACTAACCTCCCCATTAGAAATCTGGGAGGTGGAGAGTGCTGGAGGGCATGGTGTGGGGAGGAGAGGAAGTTGAGCAATGCTGGTGACTTGGGGAAAGACACAGTGCAGGGTTTCCACTCTTGCAGACCAGCTGTCTATCTGGAAACCAAGGCCATTGTGGAAGGCCACTCAAGCTTGGCTCGGTGCCTCCTGAATGATCGGGATGCGTCTGATGGGCCAGCCCCAGACATCACTTTCTAGGCAGAGGCCTGGCCCTAAGAGGGACTCTAATGAGTTCTCGGTGCAGCCCCTGTGAACGTGGTGGTGCAGTTTGGGTCACTAGGAAGGCAGAACCAAGGCTTCCTCTGTGACAAGAGAAACAGAACGGTGGGGGCCAGGGCATGCCTCTCTGAAGCTACAGCCGCCTGCAGGTGGGGAAGAGGGAAGATGGGCCAGCATCTCCTTTTCCCTGAGACCCGACGTTTCAGTATCTAACCCTCCTGCCCTACATCCTGGGACCTTCGGAAGGCCCACGTGGGTACCCTGTGGTTGTCACAGACTCTCTCCCTTGGGAGGAGGCTGCTGGTGTGCACAGTGGCTGAGACCCACAGGAGACATTGGGCTGCTCAAGTTGGTGGGTGACCTGAGCTTGGGTTACATTGGGGAACAAAGTGCAGGGAAGATGCTGATCTTTGCCGGAGGATATGCAGGATGACCTGGCTGAAGGGGACTCTTCAGCAGTGCTGATAAATGAGGGAGGGAAGACGGAGCTTGTTGGCTACTTCTCCGGGTCAGGAGGACACGTTGGGGTCCCCCTTTCTGTAATCAGTTGCCCCTGTGCTGGATGGTCTGATTCACAGTCTGTAGGAAATTTCTGGGGACCTTTGGGGATGCAGAGCTAGGGGTTCTCTCCCAGCGTAGTGGCAGAGAAAACAAGAGGACGAGGGCTGCACGACAGCAAGGGGCCCGGGTTGCCCTGGGAAGGCCTCTCAGAAGCTTGAAGGTACAGGAGGGAGGCTGCTTCCGTCGGCTCTCTCACTCTGTCCCCACAGAATCTGGAACCATGGCTGGGGAGGGGTCTTGTCATGTAGAAAGGGAGGTCACTTCTCGGGGGATTTACGAGCATCCTGGATAGTTTTCAGAGAAGGAAATATAGGTATTTGTCGCTGGAAAAAGAGTGTTCTTTGCAGCCTCTCTACACCCAATCTAGAAAGATTGCAGACAGGGAGTCTGTATTTCTTGTCTATGTGACCCCATCAGGGGATGGAGAACCAGCCAGGGAGCTGGTTCTAAATGGGGTCACTGGTGGGGGAGGGGGGCCTGGAGTTGAGGGGCTGTTCATATGCCCCAAGAGCCCCAGCGCTGAGCCCCGGGCCCTGGGAGGGGAGGAGACGTCCGTCCTGTCCCCACTGTCTCCCACACCTCCTCCCCACGCCCCTGCGGCCTCCATTCCCCTCCTGCCTGGCTTGCTGCTTTACCTCCCTCTCCTTCCCTGGTTCCTCCTGCCTCCCCGATGTGGATGGAATGGCCCAGGGCTCCATCTGGGCCTCTTTTCCTTTTCAAAAACAGAATCAGATCCTGTTCCTCCTCTGGTTAAAATTCTTAATGGCCTTCAAGGCCCTGCCTAGTCTGGCTGCTTCCTGCCCTCTGCTCCAGCCTTACCAGCCTTCTAGCCGTTCCCCAAACACACCAACCACATTGGCTTCTTTCACTTCACATAATACTTTTAAGACTCATCCTATAGTTGGCATGAATCAGTAGTTTTTTCCTTTTATTTCTGAGTAGCTTTCTGAGTAGCTTTCCGTGGTGTAGCTATACCGCAGTTTGTCCCCAGGTGGAAGGACATTGGGACTGTTCCCAGTTTGGGGAGGTGATGAAGGCGGAATATGGCTTCTTTTCATCCTCACTCAAGGGTCCCAATCTGGCCCTGAGACCTTCCATTTCTCACGGGTGTTGGGAACTAATATATATATATATATATATATATATATATATATATAATTTTTTTTTTTTTTTTTTTTTTTTTGCGGTACGCAGGCCTCTCACTGTTGTGGCCTCTCCTGTTGCAGAGCACAGGCTCCGGACACGCAGGCTCAGTGGCCATGGCTCATGGGCCCAGCCGCTCTGCGGCATGTGGGATCTTCCCTGACCGGGGCACGAACCCGTGTCCCCTGCATCGGCAGGCGGACTCTCAGCCACTGCGCCACTAGGGAAGCCCCCGGGAACTAATATATTTGAAGACACCTGTGACTTTTCTTCCCCATCACTCTTCCCCACCACCACTTTCCCTGATTTCTGTTCTCTCATCTGACCTTCTGTGGTTCACCATCCTAGTTGGTTTCCTTTGCATACGCCCACTTGGTCTGTAATTCTCTTAGAATGGGGCGCCCGGAGCTGAACACATTATTCGCTGCCCAGCAGCCTCTCCGCACATGGTAGGATGAAGCAGTACTCCAGGTGAGGCTGAAAGCTATAAAACCAAGGATTGGCTCTTGTTCTAGATGTTATAATTCTGTTGATGTAGCTCAAAATGAAATTACCTTCTTAAATTTTATTTTATTATGCTGGTCACATCGTACTGTTAACGAACTTACCGGGAATAAGTTCGGTCCTTTTCACCTGGTTTGCTGTTCGCCCATATGTACTAGGATTCTGGGCCCAGGAATATTCTGTTTTGTTGTTTTTAGCCCATGGTCATGGTCTACCAGTATCATCCAAATGCATTTACTCCCAACATCAAGATGATGGTAGCCAGCAAGCAGCACCTGTAAAGGCGGACATCGACCCTCATGGACCTCCCTGTCTAGCTCAGGGGACACCAAACTTTTTTTGCCAAGGCCAGATAGTAAATAGTTTTAGCTTTGTGGCCAGCTGCTCCTGCAGCTGTTACTCCTGCCCCCTCCTCCCCCTCCTCCCCCTCTTTCCTCCTCATCCACCTCCTCTGCTTCCTTTAAAAATGTAAAAACCAGGGGAATTCCCTGGAGGCTCAGTGGTTAGGACTACGCACTTTCACTGCCGGTGGCCCTAGTCGGGTAACTAAGATCCCACAACCAATCCCGGCTCATAAGTTATACTCAGGCTGCAGGTCAGGTTTGGCTGGCAGTCAGTAGTTTCGACCCCCAGTAGCCCCTGTTCTTTCTCATCCTTGTCAATGAGATGTTATAAGAGACTGGTAAGGGCTTCCCTGGTGGCGCAGTGGTTGAGAGTCCGCCTGCCGATGCAGGGGATGCGGGTTCGTGCCCCGGTCCAAGAAGATCCCACATGCCGCGGAGCGGCTGGGCCCGTGAGCCATGGCCGCTGAGCCTGCATGTCCGGAGCCTGTGCCCCGCAACGGGAGAGGCCACAACAGTGAGAGGCCCGCGTACCGGAAAAAAAAAAAAGAGAGAGACTGGTAAGCACCTTGATGATGGAAAATCAGACCCACACGTTGATGTTTTCCCGAAACGGTGGCCTAGAGTCTTAACGAGGAAACGAGGTCAGTCTGGCCTGACCTGCTTCCTTGAACGTAAGTTGGTGCATGGTGAGCGGCGCCGCCTTTCCTTTTGGGAATCTCTCACGAATAACAGGTGGAATTTTGCCACCTTCTCTTTCGGTAAATCATGATTATCTTCACCCTGCGTGGTCTTTGGGCACCGCTCCATTTCCCCACAATCTCGCCAAGCATGTTACTCTTAACCCCTCGTGTCTTCCTCGTCCGAGTCGGAAGCCTGAGCTCACTCAGCACCGGGAATTCTCTGACGGTCTCCTAACTCACCTTAGATTTGCTCTTTCAACGCTCTCTGCCTTTTTCAGTTCAAAGATCATTCTGGACAGAAAAGACAGAAGCAAAATAGGAGTTTATTGGGACTTCCCTGGCAGTCCAGCAGTTAAGACTCCCCGCTTCCAATGAAGGGGACGCGGGTTGGATCTCTGGTGGGGGAACTAAGATCCCACATGCCTCGCGGCGCAGCCAAAAGAAAAAAGAAAAAAGTTTATCATCAACATCTCACCATTGCTGAAAGCAGCGTGCCCATCCCTTCTTGTTCTTTTTGCTTTTCGTGTAATAAGGTAGCCCTTTTGGGGGTCCCACACATTTTCTGGAAGCCTCATCTCATTTTGGCTTTAGCTTTCTAATCCTGCTCATACACACAAGGCATAGGTAACATGTGCACCCATGCTGCTTTCTTTTTTCATCAAGTACTTCTGAAATTGCAGTCAGAGGAGAAGGAAGGAAAGAATAGAAAGAGGAACAGGAAGAGGATGGTCTTTATCTCCCTATAAACAGTTAACTCTTTGGCGACAAGATCCACTTTCTCCCGCGTCTCCAGCAGCACTGCGTATGGTGTCCTGCACCCAGGCAGCGGGTCTAGGTACAGGGGTCATCCCTCACAGTCTGGGAGAGGCCCACCTGGAGTTGTGTGGCATAGCCCTACAGCCTAGATGGCAGCCCTGCCCTACAAAAAGTAGGTATTCAGTCATAATCATAATTCCTCCATGTTTTCCACCTTTTAAAAAAAAATTGTTTTACACATAACATAAAATTCACCATCTCAGCCAACATCAAGTATATAATTCTGTAGCATTTAGTACATTCATTATGTTGTGCCACCAATCACAACTATCTAACTTCAGCACATTTTTTTCATCGCCCCAAGAGGAAACCCTGTACCCATCAAGCAGTCACTCCCCATTCCCCCTCCTACCTGAATCTGGCAACTAGCAATCTGCTTTCTGTCTCTTAATGGATTTGCCTATCCTGGGTATTTCGTATAAATGGAATCATACAATATGTGACATTTTGTGTCTGGCTTTTTAGCATCATGTTTTTGAGATTCATCCCCGTTGTAGCGTAATCAGTGCCTCCTTTTTGTGTATGGGTGTGTGTTTTTATCGTGGTAAAAATGTACATACCATAAAATTTACCATTTTAATCACTTATAAGTGTACAGTTCAGTGGCATTGAGTACTTCCACATTGCTCTGTGACCATCACCACCATCCATCTCCAGAACTTTTTCATCTTCCCAAACTGAAACTCTGTCCCCATTAAACAATAACTCTCCACTTCCCCCTCCTCCCAGCCCCTGGCAAACACCATTCTACCTCTGTCTCTCTGAATGTGACTGCTCTAGGTACCTCATATAAGTGGAATCCAACAGGGTCTGTCCTTTTGTGACAGGCCTGTCTCACTCAGCATAATGTCCTCAAGGTTCAACCATGTTG
This sequence comes from Mesoplodon mirus, assembly GCF_964341445.2. Taxonomy (NCBI): domain Eukaryota; kingdom Metazoa; phylum Chordata; class Mammalia; order Artiodactyla; family Ziphiidae; genus Mesoplodon; species Mesoplodon mirus. The sequence continues at coordinate 36,193,475 of NC_138991.1, forward strand.
TAGCAGGTGTCAGGATTTCCTTCCTTTCAGGGCTGAATAATATTCCATTGTGTGGATAGACCATGTTCTGTGTACCCATTCCTCTGTGGATGGACACTTGGATGGCTTCCCCCAGTGTTTTCCACTTTGGTTGCTTGTTTCTTCAGTTGTTCTGGATGCTTCACAGTCCTGGCCACCCTGCTCCCAACACAGGTTTGTACACCTATTACAGAGTTGACTGACATTTTTTAATCTTCCCAACTTTCTTACTCCATCTTCCCCTCCAGATTATCAGACTGCAGAAGAGCGAGTGCCTTTCCTTTTGCTAAACCCTTCGAAATATGCATGTCCAGATAACTGAATTACTCACCACCTCTCCAGCTGCTAAGCCCCGCCTTAGCAGCTGCGGGCCCACGAGGTCAGAAGGCAGGGTCCTCAGTTTATGAAGTAGATAAGACTCACAAAATACTAAAAAAAAAAAGAGAAAAAAAATACTCTTAATCTGTTCAGGCTGCCGTAATAAAATGTCATAGACTGGGTGGCTTAAACAATAGGAATTTATTTCTCACAGTGCTGGAGACTGGGAAGTCTAAGAGCAAGGTGCTGGCTGATTTGGATCTCCATGAGGGCTCCCTTTGTGACTTGTAGACGGCCACCTTCTTGTTGTGTCCTCACATAGTGGGAAAAAAAAGAGAGCAAGAGAAAGGGAGCCTGCTCTGGTGTCTCTTTTTTAAGGTCACTAATCTCATCATGGGGGCCCCATCCTCATGACCTCATCTAACCTTAAGTACTTCCCAACGGCTCCAGGTACCATCACACTGGAGGTTAGGGTTTCAACATACAAATTTGGGGGGCACACAATTCAGTCCATAGCACATACCTTTTTCTTTTCTTTTTTTTTTTTTTTTGTGTGTGGTATGTGGGCCTCTCACTGTTGTGGCCTCTCCCATTGTGGAGCACAGGCTCCGGACGCGCAAGCTCAGTGGCCATGGCTCACGGGCCTAGCCGCTCCGCGGCATGTGGGATCTTCCCGGACTGGGGCACGAACCCGTGTCCCCTGCATCAGCAGGCGGACTCAACCACTGCACCACCAGGGAAGCCCCATAGCACATACCTTTTATAAAAGCATTTAAATGAGGCAAAGTATTTAGCCATATGGAGCCTAGCTAAGTGCTAAAGGATTGTAAGAAATTATATCTGGATATCATTAGTTAAGGCAGCTTATATTTAAATATCAGCAAGATTTTTCATTGGAGAGAAAGAAATGTGACTTGGGAAGGGGAAGATGGAGGTTTCTAGACAGGTGAGTGGAACAAACAAGGTATCACGTGCTGATGAGGATATCTGCTTGGAGAGGGCCGGGCCGAGCAGCCTTCTTCCTCTGTCAGCCCATCCACCTGTCAGGCACAGTGTGTGCACCGGGGGTGGGGTGGGGGTGGGGGGGTGGTAACAGCAGGATCACATGGTCCCTGCCAGCACAGAGCTCACTGTCTAGTGGTGAGACCGACAACAAGCAAAGGAACCAACAAGGGAATTTCAGGTTGAGATAAGAGCCTCTACAGGAAATAACCAAGATGGTTGTGTCATGATAAAGAGGTACTGCAGGCCAAGGGGTTGGGAGATGCTTTAGATTAGAGAGGCTGCCTAGGAGGTGGTATTTGAACAGCCTGGAAAAGAAGGAACATCCAGCCTTGCAAAGAATGGGAGGCAAAAATCTGACCATTCCAGGCATAAGGAGCATCAGAGACAGAAAGAATTTGAAATGTTTGAACAAAGAGGCAGCCCATGTGGTCGGGGTGTAACAAGTAAGAGGGCGAATGGGAGTTGATGCCAGTGTAGGGCTTTGTCCGCCTTGTGGGAGGGCAGGCTTCATTGGTGGTGGCGGGTTCTGCTCCAGGTGGCGTGATCTCAGGTGTGGTTTATCAAGACCACTCTGGCTGCTGGGCAGAGAGACGCTTGGGGAGGGCTAATGCACTTGGGAAGCTATTTCAGTGGTCCAGTGGGGACATGATAGAGGTTTGGGCTTGGCTGGAGGCAGAGGAGATGGAGAGATAACAGAGGGATTTGGGAGGCGGAAAGGGCAGCATTGCTGATGGGTTGGATGGGAGCACTGAGACAAAGGCAGCAGTTAAGGGTGACTTCTAGGGAGACTGGGAGAGGAATAGTTGGGCAGTGGGGCATGTTGGCAGAAATGAAGAGTTCAAAGCCATGGGCCTGGTTGAGATCACTCAGGAGCAGTAGCGATCTGGGGCGCAGCTGCTGTGGGGTAGAAAGCAAGGCAGGGGACTTCCCTGGAGGTCCAGGGGTTAGGACTCCACGCTTCCACTGCAGGGGGCTCGGGTTCGATCCCTGGTCAGGGAACTAAGATATCCCGCATGCCACACGGTGTAGCCAAAAAGTAAGAAAAAAAAAAGAAAGAGAGAAAGTCAGGTGGATGGCATTGAGGCTGCCAAGTTGCTGAAGGTAGCACAGTGTGGGGAGAGGGACCTGGGTTTGAATTCTGGCTCCACCCATGGCTGCCTGTGCTTCTTTGGGCAACCTGACTTGGAAAACGGGTCAGATTCCCTGCCCTACAGGGGAGGGAGGATCAGAAGCAAATCCCCACGTGCAGCACCTGGTAGGGGCTCAGCTGCTACCACTAATCAATCCGGTGACAACAATGACGACATTCTATTATTATTATTTCTGATCAAGAGAAGAATTCAAAAGACTTGATGTCGGACATCCACTTCCAAGTATCATGGCCAAGACCAGAGCAGTCTCACTCAGTGCTGAAGGCTATATTCGGTCTTCTGTGCCTCGCTTGTCTCTTCCCCGAGGCTCATGTGACTGCGACTCGGTTCTGAATCTGTCATCCTCGCTCAGGCTGCCCCCACCATGACCATGATGTGCCCCAGCAGTCTTTTGAGTCTGTCTCTCTCCGGCATCACAGCCCACCCTACCCCATCGCCAGCCTTGTTCCTCTCCAGGAGGAGCTGACGGCCCAAAGCATCCCTTTCTACCCTGCGCAGCAGGTATTAACAGGACCACCTGCCTCATCTGTTTACCCCAAGCCTCCAAACCTGACGCGGTGAGGGATGCAGCGTGCAGCCCCCGTGCTGGGCAGCATCACCAAGGCCATCGGTGGTGGCCACCTCTGGCTTTGCTGAGCAAATGCCTCCCGCCCACTGATGCCCTTTTCATTCCTTCTGTGTCCTTTCTAGCCTACTTCCTCCTTTCTCCTTCTGCCCTGCTTGGTCGCAGGTTTTCCTACACTTGGCCCGGGCACTGGGCCCTCTGGTCCCTGGCTTTGGAACCTGCCTCCCGCACTGGGCACATCCTCCGTGCCTGCCCCTGCCATGGAACTTTTGCGAGCCAGCCCGGCCTTGGCAGCCCAAGCGCTGGTCCCTGCCAGCAGCTGTGTGCGTGACCTGACTGTGGCCAGCTGCCCCCGCAGCACGGGCCCAGGCCTGGCCCCCCGCAGAAGCAAAGCCCGAAGTTTTCCCATTGGCTGCAGCCTGGCTGAGGCTGTCTGAGGGAGCAGAGGACAGGGCCGGGGGCGGTTGGGGGTGGGGGGGAGCGGAAAGCCGCCCTTCCTACGGTGCCTGCTGATAATTGGCCCTCCGGAACCAGCCTGGGACGCGAGGGCCAGCTGGGTCAGGAAGTGGTGTACAATGCTGCTCTTTCAGGGGGGACACTGCACGGTCTGAGGTCCTGTGTGACTCCGGCGAAATCTGTAGAACAGCCTGTTCTCAGAGGATGTTCTCTAACCTAGGCCGGAGGTGGGCAGTGGAGCCCCGAACTTCCCACCCTCAGCCCTGGGAGCGCCCCCCAGGCATCGCCCAGCTCCGAACCCAATTATTTACTTCAGAGAGAGTCTGGGGAGGGAAGGGAAAGAGAGCAGATTTTCTCAAGAGACCATGAATCACATACCTGGTACTTTTTAGAGGCAGGCGCACTGGGAAGCAGTCATTTAAGTCCTTAATGATTTAATAATTTATTAAGACTCTGCCCCGCCTTAGCAGCTGCGGGCCCACGAGGTCAGAAGGCAGGGTCCTCGCCCTTGGGATTTTAATCTTGGCGGGGAGGTAAGACAATATACTTGTTGTCAAACACACGAAGAGAAATGGGAATTTAAAAAGAAAGAAGGAACGAATTCGAAATGATTGGCCAGAGTGGCCTCGCAAGCCTAAAGGAAGGTCAAGTTTGGACTGTGCTCAGAAGACGGGGCAGGATTTGGGATGCAGAAGGAAGTGAGGGGCGTGTGACGTGGGGTGGCATCCCAGGCACCGAGCATTGCACAAGTACAGGAAACAGCCTAGCGTGGAACTTCCGCCCTGGATGTATCCGGTGTCTGAGATTCCGAGGGCCCTGGAGGACCACAGCCTGCCTTTACGGGCCCAGAGGCTCAGCCCTGCCTCTGAGCCCAAAAAGCCTGCTACAGAAACCGGATGGTGGGCCTGCAGCTGTGGACTGGACCCTGCCCGACTTCTCGGTAGGGAAGCATTGGTTGGAGAACTTTGGGCATGTTGGCTGCAGTGGGTGGGCACTCCCAGGAACCTGCCAGAGCTGCAAGAGAAGGGTCTGGGGCAGTCCTGACCAGGGCAGACAAGGCTTGCAGATGTCTTGTAGCTATTGATTTGGGTAGAGACTTCGTTCCATAGCCCAGAGCTAGGCTAGTGCTGTGTTGGGGTCCTGGGCTCGTACTGGGGCTGTGACTCTGAATGTCCACACAGAAGTTGTTTCACACTTTCCTTTTTCAGGGCACTGAAAAGGTAACTCCTCAAACTCAGGAGGACGGAGTGGCGTTTGTATCCGGTCCCTCCCCTGCTCAAGAGCCTTCTGTTGGGACTTCCCTGGTGGTCCAGTGGGTAGGACTCCGTGCTTCCACTGCAGGGGACATGGGTTCAATCCCTGGTCAGGGAACTAAGATCCCGCATACCACAGCATGGCCAAAAATAAAAAACATCAAAACAGAAGAGCCTTCTGTGGATCTCAGTGTCCACCAGATCGCAATTTCTTGCCTTTATATACAAAGCCCACCATCATCTGAAGGACGTTTACAGAGTCTAACAGTGAGAAGGAACCTAAAAATCACCTAATCCAGCCTGAGCCTGTAAGTCTTTTTCACAGTAACCCTAAGAAGACGTTGCCATGCCTCTGCCTATATACTTCTCATAATGGGGAATTCTCTCTTTCATGAGACAGCTTTAAGTTTATCCAAAAATGGCCTGACTGTACTTCTACCCATTGGTCTAGTTTTGATCCCTGGAGTTATTCTTCCTTCCACATGACCACCTTTAAGAATATTGATATTCCTCTAAGTTTTCTTCAGGCCCCAGGCTTATCCCAGTCCAGGTCACTCTCTTTTAGAAGTAGTCTAGTTTGTTGGTTTCCTTCATAATGTACAAGGTCTAAAACTGAATAGTGTTTTACATGTGAATTTATCTTCATAGAGAATTAGAACCATCCCCTCCCTCATTCTGAACACTGTACTCCTTTTAATACATCCAGAGCTCAGACTTGCATTTTGATCAGCCACATCACAGTGTTGCTTATATTAAGTTGGCAGCTAAATAAAACACCTAAATCATTTTCACAAGTGCTGCTTTGACTCATATCTCCCCTGTGCCAGTGAGTTTAGACCTAAATATAGGAAACTTCCTTTATACCTGCTAGATTGCATCTAGTGAAGTTTCACCCATTTTTCCAGTCTGTGGAAATCATTTGGACTCTGGTTCTGTGTCTCTGTGGTGTGGAGGGCCATGTCTCATGTGGGGATTGTGATCCAGAGCCTGAGCTGTGGAGCCCCACTTCCGAGTCTGAGTTCCAGCTCTACACTGGCTGGTAGAGCAGCCTTGGGCAATTTACATAGCCTTTCTAAGCCTTGGTTTCCTCATCTGTAAAATGAAGACGATTGATACTAATACTCACTTGTAGGATGTAGAGTTATAAGACTTTAATGAGATAATTCATACAAAATACTTATTAACACAGGGCTGGGTAGTAAGCACTCATTAGCTGCCATTATCTTGATGATTATAACCACCGCTACTGCTAGTTCACTTCCTCAATCTTTTAAAAATGACTATTTCTCACCCCCAAGCCCCGCCAGCCTCATTGTCCTTTGCTTACAGTGTCCCCTCAGCCCCAGATGCCTGCCTCGTTCTGCCACCTGCCCAGCTTCAAAACCTCTGCAGCATCTTTGATTCTTCCTTCTGTTATGTTCCCTGTAACTGGAAGCTCCTACTGGCCAATCCTATTGTAATTGCGTCATAGCCCACCTTGTGTCGGGTTCTTTCCATTTCACTTCCATCTTTTAGGTTGAGCCCTTTATTCCTTCACTTCTCTGCTATTAATAGCTGCCTCCTTCAACTCTCTTCCCTTCAGCTGCTTCCATCCTTTCCCGCCCCCTCCGAAGCCCACTGGCCCCCCACACCCAGTGCTACCTCCCTTTCTGCCTTCATCCCCCGTTCTGCCCTTGCACACACGTGGCCCTCCAGCAGAACCGGCCCTCGTTTTCCAAGCCTTTCCAGAGCTGGGCTCGAGGATCCGGCCACCCGAATAGTATGACCTTGGGCAAGTGGCTTAGCCTTTCTGTGCAACAACCATAAGTGCCCTCGAATCTGTAGACAGCGTCATTGAGAGAAGTCAGTCAATGGCAGGGGAGGCACCGGGGACAGACAGGTGGCCCCTTTCTTCCTTTGACAAAGTTTCCCTGAGCAGCATCGCAGTTTCACAGGATCTCTCCTTCCTTTCAACATGTAGAGTATAGGATATTTTCAGTTTTCAGACACACACACACACACACACACAGAGTCTACAGTTACAAACTCATGGTATATTATTTTATGTGGCTTAAGGGAATTTTAAGGATTTTTTGTTTGTTTTTGTAAGCAAGTCTCATACTGACCACAAGCTTGGGCAATTGGTCTTTGGTCCATCAGTATAAATAGATATTTGTGGACTAAGTCTAAACCCCACCCATCACAGTCCTCCCTCAAGGCCCTGACGCAGTTTCTAGCATTTCCGGCCAACATGGATTTCTCTTTTTCCATCACAGCCTGTGCTACTGGCTGCCTCTACCAACCCCCTAGAACTTGACCACATCCAGTTCGCACCGTACTGGATTTGCATCTCTTGGTGTCACCTTACATATTTAGGTCCCTTATAACTCCTTATGGACGCAGGCAACCTTTAAAGGCTCGGCAAATGTGGTCACTTTGCCCAGAGGTCTGTCTGCAGCCAGGATCCCATCATGGTTCTAGGGCCAGGAGAGAAACATAGTTGAAAGCATGTAACTCACCTGAGGAAATCTGAAGGAAAGAGGATGACGTGGGACAGGCCTGGAAGCAGAAGCTGAGAAACAAGGTCCAAGGAAGGACTTGTGAAGAGGAAGCTGGAAGCGCTGGGTCTCCACAGGATACAAGTGCTGCCTCACTGGGAGATTTTAGGGGGATAAACTTTTTACTTCTTTCTTGCAGCATCTCTTATATGAGATTCCTTCTGGACTGGTCTTACCGTTGCACTGACAGCCAACAGCTGTGCTCAGTGGAGCCCCCTGCGTGTGCTGTAGGGAAGAGGGAAAGGAGTGTCTGCACTCTCCTTGTCTTCGGAGGTGACTGAGCATGATGGGGAAAGGACCCTCTGTTAGTCTCCTGGGGCTGCCATAATGAATTACCACATAGTGTGTGGCTTAAAACAACAGAAATTTGTTCTCTCCCAGTTCTGGAGGCTAGAAGGTCAAAATAAGGGTGTCAGCAGGGCCGTCTTCCCTTTGGAGGCTCTAGGGAAGAATCCATCCTTGCCTCTTCCTAACTTCTGGTGGTTGCTGGCCATCTTTCGCATTCCTTGGCTTGTAGACACATCACTTTAGTGTCAGCTTCCATCTTCACATGGCTGTCTTCTTCCTGAGTGTCTGTGTCCCTGTGTCTTCACTTGGCCTTCTTATAAGGGCACCAGTCATACTGGATTTAGGACTCACCCTAATCCAGTATGACATCATCTTAACTAATTACATCTGCAAAGACCCTGTTTCCAAATGAGATCACATTCACAGGCGCTGGGGGATTTGAACTTGAACGTGTCTTTTTTGGGAAGACACAGTTCAACCCACAACAGAGCTTATGCTATTAAAGAAGTTGAGTCTGGCTCACAGACATAGAAAACAAACGTATGGTTACCAAAAGGGATGGGGGAGGGAGGTAGATAAATTAGGAGTTTGGGATTAACGTATACACACTACTATATATTGGATTGGCCAGAAAGGTCGTTCGGTTAGTGAATACGTTGTTCAATAAAGTTCTTCGTGAAAATGAAAAACATCTTTTATTTGTACTTAAAACCGAATGAATTTTTTGGCGAACCCAATATAAAATAGGTAAACAACACGGATCTACTGTAGAGCATAGGGAACTATACTCAATATCTTATAATAACCTACATGGGAAAAGAATCTGAAAAGGAATATATATATATGTATAACTGAATCACTTTGCTGTACACTTGAAACTAACACAACATTGTAAATTAACTATATCTCAATTTAAAAAAAAAGAGTTGATTCTGGTAGAGGAAAAAAAATACGTGCAATAGTGGACTTAAAGAACACACCCAAAAGTTATGTAAACCAGATATAAAAGACCATATCTTAGTATAACCTATTTTGTACCAAATATACTCATACACATATACATGGACATATACATATATGACATATACATAAGTATGTATTTTTTCCAGATGAAGATTCAGACACAAACAATAAAACACTTAGAGGAAAACGTAAGAGTCTACCAGTATAAACATGGGGCAGGAGAAACCGTAAGTAAACATAGAAGCTATAAAAGATAAGATGAACATACTTCACTAGGTAAGGCAGTCAACAACCATGAGAACATATAAGAAAATACTCAAAACTTACTAGCAGTCAGGAAATTACAAGTTCATGATGAAATGTCGCTACACCCGAAAGACCGACAAAAATGAAAAGAAGTGATAACCCCTGTTGGAGGGGATACTTTTGAACATCGCCAGTGGAAATGTGAATTGTTAGAGCCTGTTTACAAAGCCTAATGACAGCCTTGTTTAGATCCTGATTAGAACAGTTGCAAGAAAGTTGTTTGTTTGTTTTTTTAACACAAGAGAGAAATGTGAACACTAACCATTTGATGACATTAAGAAATTATCCTTAAAATTTTAGGTGTGATCATAGTATTATGGTTAAATTTTAAAGAGTCTTTTTTTTTTTCTTAGAAGTTCATACTGAAGTATTTACTGATAAAATGGTATAACGCCTAGAATTTACTTCAGATAATCCAGGGAGCAAGGGAATCAGTGACCAATGGTATAAAGCAAGGGTCAGCACACTAGAGGTGCAGGCCAAATCCAGACCACCTCCTGGTTTTGTAAATAAAGTTTTATTGGAATTCAGCCACAGTCATTCAGTTCCGTATTCATTTAGTATCACTGAGGTGGCTTTTTCCCTCCAGCAGCAGAGCTGAATAGTTGTGATGGAGACCATGTGACCTGCAAAGCCTAAAATATTTACTAACTGGCTCTACAGAAAATGTCTGTGACCCCTCACCCATAAGGATGCGTGTTTGGCTGCAAGTTCATAATAATTGGTGCTGGGGACTGACTATATGAGGGCTTATTAGACTAATCATCATATTTGTGTGTGCTTGGACTCTTCCATAATGAAAAGTTTAAAAAAAAAAAGTGGACCCAGTAATCTCACTCCTAGTACTCTATCCCTTGGAAATGAAAGCCTCAATTAATAAGGGTATATGTATAAGAATGTTTACTAAAATAGTTTACTGGAAATAAATTGCCTTCCAATACGGGATGCTATAAATCACATCCACCCACACCATGGAATATTATGTTATCTTTTTAAAGAATGAACTAGCGTTTTACCAGTTCACTTGGAGAATGTTTCGTGGGATATTTTCAAGTGAGAAGAGCAAGATGTAAAAAAGTCTGTACATGACAGTCCCAGTTTTATAGAACAGTGACAAAAATAAGTCCTTTGGAATGTAGGGGTGTGTGTGTGTGCGTGCACGCGTGCAGGATGCATAACAGGTTGCTAACATGGGTTGGGGGTAGAATGATGTCTGTGGAAGGAAGCAAAGCAAAACAGAAAAAGGCTGTATTTCAAAAAACAGCCTACATGATACAATCCCATGTATGTGTGTGTGTTATATTTACATGTATAACGTGCTTTGCTTACTTCAGAAGAGAGTTACGATTTTTAAAACGACCAGAAAGGAGTGAATATTCATCATGCCCTATGATAGAAGTAAGAAAATAAAAGGGAATTTGGTTAGGAGCTGGAAACTGCCCAAGAGCAGGGAAACAAGAGAGGAGAGTGACCACTGTCAACCCGGGCCAGCTAGGGTAGGCTCCATGGAAGGTTCTAGCTGTGAGAGAGGGGTGGCTGGACGGTCTTTGAGCCACAACCCCTCCCTGATCTCAGCGCCTCTTCCTCCTGCTCCCGGAGAAATAATGTTTCCCTGGGGGATGAAAGGCATCCCTTTGTGCAGGCTTTAATTGCCATGTTGGGCCAAGTGAATGAGTGGCATGCGGGCGCAGCAGCTGGGCACAGCCAATGCCAGGCAGCAAAGCCCGCTGCCTTAGGACAGCCCGGGCCAGCTGGCCTGGGAGTGCTGCCCACCTCTGCCCCCCGCAGGGGGCCCTGCAAGGGGACAGTGGAGCAGAGGGGTCTGCGGAGGGAGGGGAAGGGGCGGGGCGTCTGGGAGGGTCCCAGCAACTGTCAGAAGCTTATTCATGTCATCCTCCTTCCCCTCCCCCCTCCCTCTTGTTTTTCAGACTGTCAGCATCAATAAGGCCATTAATACGCAGGAAGTGGCTGTAAAGGAAAAACACGCCAGAAATATCCTTTTGGATGTTGCTTGGAGGACGGACCCCAAGGGGGGTCAAATGGCGGGGGGCGGGGGTGGGGAATGAGGTCGGGGTGAGGCATCCTTGCTCAGCTTCAGGAAGGAGAACCGGCCAGGCCCCAGCAGGGTCTGAACAGTGTGGGTTGGCAACAGCTGGCCTCAGAGCCCACAGCCTGTTGAGGTGGAAGGGACCAAAGCGGCCATCTGGCCCAGTCTCGCCTCTCTCCTGGGACTTAGCTTTTCAGAACTGCCGAGTCCTTTGAACTTACTCTCCCTTGAGAGATTTCCTCGGGGCACCAGAGGGGTTTTCACCTGTACCATCAAAGCGCTCTGGCCCTGCACCTTGCCACACTGACCACCCCCTTGGGGACGTGCTCAAATGCCCTTCTCTGAACATGAAAGCAAAATAGAGGCCTTGGCGGCAGCGGTTGGCCTTAAGCCGACACAAGGGCTCTACCATGGAAATAAGAGCCACTTGTGTGAACTGGTTCACCCCAAACCAGAGGGAAGAAGATGAGAAGGTCAGGGTGGACTAGGGAACTGATGATTTGAAGATTTTCGCCAAGCCCCCCATGCCGAGTTGTTGGAGGTCCTGGGCGACCACCGTCATGGGTCTGTGGCTTGGGAGGAAAGTGCAGGCAGCCTGGCCAATAGATCCCTCCGGACCTGCCCTTGAGGTCAAGTCCAGGTGCTCGAGGGCTAATCCCCAAAGCCTGGAGAAGAGGCTGCCAGTGGACCAAGGCTTGGTCTCTGTGTGTGCTGGGGCCAAGCACAGGGCAAGGGGAGGCTGGGCTTTTGTCTGCGAGGGGAAGCTCCTTCTTGCCGGGGCTCAGCATGGTGGCTGCACCACAGCCGGTTGGGTTGGAACAACCTATCTTGAAGTCATCGCACACCCGCCCCTCCGTGGAGGAGGCCCTCCAGGTCAGAAGGCCATGGAAGCCCGGCACTGCCAGTGTGATGCCCAGAACAGGTCAGGCCCTCAGGAAGTGTTGCTAACAGCATGTACTGCTCTTCACTGGAAGGAAAGCAGCTTGTCTTTAGCAGAATAGGCTTTGGTTGGAATTAAGGCTTTGCTGCAAGATGGGGCTATAGAACCTCTACCGGGAACCCCAGAAGCCTGGCCCAACCGTGAGCCCGGCCAGACCTTGCCTTTTTATTCCCTTGATGCTTTACTGAGTCAAGAAAACCAAACCAAGAAAAGCCCTCATTATTAATGGCCCAATTGATTTTCACGGGAAGTTACCCAGTCTTGACCCTTCCCTGCTAAGCATACTGATCAGTGAGTCTGGTTCAAGATATGAAGTAAGAGAGAGACAGTTGTCACAGGACAGTGTGCTCCTCTGGATGGGTGTGAGCACAGAGAGGGCCAGGCCTGTAGTGGCCGGGCCAGGTCTCACCTTGCCAGGGAGGCTCCCTGGGGCGATGGAACAGACCTAGAGGGAGATTCTGAAGTCTCATCTCTGGAGCTCTTTGACTTTCTCTGGGACCTCGAGTGGGCCCAGTGAGACCTCTGTGAGCCTTAATTCCCTTGTCTGTCAGTTGAAAGTGTTGGCTAAAGAAGCTTTCAAAGGCCTAACACTCCAGCTCTGACATTCTGGGAGTCTCTCAGCCTCACAATTTCTAAGGGGCGGATACGTGTTGAAAAGATCCGCTCCATACAGTAGGGTTTTAAAGCCTAAAGATCTCACAAAACATTTATTCTTTATCAATACTTTTAAAGAACATCAGCTATCCTCACTACCAACTGAATGAGCATTTGGAAACCTGGCTTCATTTAGAAATGCTGTTCAGACAACCATTTATCCCTGGTGCCTGGTGAACACGTTGACGCCCCCGACTGTGGTATCCACTCCTGGAGGGCTGAGGACTGAAGTCTTATTTTCTTTATATCCCCAAGTGCCTGACACGAATTGGGTGCGTTAAAATGCTCAGAAAATTAAAGAAAGACAGAAAGGTCTGCTTGCCTCTTTCCAAGCCGGGGTGCCCGGCCAGCTCCACACGTCCCTGGCTTCTGTTTCGGGAGATTGCTCTCCGGTAAAGGAGCCACAACCTACTGTGAGAAATCATCTCAGTTGAGGGTAGGGGGCTGTCCATCTCTCCTCTTGGCTTCCTTCTAGTCCCAAGGGGCTGTGCTTGAAGTGAAACCCTAAGTTATTTCCAAATCACTCTAAGACCAAAAGCTGATTTCAGCTTCTAGACCCAAAAGTCCGTTTTCAAGGCAGCCCCTCTCAAAATGCAAATTTCAGTCCAGGGAGGGAATTTTACCACACTTTCCAGCTCAGAAGCAAAACAACATGTCTTTCGGGGGAGTCCTATAGTTTCTAACCTGAGGCAAGTCTTTCCTAAATGGTGCGGTGCTTCTTACCTGAGCCTGGATTAAAAAGCCGAAAGTTCTGATGACATTGCCATACTTGGGTTAATGGTGCCCAGTTACTGGGTGTGTGAGGCCTGTGTAAGCATCCATTACAAAAGAAATGCGGAAATCCTCTACTTGCCTCAAAAAGGGCTCCCTTAGGTCATTTCAGAAAGGGCCGATGGGACTAAATCCAGGAGCTCTTAACGCTGTGACCAAAGATTGAGTTCTCTATTGGATATAATATTAATAGTAACTCGATAGTGCTATATTTTCCTGATGGAGATACAAGCCACTCATCCATGATTGGTGATGTGGGAAAGTAAAAATAAATGTAAATGTCTTCCAAGTTAAAAAAAAAGGGGGGAGGCTCCCTAATTACGGAGGCCTGGAGCTCTGTTAAAGTCACTCGAGGCCAGAAGGACATTTATTACACGCAAAGCGTGGCAGGCAGGAGTCTGCATACAGGGACTTCAAGGTGTTGGGAAATGAAGGCACCCCTGAACGAGGCCAGGAAGGTTTTTAGAAGAGGTGGAGTGAAAACGTCATTTTATTTATTTGTTTGTTTGTTTGTTTATGGCTGTGTTGGGTCTTCGTTGCTGCGTGTGGGCTTTCTCTAGTTGCGGTGAGCGGGGGCTACTCTTCGTTGTGGTGCGCAGGCTTCTCACTGCGGTGGCTTCTCTTGTTGCTGAGCACGGGCTCTAGGCGTGCAGGCTTCAGTAGTTGTGGCACATGGGTTCAGTAGCTGTGGCTCACGGGCTCTAGAGCACAGGCTCAGTAGTTGTGGCGCACGGGCTTAGTTGCTCCACGGCACGTGGGATCTTCCTGGCCCAGGGCTCGAGCCTGTGTCCCCTGCATTGGCAGGCGGATTCTTAACCACCGCGCCACCAGGGAAGTCCCGAAAGCGTCATTTTTAAATTTAGGGAAAATGCATTTTAAACAAAGACTGCCGCTTTCAGGGTAAGAGCACAGTGCCTAATGGGAGGGGAGTCAGACGCTACCTGGAAGAGAAGCCAAGGGTGTCAGTAGCCAGTGGGTAGGGTCCCCAGCAGGGGCCAGGGCACTTGAAGAGCTGAAGCACACCCTTGATTTGGAATAGTGCATAAGAAAGAATTTTGAGAGGCTGTATTGTGTTGTTAAAATGTTAGCTGCAATTATGCGCACACACCACACCCTCCACCCACCTCCCCACAAAGGCCCCACCACAAACTCAGCAAACCTAGAGGAAGGGCAGAGTCTGTCTTCCCACAGCAAAGCCCTAATTCCAACCAAAGCATCTTCCCACTAAAGGCCAACCAGAGCCACTGCTGGCCCAGAATGTACTTGTGCAAATTAGGAAAAGACACCCCTCCCAAAAGACATGGCTGTCTCTTTGGAAATCATCTAATAAAATGGATTTTATTAGAAGGAGGCACTTTTTTGCCCTCCGCCAAAAACTGCCAGGATGCTTGTACAGATCTGTGGTGCCTTCATTGTAAGTGCTGCCCTCTGATGGGTAGTGCCAGGCGCCATGAACAACACACAGCCCCCGCAGTGGCCTTTAGAGGCTTCGTTCCAGGGTTGGTTGCCTTTGTTTTCCATGACCTTCCCTCACCGTGCATACTGGGCACCCACCATGAAAAGGGGGCACAGACCTTTTGGTCTGTTGTCAACCGGCTGCCCCTCTCCAGCAACGCTGTGCTCTGCTGGAAGTTCTGCCACGTGTTCCACAAGCTCCTCCGGGATGGACACCCAAACGTGAGTTCCTGGGGCTGCAGGGGATGGGCAGGGATCCAGGGACCCATGTGGGGAAAGTGCAGTTGCCTGAGTCACAAGAGCCACTGTCCACTCTCGCACAGGGGATGGCCGCTGCCCCCATCTCCTGGCCTCTTGGGTACCAATTTCATAGACGGTTTTGTCTCTCTCCCATCACCCTCTCTCCTCTGCCCCATGTTTCACCATCCTCTGTTTCCTCTCCCTCTCTCTCCAGGTCCTGAAGGACTCTCTGAGATACAAAAATGAATTGAGTGACATGAGCAGAATGTGGGTGAGTTTGGACATGCACCCAGGGGCCACCTGTGCCACCTTCTCCTTTCCCAGAGGCCACAGAACAAGGACTGTGGAATGGAGCAAATTCATCTCTTTCAGCTTGTTTAGGATTTCTCTCATGAACATCAGGGAGGGAGTCAAAGATGCCCCCAAATGGAACCATGATATCCACAGTCTTACCTGGGGTCCCTGGAAGCTGTAGGGAAGTTCTAGGGCCTGGGAGCTTCTCCTGCTGATGGAAGCTCATGTCATAATGCTCTCTGGGCATTGGGATCCTTCGGCAGTGACACTGTCACAGCTCCTACTTCTTTCCTTCTACTGGTCCCATTGGGGTCACAGTACATTGAGAATTGGCATTCCCAATCCTTAATGCCAGTGGTTTTTCTTTCCTGTCTAGGGATTCTCATTGCCTTAGGAAGAGGGAGGAGGTAGGTGGCAATATCAGAATACATTGAAAAGAGTGGTTTTGTACACATACTGGAATCCCTCTAGATTCAAGGAGTATGTGTATGGACAGGAGGTAATTTGCCTTTTGAAGAATCTCTCCAGGTGATTCTGATGTGTCATTTTGCCCCACTGGTTAAGAACTACTATGTTAGCCCTTTCCTTCAAATTCTTACCTGTGTCTGTCTGCACTCACAAAATGTTAGCAATTATGTTGTCCAATCTACCCATTATAGATGAGAAATACAGGCCCAGAGAGGGAAGCGGCTTTTCCTATGTCACAAGACTAGTTAACCTAAACAAAGCAGAGGTTTGTCCCCAAAACTCCCAACTGTATGCTAGAGAGCTTTCTGTTATATTTCTGTAACATGGAAAGGTTAGGTCTTTTTCCTTTTTTTTGCTAGAATTTATCTGGTATATCTTTTTTCGTCCTTTTACTTTTTTTTTTTTTTTTAATTTATTTTATTTTATTTTTTTGCTTTATAACAAATTTAATCAGTTATACATATACATATGTTTCCATATCCCCTCCCTTTTGCGTCTCCCTCCCACCCTCCCTATCCCACCCCTCCAGGCGGTCACAAAGTACCGAGCTGATCTCCCTGTGCTATGCGGCTGCTTCCCACTAGCTATCTACCTCACGTTTGGTAGTGTATATATGTCCATGCCGCTCTTTCACTTTGTCACAGCTTACCCTTCCCCCTCCCCATATCCTCAAGTCCATTCTCTAGTAGGTCTGTGTCTTTATTCCTGTCTTACCCCTATGTTCTTCATGACATTTTTTTTTTCTTAAATTCCATATATATGTGTTAGCATACAGTATTTGTCTTTCTCTTTCTGACTTACTTCACTCTGTATGACAGACTCTAGGTCTATCCACCTCATTACAAATAGCTCAATTTCATTTCTTTTTATGGCTGAGTAATATTCCATTGTATATATGTGCCACATCTTCTTTATCCATTCATCCGATGATGGACACTTAGGTTGTTTCCATCTCCGGGCTATTGTAAATAGGGCTGCTATGAACATTTTGGTACATGTCTCTTTTTGAATTATGGTTTTCTCAGGGTATATGCCCAGTAGTGGGATTGCTGGGTCATATGGTAGTTCTATTTGTAGTTTTTTAAGGAACCTCCATACCGTTCTCCATAGCGGCTGTACCAATTCACATTCCCACCAGCAGTGCAAGAGTGTTCCCTTTTTTCCACACCCTCTCCAGCATTTATTGTTTCTAGATTTTTTTGATGATGGCCATTCTGACTGGTGTGAGATGATATCTCATTGTAGTTTTGATTTGCATTTCTCTAATGAGTAAAGATGTTGAGCATCCTTTCATGTGTTTGTTGGCAGTCTGTATATCTTCTGTGGAGAAATGTCTATTTAGGTCTTCTGCCCATTTTTGGATTGGGTTCTTTGTTTTTTTGTTATTGAGCCACATGAGCTGCTTGTAAATTTTGGAGATTAATCCTTTGTCAGTTGCTTCATTTGCAAATATTTTCTCCCATTCTGAGGGTTGTCTTTTGGTCTTGTTTATGGTTTCCTTTGCTGTGCAAAAGCTTTTAAGTTTCATTAGGTCCCATGTGTTTATTTTTGTCTTTATTTCCATTTCTCTAGGAGGTGGGTCAAAAAGGATCTTGCTGTGATTTATGTCATAGAGTGTTCTGCCTATGTTTTCCTCTAAGAGTTTGATAGTGTCTGGCCTTACATTTAGGTCTTTAATCCATTTTGAGCTTATTTTTGTGTATGGTGTTAGGGAGTGATCTAATCTCATACTTTTACATGTCCCTATCCAGTTTTCCCAGCACCACTTATTGAAGAGACTGTCCTTTCTCCACTGTACATTCCTGCCTCCTTTATCAAAGATAAGGTGACCATATGTCCGTGGGTTTAACTCTGGGCTTTCTATCCTGTTCCATTGATCTATCTTTCTGTTTTTGTGCCAGTACCATACTGTCTTGATTACTGTAGCTTTGTAGTATAGTCTGAAGTCAGGGAGCCTGATTCCTCCAGCTCCATTTTTCGTTCTCAAGATTGCTTTGGCTATTCGGGGTCTTTTGTGTTTCCATACAAATTGTGAAATTTTTTGTTCTAGTTCTGTGAAAAATGCCAGTGGTAGTTTGATAGGGATTGCATTGAACCTGTAGATTGCTTTGGGTAGTAGAGTCATTTTCACAATGTTGATTCTTCCAATCCAAGAACATGGTACATCTCTCCATCTATTTGTATCATCTTTAATTTCTTTCATCAGTGTCTTATAATTTTCTGCATACAGGTCTTTTGTCTCCTTAGGTAGGTTTATTCCTAGATATTTTATTCTTTTTGTTGCAATGGTAAATGGGAGTGTTTCCTTGATTTCACTTTCAGATTTTTCATCATCAGTATATAGGAATGCCAGAGATTTCTGTGCATTAATTTTGTATCCTGCAACTTTACCAAATTCATTGATTAACTCTAGTAGTTTTCTGGTAGCATCTTTAGGATTCTCTATGTATAGTATCATGTCATCTGCAAACAGTGACAGCTTTACTTCTTCTTTTCCAATTTGGATTCCTTTTATTTCCTTTTCTTCTCTGATTGCTGTGGCTAAAACTTCCAAAACTAGGTTGAATAAGAGTGGTGAAAGTGGGCAACCTTGTCTAGTTCCTGATCTTAGTGGAAATGGTTTCAGTTTTTCACCATTGAGGACGATGCTGGCTGTGGGTTTGTCATATATGGCCTTTATTATGTTGAGGAAAGTTCCCTCTATGCCTACTTTCTGCAGGGTTTTTATCATAAATGGGTGTTGAATTTTGTCGAAAGCTTTCTCTGCATCTATTGAGATGATCATATGGTTTTTCTCCTTCAATTTGTTAATATGGTGTATCACGTTGATTGATTTGCGTATATTGAAGAATCCTTGCATTCCTGGAATAAACCCCACTTGATCATGGTGTATGATCCTTTTAATGTGCTGTTGGATTCTGTTTGCTAGTATTTTGTTGAGGATTTTTGCATCTATGTTCATCAGTGATATTGGCCTGTAGTTTTCTTTCTTTGTGACATCCTTGCCTGGTTTTGGTATCAAGGTGATGGTGGCCTCGTAGAATGGGTTTGGGAGTGTTCCTCCCTCTGCTATATTTTGGAAGAGTTTCAGAAGGATAGGTGTTAGCTCTTCTCTAAATGCTTGATAGAATTCGCCTGTGAAGCCATCTGGTCCTGGGCTTTTGTTTGTTGGAAGACTTTTTATCACAGTTTCAATTTCAGTGCTTGTGATTGGTCTGTTCATATTTTCTATTTCTTCCTGATTCAGTCTTGGCAGGTTGTGCATTTCTAAGAATTTGTCCATTTCTTCCAGGTTGTCCATTTTATTGGCATAGAGTTGCTTATAGTAATCTCTCATGATCTTTTGTATTTCTGTAGTGTCAGTTGTTACTTCTCCTTTTTCATTTCTAATTCTATTGATTTGAGTCTTCTCCCTTTTTTTCTTGATGATTCTGGCTAATGGTTTATCAATTTTGTTTATCTTCTCAAAGAACCAGCTTTTAGTTTTATTGATCCTTGCTATCGTTTCCTTCATCTCTTTTTCATTTATTTCTGATCTGATTTTTATGATTTCTTTCCTTCTGCTAACTTTGGGATGTTTTTGTTCTTCTTTCTCTAATTGCTTTAGGTGCAAGGTTAGGTTGTTTATTCGAGATGTTTCCTGTTTCTTAAGGTGGGATTGTATTGCTATAAACTTCCCTCTTAGAACTGCTTTTGCTGCATCCCATAGGTTTTGGGTCGTCGTGTCTCCATTGTCATTTGTTTCTAGGTATTTTTTAATTTCCTCTTTGATTTCTTCAGTGATCACTTCGTTATTAAGTAGTGTATTGTTTAGCCTCCATGTGTTTGTATTTTTTACAGCTCTTTTCCTGTAATTGATATCTAGTCTCATAGCATTGTGGTCGGAAAAGATACTTGATACAATTTCAATTTTCTTAAATTTACCAAGGCTTGATTTGTGACCCAAGATATGATCTATCCTGGAGAATGTTCCATGAGCACTTGAGAAAAATGTGTATTCTGTTGTTTTTGGATGGAATGTCCTATAAATATCAATTAAGTCCATCTTGTTTAATGTATCATTTAAAGCTTGTGTTTCCTTATTTATTTTCATTTTGGATGATCTGTCCATTGGTGAAAGTGGGGTGTTAAAGTCCCCTACTATGAGTGTGTTACTGTCGATTTCTCCTTTTATGGCTGTTAGTATTTGCCTTATGTATTGAGGTGCTCCTATGTTTGGTGCATAAATATTTACAATTGTTATATCTTCTTCTTGGATCGATCCCTTGATCATTATGTAGTGTCCTTCTTTGTCTCTTCTAGTAGTCCTTATTTTAAAGTCTATTTTGTCTGATATGAGAATTGCTACTCCAGCTTTCTTTTGGTTTCCATTTGCATGGAATATCTTTTTCCATCCCCTTACTTTCAGTCTGTATGTGTCTCTAGGTCTGAAGTGGGTCTCTTGTAGACAGCATATAGATGGGTCTTGTTTTTGTATCCATTCAGCCACTCTGTGTCTTTTGGTGGGAGCATTTAGTCCATTTACATTTAAGGTAATTATCGATATGTATGTTCCTATTCCCATTTTCTTAATTGTTTTGGGTTCATTATTGTAGGTCTTTTACTTCTGTTGTGTTTCTTGCCTAGAGAAGTTCCTTTAGCATTTGTTGTAAAGCTGGTTTGGTGGTGCTGAACTCTCTCAGCTTTTGCTTGTCTGTAAACGTTTTAATTTCTCCATCAAATCTGAATGAGATCCTTGCTGGGTAGAGTAATCTTGGTTGCAGGTTTTTCTCCTTCATCACTTTAAGTATGTCCTGCCACTCCCTTCTGGCTTGTAGAGTTTCTGCTGAGAGATCAGCTGTTATCCTGATGGGGATTCCCTTGTGTGTTATTTGTTGTTTTTGCCTTGCTGCTTTTAATATGATTTCTTTGTGTTTAATTTTTGACAGTTTGATTAATATGTGTCTTGGCGTATTTCTCCTTGGATTTATTCTGTATGGGACTCTCTGTGCCTCCTGGACTTGATTAACTATTTCCTTTCCCATATTAGGGAAGTTTTCAACTATAATCTCTTCAAATATTTTCTCAGTCCCTTTCTTTTTCTCTTCTTCTTCTGGAACCCCTATAATTCGAATGTTGGTGCGTTTAATGTTGTCCCAGAGGTCTCTGAGACTGTCCTCTGTTCTTTTCATTCTTTTTTCTTTATTTTGCTCTGCAGCAGTTATTTCCACTATTTTATCTTCCACCTCACTTATCCGTTCTTCTGCCTCAGTTATTCTGCTATTGATCCCATCTAGAGTATTTTTTATTTCATGTATTGTGTTTTTAATCGATGCTTGATTCATCTTTAGTTCTTCTAGGTCCTTGTTAACTGTTTCTTGCATTTTGTCTATTCTATTTCCAAGATTTTGGATCTGGGAAATAGAATCTTGGATCATCTTTACCATCATTATTCTGAATTCTTTTTCAGGTAGACTGCCTATTACCTCTTCGTTTGTTAGGTCTGGTGGGTTTTTATCTTGCTCCTTCTCCTGCTGTGTGTTTTTCTGTCTTCTCATTTTGCTTATGTTACTGTGTTTGGGGTCTCCTTTTTGCAGGCTGCAGGTTCGTAGTTCCTGTTGTTTTTGGTGTCTGTCCCCAGTGGCTAAGGTTGGTTTAGTGGGTTGTGTAGGCTTCCTGGTGGAGGGGACTAGTGCCTGTGTTCTGGTGGATGAGGCTGGATCTTGTCTTTCTGGTGGGCAGGTCCACGTCTGGTGGTGTGTTTTGGGGTGTCTGTGGACTTTTTATGATTTTAGGCCACCTCTCTGCTAATGGGTGGCGTTGTGTTCCTGTCTTGCTAGTTGTTTGGCTCAGGGTGTCCAGCACTGTAGCCTGCTGGTCGTTGAGTGAAGCTGGGTGCTGGTGTTGAGATGGAGATCTCTGGAAGATTTTCGCCGTTTGATATTATGTGGAGCTGGGAGGTCTCTTGTGGACCAGTGTCCTGAAGTTGGCTCTCCCACCTCAGAGGCACAGCACTGACTCCGGGCTCCTCAATTTGGGATGATGTGTTGTCTATTCATGTATTCCGCAGATGCAGGGTACATCAAGTTGATTGTGGAGCTTTAATCCGCTGCTTCTGAGGCTGCTGGGAGAGGTTTCCCTTTCTCTTCTTTGTTCTCACAGCTCCTGGGTCTCAGCTTTGGATTTGGCCCCGCCTCTGCGTGTAGGTCGCCGGAGGGCGTCTGTTCTTCGCTCAGATAGGACAGGGTTAAAGGAGCAGCCTCTTCGGGGACTCTGGCTCACTCAGGCCGGGAGGGAGGGAGGGGCGCGGAGTGCGGGGCAAGCCTGCAGCGGCAGAGGTCGGCGTGACGTTGCACCAGCCCGAGGCGCGCCGTGCGTTCTCCCAGGGAAGCCGCCCCTAGATCCCGGGACCCCGGCAGTGGCGGGCTGCACAGGCTCCCGGAAGGGCGGTGTGGACAGTGACCTGCGCTCGCACACAGGCTTCTTGGCGGCGGCAGCAGCAGGCCCAGCGTCCCACGCCTGTCACTGGGCTCCGCGCTTTCAATCGCGACTCGCGCCCGTCCGTGGAGCCCCTTTAAGCAGCGCTCTTAATCCCCTCTCCTAGCGCACCAGGAAACCAAGAGGGAAGAAAAAGTCTCTTGCCTCTTCGGCAGCTCCAGAGTTTTCCCGGACTCCCTCCCGGCTAGCTGTGGCACATTAGCCCCCTTCAGGCTGAGTTCTCGCCACCAGCCCCAGTCCTCTCCCTGCGCTCTGACCGAAGCCCGAGCCTCAGCTTCCAGCGCTGCACGCCCCGGCGGGCGAGCAGACAAGCCTTTCGGGCTGGTGAGTGCCGCTCGGCACCGATCCTCTGTGTGCGGATCTCTCCGTTTTGCCCTACCCAGGTATGTGGGGAGTTTCTTGCCTTTTGGGAGGTCTGGGGTCTTCTGCCAGCGTTCAGTAGGTGTTCTGTAGGAGTTGTTCCACGTGTAGCTGTATTTCTGGTGTATCCGTGGGGAGGAAGGTGATCTCCGCGTCTTACTCTTCCGCCATCTTACCCGGAAGTCCCCCGTCCTTTTACTTTTGACTTTTCTATATTCTTTTAAATATTTTTTACATATATATTTATTGCACTGTGGCCAGAGAATCAATGATATTGATTTTTGAAGTTTTTTTGAGACTTGCTGTGTGAGCTAGCTCATGGTCAGTTTTTGTTTAAAATTGAAGTATAGTTGATTTATAATACTATATTAGTTTCAGATGTATAGCATAGTGATTGACTGATTGACTTTTCTATATTCTTTTGTCTTAGAAATATATTTGTCAATAGCATTTAGTTGGATTTTTTTAAATTCAAGATGGCAGTCTTTGTCTTTCAACTGTACACTTACTCTGTTTACATTTATTATAATTCATAATATGTTTAGATTTATATCTCCCATCTTATTTTATGCTATTTGTCCCATCTGTTCTGTTTCTATTTCTCTCATTGTTTGCCTTCTTTTGGATTGATTGGGTATTTTCTTTCTCATTCAATTTCCCCCTCATTACTAGTGGGAAGATAAAAAAATAAAAGCAGAGGTTTTGTTTTTTTTTAATTTTTTGATAATGTTATCTAATAATTACAAAGTGCATGCTTAGGTTATCAATGTCTAAAATTCATATCAATGTCTAGATATCATATCTGTTTCCAGTATAGCACAAAGACCTTAGAATATTTTAACCCCATTCACTCCCTTGTATGTTGTTGTCATGCATTTTAATTTTTGTTACTTTTAGACCCTAGAAGATATTTTATTTTAATTGTCTTATTCTGCACTCTTCATTTCCTCTTACATCTCAGGTCATCCATTTGGGATCTCTTTCTTTCTGCCTGAGTTATTTCCTTTAGAACTTCCTTTACTGAGAGTCTGCTGGTGGCAAACAACCACTTTTACCTGATGGAGAATGTCTTTATTTCACCCTCATTCATGGAAGATATTTTCTCTGACTTTAGAATTCTGGGATAATAGTTCTTTTCTTTCAGCACATGGAAGATTTTAGTCAAGATGTCCTTCCACTGACTTCTGGCTTCCATCATTTTTATGAAGTCTGCTGTCAGACTTACCATTGCTTCCTTGAAGCTAATCTGTGTTTGTTTCTCTGTTTTTAAGTTCTTAGTATTTATCTAGGTGTGAATTTATTCTAGATTCTTTGGACTTTTTAAATCTGTAGATTATTATATTTTATCAGTTATGAAAAATTCTCATTGTCTCTAAATATTGATTTGCTTCATTCTTTGTTTTCCTCTGAGACTTTGGTAAGCAGTATTTTAGACTTTCTCACTCTATTCCCCATGTCTTTAAACCACTACTTGATTTTTTTCTACCTGTTTGTTTGTCTCTATACTGCATTCTGGATAATTTCAGTAAATCTACCTTTCAGTTCACTTATTCCCTCTTCAGCTGGGTCTAATCTGTTGCTAAACCTCTCCATAAGGTTTTCAATTTTAGTATCATCCTCATTTTTTGGAATTTTAGGTTTGGTTTGGTTTGGTTTTTTCTAATCTGCTTGGCATTCTTTATAATTTATTGTGCCCTGCATATATTTTGAAACAGTCTCTAATTTTTTTAGGCTTGTTAAATATAGTGGTTTTATATATCACTTTTTATAATTCTAGTATCTAAAGCCCTTAGAGGTCTGTTTCTGCCATCTGTTGTTTTGATGAATTTTGCTCCTGCTATGTAGTTTCTTTTTGTATTTAGTTACTTTTCTACTGTGAGCTGCTCATTTTCCTGGAGATTTTTTTGATGGAAATTCTTTGAATTCTAACAAAGGCAGCTTCCTCCAGAGGGAATTGGCACTTGCATCCATTAAGATCACTCTAAATTAAATTCTCAGCTTAAAAGTTTTGTGAGTTCTGAGCAGATCCCCTTGAGGACTGGCTCACAGGTCCAATTCTCAGCAGTAGTATTTTCTGCCCTCTGATCACAACAGTGGTTTAAGGCAGTAGATTTTCTTTGCAGTCCTCAGGGGGGACTCCTTCAGTGCAGGAGTACATGTGTGTTATTTCCAATTTACCCTTAATTCCCCTGCACCGAGGAGGAAGTCTTTTGGCTCTTCCACTAGACTCCTCAAGTTGGGCAGGTGAGAGCCCTGCCTCCTGTTCACCACCTGGGCCTTAAGGCCCAGAAAACCAAGACTCAGGTTCACTTGGTGTGGCAAAGTGCCCCCTCCCCACCATTCCCTGACCCCATCAAGTCATTTGCTCTCTGAATATCTGGATTACTCAGTTCCTGGCCTGAGTATTCCTTACTCTCTTGCAAGTTCATTAACGCCTTCAAAGCATTTTTAATATTTCACTCAATTTTTTTTTTTTTTTTTTTTTTTTGCGGTACGCGGGCCTCTCACTGCTGTGGCCTCTCCCGCTGCGGAGCACAGGCTCCAGATGCGCAGCCCCAGCGGCCACGGCTCACAGGCCCAGCCGCTCTGCGGCACGTGGGATCCTCCCAGACCAGGGCACGAACCCACGTCCTCTGCATCGGCAGGCAGACCCCCCAATCACCGCGCCACCAGGGAAGCCCCTTCACTCAATATTGTTAGTAGTTTTCAGTGGGAAGGTCAACCCAGGTACCTAGCCTGCCTGCCTTGTTATCCAAAATAGAATTCTTTTAGGTCTTTTTTCCTATGTAGTCTGTCTCTTCCATTTGACTAAGAGTTTCTGAAGTTAGAAACTTCTTTTACTTTTTTTAAACAAAAATTAAGACCTTATTTTTTTTAAGAGCAGTTTTAGGTTCACTGAAAAATTGAGTGGAAAGTACAGAGTTTCCATATACCTGCCCTGCCCCCAAACATGCGTAGCCTCCCCTAATGGATGAACCTACTGACACATCCATCACAATCACCAAAGTCCATAGTTTACGTTACAGTTCACTTGTGGTGGTATACATTCTGTGGGTTTGGACAAATGTATACATCAGACAGAATATTTTCACCAACTTAAAAATCCTCTGTGCTCTACCTGTTCATCCCACCCCACCCCTACTCACTCCCCACCCCCACCCCCCCAACTCTTGGCAACCACTGATCTTTTTACAGTCTCCGTAGTTTTACCTTTTCCAGATGTCATCTAGTTGGAATCATATAGTTTGTAGTCTTTTCAGACTGGCTTCTTTCACTTAGTAATATTCAATTAAGTTTCCTCCACGTCTCTTCGTGGCTTGATAGCTCATTTCTTTTTACTGCTCAGTAATATTCCACTGTTTGGATGCATCACAGTTTATGTATCCATTCACCTACTGAAGGTCATCCTGGTTGCTTCCAAGTTTTGGTAATTATGAGTAAAGCTGCTACAAACATCCATGTGCAGGTTTTTGTGTGGACTTAAGTTTTCAACTCCCTTGGGTGAAAACCAAGGAGCTCCATAGTTGAATCATATGGTAATAGTATGTTTAGTTTTGTAAGAAACTACCAAGCTATTTTCCAAAGTGGCTGTATCACTCTGCATTCCCACCAGCAGTGAATGAGAGTTCCTGTTGCTCTGCATCCTCATCAGTATTTGGTGTTGTCAGTGTTCTGGATTTCGGCCATTCTCATAGGTATGTAGTGGTATTTCATTGTTTTAATTTGCATTTCCCTGTTGACATAGGATGTGGAGCATCTTTTCATATGCTTATTGACCATCTAAACATCTTCTCTCATAAGGTTTCTGTTAAGGTCTTAGGCCCATTTTTTAGCTGGATTGTTTGTTTTCTTATTGTTGAGTTTTAGGAGTATATTTATATGTTTTAGATAACTGTCCTTTATCAGATATGTCTTTTGCAAATATTTTCTCCCAGTCTGTGGCTTATCTTCTCATTTTCTTGACAATGTCTTTTGCAGAGTAGACGTTTTTGTTTGTTTGTTTGTTTTTGTTATGTTGGGTCTTCGTTGCTGCGCGCGGGCTTTCTCCAGTTGCGGCGAGTGGGGGCTACTCTTCTTTGTGTTGCACGAGCTACTCACTGCCGTGGCTTCTCTTGTTGCGGAGCACGGGCGCTAGAGCCCGCAGGCTTCAGTAGTTGCAGTGTGTGGGCTCAGTAGTTGTGGCTCATAAGCTTAGTTGCTCTGCAGCATGTGGGATCTTCCCGGACCAGGGCTCGAAGCCATGTCCCCTGCATTGGCAGGCTGGTTCTTAACCACTGCGCCACCAGGGAAGTCCCAGAGTAGAACTTTTTAATTTTAATGAAGCCCAGCTTATCAATTATTTCTTTCATGGATTGTGCCTTTGGTGTTGTATCTAGAGTTATCACCATACTCAAGGTCATCCAGGTTTTCTCCTTTGTGATCTTCTAGGAGTTTTATAGTTTTGCATTTTACATTTAAGTCTTTGATTCATTCACCTTTTACTTTTTTAAAAATATAATTCATTTTTAAAATGTTTATTCATTTTATTTATTTATTTTTGGTTGTTCCAGGTCTTAGTTGTGGCTGGTGGGCTCCTTAGTTGCAGCCAGCGGGCTCCTTAGTTGTGGCATGGGAACTCTTAGTTGTAGCATGCATGTGGGATCTAGTTCCCTGACCAGGGATCTAACCCACGTACCCTGCATTAGGAGGTGAACTCTTAACCACTGCACCACCAGGGAAGTCCCCACCTTTTTGATCCTCATACATTTTCACATGAAGTATAGTTGTCTTTGATGATGAGTGTATTTTTGCTTTTTCTACTTCTCACTACTTTCTGATTTTTCTATAATGAACAAGTATATCATAAAATACGAATTTTCATAGAAAATTAATACATTATGAAATACTGTCATCTCTGGCATTGATGTTTTTAAACTCCTTTGATTACTCAGCTCTCTTTGGTGCCCCTTGAGGCATCTTTCAAAGGATTTGTCTACTCTAGAGGATGTAGATGCACTTAGAAGAAAATGTAGAACTCAAGACTCACGTGGGAGCCACAGTTATTCAGTTTAAGTTTCTTTGTGCCCCATTTCCCTTTTCTTTTGTATATAATGGGGAGTTGCCAGCATCACTCTGCTAAGCCTAGCTTCTGCCCAGGTACCTAGGACGTGACTGCATGGGCACACTCCATGGGAAGGCTTCTTCTTTACCAGCTGGGTTTAGTCCCATTTCAAACCCCCATCCCAGGTATAATACCATAGATGCTCTTAGTCTGTTGAAATCCATCTGGAGGAGGTGTTTCCTCTCCTGTGTTTAGATAGAGAGACAAAAGGAAGGAGAAGATAGCCCATGGTCAGACTGTGATTACTAAGGATGGGAGACTTAAGGTTCTTAAATGAGAAGCATCGTCCAGAATTTACCCAAAGGATGTTTGTACACAAGATGATACTGTAAGAATGTTCATCGAAACATGGTTACCATAGAAAAACTTGTCTACAACTAAAACATACAACAGTAGGGAGCTGGTCTGATAAATTACAGTACAGACTTATAATGTACTGGGTAGTCATGAAAAATAATGATACAAAAGAAAATTTAAGAAGATGGGGAAAATTGCAGTATATTAATTGAAAAAAACCATATTGATCCCATTTTATCTTTTAAAATAAAGGTGGAGCACAGAGGATTTCTAGGGCAGTGAAACTACTCTGTATGACACTATAATGGTAAATCCATGTCATTATACATTTGTCAAAACCCATAGGATGTACAGCACCAAGAGTGAACCCTAATGTAAACTTTACTTTGGGTGATAATGATGTGTCAGGTTCATCAATTATAACAAATGTCCCACTCTGGTGAGGGATGTTAACAGTGGAAGAGGCTGTGTATGTGTGGGGACAGGGGGGACATGGGGAATCTCTGTACTTTCTGTTCCATTTTGCTGTGACCCTAAAACTCCCCTAAAAAATTAAGTCTGTTTAAATTGAAAAAATAACATTGTGAGCCCCAAAATGTTAGCCATGATTATATCTGGTGGTTAGGTTAAGGGTGATTTGTTTGCATATATACTTTTTTACATTTTCCAAATGTTCTTTCTAATTTTGTTTTACAATGTATATCAACATTTTATTACAATTTTTCCAAATTTTTATTGTGGTAAAATACACATAACATGAAATGTACTACCTTAACCATTTCTTTTTTTTTTTTTTTTTTTTGGTACACGGGCCTCTCACTGTTGTGGCCTCTCCCACTGCGGAGCACAGGCTCTGGGCGCGCAGGCTCAGCGGCCATGGCTCATGGGCCCAGCCGCTCTGCGGCATGTGGGATCTTCCCAGACCGGGGCACGAACCCGTGTCCCCTGCATCGGCAGGCGGACTCTCAACCACTGCGCCACCAGGGAAGCCCCCTTAACCATTTCTTAAGTGTACAGTTGAGTGGTATTAAGTACGTTCATATTGTTGTATAATCATCGCACCATCCATGTCTGAAACTTTTCATCTTGTAAAACTGGAAATCTATATCCATTAAACAATAACTCCCCATCCCCCTCCCCACCTCCAGCCCCTAGAAACCACCATTTTACTTTCTGTCTCAAGATTTTTTACTAATCTAAGTACCTCATATAAATTGAATCATGCACGATTTGTCCTTTTGTGACTGGATTATTTCACTTAACATAATGTACTCAAGATTCATTCATGTTGTAGTACATGTCAGAATTTCCTTTTAAGACTGAATAATATTCTGTTGTATGGGTATATCACATTCTGTTTATTCATTCATCTGTCGATGGACACTTTGGTTGCCTCCATGTTTTAGCTATTGTAAATAATGCTTCTATGAACATGGGTGTGCAAATATTTTCAAGATCCTTCTTTCAATTCATTTGAGTATATACTGAGAGGTGGAATTTCAGGATCATATGGTAATTCTATTTGTAATTTTTTGAGGAGCTGCCATACTGTTTTCCACAGTTGCTGTACCATTTTACATCCCCACTAACAGTGTCCAAGGGTACCAATTACTCCACATCCTCCCCAGCACTTTTTTTTTTTTTGATATTAGCTTTCCTAATAGATGTGAGATGGTATTTCATTGTAGTTCTTTTTTTAAAATTTTTGTTGGAGTATAGTTGCTTTACAGTATTGTGTTAGTTTCTACTGTACAGTAAAGTGAATCAGCAATATGTATACATACATCCCCTCTTTTTTGGATTTCCTTCCCACTTAGGTCACCACAGAACATTGAGTGGAGTTCCCTGTGCTATATAGTAGGTTCTCATTAGTTATCTATTTTATACATAGTATCAATAGTGTATATATGATTATGTCTGGTGGTTAGGTTAAGGGTGATTTGTTTGCATATGTACTTTTTTACGTTTTCCAAATTTTCAACAGCGGATGTATGTTATTTTCATACTCACAAAAAATATATATTCTTTCAAAAAGAAATCCTGGCTGTAGATCTTTCAACCCACTGTTCTTCATGTTGACACCCTGATTTCTTTCCTCATCCTGAAAGGGCCACCTGAGTGAGGGGTATGGGCAGCTTTGCAGCATCTACCTCAAACTGCTGAGAACGAAGATGGAGTACCACACCAAAGTGAGTCTTTGTGACAATTCTGCTGCCACTGTCAGCCATGCACTCCCCCCGCCCCCGCTTCTCCCACCTCCTCGCCCTGTCCCCTCACATCTGGCTGGGCTTAATTGTCAGGTTTTCCAGGTAATGAGATAGCCTGGCTTCTCAGCGAGTGTTCACACTATATCCCAGCTATGTAAGAGGAAACATTTTATAGAGTGACTGCAGTCAGGCACCTGGGATGTGACAAGGGGCCTGGGATTTTGGCCCAGGTCTTCTGCACCTTTTGTTCCCCATTTTGCAAATAGAAAGAGGAACCCGATCCACCAGGTGGCCTTATAAAAATACTTCAGAAGCACTGACTTGACTGTTAATAGGAACAACGCCTTTCATTTATATAGTAAGTTTCCACACAGGACCTTCTAATCAAGATATGACTTTAGCTGATATTTCTTTTTTTTATATTTAAGATTTTTTAATATTTATTTTATTTATTATTATTTATTTTTGGCCGCATTGGGTCTTCTTTGCTGCACGCGGGCTTTCTCTAATTGTGGCGAGCGGGGGCTACTCTTCGTTGCGGTGCTCATTGCGGTGGCTTCTCTTGTTGCGGAGCACAGGCTCTAGGCGCGTGGGCTTCAGTAGTTGTGGCGTGTGGGCTCTAGAGCGCAGGCCCAGTAGTTATGGCGCGCAGGCTTAGTTGCTCTGTGACACATGGTATCTTCCCGGGCCAGGGCTTGAACCCGTGTCCCCTGCATTGGCAGGTGGATTTTTAACCCCTGCACCACCAGGGAAGCCCTAGCTGGTATTTCTTACACACTTAATGCATGTAAAACTGTGTGCCAAGTGGCATATAAGAATAAGAAAAAAGGGTCTACTCTTAAGGCGTTTACAGATCTGTCGGAGAGAGAAGCTTATACACTTGCAGTAGCTGTGTAATGGTGCTGGGCAGGTATGTGTGCCTGCAGAAAAGTGCCAGGGATGTTTTGAAATGATGGAGGGATATGGCATCCTAAAGGGCAGAATGAAGGAATTGGGTCTTGAGGTGGTCCTTGAAGGGTGGGTATGAGACACATAGGAGGTAAGGAAGAATGGCATGCCAGGTGGGAGGGAAAATGGCCAGAAT
Source organism: Mesoplodon mirus (assembly GCF_964341445.2). Classification (NCBI taxonomy): domain Eukaryota; kingdom Metazoa; phylum Chordata; class Mammalia; order Artiodactyla; family Ziphiidae; genus Mesoplodon; species Mesoplodon mirus. The sequence goes on from NC_138991.1 coordinate 36,224,730, forward strand.
TAGGGAGCTGGTGGTGGAAATGGAGAAGGGGACCAGGTCATCATAATGTCCAGACTGAGTGAGGAAGTAAATGTGACCAGAAGGATAAAGGCACCGGCCTGAGTCTCTGAGGCAGATGAGCAGGGGTGGTGGGCCTGAGGGCAGGAAGGGGCTGCAAGGGCAGAGCTCCGGGTGTTACAGCCAGAGAGGGAGGTGCCGGAGTGGAGGATTTCTGTCTTCAGAGCCTGAAGAACTCACACTGGCATTTAGAGCCCCCTTGGTGGACTGGCCACCCATCTCTCTGTGCTCCCCTCCACCTGCCCCGCTGCCCTGTGTTCCACCCGCTCCAGACAGACCACACCGAGGAAGAGAGTGGGATACAGATACTCAACAGCTGATGGTCCCACATAATTTCCCCTGAGCGTGCAGGTGCTTGATGTAATATTTTCCAGCCTTCAAGTTTATTTGACTGATTATGTTTTGCTAAAGTTAATATGAGAATGGGTTTGCCTGCCCTGAGCTCACAATAGCCACTTCAGGAAATGGCCAGAGGGCAGCGGGAAGCCTGGATAGTATTCAGAACATATTGGAAATAAGCAAAGGCTGCACTGCCTGCATGGTGTGGGTGTCAAGTTGAAGACCGACCACTCTCACACACCCGGTGTCATTGCACCACAGAGAAGATGTCCGTGGCACAGGCTGTGAGCGAGGGGTCCTCCCCTGGGTCCCAGGGTTGGGATGAAGCCTTCCCCTATGATGATGGGTGGTGGGTGTTCTTTGCCGTGAACCAATCACAGGACCTGTGTGTGCGTGTGTGAGGCTGTGAGCGCTGCCACACCTCCCCAGGGAGCATGCAGGCACCTGCACCAAGCAGAAGCCACCTGCTGCAGCCCGAGCTCAGCGGGGCTGGCTTGCTTGATGTCGGCTTAGTTGGTCTGTGTAGAGAGCTCTTGAGGTGCCCTGTTCTGACTTCCTCTGCCTCCCTTCCAGAATCCTAGGTTCCCAGGCAACCTTCAGATGAGTGACCGGCAGCTGGACGAGGCCGGAGAGAGTGATGTTAACAACTTGTAAGTGGCTGTCCTCACGTTCTGGACTCTATGAGAGAGAAAGCTTGGGTAGATGCCGTCACTTCCGGTTAGGGTCACAGAGGGCCTGAGGGCAAGGGCAGTGGCTGGGGTGGGGACTAAAGCCCCTGAGTGACTTGACCTTGGAGCCACGTACTCCTGGCGCCTCCTCAAGGACCCTTCCAGGACGTCCCCCACTCCAGGCCTCCCTTCTCTGTGCCCCTCTGCCCTCTTTCTTTGCTGCGGTCACTGTTGAATTCGCCCTGCTTGAACTTCCAATGGCCTTAATACTCACTTAGGTCGGGGCTAAGAATTGAAGCTGGTGTGTGTGTGTGTGTGTGTGCGCGCGCACACGTGTACATTGGCGGCAGTACAGGGCTTGGGGGCAGGGACAGGTGGAGCGCTGGCCTCGGGCTGTGGAGTATAAGCTCTCTTTCCTCTTGGGTCCAGTTTCCAGCTGACAGTGGAAATGTTCGACTACCTGGAGTGTGAACTTAACCTCTTCCAAACTGGTGAGTCTATCCCTACCGTCTGGCCCAGGCTTTCCTGGGCATCACCTAACCCCCAGCCTGGTTCCCTGCTTGGACCAGCTGGCCTAGCCCCCGTCTCCATACAAGTTGTACAGCTCAGGGCCAGGGAGATGGAGCTGCCCACACTGTGTCTGTTCTCTTGGCCCTGGTGCAGGGAGGGGCTGAAGCCCAAGGGCATTTTCATGTGAGCGGAAAGACTGCAATCCCCACCCTGCTGGCCTCCCCGCTAAGCCCAGGCCTCCAAGAGTCCAAAGGCAGTTCCGACCTCTGACAGACCCTAGACTGTGGCCCCAGCACTGGCTGGTCCTTTGGCCCAGGCCTGTGTGCTGCTCAGCTGGGCTGGCCCTCAGGGTGTATTTCTGCCCAGGTGGCCTGTGCAGTCACCCTTTCTGCCCCTGCATCCCATGATACCTGGCTCTGTTTCCATATGCACTGATCACTTGGGTTATTAGCAATAGACACTGAGCTCCTCCTCAAAAATCAGGAACCATGCCTGCTCACCTCTGTTCTAGCCCCATGCCTGGCATGTAGCAAGTGCTCAACAACCAAGTTTAGAATGCTTGCCTTCTGCGTGAACAGCAGTGAAGAAACAACAGGTGGACAGAGTTCATAAAATGTTGTCAACGGGTTTCCCTGGTGGTGCAGTGGTTAAGAATCTGCCTGCCAATGCAGGGGACACGGGTTCGAGCCCTGGTCCAGGAAGATCCCACATGCCGCAGAGCAACTAAGCCCAGGCGCCACAACTACTGAGCCTGCGCTCTAGAGCCAGTGAGCCGCAACTACTGAGCCTGTGCTCTAGAGCCTGCGAGCCACAACTACTGAAGCCCGCGTGCCTAGAGCCTGTGCTCTGCAACAAAAGAAGCCACTGCAATGAAAAGCCTGTGCACCGCAATGAAGAGTAGCCCCCATGCGCAGCAACAAAGACCCAACTCAGCCAAAAATAAATAGATAAATAAATAAATTTATTTAAAAAAAATACTGTCAACATCCAGCTGAATGCTCTGGAATTATCTGGGGAGAATTAGCTAGAGTTTTCTAGAGAGAGCTCCCCCAAGTCTTCGCACAAACTCTTCCATGGATAAATGGCGGTGGTTTTCTCATCCCCCAGAGAGCAGTGATTTGGAATCAAGAGCGTCCTCTACACGTTTCCCCCCCCCGCTCCCCATCCTCAGTCACCTCTTGTGAGCCACAGAAATCGAGAGAGCTGGTATTAGAAGTCTGTCCAGCTTCTGAGTCCTAGTCTGTGACCCTGTGAGATTGGGACCAGAACCTTTGGAAGGAGGCCGTGCATTTTCAACTGTGGGAAACGTGGGCCAATTACAATTAACATTTATTTGGTGCACTTGCAGTGATGGTCCCTGGACCAGCAGCATCGACATCACCTGAGAACGTATTACAAATGCACATTCTCGGGTCCCACCCCAGACCTTCTGAATTAGAATCTCTGCAGGTGGGGCCCAGCCATCTGTTTTAACAAACTCCCCAAGTCTGCAGTCCAACAGGGTAGCCACTGGCCAGGTGTGACTATTTAAATTAATTACGGTTAAGTAACATTCAAAAGTCAGGGCCTCAGTTGCACTCACCACATTGCAGGCACTCAGCAGCCACCCATGGCTAGCATATTGGACACACGTACAGAGCCCTTCCATCATCACAGAATTCTACTGGAGTGATCCTATGGGGGGATTCTGATGCATGCTACAGTTTGAGAAGCACTGAGCTAGAAAATAGTTTTCAACCCTGGCTGCATATTAGAATCACCTGGGGGGCTTTTGAAACCCACTAATGCCCCAACCCTACCCCAGACCAATTAAAAAAGAAGGGGGCATGGAGGAGTTGCAGGCAGACATTAGTAGTTTTCAAATTTCCCCAGGTGATTTTAATCAGTCTTAAAGCAAATGGGAAGGACCACTGCACTGTTACCATGAACTTTATAGGACATTCTCATTTAATCCTTACGAGACCTCCTTACAAGACCCTTAAGAGGTATGTGCTATTAGAACCATCTGCATCTTACAGAAAAGCATCTGGAGGCACAGAGAGGTTGAGTAACTTGCCCACGGTCACACAGCTCTAGATGTTACTAGATGCCAAGGGGCATTCCTGGAAAGTGGCAGGCAGGCCGGGAGATGGAGCAGCCTGGGATTCCTTGCCAGCATGGAGCCTAAGGAAGCCAGGAGATTTGGGGATGGCCACCTCGCAGTGACAGCTGCTTTTAATTTGTGTCAAGAAAAGCTGCCTTTTAATTAGAACCGTTTGGGCTTTTTTTCTTTCTTTCTTTCACTTGCCAGACTAAACCTGTTAACAGGGACTAGTACAGCCAGGGAAGGCCGAACACAGTGGCTCTGGGCTTTCCTCCGGGGCAGTCCCACTCGCTGAGGGACTGCAGGGAAAGTCTTTTGGTGCCGGCCACGTGCAGGGTCTCCGGAGGCGGTGGGCAGCCTCTGCAGGGAGGAAATCAGCCCTGGCCAGTGGTGTGCACTCAGGGTCCACGGCCAGGCATCTAGTTGCTTGGTTTAGGAGCGAGGGGCAAGGGGCAGGGGGTTAACGTGGAGGGGTCTGTGGGAGCAGCTTGCTCTCTGGAGCCCGGGAGAGTGGAGAGCAGTACTTCCGTTGACCGGCTCCCCCAAGGACCTCCGTCAGCCTTGATCCTGATGGCTCGTCCTCTTCCTGGCTCCTTGCCCTGGGTCCTCGCAGCCTCTCCTCCAATTGTCCACCAGGGTTCCTGCATTTCCCCCCTTGTGGTGTTCCAAGAACCCTGTGACAAGCCAGCAGGAAGCCAAGGCTGAATTATTTCCTCCTTCATGTTCTGATCAATGTTTGATAGTTTCCCCACATGTTTTCTATTGCACCACCAGATTGGGTGCTTCTCAGGGTCAAGACCACCATGAGACCAAGTTCATGCCTGAGACAGAGGGCTGGATTGGCTGTCCAAAGCCCCTTTCGATCCTGAAATACTGATTCCCCATAAAACGGAGGGCTTCCCTTGAACAAGAGCCCACCTCCCCATTAAATCAGAAACCTTAAAAGGGGACGTGTTGGGCTTCCCTGGTGGCGCAGTGGTTGAGAGTCCACCCGCCGATGCAGGGGACACGGGTTTGTGCCCCCATCCGGGAGGATCCCACATGCCGCGGAGCGGCTAGGCCTGTGAGCCATGGCCGCTAAGCCTGCGCGTCCAGAGCCTGTGCTCTGCAACGGGAGAGGCCACAACAGTGAGAGGCCCGCGTACGGCAAACAAAAAAAGGGGATGTGTTCTTCCTGCCCATATGGGAGGGAGGTGGGGGAGGAACCATGAAGCTCCTCAGACCGGAAGGAGGCATTCGGGATGCTCCCCCAGTAAATCCCTTTCCTCGGCTCCCACCGGGCTGTGCACAGAGTAGAGCAAGTTCATTTCACCTGTTTGTGACACACAGAGCATCTTGGCTGCCAGGGCCACAGGCTCCTGGTCTAGCCGTCGCTGGCCACAGGGGCTCTGGCTTTTAACTCACCATCTCTCGGCAAAACCGCTTCTTGGCTTTGTGACCACCTTCAAGTTACTTACTCCCCTGTATGATGGGGATACTCTTAGCTACCCCATAGGAGTGTTGAAAGGGTTAAACGCATTACATGAGACCATGATTGCACAGAATAGGTCCTCGTGTGTTGGACTCCTGCCTTCTCCCGTCTGAGAAGGTCGCCTCTAATTTGCTAGCTCTGCTGCCTCTCCCCTTTCTGTCCCCTAGTGTTCAACTCCCTGGACATGTCCCGTTCCGTGTCAGTGACGACAGCCGGGCAGTGCCGCCTAGCCCCGCTGATCCAGGTCATCTTGGACTGCAGCCACCTCTATGATTACACTGTCAAACTTCTCTTCAAACTCCACTCCTGTGAGTATACGGGGCTTGATCTCTGGAAACTTCTGGCCGGAAGGAGGTTCACAGCCTGAGGCTGTCCCTGGAGGGAAGCAGCTCCCCCCGGTGCCCTTGGCTTTCTGCTCCTGATCCAGAAGGCCCTGGAGCTCCCGACTGTCTTGGGAATAGAAGAGCAGGGCCAAGCCTTGCTGTGCTCAGGGAAGCACCTGGCCTGCCAGAGCAGTGACTCAGGATGGTCCTCACCCTCCACCTCCAGCTTTACCACGTCTCCATCCATATGTGTCATGTACTCTCCAGACCACACAGATGAGAACAGACCTGACCTAGACCCACAGGCGCAAAGGCAGCAGTTTCCAAAGAGTCCATCAACGCAGTCTCTTTGTACAAATGGGTTTTTGTGGAGAAATGTAAAATATAAAACAGGGCTGCTCAAATAAATGGAAGGCCATAACTTCCCTAGCCACAAATCCTTGGGATAGTTTCACGGAATGTATTTTAGAAACTACTGGTCTTGTGGAAGTTCTTATCCGTTTATGTGCTTCTTATTTAAAATGATGTGTGTGGGTGCTGCTTCCTCAGGGTCTGCATTGTTAAACCATATCCCAGATGAATCTTTGTGGGTGGTCCCTGGGTCACACTGAGGTGGCCATCGTGAAGGGTATACACATTCAGAGTGCACGGATGATGGAAAACCGAGAAAAATCAAGACTCAAGTGGATATTAGCAAGGTTTTATTGCAGAAGTCTAGGACAAGGGGTACTCTGGAACAGGTCACTGACAAGGAGTAGATCTAGTTATTTGGACCAGAACAAGGGAAGCGGCATCACTGTCATTAATCTAGGAGGGTTTCATGGGAGGGAGGTTGGAATTCTATGTTCAAGGGTTAGAAGGGTTTTGGAGCAGGGGGGCGTGTCTGAAGGAAGCAGAGAGGGAAGACTAAATTCCAAGAAAAGAAGGCAGGCAGTTGCATAGAAGCTCTGAATACACATGAACTTGTTCCTAAGACACTACAGAACCAGTTGTGCACTAGGACATCCCCACTTCCTTCTATAAAGTGGTGAGTTGTGATAAGAGACAGGTAATTATTTGGGTTTAAAGGCCTTCTTTAAAGGCAGAGCAATACACAAGACCTTCGAGAACTGTGTGGTCAGGGAAAAAGGGATGCTCCATACAGTATATGCTTTTCTGAAAATAAACGTATTCTTTTAGAATAGATTTAGATCTACAAAAAAGTTGCAGAGATAGTTCAGAGAGTTCCTATATACCCCTGAACCCAAGGGTCTCAGTCCTGCGGTCTTTGCCTGTCTCTGGCAGGCTCTCTGGACCTCTCCCAGACTCATGTCTGTGCTGGGCCTCACCCAGTGCGCCCAGTGCACACAACCTCTGGGAGAGAGCCCCCCTCTGGGGCCTGCTGTGGTCCACCCTGCTGCTTGGGTCAGGTCACCGCTGCTGTAGTCAGGGACGTAACTTCCATCCTGCTCTGCCGAGAGTGGCTTGCAGTCCAGGAGCAAACAGAAGGAAAGATTTGACTGATAAGTAGCCCCAGAGTCCCTGCTGGCCCCACTGGGCCCTCTTGGTTACCAGTCCCAGGGCAACTCTAGGTCAAGAATGCCTTCCTGCAGGGCTGGCCCCCAGCCCCGGGAGGGATGGTCCCTTCCCGCTGTGTCTTGCCTGCCCTCTGGTCCTCCTATTCCCTCTTAGTCTTTTCCAATTTCTTCCAGGTCTTCCAGCCGACACCCTGCAAGGCCACCGGGACCGCTTCATGGAGCAGTTCACAAAGTAAGCGGCTTAAGTGAGAGAAAGGAAGGCGAATCTAAAGGTGCTATAAAGTCAGTTAATCCATGCAGGAAGCACTTGCTTTTAAATCATTGAGGGGTGAGGGTATCTGCTTTAATGCTTTAAAAAGCGAAGGAAAAGAAGATGGCAGCAAACCTACCAATGGCTGGGGAAGCTATCGGTTCTCTAATAAATCTCATAGAGAAAGACAGTTTCATTCATTCAGTCATCCTGCTTTATTCCCACGGCTTCATCCTCTTCCGTTTTTCTTCTCCCTAAGTTCTCATGGTTTTATACCGTATACATGCTGACAACTCCCAAAGATATAACTCCAGCCAAACCTTACCTCTGAATTCCAGGTTCACATCTGCAGTGGTCTATTTGACATCACTATACCAAACTTACATCTCAAACTAAACTCTAGGTTTTCTTCAAAAACCTTTTTCTTTCCCTTCTATCTCAATAAATGCTGCCCACCATCCACTTAGGACAGAGATCCGGAACTCACCATTTTCCTCATTCCCCATGTCCAATCTATTAGCAAGTTCAGATGATGATTGACAAAGAGATCTTGTCTCTGGTCATATCTCCCATCTCTTCCACTTCCATTGCTGTCTACCAGGACCCTCCGATATGGACGGGATGCTCTGGATTTCAGCTCCTGCCCTCTGCAATCCTATCCCCACCCAGCAGTTAGAACGACCCTGTAAAAACATAAATCCCTTGCTTACAACCTTTCAATGGCTTCTGATTACACTGAGAATCAACTCGAAGCTCCTCTCTGTGGTCTGCAAGGCCCCTACATGATCTGGCCCCTGCCTGCCATCTGTGACCTTGTCTCCAGTTCTCCAAGTGTTTCAGCCACATAAGGTCCTCTTCCAGTTCCCGGAACATAGCCTGCGCTGAGAGGCTTAGCACTTGCTGTTCCCTGTCCTCAGGATGCTCTTCTCCCAGCCTGGTCAGCTTCATCCAGGTCATCTTCAGTCACCTCCGCACAAAGGCAGTCTCCGGCCCCTCATTTGGGGTCTTTTTCCCTACCTTCTGCTCCTCCAACCCCACCTTCATATTCTCCATCACAGCACCCTGTTTATTTCCTTCCTAGTTCTTAGCATGACTTTATTTTTGACTGTCTTGCCCATTATTGTATCTCTAGCACCTGATTCACAGCAGTTAATTAAGCCTATAGCGTTCAATCATGTTTGAATGAATTAATAAGCTAATCAGCTAGTCTAGAAGAGGAAGAGCTTGTCTGACAAAGGGCAAATTATTCTGGTGCATTTGGGAAAGAAAATTGGTGACAAGATGAGAAGTCCAGCTCATCTTTCAATTAAGCATGCCCCAGGAAGAAGGGACGGAATGGAGGGAGAGACAGGAGGATGGGGGGGGGGGGAGGGTACCGGGAAAAGCATGAGCATGATGTTTTCCTTGTTAATTTCTTCACCCTTGACTGCAGGAAAAGCATCACCTCCCCACCCCCACCCCCACCCCCCAGATCCCAAGCTTAGGCTTCTTTTGCTGGTTCCTGAGCAACAATCAGAGAGGGCAAGTTCGGGGTTGTGCTATCCTCCCAGTTTCCTTGTTCCGTCTGAAAAGCCTCGTATGTTTATTCTATAATAAATGACTTATTAAATGCTAGGAGACAGGCCCTGGGGCTGATTTCCTGGAATGTTAAATTCCAGTAGCTTAGGAAAGCAGCAGAGCCTGTTACTGTTGGCTCCAGCCCAGAAAGCGGGGAACGTGTGGTCAGGTGATCCTGTTTCCTTTCATTTTTTGAGCTTATAAAAGCATTTCCCATGAGTGCCGCCTCACCTTCTCTTCCACAGACACGGCGGCTGAGGCCTCAATGTCCCCGAATTCGGGGAAAGCAACAGTGATGTCACAGGAACAGTCCTAACCTTGGGGTCTGAAGGGTTATTGTGAGACCCCAGGAGTTTTGTTTATTGGGCTGAGCTGGAGAAAATTCTGTGCTGCAGAGAGAGGGTGCTGAGATCCCTGACCCTCTTTTATTATATCTCGGAAAATATGTCTGGTGCTCTCAGTTTTGTTGGCCTTCAGTGTTTAGATTCAAAATGGAGACTTGAGGAAGAGAAAAAATTGGGGTTTCTTTATTCCCATATTCATCCAAGATTAGGACACAGTATAAATGGTTTTTCTTCAACCAATATTGCTGAGTAATTCCTCCATGCCTGGTACTACTTTATTTTTATTTTTTATTTTTATTTTTTTTGTGGTACGCAGGCCTCTCACTGTTGTGGCCTCTCCCGTTGCAGAGCACAGGCTCCGGACATGCAGGCTCAGCGGCCATGGCTCACGGGCCCAGCCGCTCCGCGGCATGTGGGATCTTCCCGGACCGGGGCACAAACCCGTGTCCCCTGCATCGGCAGGCGGACTCTTAACCACTGCGCCACCAGGGAAGCCCTATTTTTATTTTTTAATTAATTTTTATTGGAGTATGGCTGCTTTACAATGTTATGTTAGCCTCCACTGCACAAAAAAATGAATCAGCCATACACATACAGATATCCCCTCCCTTTGGACTTCCCTCCCATTTTACCACACTGCATTAGGTAGAGTTCCCTGTGCTCTACAGTATGTTCCCATCAGTTGTCTATTTTATACATAGTATCAATAATGTATATGTGTCGATCCCAGTCTCCCAATTCCTCCCTCCCCACCCCTTTCCCCCTTGGTATCCATACATTTGTCCTCTGCGTCTATGTCTCTATTTCTGCTTTGCAAATAAGATCTATACCATTTTTCTAGATTCCACATGTATGCGTTAATATACGAGATGTGCTTTTCTCTTTCTGACTCACTTCACTCTGTATGACACTCTCTGGGCCCATCCACATCTTTACTAATGACCCAATTTCGTTCCTTTTTATGGCTGGCCCGGTACTATTTTTAAACCTAGCTCAGCAGGGCCTAGTCTCTGCCTTCTAGAAGCTTACAGTCTAGTTGAGGAGATAACAAATAGCACTCAAATAAGGGGAATTCATTAAAAAGAGATCTACCTTAGTAATTAAGTTCCCTTCCCTCTTCGTATCATTAGTTGGTTTATCCTCAGAAATTTATTTTAATATTACTCTAAGCCAAACATTGCTAGGAAGATACATCTGCCAAACAACAGCATATATTCTACGGTGATGCAGAAATTAGTTTTTGGACTGTCTACTCTTCCAAAGGATTTTGTGGTTTGAATTACTCTTCCCCCATCAGTGAGGACTGACTATAAATAATCTCTCCCTGCAGCATCATAATTGCATCCTAGCACCATGGAGCCCATCTCCTTGGCAGCCTGTGCCCGGGGGCTGGGCAGGCAGTAGGAAAGTAGGGTGTCCCCTCCTCGGGGCTGGTGAAGGCCCCCAGCAGCCCTCAGGCCTTTCTCCACCCTTAGGTTGAAAGATCTCTTCTACCGCTCCAGCAACCTTCAGTACTTCAAGCGGCTCATTCAGATCCCTCAGCTGCCAGAGGTAAGTGTGCCAGCCACACCCAGGGAGCTGCTGAGTCCTGGAGGCTGTCTTAGAGGCTGGCAGGTGGGCAGGGTTTGAGGATGCGTCTTCGCTTTTCAGAACCCACCCAATTTCCTACGAGCCTCCGCCCTGTCAGAGCACATCAGCCCCGTGGTGGTGATCCCAGCCGAAGCCTCATCCCCCGACAGCGAGCCAGTCTTAGAGAAGGATGACCTCATGGACATGGATGCCTCCCAGCAGGTGAGGACCACTTAGGAGGAAGCTCAGGCCTTCCCGTTGCCCCCGGGGAGGGTGGGAGGACCTGGGACAAGTTCAGCCACCTTCTAACCCAAGCGCTGACCTAGGCTGATCACGCTGCCCTGCAGTCCCTAGGAGGCGCCATAGTGGACCTGAACCAGATTAAGAAAGCATCCGTTCCCACGTGTCACTCGTGAGACCCACGCTGACCTCTCTGGGTCTCTAACCTTGTCCTTACTCCTTTCTGGTCGCCGCAGAATTCATATGACAGCAAGTTCGATGACATCTTTGGCAGCTCCTCCAGCAGTGATCCCTTCAATTTCAACAGTCAGAACGGCGTGAACAAGGACGAGAAGTGAGTCTGGGCTGTGGAGTTAAAGCACATGGTGCCAAAGCTAAGTTAAGCCATGATCTCACTTGCCACACCCAACCAAAGAGGAATTCTTGGGCTTCTTTGGTAAATGTCTTGACCTTCGAATACTGGCCCCTTTAAAATCCCAGAGGAAAATCGAATGAGGCTGAAATACCCATGGACCTGTGGGTGGTAGATTAGTATCTGGAAACACTGATGGTCTTAGCCTATAACTTACAGGATTTCAAAGAATTGTTCCCAAATTAACATCGGCTTTTAACCTCCTCCCTGGGTCTCCTAGCTCACATTTAAAAGGCAAGGGACAGAAGCACAGTGGAAGCAAACTTGCTCTCCTTCTGTTCCCAGGGATCACTTAATTGATCAACTGTACAGAGAGATCAGTGGGCTGAAAGCACAGCTGGAAAACATGAAGACTGAGGTACGAATTGGGCTCTGATCTGCGTCTGGGCTTCACCGGAACATGACAGCTTTTAATATTAAATTTGCTTCACATCCACCCTGTTGGGCCACATCTTGACCAGGTCATTATGCATTTCCAGTGCACTTACCCTTGAGAGCAGCATTTAAGCCACGCCCCAGGGGCCCTGTGATAGTGGGAGATAATTGTGATCACCAGCTGGCTATGAAGCTGTGCGGTGAGAGACCTACTCTTCTCACTTGGCGATGAGAAGGTTTGACTTGTAGCTCTGCTGGCACTTCACAGTGTCTGGTGCTGAGGCTTTTCCCTGGGACCGGCAAATGCCCTCTCCTTCTTCATTCCAGCTGGTCCATCACTGCTCCCAGGCCCCTCGAACAGGATCAGAACTCCCCTGCCGTCACCCCCCGTTGTTGCTGGGGGGCGGCTTGTAGTGACCAGAAGCCTCCACTCTCATGAGGCCTTGGGAGTGGGCCTCTTAGGAAGACCCAGGTGTTGATGTGGTCGGCGCTGGAGACGTGGCAGGTCGGCCCCGCTCGGCCCGCCCAGCGCTCATCCCCGGGCCCTCCCGCAGAGCCATCGAGCCATGCTGCAGCTGAAGGGCCGCATCAGCGAACTGGAGGCCGAGCTGGCCGAGCAGCAGCACCTGCGGCAGCAGGCGGCCGACGAGAGCGAGTTCCAACGGGCCGAGCTGGACGAGCTCAAGAAGAAGCGAGAGGACACGGAGAAGGCTCAGCGGAGCCTGACGGAGATCGAGAGTGAGCGGCTGGAGCTGGGCTGGGCGTGAGGGTAGGGCCGGGGAGGGCGGAGCCCAGCGAGACCCCGGATGGAGGCTGAGGCCAGGCGCCGGAGCCCCCGCCTCGAGTCTGTCCGGGAGGCCGTCGTGAATGCCAGTGTCACCAGTCAGAAGGGCAGATCGGCGTCGGGCAGGTTGAGAGCCCCCCCACTTGAGGCCCTGCTGCGAACACGGAGATGGGGCTACAGAGGATGACGAAGGAGAGGGAGCCTAAGAAAATTCATGGCATAAAAGCCAAAAACCCTGATAAAGTAAATGCCGAGCATGAAATGCTCAAGGCATGCATCAGTGGAGGGGTTTGAATTAGGTGAATTCTTCATTAAAGAAGACCTCCCAGGGGACTTTATTTCAGTAGGGTTTTTGAGGGAGAAGGAGGTATATATGCTTGTGAAAAGGAGGGACGGGGCTTCCCTGCTGGCGCAGTGGTTGAGAGTCCGCCTGCCGATGCGGGGGACGCGGGTTCGTGCCCCAGTCCGGGAAGATCCCACATGCCGCGGAGCGGCTGGGCCCGTGAGCCATGGCCGCTGAGCCTAAGCGTCCGGAGCCTGTGCTCCGTAACGGGAGAGGCCGCAACAGTGAGAGGCCCATGTACCTCAAAAAAAAAAAAAAAAAAAAAGGAGGGACGATCTTCTAGGGGTTCTGGCTTATTGGAAGGAGGGCAGAGGGTCCCTGCCAGTGCAGACCCCTCACCTTGGTCCTTGACGATACAGGGAAAGCCCAAGCCAACGAGCAGCGCTACAGCAAGCTAAAGGAGAAGTACAGCGAGCTGGTGCAGAACCACGCCGACCTGCTGCGGAAGGTAGGACCCTCCCCGCCCCCATCGGCACACGCAGGCCCCACCGCACGGGGGAGACGGTGACTTACGCCACGTGGCTTCTCCAGGGCTGGCGCCCCCGCTTCTTGGAAACCACAGCTCCCTGGCCGCCTGTATCTTGAGCTCCACCTTAGGTGCCAGCCCCACTTGCATTAGCATTATCCCCCATCTTTATCATTTTGGCAAATAGTGGAGAGTTGAGCATCTGAAGGTGACAGTTTCCTTCTAGGTGGGAAAGTGATGTCTGTGTCCGACTCTAGGGCACTCACGGTCTGAATGCCGTCATTTGTTCCGGAAGGAAGATGGCCTCTGTGCTGGAGATACGCTAGTTCGAGACACTGTTCTTTTACAGAATGCAGAGGTGACCAAACAGGTGTCCGTGGCCAGACAAGCCCAAGTGGATTTGGAACGAGAGAAAAAAGAGCTAGAGGATTCTTTCCAGCGCATAAGTGACCAGGCCCAGCGGAAGGTGAGTAGAAGAAGTAGGTGGGAATTGGTGCGGGGTGGGGGGGGGGGAGGGTGTCTGTCCGAGATGGAGGTGGGCCTTGAGCACTGCACAGATTGAAAGACCTCGTCGTCTGCTTCACGAGCAGGTAGAGCCCTGTGGGAGGGTGACAAGGGACCGTACAGGACAGGACGTGGTTACCCATGTGTAAGGAGTTAGAGGCATGACGTGATGAAGGGTCTGAAGTTGAGTGGGGCTCATCAGCTAGGACGAGTCTTGAGGAGGTTTTGAAGTGGAAGCAGGTGGATGTCAGAAAGAAGTGGCATTTATAAAGACCCACAGCCAGAACCCCCATGAGTTGGGATGGGGTTGGCGGCAGGTCCGACTGGAGTATCCACTGGGTGGATAACATAGAACGCCGTACACTTAGAGTAGTGGCTTTCACGCTTTCCTGTGACTCAAAGTGAAAAATACATCTAATGGAAATCAAAGTTTCACAGAGCAATACTTATCCTTATTATGTGAATGCATGTGGATTTTTTTTGGTGGGGGGAGCTCTGTTTACTGCATTCTTTTAAAAATGTTAGCTGTGAATTCTTACTCATGGGTCACAACCCGCTCTTTGAAAAACACCACTTAGAAATCAAAGAAGGGAAATTATTTCAAGACGGTGAGATGGGATGAGTCAGCATTATACCTACTGGGTGTTGGGATGCCTGAATTAAAGATCTCATTCTGCTTTAATTAGTATTATGGGCTCAAGCATGACATTTGGGAAATGTCCCTAAAACTCCCCCCACCCGCCGCCGTTGACATTTCCTAAAGCTGGAAAAAAACATTTTGGGTACATTCTGAGCTCTCACCTTCCCCCTGCTTTTTGTCAGGGTAAAACTTGCTTCTATATAAAAGAGTATACAAATCTCACAAGTATAGCTTGGGAATTTTTACACGTGTTTATCCCGTGAAACCACCACCCAGGTCGGAGCGCTCCTGTTTTTCTTCTCTTTCAGACTCAAGAACAGACGGAAGTACTAGAGAGTTTGAAGCAAGAACTTGCCGCCAGCAAACAGGAACTCCAGATTGTCCAAGGCAGCCTGGAAAGTTCTGCCCAGGTAAGCGTCACCTGTCTTTCCCTTCCTCATTCTTTTCCATCTCTGGCTTTGGTGTTGCTGGCACCCGGCATCCATCACCATGAGCACATGGCCCACCTTGGTCCCATCTGGGATCAGTGTGTCCTTGGGAAGGGGCAGATTCCTTGTGGCCTGGTGGTGGGTTTGGACCTCTGGAAAGGGGACCGTTTAATTCTCCCAGCAACTCCCTCTTCCCACTCGGTCGCCCTGCAGTCAGAAGCAAAACAGACCGCCCAGATTGCAGAGCTGGAGAAGGAGCGGGGCAGCCTGGTGGATGCCGTGGCTTGTCGAGAGGAGGAACTGTCCACTCTTCGGGAACAGTTGGAATACACCCAGATCAAACTGTCCAGCACACAGGCAAGTAACGGACACCCACTGGGGCTGACCAAGTCCAATTTCATAGGCATGGGCCTCGGCAGTGTATGCGTGAAGGCGGGGGGCTGTGAAAGGGGTTTGGGGCCTTTGGCCGGATCGCAAAGGCAAATATTCTGCGGGCATAGCTCCTAATGCCAGCGTGCCCTGTGCTGCACACAGAGCAGATGAGAAGAGATGCACCTGGCACTCTCTCCCCAAGGGTGGAGGACAGGCTGCTGTGGTCCATCCCCATAGCCTCCTGTGCTCGGTGGCACACACCTGTGGACAAAGTTAAAGGCTTTTTCTCTGTGTCAAGCTAACTGGCTTCGGCCTAATTAGCAGCAGCTCGAGCTAAGGTGCCAGGAATCCCAGCTGTGTCACAGGTGGATGCTGCATGGAGGCTCATTAGGGGGCCTATGGCCGACTCTCACTTCCCTGGACCATCTCTAGGAATCTGTAGACCGACTTGCGAAGGACCAACGAAAAATGCTTCTGGCGGAGTCGAGGAGGGCTGCCGAGCAGGTGGTGCAGGAGGCCCTGAGGCGGTTTGAGGAGCCCGCTCTCTTCAGCTGCGCCGGATCTGCAGGTGCCCTTCCCCTTGCCCGGCTTGCAGGTGCCGGATCCTTACAGCCCAGTGCTCTTCAGCGTCGGCCTTGAATCCCGTGAGACCCTGATCTCGGGTTCCCAGCCCAGCTGCATGTCAGGATCACCTGGGGATGCCCAGGGCCCCACCCCACCCCCACGCCTAAGTTCTATTCAGTCGGCAGCTCTGCAGCACAGGGCCTGCACAGTAGTATCTTCTAAACCACCCCCCAGCTCTCACCCCTCACCCCCCGGGTGTGATAACTACTGCTTTGGTCGTGGATCATGCTGATGAAATGCATCCTGGGAGCTGAGGCCTGATAACAATTCTGAATGCCGGGAGGAGGAGGAGGAACAGACAGGCCTCTGTGTCTCTAAGGAGAAAAGTGTGGTCTGAATGCAGAGGTGGCTGCCATGAGCTTCAAATCTAGAAAGGGAGTCATCATCCTTAAGCATGGAGAGGCAGAAACGATAAAATCCCCACAGGGTCACGGGTGTGAGCAAGGGCCCACCCTGTGTGCCCCAGAGTCCTCAGGGCGTGTGGTGACGTCAGAGGAACCCCCGTGACGAGAGGAGGGCCTTGGTGCACAGTAGATAGGAGAGCATCCAGGCCCAGGGCATTTGTGAAGTCGTGGGCGTGGCCGTGAACAGATCTCATTACAGCTCATTTTCGAGCAGAGGGGACTTGATAGTCTTGAGAGGTCCCGTTCAGAACAAGGCAGACGGGAGGAAGCAGCTGATGGGTGATTTTTTTTTTTTTTTTTTTTGCGGTACGCGGGCCTCTCACTGCTGTGGCCTCTCCCGTTGTAGAGCACAGGCTCCGGACGCGCAGGCTCCGGACGGCTCAGCGGCCATGGCTCACGGGCCCAGCCGCTCCGTGGCATGCGGGATCTTCCCGGACCGGGGCACGAACCCGTGTCCCCTGCATCGGCAGGTGGATGCTCAACCACTGCGCTACCAGGGAAGCCCTGATGGGTGATTTTTATTATCAGCTAGAAAGGTCTCGATTCTGTGAAGTGTTTCAGGAAGGACTGTGATATCTTGTTCAGTGGGGAACCCGTCTGTAGGGAAATCCAACAGTTGCAAATGAAGTAGCGCACTGGGTACCTCATTTACTGCGAGAACACCAGGACATGGGGCAGCTGTGGGCGGATTCCACAAGAGATGGTACGAGCTGGGTTTTGAAGGAAGAGGAGAGACATAAAGCCATGGAGAGGAAGAAGAGTGGGGAATAATAATCATAAAAATGGCTGACATTTACCGAGTGCTTGCAGTATGCCAGGCACAATTCTAAGCACTTTATGTGCCTTGGCCCAGCAATTCTCACTGTGATGCCAGGAGGTGGTACTATTATTCCTCCTTTGTTGGATGAGGAAGCAGGCGCATGTGGCCTGAGAACACAGCCAATTGTGATAGAGCCAGGAGCTAAAACACGTATGCCACGAGACGCAAGAGCCCGTACTTTAACTCCTGTGTGTGCGATTCAGTCTCTGTGGACCAGTGCACAGAGGCACAGCAGTGGGAATGACGGTGTTGTGGGCAGAACGTGAGTGTAGATTAGCCCTCATGGAGCCAGGGGTCTGAGCCCAAGAGTAATGGGAGTCCAAGGGCATCGAAACACTTAACAGGAAGGCCTAGATTTGATTCAGTGGCAGTGATGGGAAATGAGGGGCAGAAGCTAGACCGTGA
The DNA here is from genome assembly GCF_964341445.2 of Mesoplodon mirus. NCBI lineage: Eukaryota > Metazoa > Chordata > Mammalia > Artiodactyla > Ziphiidae > Mesoplodon > Mesoplodon mirus. The sequence continues at coordinate 36,242,235 of NC_138991.1, forward strand.
TGCCATTGCCGTGGTTCTTGGCCAAAGGACCAGGTAGGCTCAGAAGTACAGCCTTTGAAGCTGCAGTAAGAGAATCACGTACCAGCATAGCCATCAACCTCTCCTCCCTCCCCCTTCTTAGGGAAGCTCCTGCAGGGCTGGGGCCCCCCACTGGGAAGGTCATCCATCAGGCAGCTTAACTAACAAGGATGAAGCGAGCTGAGACAACTCTGACTCTGACTTTGCCCTGTCTTCCCTCTCACAGATCACCTACTCTCCAAGGTCAGGTCCGTTTCCAGCTGCATCGAGCAACTGGAAAAATGCTGGAGCCAGTATCTGGCCTGCCCAGAAGGTAAGAGAGGTGAAGGATAGGGTCTGTCACTAGTGACAACTGGGCAGGGGTCCGAAACGCTGGAATGTGGCAATGGCGACCACTTCCTAGGCACCCAGAAAGGAATGTGTGTGTCTAACTTGCAAAGCGGCGGGGAAGGAGGTATGAAAGTGACTGCCCTCCCCCTCCAGCAGGACTAAGAAAGTTTCCTTTAAACTCCTGGCAGATATCAGTGGGCTTCTGCACTCGGTAACCCTCCTGGCCCACTTGACCAGTGACACCATTGTTCATGGCAGCACCACCTGCCTTAGAGCCCCGCCAGAGCCTGCCGACTGTAAGTACCAGGGTGAGGGGCCACCACCACAGCACGGGCAGCAGAGGGCCTTTAAAAGTCTCTGTCGCCTTGCCTCTGCAGCTCTGACCGAGGCCTGTAAGCAGTATGGCAGGGAGACCCTCACCTATCTGTCTTTCCTGGAGGAAGAAGGAATCGTCAAGAATGCCGACAGCACAGCCATGAGGAGCTGCCTCACCAGGATCACAGCCATTGGCGAGGTATCATCAGTGTTATCCCTGGGGAAAGTCGTTTTTTGGTATGAGTGCTGGGGATTTCTTCAGGGATCAGTGATGTTCTAAGCCAGTTCTTTCTGTACTTTAAACTTGATTCTGGAAAGTAGAGTTAGAACTGTAAAACTTGACCCTTTGAATGACTTTCCAGTTATATTTAATTCACTGGATATTAATTGAGAATCTTCTATGTGATCATCACTGTGCTAAGCAGTGTCAGAGAAGGATGAACACAGTTTTCCTGTTTTCAAGGGTTTTTATCTGGCTGGGCAGGTAACACCTAAAATGAAGGTAATATATTTATTCACTCAATAAAGATGTAGTGAGTATGACCTATGTACAGGGAATTGTGCCAGGTGTAGTTCTACAGGGACGAATAGGTCCCCTGGGGAAGGCCTGGTCTCCCTGGGGAAGAAAAATGAGGAAACCAACCTTTTTTTTTTTTTTTTAATTTTTATTTTATTTTTGGCTGCGTTGAGTCTTAGTTGCGGGATCTTCCTTGCAGCATGCAGGATCTTCCATTGCGGCACATGGGCTCTTCGTTGCAGCATGCGGGCTTCTCTCTAGTTGTGGCACATGGGCTCCAGAGCACGTGGGCTCTGTAGTTTGTGGCACACGGGCTCTCTAGTTGTAGTGCGCGGGCTTAGTAGTTGTGGCACGTGGGCTTAGTTGCCCCATGGCGTGTGGGATCTTAGTTCCCTGACCAGGGATTGAACCTGGGTCCCCTGCATTGAAAGGTAGATTCTTAACCACTGGACCATCAGGGGAGTCCTGGAAATCAACCATTTCTATACAGTGTGATACAGATCTATTTAAGGAGTACAGTGCAAGGCAGCTTCTAATTCCTAGAATAGTAGGAATATTACCACCTAAAATAGTGGGCATGATAAATTCAGAGAAGGAAGAGACCAGGGCCAGAGGTCATATCCTCATCATCTCTCATTCGAACTCCGCCGAGCGGCTTGCAGGATCTTAGTTCGCCGACCAGGGATCCAACCCATGGCAATGAGAGCGCAGAGTCCTAACCACTGGACCGCCAGGGACTTCCCTCATCTGAATTTTTTTTTAATTAATTTATTTTATTTTTGGCTGCGTTGGGTCTTCATTGCTGCACGTGGGCTTTCTCTAGTTGCGGCGAGCGGGGGCAACTCTTCGTTGAAGTGTGCAGGCTTCTCATCACGGTGGCTTCTCTTGTTGTAGAGTACGGGCTCTAGGCACATGGGCTTCAGTAGCTGTAGCACGTGGGCTCATTAGTTGTGGCTCACAGGCTCTAGAGTGCAGGCTCAGTAGTTGTGGTGCACGGGCTTAGTTGCTCCACGGCACGTAGGATCTTCCCGGACCAGGGCTCGAACCCATGTCCCCTGCATTGGCAAGTGGATTCTTAACCACTGCGCCACCAGGGAAGCCCTGAAGGTGTTTTTAAAGTACCTCCCAAGCACGAAATACAGTCAGTGCTGCACAGTGGTGGGGTCAGGGTCTGAGCGGCTGCAACTGAATGGCCTTGTGTGGGGTTCGACAGGATGGCCTTCTGGAAAGAAGTGGGTTCTGACTGAGAATAGAGGCGGGAGGAGCGTGGAGTTGCAGAGCTCATGTGGTAGAGAGTTCCAGACAAGTCCCAGCACGGCGTGCAGAAGTGTGTTACATGGTGGGACCCTCCTACCTTCTGCCGTCATGTGGGGGTTACCTGTCCACCACGGGAGGGTAGAGAGGAGGTCAAAGGGTCATTTCCGCCTTCGTGATGCTGTTCACAGGAGCTCCTGCCCAGAGGCCTGGACATCAAACAGGAGGAACTGGGGGACCTGGTGGACAAAGAGATGGCTGCCACTTCCGCTGCCATTGAAACCGCTACGGCCAGAATAGAGGTATGGAAGTCTTTGCAGGATCACCTAAAGTGATGCTGTGCAACTACCTTTCGGCAGCATTGCCCGCTGGATATATCTTAGCCGTTCTCTGCAGAGCCCCCTATAAAACAAACCAAAACCCAAATCCCCTGGGATCTCTGAGGTACAGAAAATAGAAAGTTCTCCAAGGGAAGATGAGCAGTTTCCTCAAGGATCACATACTTTGGTGTCAGGCCATCCTACATTCAAGTTCCAAACTGACCGCTAAGCTACGTTAACCCCGCTAAGATTCAGATTCCGTTTCTATATGATGGTGATGATAACAGTACCTTCCTCAGAGGGGTGTTGTAAAGAGCTCAGTGAGGTAATGCACATGGATCTCAGTGCCAGGCACTCAGTAAACCAACGGTAACTGTTGTCTCAGGGAAAAGCTGAGCGGGCACCATTGGAAAGGTCACATATTACTCCTTTGATGGAAGACTCAGGCCATCTGCCTTGGTGTGCTGCCTGCCTCGAGGACCTGGTAGCAGCTGCCCCTGTTGGCATGGTGCCGTAGCTCTCAGAGTTCTGTGCACATCAGCCCAGGTTCCAAAATGTCAAGACACAGACTGTAGCTCCAGCTGCCTCCCACTGAATAGATCGGAGGTCTGGGTTCTTTTCCTGACTCTCACGAGGACATGGGTGGGCACTTCTAGGTTTCTCAGCTACTGCAGGATGTCGGACCGCAGGTGTAGCAGGACACCAGTGGGTTCTCAGTACCTGTGATGTACTGAGAAACTCTGCTTCTTTTTTAATAGGGGATGCTCAGCAAATCCCGAGCTGGAGACACAGGAGTTAAATTGGAGGTGAATGAAAGGTCAGTCTGAGCGGCGTGGTGACACCTAGGTGATCAGGATCTGTCTTTCCTGCACTGGATCATACTGATTAGAATAGAACATTAGCCTCCACAGGGAAGGGCTGAGTCTATGGAATTGTCAATATCAGTATTAATGATGACCATGGTATCAATATTGCATTATAGGGGAAAGAAACCCCAAGAGTCACTACTTACCTATTCCTCATGAAGAAGATCCACAGTCATCTCCTCTCTCACCCACCTTTCCTTCAGAGCTTCACCTCCAGAATATTCCCTGCCTTTTTTCCCATCCCAAGTGTGTTCAGGAGAGAAAAAGAAAGCAAGTCTTCCGCATTGTTTTTGGTCTCTGTTTTGTGTCCCTGACTTTTTTGTTGTTTTTGCTTATTGCAGGATCCTTGGCTCCTGTACCAGCCTGATGCAGGCTATTCAGGTCCTGATCGTGGCCTCAAAGGAGCTCCAGAGAGAGATAGTGGAGAGTGGCCGGGTAAGCATGGGTGAGGGCCCTAGACAGAGCAAACATCGGTTACTGATTCCCAGCTCAGTGAGAGGTGGAGTCTACTCGATACACATTCAGTGAGGTCTAGGTGTGCTGCCATCCAGCCATATGTGCCCACCTGAGGGCACAGCTGCCACTCCCATGGATGTCAACAAATGCTATGGAAAGAAGCTGGGGCATGGCCAGGTCCCCACAGGGCAGTTGGTCAGAGCCTCCAGTGGCAGGCTCATTCACCCTGGTGGATGTCACTGGAACCTGCCATGGAAGCCCAGTGTTCATTGCAAGTCTGGACTCTCGGAGAAGGGAGTGAGGACTTTTAAAACCAGGCAAATCAGAAATGCCAACCTGGTGCTGACTCTCCACTGTGGGCTCTGCCCGTGTCTCTTTCTGTGCATGCTTGAACCCACACCTGCTGCAGTGGAAGCACAGGGTCTTAAACACTGGACTGCCAGGGAACTCCCTGCCATGTCTCTTTCCAACAGCAGTTAACTCGTAGTGATTCAGACAGACTCTGCCTCCGTCCCTGTTAACATCATCACTTCAGTTTTCTTGCTCCTTTGCTGGTGTCATCAGCCTCTTTTTTCCTTTCTCACATCCCCATGTGCGGCTGCAGCTCAGGAGACAAAGGTCCAGAGAGGGGGCTCTGAGCCTAAAAACAATCCTATAAAGAACAAAGCTGTACCATTTACCACGTGATGTTACAGTGAAATGACTGCCAGCCTTCTAGGAAGCAGGGTCTCATCAAAAGTAAAATCTGCCAGCACCCAGAGTCTGAACTTCTCAGGTTCCAGAATTGTTTAATATTTTGATGAGTAAAATGTTTCTGGCTCATCATAAATGTACGGTGGAGTAGAAGGACGTGCTCTCACTCCCTCTTGTGAGAACACCAGAATCACAACTAGCTGCTGGACAGTAATCGCCAGGAAGACACTGGAACTCACCAAAAAAGATACCCCACATCCAAAGACAAAGGAGAAGCCACAATGAGATGGTAGGAGGGGCGCAATCACAGTAAAATCAAATCCCATAACTGCTGGGTAGGTGACTCACAGACTGGAGAACACTTATACAGCAGAAGTCCACCCACTGGAGTGAAGGTTCTGAGCCGCACATCAGGCTTCCCAACCTGGGGGTCCGGCAACGAGAGGAGAAATTCCTAGAGAATCAGACTTTGAAGCCTAGTGGGATTTGACTGCAGGACTTCGATAGGACTGGGGGAAACAGAGACTCCACTCTTGGAGGGCACACACAAAGTAGTGTGCGCATCGGGACCCAGGGGAAGGAGCAGTGACCCCAGGCGAGACTGAACCAGACCTACCTGCTAGTGTTGGAGGGTCTCCTGCAGAGGCGGGGGGTGCCTGTGGCTCACCGTAGGGACAAGGACACTGGCAGCAGAAGTTCTGGGAAGTACTCCTTGGCGTGAGCCCTTCCAGAGTCTGTCATTAGCCCCACCAAAGAGCCTAGGTAGGCTCCAGTGTTGGGTTACCTCAGGCCAAACAACCAACAGGGAGGGAACCCAGCCCCACCCATCAGCAGTCAAGCAGAATAAAGTTTTACTGAGCTCTGCCCACCAGAGTAACAGTCAGCTCTACCCACCACCAGTCCCTCCCATCAGGAAACTTACACAAGCCTCTTAGATAGCCTCATCCACCAGAGGGCAGACAGGAGAAGCAAGAAGAACTACAATCCTGCAGCCTGTGGAACAAAAACCACATTCATAGAAAGATAGACAAGATGAACAAGCAGAGGGCTATGTACCAGATGAAGGAACAGCTCTACAACAAATGCTAAAGGAACTTCTCTAAGTGTGAAACACAAGAGAAGAAAAGGACCTACAAAAACAAACCCATAGGGCCTCCCTGGTGGCGCAGTGGTTGAGAGTCCGCCTGCCGATGCAGGGGATACGGGTTCGTGCCCCGGTCTGGGAGGATCCCATATGCCGCGGAGCGGCTGGGCCCGTGAGCCATGGCCGCTGAGCCTGCACATCCGGAGCCTGTGCTCCGCAACGGGAGAGGCCACAACAGTGAGAGGCCCGCGTACGGGAAAAAAGAAAAAAAAAAAAAAAAAAAAAAAAACCATAACAATTAAGAAAATGGTCATAGGAACATACATATCGATAATTACCTTAAACGTGAATGGATTAAATGCTCCAACCAAAAGACACAGGCTTGATGAATGGATACAAAAACAAGACGCATATATATGCTGTCTACAAGAGACCCACTTCAGACCTAGGGACACATACAGACTGAAAGTGAGGGGATGGAAAAAAGATATTCCATGCAAATGGAAATCAAAAGAAAGCTGGAGTAGCTATACTCATATCAGATAAAATAGACTTTAAAATAAAGAACGTTACAAGAGACAAGGAAGGACACTACATAAGGATCAAGGGATCAATCCAAGAAGAAGAGATAACAATTATAAATATATATGCACCCAACATAGGAGCACCTCAATACATAAGGCGACTGCTAACAGCTATAAAAGAGGAAATTGACAGTAACACAATAATAGTGGGGGACTTTAACACCTTACTTACACCAATGGACAGATCATCCAAAATGAAAATAAATAAGGAAACAGAAGCTTTAAATGACACAATAGACCAGATAGATTTAATTGATATTTATAGGACATTCCATCCAAAAACAGCAGATTACAATTTCTTCTCAAGTGCGCACGGAACATTCTCCAGGATAGATCACATCTTGGGTCACAAATCAAGCCTCAGTAAATTTAAGAAAATGGAAATCATATCAAGCATCTTTTCTGACCACAACGTGGTGAGATTAGAAATGAATTACAGGGAAAAAAACGTAAAAAACACAAACACATGGAAGCTAAACAATACGTTACTAAATAACCAAGAGATCACTGAAGAAATCAAAGAGGAAATCAAAAAATACCTAGAAACAAATGACAATGAAAACACGACGTACAAAACCTATGGGATGCAGCAAAAGCAGTTCTAAGAGGGAAGTTTATAGCTATACAAGCCTACCTCAAGAAACAAGAAAAATCTCAAATAAACAATCTAACCTTAACCTAAAGGAACTAGAGAAAGAAGAACAAACAAAACCGAAAGTTAGCAGAAGGAAAGAAATCATAAAGATCAGAGCAGAAATAAATGAAATAGAAACAAAACAATAGCAAAGATCAATAAAACTAAAAGCTGGTTCTTTGAGAAGGTAAAGAAAATTGATAAACCATCAGCCAGACTCATCAAGAAAAAGAGGGAGAGGACTCAAATCAATAAAATTAGAAATGAAAAAGGAAAAGTTACAACAGACACCGCAGAAATACAAAGCATCCTAAGAGACTACTACAAAGCAACTCTATGCCAATTAAATGGACAAATTCTGAGAAAGGTATAACCTTCCAAGACTGAATCAGGAAGAAATAGAAAATATGAACAGACCAATCACAAGTAACGAAATGGAAACTGTGATTTAAAATCTTCCAACAAACAAAAGTCCAGGACTAGATGGCTTCACAGGTAAATTCTATCAAACATTTAGAGAAGAGCTAACACCCATCCTTCTCAAACTCTTCCAAAAAATTGCAGAGGAAGGAACACTCCCAAACTCATTCTGTGAGGCCACCATCACCCTGATACCAAAACCAGACAAAGATACTACAAAAAAAGAAAATCACAGACCAATATCACTGATGAATATAGATGCAAAAATCCTCAACAACATATTAGCAAACAGAATCCAACAACACATTAAAAGGATCATACACCATGATCAAGTGGGATTTATCCCAGGGATGCAAGGATTCTTCAATATATGCAAATCAATTAATGTGATACACCATATTAACAAACTGAAGAATAAAAATCATATGATCATCTCAATAGATGCAGAAAAAGTTTTTGACAAAATTCAACACCCATTTATGATAAAAACTCTCCAGAAAGTGGGCATAGAGGGAACCTACCTCAACTTAATAAAGGCCACATACAACAAACCCACAGCAAACATCATTCTCGATGGTGAAGAACTGAAAGCATTTCCTCTAAGATCAGGAACAAGACAAGGATGTCCACTCTCACCACTATTATTCAACATAGTTTGGGAAGTCCTAGCCACGGCAATCAGAGAAGAAAAGAAAGAAAAGGAATACAAATTGGAAAACAAGAAGTAAAACTGTCACTGTTTGCAGATGACGTGATACTATACATAGAGAATCCTAAAAATGCCACCAGAAAACTACTAGAGCTAATCAATGAATTTGGGAAAGTTGCAGGATACAAAATTAATGCCCAGAAAGCTCTTGCATTCCTATACACTAATGATGAAAAGTCTGAAAGAGTAAATAAGGAAACACTCCCATTTACCATTGCAACAAAAAGAATAAAATACCTAGGAATAAACCTACCTAGGGAGACAAAAGACCTGTATGCGGAAAACTATAAGACATTGATGAAAGAAAGTTGATACCAGCAGATGGAGAGATATACCATGTTCTTGGATTAGAAGAATCAATATTGTGAAAATGACTATACTACCCAAAGCAATCTACAGATTCAATGCAATCTCTGTCAAATTACCAATGACATTTTTTACAGAACTAGAACAAAAAATCTTAAAATTTGTATGGAGACACAAAAGACCCTGAATAGCCAAAGCAGTCTTCAGGGAAAAAAATGGAGCTGGAGGAATCAGACTCCCTGACTTCAGACTATACTACAAAGCTACAGTAACCAAGACAGTGTGGTACTGGCACAAAAACAGAAACATAGATCAATGGAACAAGATAGAAAGCCCAGAGATAAACCCGCACACCTATGGTCAACTAATCTATGACAAAGGAGGCAAGGATATACGTGGAGAAAAGACAGTCTCTTCAATAAGTGGTTCTGAGAAAACTGGACAGCTACATGTAAAAGAATGAAATCAGAACACTCCCTAACACCATACACAAAAATAACCTCAAAATGGATTTGAGACCTAAATGTAAGACCAGACACTATAAAACTCTTAGAGGAGAACATAGGAAGAACACTCTTTGACATAAATCACAGCAAGATCTTTTTTGATCCACCTCCTAGAGTAATGGAAATAAAAACAAAAATAAACAAATGGGACCTAATGAAACTTCAAAGCTTTTGCACAGCAAAGGAAACCATAAACAAGACGAAAAGACAACCCTCAGAATGGGAGAAAATATTTGCAAACGAACCAACGGACAAAGGATTAATCTCCAAAATATATAAACAGCTCATGCAGCTCATTATTAAAGAAACAAACAACCAAATCCAAAAATGGGCAGAAGACCTAAATAGACATTTCTCCAAAGAAGACATACAGATGGCCAAGAAGCACATGACAAGCTGCTCAACATCACTAATTATGAGAGAAATGCAAATCAAAACTACAATGAGGTATCACCTCACACCAGTTAGAATGGGCATCATCAAAAAGTCTACAAACATCAAATGATGGAGACGGTATGGAGAAAAGGGAACCCTCTTGCACTGTTGGTGAGAATGTAAATTGATACAGCCACTATGGAGAACAGTATGGAGGATCCTTAAAAAACTAAAAGTAGAATTACCGTATGATCCAGCAATCCCACTACTGGGTATATACCCAGAGAAAACCATAATTCAAAAAGACACATGCACCCCAGTGTTCATTGCAGCACTATTTACAATAGCCAGGTCATGGAAGCAACCTAAATGCCCATCGACAGACAAATGGATAAAGAAGTTGTGGTACATATATACAACGGAATGTACTCAGCCATAAGAAGGAACGAAATTGGGTCATTTGTTGAGACATGGATGGATCTAGAGACTGTCATACAGAGTGAAGTAAGTCAGAAAGAGAAAAACAAATATCGTATATTAACGCATATATGTGGAACCTAGAAAAATGGTACAGATGAACCAGTTTGCAGGGCAGAAGTTGAGACACAGATGTAGAGAACAAACATATGGACACTAAGGGGGGAAAGCTGCAGGAGGGTGGGGATGGTGGTGGTGGGATGAATTGAGCGATTGGGATTGACATGTATACACTGATGTGTATAAAATTGATGACTAATAAGAACCTGCAGTATAAAAAAATAAATTAAATAAAAAAAAAAAGAACAAAGGTGTATCTGCTTTGGTGGCACTTTTTATCAGTCCGAGAGGTGATGTTTTCTGCCCCCAAAATAGAAAGAGGGACTGAGCAAGGAGTATCTGTACATTCTCAGACTGTCAGGTACTTCCGAAGCATAAAAGCATTTTAAAATTCCAAGTAGGAATTACTGTATTTTTCTTTCAGTTTTATTAAGATATAATTGACACACAGTGCTGTATCAGTTTAAGGTGTACAACATAATGCTTTGACAACGCATATGAAGCGATTATCCCAGTAAGTTTAGTGAAGAACCGTCATCTCTTATAGATGCAAAATGAAAGAAACAAAAAAAGTTTTTTCCTTGTGATGAGAACTCTTAGGATTTAGTCTCAGTATCTTTCATGTATAACATACAGCAGTGTTCATTATATTTATCATGTTGTACATTACATCCCTAGTACTTAATTTATGTTATAACTGGAAGTTACACCTTTTGGCTCCCTCCAATTCCCTCCCCCACCCCATAGCAATTATTTTTTTAATCACTCACTGTGTATTCACTGTCCTCTTTTGGCAAATCACAGAGAGCGGCTAGACTCCCCTCAGATCATAAGTTATTTGTATATACATATAAATAATATATATATTCTTATATATACAATATAGAGATATTGGGATGTGATAGAAATGCTATAGGCTTTGGAGTCAGAAAAGCTGAGGATTTATTTCCATTTATTTCCTACATATCCTTAGGGAAAGTATTTTTGCCTCTCTGAATCTTAGTTTTCTCATCTTTAAAAATGGGAATAATAATGCTCACCCCTCGGGGTTACTGTGAAGACTGCATGGGATAATATATATAAAAGCACCTGGCACATAGTAGGCACACAATAAAAGATAGCTAATAGTATTTTTCACTTCCCTAGGGTACAGCATCCCCTAAAGAGTTTTATGCCAAGAACTCTCGATGGACAGAAGGACTTATCTCAGCCTCTAAAGCTGTGGGCTGGGGAGCCACTGTCATGGTGTAAGTATCCGTCCTTCCCAAGGCTCCTCACCTTCACCCTGCTTTCCAATGATCCACCCTAGAGGGGAAAACTAAGGGGAAAAATTTGCCCCCTAGAAATGAACTGTTGATAGGGAAGTTAATAGGACTGAAAGTTTAAAAGGGAGTCTGGGTCTGAATATAAAAAAGATGTGGTACATATACACAATGGAATATTACTCAGCCATAAAAAGGAACGAAACTGGGTCATTTGTAGAGACATGGATGGTCCTAGAGACTGTCATACAGAGTGAAGTAAGTCAGAGAGAAAAATATTGTATATTAACGCATATATGTGGAATCTAGAAAAATGGTACAGATGAACCGGTTTGCAAGGCAGAAATAGAGACACAGATGTAGAGAACAAACGTATGGACACCAAGGAGGGAAAGTGGGGGGTGGTGGTGGTGGGATGAATTGGGCGATTGGGATTGACATGTATACACTAATATGTATAAAATAGATAACTAATAAGAACCTGCTGTATAAAAAAAAAATTTTTTTTTAAAAAAAGGAGTCTGGGTCTCCTGGAGCAACACGGGGTGGGGCAGGCTGGCTGGGCTCCCTGTCTGCCAGGGTGATGGGAGTGGTCTAAAGGTGAGGTCATTAGGGGTTGCAGCTGTCAGTTTCATAACCCGTCTGGTTCTCTCCTGACTATCAGGGATGCAGCTGATCTGGTGGTACAAGGCCGAGGGAAATTTGAGGAGCTGATGGTCTGTTCGCATGAAATTGCTGCTAGCACCGCCCAGCTTGTGGCCGCATCTAAGGTAGGACCTGTGTTGGGCTTCCCAGGACACTCTATGTTCTGACTGGGTTAGAAAATATACCTGGACCATGGCACTGGCCCCAAGAACTGATTATTTGTCCTGTATCCAGGTAGGTTGAGTCCCAGATAAAAATTCTGCCTCCAAGGGCCCCCTAAAAGCCTTTCGGCAGGGAGCCCCTCTAACCCACCTCTCCACGTGCATGCCTTTTGTCTTCATCATTTTTATTGCAAGTGGCCTTTAAGGGTCCAGCCATGCCAACCTCTGATGAGCAATCGTACATTCAAGGAGCGCTCAAATAAGGAAAATGCTGGCCCAGTAAGCTGGTTACCTGGCTTGGCTCTGAAGTTCCACAATTAATGTCTGCCTCTCTTCAAAAGGGTCCAAATTTGAACCATTGCCCCAGCTAATCCTAATGCAAAGCTCATCACCAAAATCCTTCCATGAGTTGTAGAGTTCCCCAGGGAGTGTTCTTTTACTGTCCTTATTTATTGTTGTCCCAAAATAAGTGATAAAGCTAGAGTTTAAGGCCACCAAGCAAATAAGCCAGGAATGATTTTGTTTTTAATTAATTTATTTAATTTATTTATTATTTTTGGCTGTGTTGGGTCTTCGTTGCTGAGCGCAGGCTTCCTCTAGTTGCAGCGAGTGGGGGCTACTCTTCATTGTGGTGCACGGGCTTCTCATTGCAGTGGCTTCTCTTGTTGTGGAGCACGGGCTCTAGGCACACGGGCTTCAGTAGTTGTGGCTCACGGGCTCCAGTAGTTGTGGCTCGCGGGCTTCAGTAGTTGTGGCTCACGGGCTTCAGTAGTTGTGGCTTGCAGGCTCGGTAGTTGTGGCACACAGGCTTAGCTGCTCCACGACATGTGAGATCTTCCTGGACCAGGGCTCAAACCTGTGTTCCCTGCATTGGCAGGTGAATTCTTAACCACTGCGCCACCAGGGAAGCCCCAGGAATTATTTTTGATATTAGAGAGATGCCAGGAGTTGACCCCCTAGGTACTGATTTTTGAGTTGATTGGTGACCACAGCAGAGCCCATATATTTGTCAAGCACCATCAGACCGACTATCTGATTCCATCCTTGCTGCTCTATGTTGTGTGACCCTAAATCTGCTTGGTCCTGGCAGGTGAAAGCTGATAAGGACAGCCCAAACCTGGCCCAGCTGCAGCAGGCCTCTCGGGGCGTGAATCAGGCCACCGCCGCAGTTGTGGCCTCAACCATTTCTGGCAAATCACAGATCGAGGACACAGGTAGCCTTTCAGAAGCAATGCTTTTCTCATCCATCCTATGTGGCTGCTCATTACATTCTTCTCCACGATTCCGATTTCCCACAGTCCTGTTTGCAAATTCTGTCTTATTTTTTATCTTTGTACATTCAAACTTACCTTCTCAAAAGTTGAGACACCACATAAGCATGCTATTCATCACTCTAGGGACAGGCCTTAGCTAGATTTTCCATTTAGCTATTTCTCTGAATTCAGAGAAATGACTCCACAGGCCTGATTGTCCATTGGGGTGGGGTCTGACCCTGGTTACCCTGTCATTGTCTTCCTCCCTCTCCACCCCTCACTTACATTCACGCGTATGTTGGTAAATGACAAACCAAGCATTTCAGCAGAGCATTGGCACCGGCCACCTCTCAGGTAAGTGTCAGCTGGGGTGTCATTCGACAAGACCCTCCTATTTCCATCATTGCAGACAGCATGGACTTCTCAAGCATGACGCTGACCCAGATCAAACGCCAGGAGATGGATTCCCAGGTAGGAACTCCATCTCTAAGTCTGGTCAGACTCTATGGCCTATGACACTGACCCCAAATACTATTCCCATGGGGAGAAGTCACAGAGAAACTCGCGGGGGAAATGAACACAGAGGTACATATCACCCCAAGAATGAATGTAAGTGATGCTGGAAGAAACAGCGGAGGTGGACAGAGGTGATTAGTAAAGATCAGAATCTTAACTCTTGCCCCCGCGTCTTGGTCTGGCACCCCTCAAAATATTACCAGCTCTCTCCTAAGCAGACCATAAACTGGTATTTAATAGTCTTATAGTGACAATTTTTTGAAAACTTTCAATATGAATTATTTGTATATGACCTTCAGGTTTTTTTTTTTTTTAAGTCAATCCACTGTTAACCCATCAAAGGTGATGCCATTTCTCAGTTTTAGTAAAGTTATGCCATGCAAAATAGGATCCTGGAAAATACCTGACATCCTTGTTCTAGAATTTCTGGTCACAGTCCTGGGGTAAAGTCCAGCTTGAGACTGGTGAAGTCTATAGGTGGGTCACTCAGCATTTTTAGGAAAAGTCATATGCCAGGTGTCTGTAGACACTGAAAGAACTGGGCTCAGGCCTGAGTCTCCTCCACCTACACCCTCCTGCTTCTGTTCTCTTCCCATCCCTCTTGATTTTAAATACCATCTATGTGCCGATAAATACCCCATTCTTCTCCCCAACTTAGGTCCCCACGTTCTTCTCTTTGAGCTCTGTACTTGCTCAATTGCCTACGGGATGTCTCCACTTCATGCCCAAGAAGTACAGGCATCCAGACTTAGTGTGTCCAGAACAGGTCTCTTGGTTTCCCTCTCACCCAAATCTGTTCCTCCTCTGGTTTTCTCTATCGCAGTAAATGGCACCACCACCCCCCACCTGGGTGCTGAGCCCCAAACCTGGGAGTCGTCCTTGGTTCCTCTCCCTCCCCCTCCACATCCAGCCTACCAGCAAGTCCTGTCAACTCTCAGTCTCTAAAACATAGCCTTAACCTTTCCAGTCTTCCATCTCCCTAACCTAGTCTAAGCCACTGTTGTCTCCTGCTGAGCTACTGCAGAAGCAACTTACCTATATTGTATGCAAGTATGTGTTTTAGAATTATCCCATGGCGGGGCAGGGAGAACAGGAAAGAGTATTGCTGAGACAAGTCTGGCCATGAGTTGGTAGTTGATGGAACAACATGAAAGGTATATGGTGGGGTTCACTGTACCAGTCTCCATCCTTCTGTATATGTTTTACATTTTCCATAATAAAAAGTTTAAAAAGCAAAAAAAAACGAACCACCTTACTGGGTCTAGTTGCTTCTACTCTGCCCATGTTCAATGCATTTAGCCTCAACATATTGTAAAAATGTAAATGACGACATGTCAGTTCCCTGCTTAAAATCTTCCGCTGGCTTCCTTTGGACTTGGAGTAATACCCAGACTCCTCCCCCTGGCCCGTGGGCCGCAGTCGTAATGATCCTTGCCTATTGCTCCAACCTCACCTCATGACTTTGTCCCGGTCAAAAGTTACTTCCTGAGAGTAGCCTTTGCTGCCCACCCTTAGTCTTTATCACTAAGTCGCCCTGTGTCATTTGCTTTATGATCAGGTCTTTTCTTGTTCATTAGTTTGTCTCTTCCCGCCATGAGGTAAGCAGGGACCTTGTCTGTCCAGGCACCACTGTGTCTCCAGCACCTGTAACAGAGCCTGGGGTCCATTATGGGTGCTCAGCAAATATTTCTTGCAATAATAAATAAAATAATTAATGAGGAGGAGGAATAGCCAAGAACCAACCCTTCCTTTAGTGAGATTGTACCTTTTCCTGCACAATAATAACCCTAAGTTATACCAACCCCTCAAAAATGCCAGAACCATTGTATTTGATTCCTGCCTAGACTTCCAGAGAACTGAGGTTGAAGGAGATGGGTTACAACTGGATTAGAATGTATCATATAGATAGACTAAACATTAGAGTTGTCCTTTTCTTCCCATTGTTTCTCTTTTTATTTATTGAAATAGAGTTGACGTACACTGTTACATTAGTTTCAGGTATACTACATAGTGATTTGACATTTGCATACATCACGAAATAATCATCACAATAAGTCTAATGATTATCTGTCTCCATACAAAGTTATTACAATACCACTGACCATATTCCTTATGGTGTATATCATATCCTTGTGACTTATTTATTTTATAACTGGAGGTTTGTACCTCTTAATCCCCTTCACATATTTCACCCCCCCCCCCGCCCCAACCTCCCCTCCACTCTGTCAACTACCTGTTTATTCTCTGCATCTGTGAGTCTCTTTCATGTTATTTTGTTTTGTTCTTTAGATTCCACATTTAGGTGAGATCATATGGTATTTGTCTTTCTATGACTTACATCACTTTTCAAAATACCTTCTAGATCCAACCATGTTGTTGCACATGGCAAGATTTTTCATTTTTTTTAATAGCTGAGTAGTATGTTTTTAGTTAGTGATTTATCAGAGGAACGTAAGATAAGCCCTACTCCCATTTAGGCATTTGGACCATAAAGTATCATTCATTTCCAGTAGAGGGTCCCAGTGAGAAAGCATAAAAGCCATTGGGATAGATGGATGAACGAGAGGATGGAGAAATTAGAGCAGAGACAAGGGTGAAATTGAGGACTGGGTAAGCTATGGATAACCTGGACAGTGAGTCCTGGACCACAGAGCAAAGGGATTAGGTCGACAGGAGACCGTTCTCAGGTCCCTGCTCAAAGCAAAGGCCACTTTCCCCACAGGTTAGGGTGCTGGAGCTAGAAAACGAACTGCAAAAGGAGCGTCAAAAACTGGGAGAGCTTCGGAAAAAGCATTACGAGCTCGCTGGTGTCGCCGAGGGCTGGGAGGAAGGTGAGCCAAGGACTGGCACAGCCCCCAGGGAGGGAGGTGGGGGGATGCTGTGTGATGAGGGCCTCCCCCTCCCATACAGCGGAACCAGGAACTTCTCCCTCCTCCCTTCTATTCACAGGGCATCTTTTTTCTCCAGTGGTGAATAACCCGTAAGCCCCAAACTGGGGTACATTGTGGTGAATAGAAAGCTTTTGTGGTCATCTTTCAAGACCTGAATGTTGACCAGTGGACTGAATGGTCACTCACTCACACCATTGCCTTCCAGACCCAGTTAGCCTGCTTTTTCTCCCCAGGAGTTTAGTTTCAGGCCAGCATCAAGTTGAGTAGTGAACGAATGAATAGTGGTCAGTGAAGGTCCAGCAGACAGGGCAAGTAAATTCCAAGCTTCTGGCTGCCTAGAGCCAGCTATGGGTAGCAATGGCGAGAGGTAGAAAGGGTCAGGAGCTAGAAACAGTGTGGAGTGGAGTAAGGCTCACCCCGCCAGCCCAGGGACTCTTGGTCGCCCGGAGTCTGTGCGGGCTGCTTCTCTGAACATCCAAAGTGGCCAACTTGATCACAACCAAGATCGTGATTCTCACTGGGCTCACTGACTCTGGGAGCCCGCCACAGATGCCGCCCAGTCATTCCTGGACACTTGACCCACGGAATAGGTGGTTATGATTATGTATTTTAGAGCCCAACCTGGCAGCCGTTTCTGTTGGCTAGATGAATGTGTGCGTGCACCAAACACTGTGAAACATAAGTGACTATTGTCTTTTAGGAACAGAAGCATCACCACCTACGCTGCAAGAAGCGATCACCGAGAAAGAATAGAGTTACACCGACGTCCCACAGGTCAGAGTGTAAATCCTTGTTGTCCATCTGTGTGTGTGTGTGATTCCCCCAGTCATGGGCCAGACCCTGGGAGTGCGCGCCACGCCCATCATCCAGTGCTGAGGACCTGCCCAGCCTTCCAAAGACTCCCTCCACAGCCCATGATCTGTGTTCTTTCACTCCTCCCCCACCGCCAAGAAGAGGGGAGCCCAGGGCCACCCCGACAGAGGGGACCTCCCTCCCGGTCCTGCCTGTTTTACCCCCAAACAGTTGGTATCCTTGTTGGGGGGTGGGGTGGGAGGCTTGTTGCTACTGCTGTTGAGCTGGAGAGCGAAGATCTTACACGTTTTCTTTTCTGTTTTCTTCTTAGCCTTTTCCGTTTCATCATTTGCACAAACTTGTGAACACCGGGGGACTGGTGGATTCCAAACCGTGACCCGACCCTGAGGCTGCACGGAGTCGGAAGAAGAGCAGGAGTGTCCTGGCAGTGCCAGGCAATGCCCCCCTCTTTTGGCAGTTCCATGGATTCCCACTGCTTCTTATGGTGGTCGGGTCTTTTTTTCCCCAAGTTTCACTCACATAGCCAACACTCCCAGGGGATCGCCTCTGAAGCCCTGAGCTATTGGGGGCCCCTAACCACAGCAGCTCACAGCAATGGTGCTGCCTAGGCTTCGCCACGGTGCTCCCCGCCGGCCCCCCGAGCCAAGTGTCCTGCTGAGCGAGTGTGGGTCGGCCGAGGCCACTCCCCGGGGTCGGGCGGAAGGAGAGCGAGTGCCTTGCCTTCTAAAGCTGGAGCCCAGCCGAAAGCCTCTGCCCACCTTCACAAGTGAGGGGCAACAGAGAGAGGGAGAGGAAGGGTGCACACAGCCCAGGTCTTCAGGAGACCACCTTTCTTGGAAACTCCTTGTGATCGGGCTGAAAAGCCTTATCCCATGCTTGAACCCAGCCAGTGAGAGTAGCCACACTTCCTCCCCCCGGAAGGAATCTTCCATGGCCCCTCAGTTGACACCTCCCTTCATACCCAGGCAGGGCCCTAAGACGGAACACGTGAGGGGTTTCCAATCCCTTTCTCCAAATGTCTGCCTTGGCATCCTCTTGAATCTCAAGAAGATAGTTCCATGTTCTACCTAATGGACAGACCCAGAAGATCAGGCCAACTTGCTCCCAGCAGGAAAGACCCTGGGCTTGGTTTGGTACCTTGAATATTATGACTAATCTCCATTAGCAGCAGTGCTGGCAGCAACCAGGATTTCAGGTGTGACTATGGCTAGGCTTGCGTTGCTGCCTGAGTACATCCGTCTTCAAGAATCGGAAACAAGACCTAGAGGCCATCCCGATCTGTCGTTGCCGGTTTGGATCTTGAAGGAAGAAGGTTCCTCAGAGCATCTGGGTCAGGGAAAACAAGAGAGGGGGACCACTGGCTCTGACCCCTTCCAACCACACATCCCGGGCCCTGGCTGCCTTGCGGACAGGATGAGGACAGAAGGAGCTTGAACCATGTCCTGGAGGTGGGCAGCCCGCCAGCACTTCTTCACCTCCAGATGGACCCCGGCATTTAAGTGACCTTCCCATCTTGGACAAACAATGTCTTCCTTCCTTTATCTGTAGCAATTCATAGGTAGTAGCCAACAAGCACTTCCCAGGACCTGTCCCCAAGGACCATTGCTGAGTGTTGCTACGTGACAGGTTGTGAGACTCCCGTTTGATCACTGTGAATCAACTCTCTCTCCTTCCCAAGCCCCCACCGCCAACTCCCTTTCTCTGCATTTTCTAACTAGGGCACTCAAAAAACTGCGTCCCATTAGCTCAGATTATGAGACTCAGATATGTGATCTCCATACTGGGCTAACGAGATAGCAGCAGTAGAAATTGACCGGTCTTATGTTTACTGCTTCTTTGTGCTCAACTATTTTTCCACCCAAGCCTCAGAAGGAATGATGTGTAGCATCCCTGGCCCAGCTGTGCCTATTCAGCCAATTGGTGTGTTCTCAGCATGGGTCAACACTTCCAAAGGTGGCTGGTCCTCACTTCCAGAATCTCAGCCATTCAGACTATTGTGCTCCAAATTACCGATGGGGGGAAAATCTAGTATATGGGACCAGATTAGGATTCCCTGAGTAACACTCCCTCTAAAAAGAAGCCATAATAATTTTTAAAGCCTTCATGGGCTTCTCCGGAGTAATTAAACAGTTAAGAAAGCACTTAAACAGGAACACAGGCTAATTCAGTCTCACATGAGGAAATATATGTCAGAATTAGTATAATTACTTTTATAATCGCTTGACTTAGAAGCCAGTCCATTCTCTAGCCCAAATCAAAATGTTGTACCTTGGCTACTCTAAAAATGAGTGTGTTATCCTGGGTGTGAAATGCCTTGGTTAAAACAGGAATCACATCCTCAGGCTAAAAATGAACCTCACAGCCTTTTAAATTACTCACTGAGCATCATTCGTGACTTGAGTCTCATGGGTCAGTGTAAATGGGTCAGAGCAAGGCAGGACAACAGTGAAGTGATGGCTAGGGTTGACGAGAGGCCGAAATACAGCCATATCCATTATTTTAATTGTGTAGCACAGTGTCTCATATCTCTAGAGTAAGGATATGAGTGTACATAATAAGGGAAAAAAATTGAAGGAGAGACCTACCTTTGTGGGGTATTTATATCTGAGCACAGAGTTTAAATGAGACTCGAATTTAGATTGTTTGCTGATTCTGCTGCCCACAGCAGGATCCCTAGGATCCTACCTGAATTTGAGTCCCTGACCCAGTGGCTGGAAGAACCATTGTCCAGAGAATCCTTTCTTGGAAGTGTCTGAGCTGCCAAGGCAGACAGCAGGGTTTACAACGGGTACCACGGGGATCATAAGCGCATGTCTCCAGTCCGGTTGGTTTGCTTTGGCCTCTCACTGAGGAGCTGGTTTTGGGCTTGCACCTGGGTGGTGCCTGCTTCTTGGCCAGCTCCTTAGTCTAGAGGGATCTCCTGGCTCCACTTACCTTGGTCTTTACCAAGTGGTGATGTACTTGCTACCTTCTACCACCTTTCTGCGTCTCTGGAAATCTTTTCTGCCAGTGAAAGCCTTCAGTCCTGGCACTGGCCTTCCAACCAGACTGGCTTTGCCCTCTCTCTCCACCATCCTTGGTCCTCCAGAGACCGCGCTGCCTGTTGCATAGAAAACCACCACCTCGGGCCTGCCAGCCGTCAACACAGCATACCGGGCCAGCTGTCTACTGCTCACATCTCCCAGGTCCAGACCAAATACAGGATTAGCAACCCACAGTGGCAACTTGGCCTCTCACCCCAGGAGCCAAAGCAGCATGAAACAATTGGTCAAACATCGTTGGGTCCGATTCTGAGAGTAGGTGATTTTCAGACATGTCTTTCAGGTGACCCTCAACTACCTCAGGTTTGAAGGCCCTAAATTAGGCTGATTACTACTCAAAGGGGCAAACTGAGGGGGTTCAGATAAATCTTGGTGATGACGCAATTGTCTCAAACTTATAACAAACTTTCACGTTTAGGTTTTCAGGGATGGGATTGGGTTTTTTCTTCTGTTTTTAACCTTTTCCCCAATTTTCCATTAGAATAGTTCCTATAAATGAATTTCATTTTTCACTGAGTGCCTACCTTCCCAGGGCAGGTAGCCACTGGTTTTGTTTCCTTCCAACAGTACTTTTATTATGGTATTAAGACTTTTCTTTGTATAATACATTGCATCTGTGTTTTCAATTTTTCAATAAATATTTCAACCTGGCAATGGAGAGGAGTGGTGATAACTGACCAATCAAAGTGGTTTTGAGGTCTGGGGTTTCAGTGAAAAGCCTACATTTATATCCCAAGGTTCACTGAATCCACTTAGCTCTGCACCTCTGGGAATATGTCTTAAAAACAAGACATTTTCTGAAGCGTAAAACGATTGCATTTCCTTTGCTACTTTAGAAGAAAGAAACATTAGTTTGCACCCCTTAGCACTTTTCCATCCTCCGTACCCTCTCTTGTCCTTGGGAGTGATCAAACAGACAGTGTCTAAGTGTTCAATATAGTACTGTAATTTATCTAGAAGGCCAGGTCACTGCATGAAATCTGGGGTCTTGAGCTATGGATATTCCCTTGTCCACCCTAAAGATGTAAAAATAATGTGCCATCTTAAAAATGCATGGGGCTGGGCTTCCCTGGTGGCGCAGTGGTTAAGAGTCCGCCTGCCGATGCAGGGGACACGGGTTCGTGCCCCGGTCTGGGAAGATCCCACATGCCGCGGAGCGGCTGGGCCCGTGAGCCATGGCCGCTGGGCCTGTGCGTCCGGAGCCTGTGCTCCGCAACGGGAGAGGCCACAACAGTGAGAGGCCCACATACCACAAAAAAAAAAAAAAATGCATGGGGCGAATTCTGCTCAGGGCCAGAAGCTGCCAATCATAAGGGGATTCAGAGCAAGCCAGTCACAGCTACCAGAGGATTTGCAGAAGGAGCTGACAGAATGGGGCCGGCTGCATGGTGACTTTCCCTGGCAGGATCATCTGTAACCTAATGCTGCCAGTGTGTTAAGCCAAGGGGACCTGCAAGGGAGGAAGGGAGATGGGGAAGGCCTGGGGTTGGCAAGCAGGAGAATTGCCCAAATGACTCACAAAGGACAGAGAGAATGAAGCAAGCCATCGGTAGAGTCTATAACTAAGGAGGTCAAATAATCAGGAAAACTGAAGGAAAATAGTGTTGAAAGTGCCCAGTGGGGAAGATGATCTTGATAAATACAGAAAATGGGAAACACTTGCCTACAGCTGTGTTTTTCTCCTCTCTCTAGCAGGATACAAAGGTGAGCCTGCTCCATTTGAAGCCCCACAGATAGAATGGATGGTTCTTGGTCACAGCCCTCTTGCATGTCACTCCTGGAGCTTGAGTGTGAAACTGAGAGGTCCAGAAAGCCAAGCAGAGGACCACCTGGAACAAACAGGGGCCCCAAGCTTTGAACTGCCTTCTCCCGAAACCTGCACGTGACATTGACCAGATGCCCCAGAGGCTCTGGTACTTACCCCCTTAGGGGTCTTCCCGGGGCCCTGTGGCCAGGCCCCAGTTCTAAGAGGGCAGCCTGGGTGGCTGGTCACTCTGGCCAGTAGAGTATTTCTTACGGGGAATCGTGAGATCAGGCCACCAGAATGTTTTGTGGCTAACAAGCCATACAGAAGGAAGGAGGGGGAGTTAGGGTTTATACAGACAGGAGCCAAACTTGTTTGGGACCTAGGGGTGGCCCTGGCAAAGTGAAAATGAACAAAGGGTTGAAATGGGAGGGTAGCCTAGAAGAAATTGAAGCCAAGGGCATATAGCCAAAATATCGTATATACCACACTGTTGTGACTTAAAGCCAGTGAGCTTTAATCTTGCTCACCATGGTTGTACTCAGCCTCTAACACATTACCCAACGTACGTTTAAACATTTTGGAGTGAATGAACTCTTTTTACACCACATTCTTACTTATACACATATTTTATGCATCCGTTCATTGCGCAGGCTCTGAAATTTCCAATGAAGCCTTTCCGTTCCCTGTCCTTACATTAACATATTCATTAGTCGTTGTTAAGTGTCTACTCTACCAGGCACTGGGAACAGGGTGGAGAGCAAAAATAGATGCGGTCCCGCCCTTCTGGAGCTTACAGGCTATGGGAGGAGACAAATAGGATAATCAAATAATCACAGTAACAAGTGTGTAACGACAACTGGAGGAAGTGCAGTAAAGGAACAGGACAGAGTTCTCTGAGAGCATGTAAGGATGCCACTGGGGTAGGGTACAAAGGGAATTTCGTTTTTACCTGGACTGTTTTGATGGGGTTCAGGACGTGCTACCCCCAAATATAGCACTTTGGCCTGTGGAATATTTGAAACTGAAGGAGATTGAAAATGGCATATGGAGGAGGGACTTTCTGACCTTCCTCTGAAGCAGATCATGTGAGAGGTGCCTTCCTTGTACCCAGAGGAAAGGAACCTCCTTATCTCCACGTGAGGGATGCCGAGAGGAATCTGAGCAGCCCTTGCCGTTTCCCCAGTTTCCTACACTCAGCTCATGTCCTTTCCTCCTCTCCCATTTTCCCTTAATTCTCTGCTCTTCATCCAATCGAGCATAAAAACACTCAGGTGTGACTGCCTCTTTAGGTCTTCATTCCCTTATGAAGGCTCCCACATCACATAGAACTTGCATCATTTGTGTGCTTTTCTCTTGTTAGTCTTTTGTTACAAGGGCCCCAGCTGCGAACATAGAAGGGTAAAGGGAAATGACCTTTTCCCTCTGTTATAGTTTCTGGCAACCACAGAGGGATGGCTGGGACACCTCATTGGCTCTGCGGCCTGTAGACAGGATCCTGGGAAAACTAACCAAAACCAGTGAAAGGTAAGACTGTACTACCAAAGTCAGCTCTCCCGGATCTCCATCTGTAGGGCCCAGTTGAGAGAGGAAGGTAAAAAATATCTCCTTGTCCCTTCCTTTTCAAATTCAGATTAGCACAAGAGAAACATTTGTCAAAATTAATTCTTTGGATTGTGGGACTTCCCTGGTGGTCCAGTGGTTAAGACTCTACACTCCCAATGCAGGGGGCCCGGGTTCGATTACTGGTCAGGGAACTAGATCCCACATGCATGCCCCAACTAAGAAGTCCACATGCCGCAACTAAAGATCCCATGGGCCGCAACGAAGATCCCATGTGCCACAACTAAGACCAGGCACAGCCAAAATAAATAAATAAATATTTTTAAAAAATTATTTGGATTGTGACTCTGGTTAAATTTGGTTTGGGGGGCCCATTGGTTATTGATCTTGCTCTCTTGTTTGTCAACTCCTGCTTTCCTGTTTGTCTTGGGTTTTTTTTTTTTTTTTTTTTTTTTTGCGGTACACGGGCCTCTCACTGTTGTGGCCTCTCCCGTTGTGGAGCATAGGCTCCGGACGCGCAGGCTCAGCGGCCATGGCTCACGGGCCCAGCCGCTCCGCGGCATGTGGGATCTTCCCAGACTGGGGCACGAACCCGTGTCCCCTGCATCAGCAGGCAGACTCTCAACCACTGTGCCACCACGGAAGCCCCCTGTTTGTCTTGTTTTGTGTCCTGGGGGCTTGTCTTGGCTTTCCTCCTGCCAAAGCATGAAAATTGTCAGTTCTTGCCTGTGCAGGAGGCCAACCAGCAGGTAGGATCCCCAAGAATATGGCTGCACAGAAATCTGGGCTGCACCTCATTTGCAGCTAACATCCTACCAATTGTTCCCAGCTCTCTGGGGGAAACAATGATCTTTCTTCCTTTCTTTTGGCTCTCTTTGGGAGTGGCTCCAGATCATAGGAGGACTGCATACTTGCACCCTCTGTGCGGAGGCCTCTTGTGTCCTCTGTTAAGTCATAAACAGCTTTTACTGGTTTGGGTTTTGAGTCAGTTGGCATAGGTATGACTTTGGTTTTAAAAAAGAAAAAAAGGAGGGGGTAGTCAACACTGCCAGGAATATTTGTTGTTTATCTCAGCTGATAATAAGATATTTGAAAGAATTTTTTTTGAGGGGAGTTCCCTGGTGGCTTGGTGGTTAGGACTCGGTGATTTCATTGCCATGGCCTGGGGTCAATCCCTGGTTGGGGAACTAAGATTCCTGCAAGCTGCGCCAAAAAAAAATTTTTTTTTTTAACGAGCTCTGTTGTCAGTAGTTGGCTTAATTGGAAGCTGATATTCAGACCCTGATAGGAGCTATTTTTTAAGACGTCTCTTGTTTGTGTGGTCCTGCTGCTCCATGGGAACTTCTGTCAACTGAAACCCCCTTCTCGAGCCCCTGCCAACTGTATGGTGCACCAGACCTGTCGTCCTCCTTTTTTTTTTTAATGTTTTATTTATTTAATTTAATTTATTTATTTGTGGCTGCATTGGGTCTTCGTTGCTGTGCACGGGCTTTCTTCTAGTTGTGGCGAGTGGGGGCTGCTCTTCGTTGGGGTGTGTGGGTTTCTCATCGCAGTGGCTTCTCCTGTTGTGGAGCACCGGCTCTACCCGCACAGGCTTCAGTAGTTGTGGCTCGCAGGCTCTAGAGCACAGGCTCAGTAGTTGTGGCACACGGGCTTAGTTGCTCCGCGGCATGTGGGATCTTCCCGGACCAGGGCTTGAACCAGTGTCCCGTGCATTGGCAGGCGGATTCTTAACCATGGCGCCACCAGGGAAGCCCTGTCTTCCTCCTTCTTGTTGACATGATGCTGCTGAGGATAATTGGCTCATCATTGGATTCTTTGGGAAACATAAGATCTCCCCAAACTGGCCCCTCTTCAACCTCTCCCTTGCCATTGCTTCTGCTTCTTTTTTCCCTGTGCCTTCTTTGATCTTCCATCACTTCCCTTGAGTCCTCTGCTGTGACTCCCTTCAAGCCCCTGGCTCCTCCATCCTTCCGTCCACCTCTGCCAGACCTTGTTATACACCAGCCCCTCAGCCACTTGAACTTCAGGCCCCTGCTCTCAAGGGACTGAGGGTCCCCCAGAAGCAACTACCTGAGGCTGCAAAGGAAAAAGGCTAATGCAAAAAGGCTGAATATCGTGGTTGAGAGTCCGCCTGCCGATGCAGGGGACACAGGTTCGTGCCCCGGTCCGGGAAGATCCCACATGCCGTGGAGCGGCTAGGCCCGTGAGCCATGGCCGCTGAGCCTGCACGTCCGGAGCCTGTGCTCCGCAACGGGAGAGGCCACAACAGGGAGAGGCCCGCATACCGCAAAAAAAAAAAAAAAAAAAAAAAAAAAGGCTGAATATTTTAGCCACTCAGATGAGCTTTGGAGACATCCAGACAGCCGCTAGATGTCTCCTCAGTCACTCACCTAAAGCGTAGGTCTCAGCCTCCATGAGATTACCTATCAGGTCAAGTGAAAATCCTAGAAACTTGCTGCACAAATATTGATAAAAAGAATTAGCCCTCATATTGAGTAGGTAACCTCAACTTGTCCCATTTGCCAGAAACACAATTTGGTTAAAAATATAAAGTAGGGGGCTTCTCTGGTGGTGCAGTAGTTGAGAGTCCACCTACTGATGCAGGGGACATGGGTTCGTGCCCCGGTCCAGGAAGATCCCACGTGCCGTGGAGTGGCTGGGCCCATGAGCCATGGCCGTTGAGCCTGCGCGTCCGGAGCCTGTGCTCTGCAACGGGAGAGGCCACAACAGTGAGAGGCCCACATACCGCAAAAAAAAAAAAAAAAAAAAAAAAAAAAAAATATATATATATATATATATATATGAAGTAGGTATAGGAACTTCCATGGTGGTCCAGTGGTTAAGAATCCACCTTCCAGTTCAGGGAACGTGGGTTCGATCCTTGGAACTAAGATCCCACATGCTGCGGGGTAACTAAGCCCGTGCACTCTAGAGCCTGCGCACCACAACTAGAGAGAAGCCTGTGCATCACAACGAAGATCCTGCGTGCTGCAACTAAGACCCAACTCAGCCAAATAAATAAGTATTTAAAAATATATATATAAAGTAGGTATAAACCAGTGAGTTTGTATTACTAAGTTTTACTGACTCATGCTTAAAATTATAAAATGAAAGCTCTAGATCACTGCATTTGTCTGTATGTATGTGTATGTCTATGCCTGTATATTATGTGTAGGTGATATTTTTCTACCTTTGGATGGTATTACCAAATTAGTTATAAAATCCATTAAAGAAGTTCTATCTGAATTGGCTTAGAGATAAATGAG
The DNA here is from genome assembly GCF_964341445.2 of Mesoplodon mirus. Lineage (NCBI taxonomy): Eukaryota > Metazoa > Chordata > Mammalia > Artiodactyla > Ziphiidae > Mesoplodon > Mesoplodon mirus. The sequence goes on from NC_138991.1 coordinate 36,269,317, forward strand.
TGAGAAATATAGAAACTAACCCAATTTTTTTTTAAGTTCACATGATCTGGGATAAATATTTGGTAAATAAAGCTAGTCTTAAAATTGTTGGCAAAATAAAAACGGGCATGTCTTTGGAGTTGTCAGCATTAAATATAATGCAGACATACATTTTTTTCCCACCTAGGTTTATACTAAGTCAAACAAGCTTAAGTTATCTCTACTAGATACTTAAGATTATAAAACTATAAATCCAACCTAAGAACAAAATTCACAATAGAAATGAATTGCTTGATGTGTCAAGCATGGCAATTTAAAAAAATTATGTTTAACTTTGAAGGCTCTTTGCTTCTGTGATATTTTTGATACATGCCTGATTTGTCAATGAGAAAAATAACTTGAGATGATGGCTAGCTTTGTTTATTGTCTCATGACATTTTCACAAGCAAGTCAAGCATTGCTAATTCAAAAGTGTTAAGAACAAGAGAATTAAATAGACATGAATGAAAAAAGTTTATAAATAAACTTCTCAACAATAATTTCATTTTCTAATATGTCTACTTAAAAATAGGTTCAAAAACCTTTTGACAACTTGAAACCTTAAAGCTGTTCTAAGTTAAATGATATTCAATGAATATCTAGATCATTTCCAAATAAGGTAAAATACTGAAACATTAATTGCTGACCATAAGTTTATTTATTTGGGGCTTCTTAAATTCTACAGAGACAAAAGATATTCGGGTTTATTAGTGAACATGAATTTTGCCACATGGAAAATTGTACTGTGACAACAAGATCCTACTGTATAGCACAAGGAACTATCTTCAGTATCCTGTAATAAACCATAATGGAAAAGAATAGGAAAAAGAATATGTATATATACGTATAACTGAATCACTTTGCTGTACACCAGAAACTAAGACAACATTGTAAATCAACTATACTTCAATTTTTAAAAATTGAACATTGTACTATAAGGAAGCATATACCCATAAAAAATTATGAGACAGTATATTTGTAAAATGTATTAATCTTCTACAGAATGATAGTACGTGGCAGACAGTTCACAATTGCTTACTTCCTAGTGTTCACAGAAAACTAAAGATTATTAATGGGTAAAAATTATAATCAACATATGTAAATGAAACTACTAGAAACCATAAGGATGAAGTGAAACAGCTATATATGCCAAACATGCAAAGTATGAAGGACATATTTTTGTTAAGGGAAAAAGAGAAATTCTGTCCTAAAATAGAAAGACTGGTTGTTCTAGAATGAGATGGAGGAAAAGAGTAGGACAAAACCTAAATGGATTTTTTTTTTAATTGTTGAAGGTTTGTGGAAAAGGAATCTTGGAAAAGGAATCTTATTTTGTGTGGTCAAAGCTGGCTAAGATTGGACAGATTTATTTATAAGGTTTCTTTTTTTTTAATTAGCTTTAGTGTTAATTGTACACTGATACACACCTAAAATTTGGTTTTCTGTCTCCGTTAAAATGACAAAGATTTCTTAGATTATTGGTCCGTTCTTAATAAGAAATTGTAAAAAAAAAAAAAAAAGAGAAAAAAAAAAGAAAAAAGATTTATCTTTTAAGTAATCTACCTGGGAAACCAGATTTTGTGTTTTGTAATTATTTTCTGTGCTTCATGTTGTCTTTATCAGGTCTTTGATTGAGTCTTCTCAGTATCAAAAGAGCTAAGTTTTGTTCACACCCATGTGACCTTCTGTATTTGCCTTTAAAATCTTTTATTGTCACTTTGGTTAAATAGATGACTAAGGGACTTCCCTGGTGGTGCAGTGGTTAAGAATCCACCTGCCAATGCAGGGGACACAGGTTTGAGCCCTGGTCCAGGAAGATCCCACATGCCATGGAGCAACTAAGCCCGTGTGCCACGACTACTGAGCCTGCGCTCTAGAGCCCGTGAGCCACACCTACTGAAGCCCGTGCACCTAGAGCCTGTGCTCTGCAACAAGAAAAGCCACCTCAATGAGAAGGCCCGTGCACAGCAACGAAGAGCCAATGCAGCCAAAAGTAAATAAATAAATAAATTTATATACATATAAAAAAATACAGATGCAAAGTAGATGTAGGTGAGATCACTTACCAAAAGTAGAGTGGGATGGAGTGGAAAGTTTGTGGCAGACTATAGGAAGTTTGGGGGAAATGTAGTTAATATGACAGCAAGGTCACAAGAATGGATAGAAGAACTTCCAGTCTACAATAGGAAGGAGCACAAAGCTGTGAGAAAGCACACATTTGTGGAAGAGTGAGAGCAACGTTCTTTGCTTTTCACCAGCCATGTTTGGTATCTCTGCAGCCAGACTGGAGAAAGCACACAGCCTGGTTTAGCGAGGGATGGAAACTGGCAAAAAGGCAAAGTGAAAAATCACTGAGGTGAGAGTTGAAATAATTGGTCATAATATCCAAGCTATTTGGGGACAGAAGAGAAGCCCAGAATGCTGCTGGTTAGAGCAAGAGAGCCCTACAGGCTGGATTAAGGATGAAAGTGTGTTTGAAGTAGAACTGGAGGAATGTGAACTATTCTCAATAAAATGAAGGCGCGAGAGGAGTGACAGAATCAGAGTTTGAAGGAATTTCAGAGTTTGAAAGCCACCAAAGGGGCTTTTCTTTAACCCTCAGACTAGTAGAACAGGTATTAGCTGTTCAGTTTGGGCTAGATCTTGTAATAGAATTATTGTAATGGAGGAAATCCTCTTACCAATTGTTTAAATAAGTGCCGGTTCTAAATGCACCGTTTTCCAGGCAGTCTTTATAATGATCTGCGTAGCTTACAAAGAACAGAACAAAATCCAGCCAACCAACCATGGGGAATCTCCAGCCGTGTGTGGGTGCTCTTCCTAGGGGGGAGGGGGGTTGTCCCAGAAAAACCTTGCACCTGCAAAGGGCAGAGCAGAGAGGAGATTAGGGCTCTTAAAGAGCCACAGCCTTGGAGGAACTCACTACCGTAGGGAGCGTGGGTTACTGGGACTGAGTAGATGCCCCCTCCTGTAGAAAAGAGTCACTGAGTAGGATTCCCCCGGTCTGCAAGGTGGTGATGCAACGATCCTCACCAAGCGCTCTTCCCGCGTCCACCTAAGACTCTGCCCGCCCACTGCGGGCAGAGAGTGGACTACCCCGTTGCCTGGCAACCGGATGCGTCTCGCGCCTCAGGCGGGAGTCGCCCACAGTGACGTGAGATGCGCGCAGAGCATGCTGGGACCACGCGGTTTCGAGCTGCCTCTGGGCGGTCAGGTCCCGGAGGCCGGGGGCAGGTCTTCGCGGCCCGGACTGGCGCACGTCGGGCCCTTGCGGGCCGCAGCCACCTGGTCTGGCCTGTTGCGGGAGCCATGGCCCTGCCGTCACCTGGAGGTGCGCAGTCGGGTAAGCCCCTTACACGCCCTCAGGCCGCCTAGGCCCTGCGCGTCTCCCAGGCTCCCCTCTGAGCTGGTCACCCTCGGCTTCCGACTCCGACGAGGTGGTGGACGCAGAGCCGTGTGTGTGTGTGTGTGTGAAGCACGTCAAATTTACAAGGCAGTTCAGCACGTAGTAGGTGCACAGCATTTGTTGCTCAGTGATCGCCCCAGCCGTTCTTTCTTGGTCTTCGTCACTGGTTTCTATGTTCCCGCCCTCGTGGGTCCCAAGGTGCTGCTCCTGGAAGACATTCAGCCTTCTGTGCCTGCTGCTCCTTCCCTGATATCTGCTCCTCAGCTCGGCAACATGTCTCTGTTCAGGGTTCTGTTCTTGGCCCTCTTTTAACAGATGATGGTCTCCTGTAACATCTCCTCAATTACCAGGGTGATTTAGATGGTTCCTTAAGCGCTCTCAACTAACAGGACTTCTAAGCTCTAGGGCTGCATTTTATCTGTCTGTAAGGCAGCTTTTTGTGCCTTTTTTCATACCTCAGACTCCTTCTAAAATCTGAAGTCACAATGTTCACTTTCTGTCCCAATCCCCCACCTCTTGTGTGTTCACTAAACTCACCACAGTCACTAAAGCACGAAACTGTCAGATTTTACTCTTAACCACCCTTGTAGCCCCATCATTCTGTGAGGTGCCAGGTCCTATGCAGCTGTCTCCATCGTTCTGTTCTTTGCATTCTTACTGCTCTCCCACAGGTACCCCAGGCTGTTTGGTTTCTTAATTTAGTCTTCTTTCTGCTTCTCAGGCTGGATAATTTCAAAGGACCTCTCTTCAAGTCTTCTGGGCTTTTATTTCTCAAATCTGCTGGTGAACCCCTCTAGTGAATTTTTCATTTCAGTTAGTGTACTTTTCAGTCCAGAATTTTTGGTTGTTTCCTTTCTATAATTTTTTTGTAGATATTCTCATTTTGTTCATCTTTTATGTTCTTGATTTCCTTTAGTTTCTTTTTCCATGGTTTCCTAAGCTCATTGAGCATGTTTAAGATGGTCGATTTAAAGTTTTTGTTTAGGGACTTGCCTGGTGGCACAGTGGTTAAGAATCCGCCTGCCAATGCAGGGGACATGGGTGCGAGCCCTGGTCCGGGAAGATCCCACATGCCACGGAGCAACTGAGCCTGTGTGCCACAACTACTGAGCCTGCACTCTGGAGCCTGAGAGCCACAACTACTACTACTGAGCCCATGTGCCACAATTACTGAAGCCCACACACCTAGACCCCGTGCTCCACAAGAGAAGCCAACCCAGTGAGAAGCCCGCGCACCGCAACAAATCGTAGCCCCCGCTCGCCACAACTAGAGAAAGCCCGTGCACAGCAACGAAGACCCAATGCAGCCAAAAAATAAAAAATAAACTTATATTAAAATAAATAAATAAATGAAGTAAAGTTTTTGTTTAGTTAGTCCATTGTCTAGGCTTCCTTAGGGATGGTTTCTGTCAAATTGTTTTTTTCCTTCGAATGGTCCATACTTTTCTGTTTCTTTGTTTTAAAATTTTTTGTTGAGAACTGTACATTCTAAGTGTTATAATGTGGTAACTCTCAAAATGTGATTCTTACTCATTAGGGATTGCTAGTTTTTGCTTGTTGAGTGTTGGAGCTGTTACTTTTACAAACTGTTTTTGCGAAGTGTGTATTCCTTGTTTTTCTGTGGTAAGTGAAGTTTCTGTTCCATTTTCTCTGCAGTTAGTCAGTGACCTGACATAGATTTCCTTAAATGTTTGACTCTAAATAGGGAGGTAGGAGAGGGGTATTCTGTCTCTTTAAATCTGATAGATGCTCCCGGGAAAGCCAACGCTGCCAGTAGGGTCAAATCCAAAGTAAGCATCTGTGCTGATCTGATCCTCAGGGATCCATCAGACTGATCAAACTGTGTAACTGCAAACTTTTTTTTTTTTTTTTTTTTGGCCCCGCAGCACGGCATGTAGGATCTTAGTTCCCTGATCAGGGGTGGAACCGGCAGCGCCCCCTGCAGTGGGAGCGCGGAGTCTTAACCACTGGATCACCAGGGAGGTCCCTGTAAGCCCAAACTTTTGGAGGACAATGTTTCCACCATCTACTCTGGCATCAGCCAGCTTCTTCAGGAATGCAGGCTGCTATCCATACAGCTGCAGCACGTCTGAGGAATGAGGGATATTGACTAGTTTGCACATGTTGCTCACTTGTGAAAGATCAGCAACCTTTCCCTTCATTGTTATAAGGACTCCTCTGGTTGTTAAAAGTGACTCCTCTGGTCATGTTCCAAGTTAAAATGACTCCTCTGGTCATGTTCCAAGTTCCAAAATAGTTGATTTCAATCTTTCTTTGTAGCTCAATGATTGCTTTGGTGAAGGGACAAACCCCTAGTTCCTACTCTGCCATTTTGTGTGACATCACTGAGTCATATTTTTAAAAATACATATTCTGATAATCTCTGTTTTCTTAATTGGTCTGTTTAGATGATTTACATTTAATATAATTTTTGATTGGTTAGGATTTAAGTCTGCCATTTTACTTACTTTCTGTTTATTCCCTCTGTTTTTTTGTGCCTCCTTTTCCCTTTTCTTGCCTTCTTATGGGATACTTGAACATTTTTTAGTATGTCATTTTAAGATGGCTATAGATTTTTGAAATATAGCTCTCTTTGTATAGGTTTTCAGTGGTTGCTGTTGAGATTACATTACACACACTTATGATAGGTTACTAGTATCAACCTTTTACCAGCTCAAGTGAATGTAGAAACTTCACCACCTTTAGGTCCCTTTTTTCTTTCTTTACGACATTATTGTCTTAAATTTTACCTCTACATACATTGAGAACCACATGAGGCAATGTTATAATTTTGCTTTCATCCAACAAACATAACTTTAAAAATTCAAGAGATTATATCCACACAGATATTTACCCTAAAAATTGCTTTTTTTCATTTCTGATGTTTCAAGCTGCTGTTATTTTCTTTTCATTTGGAGAACTTTTCCTTTATCACTTCTTTCAGAGCAGATCTGATAGTGGCAAATCACTTCATTTCCTTCATCTCTTAATATCTTTATTTCACCTTCATTCCTGAAAGATATTTTCACTGGATACAGAATTATGGTTGTCATTCTTTTCTTTCAGCACTTTAAAAATATTTTGCCACTTTCTTCTCTCCTCCATGGTTTCTGATGGGGAATCTGTAGTTTTTCAAATTGTTCCTTCTCTGTAGGTAATACTTTGTTTCTCTCCAGCTGCTTTCAAAATTTTTCCTTTATTTTTAATTTTCAGACATTTGATTATGATGTATCTGGGTGTTGATTTATTTGAGTTTATTCTTTTAGGGTTTTCTCAGATTTTTGAATTGGTAGGTTTATGTCTTTTGCCAAATTTGGGAAGTTTTCAGCCATTATTTCTTCAAATATTTTTTGTGCACTGCACTCCTTTTCCTCTCCTTCTGGGCCTCCAGTAACATGAGTGTTAGATCTTTTGTTATTGTCCCATAGGTACTTATTCTTTTTTTTTTCTGTTTTGTCTCTTTTGTTCAGATTGGATCATTTCTACTGATACATCTTTAGGTTCACTGATTCTTTCCTCTTAAATCTCCATTTTGCTATTGAGTCCATCCAGTGAATTTTTTACTTATTTTAATTTTTCGTTCTGAAATTTCCATCTGCGTCGTTAGATATTTTTCTTTGATGAGACTTTGTATTTTTCAATATGTTTCAAGAGCGTTCATAATTATTTCTTGGAATATTTTTATGACAGCTGCTCTAAAATCCTTGTTCAATAATTCCAATATCTTTTTCACCTTGCAGTTGGCATTTGTTGATTGTCTTTTCTCATTTGAGTTGTTTTTCTTGGTTCTTAGTATGAGGAGTAATTTTTTATTTTATCATGGATATTTTGAATATTATGAGGCTCTAGTTTTTATGTAAATCTTCTATTTTAGCAGGAAGTCAATATCAATATGTTTATATTCAGAATGCACATTCTGGTCCAATTTTGTGGGCTCTGGTTTGAAGATCAATTACGTTTTCACAGCCTTTTCAGAGCAGTTCTGGCCTGCCCCACTTGTGTGCTACCCTGAGGCCGATTTGAAACCGCAGAGTATTCCACATTGTAGTTCAATTCCCAGAGCTTTTTCTGTGTTGATACTAATTGGTTTCACACATGCACTGCTTGGGAAGGCATGACCATACACATATTTAGAGAATCCCTTTTTCTAGCTCCCTACTCTCTATTTGAGAGGGGATGAGGTGCCACTTTTTACAGTTATTCAATTAGTGCAGGTTGTGGATAGCCAACAGGGCTCCTCCCCACAGTCTCTAGTACCTGGTGGGGAGGGGAGAGATGCCACCTCTGCTTTGCTGGTACAAGATGGGGATGGTCAACAGGGCTTTGTCCCACAGTCTCTGCAATACCAGGTGGGGAGGAAGAAAGGTATGTGTTCTTTTGTGGTGTTTGCCTAGAGTAGGGTGGCTGTAACCATCCTGCAGAGCTACCCTCCTCATGGTCATTTGCTGGAGAGAATGGGCTTTTTTTTTTTAATACTGATTGATTGATTGATTTGGCTGCACTGGGTCTTAGTGGTGGCACTCGGGATCTTCCTTGCTACGTGCGAGATCTTCGTTGTGTCATGAAGGATCTTTAGTTGCGGCATGTGGGATCTAGTTCCCTGACCAGGGATCGAACCTGGGCCCCCTGCATTGGGAGTGCAGAGTCTTAACCATTGGACCACCAAGGAAGTCCCAGAATGGGCTTTTCTTAGGGCTTGGTTTTTATGGGTTTTTTGTTTTGTTTTGTTTCGGGAGGGGCTTGTTGGCATTTTTCTAGTTGCAGACTGCTCTAACACCCAAGCCAAAATATATAGGAGGCAAAACAAACAAACAGACCACCCAGGGAACTGAGTTGTCCCTTGAGGCCCCAGCTAGTTTGCCTTCTTTTCTCCACCTTTTGAGAGGTTTTTTGATAGTTGTATCATGTATTTTGAACAGGAATTTTGGTTGTAATTAGCAAGAGGAAGATGATGGAATGTGCATACTCCATCTTCTATGGAACTGGAAACAACATAAGGCATTTAAAATTGTTTTCTTGATAAGTTTTAGAGCGTAACTTCTCATTTTAGTAACAGTACATTTGTTCCTGTGTAATGAAGAATCGTACCCATTTTGTGTATTATGTCTCATGGTCTCATACTGCAGCAGCCAGTAAAAACCTAACTCCAGTATACAACCCAGACCATCTTCCTAAAGAACTCTACTCTTCAGCCCCTCTGCCTTGCTACTCTGGGCTCGTGAGACCTCTCCAGATCTTCTTCCTCGTTTCATCTGTCCATTTGGGCCCTCTTCTCCAGGTGGCCAGCTGTAGCCTTTCAACCCTTGATGAGCTTACGGTAGGACTGTTGGGAAGATTAAATAGATTAATACATGTCAAGCACTTAAAGCAGCAGCTAGCATAGAATAAGCAGTCCTTAAATCATAGTAGTGGTTGTTATACCCTCAATTTGGCATAGCCTCAGCTTTAAGTAAAAGAAACCCAAACTGTCTATGGTATCCCACCAAAGTAGGGAAGTCAGATTCTTGTCAGCTTCAGTTTGAAGATGAAATTCACTCATGCAAACATTTATTGAATGCTCACCACGTTGAGTATCAAAAGATGAACAAATGAGACACAATCCCTGTCTTCAAAGAGCCCAGAGACTAGAGTGGGGAGTAATGTATATGTGAATGAGCACAATTAAGTAAATAAATGCAATGAGGGGCTTCCCTGGTGGTGCAGTGGTTGGGAATCCACCTGCCAATGCAGGGGACACAGGTTCAAGCCCTGGTCTGGGAAGATCCCACATGACACAGAGGAACTAAGCCCGTGTGCCACAAGTACTGAGCCTGCGCTCTAGAGCCTGTGAAGCCACAACTACAGAGCCACGTGCCACAACTACTGGAGCCTGGGCGCCTAGAGCCCATGCTCCGCAGCAAGAGGAGCCACTGCAATGAGAAGCCCGCGCGCCGCAAAAAAGAGTAGCCCCCATCGCCGCAACTAGAGAAAGCCTGCACGCAGCAATGAAGACCCAACGCAGCCAAAAATAAATAAATTTATAAATAAATTTATAAATTTATAAATAAATTTATAAATAAATGCAGTGAAAATAGTCTGTGCAAGATAATGGGGACACCAGGGTGGGAGTGGCCATGTGTTTGGGGCTGAGGAAGGGCTCACAGAGGTGGTAACAGGCTGAATCTTGGAAGGTAAGTAGCTTTTGCCCGGGTGAATAAAGGCATTTCATGGATAAGCAGTAGGAACAAAATTTCAGAAGCTTAAATCAGTGTGGCAGGTGGTTTAGTACCCACATAATCTGTCATATGTCTGCAGTTGGATTGAAATTGTATGTTTAGAGAAGCACACAAGACAGACTCTAACCGATTTCCAAGGTCCTTCATGATCTAGTCCCTACTTAATTTTCTAGCTTTTTTTTTAATCTATTCTTTTTGTTTTTCTCCAATTGAAGTATAGTTGATTTACAATGTTGTGTTAGTTTCAGGTGTAGAGCAAAGTGATTCAGTTTTACATATATATATCTATTCTTTTTTAGATTCTACTTCAGATAGTTCCCTATGCTATATAGTAGGTCCTTGTTGGTTATCTAGTTCATATATATATAGCTTTTTCTCTTGTCATGTGCATACAGATATTTATAATTTCATCTTATATAATGTATTAATACCTGCACAGTGATACACAGTGTCCATTCTTTACAAACCTCTTGGATCTGACTCTTGAGACAAGACCAGCTGCTGGAAACACATTCAATCCAAAGTATAAAATGAGAAAAAATAAATAAAACATTCAGTCATCGATCTGGATTGAGGACGAGGGGAAAGAGTACAGGGCAGCAGATGCTTATGTGATGGCAACTTAAGTCTTTAACTGTAGTCTTGCTGGATTTCCCCACCTCCATTGTGTTGTTGACATGCCCTGTGCGGTCTCTTTTTATCCACAGCTGCCTCAGGCATAGTTATTTCTACAGACTTCCCTGACTTTATCTGGATGAGACTTGGGCAGATTCAATTTTATTTTCCATGATGGGGCCTCTGGGGTAGGATAGTTACTAAAGCATGCAGCTTTTCCCCCACTTTCACCAGTTTGGGAGCAGCCATTGCCTGCTCTGTCCTCTCCAGTCTCTTTCTTCCTAAGACACTGCTGACTGGAGGCTGCTTCTCTTCTCAGGGGATCCAGCACAGAGGGCATGAGCCAAGGCACATGGTATCTCCTGTCTGTATCCTCCCCTGCAGCACTTTTCCCTTGCCCTCCAGGCTCTCATCACTCCGAAACGCAGCAAACACACCAGCCTCTTTGGACTGCAACCTTTACACCTGTTGATTCCTCTACCTAAAGCTCTTTCCAAGGCTCCTCTTAGCACTTCATCCCCTCAGCCGAAGACAAGACTTCCTCACAGAGGCCTTTGCTGACTGACCCCCTAGGCTAAGTTATACCCCCTTCCTATGCTATCATGACAGCCTGTGGCAGATTGAATTTTCTGAAGATGGCCACAGTAATATTTCCCATCACGTATGCTCATCTTACAATATAACCTTAAAGCTTCTTCCATCGAGTGGTGGGAGGTATGTCTCTTCCCCTTGAACCTATGCAGATCTTTATGATTGCCTTAACCAAGTAAGGTAGGACAGAAGTGACTCTATGGTACTTCCCTGGCTAGGTCATCAAAATGCTGTGCGCTTCCACTTTTCTATCTGGGAATGCTGGCTCTTAGAACTAAACTGCCATACTCCAAGGAAGCCCAAACTAACCCACGTGTAGAGACAGCATGGAGAAGAAATGTGTACATGTTCCCGGCCCACAATTCAGCAGATATCCCAGCAGACAGCCATTACCTATGTGAGTGAAGATGCCTCTAAGTGATTCCAACCCCCTACCATCAATCACCCCTAGCCTTTGAGTCTTCCTAGTTGAGCTCTCAGATATTGCGGAGCAGAAACAAGCTAGAATCAAAGAATCTCTGAGGATAATAAAATGATTGTTTTATGCCACTGCATTCTTTATTGGTTCCTTAAGCTATTAGTAACCGAAACAGTCTTTACTACTTTGGTAGTTTCAGTGCTTTTCTAACTATTTGTTTAATGTCTGACTTCCCTGTCAAAGTACATCCTCCTTGAGGTCTGGTACTATGTCTGTAGTCCTCATTGCTGTATCCCGTGTAGTGCAAAGTAGGTAGTGGGTGCACAGTAAACAGTGAACTAATGACTAGAAGGTATGTGTTTCTTCTCTTAATGTGGTAGACACCAGGCACGTGTTTCTGCTCCCAGGATTGCTTCTGGCCTGCGGTTCTGTGCTTACCAGGTTGATCCATCCCTCCCCGGGAATCACTTCTTTCTCCCAATCCTGACTGACCTATTGGTGAGAGATGCACCTGATTGTTTCAGCCACAATTTTTTTTTTTTTTTTTTTTTTTTTTTTTTTGCGTTACGCGGGCCTCTCACTGCTGTGGCCTCTCCCGTTGCGGAGCACAGGCTCCGGATGCGCAGGCTCAGCGGCCATGGCTCATGGGCCCAGCCACTCCATGGCATGTGGGATCTTCCCGGATCGGGGCACGAGCCTGCGTCCCCTGCATCGGCAGGCGGACTCTCAACCACTGCGCCACCAGGGAAGCCCCTGATCCATTTTTTAATTCTGTTAACAACAGTCTTGAGAGAATAAATACAGATCTTACGTAGTTTGGTATTTTGTCCTTTCTGACAGTTCTTCACTGATAGCACTGTTGGGGTTAACACGACTACTGCGCCGTTGTGGACGAGCTTCAGGCTGCCCTCTAGTGGGAAGCAGCACAATAAAGTCCTATACGTATTACACCCCGAGGCAACCTGGACCTCTGCAGTGAAGAAAATTAGTGTAGGAACCAGCTCTGTCTTGTTGACTATATATAATCAGCACTTATGATATTACTTGGCATTTAGTAGGAGCTCAACTAATATTTACTGAACAAACTAACCAACACGCACTGTTTATGAGCACTAGCACGTTTCTTGAGAGCCTACTATGTTTAAGACATTAAGCCAAGCACTGTAGATGATGTAAATCAGGGCCAGGTAATAAATATTTTAGGCTTAGAGGCCATGTGGTCTCTGTCACAACTACTCCACTCTGCTCTTGTGGTGGAAAAGCAGCCACAGACAATACAAAATCTAATGAGTGTGTCTCAGTTCCAATGAAACTTGATTTTTAATGAGTAGAATATGATAGAAATGGTGGTGTGAGACACAAGATTAAGGCCTAAAAGGCATCATGGCTTCCCCCTTTCTTGCTCTCCCTTGGATTACTTGCTCTGTGAGAAGCCAGCTGCTTTGTGGTGAGGACACTTAAACAATCCTATGGATAGGTCCATGTAGTGGGGAACTGAGGCCGCCTGCCAACAGCTGGCATGGAACTGAGGCCTCCTCCAAATAACCAGGGGAGTGAGCTGTCTTGGAAGCAGATCCTACACTGTCACTGATGTCTTGACAGCCGCCTCATCATCCTGAGCTAGAACCACCCACTTAGGCCACTCCCAAATTCCTGGCTCTGTAAGAAAGTTTTGTTGATTTAAGCTACTAAATAGTGGGGTAATTTGTTATGCAGTGACAGATAACAAATACATCCAGTGTTCCAGCATCTTCCCCATTGGATTACAGTGGTGCCACTATAGAACATCAGTTGACCACATGTCTTTTTCTGGATATTCTCTTCTGTTCCATTAAGCTATATGTCTGTGGGGTTTTTTCGGTTTTTTTCTGTTTTTTTTAAATTGGAGTATAATTGCTTTACAATGTTGTGTTAGTTTCTGCTGTACAACGAAGTATATCAGCTATATGTATACCTATATCCCCTCCCTCTTGGACCTCCCTCCTGCCGCCCCCCTGCCCCCCATCGCACCCATCTAGGTCATCACAGAGCACTGAGCTGAGTTCCCTGTGCTATACAGTAGGTTCCCACTAGCTATCTGTTTTACACATGGTAGTGTATTTATGTCAAACTTAATTTCCCAATTCGTCCCACCCTCCCCTTTCCCCCCATGTCCACATGTTCATTCTCTACGTCTACATTCCTGCCCTACAAATGGATTCATCTGTACCATTTTTCTAGATTCCACATACATGCGTCAATATACGATATTTGTTTTTCTCTTTCTGGCTTACTTCACTCTGTATGACAGACTCTTGTTTATGCCAACATACTATCTTGATTACTATAACTTTTGCTGTAGTCTTGAAGTCAGGTAGTGTAAGTCCTCCAATTTTGTTATTATTGTTTCTTTTGTCAAAATTGACTTGGATATTCTGGGTTCTTTGCATATCCATATAAATTTTAAATCAGCCTGTCAATTTCTAGTTAAAAAACCTACTGAGATTTTCACTGGGATTGTACTGAATCTATAGATCAATATGAGGAAAATGGCTATCTTCATGTTGAATATTCCAATCCATGAACATGTATCTCTCCATTTATTTAGATCTTCTTTAATGTCTCTAAAAAATTATTTGCAGATTTACTGTAATGTTTTAGTGCAGAAGTCTTGCACATATATTGTTAAATTTATCTCTAAATATTTCATGTTTTATTGCTATTATAAGTTGCTATTCAAATATTGGCTATATTCCATGTGCTGTACAACATATCCTTGTAGCTTATTTATTTATTTTTGGCTGCGTTGGGTTTTTGTTGCTGCGCGTGGGCTTTCTCTAGTTGCGGCGAGTGGGGGCTACTCGTCGGTGCGGTGCGCGGGCATCTCATTGTGGTGGCTTCGCTTGTTGCGGAGCACAGGCTCTAGGTGCAGGCTTCAGTAGTTGTGGTGCATGGGCTCAGTAGTTGTGGCTCATAGGCTCTAGAGTGCAGGCTCAGTAGTTGTGGCGCATGGGTTTAGTTGCTTCGCGGCATGTGGGATCTTCCCGGACCAGGGCTCAAACCCGTGTCCCCTGCATTGGCAAGCGGATTCTTAATCTCTGTGCCACCAGGGAAGCCAGTAGCTTATTTCTTTTATACATTAGTAGTTTGTACCTCTTAATCTCCTACCCCATCTTGCCCCTCTCCCCACTGGTAACCACTAGTTTGTTCTCTATATATGTGAATCTGTTTCTGTTTTGTCAGGTATTTTCTGAGCATGCGTCTTGCCCTGGGCATTCACGTGGCCTTCTAAATTCTCTCTTATACATAGATGATTATGAATGCTCTGATTACCCAAAGAAACTCTCCCCAGTTTTTCCTCCCAGACTTTAGGCAGTCTGCATTAATCTGTTAGGGCGTTGCCATAACAAAATACCAGAGACTGAGTGGCCTACACAATAGAAATTTATTTTCTCACAGTACTGGATGATGGAAATCCAAGATCAAAGTGTTGGTAGGGCTGGTTTCTCCTGAGTCCTCTCTTCTTGGTTTACAGATGACCACCTTCTTGCTGTATACTCACATGGCCTTTTCCCCATACACATACATCCCTGGTGTCTCTACCTCTTCTTATAAGGACACTAGTCATATTGGATTAGGGCCCTACTCATATGGCCTCATTTCACCTTAATTACATCTTTAAAGGCCCTATCTCCAAATACAATTACATTGGGGATTGGGGTTCAAGATTCACATTTTGGGGGAACACAATTCAGTCCATAACAGCAGTCCGTTGTGTGTCTCAGCTGTCATATTTTGCCCCAGGCATCTGTGGTTTGTTCACCTTGCGATATTTTCAAGCAATGCCCACTACTTTTCTGGCCTGAGTTCCAGGTTCAGCAGAACAGAGATGAGTGCCTGCGTTATTCCTTCAGGTGGCTCCCATACAGGTTGGAGCAGAACTACACGATAATTTGCCAATAAGGTATGCTCTGCTCCCTGTGGAGCCAGGGATCGGGTTCCCACACTGGGAATGCAGGTTTCTGTCTTAAGATTGCTGCCAAGCCTGGGAATGGGTGGGAGAAAAGCAAGTATAAATGCCACAAAGCTTTCTAACACTTTTAAATTGCTATTTTCTTTATTTAGCATTTGTTTGGTTTTTGTAAACTTTTGTTTTCCAGAGTTCTGATAAAGTTGGATTCTAACAGTCACTGCTTTGTTTTTTTTTGTTTGTTTTTTTTTTTTTTGGTGGTACGCGGGCCTCTCACTGTTGTGGCCTCTCCCGTTGCGGAGCACAGGCTCCGGATGCGCAGGCTCAGCAGCCATGGCTCACGAGCCCAGCAGCTCCGCGGCATGTGGGATCTTCCCGGACCAGGGCACGAACCCGTGTCCCCTGCATCGGCAGGCGGACTCTCAACCACTGCGCCACCAGGGAAGCCCACTGCTTTGTTTTTTGATGTTTCTGGGGGGTGGGGATGGGAGCTTGAAGCTGCCTACTCTGCTGTTTTGTTTTGTTCAATTATGTTTTTAAAAGATTTAAATAATAAGAAAAAAAGTCATAAATATTTACCTTTGTAGTTACCATTTCCAGTGCTCTTCATTCCTTTGTGCAGATGGAGATTTCCATATGGGATCATTTCCTTCTGCCTGAAGGACATTCTTTAACATTTCTTGTAGTTAGTCTGATGGTGATGAATTCTTTTAGCTTTTGTATGTCTGAAGACACCTTATTAAAAGATATTTTTTGCTGGGATATAATTCTAGATTTACAGTTCTTTTTTACTTTCAGTACTTTAAAGTTGTTACTCTACTGTCTTCTCACTTGCATTGTTTACAACAAGAAATTTGGTATCATGTTTATCTTTTTTTTTTCTTTAGAATTTTATCTGTATTGCTGGTTTTGACAATTTGGCTTTGATGTGACTTGTTATAGTTTTCTTTATATTTCTTGTACTTGGGATTGAGCTTTCAGAATTGTGGGCTTATATTTTTCATTATGTTTGGAAAGTTTTGGGCCATTATTTCTTCTTGTATTTTTCCATATTGCTACTTAATTTTTTGAACATATGGAATACAGTTAAAATAACTTTTAATGTTATTCTTTGCTAATTTTAACATCTCTGTCAGTTCTGGGTCAGTTTTGATTGATTATTCTTCTCTTGACGGGTCATGCTTTCCTGCTTGTTTGTATGCCTGTTAATCTTTGTTTGGATGTCAGACATTGTGAAGTTTACCTTGTGGAGTGCTGGCCATTTTTTATTCCCGTATGTTTTCTTGAACTTTGTTTTGGGATGCAGTTAAGGTCCTTGGAAACAGTTTGATCCTTTCAGGCTTTGCTTTTTGATCTAGGTAGGTCCAGATCAGTGCTCAATCTAAGGCTGATTATTTCCTCTTACTGAGGCAACACCTTCCTGAGTACTCTACCCAATGTCCTATGAATTATGAGTTTTCCCAGTCTGACCAGTGGGAAGAGACACTTTTCCTGGCCCTTTGTTAGTGCCAGATCCTGTTTCCTCTAATGCTTTTGGATGGCTTTTTCTTTGGCTTTGGGTAGTTTCCTCATAAACATGTGCTATTGAGTTCTGTGCTGAATACTCAAGGAGGAACCTCTGTACATCTCTGGGATCTTGTTGTGCAGTTCTCTCCTCTCTGGTATTCTGCCTTTTAAACTTTACTGCTTTGGAAACTCCAGACAGTAAGCTGTGATGATTGTGGGGCTCATCTCATTTATTTCCCAACTATCGGTGATCTCTGTCCTTTGTTATCCAATGTGTAGTGTCCTGAAAACCATTGTTGCATGTACTTTGTCTAGTTTTTGTTGTTGTTTTAGGTTATAGGGTAAATCTGTGGTCCCTGTTATTCCATCATGGTCAGAAGTAGAAGTCCCTTTCCATGTATTTCGATACATTATATTTTAATTCAGTTCAAAATATTTTCTAATGTCCCTTGAGACTTGTTCTTTGACCCATAGATTATTTAGAATTGTGTTGTTTAATTATCAAGTGTTTGGAGATTCTCCTTTTATGTTTCTGTTGATGATTTCTAGTGTAATTCTGTTATAGTCAGAGAACATACTTTGTTTTATATCAATCCTTTTATGTTTAGTGACAATAGAATACTATTGAACGTCTTCACCCTTCACTTTCCTATTTCACCATATTCCTTCTCACATCATACCTGACACTTGAAGTGTCCCACTTTCTGCTGTCACAAATGTAATAACCTTACAATAGTATAATTCCATTTATCCTCCCCACAATCCAGCTTTTGGTGATGGTTGTTACATCTTTTTCTTCTATATTTGTTGTATTAATCTCACAATATCTCTATTATTTTTATTTGAAACAATCAATTCTTAAATCATGATTATCATAAACATAGTTTTTTATATTTACTCATTTATTTACCATGATGGTCTTTATTCCTTCCTGTAGTTAGAGATTTCTATCTGGTCTTAGCTCCCTTTGTCTAAAGGGCAACCTTTAACATTTCTTAGAGTGTGTTTTTATTCATTAGGAAGTGTCTTTATTTCTCCCTCATTTTTGAGGGATTTTTTGCTGAACATAGAATTCTGGAATGATAAGCCTTTTTCCCTTAGCATTTAAAAGAAACCATTTGTCTTCTAGCCTGTCTTGTTTCTGATGGGAAGGAACATATTTGTATGTGGTTTGGTCAGCTTCATGGATCTTTAAGTTGTTATTTTTCACCACATTTGGGAAATTTGGATGTTATTTAAAAAATATTTCCGCCCCAATCTCACATTTTCTTTTGAGAGTCCAGCTACACATATGATAGATAGCACTATTTGATAGATAGCACGTATGATAGATAGCACTATTTGATAGTGCTTCAGAGGTCCCAGAGGGTCTGTTCATTATGAGACAATTTCTACTGATCTGTCTTTAAGTTCACTGACTTTATTTTGTTGTCTCTGATCTTCTGTTAAGCCTATCCAGTGAGTTTTTTCAATTATTTTATTTTTTAAGTTTTATCATTTGTTTCTTCCTTAGAATTTCCATTTCTTTGTAATTCTTTGTTTGCTCATTAAGACCATGTTTTCCTTTAATTCTTTGGACATATTTATAATATTTCCCTTAAAATCTTGGTTGGCTAAGTCTAACGTTTAGACCATCTTGGGTTCATTTCTATATACTGCTTTTTTTCTTGATTATGGATCACATTTTGTTTCTTTATATGTCTAAATGACCTTTTATCAAATATTGTGCATTGTGAACAATACTCTGGAGTCTGTTATCTCTCTATGAAGTATATAGATTCTTGTTTTAGTAGGCAATGTAATTACTAGCTAATGATCTTACAGTTGTTCAAGCTTGGTTTTGTTTTGTTTTTACAGATCAGCGGAGAGCCTAAAGTGTTTCCCGTGCCTAACTTGGTGAGACTCAACCTTCAAACTCTTTTCCTGTGAATCTTGTCATGGTTGACTTAGGCTTTATTAGGGCACACCTAGAGTAAGTCTAGACTATGGTCTGTACCCCAAACTGTAACCTTTCTACTGTTTCAACTGGATGCCAAGCGTGTTAAAGATGCATTTATGAGATCCCTCTACTTTGGCAGGGCCACAACTCCCTTGGCAATGCTCTTATCCAAGGACTGCTCTAACTCTGGTATCTTTGTTCTGATCTTAGCCCCATATACCAGAAAGCCCCATATACCTGCTTTCTGGTAAGCCTCAGGTTGTCTCACGCTGCATATACAGCCTGGCTGTATTATTCAGGGTTCTCCAGAGAAACAGAGCCAATAGGATAGAGATACACACACACATATTTATTATTATTATTATTACTATTAGGAGAAATTAGGAATTGGTTAATGTAATTATGGAAGCGGAGAAGTCCCAAGATTTGTAGTCAGCAAGCTGGAGACCCAGGAGAGTTGCTGGTGTAGTTCCAGTCCAAGAAGCAGAAGAGCCAATAGTTTGATTTCTAGTCCAAGTCCAAGTCTAAAAGCAGGAGAAGACTGATGTCCCCGCTCAAAGACAAGCAGAGAGAATTCCGACTCATCCCTTTTGTTCTATTCAGCCCTTCAGTGGATTGGTTGAGGCCCACGCACTGTGGAAAGAGCAATCTTCCTTACTCAGTCTACCAATTCAAGTGTTTACTTCATCCAGAAATACTCTCACAGTAGTTGCCTCTTAAATTTTTGTCCATTTGTATAGTTTTTTATGGCAGGAGGACTAGTCTGGTATCACTTAATCATGGCTGGATAGGTTGTTAATTTTCAGCTGCTTTTATAGTATTTTATTATATGAATTATACCAGTGTTCATCCATTCTTGTGTTGGTAGACATCAGACGTTTAGATGTATTCAAATTGTCAATTATACAAATGCTGCTGCAATGACTACCTTTGTACCCACAGGGTTATGAGATACATTATTTCTTCAACTTTATGTGATATTGCCAAATTGCTCTCCAAATTATATCATTTTACATATCCACATACAGCACACGAATTCCAGTTGTTCCACATCCTTGCCAAAATTTGATCTTGTTGAACTATTACATTTTTCTACTTGTGCAAATGAATGCAAAATGTTATCTTGTTACACTGATAAACCATTCCTAGATTACTGGTGAAGTTAAAATATATATGTATGTGTATGTACATATATATATATATACACATGCATATACATACACATACATATATACATGAACATATGTATATATTTATTATTGGCTATTGGATTTCCTATTCAATAAATTGCATTTGATATCACTGTCCTTCTTAACAATTGGGTCATCTTTTTGTTACTGATTCTTAGGAGTTCCTAATAAATTCTAGTTACTAATCCTTTTTTGGTTAGATGAGTTAGAATCATGTTTTCCGGGTCTTGGCTTGTCTTTTAGCAGCCTGTGCTGTCTTTTCCCATACAGAAGTGTTAAATTTTAATGTAGTCATATTTATCTTTGTTTTGCTAAATGATTTGTGCTTTTTGTGCATCCATTTCTTTGACCTCTAAACACTGGGTGCCCCATGTCTCAGGCCTTGGACCTCTTTATCTACATTAATTCCCAAGAAATCTTACTTAGTCACGTGGCATCTGTACACTGATGGCTTTTACATCTAGCTCCTCTCTTGAACACCAGTAGTATATAATTATTTAAAGGACCCCTGCTGAGCAAGATACTATCTTCCTTCTTCCCTTATTGAAGTTTCTTGAATGGGACGTCCACAGCCGCTGCCTCCATTTCCTCATCTTCTATTCACTCTTTAACCCATTGCACCTTGGCTTTGTCCCACTATTCCACTGATACCAGTACTGTTTGAGATTTTTTTTTTTTTTGACTGCGCCACACAGCTTGCAGGATCTTCATTCCTCGATGAGGGATCAAACCCAGCCCACGGCAGTGCAAGTGCGGAGTCCTAACCACTGGACTGCCAGGGAATTCCCAAGATATTTTTCTTAAGGAACACAGCCCATACCCTTTCCTTTTCGAATGAAGTTTGATATGAAATTACAGTATATTGAACAGATAGAAGCAGAATTGCCCTGGCAATGTGTTGGGGAAGAGAAGAACAGTTTGTTTTTCTCATCTCTCCCAGTTGCTCCAGAGGCATCTTTTTCTGAGCCTTTCCTATCTTTCCAACCTCCCTATTCCACCAAACATCCTAATCTCCAGCCAGATCGAACTGTTTGCAGACTCTTGTGTCATACTCCTTTCCATCTCTGTGCTTCTGCAAAATCCTTCTTTATCTGCCCTGAACCTGCTTTAAGCCAGTTCTCTTAGCTCAAGTAGCACCTCCCAGCCCATCTTCCCCTTTATCATTCCTTCCCTTTTTGTGCCTCTGTTATCACAGTTACCACGATGAATTGTAACTTTCTATTTACACATCTTTCTTCCCTACTAAACTCAGGGCTTCTAGAGATCAGAGACCCTGTGTTTTCCCCCATTACTCTCTTTAATGTGTTTATCAGTAATAGAATGAGTAAATCAATGAATGAATGGCCAAGGAAGCTGAGCTAGGCCAAAGCCTGAATTAGCAGACCACTAAGTTTTTTTTAAACAGTTTTATTAAGATATAATTCAAATACCATACAATTTCACAGGGTTGTGCAACAATCACCATAATCTAATTTTTAAACATTTTTGTCCCCGCCAAAAGTAAACTCTACCCTTCAGTAGTCACTCTCCATCCCCCGACGCCCAACACACTCCCCGGACCTAGACAAACACTAATCTACTTTCTCAGGCCACCAAACTTAACAAAGGTAAATTGATCACAAATCCTAAAAATCTACCCGATTCTGGAGCATAATGTGAAATTTCGTAGATAATTGCCCCCTTTTATCAATGTGTACTGCAGAAACGCAAACTTCTATTGCAGCTTCAGGTCTGATCTGCAGTTTATTAGACTATTAGGCAGTTTGATCGGGAATTTATTAGTACCAGATCCACATTTAATGAGGGTGGATAGTTTGGGTTGGTCTTGATTTTTACTATTGCTGTTGAAGTCAGCTCCCTTTAGCAGTTTATACTTTGGCAGAAAACTGAGTAACTGAAAAAACTCGCAGCCTCAGGTAGCAGTTGTGAAAGTGCCTGATGACAATCTCTTCTAGGGTGTTTAGGCCCCTAGAAAATAAGCATTACGTGAGTAGTCGCTTTCCAGAGCTTTTATTTCTAACGCGATTCTTCCAAGAGGCTCACCTCTGGATGGGTGCTGTGCGGGTGTAGACGCGGGACAAGAATCACAACTCGGCATTTAGCGAGGCGGCAGTTTCTGAAATGGGTCGGGTCTAGCGCGTCGCCGGGCAGTAGCGTTTCTCTTCGCTGTCGCGCGTCCGAGTCGCGTGCGCAGTGACGCGGTCGGCGCGCGGTGACGCCACGCGCGGCGCGGTGCACGCTGGGATATTTAAGTCTTCTCCGCGGCGCGGAGCCGCGATGTCTCCGGCGGCTTCGGCGGCTGGAGGAGGCGACCGACGGCGGCCGTTAGCGAGTGTCAGGGCCGGCCGGGGCCGGGGTTGGGGCTGCGGCGGGCCGGCCGGGTTGGTGCTTCTCGTCCTGTCGCTGCTCGGCCTCGTGCTGTACCTGGTGCCGGCGGCGGCTGCGCTGGCCTGGCTGGCTGTGGGGGCTACCGCGGCCTGGTGGGGACTGAGCCGCGAGCCCCGGGGTTCGCGCGCCTTCTCACTGGTTCGGAACGCCAGGCGTCAGCGAACACTGCTCCCCTCGCCTCCGGCCAAGTCGGCAGTAAATGGAAATCTTCTAGAGCCGCGGAGCCTGTTGGAAGGACCCGACCCCGCTGAACTGCTCCTCTTGGGCAGTTACCTGGGCAAGCCCGGCCCCCCGCAGCCTGCCCCCGCCCCGGACAGCAGGGACCTGCGGGAGAGGCCGGGCCGACGCCCACCCGCCCGCACCGCGCCGCCCGCTCAGTCGGCGCATCCCCGTGGTGTTCAAGTTCACCCCTTCCTCCCCACTCCTCTCCTCCGATCCTCTAGGAGGCCTTCCCACCGGTAAGATAACCCTGATCTTTCCCACACTCTCTGTCGACGGGCTTTGAATTGAGGACTTGACTTTCAAATCCGATTTTCTTTTTCATTAAGTCCAAAGTGGATTCTGTGTCGTTTTGCCATCTTAAACACCTTGATGCGTGTCAGTCGTCTCCTGCCCCCCTTTACCCTTTGGAATGAGATGTGATGCCACAGCTGTTCCCTTCCTTTTAATTCTTAAACCTGTCTGAATTTTCGTACAGTATAGATTTAACAGAATACTTGATAAACCATTAAGTATCCCTACTTCTAGTGAAAATGTCTTTATCTTTCGAGTGTAGTCATAGAGTATGTTTTGTTAGATTTTTTTTCTTTGGACCACTAAGAGAAATTCTATGGTTAGCCGAGCTCAAAGAGGTGTTCCCAGGAAACACCTCTTTGATTGATAAAACTTGGTAGATAAAGATGATCCAATCAAAGAGTTTCATTTAGTCCCAATAGCTGAGTGATACAAGAGAATACAAAAATTTGGTGAAAATATTAGATTCTTGAAAAGTACATTTATTTGAGAAGATGAATGTTTAGGTGTTATTAGGTGTTAAAAATGTTTAACTTTGAGTGTATGTTACTGATGGATTAGCATAAAAGAATGAAGCATTCTTGAAAAGTTTCTCCCTACACATCCTAACACACACTTTTCTTCCATCGTAGTTTACTTGTGTGGGCAAGGTTTTCAATTTCCCTCTCAAATTGTTGAAGTTCATTGTAGGGACAGCTGTTAAGCAGCTGTCACTTTCTGCCCTTAGACGAAATGGGGGAAAGTTGCCATAAAAATACCGTGTGTTCTTTGTTGCTTAGAAAGAGGTTTAAACTCTCTGGAAAACATCGGAACCCACGTGGTTCTTTAGTCATTTAAATTTTCTGACATTCCTTTAAGCTTCTTTGGTATCTCCCATTCTTCACAGAGATTGTGGGACTTTATCACATCGGTTTGTAATAACACCTCGAAGAAGATATCCAATTCAACAGACCCAGTATTCCTTGCTGGGGGTACTTCCCACAGTATGCTGGAATGGTTACCACAAGAAGACTGTGCTCTCTGCTCGTAATTCCAAAATGGTGTGCAGCCCAGTGACAGTGAGGATTGCTCCTCCAGACAGCAAATTGACTCGTTCTCCGATGTGAGTATTGTCGTTGGAAGAATAGACTCCTGTTTGTCCACTTTATTCTTTGGTTATTCCTGTGACAAAGCAGAAAAAGAAGTAGCTGCTTATTTGAATGAGAAATCCCAAATTCTAGGAATTGAACCATCTTTTTGTTTTGTTTGCCTTGGACTATAGCTTTAATTGCAAAGGGCAATTTCTGTGAGTGTATAAATTATACTTTTGCTTGTTGGTTAGCTTCTGATGTCCAGTGACTGAAGTCTGTGCTATGTGGCATGGTAATTAAAATATCCTGATGCTGGAATCTTATCTTTCACTGTAGACGAGAGCAAATTATCAACTCAACACTGTCCTCACCATCAACTAGTGCCCCAGACCCATGTGCAAAGGAGACCGTACTGAATGCCCTCAAAGAGAGGAAGAAAAGGACAGTGGAGGAGGAAGACCAAATATTTGCTGATGGCCAGGAAAATAAAAGAAGGTAACAGTCCCAACAGAGTAATAACAGACCTCTCGGGTGGGCTCCCGGGATTTGTTGAAATATAGATCACTCTCCAAAAGATACAGAGGCAGCTCCAGTTTGTGACCCTTAGTAGGTCCTGTTCTTTGGCTTTCATGGAAGAGATTGGAAACAAGGGCTTTAATGCTATTCATTTCCTAAGACACATGTTAGATAAATTTTGTAATTTACCTTTTCCATAAGTACTAGAGATACACCAATCACTATTAGCCATGTTAGCCTCATACTTTTGATACAAACGTGTTAAATTTTATTTTTGAGAGAGCATGCTTAAAGTCTTCCCCTCGCAATCTCGTGTTGTTTAATTATTTTGGTAACCACCAGTTGCAGTATTGTGATTGTGCTGAGGGGAGTGCTTGGCAAAGAAGAGTGAGGACTAGGGTATGGTAGACTTATCAGTAATGAGAGTAAAACCAATTTCATTATTTTGTTTTCAATAACTTAATGAAAATGGGTGTTAAGGCTTTAACAGGCTGCAAAGGAGTCAGTTAAGGAGTCCAGTCATTTTTCTAATTCAATAAATTGAGTACCCACTATGTGCCAGAGCCTATTCTAGGTACAGCGGAGAGAGCTTTGAATAAGACAGAGTCCTCATGGGACTTGTTTGAGGAAAAGAGACCAAAAAATAAGGATAATAAAATAAGCAAGATAATTATCAATTATAAGTGTATAGAGATAAAAAACAGAGTGATATAACAGAGGGTAATGAGAAGGGGGCTTCTTTATATAAGGTGGGCAAAGAAGTGCTCTCTGAGGAGACAGTGGACCCCACATGTAAAATCATTGGCCCCATTACCTAGAGAAGATTGTTCATACCCTGTAGGTTCAAAATTGGTCAGCTTTGATACTGTAGATGACAAAATTGAGTAGGGAAATGTTAATCAGTGCAAGTGTATGTATGTAACGGGAAGATCACATAATCATGACTAGAGATAGGATTGACGAGTGAGCAATTTGAGCTAATGTCAACTAGCTAAGTAGGAGTGGCAGGGGGTGGGGAGGTGTGGAGGTGGGAGAAGAAATAACTATTTTTATGGTTTCTCATGTTCTGCAGGGTGGTAATTTTGCTTGACCCCAGTGAGCCTATAACTGAGGATTCTGTACTATCTTTCCCATGATGGGAATAAGCAGTGATTACGTGCACCATGCATAGGCCCTTCTTGTATGTGATATGTAAAGTTTTTCCTTAATAGACTTGCCATATTAACCTCTAGAGCACTATAGGATGTGTGGGTTAATCCCTAAAGGGTTTTTTTTGTTTTCAGTTTGGGGATGGTAGGATGTTAAATTTGTGATTCTGACACTTTGGTGAGAAGTTAGCAAATAATTGATACACCTGAAGAGTTCAAAAGATCTTAAAGTATTTTCATACTTTTCTTACTGCCTGGACACTCTTAGCATAAATTTACCTTTTGGAATCTTTGGAGTTGAAGCATCCCTCTTCTTGTCTAGCATGGAACCTATGCTCCATGGGAATAGTATAGGGTCCCAAGAATATGGGAATATGATTTAAGGGGAAAGAAAAGTAACTTCATTTAATTGAGAGTTTTTTGATTTGTCTAGGCGCCATGATAGCAGTGGGAGCGGACATTCAGCATTTGAGCCCCTGGTGGCCAATGGAGTCCCTGCTTCTTTTGTGCCTAAGTAAGTGAGAATCCATGGGTGAGATATAGACTGTTTGGAAAAAGGGAATCATCAGAGTTACTGTCCTGTAGACTTCCTTTGCTTTTTTGCATTGCTTTATTAGTTCAGGTTCAAATCTTTGAAGTCAGAGAGGAACATTTTGAGTAACTTGCCACAATAACTATCTTCTAATTCCTTTTAATATTTTTCATTAATATGGGTAAAACACACTAAGGCTAAGAGGGTTTATAAATATATTTAATAACCAGTTATATAAACAGATCACAAGGTTTGTGCAATGGATAAAATGCAACAATATGAAATTTAAGATAAATATTAAATCTCTACATTTGAGTTTAAATACATTTGAGGAGGAATTGGCTGGGAGGAAAAGTGGCTCAGAAATATGTGTGAAAAGCCTTGTGGTAACGTATATGCTTAGTTTGAGTCAGCAGTATGATATGGCTGCCAAAAAAGCTAATGTGCTCCTAGTCTGTGCTGATAGAAGGACAAAGACTAGAATGAGGCTGGTGAGTAGTAGTCTTGCTCTTCTTCGCTCTTCTCAGATTGTCTGTGGAGTGTGTTTGGTTTGCTGTACTACACTGTAAGGATGTACACAAACTGAAATTCATTCTGGGTGGAGCAGCTAAGATTTTATGGGCTGGTGGTGGGTAAGGCAGTTTTGAAGGGGTATGAATACTAGCCCAGAGGAGAATAATCTCAAGGAGAATAAGGAAATTTGGATAATGGTCTCCAAAATATGGAAGGACTGTCATGTGAAAAAAGAAAAACAATTTGCTCGGTTTGGCTCCAAATAGTATCCATGGGTGAAAGTTAGAGGAAATACATTTTCATCCAGTATAAGAATAAACTGGTCAGTGGTTGAGTATCATAACATGGGTTGGATGACTTATTCTACAGGAAAGATGTACAGGGAATTTCTGTTTCAGTTAGAAGCTGAGAAAAAATGGTTGGTTTCTCTTAACTCTGATTTTTTTTAAAAACAGTTTTATTGAGGTATAATTGGCGAATAATAAACTGCCTGTCTAAAGTGTACAATTTGATAAGTTTTGGCTTGCATACACCTGTGAAACCATCACTACAGTCAAGATAATGAATGTAAACATCACCTCCAAAAGTTTCCCCATGCCCCTTAGTAATACCTCCCTCCATCCTGTCCCCATCTCCAGGTATCTGCTGATCTGTTTTCTGTCACTGTAGATTAGTGTGCATTTTCTAGAATATTATATCAGTGGACTCATATATTTGATTTTTAAAATATTTGGCTTTCTATTCCTGACTGTCAGATATATTTAGCCAAACTATTAATAATAAAATTAAGAGCATTATGCTCTTTTATTAAGTTTTTTTTTTTAAGGAAGATTTTGTATCCATGGACAAAGCCTTAAAAGAATGTCTTTAATAATACATCTAACTATCTTTTCCCCTTTTTATTAGGCCTGGGTCTCTGAAGAGAGGTCTCAATTCCCAGAGCTCAGATGATCACTTGAATAAGAGATCCCGCACCTCTTCTATGAGCTCCTTGACAAGCATGTACACAGGTGGCATCCCTAGCTCCAGCCGCAATGCCATTACCAGTTCTTACAGTTCTACTCGAGGTCTCTCTCAGGTACATTTGTCTTGCACTGTGGGAGAAATGGGTTCCTAGCATTAATTAATCGATCAGCCAGTGTTTACTACCTGGCAGTTACTACCTGGTTATCTGTAGATATCTTCTATCTGTCAGATATTGGGATTACCACTAACAGAAGATACAAACCCTTGAGTGATAACTATAGACCAGTGGAACAGAATAGAAAGCCCAAAAAGTAAAGCAATCATATGTGGAAACCTGATACAAGACAAATGGGCAAAGGACGAATAATTCAGTAAATGATATTAATTTAATCAAAAGGTAGATTGAGTCCAGATTGCATTGGATCATAAAAGAAATTTATCCTATAGGCATTGAGAATTTAATGAAAGTTTTTAAAATAAGAAGTGGTTGTAATTCTTTTTTAGAAAGAGGATGTAGTATAGCCTGGGGAACAGAGCAAGCTCTGCTACCAGACAGATGTGGGTTCCAGTCTTGGCTCTGACACCTAGTAGCTCTGGGGCCTTGGGCAAGTAAATCACTTAAACTCTCTTTGTCTCATTTCTAAATCATTATTGTAAAGACTGAAGGTAGTGTTTGAAAAGTACCCATTACAGTGCCTGTTAATAAGTGGGTACCCAATATATAGTAGCTAGGAAAAAATGAAGCATATGTGGAGGAAGATTTTCGAGGGGAGAAAAATTTTGAGATAGGTGAATCAATCCAGAAGGCTCTTACAGTAATATAAATGAAAGATGAGTTTGATAGGTGAGGAATCGTATTTAATTTGTGTCTCTTATGAGTGAGTTTGAGCAGCTTTTCATATACAGTACTAGAGAAACATATTCCAAATTAACTAAAGATTTAAATGTAAAATAGAAACCATAAAAATAAATGTTTGCAAAAGCAGGCTTCTCAGAATTCCCTTGTGGTCCAGTGGTTAGGACTCGGCGCTTTCACTGCCGGGGGCCCTGGGTTGGATCCCTGGTGGGGAAACTTAGCTCTCACAAGCCATGCAACCTGCAGCAAAAAAAAAAAAAAAAAAAAGGATGCTAGTGGGAGCATCAGTTGTTACAGTTCCCTAGAGGGCAGTGTGGCCATTGTTATTAGCATTAGAGATGCACATGCCCTTTGATCCAGCAGGTTTACTTTTAGGAATTAACCCTACACATATACTCAAAGACATATACAAGGATGTTGATTGTAGCATTCTTTTTGCAGAAGCTTGGAAACAATGTAAACATACCTTTTTAAGGGGCTGGTTGAATGACTTACAGTATTTCCATAAGTTGAGATACTGTGTAACTGTTAAAAACAGTAAGGCAGCTTTAATAGGCACTGATGTGAATGAGCTCAAAATATTATATTTAAAAGGCATGGTGCAGAACTGTGTGTATAGTGTCCTTTATTCATGCTGCTGGTTTCCTTAATTTTTTGATGTGCATAGAATAATGTTGACAGGATATATTAGAAACTGTAATAACTATTGGATAGGAAGGAAACTTTTTACTGAATTCTTGTTGGAATTTGTAACATGTGCTACAATATTACCTTTCCTGGTTTCAGAATTTTTTTTAAGTATAGATAACTGTTAAGTAAAAATTCCCCTGTCCTGGCTATCTCAGTGTCCATCCCGTAGGTACCTATTGTGAACATTCCTACTATGTATGCAAACACAGATGATACATAAGATTTCTGGTCTGTTTAACGAAATGGAATCATAACATATATGGTTTTTCTGCATCTTTTTTTTTTGGCGGTACGCGGGCCTCCCTCACTGTTGCGGCCTCTCCAGTTGCGGAGCACAAGCTCCGGACGCGCAGGCTCAGCGGCCATGGCTCACGGGCCTAGCCGCTCCGCGGCATGCGGGATCCTCCCGGACCGGGGCACAAACCCGCGTCCCCTGCATCGACAGGCAGACTTTCAACCACTGCGCCACCAGGGAAGCCCTCTGCATCTTTTTTAATCATTATATATTGCATAGCATTCCATGTCATGTTATCTATCTAATGGCTGTTTTAAAATTAGAGTATAATGTGCAGAAAAACAAATATAGATGTACAGCTCCATGTAACCACCACCCAGGTCAAGTAATAAATCATTTTCAACATGCAGAAGCCCCTCTCATACCCACTCACAGTCACTACTTCTTCCCTCCTTCCTTCCTGAATATTAGCATCATATATAGTTTTCCCTGTTTTTGAATTTTATATAAATGGAAACAGAATATGCTTTCTTCTGTGTTTGGCTTCTTTCATTCAACATTTTACTTGTGAGATTCATTCATGTTGTTGCATGTGGTCTAGGTCTTTCATTTTCATTGCTGAATACTGTTCCATTATATGAATATACCACAATTAATTTATCCATTCTACCATTGGACATTTGAGTTTCTAGTTGGGAGCTGTTATGCCTAATGCTGCTATGGACATTCTTATATAAGTCTTTTTTTTTTTTAATTTAAGCATAGTTGATTTACAGTGTTGTGTTAATTACTGCTACACAGCAAAGTGATGATTATACATACATATACATCCTTTTTTAAAAAAATTCTTTTTTGTTATGGTTTATCATAGAATATTGAATATAGTTCTCTGTGCTATACAGTAGGACCTTGTTGTTTATCCATCCTGTATATAAAAGCTTCCATCTGCTCACCCCAACCTCCCACTCCATCCCTCCCCCAACCTCCTCCCCCTTGGCAACCACCAGTCTGTTCTCTGTTTGTGATTCTGTTTCTGTTTCATAGATAGGTTCATTTGTGTCATATTTTAGATTCCACATGTAAGTGGTATCATATGGTATTTGTCTTTCTGACTTCACTTAGTATGATAATCTCTAGTTGCATCCATGTTGCTGCAAATGGTATTATTTCGTTCTTTTTTATGGTTGAGTAGTGTTCCGTTTTATATATGTACCACATCTTCTTTATCCATTCATCTGTTGATGGACATTTAGGTTGTTTCCATGTTGTGGCTGTTGTGAATAGTGCTGCTTTGTATAAGTCTTTTTTTTTTTCCCTGTACTGCACAGTTTGTGGGATCTTAGTTTCCCGACCAGGAATCGAACCTGTGCTCCCTGCACTGGAAGCGCAGAGTCCTAACCACTGGACCACCAGTGGTCTAGGGTTATTCCCTGTATAATTCTTTTTAAGGTGATGTTTCAGTTGATTCTCCTACCAGTGCAGTATGAGATTTTGTTCCTGTGTTTATACATCTTCACTAACACTTGGTGTTGCCTGTCTCTTTTAATTACCCATTCCAGTGACTGTGAAGTAGTATTTCATTGTGGTCTTAATTTGTATTTCTCTGATTAATAATGAAATAGATGTATCAACTGTTCATTGGCCATTTGTATGTCCTTTTTTATGAAGGGCCTGTTCAAGTTTCTTGGCTCTTTTCTATTAGGTTGTCTGTCTTTTTCTTACTGATTTATGTAAGGTCTTTATATATTCTAGAATACAAGGTCTCTGTGAATTATATGTGTTGCAACAAGTAAGTATCCTACTCTGTGGCTCACCATTTCATTCTTTTCACTCTTTCACTTCTGGTTAGTGTATTTTGTGTACTGTTGAGGAAGTCTTTGCCTGCCTAAGGTCATGATGATATTCTCTTATGCTACCTTCTAGAAGCTTTATTATTTTTCCTTTTTACATTTAGATCTATAATCCTCTTGAAATTGATTTTTATGTATGATGTAAGGTAGGGATCAAAATTAGTATTTTTCCGTCTAAGTATCTATTTGACTCAGCAACGTTTATTGAAAGGCCCGTCCTTTTCCTATTGCTCTGCAGCACCACCTCTGTCATAATTTGTGTCAGTATATCTGTAGATCCATTTCTGTTGATAGATTCTGTTTTGTTGCACTGGTCTGTTTTTCTGCCACATGCCACACAGTCTTTAGGTTTTGATATCTAGTAGAGTAAGTCATCCAACTTTCTCATTTCTCTCATTCCTCTTCAGAATTGTCTTGGATCTTGGCCCTTTGCATTTCTATATAATTTTATCATCCTGTCAATTTCCACATCAAAAAATTTGCTAAGATATTGATTGGGATTGCCTTTAATCTACCAATTATTTTGGAGAGAGTTGACGTTTACAATATTGAATCTTCCAGTCCATGCACATGGGGTAGTCTTCAGTTATTTACATCATCTTTAACTTATCTGTGCAGTGGTTTTACGTATTTTTTACTACATTTATTCCTAGGTACTTTTTTTTTTTTTTTTTTTTTTTTTTTTTGCGGTACGCGGGCCTCTCCCGTTGCGGAGCACAGGCTCTGGACGCGCAGGCTCAGCGGCCATGGCTCACGGGCCCAGCCGCTCCGCGGCATGTGGGATCTTCCCGGACCGGGGCACGAACCCGTGTCCCCTGCATTGGCAGGCAGACTCTCAACCACTGCGCCACCAGCGAAGCCCTAGGTACATGTTTTTGATGCTATTATAAATAGCATATTAGAAATTTGTTACTGATGTATAGTAATACAACTGATTTTTGTATTCAGAAAATTTGCTAAATTCTAAATATTCATCTGTATATTCTTTAGGATTTTTGTATGTACATCATGTTGTCTACAATAATAACAGTTTTTTCTTTCTTTTTAATTCTAGTATTTTTTTCTTTTTAGTTTTTTAGAAATTAATTTTTAAAATTTATTTATTTTTGGCTGTGTTGGGTCTTTGGGATTCCAACCAAAAGCCTAAGGTGTATATTAGGGCCCCTCTACTTTGGAAAGCCCTGAATTCCGGTTTTTGTCTTCCCAGCCCTACAGGGCTGCCAACAGCTTTTCTCAGCCTCTCAACTGCAGCTTTTACTTTTGGAATGAGCAGTCGCCCTGAGGCTCCTCACCTGCTGGCTCCTCTTTGTCTTACCTCCACAGTGTCTCACTGCCTCGGTAGCTCTCCATACCACCATACCTTCAAACGTATGTATTTTGGGCTTCGCTGGTGGCGCAGTGGTTGAGAGGCCACCTGCCGACGCAGGGGACACAGGTTCGTGCCCCGGTCTGGGAAGATCCCACATGCCGCGGAGCGGCTAGGCCCGAGCCATGGCCGCTGAGCCTGCGCGTCTGGAGCCTGTGCTCCGCAACGGGAGAGGCCACAACAGTGAGAGGCCCACGTACCGCAAAAAAACAAAACAAAACAAAAAAACATGTATTTTATATTTTCTTCAGAGTTTTTTATTTGTCCTTCACAGCAGGGTTGGTCTGAAACAACGTAGTCAATATGTAATAACCTATAAGAGAAAAGAATCTGCAAAAGAATGTATACACACACATATATGTGTGTATAACTGAATCACTTTGCTATACACCTGAAACATTGTAAATCAACTATATATCAATAAAAACTAAATAAATGGTGCTTATGCATTAAAAAAAAACAAACAAAAAAACCAAACAGGGCTTTCCTGGTGGCGCAGTGGTTGAGAGTCCACCTGCCGATGCAGGGGACACAGGTTCGTGCCCCGGTCCGGGAAGATCCCACATGCCGTGGAGCGGCTGGGCCCGTGAGCCATGGCCGCTGAGCCTGCGCGTCCGGAGCCTGTGCTCCGCAACGGGAGAGGCCACAACAGTGAGAGGCCCACGTACCGCAAAAAAAAAAACAACAAACAAACCCATAGCCTGAAACATGGTCAGATTTTGTTTTAAAGCACCCTCACCCCTGGTAGAGCCTGTGACCTACGGCAAGTAATATACTCACTGACACTAATAGCTTCTGGGTGTTTTATTGTAAGTAGTTACCAGTCCCCTGTTTGTGTGTGATATTTGAATCTATAATGCTCTCAGAAGGAGAAGTTCTAGAACGGAGAGCATAGTGTACTTTTAATTTTGATCATAATTATCTTTGAAATGGTCCATGGCATGAGTTATTTTAAATTATCAGGAAAGTAAGGAAGTCTTTGGAAACGGAGATTAGAGTAATATGAAAGTTCTTTATGTTGAAACTTCTCTTTCAAAGAAATGTGCACTGAAGCAGTAAACATCCCCAGTAGTCAATAGAGATGACAGCCCTTCTATTTGGTGCAAGTGGTAGTAGAGATATTTGACTTAATTGTATTTTTCCAGAGGAGCAGTAGTATATACCCAACCCACACCTGCCCAAACTAGAAGTTCTAGCTTTGATATTATAAAATCACTGCAAATATTAGACTGGTGCCAATTAGAGAAAGTGAACTGTCCTTAGATCTCGTTGTGCATGACACTGATATCTTCATAAGTCTTATATAAGACTTGTCATTTTCCAAAGTAGGAATAGTAACCCTGGCCTTCAAAGCCTCAAAACCCCAAAACCCTAGCTTGCATTTCTGATCCTGTCCCTTATTATTCCTTTACATATATACCCTATATTTAAGTCAAAGCAGGGTATTTGTTATCTTGTAAGAGCACCTAATTCCTTCCTGCTTTGTTTCCTTTTCTTGTTCTGTTCTCCATCCAGAATCATGTGTCCATCCTACTGCAAGCCTATAAAGTTTGTCTTTCTTCAGGTGTTTTTGTCAGATTATGAAGGACCATCACAAATGTCACCTTCATCCTTTATTATTCTTCTAACCGAACTCTGCATAATCTTTATTTGCTTGGACTCCTTTTAGAGACTTCATTCATCTCTTGTCTGTTACAGTCAATTTGTGTACCGCCCTGTCTCTTTTCTAGATTGTAAATTTCTTGATGGGAATGGTCTTGCTTATCCTTGTATTCTTTGTAAAGTATAAAGGATAGTACCTTTATGAAGTAGGAACTTGACAAAAATTGAATTACAGTGCAGAACTAAATTGACTGCTGGATACATAGATTGACTGTTTCTTTTTATGACTTGCCTTGGTATAGCCTTTGCCCACTTTTCATTTGATATGTTTATTATGTTTATATGGAATTGCAAGACTTTCATTTTTACATGTTAAGGATATTAACTTATCACTTTAGTTGAATATATCTACCTTTTAATTTTGTTTCTAGTTATGTTTTTGTTTCATTTTGGAGTGTTTTTGTTTCCTGTCCACATACATTTTATTTCTGGTTTATGGAAACGTTACTGTGGTTGAAAATTCAGATGGTACAGAGTATATAGTAAAGTCTCCTTCCCACATGGAGACATTTTTATTTAGAGAGGTTCTTAGTTGTCCTATGACAGTCTGTCAGTTTTCTTTCCTTTGTTTCTGGAATAGAAAGTCTTTTCCCTACCCCAAGTTATTTAAGAGCTCATTTGGTTTTTTTTAAATAGTCCTTTATGACACCTGGATTGTGTGTGTGTGTATAGTCTATGAAGTAGAGATAGAACATTTTCCTCCTAATTGTTGAACCAGGTTGTCTTCCACCCTGGCTAAAGGTTAGAATCACCTTTGGCACTTTGTTAAAAATACAGGTGTGAGGCCTAAGCATTTGTTGTTTTTTCAGATGGCTGTCCTTTCTCGTTATTTACCTGAGCATAACATAAAAAACTATTATTGATTTCAGCTTTTTTCTCAAGCTCATTCTGAGTCTTGGTTTCCTGACATTAGTCTTATGGAACTATTCTACTGCTTTACCACCTGTCTTTGATTTAAAACCCTCTTTACCTTTTTAAAATTTTTATTAAGTATTGTTGCCTCCCTGTTTGTGCTTATATGATGCAATTTTACTGAGTAAGAAATCACTAGAAGCTTCTCAATAGGAAAAATGCCTATGGTGATAGTTCAGTATCTTTGTAAATAGGCCAGAGACAGTGAACCTATTTGCAGAGAGCTCGCTCTTTGTCAAGTACTTTGCTGCTAGGCCCCTTCGAAGGAGGCAGAGATGAAAACAGACTACCTTTGCTATCAGGGGACTCCACCTGGTGAAGAGACAGATGCATGGATCATTATAACGATAAATACCACTGATGCTGCAAAAGTCATAGATGTCATGATCGTATATTTAAAAAAAATAAAGTTAATAAAGTAAAACTGAAAATTTAATGAGAGCAAAACTAAATTAGTTTATTAGCTTATCTTCATTGGAACAGTTTAATTTACTTTTATCATTTCCACAGACAATATAGAGTAAACGTGTATGCACGTCATAGCTCTAAACCATTACTGAATGTGACAGTCCACTTTTTAATATACGCCAAAAGTACATTCATTCCTTCTACATTTATTAGTTAGCGTTCCATTAGTTTTTCAGACTTTTTCTCCTGTAGTTAATACTGGCAATTGACTTTCTTTTCAGGAGCCTTCCTTCACAAAGAAATATTTTTTTAGTTACCTAAAAGGAGATTTTATATGCAGTGATGAATAGAACCACAACATTATATTGAAGGTCAGATGATAAACTATCAACTAGGGTCAGTCATGTTACTTGTGTTTGACTTTTAGCTGTGGAAGAGGAGTGGACCCAGTTCATCTCCCTTCTCTAGCCCAGCCTCATCCCGCTCCCAGACACCAGAGCGGCCAGCAAAGAAAATAAGGTAATCCATTATTGTTTGCTGTATAGGTTACTGAGAGGTCAGGCAAAGAGGGACGTTTACTTGGCTCTTAGGCTTTCTGCAACTCTGATTTGGAGGATCAAAGAAATTAACATCTAGAGGACAGTGAAGTGCCCGCCTGAATCGCTCTCATCTCTTACAGTTCTTTTGTACCAACTGTAGAGGCCTCTGGCTCTCTTCCTCACACCGTAGCGTGAGTGACGGGGGTGCAAGAGTAGAGGCCACACAGAATAGAATGAACAGAGTGAATGATGTCATCGGGCAGCGGACTTCATGTTTTTGACTCCAGCTGACCTTCTAGGTACCTACAGTCAAGTTGAATGTCATTCTGTTAGGGATCAGATCTGTGACTAGAACTTTCAGGGACTTGGTGGGTTGTAAGTAAGGTTTTGAAGATCACTGATTTGTGCTTGTTGTAAGACAAAGGTTTCTCCTTGGTTTCCATGAACTGCCTCCATTCTTTTCTGTTGGAATTTTCTTTTGACTTCTTTTATTTTTTGTCCTGGCATACTGAGGTCTTATATCATGGTTGTTCTAGACCCCTTGGTAGGTAAGCAGGTACAAGAAGTTAATCCAGTACTTTTTGTCAGCAAGTCTTTCTTAAACTTAATTCTGCCTTTTCCTCCTACAGAGAAGAGGAGCTTTCTCATCATTCTAGTTCTTCAACTCCATTGGTAACAGACAAGGAGCCCCAGGGAGAAAAGGGTAAGTTGGTGAATGCACTAGAGTGGCTTTTGGTGGTGGAAGTGTTGAGCATTGCCTTGTGAAGGGCCTGTTAGATACAGAGATAGGAGTTTCTGTCCTTCAGAGATTTATAGTCAGGTAAGGGAGAAAGGTGACACAGACAGGTACAGTATAACGTGTGGTAACAGTGGGCTACAGATAATGTGACCAATCCAGGTAATTATTGTCCAGCAAGCAGTTGTATACCTGCATTTGGAGCAATTCTGCCTTTATATCCTCTTGACTATATAATCTTTTTTTTTTTTTTTTTTGCGGTACGCGGGCCTCTCACTGTTGTGGCCTCTCCCGTTGCGGAGCACAGGCTTCGGACGTGCAGGCTCAGCGGCCATGGCTCACGGGCCCAGCCGCTCCATGGCATGTGGGATCCTCCCAGACTGGGGCACGAACCCGTGTCCCCCGTATCGGCAGGCGGACTCCCAACCACTGTGCCACCAGGGAAGCCCTTGACTATATAATCTTGCAGACACCATCCAAGAGCCCAAATCATGGAAGATCGAATCTTTCAGAGATACCCATTGAAAACTCAATGTTAAAAACGGGATAGACAAACCTATCCATTTCTGGCAGTGAGGAGGAAGAAAACAAGTCTTTCTTTTTTCTAGTTGCAGATAAAACCACATGGAAGAAACAGAACTCGTGGAGTTCCCCATCAACACCTGGCAGCTCTGGGCAGCGTAAACGGAAGGTTCAGTTGCTGCCCTCCAGGCGAGGGGACCAGCTGACCTTGGTATGGTCTTGTCTATCTACCTCTGCCCACCCCAGCTTAACTCTGTCTTAGGAAGGCTAAATATAGGATTCTTCCAGTTTCTCCTGATTGACAACTTCTTTTTCTCTTTGGTAGCCTCCACCTCCCCAGCTTGGTTATT
This sequence comes from Mesoplodon mirus, assembly GCF_964341445.2. Classification (NCBI taxonomy): domain Eukaryota; kingdom Metazoa; phylum Chordata; class Mammalia; order Artiodactyla; family Ziphiidae; genus Mesoplodon; species Mesoplodon mirus. The sequence continues at coordinate 36,306,936 of NC_138991.1, forward strand.
CAATCACTGCTGAAGACTTAGACTTGGAAAAGAAAGCTTCTTTACAGTGGTTTAACAAGGTCTTGGAGGATAAGACTGGTAAGGAATGTAGATCAGTTTCACACCCCAGAGAGGGTTTGTTTCCTTTGGTTTTATTTTGGTCTTTCTCATCTGGGAAGTCCATTTGGGTCCTCAGTGGAATCTGGAGAACAGTGAGCATTGAGACTGAAGGGAAGCCTTTCTAAATGAGTTGTACTGAGGCCTTGAACTCCCCGTGCTCCATGATACGCCACTGGAAAGAATTCTCAAACAAGGGAGGACAATGTCATCTTTTCTTTCTTCCCTAGATACTGCCTCAAACTCTGTCACTGAGAACCCACCTACCACTCAGTCTTCTTTCACTTTTACCCTGCCTGCTGCTGGGACTGCTTCATCCCCAACCTCCCTCCCAGCCCCAAGCACTAACCCACTGTTGGAGAGCTTGAAGAAGATGCAGAATTCCCCAGGCCTACCATCCCTCCCCGGTGAGTGGGAGAGCTTACTTTGGAGCACGTAATGACATCAGCCTTTGTTTAGGTGGAAGTAAAAGCACCATGCCCATCAGTTGCTGGAAATTGCTGTAAAGGTTGAACCTATTCTAACTTCCCAAACCTGAGCTGGTGCAAGCTTAAGAGCTTTAGAAATCTGTAATCAGGACATTTTAGGGAAGGGCTGCAACACTTAAAGCTGGGGAAGGCAGCTTAGCTTTGGTAGTCAAATAGCTCTTGATTTGAAACCCAGTCCCTTAGCTGCTCTGAGCCTTGTTGTCTTCATCTGTAAAATAAGAACAGTGCTCACCTCATGAGGTGTCCCTGCAGTGTAAACGGTCACATGGTTAAGGTGTCTTGTCACATGCTTGCTAGACCGCAGGCACAAGGTAATAGGCTTCCAAGGACCTGCTGGCTGTTCCAGCCCCTTGCCTTCTTGGCACTGCATATATACACACTCCTCTACTGCACTTTATCATAGTGTAGAATATATTAGGTATTCAGCCTCTCACAGGGCTCATGGGCAGAGACCATCTCATTCATGGTCATATGCTCTGTACTTAGCACCTGGTGGGTGAATGTAATATAGTACATCTTTGTTAGATGAATAAGGTATATCTACATAATTAATTGGACTTGAGTTCAGGTAATTGGATTTTTCTTAGTTTCTACACATTTAACTTCCAACTGGACCAAGTTTTATCCTCTTCTATCTTTCTTATGACCTGTGAAGGGTAGAAATTATGAACACTTCCTTGACTTTCAGGAATGAAAAGTTTAAAGGCCTGTGATATAGATTTGCTCATAATTGTTCACTGTTGAATCCCTAGCACTGTGCTAGGCATTGAACACTGCATCATGTTTGAGATATTCCAAATTCACTTTCTCTACTCTTCTTCCCAGAATCTGCTGGCGTGGCAACCACTGTGGCCCATTCGCCTCCGAAGACACCCAGCCCTCTGGCCCCTCTGGGCTCTTCAGAGTCAGCACCCCTTCCAGGCACCTCCTCAGACTCCAAATCCACCACTGCTTTCTTGGAGCTGACCCCTGCTTCTTCCCCAGGACCAGTCACTGACGCCAAGTCGCCTCCGGACCCTCAGGCTGAGACATCTGCCAAATCGCAAGCCCCGTCCGCCCCATCTCCCAGCCCCAAGCAGAGTATTCTGTTTGGAATGCTGAGCACCCCACCTGCTGACCCTCCTGCCTCTGCGGCCCCTGCTGTGTCTTCAGCATCTCCCATGTTCAAGCCCATTTTTGTGGTCCCACCTAAAAGTGAGAATGAGGGCCCCTTGCCCTCTAGCCCTTCCAAGGTCACAGCCGTGGCATCTTCCAGCTCAGCCGTCCCCATGACGACCAGCAGCCCACCCCTCACTTTCAAGCCTATCTTTAGCAACATGGGGCCACCTGCATCTGTGCCCATGTTAACTCCTTTCTCCTTCAAGCAAACAGCTACTCCAGCCACTACCGCGAGCGCCCCTCTCTTCAGCGGCCAGGCTGGCACCACCTCTGCAGTGGTGTCCATGACCACAGCCAGCACCTCCGCAGACTCTGCTCCGAAGCCCGCCTTCAGCTTCGGTGTGTGCACCGTGACCAGCACCCTGAGCAGTGCGACTAGCACCACCGCTTCCGCCTCCCGGCCCTTCCTCTTTGGGACTCCCCCTGCTTCCGGTGCCAGCTTCACCCCAGCTGTGGGCCCCATATTCCAATTTGGCAAGCCCCCCGCCATGCCCGCTTCAACAGCAGTTGCCCCCTTTGGCCAGTCCCTTCCCAGTGCCGCCCAGACCGCCCCCAGCAGCAGCGGCAGCACGGCCAGCTTTAGTGGCTTTGGCAGCACCCTCACCGCCTCAGCCCCAGTCAGCAGCAGCCAGCTCACGCTGACGTTCAGTAGCGCCACCGCCCCAGCGTTCAACATTCCCTTCGGCTCGAGCGCCAAGCCGCCTCCCCCATCCTACCCAGGAGCCAACCCCCAGCCCGCCTTCGGGGCTGCGGAGGGGCAGCAGCAGGGGCCTGCCAAGTCGGCCCTCGTCCCCAGCTTCGGCAGCTCTTTCACTTTCGGAAACTCTGCAGCCCCGGCCCCAACTGCGGCTCCAGCGCCAGCCCCGGCCCAGCCAGCCTTTGGTGGCACCGCGCAGTCGGCCTTCAGTGGTCTGAAGGCCACGGCCTCTGCCTTTGGCACCCCTGCCAGCACCCAGCCAGCCTTTGGCGGCACCACAGCTGCCTTCTCCTTCGGTGCAGCCACCACCTCTGGCTTTGGAGCTACAACCCAGACCGCCAGCAGTGGGACCAGTAGCTCAGTGTTCGGCAGCACGACACCGTCGCCCTTCACATTTGGGGGACCGGCAGCCCCAGCCGGTGGCGGGGGCTTTGGGATCGGTGCGGCCACCCCAGGCACCAGCTCTGCCTCTGGAGCGTTCGGCTTTGGAGCAGGACAGAGTGGGACCACTGGCAGCACGACCCCTTTCGGGGGAGGCTTGAGTCAGAACAGCTCAGGCGCGCCCAGCCAGAGCACACCCTTTGCCTTCAACGTGGCCAGCACGCCGGACAGCAAACCTGTGTTTGGAGGTAAGGTCAGGAGTTGACTTGGTCTGCTGTGCAGCGTCTGCTCTTGTGGAGCTTTACGTTGTGGTAGTGAAGAAACAGGTATTGAATGTGTAAATAGCGTGTCAGGTAGCAATAAATGTCTTGATAAAAGTATGTGATTAATGACTGTGGAGGAATGCCTTTCTGAGGAAGTAACAAATTTAACCTCCGAGACTGTGGCAAGAAGAGTTTGGGGTGTGGCTGGGGGGAGGTGTGTGTGAGGGCACCACAGGACCTGTTGAAAGTGGTCGCTTTGGAGCTGGGGAGAAGATGGAATGGGATCGCAGGCAGCTTTGAGGCTGGAAAAGCGTGCTTGTGAAGTTACAGTGAGGCCAGTCGGCACCGTTCTTCCCCAGCGACGTTCAGTTACGAGATACAGACCTAAAATAAGTGGTAGCCGGCAAGGCCCGCCTGTTGCAGGGCGGTGGCCCAGAGCTCCTCTGAGGCTGAGGAAAAGCAGGAGCCGGAGTTGCTGTGGTGGCGAGCGGGGAGCCAGTGCAGTGCCTGCAGGGGAGGTGGGAGTGGGGAGTGGGGGGAGAGACGGGGGCGAGGCCGGGCCCCAGGAAGCCAGAAAGATGCCCGCCCCAGCCCAGCCCCCCACCCTGGGACGAGGAAGAGCTGGGAGAGCAGGCGGCCCTCCCCACGGGGCTGGTGCGGACAGCAGCAATCAGTGAGGGCGGGGTGTTTGCTGGCGGCTGAGTCCCAGTGGGCCCCGGGGGGAGATCAGGGGACCCACCGGGTGGAGGGGAGGAGACCGGTGAACAAGGAGAAGAGGCATAACGCTTCCAGTTCTGGTGGAAGGGAGGTAACCCGGTCAGGCTAGAGGTGGCGGTCCACTGATGGTCATCTTCTGCTGTGTCTGGTGGCCAAGGGAATGCAGAAGCAAGCCCTATGCCGTAGGTGGTCAGAAGGCAACCTGAGGGGCTTGTCTCCACTGCGGCACAGCTGTTAGCAGGCTGGGAGGCCCACCTGGGGCAACACGTGTTAAGGCCTCCTTCCAGCGGGCTGAATGGGAGCTAAGGGGTCCTGCGGGGAAGGCCCTGCCAGGAGCAGACCTCCCCACTAGGCTCATTACCCTCTGCTTTGAGGCCCTCTGCTCACCGGCCTGGTCTCTACAGTTCTCTGCTGTCTCTTCATTCTAGGCACCTCCACACCCGCCTTTGGTCAGAACACCCCTGCCCCTGGGGTGGGCGCATCAGGCAGCAGCCTCTCCTTTGGGGCATCCTCAACACCCGCCCAAGGCTTTGTCGGAGTTGGACCTTTCGGTAAGCGGCCAGTCTCCTTGTTGCCAGTGTGACCTGCGTATCTCCTCTCTGAAGATGGGGTGGGGTGGGCTGGCAGCTCCGGCTCTCCGAGGCCTGTCTGGGAGTCCAGCACAAGCCAGGTTTGGAGTTGAGCAGCAGAGATGAGAAGGAGCCAGACTGCTGGGACGCCAGGTAAAAATGCCTTCCTGGGCCTTGCTCCCAGCCTATCTGTGGTCTTGGGATTTTGCCTTTTTAATAAGCCCTCCCCTGGAAGAATTGCTAGAGCTTGGCAAGGCTTTCTCCCAGCACCCGGTGTTCTTTAGAGACTGCTCTCAGGTAGCAGCTACCCTGATGAGATCTTGTTGAATCTTTCCAGGATCGGCGGCCCCCTCCTTTTCCATTGGTGCGGGATCCAAGACCCCAGGGGCTCGACAGCGACTGCAGGCCCGAAGGCAGCACACCCGCAAGAAATAGCCTTTGCCCCTGCCCCCCCACACCCCCGCCACCCTTGCCCAAATCTGGACCTCAGCACCTGCTAGGAAGAGCCTCTGACCCTTCCAGTTCCATAACACAGACCTGCCCCAGACCTCTGGCTTCGGCCACCAGGGAGGTGGTAGCAGCCCCAGGGGCTGTTTCCCTCTTCCAGGAAGCAAAAGCCTCGGGCCTCTCGAGGGAGAAGGGGGAGGCAGGATGTGGCAGGGCAGAAGCCTATTACTACCTTACTTGAACAGTTCCACTGGTGAGGCTGGAGAGAACTAAAGAAACATCTGTACATATCGTCTGCTGCCTTCCCTGACTCTCGTTTAGTGTATGAGCTTGGTCAGGCGGCCTCCCTTCCCGCCTTTTTCCTGAGAGCCAACTTTTTTTTTTTTTTTTTTTGCGGTACGCGGGCCTCTCACTGTTGTGGCCTCTCCTGTTGCGGAGCACAGGCTCCGGACGCGGGCTCAGCGGCCATGGCTCACGGGCCCAGCCACTCCGCGGCATGTGGGATCTTCCCGGACCGGGGCATGAACCCGTGTCCCCTGCATCGGCAGACGGACTCTCAACCACTGCGCCACCAGGGAAGCCCCTGAGAGCCATCTTTGCCGGAGGGCAGCAGGTAGAGCCCTCACCCACTTGCACCTCTGATATGCATTTGACGGGATTGGGGGATGGATTATCCCTAAAACTTTACCTTGCTTGGCTTGGCTATAAAAAGTGGTTCTCCCCCTCTGGTCCCATTAGGGGACTCTGTTTCCCCATTTTTTGCTGCTTCATCCCTTACTGGTTCCTTGCAGGATCGATTCCATTTAAAATGATCCTGCCTCTAGCTTTGCCTTCGGAGACCCCAGTGGGCGCTGCTCCTGCTGTTCCACTTCCTCCTGCCAAGTCTGAGCCGGTGTTTCATCCCCGACACTCTCTGCCAGTTTGGCCCCTAAAAGCTTGGTGGCTCAAGACTGTTAGCCTGGCAGACCCAGTGGTGATACCTTCCCCAGGAGAGGGAAGCTCCTGGAGCAGGCAGGACGCCCCCACTGCTTTCAGCTGCCTCCTCGCCCACCGTCCCGTTGGCCTCACTGGGCTCGTCTGCCTCTCCGGGATTGTATGTCTAAAGCCTTGTCCTGTGTTATTTTGTCTGATGCTCACGTCTGTTGCTCTTTGAATCGAGTTTGGAGGAAGAACTGAATTGTATGAGTGGCGGCATGTTGGTAGTGCCGGACTTAACTGTTTCTCAAGTTCCTGGGGCCTCGCTAATTGAATGTGGAAAGTAGCACCACTTTACGGCTACAAGTGCCGAGTCTTGAATTTTCAAATGGTGTTTCGACTTTAAGGGCTGGCAGCCCAAGGAGGATGGGTCTGAGGGGAAGCAAAGGCCTCTTCCCTCTGCTGTTTCTTTCCCACCTGCCTAACTTCACTGTAGGCTAGGTCACTTGTAGTACATATTAGAAACCCTAAATTAATGAACTGCAGTTTAAAATTGTGTCTTACTTCCTCCACCCCTTCCTTCCTTCTTCCTTGGCTCCAAAACCACATACCCCAGGCCCAAAAGCCTTGCTGCCATGCCCATCCTCTTTGGGAGAAGTATGAATGCGTGTGTCTAAATTAAAAGGAAAAATATTTAAACATTTTTTAACAAAAATTTATTTTTGTATTTAAGCTAAATTGCCTTTTAAATTCCTTCAAGCTTGGTTCATTGAGGTGGTTAAGTATAAATGCTATTGACTAGAAATTTAGCTGTATAGTTAAGTTATGCCTGTGTGAAGAAGAGGCTCAAATGCTGTCCCAGGCAGCTTTCCTGAGGGACTAGAGCTCCTTCCAGAAACACAAAATGTAACTCTTATTTTCTAATGTGATGTAGATGTAACTAGTCCCCCTCCCCTTGGTGAATGAGGGTGAATGTTGTGTGGCAGGGGACTGCGCCTCCCCAGCCCCAAGGAGAGCTGTTAGTACTTAACTGTTGTGTGTGGAGCTGAGCAGGGACCGGAGCCTCAGACACCTGCTAGGATTGGAGGGGGGTGGGGCGCGGGTCTAGAAATCAAGTTTCTGCCTATACCTTACATAAGGTAGCCCCTCTCAGCTTAGTACTCGCAGCTAGTTTACCTCAGTTCCACAGGCAGGACAGTTGATCCAGGAGCCCCCTGAAGCGGGCGTCCTGGCGCAGCCTGAGCGTGAGTGCGGGTGTGGACGCATACGTGCACTGGACAGGGACGGGAGGCTGGGACTTTCCATTACAAATAAAGACTGAATTCCTGTGAGTCTAGTTGGAATTTTTAGTATGAACGTGAGATTGTTCTCCTTGCTTATGTTATTAAAAAAAACTGTGATCTATCGTAGACCATGTCCTGCCTTTTATTTATGTGGGAAGCAGTGCGTCTCACCAGCAAGAACAGAGTCCAGGGAAGGGACCCACAGCATAGGGATATCCGCTCTTTCCAGATGGAGAAACGGGGTTACCGGTTTTCCTCCTCCAGCCATGAAAAGAGCCTTTGCAAACAAAACTGCTGCCTGGGGCTGAGGGCCCGAGACTAAGCTTGAGAGGAGGATCTGAGGGGTCAAGGCTCTAAGCACCTGCTACATGCCAGGCTGTGAGCTGGGGGCAGCTGTTGCTTTCGCCGCCTCTTCTTTCTCTTTGGGGCTGGGTTGGGTGTAACTTCTGGGGCTGATGCTTCAGCCTGTGAGACGGAGCTGGAAGAAAAGAAGAGTGAGTTAGATGTGCCCCAATCCTCCAGCGTCTTCCAGGCAGGCCCCCCCTGCTCACTCACCTTGGCACCTCTACCCGTTCAAGTACAGCAATGAAAAAGCCGCCAGTGAGAGTGGTCTCAGGGGAGGCCCGGAGGCAGTGCTCAGCACCTGGAAAAGTGCCAAGGCCTCGGTGTGGCCAGGAGGGGAGGACAGGAGCCAGCCTGCAGAGAGGAAATGGAACGGGCTTCTAGGTAAGAGGGCGGCCCCTGCCCCAAGACCCTGGTGGACACCCACTACCTGAAGGCTGCTGGGCTCTGCTGCAGGGCGGCTTGCACCACGTCTTCGTTCTCCTCCTGGTAGAGGGAGCACGTGGAGTAGACGAGGCGCCGCAGGGCAGGGAACGTGAGCGCGAGGCTCAGCGCCCGCCGCTGGAAGGCAGCCAGTGCTCGCAGGCGCTCCTGGCTCGGTACGCTGGTCCCGGGCTCCTCCAGCTGTCTGGTCAGCATCCCTAGGGAAGAGTGCTTTCACCACACACTGCCTGATTTCGAATGAAATCCCCACATACAGATGAGCACACCTGACCATTCACAGGATAACCTGAGCCAGAACTAAACCCGAGGCCAAAACGAATGACCTCCGCCACACACCCCTATCCCCGCTCTAAGGCTGCTCTGGATCTGTGGGGCCCTCAGCCGTGTTTTCGCCCATCTCACCAGAGCCACTACAAGAAGGATCCAGCAAGATGTACTGGACCTGACGATAACGCTGGTCTGAGGGCAAGACCTCCAGGAAGTCCTGCTCAGCCAGCTCGCAGCAAGAAACCCCGGCCCGGGCCAGCAGGGTAGCCGTAGAAGCCAGCCGCTTGGCATCCAGGTCAAAGGCAAAGATCTTCCTAGGGAGGAGGGCAGAGTTGAGGTGAACTGAGAATTTACACAACACATAAGAGCCCACAGGCTGACACAGTAACACGTACTTGAAGTCAGGACACACAGAAAATCACACTTCAATGTCTTTAAATTCTCAATTAATATTTAAAAAGGGTCAGTGGGGGACCTCCCTGGTGGTCCAGTGGTAAAGATTCCACCTTCCGATGCAGGGGACGTGGGTTCGATCCCTGGTCAGGGAACTAAGGTCGCACATGCTGCAGGGCAACTCAGCCCGTGCACCACAATGACCGAGCTTGCGCGCCTCAACGAGAGCCCGCGTGCCTCAAACCACAGAGCCCACGCTGCAACGAAAGATCCTGCACGCCTCAACCAAGACCCTGTGTGCCACAACTAAGACCCGACACAGCCAAAAATAAATTAAAACAAAAAATCAAAGTGAGTCACGTGAAGTTTAAAACAAAGTTAAAAAAAATAAAGGGCAGTGGTTAGAAATAACTGCCCAGGGCCCTCTGCCCCAAGGGCTAGGGGATTCACATCTCACACGTGTAACCCACTGGGAAGCTTAGGAACTGCCCTAGGTCCAGGAGGAAATATTTAAAGGGAAGGCCACATTTCAGCCTTCATGACCTACTGGAGTTAAAGAGTTCCTTATTTCTTCTTACAAAATGTAGGATCAGACCCCACCCCACTCCTCTGTCTGACCATGGCACTCACCCTTGGTTCTTCAGAAGAGCAGCCAAGTGACTGGTCTTATTGCCTGGGGCAGCGCATGCGTCGATGACATGGGAACCTGGAGGTGGAGCCAGCAGCACAGCCGGGAGACAGCTTGCCTGGCAGCGCAGAGCACAGGGGCGGCTGAAAGGGACCCCAGGCTGATCGCTCCCCTCCCGCTCCTCCCTTTAACACCCATCCACCCTACCTTGTCTTGTAGGATGAGGTGACCAGCTTGGTACAGTGGATGTTCATGCAGATCTGTTCGGGCAGGAAACACGAGCAACTCCGGCAGCAAGGAATCCAGAAGAAAACACTTCCCTTTGAGGGCCCTCATGTCCTCGAGGCTGCCAGGGAACAAGAACTGTTCATTCCACATTTTCTGAATCCCTCCATGCCAGGCAGCAAGCCAGACATTTCACATGTCACCTAACTGCTTATTTATGCAACAAAAGGTTAAAACTGCTATGAGTAAATGAACCAGCTGATAAGGTAGAGGCAGCAGTTAAGAGAACAGGCTTCTCAGGCCAGGCTCCAGGGTCAGGATCCCACCTCCATCATTTACCAGTGGCGGGAGCACTGGCACTTCAGCCTCTATCTACACTTCTGGAAAATGGTAGATCTCGTGAGGATTAAATGACAGGCAAAATACTTAGGAAAATATTTTGCACAAATTAGACACGCACTAGCCAGTACTATTAAAACATAACCCTGGGGAGAGGGGCCTGGTTCAGGGAGGTAAATGCTGAGCTGACTCCTGATGGATGAATAAGTAACCTGAGGAGGTGAGGTGAAAACTGTATTCTCCACACTGCAAAGGAGCATTGTTCATTCACCCGACCCACGTAGAAAACAGGCCTAGAGAATAACAACTCAGAAAGCTATGAAGTAGCAGAGCTGGAATTCAAACCCAAACACAACCATTCTCTACCACCCTGGTCACTAAGCAGCATGCTAGAGGCAGATGGGGGAACATCTACAACAGATGGAGAGAAAGGGAGGGAGAAGAGGCAGCTTCCCAGAGCTGTCAAAGGACAGACCAGGAGGTAGGTGAGTGCAGGGAAGCCTGGGGTGAGGAGCAGCAACCATTGTGATAACACAGGTGCACAGAGTGCATGGCAGATGGGCCTGGAAAGGAAGCAGGGGGCACAGCACAATGGAGAGCCACGGGTTTTCAGAAGGGGAGTAAAGCATCAGATCTGGTTGCAGATCTCTCCGCAGCCAACACAAGGAGGACAAACACGACAAGAAAGTCTGGAAGTGGGGAGACCAGTTTAGGAGATTCTTCTGCCAATCACGATAGGATATGATGCTTAAACCCAGGCAGTATCCAGGAGGACAAAAGAAAGATGCCGAAGGCACAGTAGTAAATGACTAAAAGGAGAGGAGGGAAGCATCTATGATGACTCAGTTTCTGCCTTGATGAAATGGGTGCATAATGGTGATATCTGTTAGGTTAAAACAGGGAATGCATAAGATGCCAGTGTCAGGGATGCAAGGATGGTTCAACACCCACAAAGTAATCAATGCGATATACACAAATTAAAAATCACATGACCATCTCAACAGATGCAGAAAAAGCATTTGAAAAAATTCAACATCCACTCATAAAAACTCTCAACAAACTGGGTATAGAGGGAACACACCTCAACATAATAAAGGCCATATATGACAAGTCCACAGCTAAAATCATACTCAATGGTGAAAAGCTGAAAGCTCTTCCTCTAAGATCAAACACAAGGCAAGGATGCCCACTCTCGTCACTTTCATTCAACCTAGTATTGGAAGTCCTAGTCAGAGCAGTCAGGCAATAAAAATAAAAAGCATCCAAATTGGAAAGGAAGAAGTAAAACTGTCACTATATGCAGATGACATGATTTTATATAAAGAAAACCTTAAAGAATCCACCAAAAAACTAATAGAACTAATAAATTCAGTAAGGCTGCAGGATACAAATCAATATACAGGGAATTCCATGGCAGACCAGTAATTAGGACTCTGCACTTTCATTGCCAAGGGCGCGGGTTCAATCCCTGGTCAGGGAACTAAGATCCCACAAGCCGTGTGGCATGCCACCCCCCGCCAAAAAAAATCAATATACGAAAATCTATTTCTATACACTAATAATGAACTATCAGGAAAAAAATTAAGAAAACAATCCCATTTACAATTGCATCAAAAATTTAAAAATTCCTAAGAATAAATTTAACCAAGGAGGTGAAAGACCTGCACACTGAAAACTATAAGACATTAATGGAAAAAAAAACTGAAGATAGCACAAATAAATGGAAGGATATTCTGTGCTCATGAATTGGAAGAATTAATACTGTTAAAATGTCCATACTACCCAAAGAAATCTACAGATTCAACACAATCCCTATCAAAATTCCAATAGCACTTTTCACAGAAACAGAATGAACTATCCTAAAATTTGTATGGAAGCCCAAAAGACCGTGAATAGCCAAAGCAATCTTTTTTTTTTTTTAATTTTATTTATTTATTTATTTTTGGCTGTGTTCGGTCTTTGTTTCTGTGCGTGGGCTTTCTCTAGTTGCAGCGAGTGGGGGCCACTCTTCATCGCGGTGCATGGGCCTCTCACCGTCATGGCCTCTCTTGTTGTGGAGCACAGGCTCCAGATGCGCAAGCTCAGTAGTTGTTAGCCAAAGCAATCTTGAGAAAAAAGAACAAAGCCAGAGGTATGAAGCTCCCAGACTTCAGACTCTACTACAAAGCTACACTAATCAAAACAGTAAGGTACTGGCAAAAACACAGACACATAGATCAATGAAACAGAACAGAGATCCCAGAAATAAACCCACAAACTTATGGTCAATTAATCTATGACAACAGAGGTAAGAATATACAAAAGGGAAAAGACAAAATCTCTTCAATAGGTGGTGCTAGGAAAACCAGACAGCTATATGTAAAAGAATGAAATTAGAACATTTTCTCACACCATATACAAAAATAAACTCAAATCAATTAAAGACCTACATGTAAGACCAGAAACCAAAAAACTCCTAGAAGAAAACATAGGCAGAACACTCTTTGACATAAATTGTAGGGGAATTCCCTGGCAGTCCAGTGGTTAGGACTCTGTCCTTCCACTGCAGGGGTCATGGGTTCAATCCCTGGTCAGGGAACGAACAAAGATTCTACAAGCTGCATAGCCCAGCCAAAAAAACTAGCAATTTTTTTTTTAATCTGTCTCCTATGGCAAAGGAAACAAAATAAAAAATAAATAAATAGGACTAGTTAAACTTAAAAGCTTTGGTACAGCAAAGGAAGCCACTGACAAAATGAAAAGACAACCTACTGAATGACAGAAAATATTCACAAATGATATGACTGATAGGGATTAACATCCAAAAACATATAAACAGCTAAGACAACTCAACATCAAAAATACAAACAACTGGGCTTCCCTGGTGGCGCAGTGGTTGAGAGTCCGCCTGCTGATGCAGGGGACACGGATTCATGTCCCGGTCCGGGAAGATCCCACATGCCGTGGAGCGGCTGGGCCTGTGAGCCTGTGCTCTGCAACGGGAGAGGCCACAACAGTGAGAGGCCTGTGTACCGCTAAAAAAAAAACAAAAAACAAAAAAAAAACCTGATTAAAAAAATGGGGAGAAGGCATGAATAGACATTTTTCCAAAGAAGACATACAGATGGCCAACAGGCATATGAAAAGATGCTCAACATTGCTAATCAGAGACATGCAAATCAAAACCACAATGAGATATCACCTCACATCCATCAGCCATCAGAAAGGCCATCATCAAAAAGAACACAAATAACAAATGTTGGCAAGGATGTGGAGAAAAGGGAGCTCTAGTATACTGCTGGTGGGAATGTAAATTGATGCAGCCACTATGGAAAAACAGTAATGAAGGTCACTCAAAAAACTAAAAATATAACTACCATATGATCCAGCAATTCTACTCCTGGGTATATATGTGAAGAAAATGAAGTAACACTAATTTGAAAAGATACGTGCACTCCAATGTTCATAGCAGCATTATTTACAATATACAAGATACTGAAGCAACCTCAGTGCCCATCGATAGATGAATGGATAAAGAAAATGTAGCATACATACACAACAGACTATTACTGTGCCATAAAGAATGAAATTCTGCCATTTGCAAGAATGTGGAGAAACTTGGAGGGTATTATGCTTAGTGAAATAGAGAAAAACAAATTCTGTATATCACTTATATGTGGAATTTAAAAATAAATTAACAAATACAACAAAACAGAAACAGATTCACAGATATAGAGAACACCACAATGGTTACCAGTAGGGAGGGGGAAGAAGGGAGGGGCAAAATAGAGGGAGGGGATTAAGAGGTACAATACAGAGAATGTAGCCAATATTTTATAATAACTTTAAATGGAGCATAATCTATAAAAATATTGAATCACTATGTTGTATACCTGAAACTAATATAATATTATAAATCGACTACACTTCAATTTAGGAAAAAAAAACCAGTACGGTATTGGCATGAATATAGACACAGATCAACGAATCAGAATAGAGAACCCAGAAGTTAACCCACAAATATATGGTCAAGTATACAATTAAGGAGCCAAGAATATACAATGAGGAAAGGACAGTCTCCTCAATAGATGGCATTGAGAAAACTGGACAGCTGCAAATAAAAGAATGAAACTGGACCACTATCTTACACAGCACACAATAAATTAACTCAAAATGGATTAAAGACTTGAATGTATGCAGCATATTACTCAGCTATAAAAAAGAATGAAATCTTGTCATTTGCTGACAACATGGACGGACTTAGGGGTCATTATACTAAGTGAAATAAGTCAGAGAAAGAAAAATACTATATGATTTCACTTATATGTGGAATGTAGAAAAAAATGAATAAACATAACAAAACAGAAACAGAGTTACAGATACCGAGAACAGGTGATTGCCAGAAGGGAGGAGGGTGGCAGGGAGGAGAGAAATAGGTAAGGGAGATTAAGAGGTACAAGCTTCCAGTTACAAAAAATATGAGTCGGTCTTCCTTGGTGGCGCAGTGGTTAAGAATCCGCCTGCCAATGCAGGGGACACGGGTTCAAGCCCTGGTCCGGGAAGATCCCACACACCGCGGTGCAACTAAGCCTGTGTGCCACAACTACTGAGCCTGCGCTCTAGAGCCCACGAGCCACAACTACTGAGCCCACGTGCCACAACTACTGAAGCCCGTGTGCCTAGAGCCCATGCTCCACAACAAGAGAAACCACTGCAATAAGAAAGCCCGTGCACCACAACGAAGAGTAGCCCCTGCTTGCTGCAACTAGAGAAAGCCTGTGCGCAGCAGCGAAGACCCAATGCAGCCAAAAATAAATAAATTAAATTTTTTAAAAAAATGAGTCATGGGTATGAAATGTACAGTATGGGGAATATAGTCAATAACTATGTAATATCTTTGTATGGTGATGGATGGTAACTAGACTTATCAATTGTGGTGATCATTTTGAAATGTATAGAAATATCAAATCACTATGCTGTGTAACATGAATTAACAGTGTTATAGGTCAATTGTACTTCAAAAACAAACAAACCAACTCATAGAAAATGAGATCAGATTTGCGGTTACCAGAGATGAGGGGGAACTGGATGAAGGTAGTCAAAGGGTACAAACTTCCGCCATCTGTGGAATACATGAATAGACAACGAATCATCCCAAATTGAGGAGCCAGGAGTCAGTGCTGTGCCTCTGAGGTGGGAGAGCCAACTTCAGGACACTGGTCCACAAGAGACCTCCCAGCTCCACATAATATCAAACGGCGAAAATCTTCCAGAGATCTCCATCTCAACACCAGCGCCCAGCTTCACTCAACGACCAGCAAGCTACAGTGCTGGACACCCTATGCCAAACAACTAGCAAGACAGGAACACAACGCCACCCATTAGCAGAGAGGCTGCCTAAAATCACAAAAAGTCCACAGACACCCCAAAACACACCACCAGACGTGGACCTGCCCACCAGAAAGACAAGATCCAGCCTCATCCACCAGAACACAGGCACTAGTCCCCTCCACCAGGAAGCCTACACAACCCACTGAACCAACCTTAGCCACTGGGGACAGACACCAAAAACAACAGGAACTACGAACCTGCAGCCTGCAAAAAGGAGACCCCAAACACAGTAAGATAAGCAAAATGAGAAGACAGAAAAACACACAGCAGGAGAAGGAGCAAGATAAAAACCCACCAGACCTAACAAATGAAGAGGAAATAGGCAGTCTACCTGAAAAAGAATTCAGAATAATGATAGTAAAGATGATCCAAAATCTTGGAAATAGAATAGACAACATGCAAGAAACAGTTAACAAGGACCTAGAAGAACTAAAGATGAATCAAGCAATGATTAAAAATACAATAAATGAAATGAAAAATACTCTAGATGGGATCAATAGCAGAATAACTGAGACAGAAGAATGGATAAGTGACGTGGAAGATAAAATAGTGGAAATAACTACTGCAGAGCAGAAGAAGGAAAAAAGAATGAGCTCTTTTCTCTTGTCCGCCATCCTATGTGGTGCTGGATTTGCTCCTCGCCATGTCTTCTCACAAGACTTTCAGGATCAAGCGATTCCTGGCCAAGAAACAAAAGCAGAATCGCCCCATTCCTCAATGGATTCGAATGAAAACTGGTAGTAAAATCAGGTACAACTCTAAGAGAAGACATTGGAGAAGAACCAAGCTGGGTCTATAACGAGCCTCACATATGAAGTGTCACACATGATCAAAACACCAATAGTGTCTGGAACGTCTGCCTGCGTTTTATGCTCTCCTCTTTTCTTGATCTTTCCTCATCACTGCCCACTGTGTAGCTCAGTAATAAACACGTGAACCTTTTGTTGGAACTATTATTATTCTGGTTTGTGATGACGTACTGAATAAATACCCCTCCTATCAGATGTAACACAGGACTGTCCAATGATAGAAATGTTCTCTAGTTACCAGGTACTTAGAAGTATGGCTAGTAAAAGTAAGGAACTGGTTTTTTAGATTTTGTTGTTTAATAGCTCCCTGTAATCAGCAGCTCTTATACCTACTGTTATGGGAAGTGCGCATATGTGTCATCCTCATACCTGAGGGTAGCACCTTAAAATAAAAGGCTTTTGTGGGTGGGGGGCATACCATGATGCAGGCAGAGTCTTAGTTCCCTGACCAAGGATCGAACTTGTGCAGTCTTAACCAATGAACTGCCAGGGAAGTCCCATAAAAAGCATCTTCATATACTATTCTGTGGTGCCGGTCCTCAGAGTAGGAATCACATGGACCAGGGATTGGCAAGCTGGTCTGCTGACTGTTTTTCGTATGGCCTGTGAACTAAAGTTCTGCATTTTTTAATTTATGTTTTAAAATAAATTTATGTATTTATTTAAAAAAAAAAGAAAAAAGAATGAAAAGAACTGAGGACAGTCTCAGAGACCTCTGGGACAACATTAAACGCACCAACATTCGAATTATAGGGGTTCCAGAAGAAGAACAGAAAAAGAAAGGGACTGAGAAAATATTTGAAGAGATTATAGTTGAAAACTTCCCTAATATGGGAAAGGAAATAGTCAGTCAAGTCCAGGAGGCACAGAGAGTCCCATACAGGATAAATCCAAGGAGAAATACGCCAAGACACATATTAATCAAACTGTCAAAAATTAAATACAAAGAAAACATATTAAAAGCAGCAAGGGAAAAACAACAAATAACACACAAGGAAATCCCCATCAGGTTAAGAGCTGATCTTTCAGCAGAAACTCTGCAAGCCAGAAGGGAGTGGTAGGACATATTTAAAGTGATGAAGGAGAAAAACCTGCAACCAAGATTACTCTACCCAGCAAGGATCTCATTCAGATTTGATGGAGAAATTAAAACGTTTACAGACAAGCAAAAGCTGAGAGAGTTCAGCACCACCAAACCAGCTTTACAACAAATGCTAAAGGAACTTTTCTAGGCAAGAAACACAACAGAAGGAAAAGACCTACAATAACGAACCCAAAACAATTAAGAAAATGGGAATAGGAACATACATATAGATAATTACCTTAAATGTAAATGGACTAAATGCTCCCACCAAAAGACACAGATTGGCTGAATGGATACAAAAATAAGACCCATATATATGCTGTCTACAAGAGACCCACTTCAGACCTAGAGACACATACAGACTGAAAGTAAGGGGATGGAAAAAGATATTCCATGCAAATGGAAACCAAAAGAAAGCTGGAGTAGCAATTCTCATATCAGACAAAATAGACTTTAAAATAAAGACTACTAGAAGGAACAAAGAAGGACACTACATAATGATCAAGGGATCAATCCAAGAAGAAGATATAACAATTGTAAATATTTATGCACCCAACATAGGAGCACCTCAATACAGAAGGCAAATACTAACAGCCATAAAAGGGAAAATCGACAGTAACACATTCATAATAGGGGACTTTAACACCCCACTTTCACCAATGGACAGATCATCCAAAATAAAAATAAATAAGGAAACACAAGCTTTAAATGATACATTAAACAAGATGGACTTAATTGATATTTATAGGACATTCCATCCAAAAACAACAGAATACACATTTTTCTCAAGTGCTCATGGAACATTCTCCAGGATAGATCATATCTTGGGTCACAAATCAAGCCTTGGTAAATTTAAGAAAATTGAAATTGTATCAAGTATCTTTTCTGACCACAATGCTATGAGACTAGATATCAATTACAGGAAAAGATCTGTAAAAAATACAAACACATAGAGGCTAAACAATACACTACTTAATAACGAAGTGATCACTGAAGAAATCAAAGAGGAAATTAAAAAATACCTAGAAACAAATGACAATGGAGACACGACAACCCAAAACCTATGGGATGCAGCAAAAGCAGTTCTAAGAGGGAAGTTTATAGCAATACAATCCCACCTTAAGAAACAGGAAACATCTCGAATAAACAACCTAACCTTGCACCTAAAGCAATTAGAGAAAGAAGAACAAAAACACCCCAAAGTTAGCAGAAGGAAAGAAATCATAAAAATCAGATCAGAAATAAATGAAAAAGAAATGAAGGAAACGATAGCAAAGATCAATAAAACTAAAAGCTGGTTCTTTGAGAAGATAAACAAAATTGATAAACCATTAGCCAGACTCATCAAGAAAAAAAGGGAGAAGACTCAAATCAATAGAATTAGAAATGAAAAAGGAGAAGTAACAACTGACACTGCAGAAATACAAAAGATCATGAGAGATTACTACAAGCAACTCTATGCCAATAAAATGGACAACCTGGGGCTTCCCTGGTGGCGCAGTGGTTCAGAGCCCGCCTGCCGATGCAGGGGACACGGGTTCGTGCCCCGGTCCGGGAAGATCCCACATGCCGCAGAGCGGCTGGGCCCGTGAGCCATGGCCGTTGAGCCTGCGTGCCCAGAGCCTGTGCTCCGCAACGGGAGAGGCCACAACAGCGCGAGGCCCACATACCGCAAAAAAAATAATTTAAAAAAAAAAATGGACAACCTGGAAGAAATGGACAAATTCTTAGAAATGCACAACCTGCCAAGGCTGAATCAGGAAGAAATAGAAAATATGAACAGACCAATCACAAGCACTGAAATCGAAACTGTGATTAAAAATCTTCCAACAAACAAAAGCCCAGGACCAGATGGCTTCACAGGCGAATTCTATCAAACATTTAGAGAAGAGCTAACACCTATCCTTCTCAAACTCTTCCAAAATATAGCAGAGGGAGGCACACTCCCAAACTCATTCTACGAGGCCACCATCACCTTGATACCAAAACCAGACAAGGATGTCACAAAGAAAGAAAACTACAGGCCAATATCACTGATGAACATAGATGCAAAAATCCTCAACAAAATACTAGCAAACAGAATCCAACAGCACATTAAAAGGATCATACACCATAATCAAGTGGGGTTTATTCCAGGAATGCAAGGATTCTTCAATATATGCAAATCAATCAATGTGATACACCATATTAACAAATTGAAGGAGAAAAACCATATGATCATCTCAATAGATGCAGAGAAAGCTTTCGACAAAATTCAACACCCATTTATGATAAAAACCCTGCAGAGAGTAGGCATAGAGGGAACTTTCCTCAACATAATAAAGGCCATATATGACAAACCCACAGCCAGCATCATCCTCAATGGTGAAAAACTGAAACCATTTCCACTAAGATCAGGAACAAGACAAGGTTGCACACTCTCACCACTCTTATTCAACATAGTTTTGGAAGTTTTAGCCACAGCAATCAGAGAAGAAAAGGAAATAAAAGGAATCCAAATCAGAAAAGAAGAAGTAAAGCTGTCACTGTTTGCAGATGACATGGTACTATACATAGAGAACCCTAAAGATGCTACCAGAAGACTACTAGAGCTAATCAATGAATTTGGTAAAGTAGCAGGATACAAAATTAATGCACAGAAATCTCTGGCATTCCTGTACACTAATGATGAAAAATCTGAAAGTGAAATCAAGAAAACACTCCCATTTACCATTGCAACAAAAAGAATAAAATATCTAGGAATAAACCTACCTAAGGAGACAAAAGACCTGTATGCAGAAAATTATAAGACACTGATGAAAGAAATTAAAGATGATACAAATAGATGGAGAGATATGCCATGTTCTTGGATTGGAAGAATCAACATTGTGAAAATGACTCTACTACCCAAAGCAATCTACAGATTCAATGCAATCCCTATCAAACTACCACTGGCATTTTTCACAGAACTAGAACAAAAAATTTCACAATTTGTATGGAAACACAAAAGACCCCGAATAGCCAAAGCAATCTTGAGAACGAAAAATGGAGTTGGAGGAATCAGGCTCCCTGACTTCAGACTATACTACAAAGCTACAGTAATCAAGACAGTATGGTACTGGCACAAAAACAGAAAGATAGATCAATGGAACAGGATAGAAAGCCCAGAGATAAACCCACGCACATATGGTCACCTTATCTTTGATAAAGGAGGCAGGAATGTACCGTGGAGAAAGGACAGTCTCTTCAATAAGTGGTGCTGGGAAAACCGGACAGGGACATGTAAAAGTATGAGATTAGATCACTCCCTAACACCATACACAAAAATAAGCTCAAAATGGATTAAAGACCTAAATGTAAGGCCAGACACTATCAAACTCTTAGAGGAAAACATAGGCAGAACACTCTATGACATAAATCACAGCAAGATCCTTTTTGACCCACCTCCTAGAGAAATGGAAATAAAGACAAAAATAAACACATGGACCTAATGAAACTTAAAAGCTTTTGCACAGCAAAGGAAACCATAAACAAGACCAAAAGACAACCCTTAGAATGGGAGAAAATATTTGCAAATGAAGCAACTGACAAAGAATTAATCTCCAAAATTTATAAGCAGCTCATGCAGC
Source organism: Mesoplodon mirus (assembly GCF_964341445.2). Taxonomy (NCBI): domain Eukaryota; kingdom Metazoa; phylum Chordata; class Mammalia; order Artiodactyla; family Ziphiidae; genus Mesoplodon; species Mesoplodon mirus. The sequence continues at coordinate 36,327,459 of NC_138991.1, forward strand.
TCAATAGCAAAAAAACAAACAACCCAATCCAAAAATGGGCAGAAGACCTAAATAGACATATCTCCACAGAAGATATACAGACTGCCAACAAACACATGAAAGGATGCTCAACATCTTTAATCATGAGAAATGCAAATCAAAACTACAATGAGGTATCATCTCACACCAGTCAGAATGGCCATCATCAAAAAATCTAGAAACAATAAATGCTGGAGAGGGTGTGGAATAAAGGGAACACTCTTGCACTGCTGGTGGGAATGTGAATTGGTACAGCCACTGTGGAGAACAGTATGGAGGTTCCTTAAAAAACTACAAATAGAACTACCATATGACCCAGCAATCCCACTACTGGGCATATACTCTGAGAAAACCATAATTCAAAAACAGTCATGTACCAAAATGTTCATAGCAGCCCTATTTACAATGGCCCAGAGATGGAAACAACCTAAGTGTCCATCATCGGATGAATGGATAAAGAAGATGTGGCACATATATACAATGGAATATTACTCAGCCATAAAAAGAAATGAAATTGAGCTATTTGTAATGAGGTGGATGGACCCAGAGTCTGTCGTACAGAGTGAAGTAAGTCAGAAAGAGAAAGACAAATACTGTATGCTGACACATATATATGGCATTTAAGAAAAAAAAATGTCATGAAGAACCTAGGGGTAAGACAGGAATAAAGACACAGACCTACTAGAGAATGGACTTGAGGATATGGGGAGGGGAAGGGTAAGCTGTGACAAAGTGAGAGAGTGGCATGGACATATATACACTACCAAACGTAAAATAGATAGCTAGTGGGAAGCAGCTGCATAGCTCAGGGAGATCAGCTCGGTGCTTTGTGACCGCCTGGAGGGGTGGGATAGAGAGGGTGGGAAGGAGACACAAGAGGGAGGGGATATGGGAACATATGTATATGTATAGCTGATTAATTTTGTTATAAACAGAAACTAACACACCATTGTTAAGCAATTATACTCCACTAAAGATGTAAAAAAATATATATATATATCACAAAAGGAAAAGAAGGCAGTGGAGTATACAGCACAGCCTGTTCGAGGAAATAGATGAAATAATAGTTTCTTAACTGTTGAATGTGAATATTAAGAAGATATTATGCTTCCATGTAGAACATTTAATTATATTCAGTGTGTTTTAACATCACTGACTGCTCCTTAGTTGATGGTGTAGGGAAGGTTTGTCATGTGGAAAAATGCCAACTTTAAAAAAAAAAGGTACAAACTTCCAGTTATACAAGACATAAAGTACTAGGAACGTAACATACACCATGATAAATATAATTAATACTGATATATGTTACATATGAAAGTTGTTAAGAGAATAAATCCTAAGAGTTCTCATCACAAGGAAGAATATATTTCTTTTCCATCTCTTTCATTCTGTATCTATGTGAGATGATGGATGTTCACTAAACTTACTGTGGTCACCATTTCATGACGTACGTAAGTGAAATCATTATGCTGTACACCTCAGACTTCTACTGTGCTGTATGTCAATTACATCTCAATAAAACTGAAAGGAAAATAAAAGACTTGTATGTAAAACCTGAAACCGTAAAAATGCCTAGAAGAAAACAGGTGTAAGCTCCTTTACATCATCCTTGGCAATGACTTTTTGGATTTGACACCAAAAGCAAAGGCAACAAAAGCACAAAAACCAAGTGACACTACATCAAAGCTTCTGCACAGCAAAGGAAACTATCAACAAAATGAAAAGGCAATCTATGGAATGGGGGAAAATATTTGCAGATCATATATCTGATAAGGGCTTAATATCCAAAATACACAGCGAACTCATACAACTCAATAGTTTATAAAAAACACCCAATTAAAAAATGGGCAACTCAATAGTTTATAAAAAACACCCAATTAAAAAATGGGCAGAGCCTCTAAAGAGACATTTTTCCAAAGAAGACATACAGATGGCCAACAGGTACACTGTATGGTTGTTAGCATAAGTGACACCATCATAAGTCAGGACAGTTTCTCCTGTCCTGCTGACTCTACTCAGGACTGTACTGTGCAGTAAATCTTCTCTGACGTCAGGGCTTTGTGGTTAATAGATAGTGTTTAATAATCATTAGGACCAGTGGCCTCTATGCTCCGTTAGTCCCCAAACAATGATGAAAACCTTCGCTGGTGTATTCCCAGCACCCATGAGACTCGTTACCGATTTATAAATCTTGACTTAGCAATGTACGCCCTGTTTCCAAGGACCTACCCGCATACCCTAGGTTAACTATAAAATTGTCCCATTGGCCCCTCTGCTGCGCAGAGTGCAGCAATGAATGCTTCCAGATTGTTGTCTGGCCAATCCCACCCTGTTAAGTTACCCTATAATAAACTGATCCATTGATTATCTCGAGCTGCCTGCCTCATTTTTTGGCCTCATGATGCCTTCTCAGTTCAGTGGGCACTTTTCATTCCCTCCATCCAACAATTGGCAAGCCAGTCAGGAAACTGAAAACGACCCAGGAATGGGTAAAGGGACAGTAAAGCCCATTGATGGTAGGGGAAATCCTAGGCTGGCCAGCCACTTCCACGTGCAGTGATTTGGCTAGGCTTAGGGAACACTTCCAGCCAGTGTGTGAGTACAGGGATGCCCCCAAAACACCAAAGGGCTTATTAGATATATCAACTGAAGTGGTGGGAAAGCAAAAAGTGGAAAAACAAAGTAAGCTATTGCACTGCATGACCTTTGTTATGCACTCTAATGATTGGCACAGAGAAAGAATTACAGCTCAACAGGGAACTAAAGAAGACTAAAGAGGCGCCGGCATTAGAAAGGGATGTCCAGATGGCATGTTCCACCACTTCAGACATATGTTAAAGACAATACAACAGGAAGAACATGTTGAAGTGATAACATGTAAGATGCCTAAAATGCAGGGCCACAGGCTGTTCCATTCAAACGTGAGGACCTTTTCACAGGAGAACTGGGACTCCAAGAGGTGGGATCCTTGGGATAACTACATGTCAGAACATGTGGACATAACTCTAGAGGAGGAAGACCTGCAGGCAAGACCTCTCATCCAAACTACAACACAGGCCACTAGGGAGCCAGGAGATAACTGAGAGGAGATCCCTAGAAGCCAAGACACAACTGTGCAGGGATATTTCTCCACTGAGTTAGAATTCACAGGCAGGTTTAAACAAAAGAGTAGGAAAGGAATTGCAGCCTGGGTGCTCCGTTTATGGGATACTGGGAGAAATGGTATTATGTTAAATGAGCCAGAAACGTCAAAAATGGCCTTGGTCACAGCACAGCCCACCCTCCAGCAACATTTGTATGCAGCTGGGTTGGGAGAAACCCAAGGGTGGCTATAGCCACCTTGATTGACTAGATACGTGCAGGTATACACAAGGCTGGGCTAAATGAGGGGGATGCGCCGTCCCCATACTGAAGATGGGCATCTACGCAAGAGTTACAAGAAATAGCGAGGGGAAGTGGGAACAAAGCGTGCTATCTATGCTCCTAGTTTCCGAGAACTTGATGAGGAGTTATTTACAACAGGCATAAGGGATGGTATCCTGCAGTCCACTCTAGGAGCTTGGCACGGGACCTTAGTTTCAGTTTTGGCCCCAATGGTTAATCGACTCATTCAGACGGGGCGGCCATGATAGCTGATCTAAGCAAAACTGAAAAGATCTGGCATAAGGGAAATAGAAGGGGAGATAAAGGCAAAGAGAAAAAAACCAAAAAGTGAGGAAACTAAACAAAGGGGCCCAACTAGAATTTCCCACAATTATGGCAAGACCCAGTATTAGCTGGAACCCGTAAGGAGAATATAGATAACCTAATCCGATCCTTTTAACCTCATGGAAAGCATTACCCAATGAAATAGTTTACTCTTCTGACAGCAAGAGAAAAACAGGAACAGGCTTAAGCTTATGCTCCACAGGGGCAGGAAGATAAAGAACAGGGGTGCATACACCCCACTCCTAGGGGTTAGGGGTGAAGTCAAGGTTGCTCCTTGGTGCGGGCAACAGGGGGCAACTGGAGGTCCCATACTGAACTATTTATTAGTCCCACACCAATAAACAGACTGTCCTGGCTTTAACAGACACTGTGCCAAGTGCACCCTGATTTATGGGAATCCATCCAAGTTCCAAGGGGAAATACAAGCCACTGATGGATATGGAGGCCAGAGGTGAGGATGAAACAAGTGAGCCTGTATTTACAAGTTGGAAGACCCCCTCACCCCCCAGACCCTGCTCGTCCCTTTCTGGTTTATATTTTCCCCATACCTGAGTATATTTTGGGTGTGGATGTCCTACAGGACCTGGACCTCATAACCACCATGAGCGAGTTCCACTTATGGATCCGAGCAGTCAAGCCTGCAATGGTGGATCATGGTAAACGGGACCCTGTAAAGTTGCCTATCCCGTGGAGAGTGGTGGCAATAAAAAATATCACCTACCTGGGGGACAGGAAAAAATAACAGCTACCGTCAAGGAATTAGGGAAGGTGGAGGTTAAAAGACCCGCACAAAGCCCGCTAAATAGTCCCATGTGGCTGGTGAAAAAACCAAACCTGGCATGATAGTAGATTACAGGGAATTAAACAAGGCAACACCTCCCTATCTATGCAGCAGTTCCAAACAGCCCAACCCCTGGATCCAATTCCTCTTCCCTTTAGACAGATCACTGTGTCTTAGGTTTGTCTAATACCTTTTTCAGCACACCCTTAGATAAGGAGTCCCAGGACCAGTTCACCTTCACGTGGGATGGGAGACAACAGACTTTTACTGTCTTACCCCAAGGTTGTCTGCATAGTCCTGCTGTATGTCATGGGATGGTGGCCTGGGATTTGGAGAACTGGGCTTTCCCTCCCTCTTTAGTTCTCTACCCTTACATGGATGACATGTCAAGCTGTGATGCCTTGCACTCTCTTCCCCAAGCCACTACACCTCTTCAGGAACATTTAAAAGCACAGGGATGGGAGGCAAATGCCAACAAGGTGCAAGGATGGAGACAGTCAGTAAAGCTCTTTGGAGTTACCTGGTCTGGCAAGACTAAAGTGATGCCTGAGGCTGTTTTGATAAAACACAGGTGTATCCCATGCCCTGACATGTAAAAGAACTACAGGTCTTTATAGGTCTGCTAGGGTACTGGCACCCTTCTATTCCCCACCTTGCCCAGATATTAAAACCACTATATGCTTTAATGAAAAAGAGAACAATCTGGGACTGGAATACCCCACAACAAGAGGCTTCTGCAAAGGCCAAGCTGATTGTCCAAGGACTGAGGGTGTTAATACCAGATGCAAGTTGCGAATTGGATTTAAGTATATATCCAGATGGGTTTGGGTGGAGGCTCTGGCAGCAACAAGATAGGAAATAAGTCCTGCTAGGAGTTTGGTCTCAATAACAGAAAGGGGCAGAGAACTGGTATGGTCCTAAAGAAAAACAACTGTCAGCAGTTTATCTAGCCTTACAACAAACCAAGGGTCTGACGACCGACCTACCGGCTGACATACGGAATTCCTACCTGGGTGCGACTGAGCACCTTACAAAGTGTAAGCTTACTCAGCAAAGCACCCTCTCCTGGGAGGTGCATGCCTGATTAGGGCCGGTGACCTACAGCGACCCACCAAAGACCCCCGCAACATCACCTGCTGCACCCCCTCTACCACAGGTACAGGAAGATACAGGGATGCCCCCTGCTAATACATGATACACGATGTCAGCTGTAGGGCCAAGCCACTCGGCGGTCCTCCACAGCTGTTTGTTTGGCTCCGGATGTCATCTGGTTCAAGGGACTGAACAAAGTAGTCAGTGGGCAGAACCCAGAGCCACGTGGCTGGTGATTACCCACAAACCCATGCCCCTCAAGCTTGCCACTTGGCATCAAAATAATCAGGAAATATTAAATAAACCTCTGTGGGGGGCTGAATTGAGGGCTGATATTTGGACTGCCTACACACAACCAGGTGCCAGCATGACCTTATGGCACTTGTCAACTCTGCCTGGTCATCACGAAGCAGCTGCATTAGCAAGAGCTTTGTTGCTGGAAGAATTACAGACCCCCTCTGACATGGCGGACTGGCTCCATCGAAAGTCGGGACACAGAGGCCCCAAAACTTGGGAAATAGTAAAAAAGCGGCATTTGCCTCTCCAATACACGGACCTCTGAGTCACAGATAAGGATGGTCCTCAGTGTCCTTTGAAGTGCCACCCTCTTCGACACACCCCAGGGTACGCTGGACGCTCTGACCATCCAGTTACCAGATGACAAGCGGACTACATAGGGCCTTTGCCAGTGTCAGAAGGACATACATATACTCCAACCTGTGCTGACACAGCCACTAGACTGATGCAAACCTTTACCAGTAAGAAAACCAACTAGGCTGCAACAATCAAAGGCCTGTCAAAATTGGAAGTTATGTATGGAACACCAGCCCAAACTGACATGAACAAGGAATCATTTCACTGGATGTGAAATACAAGAGTGGGCAGAAACCCCAAGAAATACTTTGAACTTTCCACCTACCATACAATCCCACCACGGCTGGCCTTATAGAGCATGTCAACATGTCAGAAGCCACATTAAAAGCCCCATCTCCTGACTGCACGTTAAGAGGTTGGTCCCTCCCCACTCCCTCCACGTTAAGAGGTCTGAAACTATCAGATGATTAAATGCTGTCCCCAGGATGACAATCTGCAGATGAATGGCTACCTGACCAGACATCAAGAGCCTGAGAGTGCAGATTCAGAAGGGAGGCCTTAAGCCTATCCTGTAGGAAGGTCTCCTTTAGCCACTGCCACAGGACCTCTGACCTAGTGTTACTGTAATTCATTAGCATTTAAATTGGTCTCCCCCTCCCAGGTGGCTTGGTATCCTAATCCCTTGGGGCATGGGACTTGCCTGGGTATTGCCTTCCCTCAATCAGGCCTTTTATATGGTAATAGGCCCCACTCAGACCCAAATCTCCTCTCCAAAGCATTAGCACAAGCAGCTGAAGTGGGTTTACTCAAGTGGGTTCCTGCTGAGGCCCCCCCCCCCCCCCAGTACTGAAGACATTAAAGGACAAGATGAGTCCTACCACCTGCCAGGAAAAAGGACAAAACCAGGGGTGGTTTTGGCCAACGGTGATCAAACAGCTACAGTGCTACTCACAAATGAGGATTTGCCTATCTTTCACCCCTAAAACATCTGTCTTATCACTCACAGTTTGTGTCTCATAGACTCCCTGGCTCTGGTTACCAGAAATGTCCTCCTCTCCCGGGCCTCAACATATGTGAAGGTCCACAATCGCTCTGAGTGCTGGGTCTGCGGCCTGTCTCCAATGCAGAGTAGATGCTGTGGACAGTTCATCTGTCCCACAGAACGGGACAATGGCTTGGTGACCAAAAATCCCCTTGGTGATCCGGTTCCTATACATGAAAGTTCTGTTTGATTATAGTGACTCTAAACAATATGTTTTTTCCCTGGTGCAAAACTGGTCAAGTAATCCCTGGACTCCCACAGCTTATATTTGGGATGGCTTAGTGTGGCTGGGAGCTGCACAAGGAGTCTTGATGTCCAGAGCCCCCACCTGCATAGGAAGGACCAACCACACCCAAACAAATCACAGATGTATGCGGGGCTTCCCTTTGAAGTCTGCTGAGGAACTCACAACATATCAAATGATGAATGGACAGGAACGGAAGCAGCTTCCTATAGAACAGGCGACTTCATGGCTCCCAAACAAGGGATCTGGAAATGTGGAGCTTATCTGTGGCCTTATTTGCCCTATGAGCGGACGGGCCAACGCGCCTTCCCTTCTGGGCCGTACATACACCTCTTTACCAGGAGTTCCCTATAACCTTCCTGCTATTGAGTCCAGGTGGTGGGCCCATCATAGTATGTCATGGTGGGAATGGCCGACAAACGAGAAAACCAGTGTAAGTGCTAAACTAGAAATCCAGGTGTTAGCAATTTACCCCATCAGCTTTGAATGACTCCCATCTCTCCAGGAAACCAGGAAACCACTCAAACGAGAAAGGTGGTGCTGCAAAACTATATGGCCTTAGATATGCTGACAGCCTCACAGGGAAGGACACGCACCTTAACTGGGCAGGAATGCTGCATTTACACCTTCACGTGACTCCAACATAACTGATTAACACTCCCACATGAAAACAGTCATTAATCGAATGGATGAAATCCCCTTTGCTGATGCTTTACGCACTGGCTTACTTCTCTCCCAGGTAAATGGAGAACCATAGTTCTTACTATACTTTTGTTTACTAGGAACCCTTTGTTCGGGATACAAAAGCCACCTCTCGATATCTAGCCCTAGGGTCTACGTGGAAAAATGACGGACAAGATTATACGGGCCATCAAGATGTCAGGAGTGGAATCTGTGGCTGTTAACATCACTGCCACAGTACTGGGCCCTTACAGCTTCTCCTGTCCTTCGGCTGATCTTACCCAGAACTGTACTGTGCAGTAAATCACTTCTGTGTCATCAAGGGCTTTGTAATCAATAGTGTTAATAACCATTAGGACCAGGTGGCCTCCATGCTCTGTGAGTCCCCAGTGATGGAAACCTTCACTGACATATTCCCAGCACCCACAGGACTAGTTACCTGTTCATAAATCTTGACGTAAGAATGCACGTCCTGTCTCCAAGCACCTAGCCCCATACCCTAAGTTAACTATAAAACTGTCCCAGTGGCCCCTCGGTGGTGCACAGTACAGGTATGAATGCTCCCGGATCGCTGTCTGCCTGATCCAGATCCCATCCTGTGAGTAAATTACCCTATAATAAACTGATCCATTGATTATCTGGAGCTGCCTGCCTAGTTTTCAGTCTCAAGATGCTTTCTCAGTTCAGTGGGTGCTTTTTGTTCCCTCTGCCCTCCAACATAAGTGAAAAGATATTCTACATCACTAACCATCAGGGAAATGCAAATCAAAACCAAAATATCGGAGAGGAACCAAGATGGTGGAGTAGAAGGACGTGCTCTCACTCCCTCTTGCGAGAACACCAGAATCACAACTAGCTGCTGGACAATCATCAACAGGAAGACACTAGAACTCACCAAAAAAGATACCCGACATCCAAAGACAAAGGAGAAGCCACAATGAGACAGTAGGAGGGGCGCAATCACAGTAAAATCAAATCCCATAACCGCTGGGTGGGCGACTCACAGACTGGAGAACACTCATACCACAGAAGTCCACCTACTGGAGTGAAGGTTCTGAGCCCCATGTCAGGCTTCCCAACCTGGGGGTCTGGCAACGGGAGGAGGAATTCCTAGAGAGTCAGACTTTGAAGCCTAGTAGGATTTGATTGCAGGACTCCCACAGGACTGGGGGAGAGAAGAGACTCCACACTTGGAGGGCACACACAAAGTAGTGTGCACTTCGGGACCCAGGGGAAGGAGCAGTGACCCCAGGCGAGACTGAACCAGACCTACCTGCTAGTGTTGGAGGGTCTCCTGCAGAGGTGGGGGGTGGCTGTGGCTCACCATGAGGACAAGGACACTGGCAGCAGAAGTTCTGGGAAGTACTCCTTGGCTTGAGCCCTCCCGGAGGCCACCATTAGCCTCACCAAAGAGCCCAGGTAGGCTCCAGTGTTGGGTTGCCTCAGGCTAAACAACCTTCAGGGAGGGAACCCAGCCCCAACCATCAGCAGGCAAGTGGATTAAAGTTTTACTGAGCTCTGCCCACCAGAGCAACAGTCAGCTCTACCCACCACCAGTCCCTCCCATCAGGAAACTTACACAAGCCTCTCAGATAGCCTCATCCACCAGAGGGCAGACGGCAGAAGAAGAAATACAATCCTGCAGCCTGTGGAACAAAAACCACATTCACAGAAAGACAGACAAGATGAAAAAGCAGAGGGCTATGTACCAGATGAAGGAACAAGATAAAACGCCAGAAAAACAACTAAATGAAGTGGAGACAGGCAACCTCCCAGAAAAAGAATTCAGAATAATGATAGTAAAGATGATCCAGGACCTCGGAAAAAGAATGGAGGCAAAAATCGAGAAGATGCAAGAAATGTTTAACAAAGACCTACAAGAATTAAAGAACAAACAAACAGAGATGAACAATACAATAACTGAAATGAAAACTACGCTATAAGGAATCAATAGCAGAATGACTGAGGCAGAAAAACGGATAAGTGATGTGGAAGACATAATGGTGGAATTCACTGCCATGGAACAAAATAAAGAAAAAAAGAATGAAAAGAAATGAAGACAGCCTAAGAGACCTCTGAGACAACATTAAATGCAACAACATTCGCATTATAGGGATCCCAGAAGGAGAAGAGAGGGAGAAATAACAAGAGAAAATATTTGAAGAGATTATAGTCGAAAACTTCCCTAACATGGGAGAGGAAATAGCCATCCAAGTTCAGGAAGCGCAGCGAGTCCCATACAGGATAAACCCAAGGAGAAACACGCTGAGACACATAGTAATCAAATTGACAAAATTTAAAGAAAAAGAAAAATTATTGAAAGCAGCGAGGGAAAAATGACAAATAACATACAAGGGAACTCCCATAAGGTTAACAGCTGATTATTCAGCAGAAATTCTACAAGCCAGAAGGGAGTGGCATGATATACTTAAAGTGATGAAAGTGAAGAACCTATAACCAAGATTACTCTACCCTGCAAGGATCTCATTCAGAGTCGATGGAGAAATTAAAAGCTTTACAGACAACCAAAAGCTAAGAAAATTCATCACCACCAAACCAGCTCTACAACAAATGCTAAAGGAACTTCTCTAAGTGGGAAACACAAGAGAAGAAAAGGACCTACAAAAACAAACCCAAAACAATTAAGAAAATGGTCATAGGAACATACATATCGATAATTACCTTAAACGTGAATGGATTAAATGCTCCAACCAAAAGACACAGGCTTCATGAATGGATACAAAAACAAGACCCATATTTATGCTGTCTACAAGAGACCCACTTCAGACCTAGGAACACATACAGACTGAAAGTGAGGGAAGCAAAAAAGATATTCCATGCAAATGGAAGTCAAAAGAAAGCTGGAGTAGCAATACTCATATCAGATAAAATAGACTTTAAAATAAAGAATGTTAAAAGAGACAAGGAAGGACACTACATAATGATCAAGGGATCAATCCAAGAAGAAAAGATAACAATTATAAATATATATGCACCCAACATAGGAGCACCTCAATACATAAGGCAACTGCTAACAGCTATAAAAGAGGAAATCAACAGTAACACAATAATAGTGAGGGACTTTAACACCTCACTTACACCAATGGACAGCTCATCCAAAACGAAAATAAATAAGGAAACAGAAGCTTTAAATGACACAACAGACCAGATACATTTAATTGATATTTATAGGACATTCCATCCAAAAACAGCAGATTACACTTTTTTCTCAAATGTGCACGGAACATTCTCCAGGATAGATCACATCTTGGGTCACAAATCAAGCCTCAGTAAATTTAAGAAAATGGAAATCATATCAAGCATCTTTTCTGACCATGATGCTATGAGATTAGAAATGAATTACAGGGAAAAAAACGTAAAAGACACAAACACATGGAGGCTAAACAAATAAATAAACAAGAGATCACTGAAGAAATCAAAGAGGAAATCAAAAAATACCTAGAGACAAATGACAATGAAAACACAACGATACAAAACCTATGGGATGCAGCAAAAGCAGTTCTAAGAGGGAAGTTTATAGCTATACAAGCCTACCTCAAGAAACAAGAAAAATCTCAAATAAACAATCTAACCTTACACCTACAGGAACTAGAGAAAGAAGAACAAACAAAACCCAAAGTTAGCAGAAGGAAAGAAAGAAATAAAGATCAGAGCAGAAATAAATGAAATAGAAACAAAGAAAACAATAGCAGAGATCAATAAAAGTAAAAGCTGGTTCTTTGAGAAGATAAACAAAATTGATAAACCATTAGCCAGACTCATCAAGAAAAAGAGGGAGAGGACTCAAATCAATAAAATTACAAATGAAAAAGGAGAAGTTACAACAGACACCGCAGAAATACAAAGCATCCTAAGAGACTACTACAAGCAACTCTATGCCAATAAAATGGACAACCTGGAAGAAATGGACAAATTCTTAGAAAGATATAACCTTCCAAGACTGAACCAGGAAGAAATAGGAAATATGAACAGACCAATCACAAGTAATGAAACTGAAACTGTGATTAGAAATCTTCCAACAAACAAAAAGTCCAGGACCAGATGGCTTCACAGGTGAATTCTATCAAACATTCAGAGAAGAGCTAACACCCATACTTCTCAAACTCTTTCAAAAACTGCAGAGGAAGGAACACTCCCAAACTCATTCTATGAGGCCACCAGCACCCTGATACAAAAACCAGACAAAGATACTACAAAAAAAAGAAAATTACAGACCAATATCACTGATGAACATAGATGCAAAAATCCTCAACAAAATACTAGCAAACAGAATCCAACAACACATTAAAAGGATCATACACCATGATCAAGGGGGATTTATACCAGGGATGCAAGGATTCTTCAATATATGTAAATCAATCAATGTGATACACCATATTAACAAACGGAAGAATAAAAACCATATGATCATCTCCATAGATGCAGAAGAAGCTTTTGACAAAATTCAACACCCATTTATGATAAAAACTCTCCAGAAAGTGGGCACAGAGGGAACCTACCTAAACATAATAAAGGCCACATAGGACAAACCCACAGCAAACATCATTCTCAATGGTGAAAAACTGAAAGCATTCCCCTTAAGATCAGGAACAAGACAAGGATGTCCACTCTCACCACTATTATTCAACATAGTTTTGGAAGTCCTAGCCATGGCAATCAGAGAAGAAAAAGAAATAAAAGGAATACAAATTGGAAAAGAAAAAGTAAAACTGTCACGGTTTGCAGATGACATGATACTATACATAGACAATCCTAAAGATGCCACCAGAAAACTACTAGAGCTAATCAATGAATCTGGGAAAATTGCAGGATACAAAATTAACGCACAGAAACCTCTTGCATTCCTATACACTAATGGTGAAAAGTCCGAAAGAGAAATTAAGGAAATACTCCCATTTACCATTGCAACAAAAAGAATAAAATACCTAGGAATAAACCTACCTAGGGAGACAAAAGACCTGTATGCAGAAAACTATAAGACACTGATGAAAGAAATTAAAGATGATACCAACAGATGGAGAGATATACCATGTTCTTGGATTGGAAGAATCAATATTGTGAAAATGACTATACTACCCAAAGCAATCTACAGATTCAATGCAATCCCTATCAAATTTCCAATGGCATTTTTTACAGAACTAGAACAAAAAGTCTTAAAATTTGTATGGAGACACAAAAGAGCCCGAACAGCCAAAGCAGTCTTGAGGGAAAAAAACGGAACTGGAGGAATCAGACTCCCTGACTTCAGACTACACTAGAAAGCTACAGTAATCAAGACAATATGGTACTGGCACAAAAACAGAAACACAGATCAATGGAACAAGATAGAAAGCCCAGAGATAAACTCACACACCTATGGTCAACTAATCTATGACAAAGGAGGCAAGGATATACAATGGAGAAAGACAGTCTCTTCAATAAGGGGTGCTGGGAAAACTGGACAGCTACACGTAAAAGAATGAAATTAGAACACTCCCTAACACCATACACAAAAATGGATTCGAGACCTAAATGTAAGACCAGACACTATAAAACTCCTAGAGGAGAACATAGGAAGAACACTCTTTGACATAAATTACAGCAAGATCTTTTTTGATCCACCTCCTAGAGTAATGGAAATAAAAACAAAAATAAACAAATGGGACCTAATGAAACTTCAAAGCTTTTGCACAGCAAAGGAAACCATAAACAAGACGAAAAGACAACCCTCAGAATGGGAGAAAATATTTGCAAACAAATCAATGGACAAAGGATTAATCTCTAAAATATATAAACAGCTCATGCAGCTCATTATTAAGGAAACAAACAACCAAATCCAAAAATGGGCAGGAGACCTAAATAGACATTTCTCCAAAGAAGACATACAGATGGCCAAGAAGCACATGACAAGCTGCTCAACATCACTAATTATTAGAGAAATGCAAGTCAAAACTACAATGAGGTATCACCTCACACCAGTTAGAATGGGCATCATCAGAAAATCTACAAACAACAAATGCTGGAGAGGTTGTGGAGAAAAGGGAACCCTCTTGCACTGTTGGTGGGAATGTAAATTGATACAGCCACTAGGGAGAACAGTATGGAGGTTCCTTAAAAAACTAAAAATAGAACTACCATATGACCCAGCAATCCCACTACTGGGCATATACCCAGAGAAAACCGTAATTCAAAAAGACACATGCACCCCAATGTTCACTGCAGCACTATTTACAATAGCCAGGTCATGGAAGCGACCTAAATGCCCATCAACAGACGAATGGATAAAGAAGGTGTAGTACATATATACAACGGAATGTTACTCAGCCACAAGAAGGAACGAAATTGGGTCATTTGTAGAGACGTGGATGGATCTAGAGACTGTCATACAGAGTGAAGTAAGTCAGAAAAAGAAATACAAATATCGTATATTAACACATATATGTGGAACCTAGAAAAATGGTACAGATGAACCAGTTTGCAGGGCAGAAGTTGAGACACAGATGTAGAGAACAAACCTATGGACATCAAGGGGGGAAAGTGGCACAGGGGAGGGGGGTGGTGGTGTAATGAATTGGGAGATTGGGATTGACATATATACACTAATATGTGTAAAATGGATAACTAATAAGAACCTGCTGTATAAAAACAACAACAACAATTAAAAAAACCCAAAATATCACTTCACACCTGTTAGAATGGCTACCATCAAAAAGATAATAACAAGTGTTGGCAAAGATGTAGAGAAAAGGGAACACTTGTGCACTGTTGGTGAGAACATAAATTCATGCAGCCACTATGGAAAACAGTATGGAGGTGCCTTAAAAATTAAAAATAGAGGGGCTTCCCTGGTGGCGCAGTGGTTGAGAGTCCGCCTGCCGATGCAGGGGACACGGGTTCGTGCCCCGGTCTGGGAAGATCCCACATGCCGTGGAGCGGCTGGGCCCGTGAGCCATGGCTGCTGAACCTGCGCGTCCAGAGCCTGTGCTCCGCAACGGGAGAGGCCACAACAGTGAGAGGCCCACGTACCGCAAAAAAAAAAAAAAAAAAAAAAAAAAAATTAAAAATAGAACTACCATACAATCCATCAATTCTACTTCTGGGTGTTTATCCAAAGAACACAAAAACACTCAAAGAGATACATGCATCCTCACATTCACTGCAGAATTATTTACAACAGCCAAGTCATGGGAACAACATAAGTGTCCATCAATGGAAGAAGTGGATAAAGAAATTGATATATATACACAACAGAAAATTATTCAGCCATTAAAAAGAATAAAATCTTGCCCTTTGCGACAACATGGATGGACCCTAACAGCATTATGCTAAATGAAATAAGTCACACAGAAAGAGACATACATTGTATGATCTCACTTCTATGTGGAATCTAAAACAAAAACAAAAACCCAAGCTCATAAATACAGAGAACAGACTTGTGATCACTAGAGACAGGGGGTGGGGTATAGGTGAGCGAAATGGGTGAAGGTTGTCACAGGGTACAAATTTCCAGTTATAAAATAAGTCCCGGGAATGTAATGTACAGCATGGTGACTACAGTTAATAATCTTGCATTGCATATTTAAAAGCTGCTAAGAGAATAAATGTTAAAAGTGCTCATCCTAAGGAAAAAAAATTTACAACTATGTATGGTGGCAGATGCTAAATAGGCTTATTCTAGTGACCATTTTGCAATATGTGCAAATATCAATCATCACATTGTACACCTGAAGGTAATAACGTGTTATATGTCAATTTTAAAAAAGGATGCTGCAAAATAATCCAATAATGCATTTAAGCACACTGTTTTGGCAGCATTTCTCTTAAATCTTAAATTTTGAATGAATAATTTAACGTTAAAAAAAAGAAAGTGCAGGGCTTCCCTGGTGGCGCAGTGGTTGAGAGTCCGCCTGCCGATGCAGGGGACAGGGGTTCATGCCCCGGTCTGGGAAGGTCTCACATGCCGCGGAGCGGCTGGGCCCGTGAGCCATGGCCGCTGAGCCTGTGCGTCCGGAGCCTGTGCTCCGCAACGGGAGAGGCCACAACAGTGAGAGGCCCGCGTACCGCAAAAAAAAAAAGACAGTGCAGAGTTCAAAAGAAAGATGAATTTGGTTTGACACGTGCTGCGACTGTAGTGTCTGTGAAGCAGTAACATGAACCTGAGAGTAGGACAATAGGAGAGAAGCCTAGACTGGGAGACAGAATGATCAGGTGAGAAGTAGAAGTCAGAGCCAGAGAAGAAATTGAGGGATACATTTAGAAAAATGTATCAGTAAAACAGGGCTCCCAAGAGAACCAATGTTTAAAGGATGAAGGAAGACAGGCCTTGAAAGGAAATGGAGAAACTGCTGGAAAAGTAGGAAGCAAACCTCAGCGCAGTCACAACCACCCTGACTCTCTCCCCACCGATCCCTTTCCCCAGGCTCCTTCCTAGATGAGGGCAGCCAGTCACGGTTCTAAACTCACCTGGAAGCCTGACCCTGGTAGGAGAATCCTTGTCTCTTAAAATAATCAACTGCGTCCTCAGAGCAGGTCTTGAGAGTGTTCACTCGTACAAATCGAGGCACCTGGGAGGCTAGGAAACCATCAGCAGTGAGTGGGCAGGAACATGGACGGCCCTCTCCTGAGGGCCCCATGGCTACCTCCACCTCCACAACTCCTTCCAGCTCACCTGGGCCAGGTTTGGATCCCCCTTCCAACAGGTCCTCATTCTGGCTCACACCTCGGCGAACCTTGAGCCGGGCCAACTCGGCCTTCAGCCTTGCCTGGTGCCGGTCCAGCAAAGGCTTCCATCGGCCCCCGCGCCCTTTAAAGCCTCTTCCCAGCAATAACTCATATACTAGCACCTGGGGATGGGGAAAGGAAGACAGAAAACCCTGAGCATGAATATCTTGGAAGGCCACAGTGTTGGAACTGGAAGAGCTAAACAGACCACCTGTCAAGACGGTAACAGGTAAAAGTGAAACACCTCATTCAAGGTAACACAAGAAATTAATGGCAGGTACATGATTTAAACCTGGTGCCTTGCTTCCCAGTCCTGAACCCTTTCCCCACGGCTTCTCACCAGGAAAGCTCTGGATGCCAACCCTCCTCCCTGGTCAACATCACCGTTTTGTTTTACCTAGAGAGTCCCTGCCGTCGCTACTTTGCACTTCCGTTCTTTATCTTTCACACAAGGCTCCAAGGTAAAGAATGTTCATCCCACCTCAATTCATAACCCAGCGAGGGGCTGCGCCTCCTCATTTTAGAGGAGCGACTTGACAGAGTCACACCGTGCACGGTGGCGGAGCTGGGACCAGGTTAGAAGGGGCTCACCCCGCCCGCCCCGCCCCACCCCACCCCACCCCACCCCACCCGACCCGTCACCTTGGCTAGGTGCGGACGCAGCTTCTTCTCGGCGCGGAGGAGGCCGGCGCTGGCGATCACTGCGTCCAGCACGGCGGAGTAGCGCTGCGTCTCGCACACCAGCGCGTACAGCTGCTTCACGTTCTGCGCGCGGCCGAGAGAACCCAGGTGAGGCGGGGGCCGGGCCGGGGGAGGCCCCCGCCGGGCCCCCCTCCCGGGCCCGAACTCCGAACCCCGTACCCCGCTACCTGGAAGCTGCTGCCGTACACCAGCCCCTTGAGGGAACCCTGGCGACTCTCCACGCCGGCCAGCACGGCCGCCGCCGCTGCGTACAGCGCCATGCTCCCCGCCCACGCGTGCGCCTTTACGGCTCTAGTCGTGAAGCGCGCCCGGCTCCGCACCGCCCATCCCGCCCGGACTTCCGGGGTCAAAGGACACGGAGGTTCCGGATCCGGGAGCCACAGTGCCCATCCAGGTACCCACAGGGCGTGTGCCAGGTGCCTGGCAGGGAGTGGAGGCCGACGCTGGGAGCCCGGTTCACCACTTCTTCGTAGCTCTTCTCTTTTTTCTTTCAATCTTTGCCGATTTCACAGGCAAACAATGAGATTTTATTGATGTTTTAATTTCTGTGATTGAGGTTGAATATTTTCATATATTATTGGTCATTTGTATTTCTGTTGTGACATGTAGATGTCTTTTGTTCATTCTTCTACCATCTTTCCCTTGGTGATCTTTATGGATTAACAATATATACCTCTTATCTTAGGTTTTGCCCTTTTTTCAAGTTTATTGTTGCTTTTTTTTTTGTTTTCTGGCCGTGCCGCTCAGCCTGCGGGATCCTAGTTCCCCCAGCCAGGGGTGGAACCCGCGCACCCTGCAGTGGAAGCACAGAGTCTAACCACTGGACTGCCAGGGAAGTCCCTATTGTTGCTTTTTAATGCGGTTTATAGTTGTTTGGGGTAACATAGAGTTCTCATTTTTAAGATACTTACCTTTATGGTTTCTGCCTTTGGTGTCATGCTTGAAAACTGCTTCATGCCTCTACAATATAGAAATCACTTACGGCTTCATCATTTCACACTTAAATTCCTGAGGAATTAGGTTTGGCACGTGATGTGAGAAATAACTCTTTGTTTCCCAATGGCTAGCCTCTTATGCAATCCTTGTGAGGATTCATCTATAGGAACGTTTCCCCAGCCTCACCCCTAGGAGGACAGGGATTGTGTGGTATTTGGGTCTACAGCACCCATGTGGTTACTGGTTACATAATGGGTTGATTGAGAAGAAAAAAAAACAACAAAAAACAAAAAACCAGTACACTTGTATCTCAAGCATTCAAGTAGACAGGACTCCATGAACTAGAATATTCCAGCCTGTATATTCTCTGTATTACTAACAGCACGTAAGCAAGCGTTTTGCAAGAAGGTTGACTCTAGTCTACAATAAAATCACTGAGTCACTTAAAGGTTTAACGCACTCCTGTAGCTATAGGTTGGTTCATAAGTGATCTTTTAGTGGAACTCTCCTCCTCCCCCATCAAATTACATCATCTGTTTTCTTCATAGCACCTATTCCATATGTGGTTATGATTTATTCTCTGTCTCTCCATCTGGCTCCATGAGGGCAAATCCTTGTCTGTCTTGACACTCATCTACCTTTAGCTCCAAGGCCAGTGTCTTTCTCACAGTATGGACTTAATAAATACTGTTGAATGAGTGAAGGAGTGAATGGAAGAACAGAGCACAAATTGATGTGGTTCTGGACAACCAGCTGTACTGGAGTTGACCCATCCTAAAACAATCCCCCCTCCTTCAGGTGAGTGGGTAACAGGTACATCAATATTGATAAAAGTCCACAGTTTATTCAGATTTCCTTAGTTTTTACCTGATGTCGTTTCTGTCCCTGAATCTCATCCAGGACACCACATTACATTTAGTCACGTCTCTCAAGGTTCCTCCTGTCTGTGACAGTTTCTCAGACTTTCTTTGTTTGTGGTTACTTTGATTACCTTAAGGAGTCCTGGTCAGTATTTTGTAGAACGTTCCTCACTTGGAACTTGCCTGATGTTTTTCTCATGATTAGACTAGGGTTATGAGTTTTGGGGAGAAAGACCACAGGTAAAGGGACATTTTCATTACATCAGAGCAAGGGCACATAGTACTAAAGTGACATCACTGTTGATGTTAACCTTGATCACCTGGCTGAGGGAGTGTTTGTCCAGTTTCTCCACTGTAAAGCTTCTCTGTAACCCTCTGTCCTCTCTGGGAAGAAGTCACTATGTGTAGCCCACATTTAAGGAGCAGGGGAATTATGCTCCCCCTCCTTGAGGGTGGAGTAGCTATGAAAATTACTGGGAATTCTTCTGCACAGATTTATCTCTTCTCCCCCATTTAATTAAACAATCATTTATTTATATCAGTATGGATTCAGGGGTATTTATTTTATACTTTGGACTGTAATCCAAAATATTTTGTTGCTCAAATTATTCTTGTTTTGGCCACTGGAAGTGCTTTCAGTTGGCTCCTATATCCTTTTCACAGGGCTCTACTACTGTACTTTTTTTTTTTTTCATGTTTGTCTGGTTTTGAGCATTTCCTTGCCTTCTGGCACTACAAGATACCAAGGCTCATTTGGTGTATTTCCTGTTCTAGTCCCAGAATCAGCCAGTTCTCCAAGGAGCCCTCATTCCTTTTACTGTAGAATGGTATTAAGAAATCAAGATCTGAGTGATAGCTGACCTGGGTCTTTTAATTTTTTTTTAATGTTTTACTTATTTATTTTTGCCTGTGTTGGGTCTTCATTGCTGTGTGCGGGCTTTCTTCTAGTTGTGGTGAGCAGGGGCTGCTCTTTGTTGCAATGTGTGGGCTTCTCATTGCAGTGGCTTCTCTTGTTGTAGAGCATGGGCTCTAGGTGCGCAGGCTTCAGTAGTTGTGGCACACAGGCTCAGTAGTTATGGCTCACGGGCTCTAGAGCACAGGCAGGCTCAGTAGTTGTGGCGGCTTCTCTTGTTGCGGAGCACAGGCTCTAGGCACGTGGGCTTCTGTAGTTGTGGCACATGGGCTCAGCAGTTGTGGCTCACGGGCTCTAGAGCATAGGCTCAGTAGTTGTGGTGCACAGGCTTAGTTGTTCCACAGCACGTGGGATCTTCCTGGACGAGGGATCAAACCCATGTCCCCTGCAATGGCAGGTGGATTCTTAACCACTGTGCTACCAGGGAAGTCCCACTATCAAACTTTTTAAATGGAGAATCAGCAATCCTTGCCTTTACATCTTCATCACATGCTATTATCTAACTGCCTGCAGTCCGTTTTCCACCAGCTGCACTGAGATGGGTCCCTCCCAAACTACCAAGAATCTCCAAATATTCCTTAGGCCTTTCCTGCTGAATCTGGGGTTTCATGGCACTGTTGAACACACCTTCTTTGTTGGAAAGCTTTGGCTTCTATGACCTCTCCTGCTAGCATACCCTCCCATCTCTCTGCCCATTTCTAAGGTTCCTTGGCAACCCCGTCTAAGCTGCTCCCCTAGGTTCTGGTGTTCCATTCTCTGACCTCCTTTCTGTCAGTCGGATATTTCCTCCCTGGGCAGACTCGCCCACTCCCACGCTGTCGTCATCACAGGACAAAGTTAACATACACTAAAGTAGCATAGATGCCCCCCACCCCGGATCAGCCCCCACCATCATCTCCAGGCCCAGCTCCAGCTGCAGCATCCCTTTTGGACCTAGATCCCTGAAGGCTCTTCTCCTCTGCCTGTCTTCCACTTCTTTCAGCTTAAATGCCAACTCCACATGAAGAATTAACTGCTCTTTTCTCTGCCTTCTGCATATTGGATGTGTATCAGTTAAGATCTTTCGGTTGCAAACACAAACACTAACTCTGGTTAGCCAAACAAAAGAGGGGATTTATTAAATGGGTGCAGAAGTATGCCATTGTGTCTGTCAGGGTCTGGCTGGAGGCAGAAAGGTGCACATAAGGGAGTAGTTGAGGGGAGTTTAAAGAAGGAACTATTTCTAAAAGAACAGTCAGAGTTAAGGGGACCTACAGAAGATGGTGTAGTGCTCACTGTTCACTGACAGGAACAAGGGAAGAGTAGCAGAGGGAGAGGGCTGCCTGCCAGGAGTCTTTAGTAGAGGGAAGGTGCCAACGCATAGCCCAGCAGGCAGAAAACCAGGAAAATAAATACCTCCAACTCCCCCTCCTGCCCTGGGATCTCCTGCCAGGCCCTCCCCTCAGCTGAACCCAACAGGAAGCCAGAGGGGTTTGCATTCCAGCGGGGCCAGCCTCCCAGGACACAGCACGGTGGAGAAGGGTGGAGAGTGGAGGTAGATTGATGGAATTGAAGGAAGAGCTGCAAAACCAAAAGCCAAGTCTGGAAGGTGTCAAGCATATAGCAACCAAGGCCAAGGCCTGACAGATTCAGCTGATCAAGAGACAACAACCAGCTTTTGATTCAGTTTATTACTTACATAGACAGCAGGAGGAAGATTAGCCAAAGGCAGAAGCTGCACGTGGGCCTTGTTGCCCACGCCAAAAAGGATGGTGTGGAAATCAAAGGGCTCGTGGCTGCAACTTGACTTGTGGGATATCCCGTTGCTGAGGAGCCAGTTCTAGATGCGGCTAAGCTCTTTTATAGACTGCAGCCCTACTGGGAGGAAAGGGGGGCAGAAAGCTTCAGAGCTTCTCACAGCCAGGGAGGTGATGTCCTGAGTCTCCCGTGAGGATAAGGAGGTCGGTAAAGATGGCCTTGAGGTAGCGCCTCACGGTCTTCCTCCCTCTTCTGTTCCTGGAGGATCGTTCAGATAGGCTGTGGGTTGAGACTTTGTCTGTGTGGCCGATGTGGATTCATGCCAGGGCGACAGGGCAGGGCTATGACCCAAGGAAGGCTCTTGGACGGGTCCACAGACCTCAGGGCACAAGGCTGGGGAGCTTCTCTCTAAAGCACCAGACCTCAGATGACTCAGCCCCAGCCACTCTCTCTCTCTCTTCCAATTTTCACGTTCTTGGGAAGGAATTCAGCTGTCCCAGCCTTGGTCTGGTGTGACCACAGGGCAGGCTCAGCATCACAGACCTGGGCTCTGGATCCACTCCCATGTGCCCGGCAGCTTTCAGGGATGGGCCACACACCCATCTGGCCCCTACTTGCTTCTGCTCTGCAGGAGTGTCATTTCCATCTTCTCTAACAGAGAGGGAAGTTGAGAGAAGTCTCTGGGGACAGAGCAATGACAGAGTGTTTGCTGTGACTAACCAGAGACCGATGGGAAGGGGGTGGAAGCAAGATGTGGCCCCACCAGAGGCTGGAGCTGCTTTTAAAGGCCTGAGCATAAAGCAGTGGGTGCGTACAGCAGTTGATAACTGCAAATCATTTGAAAAAGAAGAAATAACATCAATTTTGTTATCCTTAAAGTTATTTAAAGTTCACAGTGATGGGGGGAAGTCACGTGTGGGAGCGTTTCCACCCTCAGGGGGAACAGTAAGCAGAGATCGCGGTTAGGAGGGCCCAAGGGAAGCCCAGCTTGACCCGCGGGCCCCAAGGCCTGGCTCCGCTGGTTAATAAGCAGGTTAATAGCCTGGAAAGAGGTTAATAAACACGCCCCTGACTGCTGGGGATGGGACCATGGTCCTTCTCTCCCTATCGTTAAACGTTTCTAGGGACACCCAGGCAGGAAGACCTCCCCGAACGACTGCATAACCTCTGCTCACCAGAGCCAGTGGGACCCCTCGAGCCCCCGTGCCCAGCTGGGAAGGCAGCCCCCCGAGCAGCGCTACAGCTTGGTGGGCTGCGGGGGGGCGAGGTGGCTGGGCCCGCTGGGCGGGGGCAGCACCAGGGGCAGGGAGTTGCTGCCCCTCTCGTGCCAGCACGTGTCCAGGATGGGGTAGAGCTTGCCCTGGAAGTCGGCCTGGAACGTGTAGAGCGGCCGCAGGTCGTCGGGGCGGTCGGCGTCGAAGAAGGTGAGCTCCCCCTGCTCGTAGTGCAGGTAGACGCCGATGCGGTGAGGGTGGCCGGCCACGGGCAGGGGCGCCCGCGGGCAGCCGAAGGCCTCATACAGCCGGCCCTCCTTCAGGCCGATGAGCCACACGCCGTGCCCTGGGGACTTGCTCAGCTTGCCCTTGCGGCTGGCTGTGCCCTTGATGACCCCCAAGCGCCAGTCGCTCTTGCTGCCCACCACCACTTCCCAGTAGTGGCGGCCGCAGGAGAAGCCCCTGCTGGCCAGGACGCAAGTGCTGTAGTCGAAGCGCTCGGGCTGGCTGGCGCGCCGCTGGGCCAGGAGCCCACACTGCACCACCGTGTTGCCCTTGGAGAGCTCCAGGAGGGGGTGGGCCGTGGCAGGATCCAGCTTGAGGGACTCCGGGGCTGGGAGAGATCAGAGGAGATGTGTATTCAAGCCTCGCAGAAGGCGGCAGGCCCTGCCCCAAGGGAGGCCGATGGCAGGCCCTGAGCTCCTCGGGAGAAGAACTGAGTCGGCCCCTTCCCTGTATCCGCAGGGCCTAGAAGGGGCTGGGGGCCTGGAGCAGGCAACCCTGAGGACATTTGCCGAATGAGTGAATGATGCCTGAAAGGTGGAGAATGGGCTGCTGCAAGCCCAGGCATTCTGGCAAGGGAACCGGTGCTGCGGCCTGCCTAAGGCAGAGGTGCCGATGGAAGGATCTGGGAGACGGCCTGTCACGTGGGTGCCTCAGCTTCAGTCCCCAGGTTTTCTGGAGACTCTAACAATGGCAGTGGCTTTCTTGGATACCCTAGCAGCCCAGTCAAGGACAAACTATCCCAACTGACCTCTTTGCTCGCTGCCAGCTAATCAGTTTACACCTAAAACGTGCAAACAACATTCATGGTTCAGAGATTATCTGCAGTTTTTGTACTCCCCTTTCCCCCTTTTGTTCTTACATCAACCCTGTTTGTGCCTTTGTTGGATGAAATCAGTCTATTGATTGATCTTCCTTATGTGCTAGTAATGAAGGAGTTAATTAAAGGTCCGAGTTGTTTTTTGGCAGAGCAGCCGCTGCCATTTATTAAGCACTAATCTACACACACACACACACACATCTACTTAGAAACTACGCAGCCCAGCAAGGTGGGCTCTTTACAGATGAGGAAATTGAGGCTCAAAAATTACACAACTCTCCCAGTCACTAGTAAGAGATGGAACTGGGCTTGAGCTCCCCCTGCTGGCGGAAGCCCACCACCGCGCCCTCACTGTTAGCTGTGCCAGCCCCGCCTCCAGTTCTCTGCACCTTATACACTGGAAGGAGGATGGGTGGGTGGGGTCTCACCTGGCAGAACCTTTCGGAAGAGCCTTTTCCACGCAGTCAGCTTGATGTCAGCCTGGTGCAGGCCTGGCTTGAAGGAGATGGGGCTGAACGTGCCTTCCAGGGGCCGGGCCTGCTGGAGCTCTGCACTGGGGGCAAAGGTCCACAGTGATGGTGGAGCTGCTTACCGTGCACCCGAGCCCTTCACCCAGACGCAGGTCCCACCAGCCAAGCCACAGCTCAGAAGACCGTGCACTGAAGATGCCCACCATGTACCAGCCCCCCCACCCCCCACCGCCCCCCTCTGGGGACCTGCCTCCTTCCTGGAAGGGGAAACACTCTACATCAGTAGCTCTCAAAGTGCAGGTCTGGGAGCAGCAGCAGCACCTGGGGGCTTGTTAGAAATGCAAATTTTCTTGGGTCCCACCCCAGGGCTGCTGAATCAGAACTCATTACTGGGGCCCAGTGACCTCTGTTTTAATTGAGCCCTCCAGGTGTTTCTGATGCACTGTTTGAGGACCACCTCTCTGTATCGGGTGACCCTGGCCCTCAGCTCCAGCTGGAGTGGGAACCAAACTCAGCCAATCAGATCCTCTGTCCGTTCATTTAAGCCAATGCTTCTAACCAAATTGTCCTTAAGACTAAGGGAAATTGGAGAAAACAAGGAGACTCTCATAAACGTGGCAGAGAAAGGCTCAGGAACTGCACAGGTGATTCATTTGTTGGCTTTGGAACATGGATCCAACCCCTTCCTACAAGCCATGGTGCATGTTTCCTTACCCACCATCACCCACCTCATCTCCTGTTCTACTCTTCATCGGCCTTTACACCCATGATATTGAAATTCTCACAATACACCAAACCTTCACACACTTTACCCTTTCACGTGAGTCAGTGTGCCTGGCAAACGCCTGTCCTCTGCCCTTCTCAGCCATCCCACCTGTGTGCTGCCTTTGCCGATGTCCCCCCAGTCACTTCCCCCTCTGTGTTAATTCTTTAGCTTGTGTGAACTTCTACTGTTCTAGGTGCCCACAGTGATGTAACCATACTTCACCGCTGCCTCCCACAAGGCTTGGAGACCCCTAAAGGCAAGGCTGTCACTTTCCCTGGGCTCAGTACAGAGCCAGATGTGGGCAGCTGCTCCCGGCACCAGTAAAACTGAAGGGAGGATCTAGTGGAGATGAGATGCCCCAGCCCACAGCCACCAGGCCCTCGCTGAGAGTGCCCTCCGAGGTTATTACCTGGAGGCCATGGCGTGGTACTTCTGGAAGACAAGAGGAAGGAGGGTTAGAGCATGGACAAGGCTATGCGGAAGCTGACAGGAAGGGGGAGGCTCTTGGCGCCCCGGTGGCCTTGGCACAGGGGACGCTCCCTTGTCCACTCACCCGGATGAACTCATGGTGACTCTCGTTGCCGAACTGCTCCAACACACCCACAGCCTGGACTAGCCGCTCCCGAGTGCCCCGGGCCTGCTCCAGCTGCACGTCCAGGGAGGCCACGAGGCCACGGGTGTGACCCTCCACCCCCTCCAGGCAGCGGGCCTTCTCCTCGTCCACCAGATGGTGCAGCTCCTGGAACTCACTGCAGATCACCCAGCTGAAGACGTCAGACTCATTCTGGGACAGGGAGGGGCAAGGCAGGAGCCATGGCTGACCTCGGCGTCCCCAGAGCCTGGCAGCTCAGGCCTTCCTGAGCCTTCTGACCGGGCTGGTCCTGGTACCCAAGTCCCAGGGCTGACTCCTGCCAGGTGTTCACACACTGTGCCTGGGGATCCCGGATGTGGCCCCCGGGGGAGGACGACAGTGGCAGGGCAGAGGCTGGGCCCCCAGCTCCCAGTTCCAACACAGTGGCTCTGCTTTTGCCCATCTTTGCTAACAAGTGTGAACGTAAGATTTTGCTTTATCATGGGGTTCCACAACTGAAAAAAAGTCTGGAAGGCCCTGGAGAGCAGACTTTGGAGTGAGATAACAAGGGTTCCCCATGTGACCCTGAGTTCTGCCTCCATCAGACGGGGTAAAGCGGGCTCCCTCTCCAGGATGAGGAAGACTAATTGAGTTGACTTTCAACGGATGCTGGTCTCCTGCTCGTTTCATGACTACCTGTAGGGCCCAGGCTCCACAGACTCCCAGACCCAAGAGCCCCTCATTTAGGAAAAGCAGACAGCCACCAAGGGCTTCAAGCCTTTCCGTGCCTGTGCTCTAAGGTGCTAGGAGGGCATTGCCCAGGCTGTCAATGTCAAGCAGCCACAGGTGGCAGAGGGCGGGCAGTTATGCCCACGTGTTAAGCTGTTTACCTCCGGGACTTGGGTTCTAGGTTATCTCAGTCTCAAGGACGTGGAGGACACAAGCCGACTTGGCGACAGTCCTGACAACTGTGCTGAATTCCTCTAAGAGCCTTTGCACTTCCCCCACCCCAGCCTGGAATGCTTTGAATTCTGGCTTTATATGGAAGGCATGGATTCCTGTAAAGGACAGATTAGAACTGGGCTCTGCAGGAAAGGGAAGGCGGGTGGCTGGTCCCAGGGGAGGGCACAGAGGGGCGGGGCACTCACGACAATCCGGGTCCTGTTGTTCACCAGTCTGGCAATTTGTTCCTCCACCTTCTTCTGCTCCTGCTTTAGGTCGGAGATGAGGGCTGCTAGCTCCTCCTGGAGGCAACAGGCCCCGTAAGCCGCCGACCCCTTCACCACCACCCCCAGCTCCCAGGGGCAGCCCGACGGCCACAAGCACAAAATAGGAAAGGCTATTCAAGAATATTCCACACTGACAGCACGGACTGCCTGGACAGAAGAGATCTCCACGTGATCACTCTCTATGCCGTGGACAGAGATGCTACACGTCGTTACAGCCACCAGAAGTCACCACACAACATCCAAGCGGGGCGACTGCCAATCTGAAGTCAACACTCCCTGCATGGAATGCTGCCCGTAGGGAACCCACCTGGTAAACTTGCTGGTCACCAGCAGGTCCAGAATTAGTGGGCATTTCATCAAGAGTCATCACAAAAAGGCTGGCCCCAAGTGAAGTCAATGGTGCATGCAATGGCCCAGGGAGGGGTCACCTGGTGACCCCCCACTCCCTATAAAGACCTGAATCCATCTCCAGCAGGCTTGAGCCCAGCCTGGATTTAGGGCCTCCCAGGCTGAAGTAAACTTCTCCTAGGTTGCCCTGGCCCCATATCTGACTTAACCTTAAGGATCCAACCAGAACCACCTAGAGCACCAACTGGCTGCACGACCTAATGGAGTCCTGCTGGTTTGTGCCCATGGAGTGCGCAGAATCTTTGGCTTAGACAGTGCCCAAGCAGAAGTCAGCTGCAAGAGCCTTTCCGGAAGGGAGCTGAGAAAAAAATAGAGCCAGCATGGAGATAAACGAACACAGACTCCTTGCTCTCCATAACAAGGCATCCGATCTCATAGGAGCCTGAGAAGGGCATCCCAGTGGTAAACTTCCCAAGGCAAAGAGAGATGGGACTAGTTCTTTCTCATCAACTGGGCCACAGTGAGTGGAAACAGAATTATGCAAATAAATAAAGTATCTTAAGATCCCAATCAATAGGGGAAAACAGGAATGCATGAAAGAGATCTGAAATGGAACGTAACTTAGTTGCAGCACACGGGGGAGTCTTGAGATCACAAAAACCCACATCCAAAAGCAGGACCCAAGCCCTCCCAACTCCTAGCCAGAAATGTTGTGCTCCCAGGAGTCTCCTCCGCCGCCAGGCAGCCCTCTGCTACTAAAACTTGACTCAGTTTCACTGTACTGCAATTTGGCTTCCTCCTTTCACACTCCCCTAAAACTACTCTTGCCAAGATAACCAATTCTTACTGCTAAACCAGACAGGCTCTTTTCAATCCTCAGCAGACATTTCACACAAGTGATTTCCTTCCTGTCAAAATGCTCTGTTCCTCTGATTTCCTGGAGGCTACCTTCAGCCAATGTTCCTGCTCCCTCAGTGAATTCCTTCTGGCCCCTTTTCAGAGTTCTCTCTCTACCCAAATCTTAAGTCCTGATGCTCCTGGGGGCATCATCTTCCCCATCACTCCTGCAGACTCTCCTGGTTGGTCTTCTCCACACCTGTGGCTTCAATGACCGCCTGTATGTAGATTACTCCCAATCTCTTATTCCCAGCCTCACTCTCCAATCTATCCTCTGGCAGAGCGATTGAGCCACATCACGACTCTGCTTAAAACCTTCCAACCCTGGTTCTCTGAACAAACCTCTAATCCTGTCTCATGTCACACAGGCCTTTTCATGACCTGACCCCCGCTTACCTCACCTCACTCCCACCTCACTCTCCCTCGTGCTTATTGGAACAATGTATAATTCCTCAAACGTGCCATGCTGTTTGCCTCCTTGTCTTTTGCACATGCTCTTTTTATACTTAGGATGCTTTTCCTCCCTTTCTTTTCCTTTCAAGTCCTCCTTATGGTTCAGGTCTCAGCTTACCAGTCCACTTCCTCCAAGAAGCCTTCCCTGACCACCTGAGACCACGCAGGAGCCATGTTCCAGATGGTCTCACCATTGCCTGTACTTAACCTTGACAGCAGCACCTGATACACGGGACTCTGTCAGACCCCCAGACTGTGAGCTCTGGTGCAGGGTGAACTTCTCGCCCACTGCTGTACCATGGGCACCAGTGTAGCACCCAGCACATACCAGATGCCCAGGAAATGTCTGTGGGTACGGGAAGCTGGTGGACGACCTGGCTGGCCCTGTGCACCTTTCCTACTTCTCTCCCAGGGTTGAAGGAGCAAAGAAATGCTGCCCAGAGCACTCAGCCAGGAAAGCCCTGCAACAGCTTCCAGGGGCCCCTCTGTCTACGGATCTCGATGCTTCTCCCTCGTCCTGCCCCCTCCCCTGAATTTCCTCATTCCTCATCCTTACTGCCCCAGCCCCCCACCCACCCAAACACCGGGCCAGGTACCCTATTACAATTTCCTTCCAAAAGCTCTTCCTGTCCTTCCTTGATCTGGTGCCAGGGGAATGAAAACTGGCCTTGGTGTGAGTCCTAGCTCTGCCACTGACAAACTGTATGACCTTGACGAAGACCCTTACCTTCTCGGAGCCTGTTTCCTCATTTGCAAGTACGGCAATAACCCCACTCTTCATAAGCCTTAGATCAATAGACTAACCTAAGATGGCATCATTCTTATTTATTATTATTCATCATAAACAGTGATCTGCTAATTCTGAGGCAACAGTCCATGAGGGCAGGAATCCATTGATTCCACACATACATTTTGGGTATTTACTACCTGGCCGGCACAGTCCTAGGCACGGAAATAGCCCAGGGAATGAAACAAAGCCCCTGTCTTCACCTGCCTGAGAGTGCAGTCCCCTGAGCGCTCAAGAATCTAATGAGGGCTACAGAGAAGACTAAAGCAGGGGAGGGGGCTAGCACATGACGCAGGGGGCTCTCCACCCGTTGGGTCACCTAGTCCCCAGCACCTGGAGACTGGAGCCGCTGCTCAAAAGGTGATCCGTGGATGATCAAACGCTCCGAAAGTTCTGCTCCAGAACAAGGCTGGCCCTGGACCCCTCTGTGCCGGGCGATGGCCCCAAGGGCTCAGGACCCGGCTCTGTGTCCCCAGGGGCGGCCTGGCTCCCCACCCCCCAGCAGCCTCCCTGCCCACCTTCATGCGGCTGTAGACGGTAGAGACAGGCGTGACCCGGTGGTGCTGGTGGGAGCCCAGCAGGCCGCAGAGGCCACAGATGAGCTCCTGGTCCTTCTCACAGAAGAGGCTGAGAGGGTTCCGGTGGTGCGCACAGACCTGGGGCTCAGGGTCCCCGGGGAGCTGCAAGGCTTCAATCACCCTCGCCAGGGAGACGTTAGGCGGGGAGCTGCTGCAGTCCACCTCCTGCCGGCACACGGGGCAGCGCAGCTCCGAGTCCAGGTGACGGGACAGGGACAGCAGGCAGCCCTTGCAGTAGGAGTGGCCGCACTGCAGCATCAGGGGCTCCTTGAAGACCTCCAGACAGATGGGGCACTGCAGGCGGTCCTCCAGCTCGGGCACGCTCACTTGCCACGCCATCCACAGAGCCTGCTGGAGCCCAGGGCGGCCTCCCTGGAGACTGCTCTCTCCACTCCTTTGGCCCCCAGCCCCCAAGGGCCCTGAAAAGAGAGGCTCTTAAGGACGCCAGTCTTCGATTCCAGTCCTGACCCGCTATGACTTTGGGTCTGTTTTCCCATCTTTAAAACAAAGGGCTTAAATGAAAAGTGTGGTCACTTGGAGGTCCAGGATTCAACACTGTTAACTCGGATTTGGAGGTAAACATGAAAGAGGCCATCTGCAGGGTCATTTGGAGTGACACTAATAATGCAAGCTCCAGCCCAGCAGGTGTCCTGACCTAGAACTGGAAAGCAAAAACAAGCCAAGGTCTTTCCCACCTTCTAGATCAGTTCTCAAACTGGCGAGCAGCTATTGGAAGCAGAGTTACAACAGAATTCCTGAGTCACCCCTTCACACATCTCAAATGAACCCCAGAAATCTGCACTGACAATTGACACCCCCAGGCCATTCTAAAGCAGAGTTCTGTCTTAGAACAACACTGTTCCAGAGAGTCTGGGACCCTGGAGAGCAGTCTCCTGAGCTCCCACCCTGCTCCTCTGTAAAAACTGACTGGCGTCTCACCAGAAGTCGGCAGTGGGCCAGGGGAACCCCTCACTGGACTACCTGGCTTCTCGGGATCCGCCAAGCCCCCCACCGGGGCCTCACACCAGCATCATCGACTTGATCTGCTCTGCCTTCTCTTCTCCCCAGGATGGGACAGCAGGTGCAGAGATCTGGGGATTGTAGCTGGACACCAGTTCTACCAAGTCTCTGCTCCTTTCCTCCTCCCCTTTCCCAGAAACACCCCCGGTGTCCTCAAGGTCACTCAGAATCAGGTGGAACTAGGCCATATCACGGGACCGGGGAGGCAGCCTCTGCTTGGCCGGCTCTGATAGCGGCAATACTCAGGTGCTCGCCTTGGCCAGGCATGGGGGAGGGGCAGAGACAGAGGGACTGGGTACCTATTCATACCTCACAGACCCCAGACGGGAGTGGACTTGTGCCTTGACACAATTCTTTCTGAATCTCAATCTCTCCCTCTCTCTCTCTAGAATAATGAAGGTATTTTTAGTTACCTAGATTTTTAAACTGATGTATAACTTCTATAAAGTGCACAAATCTTAAGTACACAGTTGCGGTACAAATTATATGTGTATACTCACTCACAAGGTCAAGATACAGAGGAGCGGGACTTCCCTGGTGGCACAGTGGTTAAGAATCCGCCTGCCAATGCAGGGGACATGGGTTCGAGCCCTGGGCCGGGAAGATTCCACATGCCGTGGAGCAACTAAGCCCGTGCGCCGCAACTAAGCCCGTGTGCCACAAGTACTGAATCCCGCATGCCTAGAGCCCGTGCTCCGCAACAAGAGAAGCCACCGCAATGAGAAGCCCGTGCACCGCGACTAGAGAAAGCCCGCGCTCAGCAACGAAGACCCAACGCAGCCAAAAATTAAATAAATTTATTTTAAAAAAAAAGATACAGAGGAGCTTCTGGGTTGGTGAACACGTCCATGTGCTGGGAGGGTGGTGCACCCCAGTTCCACGGGGACAGAAGTCCCTGCACTCTGGACCCTTCCAGGTTTCACCCTATATACCTTTTCATATGGCCGTTCATCTGTATCCTTTACTATAAACTGGTAAACCTTTTAGAAAAAGATCAAGATACAGAACATTTTCAGCACCCAGAGGCTTCCTAATGCGTCCCCCATTCAGAAACCCTAACACTATCCTGACTTACATCATCACAGATGAATGTGGCCTGGCTTTGAATTTCAAATAAACAGAATTACATAGCATGTATTCTTTTGTGTCCAACTTCTCTTACTCAATATGGTTGAATTACAAACATTTTTATTAAGGTTATTTCGAAGGTTTCGAAGTTCAATGTCATTTTGTTGTATAGTTAATAAATATTATGGTCATACTCTACTATTTGTATCATGGCTGTGTGGTGGGAGCTCACTGAATGGAAAAGACAGGGGTGGGTGAGGGGTCTCCAGACGCGTTAAGAAACAAGGAGTTTTGGATCAGCAGGCCACTACCCCTGCAGGCCTAAGTACCCATGCCTGTCAGCGGGGTGAGGTCTCTACCCCAGTGACAAGCTAGACCAAGGGCTGGTATAGGCAGGTAGAAAGCCAATTTTATTGAATTGGACAAATATTTACTGAGAACCTGCTATGAGTCAAGCACTAGGCTGGGTATTAGGGACCCATTAGAGAACAAAACAGACAAGGCTTCTGTGCTTTTGGATTTGATAATATGTGGGGGTAGGAGTAGGGTGAGGCCATAAATAAACTAGATAATTTAATAGCGTTAAATGCTATGCAGGAAGTAAACGGCGTGGTAAGAAAGAGGGAGACGGAGTGGCAGGATTGTGAGGTGCATTCTAGAAGGGGGCAGGACAATCTTTCAGGAGGGATGGTTGAGCTGAGAACTGAAGGATACCAAGAGGCCAGCCACCTGAAAGGAGGGCAGACCAGGCAATGGGTAAGCAAGTGCACAGGCCTGAGGCTGGAAAGAGTGCAGTACAATTGACCCTTGAGCAGTGTGGGGTTAATCCTCATATACCTTAGAGTCAGCCCTCTCCACCCATGGATTCCACCAGTAACGGACAGTGTAGTACTGTAATATATACTATTGGAAAATGTCTGCGTATAAGTGGACCCTCGCAGTTCAAACCCCTGTTGTTCAAGGGTCAACCGTATTTGTGAGATCCACCAGAGAGGGGGCCTGGGTGGCTGGATCACAGTTAAGCCAGAGGGAACGTCAGAAGATGAGGTCAGAGGGGTTGGCAGGGAGGGCCCTGTAGACGAGGGCAAAGGTTTGGATTTAATTTCAAGGGCAGTGGGAGCTATTGGCGGCTTTTAAAGCAAGGGAATATGATCTGATTTATATTTTTAAAAGATCCCTCTAGCTTCTGTGTAGATAATAGATCATAGTGGCTAGAGCACTTGGGCGGGTGGATCGTGATGCCAAGGAGATCAAGGTGAAAAAGGCAGACGGGAGAATCCAGAGTCAGATGCCTGACTGAGGACGACCAGGGGAAGCAACTGAGTAGCCCAGTGGTCTGCAGACTTCAGCAGACACAAGAATCACATGGGGGCTTGTTAAAAGAGAAATTTCTGGGCCCAGGCCCCAGACTTTCTGATTCAGGAGTACAGGGATGGGTCCAACAATTTTGTCCCAATTTTTATAAGTTCCCAGGCAACACTGATGCTGCTAGTCTGGGGACTACACTTTGAGAACCACTGAAAAAGTCAACTGGACACAGGCACCTAGAGCTCTGGTTCCCAGGGGAGGCTCTAGGCTGGCCTGGTATATCACATACTTAAACCTGGGAATGGTTGGGCTCTCTCAGGGACTGGGAATAGAGAAGGGCAGGGGTCCACAGACAGGGCCCTGAGGTTGCTAATGTTTAGAGGTCAGGAAGAGGAGGATGACTGAGAAGGGACAGCCAGACAGGTAGGAGGAAAATCAGGAGGATGTGGTGACCAGGAAGGTGTGGCAGGCAGAATGGCTCCCCAAAGATACCCATGCCCTAATTCCTGGAATCTGTGAATACGCTACCTTACATGGCAAAAGGGACTTTGAAGATGTAATCACAGTCATGGAGCTGAATTATCTGGGTGGGTCCAATCTAATCACATGACCTTTTAACAGTAGAGAACTTTCCCTGTCTGGACTCAGAGAGAGATGCAGCAGAAGAGGAGGAAAGCCTATAAAAATATCAATCAGATAATATTCCCGCCAAGCCTGAGAAGGAATTGGCATGCTGTTTCTGACTCTGAGATGTAGGGGCCCACGTGCAAGGACCACAGAGTAGCCTCTAAAAGCTAAAGATCACTGTTGGCTGACAGCAAGGACATGGGGACCTCAGGCTGAGAGCTGCATCTGCCAACAAACTGAATGGGCTTTCAGGTGGATTCTTTCCCAGAGCCTCCAGTGAGGCTGATGCCTTGATCTTAGCCCAGTGAGACTGGTGTCAGACTTCTAATGCACAGAACCGTGAGACAATAAATAGGTGTTGCTTTAAACAGCTAGTTTTGTGGTCCTCTATTGCAAGAAGGAAAGAAAACTAAATATAGAAGCCAAGAGAAAAAAAGCATTTAAAGGTCAGTCAGGTCAGCTTCATCAAATGCTGAGAAGTCCAGTAACCTGCGGACAAAGAGGCATCTGATGGATTTGGCAACAACAGAAGAATGGTGGTGTGGAACAGGGGAAAGTGGTATTGAAGTGAGCTGAAAAGAAAATGGAGGGTAAGGAGGTGTTGACAGGATAGCTGAGAAAGCCCGTGCAGCAACCCTTTTGAGAAGTTTTTCCCACGGAGAGTAGGAATGAGACCACCCGTAGCAGCGGGGACATTTGGGACAAAGGGAGGCGTGTTTAAGGCGGGGTATTTGGGGACACATATAAGCGGAAGGAAATGATCTGTAGTCAAGGCAAGGCAGGTGCAGGAGAAAGAGAATACCCAAAGGCGTCCAGTCCTCGGTTTGGCAAGAGTGGAAGGACGCAGGGAACAGGCTGGAGGGGATGGAATCCAGGGCTATTCTTCCTTTGCGCCACAAGAGCGCAGGTGCAGCAGATTTTGCAGCTCCGGTGCTGGGAATGTGAGGGCCATCACCTTGTTTTCTCAGGAACTGGGCAGTTTGAATTTAAAGTCCTATCTGCGTCTACGTTTCCCCTGAACGCGATGGAGAAGGACAGAGGGTGGAAATAACCCACGGCTGTGAGGCCTGGCCCTTCCAGCAGCCCGCCGTCTCTGGGGCCTTGTCCCCACCAGCGTGTTCTGCCGGCCACGTGCCCACAGCTTAGCCATCATGTGCCCCACTGCTGATCCGCACCACCTGCGTGTCCCATTCCTTGCGCCTTCACCACGTGCCACCACACGCCCCTGCCACGGGCCCCCGTCATGCTCTTCGCGTCCTCACTGGCTGCCTGATGTTGCTCTGCGCACCCCCATAATGTGCCCAGTTTTGCTCCACGTGTCCCGTCATGCTCCGTGGGTCCTCACTACGTTTCCCGTCATGCCCTGCGAGCCCTCAACTCGCGCGGGATCAAGCTCCTTGCGCCCCCACCACGTGCCCTGTCACGTGCCCTGCCGGGCATCCGTTGGCGCGTGGTCCAGCACCCAGCACCCAGCCCCGGCGTGGGCCCGCAGGCGTTTGGCTGTGGTTGGATTGGAGCGATGAGCGCCTCCTCGCGGTCCCTAAACAGATTGCCGCCGTGGGATGCGGACGCCAGGGTATAAAGGGGAGACCGAGTCTCCGCTGGGGGAGGGCAGCGGGATCGAGAGGCAGGCCGCGCGGAGATGGGGGGCAGCGCCCGGAACCCGGGAGTCCTGCAAAGGGACGACACTCCCAGCCAGGTTAGGGCTCGGGCGCTGGGGAGTCAGGAGCCGGTGCCGCCGGAGTCGGGTGTCAGCTGAGGACTCTGAGATCTTCTGTTTCATTCCCCACAAGTCTCCGTACCAGCGGTTAAGTCAAAGGATGCTGGACCTTTCCGGAGACCGGGGCGTGCTGAAGGATGTCATCCGAGAGGGCTCTGGAGAGCTGGTGACACCGGACGCTTCGGTGCTCGGTATGTCGTGCAGCCCTGGGTGCCGTCTGCCCTTGGGAGGCTGGCGATGCCCTAGTGCTGGCGGTTCCTCGGGTTTTAAGGGATAAGCGAGGGAACTCACTACCCCTTTGTGTGAGACCACCGTGAACAAGGGGCTCTGGGAGGCCCCCCAGCCCAGCTCTTCAACCTCAGAGCCAAAGGGCCGGCATCCAGACGTTGAGCAAAGGTTTCTCCTATCGCTCAGGGTGTGGGACAGTTTAAGGGCATCTGGTACTCACATTGCTTTTGTGTGACAAAGAGATGAGATGTGGAGGCGTGAGTGCCTTTGGTCCGTTTTCCTCCCACTGTCTCTTTTTTCTGTCCTAGTGAAATATTCTGGGTATCTGGAGCACATGGACAAGCCTTTTGATTCCAATTGCTTTAGGAAAACCCCTCGGCTCATGAAACTTGGAGAGGGTAAGTTCAGAAAAGGAGCTGGAAAAGACGCCACAGCTTGGGGAACTGATGCAGGGCAGTGCCCTAGGACTGGAAAGCTGTCCAGAGAACTGAGTCTTCAAGTTGGTTTTTCTGAGGCTGGGTTTTGCTAAACGTTGTCTCCCACATTCCCCCTGAGACCTAGGTATTTGGGAGATGGCCTGCCTGGCAAGGAAGGTAACCTTTGCATCCTGACTTAAACATGGGGTGCCACATTCTTGTTAGTTTACTAAGTAGACATCTATTGAATGACCCTTTTACAAGGCAGGGTGAACAGAGAGGATGTACTCAGATGATTAGAAAGGCTGGGGCCAGTAAGGTGGAGATGGACACACTCTGATTAGAAAGGTTGGGGCCAGTATGGTGGAGTTGGACACACTGATTAGAAAGGTTGGGGCCAGTATGGTGGAGATGGACACACTGTTTAGAAAGGTTGGGGCCAGTATGGTGGAGATGGACACACTCTGATTAGAAGGGCTGGGGCCAGTATGGTGGAGATTGACACACTCCAGACAACTAACCTCATGGAGCTCCTGGGAGGCATAAGCAGTGTTTTATGGGAGTGCTTAATGAAGGCACAATTAATTCCAGCTGGGAAGACTTCATGGTAGAGGGGGCATTTGAAATGAGCCCTGAAGTTGGAATAAGGGTTCACTCAGGGTGGAAGCTGGGCCTTGGGGGAGGAGGACAACATTGCAGGAAGAAGGAACTGCGTGAACAGAGATGTAGAGGCCAGAATGCTGCAGAGCCTGGAGGAGTTAGAGTCTGGAGTGGGGGGGTGGGGGGCAACAAGGCTGAGAAGTGAGTTGGGACAACAGTGCAGAAGGCTTGGGATACTTGTGGAGAGATGTGGACGTGAAGGGGGAGGAAATGGATAGCACTGGGACAGGATACTGGGCAAGCTTCCACCGTGTATTTTTCGTCCCTTCTTCCAGATATCACACTTTGGGGCATGGAGCTGGGCCTTCTGAGCATGCGGAGAGGAGAGGTGGCCAGGTTTCTGTTCAAACCAACCTACGCTTACGGAATGCTGGGCTGTCCTCCCCTCATCCCCCCAAACACCACTGTCTTGTTTGAGATCGAGCTGCTTGACTTTCTGGATTCTGCTGAGTCAGACAAGTTTTGTGTCCTCTCAGCCGTAAGTTCTGGAGCACAGATGTCAGCACTTGACAGAGAGTTGGGATGGGTTTGTGTTTTTGGTAATTATCCTGCCCTGCTGATGATCCTCAGCCCCAGATTCTGCCCCAGCCTCCTGTGTGGTGGTGGGGAGCAGGGGAGTGTCCGGCCACTTGTTAGTATGTGTCTGTCTTAGTTCTGCTGGCTCTTGTGTGCGGGTACATGTGCTAGGCCAAGGGTTTGTTATGGACCACCAGGCTGAAATGACCTTTCAGTCACTGTTTGCCAATTCTTCCTGAAAGACAAGGAACATTTGTTTCTCAACGCTGTTTGGTTCCCAGCAAGTCAAGCACTGATAGCTCCTAACTAAAGTGATCATATGATTTATTGTCCAACCCAGGACCCTTGAGAGTGAGAGGTACTGTTAACCAGATGGGATACCAGGACATTGGGTGTAAACTGGGACAATCCCAGGCAAACTGGGACAGATGGCCTCTGTCTTCATAACTTAAAAATTGCCTTTCCTTTGTAGCCTTTCACTTAACTCATCCCGTAGAGACAGGGCTTCTGATTGTCAGCAGTCACATGCACTCCTTGTTATGGTGTCTCACCCTGGCTGTACATGTGGCCTTAGATGTCCACCCCAGGTTCACATCTGTATATGACATCTCCCCAGCTAAACTGTCACCACCTCAAGTGAGAGATATTACCTTTTTCTCATCTTTCCACAAAGCAGAGGTTCTTGCAGATAACCTGGGTCCCAACTCTTGTGTACTGATTTAGAATCTTTGGGGATGGGGCTGGGACATCTGTTTAAAAAGAGGCTCTACAGGTGATTCTGATGTGTACCAAGGGTAGAGCCTCATGGCCAGAAAGACCAGCAGGGCCCTGGGTGGACCACGACCTGTTAAATGCTTGCTGGGTGAGTGGTTGTCCTGATACTTGACTTTTGTGCTTGACAAGTTCCATCAGTTTCTAATTCTATGAGAAACTGCCTCTTTAGGGAGCATCTCTGGGTAGGACTAAACTAGTAGACTTCATTTTGGCTCTAGTCTGTAAAACAGGAGCAGTAATGGCACTGACCTGCCGTGGCTTCTGTTGGGATTCACAGAGGTGACTTCTGCAGAGCCACCTAGCCCAGCGCTCGGCACACACGTGGCGGTGAACAGCGGTTCCTGATCTAAAGGAGCAGCTGACAGCTGTGATGACGCTGGCATTGCGGCCCTGGGGCGTTCAGTTTCCTTGCTGGTGACCTTGTCTTTGATCCTCAGGAGCAGCAGGATCAGTTTCCACTTCAGAAGGTCCTGAAAGTGGCAGCTACTGAACGGGAGTTTGGCAACTACCTTTTCCGCCAAAATCATTTCTATGATGCCAAAGTGAGATATAAACGGGTAAGACTGCTTTAAGGTACAAGTTTAGACCCTGGAAACTTCCTTCTTTAAAAGGTACAGACTTTTGGGCTTCCTTGGTGGCGCAGTGGTTGAGAGTCCGCCTGCCGATGCGGGGGACATGGGTTTGTGCCCCGGTCCGGGAAGATCCCACATGCCGCACAGCAGTGAGAGGCCTGCGTACCGCAAAAAAAAAAAAAAAAAAAAAAAAGGTACAGGCTTTTGTCTCTGTCCCTACTCCTCACATACAGCTGTTAAGAAAAATCTTGCTTAAAAATCCACATGCCTTAGGCTTCCCTGGTGGCGCAGTGGTTGAGAGTCTGCCTGCTGATGCAGGGGGACACGGGTTCGTGCCCCGGTCCGGGAGGATCCCACATGCCGCGGAGCAACTGGGCCCGTGAGCCATGGCCGCTGAGCCTGCGCGTCCGGAGCTTGTGCTCCGCAACGGGAGAGGCCACAACAGTGAGAGGCCCACGTACCGCAAAAAAAAAAAAAAAAAAAAATCCGCATGCCAGAGGGCTAAAGACTAGGAGAGGGGACACAGGGTTTGGGGGAGCTGGTAATGTTTGGTTTTGGATCTGGATGTGATTGCATGGGTGTGTTCAGACTGAAAATTCACTGAGCTGGATACTTACTTTTGTACTTAACTGTGTGTGTTTTTCAATAAAAAAGTTTTTAAAAATTCTCTTTCTAGTTTAGGGTTCTCTACCTATTGACTTCTCCACCCCATTTGCCATCTTCATTTCATGTCTCTCTGACTGGAGATTCATCTAATTGTGACTCCATTCTCACCAAGCTTCTGATTGTGATTTGGCTTCCTGTGGAGGTTTTGCTGACAGGAATTCACTGTTGGCCTTGCACTGCATTCAGCAAATATTATGAACACTTTCTGTGTGCCAAACTTTGCACCCTAAGTTCTAGAGGCAAACAGGATAGAGTTTAGAGTTTAGGGGTGTTCTGATTTTTGTCTCACTTGCATAGTGACACTAAACATTCAGGATTTGCATTCAGCTGTAAACCACAGAATCTGAAAAACAGTTTTTCAAATAAACTAGAGACGTAATATTTCTCACATAAGAAGGGAGGCAGTCAGGGCTTCCCTGGTGGCGCAGTGGTTAAGAATCCGCCTGCTAATGCAGGGGACCCGGGTTCAAGCCCTGTTCCGGGAAGATCCCACATGCTGTGGAGCAACAAAGCCTGTGCGCTACAACTACTGAGCCTGCGCTCTAGAGCCCGTGAGCCACAACTACTGAGCCCGTGTGCTGCAACTACTGAATCCTGCACACCATAGAGCCCATGCTCCGCAACCAGAGAAGCCACTGCAATGAGAAGCCTGCACACCACAATGAAGAGTAGCCCCCACTCGCTGCAACTAGAGAAAGCCCACGTGCAGCAACGAAGACCCAACGCAGCCAAAAATAAATAAATAAAATTTAAAGAAAGAAAGGAGGCAGTCGAAGCCTGGCACAGCAGTTCCACAAAGCCATCAGGGACTCAGGTTCCATAGGTCTCTGCTCAGCTGCTCTTAAGCATGTTTTTGTTCTTTTTATTTTCCCCCAAGATGGTAGTTCAACCTGCAGCATCATGTGGTCATCTGGGCAGGAGGAAGGGAGGGGAGAAGAGTCTGGTGTGTTTATTTATATTAAGAGCTTTCCAGAATTCCTCCTACCCCAGCTTCCCTTTAAATCTCATTGGCCAGACCCGTGGTAAATGTCCACTTCCCCTTAGCTGTATATGTATAAGAAGCTGGGAAGTGTGGTTTAATTAGTACATTGCTGCTTTGAATGAAATGGAGGCTCTGTTAGAAGAGGAGGGAAATACCAATAGACGTTATCTTTCTCTGACTTATTTCACTTAGCATAATACCTTCTAGGTCCATCCGTGTTGTCACAGATGGCAAGATTTCGTTCTATTTTATGGCTGAATAATGTTCCATTGTGTATATATACCACGTTTTCTTTATCCATTCATCTATTTTGGGGCACTTAGGTTGCTTCCATATCTTGGCTACTGTAAATAATGCTGCAGTGAATGTAAGGTGCATATATCTTTTTTTTATGAATTGGGAGATGGGGATTGACATATATACACTATTTTTTTAATTTATTTATTTTATTTATTTATTTTTGGCTGTGTTGGGTCTTCGTTGCTGCACATGGGCTTTCTCTAGTTGCAGCGAGCAGGGGCTACTCTTCGATGTGGTGCACAGCCTTCTTATTGTGGTGGCTTCTCGTTGCAGAGCATGGGCTCTAGGCACACAGGCTTCAGTAGTTGTGGCTTGCGGGCTCTAGAGCACAGGCTCAGTAGTTGTGGCACACGGGCTTAGTTGCTCCGTGGCATGTGGGATCTTCCCAGACCAGGGCTCGAACCAGTGTCCCCTGCATTGGCAGGCACACTCTTAACCACTGCACCACCGGGGAAGTCCCTATAGTAATTTTTCTTAAACACCAGTCAGCATTCAGTCATTTTCTTCATTCACTTTCTTGATAGTGGCTTTTGAAGCACAAGAGCTTTTAATTTTGATGAAGTCCAGTTTATTCTTTAGATATTTGTGCTTTCAGTGTCATTATTAATCTAAGACCACAAAGATTTACAACAGTGTTTTCTTCTAAGAGTCTTACAGTTGAGCTCTTAGATTTAAGTCTGTGGTCCATTTTGAGTTAATTGTTGTATGCTGTCTGAGGTAGGAATCCAGCTTCATTCTTTTGCATGTTGACATCCGTTTGTCATAGCACCATTTGTTGAAAAGACTGCTCTTTCTCCATTGAATGGTGTGGCACCCTGTTGAAAATCAGTTGACTCTAGATATATATAGGTTTGTTTCTGGATTCTCAGTCTGCATTGTTGGTTCTATTCCACTGATCTATATGTCTGTCCTTATGGGTATCACACTGGCTTGGTAATTAATAAGTTTTGAAATTAGAGAGTATGAGTCTTACAACTTTGTTCTTTCTTTTTTTTTAATGTTTTTTGGCTATTCAGGATCTCTTGAATTTCTGTATGAATTTTCAGATCTGCTTGTCCATTTTTGCAAATTTTGGTAGTGGTTGCGTTGAAAATGTAGAACAATTTGGGCACTCTTGCCATTTTAACAGTATTAAGTCTTCTGATCTGTGAACATGAGATGTCTTTCCATTTATTTAGATCTTCTTTAATTTCTTTCAATAATGTTTTATAGTTTTCAGTCTACAAGTGTTACACTTTAAATTTATTGCCACTTATTTTATTCTTTTTGATGCTGTTATAAATGGAGTTGTTTTCTTAATTTCATTTTTGGATTATTTATTGCAAGAGTAAAGAAATACAACTAACTCCCATATATTGATCTTGTGTCCTGCAACTTTGCTAAACTCATTTTTTAGCACTAATTGTGTGTGTGTGTGTGTTCTTAGGGTTTGCTATATATAAGACCACCTTCTCTTGACCTCCTGTCTTCCTTCTCCACAGGCCTTTTTGCTTCTCCACCGGCGATCAGCACCCCCTGAAGAGCAACTCCTGGTGGACAGCGCCAAGCTGCTTGTTCTCCTTAACCTGTCCTTTACGTACCTGAAGCTGGAGCGACCCACCATGGCCCTGCGCTATGGAGAGCAGGCTCTGATCATTGACCAAAAGAACACCAAGGCCCTCTTCCGATGTGGACAGGTGAGTTGGAGGGCAGGGACTTGGGAATGAATGCCCGAAGAAAGGCAGCAGTGGTGTTCAGCTTGGGCACTGCAGAAGTGCTGTCTTTCCTAAAGTGTGCTTTTAAAATTTTGTCCTTTTGACAGGCCTGTCTCCTCATGACTGAGTATCAGAAGGCCCGGGATTTTCTAGTCCGAGCCCAGAAGGAACAGCCCTTCAATCACGACATCAATAACGAGCTGAAGAAACTGGCCAGGTGAGACCTGTGTTTGCAGGAGTGGAAACAGAGGAAGGAACGTGTGGTGTGGCTGCCACTCTGGCCTGCCCGCTCGGGTGTAGGCCTGTTTGATGTTGCCAGGCTTGTGCTGGGAGGCAGCGCCCCCTAGAGCTGGCTTTGTGAAGTGCTCGGCACTCTGACCCACAGCTCCCAGGCCGTGGGGGGGCGGGGTGGGGGGAGGGCAGCTGTAGGACAGACCTCCAAACCACACATGCCTGGACCATCGCCCGCCTCCCTGTCCTCCCCCAGAAGTAAGCACCCTGAAGAGGTGGCCAGTGTGACTTTCAGAAAGGGCAGTGTTCTTCAGATATTCTTCCCTACTCGCCACCAACTGAGGACTGCTGTTCTCAACTGACTGCAGATCGTGGTTTGATGTGAAATGGCTCTTTCGAGTCTACTCATACCCTAGGGTGGCGCTCTTGTTACCCAGGTGATATTGATACCAACCTTGAAGTAATCTAACTTTTTCTGATTGTAGAAGCTACGTGTTCATTGTAGAAAACTTTGGAAATTTCAACATAGTTAATCACCGATAATTCCATCACTTCATATTATAACCACTGGGGTTTTTTGTTTGTTTGTTTGTTTGGTGTTCTTTTGTTCCTCTGTATTGGTGAGATTTTTTTTTTTTTTTTTTTTTTTTTTTGGTACGCGGGCCTCTCACTGTTGTGGCCTCTCCTGCTGCGGAGCACAGGCTCCGGACGCGCAGGCCCAGCGGCCATGGCTCACGGGCCCAGCTGCTCCGTGGCATGTGGGATCTTCCCGGACTGGGGCACGAACCCGTGTCCCCTGTATCAGCAGGCAGACTCTCAACCACTGCGCCACCAGGGAAGCCCCTACTGATGAGATTTTTCTACTCCTGTTAACATTTTTAAATGTTTAATCCAGATTGCTAGTCAAAGCTTTCTTGCCATTAAAAAAGGTCTGAGGTGTGTGTACCTCTTATATGGATCCGATTGTTTGCATTTCAGGCCTTTAACACTTTCTAGCAATTTCCTTTCTGGTATTTATAAATATCCTGTCAAGTTAGGTGTAGAAATTTTGGAGTCTGACCATTCTTTAGCAGGAAAATCTCAAGATAAGTTTGAGGTCTCTGAGTGTGAGGTGTTGCTCGGCAGGTCTCTGCTGGGCAGCCTCACTGACAGCGGCTCCCGGTCTTCGAGGCTGCCATCTCTGCAGATGGTGCGCTTTTTGTCCAAGGGCTTCCTGAGCAGCCCTCGGGAGCCTCCCCCATCTCCCCACCCCCAACCCCCCAGCATTGCTTCCACCCACTCCTGATTCCGTGTAAGGCCTGCTGAAGTTTCGGTGTTTCTGGAACTGAGTGGAGAATTCCAGCCACCAGGTGTCACCTCCCACAGAGACAGCCCTTCTCTAACTACCGTGTATTTCTACCGGCAGCTGTTACAGGGATTACATGGATGAAGAGAAAGAAATGTGTCGCCGAATGTTTGCTCCTGCTGAGCACGGCTCTACAGTAGGAGAAAACTAAAGGTAAGGGAAGGGCTGATGCATGAAGAGCTTCAGGATTTTGTCTAGTAC
Organism: Mesoplodon mirus; assembly: GCF_964341445.2. Classification (NCBI taxonomy): domain Eukaryota; kingdom Metazoa; phylum Chordata; class Mammalia; order Artiodactyla; family Ziphiidae; genus Mesoplodon; species Mesoplodon mirus. The sequence goes on from NC_138991.1 coordinate 36,372,231, forward strand.
AGGTCGTCCCTGTAACGGTGGGGTTATGTCCCAATAAACCCATCGTAAGGTGAAAATATCATAAGTCAAAAATGCATTTAATACATCTAACCTCCCGGAACACCCTAACTTAGCCTCACTGGTCTTAACCGTGCTCAGAACGCTGATGTTAGCCTACAGTTGGACCAAATCAGCCCAAAGAAAGCCTGGTTTTATTATATAATAGAGTGTCGACTGTCTCATGCAGTTTATTGAACACTGTACTGAAAGTTGAACCAGAATGGTTGTCTGGGTTCAGAACGGCTGTCAGCGTGTCGCTTGTTTACCCTCGGGATTGCGGGGCCGATCAGGAGCTCCGACTTGCTGCCTGGCATCATGAGAGCCACTGGGACAGCATGCTGCTAGGCCGGGAAAAGATCAGAATCCAGAATTTCAGGTACCATTTCTGCAGGACGTTTATCGCTTTTGCACCATCATAAGGTGGAGAAGTCATGAGTCAGATCATCATAAGCCGGGGGCCGTCTGTGTGAGGAGGTGGGCTCTTCTCCTCGGCCCCCAGTGACTAGTGCCGCCTACAGTGAGAAGAGAAACCCTCCTTCCTGGAGCTGATGGGCCGCTGTGGTGCAGGGGGAAGGCACGTGCTGTGGGCCTTCTCAGAGAAGATCACAGAAGTAAGGGAGGTCCATGCAGGGCTGGAGGTTAGATTCATAGGTTTGGGAAGCCTTAAGCCTAAAATTGAAAACGGAAATGTTTCATGGTATATGTTCACCTCCCTCACAGTAGCGTGGAACGTGAAGCTGTGAGTATAGTTATTAATGCAATGGTTTATCTGGGTGTTGAAGATAATGCTTTTCTTAATCTGGTTTCTCCCCAAAACCTGAAAGCCTCCAACCTCACCTTCCATCTAACACATTGTTAAAGACGATCCACATGTCGAGGGTGGGAATGGTTGGTGACTGCTAAGTTCCAAGTATTCCAAGAACTAGAGACGGAAGGTTTTCAGAGCAGCAGGGGGTGGGCACGCCCGGGCCTGCTGCACCCAGGGTTTAGCTGCTCGGGGTTGCGGTTTCCCCAGGACTACATGACATAACCCTCTTGTCTGGTTTACTGTTACTTCAGAAAACTGATGGAAACAAAATCACCTGCCTTAAACACCTGCTTAGCTGGGTAGATAGCTCTGCTCTCTTGAGAGAAGTTAAACAAGGGACAACAAGAAAACAGCTGCTGGACGGGCTCGTGATGATAAACCTCTCCTTTGTTGCCTCCTCCATCTCCCTACAAAGGAGGCTTGAGAGAAGAAGGCAGTGAAAAGGCCCATTCATCTCAGGGCTTTTGCAAGCGATCTGTACACTCTTGTCTCTGCCCCGTCAGAAACAGCCAGTCGGTATCAGACGTAATGTCGCCGTCACCACTGACCGTGACCCTGTGACCTTGGCCTTCAGGTCTTGCGGGGACATTGGTGTATTAGCAGGTCTCCTGAGCTGAGACGTGAGCCAAAGGACTTTTCTCGTTTGGCGACTGTCAGTGTCTGCCAGAAATGGACACCCGGTGGCTTTTTGCCAGACATTTTGAGCTGTGAGCTGGCATGTTCTGCCACTTAATGAAGATCTGATTCTTCCCAGGTCTGTCCTAGAAACAGACTTTGGAAAACCCAGCAGGGAAACAAGTGTCCTTTCTGTTGTCCTCACCTCCCAGCTTTCTGCATCTGGCAGACGTTTTGGAGCCGCTGATTCTTAGATGGTTTCGGCGGTATCCCTAAGTCTCGAGTTTGTCTTATCACCAGCAATGGCCACGATCATCAGACTCCCACTGCCATTGAGATTGTAACACGTTTTGGCTTTTGCGTCGTTGGTCTTGCTGCTCCCCTTTTTTTTCTGTTGTACTTGTGCCTAGTTAGTCACTTAAAATGTCTAGGTTTTTAGATTATGTTGCCAACTAGTTTTAACTAACTAGGATCATTTAAAATGTGTACTTGTCTTCCAAGATGTTAGATGCTACTGACTCGTCTCCATCTTGTCTTCAAAGATGTTAGATACTTCTGGTGGAACAAGAGTTCCCTCAATTATATTCTCTAAGCCTCTGGTGATAGACGCAGTTTTTTGAGATCAATAGACCATGTCCTTTTCACCTTTGTATTTTGCAGCATCTGGAACCATGCCTAGCATGTGATTGATGCTCAGTAAATGTTAGTTGGATCAAATATGAAATAGCTGAAATGCTAGCCCAGCCTCTTTGAAACCATACCTTCCAGGCTGACTCTTGTACTGGCTGTCAGGACTCATGTTATTGCCAGTAACAGAAACCCATTTTTAACTAGTGTCCACTAAAAAAGAGGTTTACTGAGGGGATCCTGGGGTAGCTCACAGAATCCAAGGAGATGGTGAACAGTCAGTAGTCGGGCAGGTAGAGACTGTGGGCCCCAGGGAATCAGTCTCATCTTTGCTTCATTCTCTCCTGCCCTAAGGAATGCCCAGGCATCCATTTACACAGCCTTTCTATTGGAGAGGGGTATTCCTTACCCACACCTCCCTCCTCTTCCTGAACCAACTGTAGCTCCAGTTTGAAAAATCTCGAAGCAGGGCTCTGGCCTGGTTTGGAGGGTGTGGAGTCCCAGTTATCATATCATTTCATCCAAAAGGATTTCCCTGTGTATCTCTAAAAGATAAGGACCACTCTTGCCCATTTTCTTTTATTCTCTGAACTGCTTATTTTTCTGTTCATTTGCTTTGACTTTTCTCTTTTCCGTGTTATAGACTTTCCACAAATGGTTGGTGTTTCTTGGTTGCTTATTCACATATAAGAATGAAACAGTCAGGAAAGTTGACCAGGAGCTCTGTCACCTGGGCAGGGCTTTTCGACTCATCCTTCTTAAGGCTGAACAGATGGGAGCTGAATGAAATGCTTTAAGATCCTTAAATACCACAGGGAGGGGCTTTGCATTGGGCACCAACTCCTATACTAGCTTCCCAGATTTTCCTCGGGTGGATTTTTCCCCCTAAGATAGGGGGTACCAGTTCTGTATTATTTTAATCTGTACATTCTCAATTTCTACTGAAGTCGAGCATCTTCTTGCATATTTATTGGCCCCGTATACTCTTTATGTAAATTTCCTATTGATATCCTTTGCTCACTCTTAGGTCTTTTCTTCATTGTTTTGTAAGAACCCTTTTTCACTTGAAGGATGTTCACTAAATGTCTGTTATGTAAGTTCACATATTTTCTTCTAGTTGTTCTGAGTGCTTATACATTTACATGTATCGCTGTTTTCTTTGTGGTCTCTGGAATTCACATTATGCTTACACTTGACCTGTGGGAGTAGCAGAGGTCTGTAATGAGTGGCAGGAGAGCTCAGGGGTAACGGGTTTCCTAACAGTTCTTCCTGGAGTCTGAGCATCATTCCATGTCCACGGTGCTCCGTAATGTCCATAAGCCCATTTAATCTTCCCAACATTTTTTTGAGGGAGAAATTATCTCCGTTTTACAGATTGGGGAAGGAATAAAGCTCAGAGAATTAGACCCTTTCCCTGTTTGCGTGTGTGTAAACAACTGTGACCATTTTCATTTGATTTGAAATGTAAACCCCAGGTGATATCTGAGGCTTTGAATATATTCAGCTTCTTTCTTCAGCTGGAGCATTATCACTGGTTGCTCAGGGATTCTTTATTTCTTTCTTAGGTGTTTAGTAATTTCCTCCCTCTTCTCTGCTTTTCCATACTTAAGAGAAGCTGAAGCCTTTGGGCTATAGAATTAAGAGGATTGAGCCGTGTTGCTTGGCCAGCCTCAGGGAAAGAGTATCCTAACAGACTTCATAAAAAGTGTTTTCTGGGGGCTTCCCTGGTGGCGCAGTGGTTGAGAGTCCGCCTGCAGATGCAAGGGACACGGGTTCATGCCCCGGTCCGGGAAGATCCCACATGCCGCGGAGCGGCTAGGCCCGTGAGCCATGGCTGCTGAGCCTGCGCGTCCACAACGGGAGAAGCCACAACAGTGAGAGGCCCACGTACCGCAAAAAAAAAAAAAAAAAAAAGTGTTTTCTGGGAAGTCAAAGCAGCTCCCAGGAGGCTCAGGTAGAAATAAAGGCCGAGCTGTGGAGAGTCCACTCCTGTAGTTGAGATTCTGGGATTCGTTTAGTCCTGGTTCAAAATGTTGGCCGGAGTGAGCCCTGGAGCAGCAAGCCCCACAGAGCTCGGTGCCGAGGCTTGAGGGGTCCTCTGGGGTCAGGGGTTCCCTTGTTCCAAAATAGCCTTCCTGTGTCCGGCCCGTACCGGTCAGTTGCCTGGCAACCCTAGGAGCAGAGCATCATCCCTCACAGTATGTGACCAGATCCAGACGGAGAATCTGTTTGATCCCATCCTTCCCAAAGGGATTAAGGAGAAACTCAAATCTACTGTTGAGTCTATAAAGATATTTCATGCCTCCAGTTAGACTCATCTGAATCCTGAACAAATAATAACTTGCTTAAGTGTATTTTTATGACTTTATATATTAATTCTGACTGACTTTCCCTGCATCTCCACTTTTTTTTCTCCTCCAAATGGAGATGTATTTTCTCAAGAGTAACAGGGCCAGGCAGGCATGCTCTTGTTCTCAGATGAGGGCCGTGCTGTTTTCCAGACAAACTATTACACACAGTCTCTTGATCTTTAGGAAATCTGTGAAATGCCTTTTCTCCCAGCTCAGGGGTGTCATTGAAGTCATCCCTTTGTTGTGTGACTATAAATAACTCCACTTAGGTTGGCACCTCTTCATTTTACCCCTTCCTGGGAAACGTTTCCGCTGGTAGAGCTTCTTTGGCCCGTTCACCTCTCTCTGCAGCCTCTCTTGGCAGCCGTAACAGGCCCCAAACCTGCTGCCTACTGAGACTTACTTCTGTGCTCTTAGTAGGTGAGGTATCAATGAGGGCTAGTTAATTAAATGTCAGGCGATAACTAGGTTCCTTTCTCTAACCTTCAAATCAGTGATTACTGAAGTGCCATTACCTTTCCTTATGGGGCTGAAAAATGAGAAATTTGGATTCTCAGTCTTAGCTTGCTTTCTGTGACATCAGCCAAGTCATTTAACCCCTCTGGGCTTCAGTCTTGTCACCTGTAGGATGAAGCGATTAGATCTTTAAAGTCACTCTGTACCTCTTTCTCCTCTCAGATGTTGGCTCAGTTGTTTTTAACTTCTTGGATTCATAATTACCTAATTATGAATAAGCCTTGTCTCCAGGCCTATGTAAGCCAGACCCTGATTTAGGTAAATAAGGATACAGGCAAATAGTGAAAGAAGTGAGCCTGAGCAATAAGGAATTAACATGTAGTAAGCCCCTTAGTGCCTTGAGACACTTCAGGGAGAGGATGAGGAGTCTTAGTTTGGTTCTCCTGACTGCCCTTTGAGGGCCCTGCCAGAGCAGTCCCAGACCCAGGATGAAGCTGAGATGAATGGGGATGAGCCTCAGAGTCTCAAGAACCCAGAGAAGGGTCTTCAAATTTGTTAGACAAAGGGAATGAGCACAGATCATCTGTAGCACAGAGGACAAGGGTATGTCCACAGGGATGTGGTCTGCATCATCCACACCATGGTCATTGTCACAATCTGAACAGAAAAGGCTGTGAGAGACACATGCAGGCCTCGGCTCTTTAATTCTTTTTGGCATCCCGACACATCACAGGGCTTAGTGATGATGATGATGATTTTTGGTGAGCTGCATGTGATAGCCATGAGTGTAAGAAAATTCCTCTGTGCTAGTTTCCTACCGCGGCTGTAACAAATGGCCTGGAGAGGCTGCTTGCATCCCTTGGCTAGTGGTTCCTTCCCCCATCTTCAAAGCTGGTAGCATAGCATCTGCAAACTACCATGCCCTCCTGCCCTGGTCAGCATCTCTCTCTCTCTCAGTCCCTCCCTCCCCTCTGCTTCAGTAGTCATGCTTTCTTCTCTGACTCTGACCTTCCTGTCTCCCTCAGAATCCTTCTGAATGCATCGGGCCCACCCAAATAATCCAGGATACTCTCCCATCTCAAGATCTTTAATTTAATCACAAACTCCCTTTTGCCACATATGGTGACATAGTCACAGGTTCTGTGAATTAAGAGGTAGACACCTTTGGGGGGTGGCCATTATTCTGTCTATCATACCCTCTTACGTATCACCACATACTGGGAACTACGGATCTCTTTAAAGATAACTCAGAACCATACATCCTAAATGTTCTCCACTTAGTCCCTTCTGTCCCAAATAAGATAATCATAACAGCCTTCCTTGGAACATTTCCTCTCTTGTGGTCATCCCACTGGTGGCTGGGGAATAATGGTATAAGGGGAAAGGACCAGAACCAGGAGACAGTCACAGCCAGCCTCTCAGCCAGCAGATGAGGGCCTGAATGCAGACGTGGGGAGCAGGGTGCAGAGGGAGAGACTCTCTTAGGTGGCAGAATCACATGGTTCGGTGTTGGGATGAGGGAAAGAATCAAGAATGATCTCCAGATTTCCAGCTTTGATAGCTGGGTCCCTGGAGGCATTAGCAACTGAAGGAGGCTTGGGGCAGGTATTTTTTTTGTGGGCTTGAGGAACTTGAGGTACCTGTAGGACGGCCAGGTGGAGGTAGCCGGCAGGAAGTTGACTGTGAGTGTGGGGGTCAGAGAGGAGGTCTGGCTGGAGAGCACATGGCAGCCACGAGTGTATGCAGGGCGCTAAAATCCAGGAATGTGACGAAGTCACCAAGGAGGAGGTGTAGAGAGGGGAAGACCGTGGGCCAAGGATGGACCCTGGGAGCACCAACATGGAACTGAGAAGAGAGGCTGTGGGAGCCAGGAGGACGAGTGGGAGGTTTAGCTGGGAGTCTGAGCCAGAGAAGAGAGGAGGTGGATGGTAATTAGAAACATGTTGAATAATGTAAACCTTGTTTTGAAACAAGGGTGGCAGTTGGGTGGCACTTTTGACCCCTCTTTGATCTTGTCTTCTGTTGTCTTCACCATGGCACCATGGCACCGTGGCACCTGATGGCTGTGAACTCTGACAGTTGTCATCAGAGGAAGTGTGCTGTGAGTCCTAGGCCACCCGCAAGTCAGGGCAGAGGCCTGGGGGTGCTCTCTGGTTCAGTTTAAAGCTAAAAACTGTGGACTTCGCGGGACCACTCAGAGAGCCTGATGTGTGTTCCCAGCAGAGAGGGGACACATAGTGACGCCGGCCTCACGCCAGTGGTGAGAAGTAGAGAGGCGTAGCCGGCTGGGGGTGGGAGCGCACCAGGGAGGCTGAGGGGACTGCAGCAGGGAGAGTCGGTGTGGAGCAGGCCTCCAGAGGCCAGGGCCAAGGCGGGGACAGGCAGATGAAGGTGGGCGCAGCAGCGAGGGCTGGCTTTGAACGGTTGCTGGGCACGGTGGCGGGAGGAGGAAGGTCAGGATGGAGAACCAGACAAGCCAGAGGACACAGCCAGCTGGTGAGGTGGCCAGCACATCACATCACAGAGTGTGAGTGGGCTTGGGTTCCTTGTAAAATTCTTTTCCCCCAGTTGGATGTTGGAGATACCCAGACTAGGTTATTCCGATGCGTTTTGAGAAAGAGAACTAGTTAACCGGCTTCAGGGAGGGTCTAGGAATCTTCACCTTAATGTGCAGCATTTGTGCATTTTCTGGGATTTGAAGTGGGATCCATAGCTCTCACCAGTTTTTTTGTTTGTTTTATTTGCTTCTTTTTTTTTTTTTTGGCTGCGTTGGGTCTTCGTTGCTGCACGCAGGCTTTCTCTAGTTGCGGAGAGCGGGGGCTGCTCTTCGTTGCGGTGCGCGGGCTTCTCACTGCGGTGGCTTCTCTTGTTGCGGAGCACGGGCTCTAGAGTGCAGGCTCAGTAGTTGCGGCGCACGGGCTTAGTTGCTCTGCAGCATGTGGGATCTTTCCGAACCAGGGATTGAACCCGTGTCCCTTGCGTTGGCAGGCGGATTCTTAACCACTGCGCCACCAGGGAAGTCCTCTCACCAGTTTTTTCAAAGGGCTATATGACCCATAAAAGGTGAAGACCGACTATTCTAGAGGTTTCTCACAGATGCTGTTCATGTCTGCTTGCTCACTCTGGTTCACTGTTGCAGGACTGGAGGGAAGGGCTCTAGGCCAGGGCTGCGGATGGGTAGGACTGGTGCAGACACCGTGGGAACTCCGCTTACCCTGCCCTGATCCTTGGCTCTTTGTCCTCGGGTTTCAAACATAAACATCCCAGGCTCTGCAGCCTCCGGCTCCTGGTTCCAGGATTACATCACTTCTCCATCTTCTCTGTTACATTTTCACACTCTTCTTTGATTACTGCCCATTGTTTTGTGCAACTGTTGTGGACACCTATCATATCATTGCTTGAGTTTCTATTTCACAGTGACTGTGCCTTTTCCCCAGGCCTGGGGTTTACTCTCTTCAGAAGCAGCTTGTTTAGTATTAATATATTCAGCTGGAGTCTGCCCTGCTGGACCTTTGTCTGTGTTCTCTGCCTGAGTCTGACTTCTTTTGTTTTGAGGGTCCCCTGGCTGATCTCTCCTTGAGCCCTGGGTACATGATGGCTTTTCTCTCTGCCTTCTGCACCTCAGTGTGCAATGAGTATTGGATTTTCAAAATGAAATTTGAACTTTTCTGTTTTGATGCATTTTCATGTATGCTAAAGTGTTTCTTTTTATCGGTTTCAATTTGAAAATTCAGCTGACTGAACCTCATAAAATCCCAGTGTCTGATCTTGGAGGCTCTCCCTACCCATCTTCATTCCCGGGCACATGTTTGTGCTGAGTGAATATTGAATACAGGGTTTATTTCTACAGTCATTTCATGGGGCACAGACTAGATTGAGTTTTCTTTTTCATTGATGATTATTAAACTTTTTATTATGGACATTTTCAAACCTATGCAGGTTTAGAAAGAATAGCATGACAGTCTGAGTTATCAGCATTCTGCTGTTCTGTTTCCTCTACCACCCCCCACCCCATAACTTTTTGTCATATTTTAAATTATAAAAATGCTACCTGCTTATACTTTTAACCCAAAAAGCGGAGAATAAAACCTCCCAGTCCCCACACCTACTCCCTAGAGGTAACCACTGATGTTTCACATGTGCCCCTCCCTAAAGGTTTTTATGAATATTCGAGATTGTGGGTGTCAATGTAATCTTCCCCACAAATAAAATTATACATCTTGTACCATAATGCAATTTGGATGTTTTCTAGGTTAGCACACAAAGAACTACCTCATTAAAAAAAAAAGACCCAGTAGCATTCCATCCTAGGAAGGAATCATCATATTCTTAACAGTGATTGATGGATGGGTGGATGGATAGGTAGATGGACAGGAGATGACATAGTTATCCCCACACCTGAGGTTTCTGTGGTATTTATTTAAATGTCGTGTCACTGGGTGGTAGCATGTATATCTTCAGCTGAACTAGGAATCACTAAATTGACCTCTCAAGTGTTTAAGCCACGTTACATGCCTGTTGGTAGTGTTTGAGATTCCATTCCATAGCTTTGCCATCATTTGTAATGTTAGATGTCTTAATCTTTGCCAGTTTGGTGCATCCAGAGTGGGATCTTGTTATCAGAATTGGCATGTCCCTGATCAGGCATCTTTTCACATGTTTACAGTCACATGTCCTTTCTATAAATTGCCTGTTTCCCTGTAACCAAACACCTTTCTGAATTTTTCAGTTTTTTGATAGTTATTAAAATGTCAGTTGCTTCCCTGGATACTCTAGGCATATATATGATCATCGTATACAAGTAATGGTAACTTTGTTTTCTCCTTCTCACCTTCTCTTATTTTATCCAGAGCCCATCTCACCATGTGGGCTGAGTGCTTCCAGAGCAGTGGTAGGTGGTGGTGACGGCTCAGCACCGCATCTTTCGTGACCATTGTGGGTGACCTGTTGCTGCTGCACTGCTCAGCATGATGCGGACTTTCGGTTGAGATATATTCTTTTTTTTACCATGTTAAGGAAATGTTTTTATACTAAAGGCTTCTATCAGGAAAGATTGTTATCAAATGCCTTCCTGTCACAAAGATAAGCTTTTTTTACCCTTTGACCTCTTGTTATGGTTTATAATATTGAATCTTCGTGGTAGGGATAGAAATACTGTGCTTTTTTTTTTGGCTGCATCGGGTCTTCGCTGCCGTGCACGGGCTTTCCCTAGTTGCGGCAAGCGGGGGCTACTCTTCGTTGTGGTGAGCGGGCTTCTCATTGCGGCGGCTTCTCTTATTGTGAAGCACGGGCTCTTGGCATGTGGGCTTCAGTTGTTGCAGCACACAGGCTCAGTAGTTGCAGCACGCAGGCCCTAGAGTGAGTGGGCTTCAGTAGTTGTGGTGCACGGGCTTAGTTGCTCCGCAGCATGTGGGATCTTCCAGGACCAGGGATTGAACCCATGTGCCCTGCATTGGCAGGCGGATTCTTAACCACTGCGCCACCAGGGAAGTCCAGAAATATTGTGCAATTTTAATTGGTTGCTTCGGGAGAGCAGCAGAGTTCCTCTAACACAAAAGAGCATGTTCCTTCCCTAAGCAAATGCATTCATAGGACATTTTGTAATGAAAGACTTTTAAACTCAGTAGGAGAATTTGAGGCAAAAGGAAACTAAATTTGTTCTTCATAGGTTAACAGGAGTTCTCTGTTTTCCTCAGGCTGCTTGATGCTCAAGAGGGAGGAGTCTTGGGGGACCGAGGACTTGGAGAAAAAAGCAGAAGGAGGGCCCAAGAGCTCCAGAAGGAGGGGCAGAGGGAACCTGAGCGAGACCATGTTGATAGCCTGGGGCTCCCAGCTGGGCGGGCAGAGGCAATAAGCTCTTCCCAGATTCAAGTGCTTAGGATATTGGTACTTCTGTTTCTGTTGAAAGGATTTCAGGAAGTGAGGATGCCTGTGGGAAGGGCCTCATTATACCTTTTTGATGTTTTAATGTGTTTCCTTGATTACTAGTAAAGTTCAGCATCTCATTTATTTGCATTTCCACTACTTATCTTAGAAGTAATGTCTTGTTTCTGTCTAATACTTTTATAGTTTTACTTATTATGTTTAAATCTTTATGATATCAGCAGTTTATTTACATCCTTAATTTGAAGTAGGTATCTAACTTTATTTATTTGTTTTTCCGTTTTTAAAGCCTTTATTGAATTTGTTACAATATTGCTTCTGTTGCTTTTTGGCCCCGAGGCATGTGGGATCTTAGCTCCCCAACCAGGGATCGAACCCGCACGCCCTGCATTGGAAGGCGAAGTCTTAACCACTGGACTGCTAGGGAAGTCCTTCTAACTTTATTTTTAATCAAATGTCTAAACAGTTGTCCCCAAACTTTCTGCTTGTTGACTTAAAATACCATTTGTAATACCCTGATCAAAGAGTTTAAACCTATATAGGGTAAATTCATCCTTCACATTAATGCCAGAACGAGTCTGTATGTTTATATAGCGACGCTGGCATATAGTAGTGGAATTAGTCAGTGGTGCCACGGGCCTCCCTCTCCCCTTACGGACTGTGGCTGGAGCCCTGTCTTGGCTCATCAGTAGGTTCTGGGCCTGAGCACTACAACTGCTGTTGGAACTCCAGCTGGACAGCAGCTGCAGGTGCTCAGAGGGCGTGTCAGGTTGGTTTGGGCCCCAAGGCTGGGCATTTCTCAGTGTGACTGCATCACAGATCATCACAAGACCCCACTGTTTCTCCATGACTTTGCGTGGGGTTGGACAGGAACGTGCGTCTGATGTGTCTGCCCTCCTGCATCCGGTGTGGCCGTGGCCCCATCTAGCTGCTCTGGCTCTGCCCCATCCCCTCCTCTCCTGGATGCCGACAGCACAGCAGATGCCTCCACTTCAGCGGCTGGGGTGGCCCTCATGTGCGTGGACTATCAGCTGGAGCCCACAGTGGCCTCTCCAGTGTGCTGGTCTTAGAAGAGTTGGACTTACTGGCAGTGTGGGTTTACAGAGGAATAAATGGGAAATGAGTGGGAAGTGAGGTGCTGCAAAATGAAGAGTGAAGCTGCTAGCTTTCGAGTGCCTGGACTAGGAAACGGGCACCACGTCACGACCTCACCTTGGCTTGTCGGGCAGGGCAGTGTGAGCACTGGCCCAGGCGAAGGGGTTGCTCTTCCTGCCATGGTCCTTAAGCCCTGCAGTGTCTTCCACGGAGCAGCCAGAATCATCTTTCTTAAAAGTCATTTCTCGGTTCAGAAGCTCCAGTGACTTACCTTTTAATGCCTCTGTGGCCCGTGTGACGGGGCCCCTTCCTGTCTTTCTTCCCTGTGTTCACTCCACCCTGGCCACACTGGCTTTCTGGTGCCTCTCACACACTCCAATCGTGTTCTTGACTCTGGGCCTTTGCATCAACGTTCCTCCAACCTGGAAAGCCCTTCTGACTATTCAGAGCTCAGTCTACTTAAATGTCCCCTGCTCAGAGACGTCTTTCCAGTTACTTTATGTTAAACAACAACCTGCATCATTCTGCATCCCAATAGCCTGCCAATTTTTCTTCACAGCAGTTATGTGTTTTGGTTTATTCATCTCTTTATCCCACTAAAGAGAGTCCCAGGAGGTGGTGGCTTTGAGGTTTGTCCGTTGCATTTCACTGGTGCCATGTTTTTCTGTAATTTGTTATAAAGGCCAGCCAACAAGACTTAGCCAGCAGAGTGCCCCAGCACTTAGAGGCACAGAAAAGCACCCTTCATGGTAGATTTAAATGAGAAGCAAGATGGTCATCTTGAGGCAGCACTGGCCTTCCCTCCTGCCTGCACTGAGCCCACCCGCTTCTGCCCAGGGGTTGGGTTGGGGGAAATGTCTCAGGGCAGGTCTCTCCCCCAACTCAGAAACTGTTGTTCAGCAAGATGGGAGTGAAGGATATGTTCTTACTCTGTCCCCCACCCCCTGGACACACACAACATGGCCCGGACAGCTGCTCACACCAGGGCACCAGGCTGGGATGGCGCATCAGCCGGCACCCACCCCTGTGTACCAACCAGCGTTTTTCATGGCTCTGGGGCCGGCGTTGGGCTCTGGGGAGGGGGGCGGGCAGTGCCTGCAGAGCCAGCACCACAGAGCCATCGATGGGCTGTCATACTAGCTTTCACTGTGTTCCTGCCTTCAGACAGTGTCACACTGGTCTTGTGACAGCCTGGTGAAGTACACAGTATCAGGCACATTTTATAGGTGAGGAACAGGAGGTATTACTTGTCCAGGATCACAGAGCCCAGAAATAGTCCACTTGGGTCTCTTGGCTCTGGAAAAAGGACCACACTGTGTCTCTTCCGTCGGCGCCCACGTTACCTGTCTGTGTGGTGAAGCCAGTCGTCCTGTGGAACCGCCTGGCGAGGCCTGTCCAGGCTTCTTGTCTGGTCACATCCCGAGTGGTTCACGCTGTCTGGTGTGTGTCACGGGTTTTGTGTGTCCCATTGAAAGCAGCTGCTGTACGTTTGGCTCTTGGGGGGTGCTTTTCGTGTCTTTGAATGGTGGAGGAAGTGTTAGTCCTTGTGGAACAGTTGAGAAAGTCTAATGAATAAAAGCTCTGCCTGCATTCAGGAATTAGTCATCTATTCTGGGGCCTCACCTGAACAATGAAGTTGAACTGGATGGTCTCAGGGTCCCTTCTAGTCTGGTTTTCTGAGACTGTGTTCTTGATTTGAAGTTTCAAAGCCACCGTATTAATCGGTCACCATTTCCCCGGACCCACCCCCTAGGGGCCTTGCAGCGATGGCGTCTGTCCCTGACCGCAGACCCGGGACTGGCTTTGGTGCCCCTCTGGGACATCTGAGTCCCGCTGTGTTTCTAACTGCTGTGTTTGATCCCTAGATTCCTCAGCTAACTACAAGCAAGAGAAGCGAGGCTGCCCAGTTCTCCATCGTTATGGGGGGTGGGGAGGGAGCTTTCTGGAAGGAACTCCCCAGAGCAGACTTCGTGGCAGTGACCTGCTTGGAAGAGGGGCTCGGATTCTGCAGCCCGAGGCCACTGCCTCACCTCTGACACTGCTGCTGAGGTGTTTCCACAGGTGCTGTTTTCTGTTTCACGTTTTCATACAGAGGAGGGGAAAGGGTAGCTACTGACAAGTAGAAAAATGCTATTGTTTAAAGGCAGTTTCTTGTTTTTTCAAATAGAATTAGTCCTTGGTTTTCCTCCAGTCCCAACCCCTTCCCGCTGCTCACGTCTCTGGGTAAATACAAATAGAGATGGCTTTGTGTATTTTTGTAGGGCTCTCCGTTTTGAGGAGAGAATTATGTTACAGTTGTTTTCGTTGTAAGCAAATAAAAGACTTCCTTGTCCTTGCAAGATCCAGTGTGAATTGTGTGAATTCAATTAAACTTATAAAGTCAGTAGGTAGGGTAGAGGGACAGCCATTCGTTGAGACCAGTTGGATCAGTGAGTGGAGTGGAGTTTTTTTGCTGGAGCCAGAGCAATTCTTTTTGATTGACCTAAGGGTGAAACGCCTGTGCATTTGGGTTGGGGTTCCCTTGAAATCTGCTCCCTTCTCTGGGGAGCTGTTTCAAGACAGTTAATTGGAAACCTGGGAGCCAGCCAGTCCTCCTGCACTTTTGTGCACCTTGGGTCTTGCAAAACGTATGTGTTTGAGGTGTTATAAAGCCAGCCTCCCCGTGGTGTCTTGGACAGTGTGGTGCTGGGTGATGACAGCTGCCACCTGAGGGGCAGCCCGGGGCCCTCACAGCATCACTGCAGCTCGTTCTTGCCACAATTCTGGGAGGTGAGCAGTGGCCCTGCACTTACCAGGGAAGGAACAAGCTGGCCTAGAGAGAGTAAGACACTGCCCCAGGGCCTCCGGGCTCTTCCCGGATTTGGATGTAAATCACTGCCTCTCCTGCCTCACAGCCGCCAGCAGCGGGCCTGGTTTGGACAGGCCTCTGGCTCCCAGAGGGCTTGGTCGTTCCCACCCAGCTGAGGTGCTCAACCCTCCTCTGCGAGCCTTGCTGTTCCCTCCTGGACCCTCACCGACAACTTCCCATCTCATTTGAGAGCCATGGCTGCGGCCTAGGGTGGAAGGTCTTGGCCCGGGTGGGCCGAGCTGCAGCGCTTCTAGCGTGGAGGGGGGCCCTTTCTGTGAGGTGCTCAGGGACCTCTCCCCACTCGCCCCCTAGGCCGGTTGCTGTCTTCTAAAGAGGGTTTGGGCTCTTTTCCCTCGAGACAAGGCCTGAGGCCCTGGCTGACTTTTGCTGAGCAAACCGGGCAATAGGTGGCGACAAAACCTGCTCTATGCTTCCGGGCCAGCCCGCCTGGGCCACAGGAGCAAGTGCCCTGGGCTGGGGGGCTGGAAGGGCCCTGGATGGGGTGGAGTCCTGTTGGGACGGCTCTAGGCCTCTCTCTCAACCCAGCTGCTTCACATGGTCACTCCATAAGACTGGTCTGGCTGGGCATTGGGGCCCGACTCCTGGGCCCCTGTCGTCCAAGAGGAAACGGCAGCAAGTGTGGTCAGTCCTCAGCACAGCTGGAGAGGCGGAGAGTCAGGCTGGAGAGGCCTGACTCTGCAGGCAGGTGACTTGTGACAAAGGAGGAGCCTGAAGGGCCCGCGGCAGGCAGGCAGGCAGAGAGCATGGCAGGAGCAGAGGCCCGGAGGTGACCCACCTGTGCATCTGCACATTTGCGAAAACAAGTCTTTGCGTGGATGTCACTTGGGCAGACAGACGGGATGGATCACGGAGAGCTGTGTTTGTGTTGGGCTGAGAAATCACACCCTCCTTTGGGCCCTGGGGAGCCCTGCAGATACCTCCCCAGGTGAACAGCAATCCTGGAGACTTCTGTCCTCTGTCGGGCTCAAGAGCCAGGCTGGCTGCCGGGAAGGGCTGGGCTCTTTACCTGGCTCCTTCTCTCCCGACCTCATTAAGAAGCTTACCTTGACCTCTCTAATCGCTTTGGTCAACCCAGTCATGATAATGACATCATAACAGTGCGGAGTCAGACTTAATCCAAAGCATCAGTGAAGCAAAAAAGCCTGTGTGTTTGCGTTTGCACACATGGCACTCGTGTTTTTGGCCTAGGAGGCCAACATTCTAGAGAGAGACGGAAGTGCCAGAAGATAGATAAGAAGGTGATATGATATAAATATGGTAATAAACCAAAAAATATGTTATCTTTCTTACAAATGTGATTTTCTTAGTTTACAACCCTTCACACTAAAAGCGCAGCTGCAGGCGGAGCAGCACTCGAGTCCGGTCTCTGCGTCCCCGTCCTGCCCCCTTTACCAGCTCCCTCCTGCAGAGCTCGTCCTCACTGACCACTCAGACAGAAGGAGAAACACCCTTCGAGGGAGAAGCAATGTCAGACCCAGAAAATTCACCATCCAAGACGGGAATTGACTTGGGGGGGGCGGGGCGGGGGCACTGTGGCTGCTCACTGAGAAACGTCAGGAAATAAGAACAGCACCAGGAGACAGACTCCAGACAAACGGCCACTTTGGAAAAGATGGACGCCAGAAAAAGGGTCACATGGCCCCAGAAAGAGCCCCACACTTTCTCCTGCCTCGTGACTTGGTGTTTGTGCAGCAACTGTGACAGGTGCTCACTGGATGCCAGTGGAACCTGAATCCAAATTCCCGATGCAAAATCTAAGCTGGTTTCTGAGAACCTTTTGAGGTAAATTGCGAGATGGATAAGTAAGCGGAGATATGCCAGCGTCATCATCTGTTCATCAGGAACAGGCTTGCCAAACTCATGCGGCCGTGGCTTGTGTCAGAGGGACTCCTGGGTGACTCATGAGACCTCCGCACGTACAGGGTATATCTCCACACCCTCACACAAGGCAGTGAAAGTCGTTTCCCTCACGCTGCGGCCCCCCCTGCTCCAGCCCTGAGCCAGACCCTCGGGCCCTGCTGCCCTCCCTCCTCCCGCTCAGCCTCATCCCAAAGCTGAGGGTTTTGCCTCCGTAGTGTCCCTTGTATCAGCCCCTAACTCTCCATCTCCCTGCCCTTCCCGGATCAGATGTAACGACCTCTCTCCTTAATCACTGGACACCTTTCCCCCTATAGCCTCCCCAGTCCTAGGCTCCATCCCTCCTCCACCTGCTAGCCCCATCCTGCTCCGGCTTAAATGCTTCAGTTGCTCCCAGTAGCCTTTGAGGTAAAGTTCAAACTCTCTAATTTAGCATAGGAGGCCTGGCCTATCTCCAGCCATTCCCTGCCAGGCTCCCTGCCTTCCAGCCACTCTGAGCCACCTGCGGTTCCTAAATGTTCACACCATTCCACCCCTTGTACCTCCCCATGTGTTGCTCTCAGACCAGACCACATTTCCATTCCTCTTCCAAAGCTTAACTTAAGACAGGATCCTGAGTGGAAGCCTCCAGGGCTCACAAAGAGGCAGGACACGTGTCCCCAGCAAACCGTCAGTCATCCCAACAATCATGGGAAAGGGGCCATTCAGCACAAGAGTGAACTTCTCTGCCCCCAGTCTGGCAAATAAAATCATAATGCTTCCTCTTTTCTTGGTATTAAAACATTTCTCATATTTAAAAAAATTTTTTTAATTTCTTTATACAAAAACCACACGTATAAGATAGTTATAAATACATGCATAAACCTGGAAAGAAAAAAAACTTAAACGTCCCCTCCTCCAGGCAGCCTTCCCTGACCACCCTGACATAGCTGCCTCCAAGATGCCCAGGCCCTTGGTTCCCAACATCCCACAGTAACTGGATGGTCTGGCCTGACTTCCCCAAGGCTGTGAGCTCCTCCAGGACAGGGACAGGATGTCACCTGACTGTGATCCTCCATTCCCCTGCACAGTCAGAGAGACAGGAGCCCCGGTTTGTTGAAGGAATAAATGGAGCTAATTTATGAGCTATGTTCACATACCTCATGAAATCCTTATTGACAAGTCAGAAAGACAATGCAGAATAGGTGGCTTGAAATGAGGTCTGCCTTGGCTGGCTGTGTTGAGGAAATCTGGTTCAAAGACCCTTGATGGAAACAAAAGACAAACCCGGGTCAGACAAAAAGACTGTGAACTCAGCATGAGCCATGGGCGGCAGCAACTGCTAAAGAGGGCAGGGCAAGCGCTGTTGGGGCAACTGGGGGCCGTGGGACCCCAGAACTCTGGGCAGGTCTGCAGGCTGCAGATCTGGAGACGATCATCGACCCAGAGAAGGGCCGCGGGCACACGGACACCTTAACAATAGGGCTACCTCCCCCCGTCGTGGTTGTGAAAGCCAAACCCGATGGCATCTTCCGTGTCAGGGGAGCCCTAGGAGCCAACAGCAGGTAGCAACTAGTTGGCTGGAAATGCAGTGAGGGTTTCCACCTTAATTGTGAATAGTTGTTGGAAAATGTGCAGTTGACTAGGAGGACTGAAGGTCACAACGATGTCAGCCCCTCTGAACTACCCAGTTCAGTCCCCACCCCAGAGATGGCATGGCTCCCCAGCCCAAGGGTCACTCCCTGGGCACCACCCACGCTGTGCCCCTCTGCTAGGGCTGGCGCCTCCACCCCCGCTTCTCCTAAACCCCTGCAAGGCCCACTTGCCCCACCCCGTGTGGTGGCGTTTGGAGTCTAAAGCAGACGCCTAGGTGGGCTGACCCCTGCTTGGCCACAGCCGATAGCTGCCCGCCATCAATAGCACAGTGTCCCGGCACACAAAGAGCCTTACTCAAGCTCCATGGAATGGATGCGAAAATCACCGAGGTGGATTTCCAACCTCAGAATTACTCAGCAGCCCTTTCCTGCGTCACTGGTTCCTTTTTGGATTCCATGAGGAAGCCCTTCCTAACCTTGCCCTTGATGCTCATGCCCCTTCTTCCCCTCCAAGCACCTCCTTCTCCTATCTCCAGGCCCAGTGACCTGGCCTCTTCCTCCACAGAGCCAATAAACGTCATTGGGCATGAAATAAGACCCCCCTTTCCCCTCACCCCTACTTCTGTATCTTTGCCCCCCTCACCTCCTCCCCAGGGTCCTCGGGGCAGGAGTTAGGGGTGGGGGAAATGGCCACCCCTTGCCTCTTTCTGTGCCGTCTATCCGGGCCTCAGCGGTTCATCAGCCTCCTCTGTTTGTGATACACAGGCTTCTTCTCCCCTTCTGCCTCCAAACATGGCCCAGTCTCTCCCTCCTAAAAAAGACTCCTTCAATCCTGCCTCCTTTCACCCACAGCCATTTATTTTGTTCTATTAATTACTTCTTGAAAAATGTAATCCATTCCCATGACTCAGAATTGATGTACAAGTGCCCTCCCTCCCATCCTCGCCCTCTGCCCCATTCCTGGTCCCTTCACTGTTGGCAATTTCCTGGCTATCCTTCCAGGAGAGTTAACAACTTGTACAAGAGGATGTCTTCACATATTCCTCCTCCTTTAAAAACACGAGACATAATTCACATGCTGTGAATATCACTCTTTAAAGTTATATAATTAAATGGTTTTTTTAAAAAAAAGCATGTTCGCAGGTCGTACAACCGTCACTGTATCTAATTCAAGAATATTTTGATTACCCCAGAAAGAAAGGCCATACGCATCAGCAATCACACTCCACTCTCTTCTCTCAGGCCCTGACAGCCACCAATCTCCTTCCCACCTCTGTGGATTTATCTGTGCTGGACGTTTCACATAAATGGAATCATACAATATGTGGCCTTTTGTCTCTGGCTTCTTTCACTTTAGCATAATGTTTTCAAGGTTCATCTATGTTGTAGATGTATGTGTGTATATATCAATACTTTATTCCTTTTTATGGCTGAATAATATACAATTGTATGTATACACCACCTTCTGTTTATCCATTCATTAGGTGGTAGACATTTGCTTTGTTTCCACTTCTTGGTTATTATGGATAATGCTACTGTGAACATTTGTGTATATTTTTGTTTGAACACCTGTTTTCAGTTCTTTTGGGTATATATCTAGGAATGGAATTGCTGCGTCATGTGGTAATTCCACATGTCATTTCTTGAGGAACAGTCATACTGTTTTCCACAGCAACTGCACCATTTTACATGCCACCAGCCATGTATGAGGGTTCTGATTTCTCCATGTCTTCGCCAACACTTGTTATTTTGGGGTTGTAGCAGTAGCAGTAGTAGTAGTTAGTAGTAGTAGTAGTTAGTAGTTAGTAGTAGTAGTTAATGGTAGTAGTAGTAGTTAGTAGTAGTAGTAGTTAGTAGTAGTAGTAGTTAGTAGTAGTAGTAGTAGTAGCAGCAGCAGCAGCAGTAGTAGTTAGTAGTAGTAGTAGTTAGTAGTAGTAGTAGTAGTAGCAGCAGCAGCAGCAGTAGTAGTAGTAGTTAGTAGTAGTAGTAGTTAGTAGTAGTAGTAGTTAGTAGTAGTAGTTAGTAGTAGTAGTAGTAGTTAGTAGTAGTAGTTACTAGTAGTAGTAGTTAGTAGTAGTAGTTAGTAGTAGTAGTAGTAGTTAGTAGTAGTAGTAGTTAGTAGTTAGTAGTTAGTAGTAGTAGTAGTTAGTAGTAGTAGTAGTAGTTAGTAGTAGTAGTAGTAGTTAGTAGTAGTAGTAGTAGCAGTAGTAGTAGTAGTAGTAAGTCGTCATACTAGTCGTGGTTTTATAGCTATTCTAGTGGGTGTGAACTGGTATCTCATTGTGGTTTTGATTTGTATTTCCCTGAGGACAGCTGAAGTCAAGCATCTTTTCATGTGCTTACTAGCCACTTGTATATCTTCTTTGGAGAAATGTCTATTTGGATCCTTTGACCATTTTTTAATTAGATCATTCATCCTTTCATTGTTGAATTGAAAGAGTTCTTTATATATTCTGGAACTAGTCCCATATCAGATTTATGGTTTACAAAATTTTTCTCCCATTCTGTAGATTGGTTTTTCACCTTCTTGGTGGTGTCATTTGAAGCACAAAATTTTTGATGAAGTCCATATCTGCCTATCTTTTCTTTTGTTGCTTACGCTACTGGTGTCATATCAAAGAAACCATGGCCGGGCTTCCCTGGTGGCGCAGTGGTTGTGAGTCCGCCTGCCGATGCAGGGGACACGGGTTCGTGCCCCAGTCCAGGAGGATCCCATGTGCCGTGGAGCGGCTGGGCCCGTGAGCCATGGCCGCTGAGCCTGTGCGTCTGGAGACTGTGCTCCGCAACAGGAGAGGCCATGGCAGTGAGAGGCCTGCGTACCGCAAAAAAAAAAAAAAAGAAAAGAAACCATGGCCAAATCCAAGGTTGTGAAGATTCACCCCTATGTTTTCTTTTAAGAGTTTCATAGCTTTAGCTCTTATATTTAGGTCATTGATCCATTTGAGTTAATATTTGTATATGGTATGTAGTAAGGGACCAACTTCATTCTTTTGCATGTGGGTATCCAGTTTCCTAGCACCATTTGTAGAAGAGAATATTCAAGACCAAACCCACTGAATGGTCTTGGTACCTTTGTCAAAAAGCGACTGATCATAAATGTATGGGTTTATTTCTAGGCTGTCGAATCTATTTCAGTGATCTATATGTCTATCCTTATGCCACTACCAAACAGTCTTGATGACTGTAGCCTTGTAGTAAGTTTTGTAATTAGGAATTGTGAATCCTCCAACCTTGTTCTTTTTTTTTTTTTTTTTTTTTTTGTGGTACGCGGGCCTCTCACTGTGGTGGCCTCTCTCGTTGCGGAGCACAGGCTCCGGACGCGCAGGCTCAGCGGCCATGGCTCACGGGGCCAGCCGCTCCGCGGCACGTGGGATCTTCCCGGACCGGGGCATGAACCCGTGTCCCCTGCATCGGCAGGCAGACTCTCAACCACTGTGCCACCAGGGAAGCCCCAACCTTGTTCTTTTTCAATTTTGTTTTAGCTACTTGGATTCCTTGCATTTTTCCATGTGAGTTTTTGGGATCAGCTTGTCAATTTCTGCAAAAAAGGCAGCTTTTGGGTGGGATTTCAGTAGGGACTGCATTGAGGAATTTGCGGAGTATTGCTATTTTCACAACATGAAGTCTTCTAATCCACGAACGTGAATGTCGTTACATTTATTTAGGTCTTTAATGTCTTTCAGTGATGTCACGTGGTTTTCAGTGTCTCTTCCTCCTCTCTGTTAAGCCCACACTCACTGGGCTTTTAGCTGAGCTGTCTGCACTTGCTTTCTCGGCGTCCCCGCCATCGCTTGCCCCTTGGCCCACTGCTGTCACACGTCAGCACCACCAATCCGTGGACACTACTCAGTGACCCTTGAGCTGACTGTCCAGGGGGGCACCTTACTTCTGGGAAGAAGTCTTCTTCCCATGGACCTCTGAAATCACTTGCCACTTTGGAGCAATCCTTTATTAAAACACCTTCTCATGGAGCTTTCACAAAGCACTCTCCTTGTTCTGTCTTCCTCTTCACTGACCCTCCTCCTCTTCTCTCCCCACTGCGCTCCCCTCACCTGGTCCCCCTCCTCTGCCAGTCCCGCAAATGTTGGGGTTCTGTCCTTGATCATCTCCTCTCCCACATGAATGAGTTCCTCTCAGGTGAACGCATCCACTCCCAAGGGGCTCAGCCTCCACCTTTACCTCAGAGCCTCCAGAACCTCTTCCTCCAGCCTTGTCTTCTCTGGACCTTCTGTGCTGTATCCCCAGGGGCCTTGAGACCTCCCCTCCCTGGTCTCTTCTGGGTAACCCAGGCGTCCTCTCACCTTTCTGAGTTTAGTTAATGATCACACCCAAGCCAGAAACAAACCAAGGGGGTCGCCGTATTTGACTCTCCTCTCCCCGTCCTCCCTTCCCAAATCTCATCCATTGTCACATCCTGTGGTTTCTGCCCCCTCGGTATTCAAAAGGCACACCTAGAGCCGCATGGGACAGGCTCCTGCCTTTAGCCCTGACTCTGTGCATTGGGGAGCAAGGTGGGGATACAGCAACCCAGCCCACAGCATCGGAAGCACAAACGCCAAATGACTGGTGCAGACTGCAGGCTCAGAAGAGGGGGAGGGGAGGCGGACACACACTGAGCTGTGAAGGACAGAGGTCAGCAGCGGAGGCCGGGGGACCACAGCCACTGCACTGTGGAGACACCCGAGTGTGGGGTTTAGGAGCAGCTGGGAGGGAGGGCTTAGGAGGGGAGAGGGAGGCTGGCTGCTGTGGCTGGGAGATTGGCTGTGGTCAGAGACAACTAGGCTGGAATTGGTCCACATTATGCCTCTGTGACTCTGGATACGGCACTTAACCCTGAAGCTTCAGCTTCCTCATCCAACACCTGGGTTGCGGTCAGGATCGCCTCCGATCACACTTGTGAAAATCCTTTGTAAATGGTAAGGTGCTGGACGGGCAAAGGCAGCCCAAGGCCAGCAAGGGAAGCGGGTTGCACATTGTGAAGGTCACAAGTACCAAGTGCAAGCGCTCAGGTTTTACTGTTCAGGTGTGGTGAGGATGTTAGATGGGCCTCTCAACTCCAGCTGACAGAAACCCAGCTTACTCGGGCCCCAACCAAAAGAGGTGGCCCGGGGTGGTTCTGTCTGCAGCGCAGCTGGGTCCTGCCGATCCAGGATGACGTCTGTGTCTCCGTTGGTGTCTTTCTGGGTTTTCGTCTTTCTCGCCCGCTCACCCACCGCATCTCTCACCTCTGCTTTCCTCTAGGCATTGGGGAACCCCTGGCAGCCTCAAGCTCACTCCTCTCAGGCACCAAGACCCAGAGCCTCACTGCCCGCTTTCACAGGGAAGCTTTGATTTCCGTAGGGTGGGTCACTGCCCATCCCAGAACCAATCAGGCAGGTGGGTGGTGTTCTTTGATTGGCCAACAGGACCAGTGGCCTCCTCTGGCATTGGGGTGGGAGCCAAGTGATGAGGTTGGATCGGGAAGGAAGATTCCCAGGGGCCAGGCTGTGGGCTGACATAACCTCTCCCACTACGGGGAGTCCTGGAGCTTCTGAATGGAGTGATTAATCCTCCTGTGAGGGGGTGGGAAGCAGTGCCTTGGGGGAGGGATGAGTACGGCAGATCTGGGCAGTGGCCAGGAGTGCCTGTCTCACAGAGAAAGGCCCGGGCACCCTGCAGTTCCCAAGCTGTCCTTACCTCTCCTCAGACTTTTTCCTCAGCCTCACATGAGTCCTGAGAAGTAGGGAAGGATGACTTGGCTGTGCCCATTTAACAGGTCAGGTTGAATGGCTTTCACAACCATTAATTAGTAACCATTAATGGGAATAATGGTCCTGGGTTAGCAAACCATTAGGCTGCCCATCCTCCAGGGAGAGATTTGTATGGGGAACACTCAGCAGCCACGTCTGGGGCCGGCATCAGGCATGGACCCTCTCTTCGCCCCACGGACACCTTTGGGGATGGGAGAGGTTCGCACTGGTTGAGGGGCTGCAGGAGGCTTGCAGACTCTGCTTGGGCCTAACAGGGGTCTCGAGGAAGGACCAGGTACGGCCCGTCGGAGTCCACCGCAGGGATGATCCAGGCGGGCTTCACGGAGGAGGCTGCCTGGAGCCCAGTGAGCACCCACGATGCGCTGGGGGCTGGGCTGAGGACGCGCAGCGGCCCGGGGCAGAGGGGCGGCAGGCAGTGGTGTGGCCCGAAGCGCGCGGATAGGAAACTCCGGGCCCCACCTGGGCGCTCCGGGCGCTCAGGTGAAGCTCGGCCAGGAACCGCGCCCCCCAGCCCGGCCCGGCCCAGCCTCCGGCGCTCTCCCCGCGGCCCCGGGTTCCCCGCCGCCCGGCGATTTCGGTGCGTCAGCAGAGCGGAAACGGGGAGCGGCGCCAGCCCGCGAGCGGCGGGGACGCGGCCTGGCAGCGGCCGGCGGCTCCGCAAGTTCTGTTCCGCCCGCGTTTGTGTTGGCAGCTGCCCGCGGCGCGCGGCCCGGCCGATGAAAGGGCCCTCTGTCTGCGCCTGAGCGGCCCCGCTCGCCTTTCATTCTTAATATAATCTTCACTTCATTTTTAACCGAGCAGAGGTTCTCTTGGAATTCTTCCCCTTCTTCCAAAAATACATGTGCGTGCGTGTGTTTGCAAAAGTTCCTTCACGGTGAAGGTCGGGATTGTCCCGGGGAAGGGAAGTGCGAAACCCGAGGCGGATTCAGAGCGAGACAGAAATGGCTTTCTTCCTGTGCAGGGGCCTCCCTTGGGGTCGCCGCTTCCGCTGGGGTGTCCCCCATGCCGGCCCGGCCCTGGGGTCTGGGGTAAGAGGACGGGGATCCTTCTCCACCACCGCCCACAGCCCACCCCCGACACCTAGGATGAATGGGCTGTTTGGAAGTCGAGGTCAGTGGGGAGGGGCTGGGGTGCCTTCTCAAGGGGTCCCTGCCCAGGGCTGGTTGGAAAGCACTGTGGTCAGGTGTGGCCAGCACGGGCTGTCCTCCCAGAAATGGATGCAAAGGAGAGACAGGACCGCTGGGTCCGGGGTTCTGCCTGGGGAGACTTTACTCTGTACCCCTGTCTGTGAGGAAGCTCAGAACAGCCTGCAACAATGCCTGGAAACCTGCCTCCAGCCAGCCCTCCATTCACCTGGCTGGGCAGAGGGGTGTTAATGCCTGAGGCAATGTTCTAGATTATACCAAAGACTGCCATTTGGAGAAGACTCCCACCTCAAACATCGCAGGGCCAGGGCTTTCCATGCATGTTCCCAGGTTCTGGGAGTTAGGTATGGTTATCCATACAGAAGAGAAACAAAAGGCTCAGAGAAGCTAAGTAACTTACCCCAAGTCCCAGAACATGAAGGGTGTGAGGGCCAGAATTGTGGAAGCAGGTGGCAAGAAGCCTGGGTTCGCCTTTCTGTTTCAGTGCTTTTCAAACTGTGTTCTGCAGATCTTCTACCTGCTTTCACAGCCAGGAAATTTTGATTCCAGTTCTTAAAAAAAAAATTAATTTGTGTTTGTATTTGGACTTGTGTTTTGAGCAATGGAGTAGATTATATAACCTGAAAACTATCCTGCTGTAAACACCTAGGAAAGCTCAGCTAAAACTAAAACAAAAAACAACCACCAACAGTTTCCTTTTAAATCCAAGAAATTAAGAACCAAAAGGAAATCTCCAAGAGCTAGAAATGAAGAGGGTAACAAAGGTAAACTGACCACAGCTGCCCTGCTAGGGGGATGAGGGAGCCTTGAGGGCACAGGCAGAAAATGGGGGCAGGTTGTCATCCAGAGAAGGTGATGCCTTGGACCTACGCAAAGTGGGGTTTGAAACAGAGACGTCAACTAAAGCTGGGACTGTCTGGGGCTATACCTTCAGTGAAATAATGTGCAAAAAAGAAAGGAAAAAAAAAACCAAGACCTTTAGGCACAAAAGGACAAGAAGGAAATTTGTCTCAGCGTGGCTGGTAGAATTTTTTAAGTGCCTCCTGAGAGTTTGTGAACCATGAACCAGTGCTCACACAGGTCTTAGATTCAACGTGACTCCGCCTGTTAACCTATAACTGAGAGATTAACATAAATATAGGTCCCAGGCTTAGTAATATCTGTGGGTCACTTAACAGAAACAAATACAAAACTTGCTCTAAAAGAACAGGTCCTCAACTGAGGTCACACAGGACTCCCACAGATAAAGCCCTGATGAAGATGAGTTGATAGTGCACAGAAGAAAACTCAACCCCAGTCAAAAATCTGGAGATACAAAAACAGCAAGATTAAACACCCGAAACCAACCTGAAAGACTATAAGTATGTTTTTATTTTTATTTATTTTTTTGGCCGTGCCACAGAGCATGCGGAATCTTAGTTCCACCACTAGGGATTGAACCCGTGCCCCCTGCAGTGGAAGCATGGAGTCTTAACCACTGGACCGCCACTGGACGTCCAAAATAAGTATGTTTAAAATGATAAAGAAAGGAGTAAAAAAAACATGAGAGAAAAATGACACAAATACAGAGGTATAGTATCACTTTCTTAATTTTATAAAATTCCATTTTCCTCCATGTGATTTTGCAGCTGCAGCTCCTATCAACAAGAAGTGGAGTCTTGGGCTTCCCTGGTGGCACAGTGGTTGAGAGTCCGCCTGCTGATGCAGGGGACACGGGTTCGTGCCCCAGTCTGGGAAGAGCCCACATGCCGCAGAGCGGCTAGGCCCCATGAGCCATGGCCGCTGAGCCTGCGCGTCCGGAGCCTGTGCTCCGCAACAGGAGAGGCCACAACAGTGGGAGGCCCGCGTACCGCAAAAAACAAATTAATTAATTAATTTAAATAAATAAATAAATAAATAAAAAGAAGTGGAGTCTTTTCCTCCACCCTGTTAATCTAGGCTGCGTTTGCAACTTCATTTGACCAATAAAATGTGGTGGAAGAGATGTTGGTTCTGAGCTTTGGCCTCAAGAGGCCTTGGGCACTTCTGTTCATTCTCTTAAAACCCTTAATGAATAAACCCAGAGTAGTCTGCTGGAAGATGAGGGACAGTGTGGAGCAAAGAAGTGCCATCCCAACTGAGGCCATCCCAGACAAGCCAGTCCTTAACTGACCACATATGCATGAGTGAGCTCAGCCAAGACCATAAGAACTACCCAACTGAGCCTAGCCTAAATCGGTGATGCACAGAATCATGACCTGAATAAATGGTGGTTATTTTAAGCTAGTGCATTTGGGGATGATTTGTTATACAACAAAAGCTTACTGATCCAGAGAGCATAAGAAACATGAATAGAATGAGAAGGTCTGACACACATCTAACAGGAGTTCCATGGGGGAAGAGACTAGGCAGATGGTGGAGACAGCATATTCAAAGAGATAGTGTCTACAAAATTCCAGTTTTTGTGAAAAATATAAATCCTTAGTTTCAGAAAGCACTGGTTCCAGTAAGACGAATAAATTCAGAACTATATACATCACTGTGAAACTGTCAAACACCATAAAGAAGATCTTAAAGGCAACCAGAGAGAAAAGAGAGATTACCTTCAAAGGAATGACAATGACACTGCCAGGAGATTTGCTAATGGCAACATTAGAAGCCTGAAGACTGTTAAAGAGCATCTTCAGGGACTTCTCTGGTGGCACAGTGGTTAAGAATCCGCCTGCTGATGAAGGGGAGACGGGTTTGAGCCCTGGTCCGGGAAGATCCCACATGCCAGGGAGCAACTAAGCCGTGTGCCACAACTACTGAGCCTGTGCTCTAGAGCCTGCGTGCCACAACTACTGAAGCCTGCGCTCCTAGAGGCCGTGCTCCACAACAAGAGAAGCCACCACAATGAGAAGCCCGCACACCGCAATGAGGAGTAGCCCCTGCTCACCGCAACTAGAGAAAGCCCGCACGCAGCAACAAACACCCAACGCAGCCAAAAATGAATAATTAATTAATTTTAAAAAAGAGTATCTTCAAGTTGCTAAGAGAAAGTAAGAGTGTATCTAGAAATTCTTTAGCTAAATTATTATTGAAGAGCAAGGATAAAAATAAGGTTACTTTTTATAAAGATTGAGAGATTTTACTACTAACAGACTTTTTATGGACTGACTATATATCTATATAAAAGTATGTATCCTATATATCCTTTGTATTGTACACATATCTCCTATATATGGTATATATTATAACCCAGGAAGAAGTGGTGTTAAGAAAGCAGCAATAGGGCTTCCCTGGTGGCGCAGTGGTTGAGAGTCCACCTGCCGATGCAGGGGACACGGGTTCGTGCCCCGGTCCAGGAGGATCCCACATGCCGCGGAGCAGCTGGGCCCGTGAGCCATGGCCACTGAGCCTGCCGTCCGGAGCCTGTGCTCCGCGACGGGAGAGGCCACAACAGTGAGAGGCCCGCATAACGCAAAAAAAAAAAAAAAAAAAAAGAAAAAGAAGAAGAAAGCAGCAATAATAAACAAAAATACAAATAAAA
Organism: Mesoplodon mirus; assembly: GCF_964341445.2. NCBI lineage: Eukaryota > Metazoa > Chordata > Mammalia > Artiodactyla > Ziphiidae > Mesoplodon > Mesoplodon mirus. Next base: position 36,400,811 of record NC_138991.1, read on the forward strand.
GTGAGTGAATGTGAGTAAATCTCATGATAACAACAGTAACCAATTTGGGGGTATAAAAAGACGTAATTAAAGTATTGGGCACCAATGGTGACTAAGTTCTTTGTATTAGTTAAAAGGGTAGACATATGCTGCAGACATTGTTAGTTCAAGTATACAAGTTAAAAATTTAAGGGTAACCTACAAAGGGAATGAAACAGGATGTATAACTTCCAAAGTAATATGTGGAGCAGGGAGTGGGAAGAAAAGAATACAGAAAATGTAACCAAGCTAATGGAAAACAATAAAGGAGAAAAGGAAATAAAGGAAAAGGAAGATAAATAGCACAGTCCAAAATATATAATTGATCACAATAAATAATAAATAATAAATGGACAAAATTTATAGATTAAAGGAGCATGTCAAATTAAATAATTAAACAAAAGCAAAAAACATAAATATTAGAATACAGGAATACTGGATGTAATGGAATGGGAAATATTTATTAGGCAAATTTTAATCCAATAAGTGGTATATCCATATTAATATTAATTTTAAAATTTCTGTTTCCAGATAAGATGGCCTATAATATGGAGTAGCATACTCCATCCCACCTCTCCCATAAAATAAAGCAGTAAAATTTGAACAGATCATATTTGAAGAAATAATGCTGGACACTTTCCAAATTTGGCAAAAGATATAAGCCTACAAATTCAATAAGCTCAGTGAACTACAAATAGGATAAACCCAAACCCAAAGAAATTCACAACCAGACACATTCTGATTAAACTGCTGAAAACAAAAGACAGGGAAGAAATTATGAAAAAAGCCAGAAAAAAACATTCATTTTTAAAGAATAACAATTCAAATGACTGTGGATTTCTCATTAGAAACCATGGGGGCCAGAAGGATGTAGAACAACATTTTTAAAGTGTGGAAAGAAAAGAACTGTCAACCCATATTCTGTATCCAGTGAGAATATCCTTCAGGAATTAGGGTGAAATTAATACATTTTCAGATGAAGGGAAACTAAAAGAATTCATTCCCAGCATAGCTACTCAAAAAGAAATACTAAAGGAAGTTTTTCAGACAGAAGGGAAATAGTGCCAGAAGGAAATTTGGAGTATCAAGATTGGGAAAAGCAACAGAAATGGTAAACATCTGGGCAAATGCAATAAACTATTCTTAAGTTTTTAAGACTATGATGGTTGAAAGCAAAAATTATGACATTATTTGGTGGGATTTTCCATGTATGTCAATGGGATATATGACAACCATTACGTAAATGGGGAGGTTGAAAGGACCTATACTGTGGAAAGTTTTCTACATTCCACCTGAAGTGGTAAAATGCTGATGCTAAGTAGACTTGAAAAGTTAAGTATGTATATTGTGCTCCCTAGAGCACACTTGAAAACAATACAAAATATATAGTCAAAAACACAATAGATAAATTAAAATGAAATACTAAAAAACATTAAAATAACCTAAAAGAAGACAGGAAAGGGGAAATAGAGAAACAAGAAGAAAACAAAATTAATAAAATAGTAGATCTAAATCCAAACAGATCAGTAATGACATTGAAAACAAAACAAGGGCTTCCCTGGTGGCTCAGTGGTTGAGAGTCCGCCTGCCGATGCAGGGGACACAGGTTCGTGCCCCGGTCTGGGAAGATCCCACATGCCGCGGAGCGGCTGGGCCTGAGAGCCATGGCTGATGAGCCTGTGCTCCGCAACGGGAGATGCCACAATAGTGAGAGGCCCGCGTACCACCCCCCCCAAAAAAAAACAAGACTGGGACTCCCCTGGTGGTCCAGTGGCTAAGACTCCACGCTCCCAATGCAGGGGACCCAGGTTTGATCCCTGGTCAGGGAACTAGATCCCACGTGCCGCAACTAAGAGATTGCATGCCACAGCTAAGAATCCCGCATACCGCAACTAAAGACCCCACATGCCGCAACTAAAAGATCCCGCACATGGCAACGAAGATCCCACATGCTGCAACTAAGACCCAGCACAGCCAAATAAGTAAGTATTTTTAAAAATAATAATAAAAATATAAAAGAAATAGTTTATAAGTTAAAAAAAAAAGACCTGGGCTTCCCTGGTGGTGCAGTGGTTGAGAGTCCGCCTGCCGATGCAGGGTACACGGGTTCATGCCCTGGTCCGGGAGGATCCCACATGCCGCAGAGCGGCTGGGCCCATGAGCCATGGCCTCTGAGCCTGCGCATCCAGAGCCTGTGCTCCACAGCAGGAGAGGCCACAACAGTGAGAGGCCTGCGTACTGCAAAAAAAAAAAAAGACCTAACTATATGCCGTCTATATGAAACTTACTTCAAATATAATGATATAAATAGGTGAAAAGTAGAAGAATGGAAAAAGATTTACCATGAAGAAAACATTCAAAAGAAAGCTGGAGTGGCTATATTAATAATTATTATTATATAACCAGACAAAGTATTCAGAGCAAAGGATTACAAGGGTCAATTTACCAAGAAGACAGAGCAATCCAAAAAGTGTAAGCACCCAAAAATAGAGCTTCAAAATACATGGAGAAAGGCTGTCAGAAATGAAAGGAGAAATAAACAAATTCACAATTATCGTTAGAGACTATAGCATTTTTCTCTCAGAAAGTAATAGTACTGGTAGACAGAAAATCAGAAAGGCTATTGAAGAAGTGAACAATACCATCAACCAACTGGACCTAACTGACATTTATAAAACACTCTACCCAACAATGGTAGAATACACATTCTTTTCAGGGGCCTGTGGAATATTCACCAGGATAGACTATACCCAGGGTGGTAAAACTAACCTTTACAAATATAAAAGAAATGAAACCATACAAAATACAATCATAGTGGACTTAAACTTGATGTCAATTACAAAACGATAACAGGAAATTATTCAAACACTTGGAAATAAAACAGCATACTTCTGAATAATCCATGGGTTTGAAATCCCCAATTTGTTCTATTACTCTGATATCAAAGTCAAACAAAGTCATACAAGAAAAGAAAACTGCAAACTAATATCTTTTATGAATATAAATGAAAAAATTCTCAGTAAAATACAAGCAAACTGAATCTAGCAGCATATGAAAAAGATTATACACCATGACCAAGTGGGATTTATCCTAGAAATGCAAGAGGGGTTCAGCAAACAAAAATCAGTCAAAATAACTCAAAATGTATAAAAATGTAAGAACTAAAATGATAAATGATAAGAAAACAGGGATAAGACGTCCCTGGTGGTCCAGTGGTTAAGAATCCACCTTCCAATGCTGGGGACGCAGGTTCGATCCCTGATTGGGGAACTAAGATCCCACGTGCTGCGGGGCAACTAAGCCTGCACACTACAACTACTGAGCTCTCGCACTATGGAGCCTGCGCGCCACAACTAGAGAGCCTGCATGCTGCAACTACTGAGGCTGCGTGCTCTGGAGCCCAAGCGCCACAACTAGAGAGAAGCCCGTGTGCTGCAATGAAGATCCCGTGTGCCACAACTAAGACCTGACACAGCCAAATAAATAAATAAATAAATATTTAAAAAAAAAACCCAAAACATGGATAAATCTTCACGACCTTGGATTTGGCAATGGTTTCTAAGAATGATACCAAAAACATGAGCAACAGAAGAAAAAAAATAGATAAATTGGACTTTATCAAAATTAAAGACTTTTGTGCTTCAAAGGGTACCATCAAGAAAGTGAAAAGATAACCAATAGAATGGGAGAAAATATTTACAAGTCATATCTCTGATAAAGGACTAGTATCAGGAATATATAAAGAACTCTAGGGAATTCTCTGGCGGTCCAGTGGTTAGGACTTGGTGCTTTCACGGCCGTGGCCCAGGTTCAGTCCCTGGTCAGGGAACTAACATCCCGCAAGCCACACACCACGGCCAAAAAAAAAAAAAACCTCTAAAAACTCAGCAATAACTAAACCAACAACCCAATTAAAAATAGGCAAAGGATGGGGACTTCCCTGGTGGTCCAGTAGGTAAGACTCCATGCTCCCAATGCAGGGGTACCGGGTTTGATCCCTGGTCAGGGAGCTAGATCCCACATGCTGCAACTAAGAGTTCGCATGCTGCAACTAACAAGCCCACGTGCTGCAACTAAGAAGCCTTCATGCTGCAACTAAAAAGATCCCACATGCCTTGATTCCCCAACTAAAGATCCCACATGCCGCAACAAGGATCCCACGTGCCGCAACTAAGACCCAGCACAGCCAAAATAATTAAATAAATAAATAAATATTTTTTAAAAATTCAAAAAAAAATAGGCAAAGGATCTAAATGAATATTTCTCCAAAGAAGATATACAAGTGGTCAATAAGCACATGACTATCTGCTCAACATCATTAGTCATGAGGGAAATGCAAACCAAAACCATAAAACCGCTTCATACCAGTTAGGATGGCTATGATTTTTTTTTAAAGAAAGAAAGAAAATAATAATAAAAGGCTGTGGGGAAATTGGACCCTCATACTGTATGGGAATGTAAAATGGAGCAGCTTCTGTGGTAACAGTTAAACATAGAGTTACCCTGTGATCTAGAAATTCCACTCTTAGGTGTATTACCAAGAGAATTGAAAACATGTTCACACAAAAATGTATACATAAATATTTATAGCAACATTATTCATAATAGCCAAAAATTAGAGGCAAAACTGATGCCTGAAGAAATAGAAAGGCTCAATAGACCTATAATAATGAAATAAATTGAACTGGTAGTTTCACAGCTTCAAAAATAGAACACTAGGTTTAGGTGACTCTTTAGGTGAGTTCTTACAGATACTCAAGGAACATAAAATACAAATCATGAACAAAATATTCTGGAGAAGAGAAAAAGATGGGATGCTTACTGACTCTTTTTATAAGGCTGTTATATTATTGAACTCAAGTGAAAGCCTTTCTCTGTTCATTTTTCTTCATTCTTTTTTTATCTCCTTTCTTCAGACTGCATAATCTCTAATCTATCTTCAAGTTCACTAATTCTCCTTACAGAGCAAATCTACTGTTGTTCTTCTCTACTGAACTTTTCATTTTAGGTATGGTACTTTTCAACTTCGGAATTTCCATTTAGTTCTTTTTATAATTTCTATCTCTTTATTGATATTCTCTATCTGATGCAGCTTTCCCATCATAGCTTCCTTTACTTCTTTTATCATGGTTTCCTTTAGTTCTTTGAACATATTTATAATGGCTACTTTGAAGTTTTGTCTGTTAAATCCAACACCTGGTCATTCTCATAGGCAGTTTCCATTACTTGCCTTTTTCCTGTGTATGAGTCATACATTCCCATTTCTTTGTATGCCTCATATTTTTTGTTGGAAAGTGGACATTTTAGATAATATATTGTAGCAACTCAGTATGGTGCCCCTCCCCTGGGGCATTGTTATCTGCTTATTTATTGGTTTAGTGACTTGGTCTATTCTACCCTCTCCCCTTAATGTGTAGCCTCTGACGGAGCTCTACGGAGAACACAGGCTTGGTGGTTGTGGCCACAGTCACCCTGGAATGACAGTGGTTTTGGCAGGGCTCTCTTTGACTCTCTCTTTCCCTGACCAAACACATCTGTTAAGCGCCACTAATTGCTAGTTAGTTGCACCTCTGTTTTCATCACTGCCCTGTGGCATATATTGTTCCCAGACTAATCCAATCAAATCTGGACTCCTTTGAAGGGATGGTTCCTGAGGTCAGTGTTTGAGATCTGTTTTGACCCCAGAAGGGCTCCATACAGCTCTCTCTTTCCCTGGTTCTCTCTGACAAACTAACTAGCCTACATCTCCAATGAATCTACCAGTCTCCTCCCAACTGCCTGCCACCACAGCCTCCAGTGTTTCTGAGGGCACCTCTGGGCTTGAACTTCTCCACACTTTGTTGCAAATGAAGTCAATTCCCTTGAGAAGAGATTGGGAGCTCTCTGTTCTACAGCCTGCCTCTCCCTCTGGGCAAAATCTCTGTGCCATGGCTCTGGAGCTGGGACTAGGGACAAGGGTGTGCTTCTCTCTGAATGGCACCCCTGCTTTAGGAGCTGAGTGCTCAGTGGAGGAGAAAGGCTATAGCCTCAGGCCTTCTTGGCTTGCCTCTCGCAGGATGGAACCTCTTCCTAGAAAGCCAGGGCAAGGGGATTGGGGCCCAGTGTTCTGAGTGGTGCCACGCCCCTGGTAGAGTGGGTGCTGGGCAGAATAGAGAGCCCCCATTTCTCGGCAACACTTGCCCAGAACAACGCCTCAGCAGCAAGTAGCTGGGGGCAGGCTGACAAATGCTTATTTCCTGCCTGTTCTGGGAAGATGACCCCTGCCTTGGAGCTGAAGGGAAGGGACCTCTGTGTGCTGGGCTGCAGCAGCCTCGAGGGGAATTTCCATTCTGCTGAGCTGGGGGTGGGGATGGGGCAGGATCTTGTTCAAATACCACGGACTGTTCTTACCAAGTTTTAGTAGAGTTGCTTGTATGTTTCTTCATTTGTTCTAAGCCTTCAGGACCATTTCCAAAGGGCGCCTGAGTGCTGTGATGAGCAAAGGCCTCCTCCCACCCACAGTGGACAGGTAGCGCGAGGGAGACGTATTCCTTTACTGTTTTAAGCCACTGAGCGCAGGGAGTTTTTGTTACCACAGCAGATCTAGTTTAGTGTTCTCAAGTTTGGGCATGTGTTAGAATCCCCCAGAGGGCTTGTTAAAAATACCGGGTGCTGGTCCTCACGCCCTGAGTTTCTGATTCAGCAAATCTGGGTTGGTGCCAGAGAATTTACATGTCTAATAAGTTCCCAGGTAAAGGTGATGCTGCTGATACGGGGACCATACTTTGAGAACTACTGCTCCAGCCATCCTTTCTGATATCTGGGGATAAATAATAGTAGTGTTTACCTCGCTACAGAGTTGGTAAGGATCATTGCATTAACATCTGTAAAGCATTTACAATAGTGTCTGGCATCCAAACAGCCTTAGCATTATTATTAATATGTCCCAAAGTTTTTTTTCGCTATAAGGATATTCTCAGGTGTTAAAAATTTTAATACTATTTGGCCTTTTACTGGAATAACCCAGATGACTAGACTTTCCAGCATTTTCAGCTGTCTCTTTTTATTACTTCTTGATCCGCTTATAGCTCAGACCAATTGCTGAGGAAAGATAGTCATCCAGGCAGGATTGTTAACTAGGGCCCATAATCTTGCCTGCTTTTCTAAATTGGTGTGCTGGCCCCTGCAGATCTGAAGGCAGCTCTGTTCCTCTCCTAGCACAAAGGTGCTGGGCTTTGTGGCTGCAGTTACCCTCTGTTCCCATCAGGGCTAGACTAGGGGTGGGCCAGTAGCACCCACTACAAGACCCCAAACTAAACCAAGTCAGGAAGGAGGGGAGGTCAGTGTTTCTGCTGCTTCGTCCATGCCCTTTTCCAGTTACATAAGGAATCAGGAGGTTATCTGTTGTCTAGGAGGCTGTGGCCCAAGAGGAAAAGGCAAGGGCAGGTACATTTGAACTCGTAAGAGGGAAAGAATGCTGGGGCTGCCGTAGGACAAATTATGATACTTCATACTTCGATGCATAATGTCTTGTCATAATCCTCCCAATGTTCCCTGTGAGGACCTCGGGTCAGGCACTGACAGTGACAGCAGCCAACAGCCTGTGCCATGTGCCATTAGCTCATTTAATCCTCCCAAGAGCAAAGCAGGTATCATTATTACCCTCACTTTACAGATGGGGAAGCTACACACAGCGTGGTTAAGTATTTTGTCCAGGGTCATTCAGCTAGTTGAGAGTCAGAGCCAGAATTTGAACCCGGGTGCTTCTAGAGTTTCCACTCTTAACCCTGTTGCTGTGGCACTGTGATAGTCCCTGGGATGTAAGTGCCATGTGGACAGGATCTTGGCCTGTCGTGCCCCCTGCTGTACCCCAGCCCTGGAAGTGTGCCTTCCCCGTAAGAGGTACTCCATCAACACTGGTAGAGTGAATGAGAGAATTCCCGATTTGGAGCTGGTCAGTGGTCACTGTCTGAGGCATACGTGCTCATCAAGCATTTGTTGCACGGCGAGGCTCAGAGAAGAGGAACTCCTCTGAGGTCTCCTAGGGTGCCGTGTGGCCGGAACCACTGCCCTGGTCTAATTAGACGAATTAAGTGCCTGCAGTCTCTGCCAGAGTGAGAGCCTTTCCCCTCAGCCCCCAGGGCATGGCCAGGTCCTGCTGGGCAGAGGCTGCTGCCCAGGAAGAAGGGTGGGGCTCCAGGAAGGCAGGGCCCAGTGAGGGTGGGGGGAGGGTACCCGGCCACCACCCTGGTTTGGTCGAGGCCATTCGCCCACATCTTGGACATCACAGGAGACAGACGCTGAAGGTAGCTCTGTGGCAATACTGAGCTTGGACACAGGAAAGAATTTGGGGTTTTCCCCTGTGACCTAGACCATGGGCTCTGGTGAGAGAGAACCCAGTTCAAATCTCAGCTTCTGCTTCCTCCTGTGTGAAAACACTGGTAATAATAACCTGCAGGGAAGGTTCAGCACTCGGCAGGCCCTTCCATCGGCCCCTCCCAGACCTGAGCCCAGGCCGCATCCCTGAGCAGGCAGCCTCTCCCTACCCCCAGCCCCGTGGGAGTGGATTTCCCAGAGAGAGGCTGGGAGGCTGGGAGGGTGTGATCATGCCTCAGATAGGTCACTTTTGCGGGAAAACTGGCTTGCCGAGCAGGAGCAGTAGAGGGGGGGCAGCGGGCCCCGCCCCGTGTCGTGCCTCCCACCCGCCAGGGCTCCAGTCTAGTGGTGGGGGCGCATCAGAGCGGGGCGGCCTGGGCTTAAGGCAGGTGCAGTGGGCCTCAGAACTGCGGGGTCTTGTTTAAAAATGCAGTGTCCCCCCTCCTCGTCCCCGCCCCCCCACAGACAGAGTCCATGCCCGGGAGTCTCCACCGTCAGGAGCTCCACCAATCACTCTGATGCAGACCTCAGACTGCCCTTTGCGGTGCACGGGCTGAGGGGTCTCCTCCAACGTCCAACCCTGCTTCAGGGTTGCCCTGAGTCCCTCCTTCCCCTTCTGCCTGTTTCATCTGGTGTCAGGTATTGGAAGGCCTCATGGTGATCTCGGATGCTTATTTGGGATCTTCAGCCTAAGTCCCCCGCCCCCTGGCCCCAAGCCTTATTCCTCACCCACTGCTGGGCTGTGACCGTTTCCCCACCTTGACCTGGCCGAGGACATGTGCTGTCCCCTCTGTGGCTAGCCTGAGTCAGCAGTCTTGGCCTGGTGGACAGAGCTTCGGGGGGCCTACCGAGCAAACCCTCCATCTGGGGCATCCCCTCTGTGGAGGTGAGGGGCCAGCAGCAAGCCTGGTGCCCGGTGGGGAGGAGGAGGTGGAAACTTTGTCCCAATGACCAGAGGGCGGAGGGCTTGGCCGGGCCAGCTCTGTTCCATGCACAGGCATGTGCAGGATGCCGTGGGGCTATTTTTACTCCTGTCAAGGAGACAGTGTGATTTATGGGAAGCCTGGTCCCCTTCAGGGCTGTGTTATAAATACACCTGGCCCCATGCTCTCGTTCACTTGGAGGGGAAACTCAGGCCCCGTCCTCTCTCCTGCCTCCCTCCCTGCCTCACTGGGCCGTGTCCATACGTGGCCTTCTTGGGGGCGTCCTTCCCCTATGCAGCTGTCCCCCTGTGGTGGCCCAGCTCTCCTCAGTCACCAGGGCCTCAGTGTGAGTGAGTTTTTCAGATGCTGTTAGGAGTGACGGTTATCTGCGAACTGCCTTTGATGAAGGGAAGAGGAGAGAGGCTTCAAATCTGGGGTTCACACTTCCTTCAAGGGCCGGATATAGGTAATAGGAAGGGGAAAGGGGCACAGGTAGGAGGCTTAAGAAAAACTCTGCCTCTCTCCCAAGATGTACCCATCTGCCCAGAGTCCCCTCCTGGAAGGTGGCAGGCCAGCTGGAGAGGGGCCTCTCTGGGCCCAGGACTGGTCCCTGCCCACCCCCTTCCTTCAGCTGCAGAAGGGCAGACAGCCCTGGCGTGGGAAACGGGGGCTGGGCTGGTCTACTTACCAGCTGTGTGGTCTTCCGCAAGTCCTTTAACTTCTCTGACCCTCAAGTTTTTCCTCTGGAAATGGACACAAAGACGCCTGCCTACTGGATTGATGTGTGTGAAATGCAGGCCAGGCTGGGCTGACAAGGGAGATATTCAGGCAGGCAGCCCAGCCTGTGTCCGACATCATCCCCTTCCTCTGAGGAACCCTGGTCCCTCATCTGCAGGGGCACAAGGGCAACACTGATCAGAGAACCCCCCTCCTCTGTCCTGCCTGGAGAAGGGGGAGGAGGTAGGGCTGCTTCTCCCTGAGCCCCTGGGGCTCAGTTCCTTCACTCTTGGGAGGCAGGGATCATTCAATGCAACATCCAGTCCAGACAAGTGGATGTTCAAACCTGGCCAGGATTGGTCCTCTTGTAGAGGCTAAGAGCTATAAGGGGCCTCAGAGTTCATCTAACAGTACCAGTCAGATGTCAGATATTGCCCCAATAATGCTGCGGAACAAACCACTCAAGGGTTTACTTGCTTCTGCTTCTGCCGGGCAGCTGGGCTTGGCTGTAAGCCCGGTTGGGTCCCGCATTCTCCATGGATCTCTCAACCTCCTAGGACCTGTGGGCTGGCCAGGGCATGCGCTTCCTAGGGCTGAGACAGGAAGCCCAGTGGGGCAAGCACTTCTCAAACCTCCTGTTCACCTCGTGTCTGCCTACCTCGCATTGGCCAAGTCAAGTCACGTGGCCAAGCCCAACCTAAATGGGGTGGGGACACACTGCTCCCCTGGAGGGGCGTCAGAGGGGAGGGAGTGACTACTGCTGACTGATTATCTAATGAACTGACTTTCCAGCTCTGCACTGCATGACGATCGGGGGTTTCTGGACGTACTTTGGGGCAGGGAGAGGGAGAAGGAGCAGCTTGGGTGCAACATCTCCCACCCGGCTCCATCCCGAGCCGTGAAGAGCCTTGCAGGTGGGGAGTGGGGGGAGGAGCGTAGTTATTCATGTGCTTCATTCACTCGTGCATTTCTGAGTCATGTCCTTTGGTCAGCCTTGGGGAGGCCAGGATTTGTTACGGAGGCAAAGAGAAAGAGGGAACACAGGGGCCCCTCTGACCTTCAAACATACAATCTCACCTTCTTGAAAATGAGTGAACTTAACGCCAGTGTCTCCCGCTGTAACTTACCAGGGTCCAGGCTTGGTGAACTATTCGTTTTCCGTAGAGATTATCATGAGGAAAATGGTCCCATCGAGAAGAAGGGGAGGGGTCTTCCACTTCCTGGACCCTGGGAGTCTGGGAGAGGAAGTGACGGGATTGGGCGTCCCAGTTTGGGGGTCCCCACCTGGGCTTCTGCCTGGAGGGGCAGTTGCGAGGGATAAACGGAGAGGGGCGCCACGGGCAGGGCTGTCTTGCGCTGCCACCCGTGGGGACTCAGCCACATCAAAGCAGACACGGTGGCCGGCGTGGTCGGGCCGGGGAAGCCCGGGACACAGAGCTCTCCGAGGCCTTCTCGAGGGTCCTACAGGAGGAGCCCCTGGGTTAAAAGCGAGCGGGTCAGCCGCGGGGGCAGCCCACAGGCACCAGCAGGCGCCAGCCCAGGTCGTGGGCAAGCAGGAAGCTGGACCCTTCGCCCTTTCCCCTTTATCCAGGCCACCCTCTTTGTTACCTTCTTTGTTACAGAGAAGAGGCGTGTGGAAAGTGTGGCTCTCAGAGAGACAGGGTTTGTTCTAATCTATGAGAGACTAAGAGCCACTTAAATGGACTTCACAGAGCAGACATACAGGATTCCTGCCCAGCCTCCAGGCCCCTGCCCATCACCCTAATGCAGCCCCACAGAGTAATCCTCCTGGCATCATCCTCCCCTGACACGAGTCTGAGCAGTCTTCATTCTCTTGCTTAACACGTGTGCCCATCCCCTTGCCCACAGGGCTGAGACCCACTCCGGGCAGCCCTCCAGTCTGGCAGCCCCTCCTGAGCCCTTGCTGCAGCTGGTGGCGTACTTCCTTCCCCAGGTCAGCCCTTCGAGGTGGCACAGCTGGGACGGGAGCCCAGGGAACTGCCGTCCACCCCAGAGCCCTTTCCGCCATCAGCTGCTGTCTCCCCTGCCCGGGAATCCCTGCCGGGGGTCCCTGGCTCCTGGGCTTCCTCTCTGGGGGCAGCCCCTGGCTGAGGGTGGGGACTGGAGGCATGGAGCAGCCCAAACCCTCCGAGGTCCTGCTACCCCGGGGGTCAGCAAAGCTCAGTGGGTGGGGCCTCGGCCTCCCTGTCCCACGCTCGCGGCTCCACGCCACCTGTGGCCATGGGGCTGGGGTGCAGGGAGCAGTACCCCGGTACCCTGTTTTTTGACCCCGGCCCCAGCTTCTCCGTATCTGTTTATTTACCTTGGAAAAGGCCCTGTGGCCCAGGCAGGAAACGGGCCAATTCCAGGAGGCTCACCGGGCGGGGGAACAAGGAGCCACATTGTGCTCCGTGCCTGGCCGCTCCCCACCCTGGGCCTGCGAAGAGCCCGGAGAGGGGGACCGGTTGGGGGCCTGGCAGGAAGGAGGCATGGGGGCTGAGGGCTGCCAGCGCGCCAAGCCCGCCCGCCTATGAAAGGGCTTCTGTGCAGGGGTGGGACGGGGGGCTGCCGAATCCCCACCCCGCCAGTGAGTGGATGAGGCGGGGATGCTGGGCGGCGGCCCCTCGTCACAGCCTAGGGCCCACCAGGCACCGACCTGCCGGCCACCGACCTGCCAGCCCAGGGCAGAGGGAAGAGACCCGGGAGCCGGCTGGCCCTGGTGCCCCTGGCTTCTCTTGGGCAGACGCCACCCCTCAGTGGAGGGACGTCCTGCCCTCAGCCTCCCCTCCCCTGTCCCAGCTCCTGCCAGGCAGTTGGTCCGACCTCAGGCCTCCCTGCCCGGCAGAAGCTGGAAGCGGGAGAGTCCTGCGGTCAGAGCCTGGCCCTGGCTGAACAGGCCCAGGCTGGCGTGTGGCTTGATGTCGTCATGGGGGCACTTGCGAGGGCTGACCCCTCCCCAACCCTGCAGTCTTCCTCACTGACCGGCTGGTGTCCGTACGGGCTGATCTTCCATCCACCCATCCATCCGTTCATTCATTCAACACTGGGGCTCCCTTCCTCTCTCTTCCAATCGCCTAACTTGCAGTGACAGCGTCCTCCAAGCCCCCTTCCCCGGTTCCCAGTGTGCTGTTTGAGAAATGTAAATCTGCAGCTTGGCGCTTTGTGACCGCCTGGAGAGGTGGGATAGGGAGGGTGGGAGGGAGGGAGACGCAAGAGGGAAGGGATGTGGGAACAGATGTATATGTATGACTGATTCACTTTGTTATAAAGCAGAAACTAATAATAATAATTTAAAAAAAGAAATGTAGATCTGATTACGTCATTCCTGTCTCTCAAGGTCTTCAGAGACTTCCTACTTGTTTCTGGGCAAAGAGGTTCACAGGCCCTTTGAGCTCAGCCCCACCTGCCCCTCAGGCCCATGAACACCAATGACTGGGTTGAGGGGGGGCGAGGGACTTGAGGGGGTCAGAGGTGAGATGGATTTCTCCCACCCAGCACTGGGGGGGCGGGGAGGGGCTCTGGGTGGGCATGTCCTTCCAGTTGAAAGGGAGTCCGAGGGACCTCAGAATGGGGATGAAGACCTGGGACAAGAAATGTGCACGGCTGTCACCTGGCCAATGCCTCCACGTCCTTCTAGGACAGCCCCTCCCAGCTGAATTGCCACCTCCCACCCCCACTCAAGGCATCACTCTCTGCCCCCAGCCCTGCTGTCCTTGCAGCCGACATCACTCCATGTATGTGTTCATCTCCAGATGGGCAGGCTCAATGTTGTAAAGATGTCAGTTCCCCCCAAAGTAATCTGTAAACTTCCATAAATCAGTCTCTAAATCCAGTAAGATTATTTCTGGGACTAGATGACGAAGTTCATCTAGAAGAGAAAATGAGGAGACAGAACCAAGACAATCATCAAAACAAAGAACAAAGGCAGGGAGTCCGCCTTCCAGCAGAAAAGGAAACTGCACGTTTACAATAATGAAAATGAGTGTTTCCTGCACATTTACTGCTGTTATAGCCAGCGCTGTGGTGCTCTTCTTACCTGTGTCAGTCACTGTCAGGAACAGCTTTCCCTTTATTGACCCCTTGGATCCTCGCATTAATCCCGTGGTACAGATAAGGAAACTAGCTCTAGGCCAGCCTGGTCTGCCCCAGGCCCTGTTCTAAGCACTTTGCATCCAGGATGTCAGTTAGTTCCCACAGCACCCCCTGAGGTAGGTACTGTTACTAATTCAGTCCAGCTATGATATATTAATGCTATAGAGAAGATGGCCCATTGAGCTTCAGATGGGCCCAAGACCCATCAGGCGAAAAAAAGTTACAGAATGACACATGTATCACTTAAGGGAAACATAAGAAAACTCCTAACCTGTATACACTTGTGTATAGGGATGTAAGTGCATAGAAAAGTGTCTGGAAGGAAATGAAATGAAACCACGTCATTACCTCTGCAGAGGGGAGAAGGGTGGGGACTCTCCCTCTTTACCACATGTATTTTATGGGCCTTTTCCTTCTTAAATAGTAAAATACAGGGCTTCCCTGGTGGCGCAGTGGTTGAGAGTCCGCCTGCCAATGCAGGGGACACGGGTTCAAGCCCTGGTCTGGGAAGATCCCACATGCCGCGGAGCAACTAGGCCCGTGCGCTACATCTGCTGAGCCTGTGCTCTAGACCCCGCGAGCCACCACTACTGAAGCCCGCGCACCTAGAGCCTGTGCTCCACAGCAAAGAGAAGCCACTGCAACGAGAAACCCGCACACCGCAACGAAGAATAGCCCCCGCTCACCACAACTGGAGAAAGCCCGCGTGCAGCAACAAAGTCCCAACGCGGCCAAAAATTAATTTAAAAAAATTTTATAATAAAACAAGAACAGGATGATGTAAAAAAGGAAAAAATAGAGAACAAGAAAGGGCTCTTGCAAATTAAAAACATGGTGGTTAAAAGTAAAAAGGAGAAGGAAAAGGAGAAATAATAATACAAGGTTGGAAGATAAAAATGAGGAAATTTCCCAGGAAGCCACTGAAAAGATAAAGCGGTAGACAGAGAGAAAAGAGTATCAGAGATCAATCCAGGAGGTCCAACATCCACCTAATAGGCCTTATGCATCAGGCTCAGAGGGCACCACGCCAGGCCCACAGCACTTCTAGGGGCCCACCGAAAGGCTTTCTCTTAAAAGCAGGAAAAAATAAATCAATTTTAGGTCAAAAAGTGTTTTCATAGATAATATATTCATCTTTATACTAGCGTAGCCATAAAATACAGTTGTTTTTTTGTTTTTTTTTTCTGCGGTACGCGGGCCTCTCACTGTTGTGGCCTCTTCCGTTGTGGAGCACAGGCTCCAGATGCTCAGGCTCAGCGGCCATGGCTCACGGGCCCAGCCGCTCCGCGGCATGTGGGATCCTCCCAGACCGGGGCACGAACCCGTGTCCCCTGCATTGGCAGGCGGACTCTCAACCACTGCGCCACCAGGGAAGCCCAAAATACAGTTTTTAAAATTTTATTTTAATGGTGGAAGGGACCCAGGAAAGCAAAAGTGCCTAAAGACCATGAAAATCAAAATGTGGCCCCAGGCTTCAAGCGACAGCTTCAGACAACAGTTCACCCCAGAGTCCCCGAGAGTTGAGTGGAGGATGTGTGTCTGAGGGAGGGAGTGAGAGCAGGCCGGGGTGTGGACCGGCAGTGACTGTGACACCCGTTTGAGTGCAGAGCCCCAGCCCACGCTGTGCAGATCACCCAACCCTCCCAGCAGCCCTGGGATGCGGGCACCGCTGGAGTGTTCCCTTAACTGCCGGGAAAAGCGCAGCCCAGAGAGGTTGGGCAGATTAGCTAAGATGACAGCTGTGGGGTATGATTTGAATCCAGGCGGCTGGATCCAGAAACCACGTCATGGCCTCCCACGGCCTGAATACCTCAAAAATATACTTGAGATGTTCCCTGTGTGGGCGCCTGCAGAAACGTTAACACAAGCAGCAGAAAAAGACCTGTGGGCAGGGGGCTGGGGAGTGGGGGACGCTTCTGTCCTTCACGTGGAATAACTCCCCTGGCCTCTCCCCACCGCACACCTAGGAAAAGCCAGGACCGGGGCAAGGACCAAGAGAAGCCAAAATGGATAGGGACACGCTCCCTGCCCACGGGAGTTTCTGGAGCAGCCCCCTGCAGATAGACCAGCAGGTCTCTCAGACCCGCTGACCAGGCCAGGGGAGCAAGTGGACCCATCCGGTGGGATGACCTCAGAGAGAAGTGAGGCAGGCTGCAGGTCTAGTGTCCGGAGGCCTGGGGTCCAGCTCTACCTTGCAGCCTCCCAAGGTTCAGTTTCTTCATCTGTAAAATGGGGGCAAACAAGGTCATGGGTGTGAAAGGGCCTCGCCAGGCACAGGGACTGTTGGACGAAAGGAAGGGAAGGCAGGCTGTGCGGTGGAGAGCTGGAAGGCCCTCCCTGGGCTGGGGGCAATGTCCATACCTTTTCCTCCACACCTCCACCCCTGCCTGAGGGACCACAGGGTCTGGAGTGGTTAAAGGTCACGGCCTCACTGGGCTCCGCCCTCGCACCTTGAGAGGCAGTGTGGCCTGAAGCCAGGGCCTGCGCTGGCTTCGGAGAGGGCTTGTGGGGGCAGAGAAGGGTTCCAGAACACGCTAGGGACTGCCTTCCCGGAGCCTCCCCCGGCAGAGGCGGGGCACCGTGATGAACTGAGGCCCGCTTGTCCTGGAGGCAGGTGACTTTCCTTGGGAGGAGCCACAGGGGGACCCCCAGCCAGCCAGCAGCCTCAGACAGGGTGGGGGTCCCAGACCTACCAGGCCCCCCTCTCCAGGGGCAGAATGAGGCCCACAGCTGCTGGGAGAGCCTGGGCTCCATCCGAGGCCCCTGGCTGGGCCGGGCGGGGTGGTGGGGGCCAGGCTAGGGCCTCTTTCCTCCTAGCTTGGCCGCTGAGGTTATTTTTTTCCCCTCGTTTGCTGCTGAATTTCCCTTCGAGTTGGATAAATAAGCAGCAGGTTCCAACGTCAACGAAACAGGAGCCCCAGCGGCCGCACAAAAGCAGCTTTCAGCAGCGTCAGGCACCTCTGGCCCATCCTGGCCGCAGGGTGGCCACAGCGCCCCAGCAGGGCTGGGGGGTGGTGGGTGGGCACGCAGACGCCACACCCCTTCCCAGCAGCTCCCCCACCCCACCCCCCAAGCCTCCGCCTCAAATGCCCTCCCTCCCTCTCCGGGACTCACACGCTTGTCACCTCTTCCGGTCCCTGCCCACCCCCAGCAGAGCCCACACTTGCCCTTCGACCCTGACAGCACTCTGCGCTGACCGTGTAAAGCCCTCCCTCCCTTAAAACCTTCCAACGCACGGCTCCCCATGGCCGGAGGGTCCAGCCCGGCTTTCCAGCGTCCGCTGTGGGCTCCAGGAGAGGCTGCTTCTGTTTTCTCTCCAAAGCTTCTGCGAAGGCTGTTCCCTCTGTCTAGAACATCCCGTCTCCTGCCTGGCTTCCACTGGGCTAAGCGACCCTGTTCAAGTACCACCCCCTCTGATGCCCACCCCAGCTTCTCTCTCTTGTCACAGACATCAGCTGCCCCCAGAGTGGTCCCGATTCATCACCTGACCATGAGCAAACAGAGGGCAGATTCATCTCGTGTGCCCAGCGCCCTGCCCGGCCGTGCTGTGTGCTATGGGGACACAGAGGAGGCGCCCAGTTAGAGTTTGCCGCTCCACATCCCCGTAACGTCACACTCACCTTCCACGTACCTGAACTAGATGCACACTAACCCGTAGCGACAGCAGTTCAGGGGCTGCCTGGGGAAGGGACGGAGGGAAAAAAAAGCTTCGGGTGGTGAAGAATATGATGTTTTTTAAAATTATATTTTAATTTAATTCTTTTACTGAAGTAGAGTTGATTTATACAGCGTTTTGCCAATCTCTGCTGTACAGCAAAGTGACTCAGTTATACACATAAAGACATTCTTGTTTATAATATTCTTTTCCATTTTGGTTTATCACAGGATACTGAATACAGTTCCCTGTGCTGTAGAGTGGGGCCTTGTTGTTTATCCATCTTACGTATAATAGTTTAGATCTGCTAATCCCCCCCTCTGCCCCACCCACACTCCCAGTGCTTCCCTCCTCCACCCCCTCCCCCTTGGCAACCACAAGTCTGTTCTCTATGTCTGTGAGTCTGTTTCTGTTTCGTAGATAGGTTCATTTGTGCCATATTTTAGATTCCACATACAAGTGATAAAGAATATGATGGGTTTTTAAAATCTCGATGCTATCACTTGCCTGAAGCGAGTTTCTTCCATTCTTTCTAAGCCTGTTTCCTCATCTAGCATTTAGGGTAATAACCACCTCATGAGGGTGTTATGAGGATTAAATGAGATGTGAATTAATACTTAATAAATGGTAGTTTTATTAAGCTCATTTCACACTGTATTGACCATATATTAATACATATACCATTTATTAACATTTTAATGTACTACTTCTCAGTAAGAGAGTTGCATTTTAACTAGAGGATATTCATTATCTGGATCAATTGTGGTGATGATTTCCCAAGTATATCCTTATGTCAAAGTGCATCGAATTGTACACTTTAAATATGTGCAAGCTAATTGCACATCAATCGTGTACCTCAATAATGCTGTAAAAAAATTCAAAGACCAATTGACCCAGCAAGTTCTCAGATTCTGTGCTATGGAAATAAAAGCACAAGTATACTCAGGGGTCAGCAAACGTTCTTGCAAAGGGCCGGATAGTAAATGTTTTCGGCTTTGCGGGCCATTTGGTCTCTATCATAACTACTCAATTCTGCCAATGTGTTATAGCTGGAAAGCAACCATAGATTCTACATGAACCAATGAGCATAGCTGTGTTCCAGTAAAACTTTATTTATAAGAACAGGCAGAGGGCCAGATTTGGACTACGGGCCACAGTTTGCAGATCCTGAATCTAGGTACGTCTACCTATGTCAGGATCATAACAGAAACAACCTAAATGTCTATCCACAGGGGACTGGTTGAATCATTTATAATAAACCCACACTGTGGAAATTAGAATGACTATTAAAAAGGATGGGTTGGATCCTGTGTGTTGACCTGTAAAGACCATTCATGGTAGATTATTTTTCAAATATTTTATTGCGAAAATGTAAAAATACACAGACTATTTAAAGTTTATAGCTAACACCTGAATGCCCACCATGAGATTCTACCATTAATATTTTACTACACTTATTTTTTATCATATGTCCATCCATCTGTCCATGATAGATTCTTAGGTGAGAAAATGAGGTGTAAAATGTACAATATGACTTCCATTTTAGTAAAAGAAAGAAAAGATCAGAAAAGACTGCACTACGTGTATTTGTGTTTGTAAAGTCTAGAAAAAAGTATCAGATGAGGTGCCTGAACTCTTTTTTTTTTAATTGAAGTATAGTTGATTTACAATGTAGTGTTAGTATCAGGTGTACAACATAGTGAATTAGTTATATAGATATGGATATTCTTTTTCAGATTCTTTTCTACAATATCATAGGTTTTTACAAGATACTGAATATAGTTCCCTGTGCTATACAGTAGGCCTTTATTGTTTATCTGTTTCATACATAGTAGTATGTATATGTTAATTCCAAACTCCTAATTTATCCCACCCCCCCTACCCCCGCCACCCTTTCCCCTTGGGTAACCATAAATATGTTTTCTCTGTCTGTGAGTCTGTTTCTGTTTTGTAAATAAGTTTATTTGTATCATTTTTTTTAGATTCCACATGTAAGTGATATCATATATTTGTCTCTCTCTGACTTACTTCACTTAGTATGATAATCTCTAGGTCCATCCATGTTGCTGCAAATGGCATTATTTCATTCTTTTTAATGACTGAGTAGTATTCCATTGTGTATACATCTTTTTTATCCATTCCTCTGTGGGTGGACGCTTAGGTTGCCTCCATGTCTTGGCTGTTGTAAATAGTGCCACTGTGAACAACTGGGGTGCATGTGTCTTTTCAACTCAGAGTTTTCATCTTTTCCAGATATATGCCCAGAAGTGGGATTGCTGGATCATATGGTAATTCTATTTTTTAGTTTTTTAAGGAACCTCCATACTGTTTCCCATAGTGGCTGCACCAGTTTACATTCCCACCAACAGAGTAGTAGGGTTTCCTTTTCTCCACACCCTCTCCAGCATTTACTATTTGTAGACTTTTTGATGATGGCCATTCTGACCAGTGTGAGGCAATACCTCACTGTAGTTTTGATTTGCATTCCTCTAATAATTCAGGATGTTGAGCGTCTTTTCACGTGCCTGTTGGCCATCTGTATGTCTTCTTTGGAGAAATGTCTGTTTAGGTCCTCCACCCATTTTTTGGTTGGGTCATTTGGGGTTTTTTTTTGATATTGAACTGTATGAGCTCTTTGTTTATTTTGGAAATTAAGCCCTTGTTGGTTGCAGGAGATGCCTGAACCCTGATGCTGATTACCTGAGGGCAAGGGTTGCAAGGGAATTAGTTATGAAAATTTGAAAGCCCTAATAAGAAATTTAAAAAACGCTTCTTTAGTAAGAATGAACAGTCTAGTCCAGCCCCTGACATCCCAATAAAGAGACCCTGAGGGCTTCCCTGGGGGCACCAGGTGGTAAGAATCCACCTGCCAATGCAGGGGACACGGGTTGGAGCCCTGGGCCGGGAAGATCCCACATGCTGCAGAGCACCTAAGCCTGTGCGCCACAACTACTGAGCCTGCGCTCTAGAGCCCACAAGCCACAACTCCTGAGCCCGTGAGCCACAACTACTGAAGCCCGTGTGCCACAACTACCGAGGTCCGTGGTCCGCAACAAGAGAAGCCACTGCAATGAGAAGTCCGCGCACTGCAACGAAGAGTAGCCCCCGCTCGCCGCAACCAGAGAAAGCCCGCGCGCAGCAACGAAGACCCAACGCAGCCAAAACCAAATGAATAAATTTATTCAAAAAAAAAAAAAGAGACCCTGAGTCAGAACCAGGGCTCAAGCTGCAGGGAGGTGGGCCCATTCCCTGAGCTTGCCCGGTGCGTGGGCAAGTGTGTGCACACTCGGGAATAACCAGGCCCCTGCGTGTCCTTGTGTGTGTATACATACTTAACTCGCCCCCAGACCCACATACACAGCATGCATATATGCTGGCGCCCGCTGCTGTCTGCCCAGGCTGCTGTGTCACTCCACAGCCGCCCCTGCCCAGGAGCAGGTGTGTCAGTGTGATACCCCTTGAGTCCTTCATCACCCCCGGCAGGCAGCCCCTCCTGAGGGCTGCCCCAGGCGCCTGGAGGAAGTGCAGCACGGCCCTCCTCCTGGTTCCTACTTACTCACGCGGACACCTCTGTCCCCCAGGTTCTAATCAGTACCCCTCCCCCAACCTCAGGCCCCACTTGCATGCAGCCTCTTCCAGAAGGATCTACGGCCACCTCCTCATTATGACGTTCTTTCATTCAACAAACATTTATGGGAGCCTACTCCAGGCTAGGCACCAAGACACCCAGGAGCACAGCCTGGCCCCTTACCTCCAGAAACTCCCACGTTTATGGGGAGACAGGTGCAGTCGTGGTGGCTGCAGGGCACAGAGGCAGGCACCAGGGCCATCGGGCAGGGGGTCATCCTGGAGGAGGCAATACCAGGGTCAAGCTGCGGAAAGGTCAGCATGTGTCCTGTGGGGTGAGTGGTGGCTTCGGTCAGGGAGGACGTGGTAAGAAGGGAAGACCGGAGTGCTGGAGTTGGGGGACATGGGTCAGGAGGGTGTCCCTTCCCACTTGTGCAGGGCAGCTCATTGGCCCACAGCCAAGGGCCCCCAGGAAGGGAGTCTTCTCCCACCCCCCGCCCCAGGAGGAGGAGTTGGGAGGGGTTCCATTCCCACATCGCCCAACTCTGGCCCTTCTGCCCAGTGAGCAGGAGTGGGGGTGGGCATTGATGGTAATCTCCCTCCTCCCGGTCCCCCCGGTCCTCCTCCTAGTCTCCCTTTCAGTGAGTGCCTGGCGTATTGTTCCGCCTTTGTAAAGAGGCAGATCAAGTGACAAAGCAGGGTGGGTGGGCAGGCAGCCCAAGAGGCCTCTTCTCTCCCAGGCAGCATCTGTATGGGGGAGGGGCTGTTCTACACCCCCCACCTCTGGCTTCCAGCAGCAGCTGTTGTCATGGTGACAAGCCTGGCATCCCATGGCTCCTGGGGCATCCTCCCCACTGTGGCTGTGGAGGAAGGGCCCCCAGACTCCTCTCGACCCTGGTTGGGGGTGGGGGCACAAAAAAACCTGGCTCCCTGGACAGTCCTAGCAGGGGGAAGCCTCCAGCCTTCTGTGCCTCCCAATCTGGCTGCCTGCACAGGGGCAGCTCCAGAGCCCTCGCCTCCTACAGACACTGTGATGTGGTGGGCTCAGGCCATGCACCTCTGTCATCCATGCGTCTCTGCCTCCTTGGGGCAAGATACAGAGAGAAATAAAATGTCCCCAGGGTCTTTGAGCAGCTGCTGGCATTGGGGCAGAGGGAGGAGATGGTTGGAAGGCTAACAGTACATGAGTGTATAAGTGGGGGAGAGTGTGTGGGCAAGGACTCTGGGCCCACAGAGCAGAGCCTCCAGCCCCGTCCCGCAGAGCTGGGGGGCTACCCCTAAGAGGATGGTGTGCCCAACACAGCAGAAGAGAAGGGCCTTCTGGGCTGGGGAGATTGGAGGCATGACATGGCATGGGTTTCCAAGGAGTTGGTCGTGGCAGGAAAGGAAGAGGCGGATGGGGGCTATGCCTGGAAGGGCTTCTGCTGCCCTTCATGCATCCCCAGGAGCATGACCTTCACCCTGGGCAATGGGAAGCTGCCACTGGCATTTCGGGAACCTCTTTGACCAGGTGGTCGAAGCCAGGTCATTTTTTCAAAGTTACCCTATTTCTGTGCTACCTATTTGGGAAGCTCAGGAGCTTGCCGCTGCACCTCTCACGGCTCAGGTGGGCCGAGTTTGTATTTCTTGCAGGGCACAGGGCTGGCTGCATCTCCATGGAGTCCCAATCTCTCGGGTCCTCTTGGAGAGCAAGAGGCTGGGTTCCTCTCCCTTCCCTGCTCCAGCACAGCTCTAAGAGGAAGTGAGCACTAATTAGAGCTGCTGCCCCGACTCCTTGCTGTGCCTCCACTACATGCCAGGCTCTACAGCAGGGCAGTGTTGGCCGAGCAGGGCCAGCTGGGCAGGTGCCCTTGCTCTGGTGGTGACAGGCAGCCTCATGCAGTAGAAGAGCCTGAATGCCATCCCTGACCCTTGTGAGCTGTGTAATCCCAGGCAAATATCTCGGGTTTTCTTTTTTTTTTAACTTTATTTATTTTATTTATTTATTTTTGGCTGCACTGGGTCTTTGTTGCTGCGTGCGGGCTTTCTCTAGTTGTGGCAAGCGGGGGCTACTCTTCGTTGTGGTGCGCGGGCTTCTCATTGCGGTGGCTTCTCTTGTTGCAGAGCACGGGCTTAGTTGCTCCGCAGCATGTGGGATCTTCCCAGACCAGGGCTCGAACCCGTGTCCCCTGCATTGCAGGCGGATTCTTAACCACTGTGCCACCAAGGAAGCCCCTCGAGTTTTCTGAGCCTCAATTTCTCATCTGTAAAATGGGCACAGAATTCCTTGCAGGGCTGTTATGAGAGTTTAAAAAGTCACTGTGTAGGGCTTCTCTGGTGGCGCCGTGGTTAAGAATACGCCTGCCAGTGCATAGGACAAGGGTTCGAGCCCTGGTCCGGGAAGATCCCACATGCCGCGGAGCAACTAAGCCCGTGCGCCACAAGTACTGAGCCTGTGCTCCAGAGCCCGCAAGCCACAACTACTGAAGCCTGCGCGCCTAGAGCCTGTGCTCTGCAACAAGAGAAGCCACCGCAATGAGAAGCCCGCGCACCGCAACGAAGCGTAGCCCCCGCTCACCGCAACTAGAGAAAGCCCGCGCAGTAACAGACCCAACTCAGCCAAAAAAAAAAAAAAAAAAAAAAAGTCATTGTGTAAAATGCCTGGCCCAGGGCCCATTTGGCTCACCGTGGGTCCTTGACCAGTTTCCTAGGCCCCCTGCAGTGCAGGTCACTCCCTCAGTCCTTCATCTGCTTGGCATCCCTGAGCAGCTGCTAGGGCTGGACCTACGCCGAGCGCTCACGCGGAAGCTGAGTCTGAGTCTTCCAGGTACCTCTAGGCCAAGGGGGTAAGGGCAGACGGGGGTGGGCCATGGAGGAGGGAGGCAGTGTCTCAGGGAGCTTCAGACCAGAGCAGGGCCCTTTAGGTGGCCTGCTGGATGGCACTCGGGTTTCACCCACAAACCCGGGAACCATGGTGGGAACCTGGCTGGGCAGAGGCAGGAGGGCTGAGGGGCTTTGGGGCTCCAGGCGGCCCCGGGCAACCCCAGCCTCTCAGAAACACCTTCCCAACCTGAGGGTGGACGAGTGGGGTGGTGTCGGCAGCTCAGGGGTCGCAGTCTCAGACTGCGGTCACCGGTTATTGTCACCGGTCACCACGAGGCCGAGTCATATCCCTAGGACTGCCTTGATTCGTTCCATCTGTACAAAGGGAAGGACAGTCCTCCCCGCTCCCCACGGTTTCGCTGCTGCCCGTGGAAGCAGAGTGAGTAAGCTGGTTATCTTCCTGACAGCTATCTGGCTTAGGTGAGGAGGCTGTGAGGTGAACTAAAATATTTCACGGGTGCCACTGTACGCGGTCCCCTGCTCTGCTGTCTGGGGGGCCTGGCGGGGGCGGGAAGGGGGAGGTGGACGTGGTTCAGGCAGTGAGCGGCAGGCTTTCTGGGCCGAGAGGAATTCCCAGGGGAAAACCTGTACCAAGGGAGCGCAGAGGACAGGAGGGGAGGGGGCAGAGGGAGGCGGGGTCCTCCAGCTCTGTGCGAAGCAGTTTTCAAGCGGTCCCGAGGCATCAAGGGACACCCTAGACAGCAGAACCTCCCGCGGATAGGGTGACACCTCCCCCGAGGCCCACCTGGGAAGGGGAGAAGGTACCATTCCTGGACTGCGGAGAGAGACAGTGAGGTCAAGTGCGCAGTGTGACGGGTAAGTAGCACGTGAGCAACAAATGAATTGTTCATTTCTACAGGATTATCTGCCGGTTTTACAGAAAAGGAAACAGAGCGAAGAGCCCAAAGCCACATACAACTAGTGAAGAGGCAGAGGCTGCACTTGAACTGTCCCAGAGTACACGGTCGAGGCGTCCCACGCGTAAAAGCCTTAGAAATCGTCCCGCCTGGGGTAAAAAGAGGTGACGCGGTACGGTGGCAGGGAAATCCTCCGGCTGACTGTCTTGTCGCGGGGAGAGGTTGGGCAGCAACCCACTCAGAAAGGGAAGAACCGAGTGTGAGCGGGCAGATGAGGTCGCTTGTACACCCCGCCCCGCCAGACCGCGGCCGGGTTGGTGCCTCCCCGCGCAGCTGCGAGACGCGGCGCCTTTAAAGCCCGGCTGGGGGCGTGCCCGGCGCGCTGAGGGCACGCCTCTGGGCGCGTCCGCCCGGCGCCCCGCCCCGAGGTTTGTAGCCGCGGCCCCGGGAGGCGGGGCACGCTCTGGCTCGGCGGCCGTTCGAGTGGCGGCGGTTCGGCGGCTCGGCGTCTCCTTTCCCTCCGGCGGCTTCCCCGCGCTCTGCCCAGGGTACCCGGCCGCGCCCTGACACACTCGGCCAGCTCGGCTATGGCCCGCGCCCCGCGACGTGGCGGGCGGGCACGGGGGCGCCGGACGGCGCGGCCAGAGTGAGGCGAGGCCGCCCTCCCGCCCTCGGCCGGGGCCGCCCGGGATGGCCGTGCCGCCGCTCCGCCGGGCGCTGCTGCTGTGGCAGCTGCTGGCGGCGGGCGGCGCGGCGCTGGAGATCGGCCGCTTCGACCCGGAGCGCGGACGCGGGCCGGCGCCGTGCCAGGCGGTGGAGATCCCCATGTGCCGCGGCATCGGCTACAACCTGACCCGCATGCCCAACCTGCTGGGCCACACGTCGCAGGGCGAGGCGGCCGCCGAGCTGGCCGAGTTCGCGCCTCTCGTGCAGTACGGCTGCCACAGCCACCTGCGCTTCTTCCTGTGCTCGCTCTACGCGCCCATGTGCACCGACCAGGTCTCGACGCCCATCCCCGCCTGCCGGCCCATGTGCGAGCAGGCGCGCCTGCGCTGCGCGCCCATCATGGAGCAGTTCAACTTCGGCTGGCCGGACTCGCTGGACTGCGCCCGGCTGCCCACGCGCAACGACCCGCACGCGCTCTGCATGGAGGCGCCCGAGAACGCCACGGCCGGCCCCGCCGAGCCCCACAAGGGCCTGGGCATGCTGCCCGTGGCGCCGCGGCCCGCGCGGCCCCCCGGCGACGCCGTCCTAGGCGCCGCCGGCGGCACCTGCGAGAACCCCGAGAAGTTCCAGTACGTGGAGAAGAGCCGCTCGTGCGCGCCGCGCTGCGGGCCGGGCGTCGAGGTGTTCTGGTCGCGGCGCGACAAGGACTTCGCGCTCGTCTGGATGGCCGTGTGGTCGGCGCTGTGCTTCTTCTCCACCGCCTTCACCGTGCTCACCTTCTTGCTGGAACCTCACCGCTTCCAGTACCCGGAGCGCCCCATCATCTTCCTTTCCATGTGCTACAACGTCTACTCGCTAGCCTTCCTCATCCGGGCTGTGGCTGGGGCCCAGAGTGTGGCTTGCGACCAGGAGGCAGGTGCGCTCTACGTGATCCAGGAGGGGCTGGAGAACACGGGCTGCACCCTCGTCTTCCTGCTGCTCTACTACTTTGGCATGGCCAGCTCGCTGTGGTGGGTGGTGCTGACCCTCACCTGGTTCCTGGCGGCCGGCAAGAAGTGGGGCCACGAGGCCATCGAGGCCCACGGAAGCTACTTCCACATGGCGGCCTGGGGGCTGCCGGCTCTCAAGACCATCGTTATCCTGACTCTGCGCAAGGTGGCAGGGGATGAGCTGACCGGGCTCTGTTACGTGGCCAGCATGGATGCGGGGGCACTCACGGGCTTCGTGCTGGTACCCCTCTCCTGCTACCTGGTGCTGGGCACGAGCTTCCTCCTGACCGGCTTTGTGGCCCTCTTCCACATCCGCAAGATCATGAAGACAGGGGGCACCAACACGGAGAAGCTGGAGAAGCTCATGGTCAAGATTGGGGTCTTCTCCATCCTCTACACTGTGCCCGCCACCTGCGTCATTGTGTGCTACGTCTATGAACGCCTCAACATGGACTTCTGGCGCTTGCGGGCCACAGAGCAGCCCTGCTCGGCAGCCACCACGCCCGGCGGCTGGAGGGACTGCTCGCTGCAAGGGGGCTCAGTGCCCACCGTGGCTGTCTTTATGCTCAAAATCTTCATGTCGCTGGTGGTGGGCATCACCAGCGGCGTCTGGGTGTGGAGCTCTAAGACTTTCCAGACCTGGCAGAGCCTGTGCCACCGCAAGATGGCAGCTGGCCGGGCGCGGGCAAAGACCTGCCGGGCCCCCGGGGGCTATGGCCGTGGCACCCACTGCCACTATAAGGCCCCCACCGTGGTCTTGCACATGACTAAGACGGATCCTTCTCTGGAGAACCCCACACACCTCTAGGGACACAGGCCTGCGTGGGGAGGCTGTTGCCCCCTCCTAGCCCCCCTCCGGAGGAGACAGCTGACTAGCAGCTGCCCAGCTGTCAAGATCAGGCAAGTGAGTGCGAGGGGCCGAGGACCAGGGCGGGGAGACTCTCGTTCAACCCTCACTTGTCAGGACCCAGTGAGGCTCACTCCCCTGTTGCCTAGTGCAAGGGGGTGGGCCTGGCTGAGTCCCCCGCAGGGCCCTGGGGGTGGGGGCATGTGGAGAGGAGGAGGGGTAGAAGGGGGTGTGGTCCAGCAGAGTTTATTTAATGATGTAATTTATTGTTGAGTTTCTCTGGAAGCTGTGACTAGAATAAACCCCCGTGTGGCACCGCTGAGTCTTCTCTGGACTGAAGAGGGAGAAGGTAGGAGGGTGAGGGCCCTGCAGGAGACTCCCATGTGAGCAGAGCTGGGGGTGGGTTCTGGGCTCATCCCCTGACCCCGTTTTCTGGCTCTCCATCAATGGGGAGGACATCCTGCTGTGAAACAGCTGTGTTTTGCAGGAGTCCCAGATTCTCCTCTTTGCTCCTTTTGGCCCTGGGTTCCTGCTTCCCAAAGTGAGACTGGGATGCCTGCTGGGATACTCAGGGAATCCCCTGGGATGACACTGTCCCCCTCTGGCCCAGGGGAGTCTAGCCTGTTTGGGGCCTGTGGGTAAGACTCTGCTTTCCTCATTTTGTATAAAAAAATGAGGGCATCAGCCTACCTCAGAGTTTTCCTCAGAGGCTCAGGATCTGTTCCCAGTCTTTCTGGCCCATCCTGCTGTCCCCTCCCTGGGGCCTGAGGGCCGAGGCCCAGCTGACTGTCCTCACTGCCTTTGAAGATTGCTGATGTGATGTGGCCACTTCACTCCTTGCGGCCCTAGTCAGGGCACCCTACCCTCTCGTCCCTCTGGGTGGAGATGGGGCTGGACTGTTATATGGGCATCTTGGTGGCAGACACAGGCATAGAGACAGCCCTTGAAGATAGTGGGGACTGGGTCCCTAGCTCCTAAAGGGCTGCGGAAAGGTTTGAGTTGTGAGCACAGCAGTGAGAAACGGGGCAGGTGCTGGGGCGTGCACATGGCTCCCCTGAGGCAGCTCCCACATTCGTGTGCCGGGATAGGAAAAGGTACTGCGCCTGTGTGCCGGGGAGGCCCTGGGGCTGCCGGGACCTGCGCCACCTCCGTGTGTGGCCATCCCAGAGACCCTGTCAGCGTGGAGTCAGACCTCAGCGTCCTATCTTAGCCTCTGCTTTGGCCTCTGTGACTCCAGCCAGGGGAGGGTCTTGGTTCCTGTCCCTGGGCGCATGACACGTTCAGCGTCACTGTCAGGAGGCCCCAGGGTCCAGCCCCACTGCCAGCCAAGGGGCGGCCCAAGGTCAACTGCCTCATATCACAGTAGGGCTGAGCCCCCAAACCCAGCACCTCTCCAGCCAGAGCCCTTTACCCTGCACCAACCACCAATCTCACAGGAACAAGAAAGAAACCAAATGGAGATCAAACAGGTGGCGTCAGCTCCCTCAGGAGGTGAGTGGGGAGAGAGCTGTCCCTCACAAGGAACAGTACTGACCCCTAAGGGAATTTCGCAGCCCTCACCCCTCTGCAGCTGGCAGGTGGAATGCGCCCCCCACCCCCCCAATCTAAATCCTTCCCTTCTCATAGACACAGGCTAAGTCCTCATGCCTTCTCTGACCAGTGAAACCAAGTGACCCTAACATGTGGCAACTCGCCGGGGGAGGGTCCCTGACTGAGAAACAGAATGAGCTTAATGAAGATGACAGGGACCCAGGGAGTGGGAGGGGGAGCGGCTGCACCGAGCCAGGCTTAACAGGCCAGGTTTGCGGGGAGCCGACCTGAAACTGCTGAGGGCCTGCACTAGGGCAGGGGCAGCCGGAGGCAAAGGAGAGGATTCTGGAAACGGGAGGAGAGAGGCAAGTGATGTGGAGGGGCCAAGGGTGGCGGGGAGGGTAGGCATCAGGGGCGGCACCAGTTCACCCAGGTCCTGCCAGTCAGTGGGCACCTGGCTGCGTCCCACTCAGCGGAAACAAGACTGGCTTCCAGGACAACTGGGATGGCGGGGTGGGGGGGGGCGTGCAATCAGGACAGGCCCCAAGGGGGCTCTGCTTTGAGGCTGAGATGGTTCACATAGGCCAGGACCTGGGAGGGAGGGAGGGTGGGCAGGCCTTGCCAGCTAAGGCTTCTCAGCGCTGGACAACATTATGGAAGAGTCCCAGACCCTAGAGGAAAAGGAGGAAGGAAACATTATTAAAGACCTTTTACAGAAGTCCTCCATCTGATCCTCCTCTCCCCGTTGTGCAGACAAGGGAAGTGTCTGAAGGGCTCAGTTGGCTCAAGTTCACACAGCCAGGGAGACTGTGGCCTCCAGAGCTTGTGACTTCACACCATGGAGTCCATCGGGGCATGGGGTGAGATGGACAGGGTGAGTGTTATAAAACCTAGGGCGGTTTTGTCCAGAGAAACCGGTCCCACAGTGGGACCTCCCCCCACCCCCAAAAAGGAGATTCCAAAACCCAATAGAAACACCTCAGAAGCCAACACCTGCCGGCCTGTGCGCTCTGTGCCCCCAGCCCCCGCCCCTTCCCTCAGGGGCCTAGTAGCCCAGCACAGGGCCCCTTAGAGCAGCACGTCTGTGCATGTGTCCACGCCAGCTGAGCCTGTCTGAGGGCCGAGCCTGTGCTTGTTCTTAAAGGAACTTCTGAGCCCTGACCTCAGTCAGTATCAGTTCCAGGGAAACAACTCAAAGTTCACTGGAGTCAGCAGGGGTGATCTTGACTGAGGTCAGATTGAGGAGAGACTGCCCCCCCCAGCAGGGGGCAGTCAGTAGCTGCCCTCACTCTCTGCTCATCCTACCCTGAAGGAGGAAGCTCCAGGACAGTCCCCGTGTGAAAAGGCCTGGGAGCCCTGGGCGGGGCGTAACAGAGGAGCAGCCTTCTCCCTTTACCTGGTCTAAGTGTCTCGCTCGGTACCCTGCGGAGGGGACCCTGGCTCTCGGGCAAGTGGGAGACCTGGTTCCCTAGTGGAAGCGGCACCGCCCCTGAGTAGCCGCTTTGGAATCAGTCACCAGCTGACTGCCACCCTTGACTGTGCCCCCTCCCCAGGGACAGGGTTTGAGGAGAAAGAAGAGTAGGCAGTTAGAGGGGTTGGTCTCTGTTGGTTACCAGCATTAGTAATCCAGACCCGTCCTCAGGAAAAAAGTTTTCTCGTCTCCATTTGCAGTAGTCAGCCCAAGTTAGGTTTCTTGTGATAGGGAGGAATGGGCTAGGATGGCTGAATAGGACCAGGATACAGAGCCTAGGTGAGGTGACAGGACCCCACAGGCGCTGGCCTGGTGTAGCCTAAGAAACCCACTCCAGGAATAGAACTTCACAGGTGTGGGTGGGCTGGGAGCCCCAAGTCCAACTGTGCCTGTGAGGAAAATGCCTGGAGGTTACATAGCTCCCTCCTCCAGAGCTTTGAGGGCTGGTCAAATTCAATTCGACCTTGGGGCAAACCATTTCCTCCCCTGCGGGACTGAAAATCCCCGAGTGCTTGGCGCAGGCCTGGCTCAAAGCCCACGCTCACCAAGGCCACAAAGGGAGTCAGTGGCAGAACCCGCACCCAGGACTTAGGTTTCTCCTCAGATTTCTTCCTATTTTACCTTATGCCATCCCTGGTGCAGCTGGTCAGGAACTGGCAGTTTCGCTT
Source organism: Mesoplodon mirus (assembly GCF_964341445.2). Lineage (NCBI taxonomy): Eukaryota > Metazoa > Chordata > Mammalia > Artiodactyla > Ziphiidae > Mesoplodon > Mesoplodon mirus. The sequence continues at coordinate 36,432,028 of NC_138991.1, forward strand.
CTCAGTGAATGGGATCGTGCAGTGGCCCTACAAAATCCTGGAACTCCACAGGCAGGTTGCCAGCCAGCAGTGATCTACTCAAATTAGCCACTCTGACTTTATAAAAACTCCCAGCATAAAATATAAATGAAGGCATGAATAAAACAAGGTTGGCTATGTAGTAGAAATGTTGAAGCTGAGTAGGTGGGAATTTGTTCTATTTACACTCTTTTTGTGTATGTTTTATATTTTCTTTGAAAATGTCGAGTTTCCCCCAAAATTAAGTCCTGAAGGACTACACAAGTTCCCACAGCGAAGCCTTAAAAAATACTTTCTCCTAGTTCTTAGAAGTTTCAAATGGAATGGGGGGGAGGGGGGTGGGTGTTGAGACAAAGACAAGGCCAGGAGAGGCTTGAAGGTCACGGCTTCGATTACCCAGGGCACCAGAGCTCTCTCCTGGAAGCAAACAAATGCAGTAGATGGATCTGACCTGTGGTTAAAAAGACTAAGTCAGAGGAGGTCCTCTCCAGAAAAACAGGCTCCAAGAGTCCATGAGAAAACGGCGCTCGCTCCGGACTGCACCACCCTCCAAGAGCACAAAGAAAAATTCACCAGAATTGTTTCTTCTTTATAAACACAAGTACATAATGTTTATTTGAAATTCCAATTTATTACAAGTTTACCCTTTAACGGGGCCCTTCCTCCTTAAAGACAACTTGAAAAACAACAAAACTCAGGTGTCACTGAAGTGGGAACACAGAATTCTCACTGTTAACAAGAACAGACTGGCTCTAGGGTAAGAGGCAGGGCAGGTGTCCGCGGCTGGGATTGTGAAATTGTAACGTCAGTGCTAACTCCAAGCCTGGGGGAGCCAGGATGGTAAACCTATCCAGCAGCCCCTGGAGCAAACCCCAAGGAGGCAAGGAGGCCAGGGGACAGGATCACACCTTGAAGTTTCACTTTAAGAGGCTTTATTCTCAGGTTCTGTGAGCTGCAATCCCCTTGGTGGACTTCTTTTCCCTTACTTTAAATAGGTACAGAAGAGCTTAGGTGCTCCCATTTTTCCAAATTCAAAGCTGACAGAAAAGGAAATTAAACCCTGTTTTGCATTTTTATCAAAATCTGCCATAAAAGGGAAAGAAGACTACAAAGTTCTGCCTAAACATAGCTAGTAGTGCTAGACTCACTGTGGGAAGGGGCCGCGGAGCCCCTCCTCCTGCCCTCCGCCCCCCACCCCGGCACTGAGCACTGAGAGATTCAGGTTCTCGGGGAGCCTGAGTCTGAGGCCAGAACAGCACAGCAGGGGCACTGCACACAGAGGCGGCGGAAACAGCCATCAGGGCAGGCAGAGGGACTGTCCATGTCCAGGTCCCCACTGCTGGCCCTGATGAGCCCCAACCCAACTTCTCTAAAGGACAGACGATGGGCCAAGGGAGGAGACTGGGCAAAGTAAAGCAAACACGTTATCATATAAACTGTACTGTACATGTGCCAAAGCAAGATGACAGAAATATTTTTACAAGATGTTCTTTATACAATATCACTGCTGAAACAAGCAACTTTTAATAACTAGAAAAGTCAATTTAAAAAAAATTAAACATTTAAATTCTTCCTGCTTTTCTTCTGCTCCCCTAAGAGCTTGTCTGGTATGTGGGTGGGCTGGGCTCCAACACCCCTCTGGCCAGACCCATCAAAGTAAAGGTTATATGCATGGTTACAAGCAGGGCTCCAGTCTCTGAGTGAAGTGCCTTAGGGTTATTTTTCAGGGGGCGAGGTGGGGCGGGACTGGGGAGAGAGCTGTCACAAGGAAGGGGAGGGGTGCTCAGGAATGGCTACAGGACGTATCCCTTTACTCTGCCAAGATCAACTCAACAGACCACAACTGTTTCATGATGCTGGTGAACACAGAATTCTGTATGGCACTCACTGATACCATCACCTGAGAGGGAGGGAGGGAAAGACAGAGCACAGGCTTAAAGAAACAAGACTGTGTATAAATATAGATTAAAAAACCCAGTTGGCCTGATTACCCTTCATCCTTCTACGTAATTCAGTAATCCCTCCCCTGGAGACCAAAGGGCTTGGCACTGTTGTGGTGGCCAAAGTGGGAGGGACCTTAGGAAAGAAGAAAGAAAAGGAATTGGGTTCACAAGAAAAGCCATACCCTGGGACTCTTCCTGGAAACTCTCGGAAAGGGGGGTTAAGGCCATCTATCCCCACAGTATTTCTGGGCAAAGACCACCAACCCAGTATTAGGCTCTCCAAAGTGCTCTGCTTGATTAAGGCCCATGGAGAGTTTTGGAGACACGGCACAAGCTCGGATGACAGGCATTCCTGGGCTCCCCGTGACCTCCTCCCTTCCACGTTCTTCTCCAGCTTCTTCTCTCGCCTCCCTCCCCCCTCCCTCGCTCTCTCCCTCAATTCCCCCAACCTCAGCTCCCTTACCAGGGCCCCTGCCTCTCTACTTCTTCTGTCTTCGTCCCCTGGACTGTCCAACGGGCTCTGGCTCACTGTCCCCTTCATCTTCAGCAAGCCGGTCGGGAAACTTCTTACGTTTCCTACGGACATATGGGTGGCCAGGAAGATGTTTATGCAACAGAGCCATCAGACACTGTTCTGTCTTCACCATGCAGTTTAGAACATGGCTGCCTCGGCAGTTGTAAAGCTCAGCGTTGGTAAACACTTGCTTCATGTCAGTAAGAAACTCCTGCACAGAGCGGTAGCTCCCACAGGAACATTTGTTCTGCATTGTCTGGAAGTCCATAGGGTGGGTGATCACGTCATAGTAGTCCTCAGCCTCATCTCTGGTCACGGGCTCCCTGTGGAGAAGAACCAAGTGGGGAGATGAGCGCAGCACTGAATCCAATGGACAGAAACCTTGTTATCAAACCACCAGCCCCAGAAGGCCCACCCTGCTGAGACCAGCCCACTGGCAGGCAGAGCAACTGTGTTCGCTTGCACTCAGAGCGGGCTCTGCTAGTCTGGAAGCTCATTTCCCTGCCACTGAGATGTGTCCTCGGGGTTCAGCTGCAAGGTTGGCCCTACTCCCCTGTGCCTGCGGCCACGGAGCTCACCTGAAGGGCCAACTGAAGCGGTACTTCACAATCTTGTGGAGGATCTCTTCACACTTCTGCAATTCCAGGCTTTGCCTCCGGGAGCTCCGCTTGGTCTGAAGTACCTGGCGCCAAAGAAAGACGACATGTTATTACAGGTCTGAGAAAAGAAGAGTGGACAGGGCAGGAAACGCATATATCTGCTTAACACAGAAAAGAAAAAGGTCAATCACCTTCTTGGAGCAGAGGCGGTCAAAATCATCTGACTTGCATGCAGGGAGTGCTCTCAGCAGGGGGCACTAGCCCACCTGCCTCCTCCCTGGTGGACGGTGAGCAAAGCAGTGGAGGACATGCAGCAGTTGCTGTATTACAGCAGTCCTGCCAGGGGCCAGCTAGAGAGGGCCACTGTCACCAGGACGCTAGCCCTCTGAGAGCAGATGGACCTGGGATTACGGTCACACTGCGGATGAGTTTAAACAAGCAACTGCAGAAAGCCAGGTGGGTTATGGGGACCACCCACAGCCAATTTTGTGGGGGTGGGGTGTCAGAGGGAAGAAAAGCAAGAGGTACAATTCCTTTCCTGGGCTCTCCCCTGCAGGCCTGCAGCAGCTAAGTGGCTAAAGAGAAAGGGGCGTGCCTCCCTTCCCGGTGGCAGGAACAGGCCCTGACTCACAGCAGTAGGGGCACAGAGTTGAAGGGGTTAGGGCCAGGCACACAGGAAGTGCCTGCAATGCCCTTTGAGCACCCTAACGGCTTGCTTTATGCCTCCAGCCCACCTCCAACTCCAATTTAATCTGTCAAAAGAAGCAAATTTTCAAGAGCCTCTTTCTGTTCTTTAAACTTCAAGTGAAACCTAAAGTAAAACCACTAAAATTACATTGGATGAGGAGAGGGGAGGGTAATGTCCCTCCCATGACAATTGTCGGCAAAAGACCCAAGAGTAAGCGAGGCTCCAACATTGCTGACATTCCCACAACGGAGACCCAGCCCCTCTGAGCCATGGGAGACACATGGATACTATTTTAAAATCCTTAACAAGTCGCAGGCTGCCTGTTAACTAGAGGAGATGTTTGCAGGCTGCAGCAGGGGAATGCCGGGCATAGCTGTTCCCGGAGGGCCTGCTCCTGCATTTGCCTACAGGCCCATCCATCTGCCTCATCAGTCTCCAAAGTCAGGGAGGAGGGAGCAGAGGGGAGGCTCCCACCTGTTGCCTGCCGAATTCCTAATGCTGGAGAGGGGGATACGAGACAGAAACGCTAGAGGGCAGATGATAAATAATTCTTACCAGCTCATCAACCTCAGCCTCGTCTACAGGTGGCGCCTTCGGCCGAGACCTCCTGGTAGGATGCGGCTTCTTACCTGGTCGTCGGCCTGGCCTTGCTGCAGGGGGGATGACACCCTGCTTGCCCCGGACAGTCTTTCGAGGTCTCACTGAAATAAAAAATATACATTCAGAGCAGACCTGAGGATGAAGGGAGCATGCCCATGGAAGGGGTGATACTCTGGACAAGCAAAGCAATGGCTTCCTTTGGTTAGGAGGTGCTCTTGCTATCCGTCTCCTGCCGACCTCACAGGACACTTTAAGGGCAGCAGTAGCAGATGGAAGAATGGATACTTCTCAGCAACTGCCAAAGACCTTTTAAGAGTCTCTTCAGAAGGCCAGTAGTTCCTTTAGTATGTCTACTCTGTCCCCACCCTGTTCAGTTACTCTCAGGAATGAGGGCCTGGAAGGAATCAACTGTAAACTGACTCACTCAGGAGAAAAAGCCACTTGCTGATGGGTCTGCCTGGGAATTCCTTCAGCCCAAGCTCAGCCTGAGAATGCACGTATTTACATGTAAGATGGAATCTGAGTGTGGAACAGATCCTGTTTCATAATTCCCAGAGTTATCCTATACTCACCACCACAGTCTTTTCAGAGAAAAGCTGATACTTATGTGAAGTACTTATGTGAAGTCTGCCTCATTAAATACAGTTTAAGGCTAGCCCAGTCCTGCTTTCTGCGATTTCTAAAAACCATAGACAGTAGGCCCGGCCACTTCCACAAGAGCCCTGCCCGGGATCCCCCAAGAGAGAATAAAAACTACAAACGCACCCGAAGCTGCCTGTTTCTCAGGTTTACAACAGGCGCTCAATGTCAGACAAACCAACATTTCTCAATACATCTTCAGGAAACAACGCTCCATCAGGATTAGCTCAAGGCTGCTCCACTAAGCAAATTTTCCCCTGGAAAATGGGGAGGGGCAATTTGGACAGAGATAGGGGTAATGATACAGAGAATCAATAAACAATGTTTTATATTCTACTTCCAGACTATGATGACCCCTCACTGACTATTTTAGGTTCTCTAAGTTGTAAGACTAGGTGAGGAAGAGAGGGTAAGGAGCTGATGCCAAGGATGAGATGATGGATGCAGGGAACAGCCACCGGCCCAGGGCCTCGAGTTGCACTAGGGAACCACATTGTTGGTGGCCTACAAGGCAGAGTAGACAAGAAGCTCTGAAGTTCCAAACACTTCCTGGATCCTTTTGGTAGACAAGGCCCTAGAAACCTGGAGAGGGAACAATTCCCTGGAAAGAGAGGAATAACTTGAAAGTGGAAAGCAACCATTACTTGGAAAATAAACAAAATCAGTCCATTGCTATATTTAGAATCTGTTCCCAGACAACCATGCATCCAAATCACGACTCTGGCAGTACTCCGTGGTCTCTCTGTAATGCAGGGTTAATGGACTACTTGTCTCCTTACCCAGATACCTGAAAAATCATGCCTTGGGAACAAACAAAAGGAGCCCTAGAGGAATGAGAGAAGTGTAGGTGTCCCAAATTAAAACCCTGCAGGATCGGGGAAGACGGCAGCAGGGGTGCAAGCCCAAAGCCCTCAGGTTTTGACAGCACCAGTACAGTAAGGACCAGGAGTGCCACACATCCTCTCGCTCCTTACACCAAGTACGACTGTCCAGGGAGTTATGATCTTGGGAACCGTACCTCTCTTGAAAAGCTCATCAAAATCTTGTGTTTGTATTAACCTACAAAGAAGGGTATATTTTGCAAAAAGGAAGCCTGTTAAAAGGCTCGACTGCAGGACTTAAGGTTTAACAAAAATGACACAACTCTCAAAGCCTCAAGAAAAAAGAATATGAGAGACTGAGTCAACAAGGTGAGCTTACGTGATGAGGCCTTTTCCCCCTACTGATATCTAGAGAGAAACAGATCTGAACCTTCCTAACAACTATGCCTAAACCATGGAAAAAAGTCTTCCCTTTTCAACTAGCAAATCTACAGCCCTGCACACTACAGGGAAGAGAAGAACCACTGTAACCACAGAAAAAAACAACTTCTTTAAAAGCCACACTGCACCAGAGGCCAAAAGAACTGCAAGAGGCAGCAATGGGCCTAGACCCTCTTTACCCCATCCTCACACTGAGGGGCTCAGAACCAGCAGACCCGTCATAAACAGACCTGGGGGCTTGAATTCCATGAAATCTTGGACCAAGTGGATCTGCCATAGTTTGATGTTCTGAGACCAAGCCACCCAACCTCTTACTAGGAAGGTAGTTAACTGGCATCTTGAAAACCCATTTAAAACATGGCAGCAGTCGCCCCTCCACCACAACTTGTGAAAAAAAGAAGACGGCATGATGGCCTTGTTGGGTTATCTACCGCCAACCCAGTCTTTCCAACTCAGCTTACAAGACTGTGAGGTTAACCATGAAAGCAAACTGAACGCTTACGTCGCAAACCAGCCACCTCGTAATCTTCCTCCTCCTCCTCCTCCTCCTCTTCTTCCTCTTCATTGCTCTCATCATCTTCGCTGTCCTCAGAGGCAGACTCTTCCGTATAATTCCTGTGGGGAGAAAGACACTCGTAGAGAACACGGATCTAGGCCAAAGGGGTCCTAAGAGAGGTAAAGTCCCACATAAATTGCGGCAACTTTTCCCTCTTCACAGACTAGACAGATTTCATGCTAAGGGGAGGGAACCTGAATCTAGGCCAGGACACAGGAAGCAGAATGAAAACCTAAGCTTTAACAGAGTGTCTCCTCTATCAGGCCCCAAACCCTCTGGCTACGATACTAATGGCAGCAAAAAACAAGACCAAAATGCAACCCCACCCCTCAACATGCAAAACAAAACTCTGTTCCTTCTGTCTCACAAAAACAGCCAGATAATGTAACATTTCAGGTATGAAAAGTTGTCCCCAGTGCTGGGGTGGGCTGAAAGGATAAACAGCCCAGACAGGTGTTACTCCACCTTGATGGCCCCCTTCCAGGAGCTCAAACAGCTTGCAGATGACCATAACATCAAAGCACTGGTAATCCCAGCTCAGAACAGCTGGTCCAAAGCCTCACCATTTCAGAGCAGCAGCCTCATCTCTCTAAGTGTAGCTGGAATGGAGTGAGAAATAACCGAGTAATGCTGTTAGGCAGGGTCAGGATCAAACAGCTCTGACCTTTCAAAGAGACACCAAGCCAGACTGCTACAAGCTGCTCTTCTACAACCTCAAATTTCAACGTGGAAAACGTTATTAACTTTAGCAAACATTAGGCATCTCCTCTTTACAAGGCCCTATGTTTGGCCTTACCGGGATGAGGATGAAGAACAAAGCACCACCTCTACTCTCAGGGCAGAAACATTCTCATAGGAAGACAGCTGTGGATAAAACTGACCAAAAAGGCAAGATGCATCAAAAAACAACTTTGGACATGGAAAGCTGAACTGGAACACAGAGGAGGAACAATTAATCCTAAGGATGTAAGGATGCTTCCAAAAAGCAGTGAAATTTTAGGTAGGCCATGGTCAGTTTAGCCAGGTGGGAGTTCTGGGGACAGGGAATATTCCCAGCTGGGAGGAAAGCACAAGAGGCAAGGATGCACAATGAAGAGCCTGTAACAAGCACACAAATATGGGAACAAGGGCTCATAAAAACATCAGCTAGTATTATATAATAAGAGTCTCAAAAGTTAGGCTAGGGAGTTTGGACTTTATTCTAGAGGCAAGGGGAAGATCGAAGTTTTTGAACACGACAGTGACATAAGCAAATCTTTGTCTTAAGTAAACCATTCTGGTATCACCACAAAAGCTGGATGGATAAGAGGGAGGAAGATATGAGGTAGAGTTGAGAAGCCACTGAAGGAGCCCAGATGAGAGATGGAGAGGGCCAAATGACAGCAGGGACCATGGGGAATAGACATCTGGATACTGACTCATTAAGACATCTAGACACTGAATTGTTAACATCTGGCAAGTTGAATGAATATGGAGACGGGGGAGAGGAAGACACCAAGTTGACACCAAAATTCTAATCATGTTAAGGAAGGAAGAGTAGGTACAGGTAAGGAAGATAATGAGTTTCAGGATTTTTAGCAGTCATCAGAAGTCATCACAAACTAAGAAGTGGGCAAAAGACAAAGGATATGTTATTTGAGAAGAACGTATGACCAAGAAGACATAAAACACGGCTGGTAATGAAAACAAGAAATGTCGACAATTAAGCTAAAATTAAATCAGAGCCCTTTGAGCCCCCACTGTAATACCTTAAATGATGGGGCTCTGCACACAAAAGATGAACTTAAAGCTCCTCAGCATCATTCAGTTTGAATAACCGAAGCTCAAGTATAACAGCTATTTATTAATTTGTTTTTAAAAGAAGAAATTCTCACCTGCCACGGGAGTTGCGCCTGGCAGTGGCAGGCTGGCAGGCTGGGCACTGCCATTCACCATCTGGTACTTCATAGAGGGCCGGCCTCAGACAAAACAGGTGGAAGGCTTTATTACACTCGTCACACAAGATCAGCTTGTCATCCTCACCTGCAAGGAGATAAACTTGTACAGCACTGCAGGGAGTGTGGCAGTAGTCAGTGAGCTGTAAGGAAGAGCTGCTCAGCCTCAATTAACCCAATGGAAGAACAAACATTCTAGTACACTGCTAACCCATTTAAAAAAACGCAGTCATCTTCTGAAAAGAAATGCAGCATTAAACTAGACTATAGGTAATTTAGGGTTCAGGTCTTCTAACTTATATCCCAAAATCTACTCTGGGCTGGGAGACGACAGTTAACATTTACTAGGAGATAGCAAAAAATCAAGCAGTAGCAGGAGATTTTTGCTGCCCCTCTCCCACTAAGAAACGAATCTCCCATGACGTATTACATTTTCTGCCCTTCCTCCTCCTCCCCGACCACACAAATGCTTCTCAACTCATATCTGATATGGTTCTCCTAAACCATTCGGTTTCCCTACATTTGAAAATACACCAAACCAATTTAAATGATAACTTCCCCTCTCCAACCTTCATTCTACATCAGTTTTTAGAGCAACTGAATGATTTTACATAGGTCTTTTCATCCTTGTAAAGTAAATCACAAAACAGCTTTAGCCACTGAGAAGTCAACCACTGGGGGGCTTTTAGCCATCTAGTTCCTTTTACACATAATGGGGCTCTAAAAGTTCTCAGCATTAAACAGTCCAAATGCTTCACTCTGTAGGATTCCATGCCAGAAGGTCCAAACCCAACTATTCTTCACGACGTTCAAATACTGCCCTCTACTGGTAACACCCACCTTACTTCATGGATGACTAAAATTCAGAAATAAGAGAGATTTAAAATTTTAGTTAAAACTAATTTGTTCCCTATAGAAAATCTAAGGATTGGTGAGATCAACTGCTCTTATTTTATACTCAAAACTGAGGCACAAAGGGCCTGCTGTGATTTGCGAGCGCGTGACTTTAAAGACTAGCATTTCATGGGCTTTCAGGAGAAGGTAAAATGTGGACCACCGCCACCACATTTAAAAGTTGTGCACACAGAATCCTTGAGGGAAAGAAGATCTTGGAAATGGAAGTCCTAGTGCCTAATACACTCAGATAAGCAACTCTGATTTAAATATACCTTTCTTTCGACAAACTTTGCATCTAGCATTTTCTGCTGACATATCCCATTTGATACAGGCATCAAGCATCCCAAGTAGAACATGCATTCTGGAAAAAGTCTGAGCTTCACGGATTGCTGTCTTCCATTTTTCCAGAGCAGATGCGACCTAAACAGAGACCAAACCAGGCCAGCATTACTACAATGACTTCAAAGACATGAAATGTGGATTTTTCACATAATCCTGACAGTATACACTGAGAAAGGACTACAACCAGGTAAAGATACAAGAGCATCCTGATACATTCACCTCCTGGAGCTCCTCTGGTCTAACCCATTTATCTTACAGAAGAAACCAAGGCTCGGAAGGGTGGAAAAAAGTTGCCAGAGGTCACACAAAGAATTCAAGGAGGGGGAAATGACTAGAAACAGGTCTCTTCTAGTGAAATCCACTTAAAGATTCAGTATCATTTAAAAGCAGGAACACTTGTACTGTGTAAATAATGCTAGTATGTAACAATGTCATGTAGCTTGGTCAGTAAGATTATCAGTTTCTGCACTAATATGTACCATAATCCCAGATTATAGGGCCTAGAAATAGTAAATAGTATCTATAAAGCCTTCTATAATCCTTAAAAGCATTAAGTACTGATATGAAATATTCTCTTGACTTTATCACCAACTTCTAACTTAAGTGAAATTTGTAAAGTCCCAGGGGTTGGCCTGATTTCATTCTGGGCAGTTACTCTCAGCATAATCCACACTGCCTCCACTCATCATCAGAAAATGCAAATTAATTTAGAATTAGCAAAGTAAAAGAGGATGGAGAAAAATGTAATTAGGAATTTTCAACCCTCCCTCTATAAAATATACATTCTGAGGAGGAACAAAAGTGCCATTTTAGGATAATTCATTTATTTGTATTGCTGTTTTATTAATTAAAAGGTGATTTGGGGGGACATTTTCAAAGCACTAAAAAAGCCTAAACAATTAGGTGAGCATCCATGTAAACAAATGCCATTACAGGGGACATCATTCTCAGACAGTCAGAAAATACAACAAGAGCTGGACAAGATAAAGCTTCGGCAGTATACCAGAAGCTGAGAGACTAGGTTATCTCACTCATCTATCTTGTGGAGGTCATACTGCTTAACTCATTCATGACTGAACTAAAGTTAGCCATGCTGGCTACTTTTATTATACAACCTGGCTAGCTCTAGCTAACTGACAACAGCACTGCTGGGTTTCACTGCCCTGTCCTAGGCAAAAAGCCTATTTTAAGTAATAGTCTTCGTCCTATAAGAAAGGCCCGCTATCCCTGGAAGGCCACAGGCTTTGAAACAGAGCTGCCAAGGGACAAAGACAGTTGAGCTACTTCTGAAGCTGTGGTGTGAGAGTTCAGGGAGGGGACCAAAGGCTGTCTTTTCTCTTTCCTATAGAAACAGAGAACCACTGAGAGCCTTGTGTGTATAAATTTATGAATAACAAGGATAAGTAACAGACACATTGAAAAAATCTATTTAAGAGGCTGCTAAAGTTCTAATGGAAACTGACTCATTCCTTACTCCAACCTGCAGTGCAGATATTTCAACATCTGCCTTTGAAATACAATTTCCTTCCTTCCCTTTTCAGAGCTCCTCAGTAGGCTGTAAGATCTACAATCACAGGTGCCTTGCAGGTCTTCTCCCCTAATGTAATGGAGAGCTGACATACGGTACCACAGATTCTCTTACTGTAATAATGCAGATCTCTTCATTCAATGGAATACATATTTAAGAATTTCAGGTTCAGTTCCTAAAAGAGTGTTATTGAGAACACTCAATTAGCCAGGGAATGGTTAAAATGGGCTTTGCTGTCCTCTAGTGGACAGTCAGATGCACAAAAGCATTAAAAAAAAAAAAATCATCAGGGGCCTCCCTGGTGGCGCAGTGGTTGAGAGTCCGCCTGCCGATGCAGGGGATGCGGGTTCGTGCCCCGGTCTGGGAGGATCCCATATGCCGCGGAGCGGCTGGGCCCGTGAGCCATGGCCGCTGGGCCTGCGCATCCGGAGCCTGTGCTCCGCAACGGGAGAGGCCACAACAGTGAGAGGCCCGCATACCGCAAAAAAAAAAAAAAAAAAATCATCAGTATACAGTACTGCTTTTTACTTATTTCCTATAAATTATAAAATCTGAGCACCCAGAACATGTGGCTTCATTAAAAGAAACAAACAAAAATCTGAAAGAGGGGCTTCCCTGGTGACACAGGGGTTAAGAATCCGCCTGCCAATGCAGGGGACACGGGTTCAAGCCCTGGTCCGGGAAGATCCCACACACCTCAAAGCAACTAAGCCCGTGCGCCAGAACTACTGAGCCTGAGCTCTAGCGCCCACGAGCCACAACTACTGAAGCCCGTGCGCCCAGAGCCCATGCTCCGCAACAAGAGAAGCCACCACAGTGAGAAGCCCGCGTACCACAATGAAGAGTAGCCCCCACTCGCCGCAACTAGAGAAAGCCCGCACTCAGCAATGAAGACCCAACACAGCCAAAAATAAATAAATAAAATTAATTTATATATATATTTTAAAAAAAACTGGAAGAGGTCTTGAGAATAAGCTTATTTAGCCTCATTTTAAAAACAGATTTACTGAGATATAATTTATATACTATCGACAACAAGTTCCCCCTGTAAAGGGTACAGTCAATGCCTTTTCATATATTTGCAGAGTTGTACAACTATCAACATAATCTTAACTTTAGAACACTTTCATCACCCAAAAAAGAAACCTTGTCATTCCCCATTCCCTACCCTAACCCACCAGTTCCCCGGCCCTAGGCAACCACAATCTTCTTTTGCTTTATAGATTTACCTATTCTGACATTTCATATAACATGTGGCCTTTTGTGACTGGCTTCTTTTACTGAGCATAATGCTTTCTAGCTTCATCCACATCCCAGCATGTAACAGCACTTCACTCCACTTAACTGCTGAGTAATACATCCATTTTGTTTATCCATTCAACAGTTGGCAGAAATTTGGATTGTTTCTGCTTTTTGACTATGCTGAATAACAAACACTGCTATGAATGTCTGTGCACATGTGTGTAATGTTCATTTATTATTTTTCGTGAAAAGAAAGTTTGCCCAAGGTCTCACAGTAATTTAGGGCCAGGTCTCCTGACCCCCAATCCAACGCTCCTGGCATTATACATTAGATCCTGTTTTATCCACTGAGTTATCCATCTAGACCAGCCTCGTCGCCAGCTAGCCTCTAATTTCGAGGGCGAAAACAATAGGCACTCAGATTTTAAAGAACATCTTAAGTATCCTCCCACTGCACAAAATTCCAGTCCAGAACATTAAAAAAAAAAACAAAACAAAAAAACCCCCCACCATATGGAAGAATTTTTAAAAACACAGGAACAGCAGCAAGATAAAGTTTTGACATACAACACGGTAGCATCAAATAAATACTCTGTTTCGCAGTACTGCTGGGAAGCTGGACACACTACGCTGATGAAAAAGTCCAATTCTTTAGCATATTTAAATAAAGTTGGGACCTAATTAGAAGTGGTAGAAGTGTGTATAATAAAATTAAGGGGAAGCCACCTTATGTGCAAGTCACCATTAATCCCTTTACCTAACAGTAAAAAGGCAATATATCTTGGCAAGAATATAATGAGGCTTCAGACCATATTCTTCCATAAAAGAACGTTTAAAATGGAAAAACAGATAATGAGGGACAAATGCACCCAAAGCAAACAGAGAACCTAACAGAACCCAGGATTTGGCCAAATTATACGTCTTTCCCATTTAATGCAAGAAAATGAAATAAACATTAAATATCTGAAATAATTGACTATTACAAAAAGGGATTTGAGAGATAATCTACTTTTACAAATAAGGAAACTGAAGCACAGATTAGGGACTGATATTAGCTCATGCAACAACCTAGTGCCAACTGAAAAAACCCTGGCCCATGCTAAGTGGAAACCTTCAAAGCAAAGGACAGTGGAAAATTTCAGAGCTGTGGTAAGGCTGACCTTCGGTGGGGAACTGCAGGGCATAATGCCATTTTAATGGAGAACATTGCTGAACTACTTAGTAGGCAGCCTAATTGATTTTCCAAGAAACTCTTCCATGTTTTCCATTTGTGTACTATGTGTCTGGGCCTCAAGGTTAAATCTGCAAAGTGCTCATATTTTCCTCCCCAATCAATCTAAGAATCGTCTCATATGACAAGCTAAAAAGAGGTTACTTCGCTATGGGGTTGAATACTAAAAAAGAACTTAAATGAGAACTCTACAGCTACTAGTTCCCAATGAGAAGAAAAATGTTATGAGTCAAGAAATGGCAAGGAAAGATTACATCAAGAAGAATACTAGGACTTCCCTCGCGATTCAGTGGTTAAGACTTCGCCTTCCAATGCAGGGGGCCTGGGTTCCATCCCTGGTTGGGGAGCTAAGATCCCACACATCTCCCTGGACAAAAATCCAAACCATAAAACAGTAGCAATATTGTAACAAATTCAATAAAGACTTTACATGTGTGAAATCTCTGAGTCTATGCCATGAATTAACAGTTAAACGTTTATCTAACTGAACCTTAGTTCTCTACTCACCTCTGACCCAACAGGTTCTTTCTTGTATCACATATCACTCTTGGCCTCAGGAAGAAACCCAGGGGAAACATGACAACTGTGTACAACTACCGGAGGAGCTTTAGAGAGTAAACTCATTCTGTGTAAACTCAGAGGGCAAAACAAGGACCAGCTGTCAATGATGAGAGGGCAATTTCAGCTCAATCTAACAAACATTATGCCCACCCGCCTTCCACAACCTAATTAATTTCTACCTGTTCTTCAAAAATCCAGCTGACAGATTCTCTTCTCTGGGAAGTTCTAAGTTGCCCTGGTATCCCTCACAGGAGAGCCAAGCACTGCTCTTTCTCACCATACTTGTCACTCTACTCCAACCATCTCTCACACTCAGAGTTCCTTGAGAGCAAGGACTTCTGGCTTCTACTTATGACCAAAACCCCAAGACTTTTGCACAATGACTGCCACAGGCAAGCCTTTACCAGATGTTTGTGAAAGAAAGGAAAGGAGGGGGCTTCCCTGGTGGTGGCCTGCTGATGCAGGGGACACCGGTTCGTGCCCCGGTCCGGGAAGATCCCACATGCCGCAGAGCGGCTAGGCCCGTAAGCCATGGCTGCTGAGCCTGCACGTCCTGAGCCTGTGCTCCGCAACGGGAGAGGCCACAACAGTGAGAGGCCCGTGTACCGCAAAAAAAAAAAAAAAAAAAAGGACGGAGGGAGGGAGGGAAGTCAAAAACAAGGGAAAGTATTCCACTGGATAATGGCTGGGAAAGCTCCCTTACTGTAGTGTTTTCAAATTCTTTTCTTCACAAGTAATCTTAAGCAGAAATCTAATACACAAAACAGAAAAAAATGGAGCTGCTAATTATCCTAAAAAAGAAAAACCAGAGACAGCATAATGTTCATCAATAAGGAATTAGGATGTTAAAAAAACAAAACAAAACAACAACAACAAAAAAACCCAAATAATACCAGGATAATCTATACGGACTGACAGAGCGAGAGGACAGATGCCTAGGATATGCTGAAGAGTGAAAAACTGCAGAATATTATGCAGAGGGTTCCATTCTGTAAAAATCCAACAAAACTATCTTTGTATGTACACAGAAACACGTCAAACTATTAAAGAGTGATATCCTTTGGGGGGGGTGAAACTAAAATGGGAATTGTCTCATATTATGTCTACCTCTCACATTTGATTTACTTACAATGAGCTACTTCTAAAATTAAAAAAAAAACAGAAAACTGGATTATACACATACAAAAAAATGAAGTTGGACCCTTACCTTATACTATATACAAAAATTAACTCAAAATGGATCAAAGATCTAAATGTAAAAGCTCAGACTACAAAACCTGTAGAAGGAAATACAGGAGGAAAGCTTCATGACATTGGATTTGACACCAACAGCAGAGGCAACAAAAGAAAAAATAGGTAAGTTGAACTTCATCGAAGTTGAAAACTTTTTTGCATCAAAAGACACCATCAACAGAATGAAAAAGCAGGGAATTCCCCGGCAGTCCAGTTGTTAGGACTCCACGTTTCCACTGCAGTGGGCACAGGTTCAATCCCTGGCCAGGGAACTAAAATCTCACGTGCTGCTCGGCACGGCTAAAAAAAAAAAAAAAAAAAAACTGAACAAGCAGCTCACGAAATGGGAGATTATATTTGCAAATCATGTATCTGATAAAGGATTAATATTCAGAACATACAGGGAACCCACACATCTCCCCACCCCACCCCCACAAAAAAATTTAAAAATAGCCAAATGACTCAGAAAGACATTTCCCCCAAAAGATAAGTAGCCAATAAGCACATGAAAAGACGCTCAACATCACCAATTATTAGGGAAATGTAAATCAAAACCACAAGGTATCACTTCACACTCATTAGAATGGCTACTATAAAAGAGACAGATAATTACAAGTATTGGCAAGGATGGGGAGAAATTAAGACCCCTGTACATTGCTGGTGAGAATGTAAAATGGTGCAGCTGCTATGGAAAACATTATGGCAGTTCCACAAAAAAATTAATAGAATTACTATGTGATGCAGCAATTCTACTCCTGGGTATATACCAAAAAGAATTTGAAGTAGGAACTAGAACAGATATTTGTACACCCATGTTCACAGCAGCATTACTGGATGTGAGGGTAATCTGACTGTGATGTCTGTCATCCCACTGATCACCAGAGTTGATTCAGCTGATATGGCTGGCTAAGTGGGTGTGCCCATCCTCCCTCACTATTCCACGTGCACCCCATCCCTCCTGAACCTTCAAGCTTGGTCAAAAAGGACAACCTTCGGGACTTCCCTGGTGGTGCAGTGGTTAAGAATCCGCCTGCCAATGCAGGGGACACGTGTTCAATCCCTGGTCCAGGAAGATCCCATGTGCCGCAGAGCAACTAAGCCTGTGAGCCACAACTACTGAAGCCTGGGTGCCTAGAACCCGTGCTCTGCAACATGAGAAGCCACCACAAGAAGCCCGCTCACCGCAACGAAGAGTAGCCCCCGCTCGCTGCAACTAGAGAAAACCCACGCGCAGCAACGAAGACCCAACGTGGCCAAAAATAAATAAATTAACTAATTAAAAAAAAAATGGTGGAAGTGACCCAAGTGTCTACCGATGGACCAATAAACAAAATGTGGCCTATAAACACAATGGAATATTACTCAGTCTTAAAAAGGAAGGAAATCCTGGCATATGCTACAATGTAGATAACTTTGAAGAAGTTAAATAAACCAGTCACAAAAGGACAAATACAGTATGATTCCACTTTATATGAGGTACCTAGGGTAGTCAAATTCATAGATACAGAAAGAAAATGATGGTTGCCAGGGATTGGGCAGGAGGGTGAAATGGGTAGTTTAGTGTTTAAAGGGCACAGTTTTGCTTGGGAAGATAAAAAAATTCTGGAGACGGATGGTAGTAATAGTTGCAGAACAATGTGAATGCACTTAATGACACAGAACCATACATGTAAAAGTGGCTAAGTTGTTCATTATGTATATTTTACAATTCTTAAAAATTTAAAAACCACCACCTTTTAAAAAAAGGAATTAGCTCTGGTAAAGTGGGAGGGTGGACTCTGACACACTATCCAGCTCTACAGGCAGGGCTGTGCTCCACAGACCAGTTTGAAAACTACAACATTTGGAGAAAGTGATAAAGATCAAACACTGGTTAGGGAACAGTGTTTATGTAACTAAAAAGCATAGGGTTAGATAATTTTAAAACCAGATCACATACTTCTACGCAGTCATAAAACTACATATTCATTAGCTAAATACCTTTGCTTCCTCTGCCATTTTTTTCTCTTCATCCACCTCTTCAGTCTTTGCTGAATCTTCACTTTGGAGTTTTCTTCTCTTTTGCTTGGGAGCCATGAAGCCTTGGAGAAATTTCTTTATGACACTGGCTTGAAGGGCGATCACACACTCGCCAAAATCCTTCAGTTTCTCTAGTGAGATCACCTACAGAAAAAGATTTAAAAACCAGACTGAGTAAAAGGCCAAGAGAAAGATGAAAGCAGACAATCCTCGATTAAATTCAAATCAACCTAGACCCAAACTGGTCACATAACATTAATTTAACTGGGTTCCTCAGTTCAATGGATGGCTTATGCATTTGAAAGTAGCCGACTACTTGGATTCCCTGATGAAGGGATCCATGGGAGGCTGAAACTTGCTCTACTTAAAGGAAGTTACTGAACTCATTCATACACTCAGTGACTGAGTGCCTACTACGTGCAAATGACAGTCTCAAGGCAAAGAAAAACTGAGAAGGAAAGTAAAAATTTACCAACCTAACAGCTTACAACCTATAAGCCAGATAATACATTTTACACACTTGATCTCATCTAAGCCTCACATTTATTTTATGGATGAGGAAGCATAAGCTAAATCACTTTAATCCAAATCATGCTCTTAAGGACTGAAACTACCTTCTCAGTCACACAACACATGCCAATTAAAAAAATACCATTTTAGGGGCTTCCCTGGTGGCACAGTGGCTGAGAGTCCGCCTGCCGATGCAGGGGACACGGGTTCGTGCCCCGGTCTGGGAGGATCCCACATACCGTGGAGCGGCTGGGCCCGTGAGCCATGGCCGCTGAGCCTGCGCTCCGCAACGGGAGAGGCCGCAACAGTGAGAGGCCCGAGTACCGCAAAAAACAAAAAAACAAAAAAAACAAAAAAAAAAACAAACCATTTTATAACTACAAAGAGAAACAAAGAATGATGATAATCCAACGTTAGCAAGGTGTGGGCCCGGGTTTGGCACAAAGTAGGCAACTGATAGATATTTGCTAAATAAACAAAAAAGTAACTAATATTTGAAACAGGCAAAATTCTTTTGGTTGAGTAATTCCTTAAAAAAAATCTTTAAGAATAAAGACTGTTAAACCTTTTTCCCAGGGAATGTACCAAGAATTCATAACCAGACTAATGAAAAAAAGTTACATATATAAGATGCATATATAATTTGTTAATTCTAATAGCAAAGAAATAAAAATACAAAAGTCTGGCAGTAAAAGATTTACCATATCAACTCCATGTGTTATTATGTACCCCAAAGTGACATTAACAAAAAAAATTCTACAGTGATAACCCATGGACAGTGTTCTCCAATCTTTTCTCCTGCTTTGATACCTAAAATCTAATGTGGGACACAGGGTCTCTTTAACTGTTTCACCTATAACACTTAAGGGTCCTTCTGAACAGTAAGCGATAAGACTACAAAAGTGCCTTCACTGAAATGTACCTGTTTAACAGCATGAGTGCTGCCCAACACAAGTATAACTCTACTGAGCTGATCAAGTATATAGAGAATGAACAAAAGCAGGATACACAAATGTTTCATACCTTACAGCACAGGCATCACATGGGAATGGATAGGTTAAATAATGTTATATGACTAAGACTCCAGGACTAGTTTTCATTCAACTTAATAGAAAAGCTCTTTTTGAACAAAGGTTCTGAGCCAACTATTAGATTTTCCTGGATACCAACAGAATATAACAAAGGAAAAGTATCATATGTACATAGAGAATTTAGGGTTCCACATGTGTCTTTCAAGACAAATGCAAATATGATTCCCAGGGTCATCTAGGAAAATCAAGAACAATAAATATCAGGGAACAATTCCAAATTGAGTTTCCTTGAGTAACATTTCAAAGGGTGTTTTCCTTATATTCTTACCCGAGCTTCAAATTCTGATGTTTCTTCCACATAACCAAGTCCTCCCTTTTGTAACCTTGTTGCAACTTCAATGAGATCACTACGAAGGAAGTTTAAAAGCTCCTGGTTGCCATCACAGGATTTTAGACCCAAATTTGGCTTTCGGGCCAGATGAATAGAATGAATAATGTCCTGGTACCTAGAAAAGTTGAGGCAAAGGGGAGGAGGAATAAAGGAACTTTAAAAAATGGTCTATTAATTTCAATTACTTGAATGACATGTTTTATTTCTAGAAGACTTATTTAGATCCTTTTCACCTCTCGTTTAATAGTCTCATGTTTCTCACACAAAATTTCAAATTTCTCTTATTCTTGATTCACTTAAAAAACATACATTTTGTTCTGTATATGGTAATTCCAGTATCTGAAGTGTGTTTCTTTACCTAGCTCTCATTCATGGTAACTGGTTTGTGTGGTTTTTTTGGGGTGTTTATTGTTTTTGTTTTTTTACCATGAGTTTCTTGATATTTTATCTGTGGCAATTCTTTGAGGCCTGGTTTGAAGTTATGCTCCTCCAGGGACAGTGTGCATTTGCTTATGTTAGTTGCCAGAAATTGCTACCAACCGGAGACCAACTTTGAATCGTCTGCCTGGAATTCTTCACAACACAGAAGAAACATGAATTTGAGCTGAAAACCTATACAAGGACCTTCAGAGTTCACTTTCACACTAAAGATTAACCTTTTGAGGTCACAGTAATAAAGACTCTAATAAGACTCTCTACCCTGGATTCTCCATAAGCTTCACTGTTGGCTTCTTACACCAAAAACTAATGTTCAAGGTCATCGAAGTTGAGTACTAAGTTTCCTTTTCATGCTTAATAATAAGGAGTTTTAATATTATTTTCCTCTGACTATAACTTCATTGTGTCTCACTGGTGTTCTTTTTTTTTTCTTGCGGTACGCGGGCCTCTCACTGTCGTGGCCTCTCCCATTGTAGAGCACAGGCTCCGGACGCACAGGCTCAGCGGCCATGGCTCACGGGCCCAGCCGCTCTGTGGCATGTGGGATCTTCCCGGACCGGGGCACGAACCCGTGTCCCCTGCATCGGCAGGCGGACTCTCAACCACTGCGCCACCAGGGAAACCCTCACTGGTGTTCTTATAAAGGATTCTGCTTTCACTGCCTTCTATCACATAATTTCCCCTTTATTTTCTTCTTTGATCTAAGTGTTATCAAGACAAGACTATTCTGAATACAATTTTAATTCATTTATACATTAAGCAGTGGACCAAAACCAATGATGTACCCATTATCACTCTCAAAAGTGTCTCAAAATTGCAGAGTATGTACTGAACAGAATTTTCCTTCTCTCCTCAATTAAACCTAAATTCCAGCACGAAAGCATGCAGATATTAAAGGTGGCCTTGGGCTTCCCTGGTGGCGCAGTGGTTGAGAGTCCGCCTGCCGATGCAGGGGACACGGGTTCGTGCCCCGGTCTGGGAAGATCCCACATGGCGTGGAGCGGCTGGGCCCGTGAGCCATGGCCACTGAGCTTGCGCATCCAGAGCCTGTGCTCCGCTACGGGAGAGGCCACAACAGTAAGAGGCCCACATACCTCAAAAAAAAAAAAAAAAGGTGGCCTTAAGGCAAAACCTATCCCAGCTTTGATAGAAACAACTGCTAGAACAGGAGGGACACTAGCAAATCTAGATGGCACTGATATTGATGCTAATTTTGTAGGCAGGTTTTTTTGTGTGGTTTCTCTTGGAGATATAATTCACATAACATTAAACTCACAATTTTAAAGCCTATACTTTCAGTGGTTTTCACATTTTAGAAGCATCAAAACTACCTAATTCCAAAACATTTTCATCACGCCATAAAGAAATCCCATACGGGTTAGCAGTCACTCTCAATTCTCCCCATCCCTCATCCCCTGGCAACCACTAATCTATTTTCTGACTATAAATTTGCCTATTGTGGATGTCTCATATAAATGAAATCACACAATATGTGGCCTTTCTGTGTCTGGCTTCTTTGACTCAGCAAAACGTTTGCCCACTTTCTAGGATATTTCATTACTTTGTTCCTTTTTATGGCTGAATTTATGGATATACCACATTTTGTTTATCCATTCATCAGTTGATGAATATTTAGGTTGTTTTCATTTTTGGTGCTACTCTGGATACCGACAGAATACTTCTGAATATCAACCAATGTGGAACTGCATTTACAAGGCTGCCTAACTACAATCAGGCTCTCAGTCTGGTGGTGTATGGTGTGTTAGTCAATGAATAATCCTGCTATCCTGTATATACATCGTTTAAAAGCATACTCTTCCAAACAAGCATGAGGCGTCAAGAAAATATCAAACAACGGGACTTCCCTGGTGGTCCAGTGGGTAAGACTCCATGCTCCCAATGCAGGGGGTCCAGGTTCAATCCCTGGCCGGGGAACTAGATCCCACATGCATGCCACTTATTCTAAGAAGCATGCATGCCGCAACTAAAGATCCTGCATACCACAACTAAACAAGCCACAGCGAAGATCCCACGTGCTGCAACTAAGACCCCGCGCAGCCAAAATAAATAAATAAATATTTTAAAAGAAAAAGAAAATACAAACAACAAGAACATAAAAGAGTTACAGACTTTTTAAATTTTCACTTAAGCTTTTATGTATAAACAACAACAAAAAAACCCCCTAAGGTATGTATAATATCTAATGCTGAAGAGGAGATATGAGAAGCGAGATGAAAACCCTTACCTCTTCTCTAGTCTCTCTTTAAGCTGACTTTCTCTTATTCCCTGAGGGTGAAGGCAGTTTAGCAACTCATCCAGTTCCTTTTGACTGTCACATAAAAACCTGTAGGGGCAAAAAACCAAAAACAAAAAACCAAAAAAAACCCCGTTAACTCTGAAATAAAAGAGAAGAATCAAACATTAAGAAAGGGATCTAGGGTTGGTGGTGGGAGTTGGGAAAGCAGAATTCCAACCTTGCTCAGAAGTAGAACAATTTACTGTTTCCATGAGACCTAATGTTAACTTTATCTTAGGACACTGGAGCCAATGTTTCCTACTAAAATGTAATATGAGGGGACTTCCCTGGCGGTCCAGTGGTTAAGGCTCCAGGCTTCCACTTCAGGGGGCATGGGTTCGATCCCTGGTCGGGGAACTAAGATAAGATCCCACATACCGCTCAGAGCAGGCCCAAATAAATAAATAAGCAAACAAACAAACATATAAATAAATAAAAATAAAATGTAATATGAGACAAATTTTATAAAGTAAATAGGCACACTTGTCCATATCCCTTTCACAGAGTAAAGTTATATCAAAAAATAAAAGACAAAAGGTCATTTTCATTAAACTAAAGGTGATCATAGCTAAAGCAGTTAATGCGATCACAAAAGTAGAAGGGACCCTCTCAAAACCTAGCTCCCTGCCTAAAAGCAGGATAGACACAAAGGAAGATTAATGGCTATATTTACAATTCCTTATTCTTTAATAAAGATGAAAATCCTAAATACTTCTTATTCCCAAGCAGAGACTGAAAGGCATTTCCAATGCTATATAAGATCTATCATATAATATACAAAGTTACATTACAAGGAAAAAATAAAATTCTAAACCTTAAAGCAAACATATACTTATAAAAAAATCAAGTCTGCTTTTAAAGCAATGAGCTTACAGATCCAAGAAATCAAAATCACACAAAATGCTCTTAATAGATAATCACTAACTCACTGGTTTCACTATATAGATTATTTTCTTAACACTGAAAAAGAAAAAGAAAGAGCAACCAGATGAATGCTCACATTACCATAGATTCTGTCCCTGTTTGGGTATAGTGGTCTCTACAGCAATTTCTGTAGCTGGTCCATGTTGTGTGTTCATGCTTACATTTTTGCCTAGGTTTGCTTTCTTACCTAAGAAAAATTTATACATTAGGCTGAATATAGTACATACTCGATTCCTAGTTTCAAACCTAAGCAGTACACAGTGCAAATTCAACAACCAATAACACAGATGCTGCCTATTAAATATATCCATATGTACAGTAGATGCTAATTTCTCTTAAACATCTTACATACAGCACATTATCTGAGACAGTTGCTCTCTATACAGCTGAACAGGCAAAGTTTAAGAGTATCACAAGTTATTGCAATAGAATGGAGAGAGATGACTAAATGTCTCAGAGCAAATAAATAATCTGTTCCTTGTACGTGATGCTTAGCACAAAGGCATCTGTGGTGAAGTAGACACAACTGAAATATATAAAACTACTACAAACTTACCCCTGGAGGCTTCAAATGTCAAATATGATTAGCTTTTTTGTAAACCAGCTCCTGTATACTAATATATGACATTACTATAGATAGATCTTAAGCCAGTATTTGAGGCCTTACCTAATTCTACAACTGGTTCTCTCCCCTGCTCCCTTCTCTCCCCTCTAACCTGCAGCATCTTCCCTGCAATACTAACACATAACCTTGTTTAGTCTTTTCAGTCAGTAATTCTGAAGAGACTCTGCCATGCTGGAACTAGAAAACATGAAGGAACAACATCCACCAGGATGCTCTAGAAGTGAAGGGATGTAGATGCCAGTCTTCTCCCGAGAGCTGTAACTGTGTGGACCTGATTTCTGAAAATAGCCATTAAGCTTTTGAGACACATAAAATTACAGTCCTTCATCCCACTGGAATCTCTCTCAAGTCTGAAGATCCTAACTTCGTATTTACTGCCCTCACCTGAGTATATACAAAGTCTACCAAAACTAGACTTTTCTACTAAGTACTACAGTCTAACAAATAACATAATTCAACAAGAAAATGCCTTAAATTTTAAGTTTTGGGCTATATACTAATTTCCTTATTTAATGATTCTGTGAGTTTAAAAGTTTGGGTTATGAGTTTCTCTAAAATGAAAGAAAACTACTTTTTGAGAAGCAATTTTCATTAGGTTATATAAAGTACAGCTGGAAGGAAGCTTATGTATCATCTAACGTGATGGTTCGTAACAGAAAGCCATGCTGCCTCCTAGGGAACATTTGGCAATATCTGGTGACATCTGGTTGTCACTAATGGCATCCAGTGGGTATAGGTCAGGGATGCTGCTAAATAACTTACAACACATAGGACAACCCCCCACTACAAAGAATTATCTGGCCCAAAATGTCAACAACAGTGAGGCTGAGAAAACTTGATCTAACCTAACCATCTGGTATTTTTAAATTTAAAATTTTTCTTTTAATTTCTTTCTTGGGGGGAAAAAAAGAAATATATATATATATATACACACATTCACACACACACACATTCACATACACACACATCTATGTATAGGTCAAGAAAGAATACATACACACACATATATATATTTAGAAAAGTACACTTTTCTATTTTACAAACTGAACATACTCATGTAACCAGAACCCAAGTCAAGAAGAACATTATCAGTGCCCCTTATGACCCTTCTCAGTCACTTATTTCTAGTTACATATTTGCTGTGTTTCTCCTCACTAGAATTTTAGTTAATTGACATTCAGGACCTTTTATGTCTTGTTTGCTATCTTCTTTCACAGCACATGAAAAATTGGTTGGCAAATAAGAGATGCTCCATAAATATTAAATAAATGAATTTTTAAAGTGGAGGAAAAAGACACATAACAGCCTTCTTGACCCCTTACCTCAATTCCAGCCCTTGAAGTACCTACAAAGAGACTTCCAAGGAACAAAGTTTGAAAACTACTTGTATAAATCTAATACCCAAATATCCTAATATTCAAGTTCTTTATCTTTTCACGCTATGCCTGGAACAAAGTCGATAATCAAATGTTAAGTTTCCTTCCTTCTGCTATGCATTTCACATCTTCCCACCTCACTCAAATAAATCTACCTAAGAAGGCAATAAAGAAATTTAGAAAGTGAAAAAAAGTGACAGAGGAAAGACAGTCTTAATATTGACCCTACTTGAGCAGGGTAAACTAACTAATAGATATACATACTACGGGGACAGTAATCCTCATCAGCAGAGTCTGCGTGGTCTTTTCGGTGATGGTTGAATCGGTAGTCAATGCTGTCATGTACCCAGCCTTTCTCAATGAACAAACCTGGAACTTCATCTGAGAAGAGCCAGTATCTACAAATCACAACCACATGTTATGTGTTAGTGAAAGATCATGAGCACAGGATGACTTCATTGTTGAGGAAGATGATTACAGAATATCACTGAACATTCAGCAGATACAAATCCTAAAGTAAAGCACAGAATACTAAAATTTTGGGAATTTGAGATTCACTTAATATCTGTAATTTTTATAACTTCTAATATTTCACTACTTTAGGTTCCACACAATGTATGCATTTAAAATACCTTACCATTTTTAAAGACTTCTATTAGGATTACATTTCTCCTATCACCAAAATTTAAGCTTCGTATCTGTGGTATCTTTGAGGACAGGGTCATGTCTTTAACTTCGTAACCCTAGCATTTGGCACAGTAAATATTCAAATAAATGTGTGATGAGCAATTCTGTTTCCAATATCCACGAACAGGGAAGCTTGTCTAGTCTTAGTACTAACTAGCAACAATATAGCAGCCCTAAAAGATGATAAAAGTTAAGTTTAATAACTCACCTATTATGGTTTCGATCTGTACCAATTGGAGTCCTACGCATGACTAGTTTTGCTCTGGCAATTCCTTCCTGGAAAGCCTTCTCAGCAGCTGCTTTGTGCTTTCGTATTCGTTCTTCTTCAGCTTCACGTTCTAGTTTCACTGTTAAAGATAAAATGAATCAATTAAGTTTTTTCCTAGTAAATTCTACTCTTACAAATTTAAGTAAGATATGGAGTGAAACGTGCCTGGTATTAAGTAGAAATCTTAGTTTCCTTCTCCTAATTCTAAACTGTTATAAGAAATAATGTGTAAGGCAGCAATTTCTATCTGGTCCTTCTATGTTCTTTGAATTTTGGTGATGTCTCAGCCATCAACTCAGTGCAAAATCTTTTCTCTCCAAAATTTAACTTCTTATTAGTTTTATAATAAATTAATTTTATTTTATTGATAATTTTAAATGTAAAGTTAAAATAGTCCTTAAACGGAATTAACTGAAATATTTTCTGACAGGACCAGCCACAGGATCCTCAAAATGATCAGGATGAATAAAACCGAAATAGCTATTTCAAAATAAAACATATTTCAGTCCTGAGGAATTCAGAAAAAGAATTGAGAAAGCAAGGGCACGGAAGCATCAGCAGATAATAGTAATTATTGCCTCTTTAATACTATTCTTTGACTTATTCAGCAAGTTGCTACTGTTAATGATGAAAAAAAGTTTTAATCAATTTATTTCTGATCATTCATTTTATAAGTTTATTCTACCCAGATAGAAATTTTCCTCAATAATGAAAGACACCCAGGAATCTTTCCTTTTAAGTTTTTCCATAACTGTCACAAATTTTGATACTGTAAGTAAAGGGCACTGCTATTTACAATGCCAGCAATTTTACTGCTGGTACTCTACTGATGACAACATCCACAATGTAGCAAGAATCTGGAAAATGCATCAGTCTAAAGATGTTACTTAAAAATTTAAGACAAATTTCATCTATTTAAAACCAATATGGGGGAATTCCCTGACAGTTCAGTGGTTAGGACTCAGTGCTTTCACTGCCGTGGGCCCAGGTTCAATCCCTGGTCAAGGAACTATGATCCCGCAAGCTGCACAGTGCGGACAAAAACCAAAACAGAACGGTATGGCATTTGTTACTTTTAATAAATGGTTTTCTAGCCTGAACAGAGTTGTACGTTTGCAACAATGATTACAGTAGAAATCAGTACAAAGGTAAATGACAAAAAGAGTAATGGCCAAATCACAATAAAGGAAAAGCTCCTTCTCTTGCAGGTACAAACAAACAAAAAACAATCTAGGGAAAGTCATCAAAAAAAAAAAAAAAAGGGCCTCCCTGGTGGCGCAGTGGTTGAGAGTCCACCTGCCGATGCAGGGGATACGGGTTCGTGCCCCGGTCTGGGAGGATCCCATATGCCGCGGAGCGGCTGGGCCCGTGAGCCATGGCTGCTGAGCCTGTGCGTCCGGAGCCTGTGCTCCGCAACGGGAGAGGCCACAACAGTGAGAGGCCCGCGTACAGCAAAAAAAAAAAAAAAAAAAAAAAAGACCAGGGCTTCCCTGGTGGCGCAGTGGTTAAGAATCTGCCTGCCAATGCAGGGCACACGGGTTCGTGCCCCGGTCCGGGAGGATCCCACATGCTGCGGAGTGGCTGGGCCCGTGCGCCATGGCCGCTGAGCCTGCGCGTCCGGAGCCTGTGCTCCGCAACGGGAGAGGCCACAACAGTGAGAGGCCCGAGTACCACAAAAAAAAAAAAAAAAAAAAAAAAAAGACCAAATTTAGTTCCAGAGGTTACAGTACTGAGCTAGACATCAAAAGACCTGAACTCTAATTCAAATACTATCCTTGGCAAAGTATTGATATTTATTACATATTTTATAATTACATTACAGGGACTTCCCTGGTGGTCCAGTGGTTAAGAATCCACCTTCCAATGCAGGAGACGCGGGTTCAATCCCTGGTTGGGGAACTAAGATCCCACATGCCACAGGGCAACTAAGCCCGCGTGCCGCAACTACTGAGCCCATGCGCTCTAGAGCCCACGTGACACAATTAGAGAGAAGCCCGAGTGCCAAAACTAGAGAAGCCAGCACGACACAATGAAGATCCCACGTACCACAACTAAGACCCGACGCAGCCAAATAAATAAATAAAATTTAAATATATATATAAATATATTATATATTTATAATATTGTTTCTTGTTTCTCTATGTCAATAATCAACTTATTTCTGGCTTCTCAATTCTATTCAAGACACTGTGGTATTGGTGTAAAGACACACATAGCCAGAAATAAGTTGATGTGTCCAAAGTCAAATTAACTCAAAATGAATCAAAGACCTAAATGTAAGAGCTAAAACTCTTAAGACTTTTAGAAGAATACACAGGAGTAAACCTTCATGACCTTGGATTTGGCAGCAGATTCTTGCATTTGACACCAAAACCACAACCAACCAAAGAAAAAAATAAATAAATTGGATGTCATCAAAATTTTAAAAATTTGTGCTTCAATGGACACTATCAAGAAAGTAAAAAGACAACAAACACAAAATGGGGGAAAATCTTTTTGGATCATGTATCTTAAGGGATTTGTATCTAGACTATATAAAGACCCCTTGTAATTCGATAATAAAAAGACAAATAACCCAATTTGAAAATGGGCAAAAGATCTGAATTAATATCCTCCAAAGAAGATATACAAAAGACAAATAGGCACAAAAGAAGATGACATCATTAGTCATCAAGGAAATGCATATCAAAACCACAATGAGATACCAATTCACAATCACTAGAATGGCTATAATCAGAATCACAGAATAACAAGCTTTGGCAAAGATGCAGACAAGTGGAGAAATTACAACCCCCAGTTACCACTGGTAGGAATGTAAAATTGTGCAGCCACTTTGAAAAACAGTCTAGGACTTCCTCAGTTAAACCTAGTTACCGTATGATCCAGCAGATCCATCCCTAGGTATATATACCCATGAGAAATGAAAACATATGTCCACACAAAAACTTGTACACCAATGCTTGCAGCAGCATTATTCATAATAGCCAAAAATGATTAAAACAAACCAAACGTTCATCAACTGATAAATGGATAAAAACAAAATGTGACACATCCAAACAATGGAATAATATTCAGCCATAAAAAGGAATTAAGTACTGAGACATGCTACAGCCTGAAACTTGAAAACATGGTAAGTGAAAGAAGCCAGTCACAAAAGACTACATACTTATTATACAGCTCCACTGATATGATGTATCAGAATAGGCAAATATAGAGATAGAGCAGTGGACGGTGATTGCTTAGGGCTGGGGAGGATGGGTATAGCTAAAGGGCATGGGGTTTCTTTTTGAGGTGATGAAAATGTTCTAAAATTGACTATGATAAAGGCTTCAAATATTTGTGAATATATTAAAAAACAATGAACTGTACAATAAACGTGGATGAATAGTATAGTATGTGAATTATTTCTTAATAAAGCTGTTTTTTAAAAAGTTCAGACTTAATGGTGCTATGAAAGCCCCAAATTTTTATTTCCTTACATCTTAATACGGGAAAGATTAATATCTAAGTTGGCAACTGTGCTGAGGGCTTCAAATACCTTGTCATTCATTTGTTATGACAATCTTAAGCATATGAGGAAACAGAGGTATGGATAAGCAACTTGCTCAAGGAACTATAGCTAAGTCACAGGTATCCAAGTCAGCCCACTCCCAGGTCATATATTATTTCCACTATGTCTGTTTGTGGATTTGGTCCTTTACTAAGCCAGAAAAAATGCCAACATCACACTAATCCAAGTCAAACTATCATTAACTGCAGAATGTCAGGCTGAACACTCCTGCTAGAATCTTACATACCTAGAAGGGTCGGGTTATTACACACAGAAATAACTAAAAAGTTGTGACAAAGACGCTACCATTACCTCAGTTATTCCCTTCCTTCTACTATCTTCTAAAGGGCTTCCCCTTTTCTCTCAACACAAGATTTTACCTTTCATTTCTCTCTCCTGAATTTCCCGCTCCTTCTTAGCCTGAATGGCAAGCAGCCGTCTGCTCTTCACGGCACTGATCATGTCTTCAGCTTCCATATCTACCTGGGGCTCAAACTTCACGACTTCTTTTTTCCTATCAGCTTTGCCTAACCCATTCTCCTCTTTTCCATTTTCTTTATTTCTGGCTTCCATTTCTTTCCGTTTCTGTTTCTCTGCTCTCTTCTTATCATTTTCTTCCTTCAATACAGCAAGCCGTTCCTTCCATAACTCTGCAGACATCTGCTGCCTGGTCTCCATGTGGTCCTGCACTGAGTATGTCATGAGAATCCGGTGGCAGAGTGCTGTCAAGATCTGCAGTTTCTCTTCTGATGTTAGCTCAAAAAATTCAGAGGTCTCCAGCTTTTCTAGGAACTCATCTTGTACCTCATTGTCTTCAAATGGTGCTGAATCTTTGTTGTCATCTGTGTCTGAGCCCTCACTTTCTTCCTGAATGTCAGATTTGCGCAAGCAGAGCCGAACCAGCTCTGAAACAGAATGCAGAGTCAGAGGGATTTCTGACAGCTTCATTCCCAATTCACCATAGTCTTCTGCTATTTCATCTTGTAACAAGGTCTGTAAGAGGATGACCAACACTCTATTCAGGTATAAAAAGCCACCCTTTTCTGCACTCAAGGCTTCCATAAGGGACACAGCAGTAATAGGATACTGAGCATCTGGTAAGAGTAACCCAGAATAACAGCTCAAGAACTCCACCACCATGGCCACATCCCCAAAGAGTGTATTGGGCAGCCCTTCAGGGGTATCCACCAATTTAAATGTTGGAAGGTTTTTGCCAGTTAACTCTTGGTCCTCGTACCGCTTCTGTTTCTCTAGTTTCTCGAGCATTTCTTTCTCTCTCCGTTCCTTGGCTTTCTCCTTCAACTTTTCTTTCAGCTCCTCTCGTTTCTTTTTCAAATATTCTTTGCGCTGCTCTTCAGACATAGAAGCCCATCTCTTTTTGTGCTCTAGAAGCTCAAAGCGTTTTTGAACAATACTTCGCAATTCTTCTGGGAGACGAGCTCTATCTTCACTAGAGAGGAGACGAGCTGTTTTGGAGATAACACAGGACAGGGCACTCTTCTTGTCCTCCCTGTCTTTGTTTTCTTTGTAGTAGGCAATAAGGTGGAGGGCAGCAGGAGGCAGATGCTTATGAGGTTTACTAGAGGACCTAGGTGTGCCCCCAGAATTCCTCGGGGCTCGTGTCACCTTCTGAGTGCCTTTGGCCATGTCCAACAAAGTCATCTGCTTCATTTTGGTTTTAGGAGTCTTCAAGCCCTTTTTGGGAGATCTGGAATTCCCTGTGGATTTCTGTCCATTCAGGATGCCTTTGCTTCTGCCCTTTGCTTTCAAAGGTTTGTCACTATGCTTCCCTGATTTCTTGCCAGGTGGGCCTTTCTTAGGAATGTGAAAGTTAGCATGTAGCTTGCTGGGCGACATCATCTTCATCACTTCTTCCAGATGCTCTTCTGGAGATTTGGAATTCTTTGAGTTCTTCACTTTGAGTGGTGAGCCATTCAAGGATTTCTTCAAGTGTACATGACACCATAACTTAGGATTTAGTGGTGAACTGAGAGAAGAGTTGTCTGTCTTGGATTTCTTTGAGGGCTTCCTGTCTGGAGATCCAGTATTCTTCCTCTTAGTAGAGGGGTTGAGAGTCATGTACTAGAATTTAAGAACAGGAGCAAAAATAATTTTAAAAACTAATTTAAAGAAGCAATATTTAAGCATCCTAAAGGCCCTCTTCCCCATCTATTCAGGTAAAGCTACATATTCATTTCTCTTCATAGACACTCTGTCCCTGAAAAAAACAAAGCCATGAATGTTAGCTAATGTTTTAGCCATATCAACACAAAATTCTCTTGATACTCAGACTTAAAAATCTATACTCCGGGACTTCCCTGGCAGTCCAGTGGTTACAATTCCATGCTTTCACTGCAGGGGGCATGGGTTCAATCCCTGGTCGGGGAACTAAGATCCCGCATGTCGTCGATGTGGCCAAAAAAACCATCTATACTCCAATATTAGGCATTTTTTGCTATATAACTAGTTTGCTGCCTATATATAGATTAGCAGTTCTTAAATACCTTAACGAAATCTATGAACTCTTTCCCCAGAAACATACAAAAATCATGTATACAATTTCAGAGTCCATGGGTCCCAGACTAAGGATACTTGATCTAGATAATGTCAACATCTGAGGAATTTTAAAATTATTGCTCGAGACAGGATTGTATTTTTATCCTTTAAACCTTTGGTACAACTAGGGGTATTCTATGTTTAGAATGGTAGAAAGTACACCATTTAAGTATTTTTGTTTAAATTCAGAAGCATATTTTCTTATTAAGAGTATCAGTAAGTATACTAACGACAACAAAACACTGCTCACAAATAAGCAGCCCTCCTGATCCTGGCTCCTTAACCTCCTCTCTGTCCTCGCCCCACACTTCAAGAACTCTTTCCCACGAATACATTATTAACTACAAGCCCAATAGGACTTCCCTGGTGGCGCAGTGGTTAAGAATCTGCCTCCCAATGCAGGGGACATGGGTGCGAGCCCTGGTCCAGGAATATCCCACATGCCACAAAGCAACTAAGCCTGTGCACCACAACTACTGAGCCTGGGCTCTAGAGTCCACGAGCCACAAGTACTGAGCTCATGTGCCACAATTACTGAAACTCGCGCACCTAAAGCCCGCGTTCCACAACAAGAGAAGCCACTGCAATGAGAAACCTGCGCACTGCAATGAAGAGTAGCCCCCGTTCGGCACAACTAGAGAAAGCCCACGTGCAGCAATGAAGACCCAACGCAGCCAAAAATAAACAAACAAAGAAGCAAATAATAAATAAATTTATTTAAAAAAACAAAACTACAAGCCCCGATAACTTCTCAAACTCACACAATTCTCTCTTGATCATCCCCTCACATCTTTCAAATCCACTCCCTTTAGTACCCCAACTCTGCAATCCTTCAATCCCAGCAGGACCCTTACATCAGTTAATTCTATCACATTTTCACAAGTCTCACTTCTTTGTCCTTCTTAACTCAGGTTAAGTTCCACAGTCAGTCATTCCAATCAATCTTGCATAAACCTACGGTTCCCTCGTCTCTCTTGCTCTATTGTATCAAGTTACTCCTAGCCTGCACTTGTTCAGCTTAAACATGACTAGAATAAAAGACACAATGACAGTGTGTGGACTTATTTTAAATTCATAATCAGGTACCTCAGATGGATCCTGAATGCCACTCAGTAATCACAATATATTCCCTTAGTCCATTTACCTTCTCACTCTCCTGGATATACATCTTTTCCTATCTCCTAAAATCTCTACCTTATCCCCATTATACAGAATTAGTTAATTAGTTAATAGGTTAGAACCCAGTCAGCCTGCCATTGTTTCTGTTTAAATGTGCATTAAAACAAAACCAAAAACACTGTTGATTTTGATGCTTTAAAATATAATTACAAAGAAAAAAAGCCTGGCAGTTAAAACACATACTACATGAAATAATAGCCAAGCAATGAAAAAGTATAGCCAATTCAAAAAACGTTTTTTTTTGTTTCAAGTGATAGGGAGAAAGACTAGATAACCCCTAGAATACTTGACTTCTATTACCAAAAGCAGCTAAGCACATAAAAGGCACTCAGAGGGCTTCCCTGGTGGCTCAGTGGTTGAGAGTCCGCCTGCCGATGCAGGGGACACGGGTTCGTGCCCCGGTCCGGGAAGATCCCACATGCCGCGGAGCGGCTGGGCCTGGGAGCCATGGCCGCTGAGCCTGCGCTCTGCAACGGGAGAGGCCACAACAGTGAGAGGCCCGCGCACCGCAAAAAAAAAAAAAAAAAAAGGCGCTCAGAGACTGCTGAGTTTAAGTTTCTGAGTGGAAAGGACTAACTTGTAAAGAAGCAGTCTGGAGGCAGTGGGTAAGACAGGCTAGTGTGAGATGAGACTACAGGCCAGGAAACAGCTGAAGACTATCCAATATGAAATCAGGACCCCTTTAAAAAGGCAACAGAGAAACAGCTATGGTGAAATAAATCTCAAGAGATGCTACAGAAGAACACCTATGCTCCCGTTGAAGTAAACAAAACAGGTACCATAAAATTTAATAAGTTGAATTATGATGCCAAATAAGATTTAAACATTAAGGATATAATCATCAGAGAAACAAACTCATAGAACCTAAGCAGCACAAGAGGTAGAAATATGGTCTGCAATGAATGAGTGGCTATACTTAACAAATCCTTCTTCTGGCTAAGTTCTCTACTTTAAAGGCCAATCTGCCTTTTAAGAACTATAGGCAATTGCAGGTTACTGTTCCTTCAGCTGGCTGTTTTTGTTCCCTGATCAAAACGGGATGTTTTGTTCCCCAATTATTATACTCAGTATGGGCTGACAAAGAGGTTTCATAGTTTATAGAACATAAACATTATCTGTGACTCAGGGGACACCTTCCCCAGAGGCAAGAATTTCTCAGTTCTAGTTCCCCAGAACTATATTTTAAAATGTTAAAAAGAATAAGCAAAGATAACTTATGTATGATTCCATTCTTCTTGTTGGCAGTAATATTACCAAAACTCCAGAGAGAACAATATTTCAGAGACCACCCTACAAATCACGAATAAGACACAAAACTACCCTGGCAGGAATTAAAGACAAATATGTGCCTTCCAAAAGTTAATCATCCACTTCAGCTAGCCTTGGAAAATCTTCAGAGTACAGACATTGATACTTTTTCTAGTGAGCAGGATAAAAGATTACCTCTAAAGTCATTCTAAAATAAAATTTATCACTAAAAAGGAGCTTAGTGTGAGACTATGTTTCATTTTTACCATTTAAAGTAAATATCTAATAGGGTCTATTATAGGGTCTATTATAATTGGGCCACTTCTTAATTTACTGATTATATTTCTTTCTATTTAAAAAGTCACTCAAATTTAGCATAAATTTCTTCGACTTAGAAGCACTCTATTATGCAGAAATAATGCAAGGAAGAGCTGGGATGGCTTAGCCATGAGATGGTCCAGCAGCCCATTTTTATCTATAAGGTGTGTTTTTTAGCCAAGCCACACCACATAATTTTTTTTCTTAAAAATGAAAGAAATTAACTCACCCAACCCCCTCCCAAAAGGCCGGCTCCCCGCGTGAGCAGTCCTTCAGTAACTGGATCATCTCAGCATAGGGCATGCTGGGCAGTCACAGCCAATGGGAGCCGGCATGGCTGGACTCAGGGGGAATCTGAAAAAGTATAAAACCACTTATGTGCTAAGGGTCTCCCCTGTCCCCCATTCAGCATAAGTAATCTACCAGAGTAGTGCATAGAGAAGGAGAAAAGAATGGGCATCTGGATTAGCAGTATTATAGTTTTTTGGAAAAGGCCCTTCTTAACTGCTAAACAGGGAAAAATATTTATGTATGTATCAGCAACACGAGAGGCTATAAAAAAAATAGTGTATACAATTCCATACTTGTTCCCTGTCACCTGGAATGAACCACCACCACAAATAAGGAAATCTAATAAATAAGATAAAAATGAAGAAACTTAATATTTACAGCAGCTCATTTAGATGCTAAATTTAACTTAATAGTAAGCAATCAGAACCCTAAACTAGAAAACTTTGGCAATCTATATTCTGATTCTATTTCACTCTTCTCATTCACCCCAGGAACGATGTTAGGAGTTTCAAGGCAACATTCATATAATGTGCTTGTCTCAATCTCTAGATGCCTTTATCAGCAAATCTGTGAAATGTGTTACTATACAATATTTTTAAGTGTTTTGAAATTAATGTAATTTATTTTTTAAAGTACTATTGCTCTACGGCCCTTCCCTGGTGGTCCAGTGGTAAAGAATCCACCTTACAGTGCAGGAAATGCGAGTTTGATCCCTGATCAGGGAACTAAGATCCCACATGCCACGGGGCAACTAAGCTCGTGTGCCTCAACTACTGAGCTTGCATGCCTCAACTAAAGCCCACGCACTCGGGAACCCATGCACCACAACTAGAGAAGAGAAAAAACCTGCATGCCACAACTAGAGAGAAGCCCACACACCACAACGAAGAGCCCGCGCCACAACAAAAGATCCCGTATGCCTCAACGAAGTTGCTGCGTGCTGCAACTAAGACCTGACACAGCCAAAAAATAATAATAATAATAAAATAAATAATTTTTTGGGAAAAAGTACTGTTGCTCTAGTGTCTAATTCATAAACAAACTTCAAGCACCAAAATTTATTCAAAGAAAAATCTTAAGACTATAAACACTTACTTGAAACATCAGTTATTAGGAGAGATAAGAAACATCTTTTTTTTTTTTTTTTTTTTTTGCGGCACACAGGCCTCTCACTGTTGTGGCCTCTCCCGTTGCGGAGCACAGGCTCCAGACGCACAGGGTCAGTGGCCATGGCTCACGGGCCTAACTGCTCCGTGCCATGTGGGATCCTCCCGGACTGGGGCAAGAACCCGCATCCCCTGCATCGGCAGGCGGACTCTCAACCACTGCGCCACCAGGGAAGCCCAGAAACATCTTTTAAAATGTACAATAATTAGGATCACCAGTAATGAAACAAAATTACACCATGTGCCTTCTGAAATGATTCACTGAGAAGAATACAACATCAGTTCTGTGGTATTACTAAGCATGAGGAAATAAACTTAAATTAAGGAGCATTATACTAAATAATTGGTTTGTATTCTTAAAATTATCAAGGTTTTTAAAAGACAAAGGAAAACTGAGGGACTAATCCAGATTAGAGAAGACTACAGAGACATAACAAGTAAATGTAATACATGATACTACCCTGGATCCTATTAGGGCCAAAACAAAATATGTTTGGCTAAAAGGATGTTAATGGGACAAATGGCAAAATTTGAGTAAAAACTGTAAATCACTTCTTTCCACACTGACAGTGCTCTCGCATACATGGTAACCATTCCTAAAACCTGCTGGACTTTCTGTAATTAGTGTTGCAAACCTGCCCACAAAGTGATACAGTACAAGAAGCGCAAGGATTCTCTGTATTCTCCAAGGAAAGGAACATTATGACAGGAAGGAGAGTGGCTATGGTGGACAAACTAAGCTGGTTTTCCAGAAAAAGGCTAAATAAAACCACGAAGAAGATTTTGCTGAGGCTTGAATGCACTGAGCCCAACTGCAGATCTAAGAGAATGCTGGCTATTAAGAGAAGCAAGCATTTTGAGCCAGGAGAATGTAAGAAGAGAAAGAGCCAAGTGATCCAGTTCTAAGCTTCATATTTTGTTTTATTATGAAGATAATAAAATCTTGAGATTATGTTTACTTTAAAAAAAACTATAGATCAGATAACAGTATCGTTTTCATGTTAATTTCTTGATTTTGATCACTGTACTATAGTTATTATAGAAAATATCCTTATCTTTTAGGAAACACATATTCAAGTATTTTGTAAAAGGGCATCCTGTCTTACAACCTACTACCATCAGCTCAGAAAAAAATAATGTGTATAAAGAGAAAAAAATAATAGGGACTCCCCTGGTGGTCCAGTGGTTAAGAATCTGCCTTCCAATGCAGGGGACGTGGGATCGATCCCTGGTCGGGGAACTAAGATCCCACATGCCGCAGGGCAACTAAGCCTGCACCACAATTAGAGAGCCTGAGTGCCACAACTACTGAGCCCACACACCGCAACTAGAGAAACCTGTGCACTGCAACTACTGGGCCCGTGCTCTGGAGCTCACAGACCACAACTAGAGAGAAGCCCGCACACCACAACAAAGAGCCCACACGCCTCAACGAAAGATCCTGCATGCCGCAACAAAGATCCCCCAATTAAGACCCAATGCAGCCAAATAAATAAATTAATTTAAAAAAAATCATCTGCTCAATAGCTCCTAATCCAGAACTTGGAGGGCAGTAAATAATAAATTGAAATGACCAAAAAGTCAAATCAAAACAAATTAAAAAAAAAAAACAGAAAAAATAATAAATGTGGTAAATGTTAAAATTTGAGGAATCTACTTGAAGAGTACAGAGAAATTCTTTATAGTATTTGTCACCTTTTCAATATGAAATTATTTCAAAATAAAACGTTTTAAAAATGTATTCAGAATCATATTAAATCAATCCAAATTAGTTTAGGACTCCAAATGTCTTAATAAGTGTTATTTTTCTTGTTACGTCTCTAACCAAATGCTTCCTTACTAGGATATACCACTCCAAAATATGAGTTCAAAACATGGACAGGGAATTCCCTAGTGGTCCAGTGGTTAGGACTCCAAGCTTCCACTGCTGGTGGCACAGGTTCAATCCCTGATTGGGGAACTAAGATCCTGCATGCCACGTGGCACAGCTATTAAAAAAAAAAAAAAAAAAAGGCAAAACATTATGGACAGACTAACAAAACACTAGAGCTGCAATGTATTACAATATGGAAATGAGCTAAGATGGCTGATTTCATCTTAGATGACAGTTATTTTATCATCCAAGTGCCTTGGAAATCATTCCTCCAAGTCATTAGGCCTACAAAATATTTACCCCTAAACTCAACTGTCAGTTGCGTTTTTCTCCTCAATGAACAGAATGGAACTTCTTAAAGAAATGAATTCGCTAGCCATGTACATATTATACCTATGCTAAACATCACAGGATATAAAATTAGTAAGATACCTTTTAATCCCAAGTAATTTATATTCTAAGGTTCTACAAGACCACAAGCACACCCCCATCATCATATTAGGCCCTACTCAGATAACACTCCAAAATTCTACATTTCTAAATAATTTTCCTCTTTCCCACCTAAGCTCTCTCAGTTGATCCTTTCCTAAAACTATTACAACTTGCTTCCTCTCTCCAGAACTCATCTCTCTCTATAGTAGTTATATTCAGCAGCCTAGCAGAACATTAAATTCTACAAAAACCAAAGAAAACAAATTTTAACCTATTGCTTTTGGTTCCCATTTCAATGTACCTGCTGCCAAAGTAAGCTCAAACCCACTGCCTCTGGGACAGGCAGATCACATGTGATCAACTTTGATGTTCGATGCATTATTTTGTTTTATTTATTTATCTTTTTTAAGATTTTTTTTTGAAGTGGACCATTTTTAAAGTCTTTATTGAATTTGTTACAATACTGCTTCTGCTGTATGTTTTGGTTTTTTGGCTCTGAGGCATGTGGGATCTTAGCTCCCTGACTAGGGATTGAACCTGCACCCCCTGCACTGGAAGGCGAAGTATTAACCAATGGACCGGCAGGGAAGTCCCCGCTGCATTATTTTAAATTTCCTTTAGATCAGGAAAGAATCCAAAGCACTCTTTTATGGTCTACTTATCCGTACTTTTACTATATTCTGTCCTGGCTGAGATGCCAAAAGTTCTTTGAGAAAACCAATTTTATAAAAAGGAAAAATAAACATACATAAACTCAAAAGATAAAATCAGTGAAATGTTAAATAATATTGGGGAATAAGAAATTATTGTTTAAGGTATGCAAAATACATTAAAACATAAGTATATGCTCTGAATTTACAGACTGGTATCTTACATGACTCAATTTCTCTAAGTAGAGTCATCTGCCTTCTTACAGCGGTTTAGTGTAAACGAGCTTGCACTTCTAGTCTCTATCAGAATTACAGCCAAAATTCATTAAGTTAATATTTTAAGCTCTCATTAGAAAATTTCAGAGTAGCCAATTTCTTCAGAAATTGCTTTTCAAGATATAATAAATTCTTAAAACAAAACAAACAAAAAAGACATAAATTCCTGGAATTCTAAGTCTCTGGCTCCTACAAAAAGCGTGGATCAGCTTTTTTGTTCTAATAAAACCCAAAGACCTTTCACCCATAAATTATACTCAGTCTTTCTTTCATGTTATTCACATATTTGAATCACTGAACTAAAATACATAAAAGACAACTGTAAAATTTAAAAAGAAGAAAATATTTAGGACTCAAATGATCCAAGAGTCTAAAACCCATTCAGAGATGATTTTATATACAATTTTCATACAGTAAAGGTAGTAAGTTCCTGTTATAACCACTGAAAGCTGTATCACAGTTCCAAAACTCTACAGCAATGAAACGAAAACAAATTAAAATTTCCCCTCAGTAAATAAAAATATTTAAGAAAAAGTTTAGGTTTACTAAATAGTTCTATGGAAATTTTAGTCCTGATCTAGAAAAAGTCAACTAATCCGTAAATTTGTCTTTTTACACAAATGATAAAAATTTAAAGAGCCCAATGGAAGATAATGCTGTGACATAAATCACAGCAAGATCTTTTTTGAGCCACCTCCTAGAGTAATGAAAATAAAAACAAAAACAAAAATAAACAAATGGGACCTAATTAAACTTAAAAGCTCTTGCACAGCAAAGGAAACCATAAACAAGACAAAAAGACAACCCGCAGAATGGGAGAAAATATTTGCAAACGAAGCAACGGACAAAGGATTAATCTCCAAAATATACAAATAGCTCATGTAGCTCAATATCCAAAAAACAAACAACCCAATTAAAAAATGGGTGGAAGATCTAAATAGACATTTCACCAAAGACATACAGATGGCAAAGAGACACATGAAAAGATGCTCAACATCACTGACTACTAGAGAAATGCAAATCAAAACTACAATGAGGGGCCTCCCTGGTGGCGCAGTGGTTGAGAGTCCGCCTGCCGATGCAGGGGATATGGGCTCGTGCCCCGGTCCGGGAGGATCCCATATGCCGCGGAGCAGCTGGGCCCGGGAGCCATGGCCGCTGAGCCTGCGCGTCCGGAGCCTGTGCTCCGCAACGGGAGAGGCCACAGCAGTGAGAGGCCCGCGTACTGCCAAAAAAAAAAAAAAAAAAAAAAAGGTGGAAGACCTAAATAGACATTTCACCAAAGAAGACATACAGATGGCAAAGAGACACATGAAAAGATGCTCAACATCACTGACTACTAGAGAAATGCAAATCAAAACTACAATGAGGGGCTTCCCTGGTGGCACAGTGGTTGAGAATCTGCCTGCCGATGCAGCGGACACGGGTTCGAGCCCTGGTCTGGGAGGATCCCACATGCCGCGGAGCGGCTAGGCCCGTGAGCCACAACTACTGAGCCGGCGCGTCTGGAGCCTGAGCTCCACAACGAGAGGCCGCGATAGTAAGAGGCCCGCGCACCGTGATGAAGAGTGGCCCCCGCTTGCCACAACTAGAGAAAGCCCTCGCACAGAAACAAAGACCCAACACAGCCAAAATAAATAAATTAATTAATAAACTCCTACCCCCAACATCTTCCAAAAAAAAAAAAAAAAAAAAAAGAGACTACAATGAGGTATCACTTCACACCAGTCACAATGGCCATCACCAAAAAATCTATAAACAATAAACGCTGGAGAGGGTGTGGAGAAAACGGAACACTTTTGCACTGTTGGTGGGAATGTAAATTGATACAGCCACTGTGGAAAACAGTATGGAGGTTCCTTAAAAAAACTAAGAGGGCTTCCCTGGTGGCACAGTGGTTGAGAGTCCGCCTGCCGATGCAGGGGACACGGGTTTGTGCCCCGGTCCGGGAAGATCCCACATGCTGCGGAGCGGCTGGGCCCGTGAGCCATGGCCGTTGAGCCTGTGTGTCCGGAGCCTGTGCTCTGCAATGGGAGAGGCCACAACAGTGAGAGGCCTGCGTACCGCAAAAAAAAAACAACTAAGAACAGAACTACCAAAATGACTCAGCAATCCCACTACTGGGCTTATACCCTGAGAAAACCATAATTCAAAAGGACACATGTACCCCAATGTTCATTACAGGACTATTTACAATAGCCAGGATATGGAAACAACCTAAATGTCCAACAACAGATGAATGGATAAAGAAGACGTGGGTACATATATACAATGGAATATTACTCAGCCATAAAAAGGAACGAAATTGGGTCATTTGCAGAGATGTGGATGGACTTAGAGTCTGTCATACAGAGTGAAGTAAGCCAGAAAGAGAAAAACAAATATTGTATATTAACGCATATATGTGGAATCCAGAAAAATTCTAGGTACAGATGAACCTATTTGCAGGGCGGGAATAGAGAAGTAGACATAGAAAATGGACATGTGGACACGGAGGGAAGGGGAGGGTGGGATGAAGTGGGAGATTAGGTTTGACATAAATACACTACCATGTGTAAAATAGCTAGTGGAAACCTGCTGTATAGCACAGGGAGCTCAGCCCGGTATTCTGTGACAACCTAGATGGGTGGGATGGCGGGTGGGAGGGAGGTCCAAGAGGGAGGGGATATAGGTATACATATAGCTGATTCACTTCATTGTATAGCAGAAACTAACAAAACACTGTAAAGCCAATTATACTCCAATAAAAATAAAAATAATAATCATAAAAAGAAAAAGTTTAGGTTTACTAAATAGTGTTCCATGGAAATTTTAGTCCTGATCTAGAAAAAGTCAACTAATCCCTAAATTTTTCTTTTTACACAAATGTTAAAAATTTAAAGAGCATAATGGAAGATAATGCCTGATCGTGCTGGTCTAGAATAAGAAAACATGCTAATGCTAAACAACGGTTGGAGGTCTTTACCAATGTTTGAAGAAATAAAATTATTTCTCAATATACTTTTGTTAACAATAGCAACATAAGGTAACTGAAGTAATTTAGTTGTATGACTCAGTTGTAAGATAGCCTTAGTTTTTCATAATTACAATAAAGAGATGAAAATTAATGTATATATACCATACAACTTTATAAGCATATTCTGAAAATCAAATGAGATAATTAAAGGAAAAATAATAGAGAGAAGTGCTAGATTTTCTACTAATCTGTCATACAAAGCAATACTTAGTCCTTTCCAAGGCTGCCAGTATATCTGATCTTCTTATCTGACATACAAAATGAGTTTTCATTTTTAGTAATCAATTTGTAAAAATAATTTTAATACCATACCTCATTCCAAGAAAGATCTGAGACAAAAAAGCACATGCATGTAATTTGTTTCTTTGTTTTAATTATGCAACCATAGTAAAATAAGTCAAATTAGAAGAGGAGATATTCAGTGTGGCCTCTTCCCTACCAACCCCATATCACAACCTATATGAAATAGATATACATGAAAACTTTGAATTCATTATCTGAAGTTAGAGTTCAAAATCTACTGTAACCATCAGAGGAAATAAATTCATTCAACAGTGTTCCATCCTGCTGTCCAAAACTTAAGTGACCTTACCTTGTACGGATCAAGTAGAAAGTCACTGAACTTGCTAGGCAGGGAATATTTCTTCACTAATTCATCTTCTACCACCCAAGGTGCATTTTCACCAGTACCA
Source organism: Mesoplodon mirus (assembly GCF_964341445.2). Classification (NCBI taxonomy): domain Eukaryota; kingdom Metazoa; phylum Chordata; class Mammalia; order Artiodactyla; family Ziphiidae; genus Mesoplodon; species Mesoplodon mirus. Next base: position 36,475,627 of record NC_138991.1, read on the forward strand.
GCCCGTAATGCGTTATGCCGTATAAAGTATCGAAGTATCTCCTTATTTGGTGGGCGTTCTGTACGAATCAAGCTGTCTGCTGGCACATTACTGATGATCTAGGTTAACAAATAAAAATAACTCACTACTGGGGTAAAAAGCAATTAACCAATGAGAACAAAGATTTATATTCTCTCTGGAAAACTCATCATTACACCTATAAAATAGGTTATATACTAGATAGAAGAAGAAGAATTTTCAGAGACAGAATGTTAAAGATATCTGTAGGCAATGTGTCAATATGTATCAAAGTCCTAAAAATGGGTGTATCTGTTGAACCAACAGTTCCTCTTGTTAAAAATTTAGAAGTAAATGGAGGGACTTCCCTGGTGGTCTAGCAGTTAAGACTCCATGCTGCCAATGCAGGGGGCTCAGGTTCGATCCTTGGTCAGGGAACTAGATCCCGCCTGCTGTAACAAAGAGCCTGCATGCCGCAGCTAAAGATTCCACATGAGGCAACGAAGATCCTGCATGCTGCAACTAAGACCCAGTGCAGCTAAATAAATTAATTAATTTAAAAAAAAAATTTTTTTTAAGTAAATGTAAAGTCATCATCAATCGCTTATAAAAGGAGGGGGGAAAAGGAAGGGAATACTACATAAAGGTACATCAATTAGGGATTCATTTTTCTTTTATTTATTTATTTGTTGTTTATTTATTTTTGGCTGCACTGGGTCTTCGTTGCTGCGTGCGGGCTTTCTCTAGTTGTGGCGAACGGGGTCTACTCTTCATTGCAGTGTGCGGGTCTCTCATAGCGGTGGCTTCTCTTGCGGAGTACAGGCTCTAGGCGCGGAGGCTTCAGTAGTTGTGGCTTGTGGGCTCTAGAGTGCAGGCTCAGCAGTTGTGGCGCACGGGCTTAGTTGCTCTGCGGCATGTGGGATCTTCCCGGACCAGGGCTCGAACCCGTGTCCCCTGCCATTGGCAGGTGGATTCTTAACCACTGTGCCACCAGGGAGGTCCCAGCAATGATGTTTTAACTAGCCACCTTGCTGAACGGGAGCTAAGAAACTTAGTGAAAAACTGTATTTAACACCCAATTGTCAAATATAAAGAAATCCTAACAATCCAGTAATGTCTTCAGGTCACTAAATATAAAACAAATGAGTCAAAATGAAATAAGACCTGTCAGCATTCTGACGTGGGAAAAAAACCAACACTCTAAAGAGGCAAGAGATCCAGGTTATAATCCTTCCTAATCTCATTTACTAAATTAGGAACTTTGATAGAATTATTTAATTTCTCAGGCCATAGCTGTTTCTTCTATAAAACAGTTAGACATGAAGACAAATGTGCAACTGCCTTCCACACCTAGCCGCCCTCCTGCTTCTTTCTAATGATGAGATCTTACACATACAGGAATAAGAGTACCCGAAAGCAACATGGCATATTTCATGAAATCTAAGATGCTATTAATGAAAGACACATTATGTACCACAAAGAAAAGAATTCTTGCCAATTGATATTGAGATATATCCTGATTCCAGCAGATACAAACTACTATATATAAAATAGATAAACAACAAGGTCCTACTGTATAGCAAAGGGAATTATATTCAATATCTTGTAATACACTATAATGGAAATGAATATAAAAAAGAATATATATATATGTATAACTGAATCACTCTGCTGTACACCAGAAACTAACACAATATTGTAAATCAACTATACTTCAATTTAAAAGAAAAAGATACATATCCTGATTCTGGAAATGTAAAAATATGAAAGTTGAACATCTTAGAATCAATAAAACATAGTACTAAGTTATTTAAAGGGTATTTACCATTTTAGATTATTAGCTTCAGATTCCTTGAAAAAGCACTGGTTAGAGTTAACTCACTTTCTGAGTTTAATTATATTACAAATTGCTCTGCTTTTAACTGGGAAGTGCTATTTCCTCAGGAAGTCCATAACCACTGGAAACAGAGTCTTATTTTTTCAAATAACTAAGTTTGAAGCTCAAATGTAAACTACTCTTACACCCTAATAATTCCTATTAAAAAGGAAAAAGCATGCTATCTCCTAGGAAAGACAATACAGTTTAAAGTCATAATTACGAAGACCAGAAAATCACCCAGAATTTGTTGTAGAAACATATTTATTTACATTTTTCTTTAGCACATTTTCTACGAGAAAACGAGCCCTTTGATATTTTCTTAAACAACATCTACTACATGTAAGAGGTTTAATGTAAAGTGCCAACTAACCTTATCTTCATTTTGTAGTTTGACATCATATTTGTGAGGCAGAAACTTTGGAGGTGCCCATTTCCTCTCTCCTTTCTTTAATGAAGTAGGAAGTTTTCGTGGAGATCTACGTGCTCTGTCATCTAGTCAAATCAATAGAAAATTAGTGAAAAAAATAATTCTTTTAATTCTATCCACTCAGTTATCTTACTGAACACCTACTCTGCAACCAAGCACTGAGTGATGGGGCCCAAAGGTAAATCATAAGTTCCTTGCCTCAAGTAGCTAAAGTCTATGGGAGGAGTCAACAATAACTACAATACAATGTGGTAAATATTATAATAGAGGCTGGTATAGAAAAATACTAGATTAGAGAGAAAAATGCTCAAAAAGAGAGAAGCAATGTCTAATTTAGTCTGGAAGATAGGCAGGGAAGACCGAGAAAGAATATGACTTGTTCAGAGACTGCAAATAATGAGATACAGGTGAATATGATCTACAGTACAATTAAAAAAATCAGACTACAGAGGTAAGTAGGGGCTTATAAATTATAACAAACCTTGTTATATAGGCTGGAATTTGTCTTACAGACACTAGGGAAACAAAGGATTTTTGATCTAACTAACTAGATGTACATTTTGGAAAGAGCACTAGTGTGAAAAAATGAAGAAAAAGAAAAAGCACTTTCAGCAGTTAGAAAATGAATAAAATGGGAAGGTGAGACTGAAGAAAGGGAATCATAAGATATAATCTTAAACATCTGGATTAATGTATCAGAATGGTGAAGGAAACAGTCAAGAAGACAGACTTGGTAACCAACTAGATGTGGGAATGTTAAAGGTTTCCAAGTTTTCTGCCTTAGAAATCAAGTAGATGATGATGTATTGAAAAATAAAAAGGCAAAAAAAAAAAGAAAAAATAAAAATAAAAAGGCAGAACAAAACCATATGAAAAAAATCTAAGGAATGGCAGTGGGGAAAAAGGAAATTAAAAAAAAAAGTAGTTAGAGAAATAGGAGACTGTGGTATCAAATAAACTAAAAGATTTGAGAGTGACCAACAGTGTTAAATGTAAAAGAAAAGTAAAATGGACTAAGAAGAAATCAGTGGATTTGGCAATTAGGGGTCACCCATAACCTTATTAGGAACAGTTTTAGGAGTAAAGGGGCAGAAGTTAGACTATAATAGCATAAGGAATAAACTGATGGTCAGAAAGTGGAGACAACATTCTCAAGAACTTTGGCTTGAATGAGTAAGACAGAAACAGAACAACAGGATCAAGGGAGGGTATGTTGTTTTTAGAAAATGGGACTTTGTTTATAAGTTGAGAAGAACCATTAGAGACAGGGTTAAAAACACTGTAGAGCAGAATAATAACAGTTAACCCAATCCTTGAGAAAGCAGGAAGGAATGGAATTCAAAGCACAAGCATCTTGACCAAGAGGAAGGACAGACAGCTCCCTTCTGAGATGAAGGAAGAACACAGACATTCGTAACAGTGAGGTTAAAAACACAAAACTGAAAAGTTCCTGCCTAATACATTTTTCCCCCCATAAAGTAGAAAGAAGGTTACCTTGTGAGAAAACATTTTGTATACTGGAATTTGTCTCTCATATTTCTATGGAAATTCTAATCAGTTTTCCCCCTGAAAACATTCAGAGTACATCATAACATTCTTTAGCCTGCCTACCATTCTTTCCACATACTAGCAATAACATTATATCCCAAAATTAAAACCTAAACTAAGGCATATAACACCCTAAAAAAGAAGCCAAAGCCTAAAACTAGGGGTTCCTAGTACACAATGTTTAAGGCATAAAACTAACAACTGTAACACATCATTGGTATTCCAGTGATCTGATTCTAGAAGAAATGTTAGAAGACATATCATCAGTCAACACCTAACCAAAACACTTAGCAACCTCAAGTCGGGAATTATAAGTAATATACATGTTAAGAAAACTTCAGTATCAAAAAGAAGGAAAAGAGAAACTGAAAAACATAGACATTAGCATTCAAAATGCAGAGTGGAAAACAAAACTGAAGCATCAACAACTGGGGCAGACGAGTCTCAGAAGTTTCCTCGGGACTAGATAAGAACATTCCTTTAAAACCATCTGCACATATCCAAAACATCTGGAGAGACAAAGAATAGAATGGAAGACATACAGCATACCATTATAATGAAATGTTCTAATTCAAACTTTGTAATAGTTAAATAATGAGGTAAAATTTGATCCTCTGAACAATCATGGGGAGGGGGATCAATATACATGAATACCTGAGTACTCATATTTGTGGAGACAGAAGATACCTATCCCAGTCAAATTCCTTACTGACACAGATTAAAAAAAAAAAAAAAAAAAAGACGACCTCAGAGGACGATTTATTTTTCCAATGGGCAATGTCTGTTCTTCAACTTTCAAAACATTACGTTAGGTCTCCAGGTCCCTAAAAATTACTTTCAGATATCATAGTGTTTCAGAATTCTGGCAGCTCCCATCTGAGAGGAATTTGAGTTACAGAATACAGATAAAAGGAAGTATCTCAAAACCGTCACACTGGCTTGCAACGTGAAGAGAAACAGAGATTAGAATTTATCCTTCATACTCTGATCACACCCCTTCTACACATATACATAATTCCAACTTCAAGAGAAAAGGCAGGCAAACTTTCTTTCCCATGTTGAGTAGCTAGGTATGTGCACATAGATTTCCAAGCTACCAGAGGAAATGACTTCCCAATTGTCTTAATTGTGTAGGGAGATTTAAATCTTGATTCACTTTGTAGGTATTTTAGTTGTTTTCCGAATCATAAATAGACAAAATCATGTCTATATATCAACAAAACCCAATTACAAATTTAATTGCTAGAGAACTCAAAAAGATTTGCGCATAATATGAGTTGCATAACTCATTAAGGAAAGCTACTATCATACATACTAATACTCTCTCTCCTTCCTTCATCCTCTTTCACAATTGCCTCCTTCTTCTGATGGTCCTGAGCGATTTGGCTAGAATTCTCTTTGTCACTTGAGGGAGAATCACAGGCACCATCAGATTTCTTCTCAGTGGCCTCTTCATCCACTTTCTCCAAAGGATGAATCTTCACAATCCTCACCTTTAGCATTTTTTCCTTCCCAACCTATAAGGGAGATAGGAGAAAGAATCAAAGATAATAATTAAGGGGACTTCCCTGGTGATCCAGTGGCTAAGACTCCACGCTCCCAATGCAGGGGGCCTAGGTTCAACCCCTGGTCAGGGAACTAGATCCCACATGCTGCAACTAAAGATCCTACATGCCGTAACTAAGATGCAGCGCAGCCAAATAAATAAATAAATATTAAGAAAAAAAGATATTAAGAACTAGAAACCTAAAGGTAACATTTAGAATATATTATCCAATACACATTCCATCTCACCTGACAAAAGTCACTGAAACTCTTAAGTAGTCAAGCACAGTTATTTTTTCCAACTTTATTTCTCAGCTCTCCAGGTTGAAATATGACATCTTAAGAAATAAAATGATCACAATCTAGTTCATAATTCATGTACCAATGTACTAATGCCAAAGGGCAACTACTGCACAAACCTGAGAAATGTGTAAATAAAGTTCAAGAATTTCCATTTTCTAAAAAAATAAATTATATATATGGATATCCAATTCTCCAGAACCATCTGTTGAAAAGACTATCTTTTCTTCACTTAATTACCTTTCCACCTCTATCAAAAAGCAGCAGTGTGTGTGTGTGTGCGTGTGTGTATGTGTGTGTGTGTGTGCGTGCTCATGTCTATTTCTGGATGCTATTCTGTTCCACTGATCTACTGGTCTATCTTTATACCAATTTCACACGGTCTTAATACTTTACAATAAGGCTCAAAATCAGATAGCATTAGGACTCTAACTTTGCTGTTCTTTTTCAAAGTTGTTCTGGCTAGGTTTTTTGCATTACAATCAGCTTGGCAATCCCTACAAACAAGCTGCTGGGATTTTACTATTAATTGTATTGAATCTATACGTCAATTTGGGAAGAACTGACATCTTAACAATATTTAGTTTTCTGACCAATGAACAAAGTCTACTTCTCCATCATTTAAGGCCTTCTTTAATTTCCCTAAGCAGTGTTTTATAGTTTTGTGTATAGGTCTTACACATCTTTTGTCAGATTTACTCCCAGAGTATTCCAGATTTTTTGATGTTACTATAAATGGTATTGAATTTTTAAATTTCAATTTCCAACTGTTTGCTGCTAACACATAGAAATACAAATTGTTTTTTTGTATAGTGGGCCCTTCATTTCCACGGGTTCCATATCTGTGGATTCAACCAACCACGTATCGAAAACATTAAAAACAAAAAAAAAAAAAGGAAAAAAGAAAGAAAGAAAAAAAAAAAGAAATTCCAAAAAGCAAAATATGAATTTGCTTCACACTGGCAACTATTTACACAGCATTTACATGTGTATTAGGTATTATAAGTAATCTACAGGTGACTTAACGTATACTGCAGGATGTGCATAGGTTAAATACAAACACTACACTATTTTATATATGGGACTTGAGCATCTGCAGATTTTGGTATCCACAGGGTCCTGGAACCAATCCTCCACAGATACCAAGGGATGACTGTATTTATCTTGTATCCTGCTACCTTGCTAAACTCACTTATTAGTTCTAGTACCTTATATGGTAGATTCCATGAGATTTTCTACATAGACAATCGTGTTGTCTGCAATTTTACTTCTTCCTTTCCAATTTGGATGCCTTTTACTTCTTTTTCTGACTAGAACCCCCAGTACAATATTAAGTAGAGTAGGAAAGCAGACATTCAGTCTTTTATCATTAGGTATGATGTTAGCTGTAGGTTGTTATTCTGTAAATATTATTTATCAGGTTGAAGAAGTTTCTTTCTATTTGCAGTTTTCTGGGAGTTTTTATTAGGAATTTGGATTTTGTCGAATGCGTTTTGTGTGTAAATTGAGATGATCATATGGTTTATCAGTAAGGAGAATTAGAAATTTAAAACCTTGCATTCTTAGGATAAACCCCACTTAGTCATAATGTATTATCCTTTTAACATAATGTTGGATTTCACTTGCTAAAATTTTTATTAGAACTTTTACATCTAGGTTCACAAGAGAGCTTTGTGAACATACTTTTTATTCTTAGTCTGTGGCTTTTTCTTGTGCTTATACGGTTTTCGTATCAGGGTAATGCTGACCTCATAAAATGATCTGTGAAGAATTCCCTCCTCTTCTATTTTCTGAAATAACATATAGAATTGGTATTATTTCTTCCTTAAATGTTTGGTAGAATTCACCAGTGACAACATCTGGGCCTGAAGTTTTCTTTGTGGGATGATTTTAATTACAAATTCAATTTATTTAATAGATACAGGGCCATTAAAGGTTTCTATTTCTTCTTCAGTCGGTTTTGGTAGTTTGTGTCTTTCAAGGAATGTTTTCATTTAAATTGTCAGATTTATTGGCATGAAGGTGTTAATAATATTCCCTTATTACTCTGTCAACATCTGTAGGCTCTGTTGGGATATCACTTAATTCTTCATATTGGTTAATTCGTGTCTTCTCTCTTTTTTACCTGAGTTTGCCTACAGGTTTATTAATTTTATTGATCTTCTCAAATTACCAGCTTTTGGTTTCACTGATTTCCTCTATGGTGTTCCTGTTTTCTATTTTATTGATTTTGCTCTGATTTTTACTAATTCCTTTCTTCTTCTGTTTCCTTTGGGTTCTTTTTCTTATTTCCAAGGTAAAAGCCAAGGTCAACGATTTGAGACCTTTCTTTTTTTTCTAACAGATGTTTAGTGCTATACATTTCTCCTAAACACTACTGTAAGCAGTATCTCACAAATTCTAATATACTGTATTTTCATTTTCATTCAGTTCAAAATATTATCTAATTTCCCTTTTGATTTCTTCTTTAATCTATGAGTAAGTTAAAGGTATGTTATATAGTTCCCAGTTATTTGCAGAGTTTCCAGATATGTTATTGATTTCTAATTTAATTCCATTCTGGTCAGAGTATATACTTTGTATGATTTGAACCCTTGTAAGTTTACTGACTTTTTTTATGGCCCAGACTATGGTCTACCATCATAAACTATGCATTTGAAAGGAATGTGTATTCTGCAGTTATTAGGTGGAATGTTTTATAAATGACAATTAGGTCAAGTTGGTTGATAATGTTATTCAGGTTTTCTATATTCTGGCTGACTTTTTCTCTACTCTTTCTACCAGTTATTGAGAAAGGGGGAGGGGGCTGAAATCTCCATCTATAATTTTGACTGGTCTATTTCTTTTGGTAGTTCTATTTTTGCTTCATGTACTATGAAGCTCTCATTAGTAAATACATAAACATTAAGGACTGCTGTGCCCTCTTAATAAACTGATCCCTCTGTCATTACGAAATGCTTCTTTATTCATGGTAATATTCTTTGTCCTGAAACCTACTTTGTCTGATACTTATATAGCCATACCAGATTTCTTCTGACTAATGTTAGGATGGTATCCTTTTTCCACCTTTTTAATATTATTCTATTTGTATCTTTCTTATAGGCAGCAGATAGTCGCGTGTTGCTTTCTTATCCAATTTGACAATCTCTACCTTTTAAGTGAAGTCTTTAGAACATTTATATTACACATAATTACAGATATGGTTAGGTACTTTCTTTCTATTTGGCTTATCAAAACTAAAAACTTGTGCTCTTCAAAAAACACTGTTAAGAGAATAAAAACACAAGCCCTAGATTGGGAGAAAAAGCAAAAGCACATACCTAATAAAGGATTTGTATGCAGAATATATAAATAAGTCTCACAACTTAAAAACAAGAAAATAAACAATTTAAATTTAAACTAAATTTTAAAATAGACAAAGATCTGAATAGACACTTCACCAAAGAAAATACAAATAAAAGGATAGCAACAAACACATAAGGTGCTCAACATTATTAGTTATCGAGAGTAAATATTCAAGAATAAAAACCTTAGTCAAAGGGCATAGTCCACTGTATTCAATAATGCCAAAGCATTTAAAAAATAGTTAGCAGTGAATGAGCAGCTCCAGATTCCTGTCAAAACCTGGCATTATTTTGACTTTTTCTTATTTACTAATCTGATGAGTATAAAATGATCTCACTATGGTTTCAAGTTGATTTCCTAGATTACTAATGAATTTAAACATCTTTTCATATGTTTATGGACACGCCTATCTCCCTAACCTCTCTCTCCCTCTTCCTGGAACTCTTCCTCTTCCACCTTGCAGATGTGTGCAGAGTATCTTCCTTTTGCCACTCCATATCTGTCTCCAGTCTTCTCTGCCTTGCTCTGTGCTTAAACAGGCTGATCTTTATGAACTACATCAAAGGGCTCCCTTGCCCTCTAGATTTTGGTGAGTTCCACCCATGGGAAGTATAAGCAGAAAATCATATGGTATATTCATTCCACCGTCTCCCTAGCAGGTTGGTTACTTCTCACTATCAAAGTACTTTTCTACAATTACATTACTCTCTCCTAGTTCCTGTATCCACTCCCTCCCCTCATTTACTTGGGGTTCAGAAGTAGTAAAGCCTCTCCGCTATTGACAGCCATGAGGTACTTTAACCTTGTTAGTTTTCCTTGACCTAGATCAGACTGTTGTCTGCTGTGTGTAGTTCCTTTATTAAACTCAATTCGATTACACCATATGAATATGCCATCTGTTTCCTGCCAGGACACTGAATGATATAGTGTGTGATTAAAACCCAATGATGATTCCACAGACAATTACAAAATTTAAAAAAAGTAGCTAGGAGATACAAGGAGTCAAAGTAAATTAAGGAAAGAACAAAGACTTTGGAACCAGATAGACACAGACTTACTAGCTATTGTTGGGCTACCTAAGCCATTCCCCTCCTCCTCTTCTCTTGCCAGCCTGTCTCTTTTGAGGCTTTATAAAAAAAGGTAGTATTCACTTTCTCAGCCCCGCCTGCAGCTAAGGATGGATTATGTAAGCCATGGTCTAGGCAATAACATGTAAAGATAAAAGGGGACAAGAGGAATATGCTTCTGGTAAAGATTTTCTTACTGTGCTTAGATATTTGCTCACTCTGAATTGCGAGTGAGCAAACAATTGTGCTCACAGTCACAATTTCACAACCAAGAGGCAACAAAGCTAAGGACAAAACCAAACACACCAAGAAAAGCAGAGCAGAAAGGCAGAGAGACGGAGTTTAAGTCCTTGACAATATTATTCAGCCTCTATACCAAACTTGGAATTGCCTGCCTCTAAGACTTATTATGTGAGATAATCAAATGTCTTCATTGGTTAAGCCGATGCTACTCAAAATGTTGTCCCCAGAGTGTTCGTATCATCACATCCTGGAGCTTGTTAGAACTGCACACTTTCAGGCCCTACCCTAGACCTTTTGAATCAAGCTCTCAAGGGATGGGGCCCAAGAATGTACATTCAGTAATCCTCTAAGTGATTTTATTTAGGCTAAAGTTTGAGAAGTCCAGGCCACTGTCAGTCAGCTATTTCATTACATACAGATGAAATCACTAGTGCTAACTAGTACATTATATCAACCTGAACAAGCTACTTAAACATCTGCGCCTGTTTACCACCTCACCTTTCTGTGCACATTCTCTAAGACATTATGTAAAGCAACTAGCCCAGTATCCAGTACATACAGAAATTCAACAAATGTTAGTTCCCATCCGCCTGAATCTTACTCAGGTTTTCAAAGGATTATACAGAGATTGCTTTAGTGTTACATAAACAGTTTACCTATCTACTTTAGTAAAACCTTTAGTAACAGTAATAGCTAACCTACCTATTTACTTCAGTAATAGTTATCCTTTAGTAATGGGCTGGAAAATTTAAAAATTTAAATAGAAAAAGAAAACAGTCAACTCAATCACTGTTGCAGGGAAATGAAATCTTTTGCCTATAGATTCCATAGATTTAGACTAAAAATATCTAAAGGTCTTTTAAACAAAGTATGAATAAAATGACAAAACAAAAAAAGCCAATACAGCATCGAGTTATCAAAAAGGGACAAAACAGGGAAAACAAGGTTGCAATGATACACAGTCTAACAATTACTGTAATAGTCAACATTCTCAATAACAAATGTGGTTCTAAAACTTGGTGATTAGGGACTTCCTTGGTGGCGCAGTGGTTGGGAATCCACCTGTCAACACAGAGGACATGGGTTCGATCCCTGGTCTGGGAGGATCCCACACACCACGGAGCAGCTGAGCCCGTGCGCCACAACTACTGAGCCTGCACTCTAGAGCCCACGAGCCACAACTACTGAAGCCCGTGCTCCACAGCAATGAGAAGCCCTCGCACCACAACGAAGAGTAGCCCCCGCTCGCCACAACTAGAGAAAGCCCGCCCACAGCAACGAAAACCCAACACATTAAAAAAAAAAAAATTGGTGATTAAAATATTTGATATTAAGTAAAGTGGACTTCAAATGTAAAACAATTTTACTCACATAGAAATATATTCTATAATCTATGCTGGAAGCTCCAATCCTGACATTTGGTGAGTCAAATCACATTAAAAAAATAAATAAAAATAGGCACTCACCTCAAAATCACACTCTTCTCCCACAGCATATTTGGTCATGATCTCCAACCAAGCAGTATCTACTAACTTCTCTAAGGAGGCTGTGTTATGGTGAACCATTTCCAGAACAAGTTTCTCATACCAGGCAGGGAACTCCTCCTTCAAACTAAACAAACATGTCATCAGTTACCAAGAAAATGCAGGAGAGCCTATCCAGAGAGTTATTCAGATCAATTCAAAAAGCTCTTTACCAAATACATGCAAGGCACTGGAGAATACAAAGATTAAAACCTATGTGGTATACAAGTTAAAAAAAAGAACTTTTAAATAGCTTTGTCTGACTGACCTATCCATGTTAATTTTCTCATCTATAAAATGGAAATAATAAGCACATCATTAGTAAGGTTGAACATTTTCCCATTCGTTTGTTTTTGCAGTTGACTTCCCTTTTCAGGTATGAATTCTTTATACTTATCCTTTGCCCAATTTTTGGTTGGGAGACCATAACTTAATTATTATGTCTCAATCAATAAAAATGCATTCCTTCATTTAGTTCTCACAATACCTTGTGAGGGGTCTAGAATTTTCATTTTATTGATAAGAAAAATAAATCATGAATGGTTAACATGTTGGAACCATGATTTGAACTCCTTGCAAAGTGAAACAATGATGTACCACTTTTCATTTATTAAACTAGCAAAAAAGAACTTTAATTATCACACCCTGATAGGAGCAAGTGAATGGTGCAAAATAGCACACATACTCTGCCAAAAGCCCATGTTTCAACTCTTTTAGAAAGCAGTTTGACAACAGTTAGGAGAACTGTCATAGGTACACAAAGATATTCACTGCTGGATTCTTGATGACAGCAGAAAATGGGAAGCAACCTAAATGGAGAGTTGTTAGATATCCAATTCTGACCAGATAGTTTAACATATGTGTTACAGGGCAAAAGGGAGGATCAGGCATGAGAATATTCATACAGATGCAAGTAGTAGGTTCATTATCATACTACAATATTCTCAATCACTCTCTGTGCTGTTCATAACAAATGTTCCTACAACTGCTAGACTTAAAAGCTCTTATCATACTCCGTTCACAATTAACCTACCAAGTTATCTGCTATTTCCCTCATGATCAATAACCTTCAAGTCTCCCTGCCTTTGTTAAGACTGTTACCTTTGTCCTCTCCCCACTGTCTTCCCTCCCAGCTTAATCACCCTTCCAAGATGTCCTCAGACTTCCTTAATTCCATGAGGCCTTTCCTGGCCCCTATAAATTCACTGTCTCTTTCCATTAAGCCTCCCAGTCACTCAGGCTTAAAGCTTCATTGTCTGTGGTTATTTCTGGGGAGTGAAGTTGGACAATGATGTTCAGATTCTTTCACTAACTCTGTATTGTTTACATTCTTATAACAAGTATACATTTCTTTTATAATCAGAAAAAAGTATTTCTACTTTGAATAAAAATTATAAAACCTCACCGTCTTTTTCAACAATTTCTCCCATTACCCCTTATATTCTATTAGCTATCAAATCACATAAAACATTCCCTAAGTGTGTTTTTCAGAACTTCCCTCTGTTGTAATGGGTTCGAAGGTCGAATAAGTTTAAAACCCATAAGATTAAACCAAGCTAGAGTTTCTTTACTAGAGTCTTCTGAAAATCTTTAATGTGTATTATGACTTTTCAAGAACAAAGTTTGTAGTGGTTTTCCAAAATTATGACCAAACCCCCTTTTTCAGAATGTAAATCCATCTCATTCTTTCTATTCCCAGTAATGCCATGGCTCCCGACCTGAATACTCTTAGCTAGCCTACACAGACTTCCCACCTTCCTCTTCCCTCTCTAACTCATCTTGCACACCGCTTCCAGATTAATCTTCTCAAAGCACAACCCCAATCATCAAAACTGTCATATGTGCCTCTGCTGTTCAAAAAGCACTGCTGTCCTCACATTGGTCACTGAAGTAAATACAAACGTCTCATCTTGCTTTCTGCAACTGGGCACAAACTACCCTTCAACTGTTACTGTCTTCATTAAGTCTCATGGAGTTTTCCCTAGCAACTCTAGGTTAGTCTCTCTAACCTCTAAATTCCCACCGTACTTCTCTTTGTGTGCAGGAAAGCAACTTATTTTCATCTGTTTTGCAAAGAGCAAACAGTAAGTGCTTATACAGTACAGAGGATTGTGCCTAGGCACTGTGACCAATACAAGAATAAGTCAAACATGAGACCTGCCCTCAAGTTTACAGGCTACTGCAGGGGGTCAGCAACAGCCCATGAGCCAAATCCACCCTGCTCCCAGTTTTTGTAAATAAAATTTTACTGGAACCTAGTCACTCCCATTCATTTACGTATTATCACTGGCTGTTTTCACTGTACAACCTTAAAGTTGAATAGCTGAGACAGAGACCACATGGCCCACAAACCCTAAAATATTTACTAACTGGCACTTTACAGAAAAGGTAGGCCAACCCCAAGCCTAGTATACTAAACAGGGCATATACGTAAGTAACAATAATCCAAAACAGCACTACGTCAGTGACCCAAGCAAAGAAGAAACAGGCACCAGGTTAACAGACTGCACTAATTATTAATCAGTGATGGAAGCATTACTAGACCCCAGGTCTCAACTAAAGGTTGTGCTCTGTTACACAGGCAAAAGAGCAGAATGGTATTAATTACTAAACTGTATGCTCTCTGCTTATATACTATCAAGAGAAGTCAATGAGAAGTCCACAGAAAAAGTTTTTACTCCAAATTTCTAAAAGAGTACTGTTTTTTTATAGTAGCTAGAAACGGAGTATAACCTTTAAAATTTGTGAATCACTATATTGTACTCTTGCAACATATAATACTGTATATCAAATATACTTCAATTAAAAAAAAAACCACTAAAAAAAAGGGGGTACTGTTTTATCATCCCTAGTTTCTACTTATCTTCTGCATGCTTCTACTGCCTAAATTCTGAGTGTTTTTTTTGAGAGACTACCCAGACAAATAGGCCCTTTGAAAACAGACAGGATTTTTAAGACACCTCATTCAACCACCCCACTCAGATAAACTGTCTTCAAACTGTGTACTTATTTTTGATAGCTACTTTAAATACTATCTTAAATTTCAAATGACCACAAAATAAAGAAAACTTTCTGCTAATTTGCTGCCTCCATATTACTTCTAGATTATATCAGCTTCCTTTGCTTAGAACCACATTTCCAGAGTATTTACAAGGTAAAAGTATACAGCAAGAACACTCAAAAGCCTAGTAAATACCTAAATAAGTGTACACACAACTATATATTCCACATACTGTTACTTGCAAAATGACAATAGGCAAGACACCAGTACATTATACTAACGTAATATATTCCAATTTATGCCACATAAATTTAAATACAAATATTGTTTTACGGTTAATATTCCCTCTTTCCTAATAAATGTGAAGATAGCGCTAGAAGGGCAGTGCTTCTACTACTTACAGTTCAGCAACTTCCTGTTCCTCCTCCCAGGCCTCTTTGTGTGTTAGCTGACTGCTTCCGGTACTCTTACACGTCCAAATGCGCTCACTGTATCTTTCCAAGCGGGCTTCATACTCTCTGTTAGCAGTGGCTCAGGAACACAATATTCAAGCAACAGAGACAACTAATCCACAAAATACTTATCATACATGGGAAAAAACTATAGTATCCTTTCTATAATGTACAGCATAAGATAAAACTGAAATCAGAGTTTTCAATTGGCAAATCCAAACAAGATGATTAACACTAAAAAGTATGGTTAGGACCGTCTACAACTGTGCTTTCTTCAATTCACCCAAGTTTCATTTCACAAGCCTCACACAGTACTAAAAATTAGTAAGAAAAAATAAAGGCAAAATAAAATACAAGACACAAGGAATAAGAATTTAAGGTATGTGAAACTGTTACACAACTCAGATGGTCAGCAAGTTTAAGAATCAGTTCCACAGTAAGATGAGATGGCTCCAGCAGTCTCACAGGCAGTTTGGAATAACTCCATGCATATGCTAATGATCCATTTACTAACAGCCTTCCAGTCTACCTTGGAAACACTTGTTGATTCTCTAAGGTTTAAAAAATAAATTCCGGGGCTTCCCTGGTGGCGCAGTGGTTGAGAGTCCGCCTGCCGATTCAGGGGATGCAGGTTCGCGCCCCGGTCTGGGAAGATCCCACATGTCACGGAGCGGCTGGGCCCGTGAGCCATGGCCGCTGAGCCTGCGTGTCCGGAGCCTGTGCTCCGCAACGGGAGGGGCCCCAACAGTGAGAGGCCCGCGTACCGCAAAAAATAAAAAAATAATAAAAATAAAATAAATTCCATAAAGTACTAAAAATAATTCTGGTTATGTTATCTCCAATAATACCACATCCACAAGTTGTTTACCAGTCATTATTCCGTCTCTGCGAGGGAGATGGAGGAAGAGATCCTATAACTAGTGCCATGTATATGGTAACTTCCCATACCATCCCAATTGTAATTCATTATCACCCAGCCATATTCAAATTCAAATGACAAGTAACTAATTTACTTTATGCACAGCAAAAGATGTTATGCAGGAAAATAAACTTACACCACAACTAGAGAATTAGCTGCCAATCTCTGTACTTTCCAAGTGACAGTTTTTATATATAATGGTTGAAATAAAAAGTATTTAAACAGCTCCCCTTGTAATATTACCTCACAACTAAACAAATAATTCATTCTTAATATAAAAGAGACTCTTGGTTTTCTAGGGTTATGATCAGTTAAAAGACGAATGACAGGGATAAATCCAAAAATAATCCCAAACTGTAGTTGTAGTCAATAGTATAAGGACCTTCTCTCACCATATCATTCTCTGGATCTGCCAAAAACAAAGCAATATCTCTCTTTTCCTCACCGGGCTGTTGCTAATATTTAAATGATTAAACAAAATAGAGCACCAGTAAAAATCAGGAGATTTTTAGAAAGCTATGTACATAGAAAGCTATGTAAATCCAATCACTGAAAACTTATAAAATCCCATAGAGAAAAGGAAATAGCATGGTTTCTACAGGGACATTACCATAACTAACTTATCAACAAAATGGATTTGTTTTCTGTTTGCCTGTTTGCACCTGGGGAGGGGAGGTAAAATAAAGAATCAGTACGTGGATTTATTTAAACATTCAAAAAGCTTAGTAACATTCTAATATATCATTCAGCTACACTGAAGAAATTCACTGTGTAATCAGAGAGAATGTGAGATTAACAAATGTCCTAAAGAGATATTATTAGATATTATTAGTTGTTATTTTAAAAAGGAGGAATAATCTGGGAATTTCCGTAATGTGGGAATTTCCTGGTGGTCCAGTGGCCGAGAGCACGGGTTCAATCCCTGGTCAGGGAACTAAGATCCTGCAAGTCACGAGGCTCTGCCTGGGGGGGGGGGGGAGTAGGAATAAGGTGCCCAGTCCATTCTCCTTCGATCAAGACCCATATGGCCAATAACACACAAGACTGCTGTCACCTGGATGCCTCAGTAATCCCTCAAATCCAACTTCTTCTAAAACTAAACTCCTACTACTCCTCCACTCCCTCCCAAACTTGCTCTTTAACAGATACTCCCAATCTCACTGAATGGCCCTAGTGTCCAAGTCAGAAATCAGGGAATCATCCTAACCTCTTCAGTCCCTAACTGTAACCACTTAGGTGTTTCTCAATTAAGTCCTTTCTCTCCAATAAAAGAACCATTATCCAAATCCAGCTTTTGATCCTCATTTCTCATCCAGTCTTAACACTTTAAAACATGTTAATTGGCCTTACTGGTAATCCTCTTCTTCTCTGGTCCTTTGTGATTCTCACACTCACAACCTTTTTTCTCAGTCTTGTTTTTAAACCCATTTCTTCTGATTTAAAAATCTCATTTGGCCTCAGGCCTCCTAAAATACAAATATGTTGTTGCAAAGGGAAAAATCCTCTGGCCCCCCCAGTTCTGAAAATCACTCCACCCATCAAGATTTTATTGTGTTTTATTTTCTATGATTTTTATTATTTTAAGGGAAAAAAAGGAGGAAACTTCTTTTTCCAACTTTTTTCAAACAATATGTATTTAAATACCAAATATTGATTGATTGAGTGTGGTTTTTCAAATAGTCTCTTCTACCCTAATACAGATCTTTCGTACCCTCCTTTGAAAATCATCATCAGTATAGCATTCTCATTCTGGGTGACTTCATCCATGCCCGTAACTTCAACTACTATCTATATATGCTAATAACTTCTATCACCAGCTCAGTCCCCTCTCTCTGAACTCCAGGCCCATATATATACTAGCAACATATACATCTCCATTTGGATATACTCAGCAATTCCATGTAAGAACCTCCCCAACTAAACACTTCACTTCCTATCCATCCCCCACCACCCTTGACAGTCAAAACAAAAGAAACACTTGATCCTCTTCCATGAAACCCCACACCTCAGATTGGGACTCAAACCCAATCACATTTCAGATGGGACTTGAACCCACAATCTCCCTGCTGAAACCACACACCTGGTCTCAGGACTAATGAAGCTCAGGTTCTTTATGCCTCAGTGCAGAAGGAATGCAGCGAGAAGCAAAGCCATAGGCAAGAAGTAGATTTATTAATATAGGATGCTTGTGAAGGATGCAAGCAGTCAGGCAAGGGAGTTTTCCCCAAGACCTAAGTGGGAAAGCAGATTTATTTAGGGAGATACACACTCCACAGACAGAGTGTGGGCCCTCTCAGAAGGCGATAGGCCCTGGAATATGGGATGGTTAGTTTTTATGGGCTGGGTAATTTCATAGGCTAAGCAATAGGAAGATTACTCCAACTATTTTGGGGAAGAGGCAGGGATTTCCAGGAATTGGACCACTGCCCACTTTCTGGCCTTTTACGGTTGGCCTCAAACAGTCAGGGCGCCTGCGGATGTCATTTACAATATTCTAATGTATCACAATGAGCGTATGATGAGGCTCAAGGTCTACTGAAGTAGATTCTTCCGCCAACTTGGGCCTAATCGGTTCTAACCACTTTATGTCCTCAGGGGCTATGTCATTCTTTTAAGGTTGTGCCCTGCCCCCTTCCCTCCTGTCTCACAGGGTCCTCTATATCAGAGAAGAACACCACTAACCAAGTGACAACCAAAACATAACCCTTGATTCCTCCCCAGTCACCAAACCCTGTCAAATTTACTTAATTTCAGAAATCCATCAACTGTACTTCTCTCCACCTCAAGGGCTAGTAAATTTATTTAGACCACAATTATCTATTGCCTAGATTCACCATCTAGTTGCCACTAGTCTCAAGGCTGCAGATCCATTCTCAATGCTGCAGCCACAGTGATCTTCCTAACCTAAAAGCCTGCTTCTTTCCTGTTCAAATTTTTCAACAGCCTCCACTAAATTTAAGGCAAAGTCCTAACTCCTCAGCCTATCTCACAAGGACCTGTGATGCACCCCTTTTCTGTATCTCTCATCACTGCATCTCCATTCCTACTTCTTCACTCCAGCCATATGAAACTTCTTTCAGGTTTTCAAAATCGGGAATTCCCTGGCGGTCCAGTGGTTAGGACTCAGCGCTCTCACTGCCAGGGGCCTGGGTAAGAGCCCTGGTCAGGAAACTAAGATCCCACAAGCTGCCGAGTGCAGCCAAAACAAACAAACAAACAAACAAACAAAAACAGCTCACTGAGATATAACTGGCAAAATAAACTAAATTCTAACCCTCCTTTGGATCTCAACTTAAAAGCAACCTTCCCCAGGAAACATTCTCTTAACCCTAAAATGTGGCAGACTGTACTATTCTTTCCAAATATCCACCTCTCTTCCCTAAGAGGATTCTACACCTCCACCCACTGCCATGTGGTTTGCAATGCCTCCTGGGAAGAGGAAAGCACATCCCCTCCCCACAGATGCTGGGCCCTGCCACATAACTTGCTTTGACCAACAGATGTGATAGACACCACTTCCAGGAAGAAGCTTAAACAGCTGTCATGGTTTCCTCCTGATCTTTCTGCCACTAGAAAAGGTCGCTGCAGACAGGGACTGCTCCTTCAGCCTGAAACTTGGAATAAGAAAAATGTGCCTTTGCTTTTTTTTCACCAGTTTCCTTTTTTTCAAATGTGGCCCTAGAAAAACTTTAATTACATGTGGCTCACATCATTTTTCTGTTGGATAGCACTATAAACCTAACGATTACGTCTAGGAATGAATGTCCTCTGACAGCACAATTTTTAACTGACTAGTCATTCAAATTAGATTAATTTCAAAGGTCTAAAACTGAAATTTCTACAACCACCCCTAACATTAGGTAGTTTTAAGTTTATGTAACTCTGTTCTGGTTATTACTTTGACTTATGCTAAGAGAAAAGTTAAAGAAAAAATAAAAATGAAAGGAGGGAAAAAAAAGCCCATGAGAAGGATATTCAGGGACTTCCCTGGTGGCACAGTGGTTAAGAATCCACCTGCCAATGCAGGGGACATGGGATCGAGCCCTGGGCTGGGAAGATCCCACAGGCCATGGAGCAACTAAGCCCATGCGCCACAACTCCTGAGCCCGCGGCCTGCAACTACTGGAGCCCGCACACCTAGAGCCCGTGCTCCACAACAACAGAAGCCACCGCAATGAGAAGCCCACGCACCACAACGAATACCCAACAGAGCCCCCCCCCAATAATAATAATTAATTAATTTTTTACAAAAAGAAGGATGTTGAGTCAGCTGGCTCTAAATCCTATTTCAGATTTTAGGTTACCAAAATAAGTCACTCTCTCTCAAATAACCGCTCAAAGCAAATGCCAATTGTGGTTTTTATGTTCCAGCGACTGCTGCACTTATAATTGCAGACAAAATGTCAAAGCAATTCTCCAAAGGTTGTGTAAGCTATAAATGATAAGTTCAAATCCTAGACTATCTCATTATGCATCTACTTTTTCAAGAGTTCAAGAGCTACTTCCTTACCACCATATGCTGCGCTTCTTTGTTCTCTTTAGCCTTGTAAGTATTGTTTCTTTCAATAAAGTACCTGATAGCCCGAAAGGAAGTGGCCCATAAAAGTATGGAGGTTAAATAAGCATAACTATAATGCTAAGAGTTCTAAGTGAGAAGACAAAGCACCAACTCAAGGTCTGCTTTTTATCTTATTTTCTCTCTTTGGACCAGTCTGTCATTAAGTTAAAAATAACTCTAATCTGATAATAACTTGTTACTTTAAAGAAATTAAATTATAAAAATCGACATAAGAGCTCAGTATTCTAACTGCCCAATAAAATCCTGTCTTGCAACTACAACTTAACCCCAGCTCTTAAAACACTCTAGGCAAATCAAGTTATTCTTGCCTAGAGCCAGAATAACTGTATATTCTAATACCCCCTCCTTATTATACCATCTAAAAGTTCTCATATTGATGCTACTAAGGTTATGAACTAGTTTCTAGGCTTCAGAAACTAGGATAAAGCAATACAAAAAAAAATTAATCTACAGCAGTCTACTTGTAGGTTCAGTTCCTCCTTAAAATCTATCTTGACTTAAACACAGTCAGTGTGAATTCTATTGTCAAATAATCACATCAAGAAGTGATTCCAATAAAGTTAATTTTTCCAACCAAGATCTACTGTCTTGCCTGCAGTAGTACTATCCTAGGAAGCAATGCACCACAGATTTAAAGCTATAGTACAATAAACATCAATATATAACCCAGTCATTAAATGTGTGCATCATTCACAACCACTGTAAGTTTAATGAAGATGTACAATACCTTCAAGAACACAATGCTCACAGCTTTAAGCCAATAAAACACCATACAAATTTGCCATAGAATATACATGCAACCAAAAGGTAGGTACTAGGAGAAAATTAATATGAAGTCCTATTAAAACATAATTATAACTATAAATTAAGAACTGGAAATAACAATACTTCAAATGCAGCAGTTACCCAACCACATACTTGTTCTCCTCTATGAAATTACTAATAGCCTAATAAAGAAATATGCCAGGACTTCCCTGCTGGCACAGTGGTTAAGAATCCTCCTGCCAATGCAGGGGACACAGGTTCGAGCCCTGGTCCGGGAAGATCCCACATGCCGCGGAGCAACTAAGCCTGTGCGCCACAACTACTGAGCCTGTGCTCTAGAGCCCGTGTACCACAACTACTGAAGCCGGCGCGCTTCAGAGCCCGTGCTCCGCAACAAGAGAAGCCACCGCAGTGAGAAGCCTGCGCACCACAACAAAGAGTAGCCCCTGCTCTCCGCAACTAGAGGAAGCCCGCACACAGCAATGAAGACCCAACACAGCCAAAAATAAATAAATAAAATAAATAAATTAAAAAAAAAAAAAAAAAAGAAATATGCCAACCTGCCAACCACACAGTACAATTGTTTAAAAACCATCCTCAAAGTGCTTCCACTTGTAGAAATTACCAAGGGAGCAATTTTCCCCCAATATGTAACACAATTTAAGAACTCCTTTGTTAAAAGGGTTCTAAATACTGGTATGGGAAATTTTAAAGATGAAGAATTTTTATTAAATACATAACAGTTAAAAAGTTCCACGTATCAGTTTTCAACTGTCATCATTAAAAGAAACTCCTCATATGTATCACTGTATTTCAGTGATTTCAGTAAATGATATGAAAAAGCCGGGGCTGCCAGTTCTAAATTAGCTACCTACAGCCATTTTTTACAGAGCTCAGTACCTAGTACAGACTTAGAATTTGTCTCCTCCTTATCACAATTTCTGATACTCCACTAGAACCAGACCTGAAAAATCAACATCCAGTAATATTAGTGTGAATAACCATCAACTGCTCAAAAGATGACATCTGAAAAGGATATGGCAGATTCCCAAAAGTAATTTTTTACTTCACTGATGTTTTGGAATGTTATTTAAAAAACAACAACAAAAAAAAATTGGGCACTTTTAGAATAAAGTATTTGGTAGAGCTAGAGCACTTCTCCAAAACAATCCAAAAACCCTAACAGGACAAGAAAAAGAACCAGATTACCACTCCGACCCCTCCCGTAAATGCACCTTGTCATACCACAAACTGACACAAACAATGGACTAACATTATTAAAAGTGAAAGAACAGCATTCCATGTTCCTCTCTTGATTTACTTTCAGGGATGAGGTACGAAGAGCACTGAATTCTACTCCTGATTCTCATCATTTACGGAGTGTGTGACCTTTAGCAAGCCAACCTCAACTGTGTGGGCCCACTTGGCATACCCAGGCAGGAGAACCCCACCATCTCCAAGATCCATTTCAGCTCTGAGATGCTCTAGCTGCATTTCTTCAGGAGCCCTCCTAAAGCATGGACTCACTTGCCAAATCCCTTTGTATGTAAACACCTAACATCCACAAACTGCACTCAAACAAGAATGAGGTTATCCCATAAAGCATTACATTAAAGGGAGGATCAAAGAGAAATGAAATCAAATGATATAGCTCACACCGGCACTTCCTTCCATACTGAAGCAAGCAGACTGAAACTACTAAGAAATCAAGTCTTTCCAAAGGGAAAGGGGTGATAAAACTAAAGAATACATTACCCTTCACTCTTGAAGCTTTCTGTACACTAAAGAAAGCTTGATTCAGAAAACTTTTTTACACTTAAGCTTCAAAAAGGACGCATCTGGCATCCATAAAAAAAGTAAATAAGAGTCGTACAACTTTCAACTAAAAGACTAATAAGCTTGTACAAGAAACCTTAAGCAATGATTAGAAGAAAGGGTGCTTCTTATTTAAAACATCAGCCTCGTGTTTCTAAAATACAACATAAAAACTTTAAGCGTGTCTTTCTGAAACGTTGTTGAAAGACAAATACTGATCTCCTGTACATCGTCAAAATTCCAAATCTGTGCATGCCCAGGGAAGGAAGGCATCCGCTCCTCCAAGGTAACTTTTTTACTGCCTTTTCTCTAAGTCTGGACATTCATTCTTGGTATTGTGCCTCACAATCCTGTCAGTTCATCACCAGCCTAAAGTCCACTCGGGAGAAGCAAAACACAAATGTCCCCGCAGAGATCCGGGAAGACGCAGTCGCGACTTGTACAACCCAAATCACGAGGCCGCTCAAGTACAATTTCCAAAACTTAAGTGGAAGGCTTAATTTAAAAAGAAAAAAGCAGTAGCAAAGGAAACCCCGCTCAACCCTTGGTACTTAGGGCCTAAAACCAACCCCCTGGGGGGGGGGGCGGGATAGAGGGTCGTTCATCGACAGCGAGGCCCGGTGACAAAGTGCGGGGCCGAGGAAAGGATGGAGGGCGCAGGGCTCCAGGGCGGCCTGAGCCGGGCCGGCCCGCCCGCCCACCCCCCTGCAACGGCGGGCCTGGGGTTCACGCTCGGGGTGCTGGCCCGCCAGCGCCCGGCGCGCTGACAGCTGCCACCGGCGCGGGGCTGCGCGGCCCACCCCGCCCCACCCCACCCCGCGGGCGGCCTGGCCGGCGCGACTGGAAAAGGATACTCCCGGGTGCGGAAGGCCTCCTGAGTGTGCGCGATGGTGAAGAGCGGCTCCTCGCCGGGAAGCGGCTTCACCAGCGGGAAGGGCTTGCGGCCCAGGAGGGGCGCCATCGCGGAGACGGCAGCGGCGGGGAAGGCGGCTGCTCCTCAGCGAGCCCGCGGCGCAACACTAGGCCCCGCGGCCCGGAGCGAGCGCCTGGCTCCCGGGGGTGGGGTGGGGGAGGGGAGGGGTGAGAGGGCGGCGCGAACTCGGCTCCTTCACTGCTGGCGCCGCCGCGCTAGGGCCATGGAAAGGGACGCAAGGGCACAGAACTCCCACGCACACTGCCGCGCCGCCCCGAAGCCTCCGGCCAACCTTCGCTACGGGTCCCCGCGTTCGGCAGTCACGACTCGTCCTCAGCTGCACCGGAGGAAATTATTGAAAAATGGCGGGAGATTCCCCTCCTCCCCCAGGTCCGGCCAGCGCACACACTAACATGCTCCCCTGTGGCGCCGGTGGCGAGTGCTCCAATAGGCGGAGAGCTGGTCAGCACCCAGAGTTTATTGGCTTAGAGGAGCTGCCGCTCTGCGATTGGGTCCCTCCCCCTTCCCGGGCCGCCTAGTTAGGTTGCAGCGCACTAGAGGGCAGTATGAAGAGGTGAAAGGTCACGTTATGTAAGCGCCAGTGACAGGAGCGGGCCTCCAGCGGCGGAGTTGAAAGTGGGGGACAGCGGGGGACCGAAAGGCCGGGAATTCAAAGAGGTCAGGCCAGAGAAGCCCTCTAACATATACAGACACTGCGCCATCTGTCACCGAAGGCGACACCGACATCCGGGCACCACTGTCCGTGTGGTGTGCCGGAGGGGGGAGGGGGAGCGCGCGGCCAGGGGCTTTGTCTTTTCACTTGGGCTCCGCCCCCTTCTTAAAGGCGCCGCTCTCGGCCACGCCCGGAGGTGCGCGGGTGGGGCGGATGGGAGGAGGGCTTGGCGGGAAGTAACCTCCAGACCTTACCTTAGCAAAGGTTCTACGAGGGATGACTTGAGCCCCAGCCTTGCTCCCCACAAAGTTACCTGCTTCTAGACTAGAGTGTGGTTGAGATCTGGATATTAGTATAATGCTTGCTTCTAGGGGCTTGCTGGAAAGGATAATACAGAAGCTTCTTTGGAAAAATATATTAAACGACATGTCTCTTAAAAATACATATCTTCATTCAAATAGTCTTTACTAACACCTACAATGTTCAGGGCCCTGCGTTGGGTGCTACAGGGGGAAAAAATGAGACTTGAAAAAATGAGAGACAAATAATCACAGTTCTGTGTGATGAATGCTGTACAAAGTGCGCAGTAAGAAAACAGCAATAATTGTGCCTGGAGAGTGAGAACATTTGAGCTACTTCTCCAAGCACACTACACCCACATACTCCAAAATCTGCTTGGCTATCCAGTACAGTCAGAAACACACTTATTAATCATTCATCCCTGGTTAAATTGTCTCCCTTGGTTCAAAAATCTTCAGAGGGCTTCCCTGGTGGCGCAGTGGTTGAGAGTCCGCCTGCCGATGCAGGGGACACGGGTTCGTGCCCCGGTCCGGGAAGATCCCACATGCCGTGGAGCGGCTGGGCCCGTAAGCCATGGCCGCTGAGCCTGCGCTTCCGGAGCCTGTGCTCCGCAACGGGAGAGGCCACAACAGTGAGAGGCCCGTGTACCGCAAAAAAAAAAAAAAAAAAAAAAAAAAAATCTTCAGTGCCCACAACATACCTTCCCAGCCTGGTCTTCGACAGGGCTAGACTGCTAGATGTCCCTGAATGGCAGCATGCCAATGCCAGACCTTTTTCTCCTTTTCTTCTCACCTTGAAGTGAGAAGGATACCCGCCCCCCCCCCCCCCCGGTAAAAGGTAAAGTTCTAGGTGTCAACTGGAAAAAAAAAAAAAGCACAACCTAAAAGTTGAGAATTATGTTTTATTTGATAGACAATACCGAGGATTTAAGTCCAGGACACAACATCTCAGATAGCTCTGAGAGACTGCTTGGAAGAGGTAAGGGAGGAGCCAGGATACATAGGAGTTTTTGCAACAAAGACCAGGTAGTAGTCAGAACATCGAAAGATTACTGTTAAAGAAAACCAGGTATCTCAAGTTAAGAAATTTATTGCTTTTCTATGTATGGGAAGATGCAAAAGTCAGGGCTCACTGAAATCATTCCTTTGATATACACCTCAGCTATCTGGGGCCAGTATCCTGTGCTTTCTCTTCCTGAGTTTGGGGGTCGGGGCGGGGCACTGCTAGATGGCGGGCATCCTGTTTCTATCCTGAGTTCCCTCATGGCTCAGCTGTAAGGTGATGGCTTGTTGCCTGCAACATCCTTTGTTTACTGATACGGCAGGCAACATTTTTTTTTTCCCATTGATATAGGTCAGACGCCATCTCTATGAAGCCCCTTCTGATCACCTAGCAGAGAAGGGATCTCTTCTTCCTTCAGTAGCAGTTTCTTCTAAGAGGATTAGGAGAAACCTCAGAGGATGTGGCATCTGAGTTGATTGTGAAGAGGTAAGTAGCACACTCCACTAGGCAGAGGAAATGAGGGACGAACTTTCTAGGCAGAGGGAGCAGCAGAGCAGACTTGGTAAATTCTGGACAATGTGCCTAAAACATAGGGATTTTTCAGGCAGAAAGTATCAAGAGATGAGAGTGGCAGAGGAAGTCATCAACCTGGCCAAAGCGTGTGAGGGTTGAATTGAAGCGACCCTATAGAAGGGAACTGCAGTAGTTTGTGGCACTAGTGGCAAGGGCCTCAAATGTGTAGCAAGATCAGTGGAAACAGGTGGCCAGATTTGAGGCACAGACTAAGTGGCTAATGGGATGGACACTTGCAGAACTAGATAACTAACGGCAGACAACACACAGAATAAGAACTCCAAAAACATCCAAAAAACAAATTTTGGAAACTTTTGATATTTCAAAAAATGCATCTAATTGCACATGAGAATGGTCACTGTAGTCATTTCAGTGCTTGGGGCTGCTATGGACTGGAATCCAGCCCTGGTGGTGGTAAAGCAGAGATCTAAAATGGGAGACTCAGTGATGGGCTCAGTTTCAGCCATAAGAACCGGAGGTACCCTGGAGAGCCATCCAGAACACAGTTGGAAATCCTGCAGACCGAAGTGGAAGCTAGAAGTGGGGCTTTGTGAATACAGCCTATTAGCTGGAGTCCCAAGACAAGGAGCTGAGAAGTGTCTCTCCAAAGAATAGTGTTTACCTTGGAGACATGGAGTTATGGTTGGTTTTATTTTCTTCGTTATCTTTTTGTATATTTTTCCATTTGTTTTTCTATAGTGATTATATTTTCGTTTTAAAATAGAAAAAAATAATAAACTTTAATGTGACTATTGCTTGGTGGTTGTCCTCCATTTCTTTCTATGGCTCCAGTTTACAAACAATGGAGCTAATTAACACAAGATTTTTTTTTTAACACCCCTCTTTCACTGATGCAGACTGAAACCCTTGATTAGACAGTTTCAGCTTGTCTTTTTTTTTTTTTTTTGACTGCACCATGTGGCTAGCGGGGATCTTAGTTCCCTGACCAGGGATCTAACCCGTGCCCCCTGCAGTGGAAGCATGGAGTCCTAACCGCTGGACCGCCAGGGAATTCCCTACAGTTTCAGTTTCTGGCTGGTATTTTCCGGCCTGTCCTGTTGGTTCCTAAACCTCAAAACATCCCAAATCTGCAGTCTATGATCTCTGTTCCCTCCATCACCTGCTCTGTGTGTTTTTTATTTCTATTAATGGCCCCACCTTCCTCACAACCTCACAGGCTCAGCCTTGACCTCTCTTGAGCTCCCCAGCCATAGGGTCAATCAGATGACAGCAATCAGCCTGCCTAAAATCATTAACCACCCCCTTCCTGCCATCCCCACTGCATCCTACTTCATTTCTGGCCAAAACTACTACTGTAATGACTTTCTTCTTTAAAAATGTTTTAAACTACATTAAAATTATGTATTTTTTTCATGGTAAAATGGACATGGTTCCAAAAAGGAAACATATAAATGGAGTTCAGAAAACAAATAGTTCTACAAAAAGCAGCCCTGCAGTGCTCTCCCCCATCCACTTCCTGCTTCCCCCAGGCATCCATTTTCAATACATTAAGCTGTTTCCTCTGGTATTTACCTCCCTATTTCTAAATAACATATATATTGCTGTTTTTTTTAGCTTTTCAGTTTTAATGTTAGCTGTTGACTTTCGTCAGTGGAAGATGAGAACTTAGCCCTCTTATATCTCCCAGAAACACCATACATGTATACAAACATAATTATGTTGCAATAGTTCAATCAATAGTCAGTGTATAACTTATGATTATGAATTATTCACAGATGATCCACATGGTGAACTGATTGCATTTCCTTTCTTCGTTTCCCCTGGTTTGCCTCATGTATTTTACTTTGTTTTCCATGTACCTATCGCTGTTCTATCCTCAAACTCACAGAACTGTAAGTCTCCTCTTGATAAGTGCAAACATATCTGGATAAGGTTGGCAGGGTCCTTCCAACTTGTCCCCCTGCCTCCCTCTCTTTCCTCTCCATGGCATCTTGCTATGTCACTCCCCTGTTCTTGGCTTCTAATGGTTGGCTCCCTAAAGCCAACAGAGTAAAACCAAACTCCATGACGTGACCTTCAAGGCCCTCCACAATCTGTCCTGTGTTTCTGTTTCTTCCCTCAGGCTCCTTCCTCTTCAGCAAAACTAGGTTTATCTAGGTTTCTAAATACTATTCCCCACTAAAAGGATCCTCTGTTTGATTCTTTTCCAAAATTTGCCTGGTCACTTTTTATGGTCTCTTGGTCATTATACTTTCAATAGCTTCCTTTGTTTAAACAAATTAAGACATACTTCATGTACCATATATGATTCTAGTATCTGTGACATTAAAGTTTTTTAGTACCTGTTAAATTTTTAAGAAATAACCAACTAAAGACGAAAAAACCAACTAGAGATGACAAAAAAAAAGGCAACAGAATTAACTGGGATTCTAGTTCCATCCATGACACCTGGAGCCCCTAAGAGAAATGAGAGGAATCACTTTAGGGAATACAGAAATGAAATTTTTAAAAAATATTTATTTAATTTGGTTGCGCCAGCTCCTTAAGTTGTGGCACGTGGGCTCCTTAGTTGTGGCATGTGAACTCTTAGCTGCGGCATGGGGGATCTAGTTCCCTGACAAGGGACTGAACCCAGGCCCCCTGCATTGGGAGCATGGCGTCCTAACCACTGTGCCACCAGGGAAGTCCAGGAAATGAAATTCTTGGAGATACAGAATGTAGAATTCTTTTCCACCATGACTCTGTTTTCCTTTGGAATCGGGAGCAAAAAGGAACCCATGGACAAAAAGCTATTGTGATAGCCAGGGCCTTCGGGGGAGGGGCAAATGGGGAGTGAGGGCTTAAAGGGCTTAAAGGGTATGGGTTTCTGTTTGAAGTGATGAAAATGTTTGGAGCTAGACAGTGGTGATGACTGCGCAATGCTGTGAATGTACTTAGTGCCACTGAACTGTGCACTTTAAAATGGTTAAAATGGTACGTTTTATGGTTGTGTATTTTACCATAATAAAAAAAAAGTTAAAGAACAAAAGTCAGCCTCCTAAGGACCTGGAGCTGTACAGTGTACACAGGTTTTCATGTCACACAGGGACAGAAGTATAATTCCAAGCACATTACAACTTCAAATTGGAGTCTCCAAATCATTTTCATCAGAAAGTCACTCTGTGAGAGTGAAGACAATTGGCAGGGCCCAGCTCACAGTGACTTCGCTAGCACTCAGCCACCACGCCCCCCAGCCCCTGCCCTCCACAACCTTCAAGAATGAAGCACTCAGCTACCAACAAGACATATTTCAAATAGTTTAATTTTAAAAATATTCTATTCGGTGCTAAAATATGTCTTCACTCACTGTTGCCCATTTCCATTTTCTTAAACTTTTTTGAAACAAAAAATAAAATCACGAGGTTCAATTAAACATGCAGATTTCAAAGAAAAGGGAACTTTCTAGAAAGTCTGAGCTGAAGGAGTACTGTGGGAATGGGTGCTGTTGTCAGAACCTCAAATTCTCGCTGGGGCAGAGTTTGCGGCAGGAGTGCTGGGGACCGTGGCAGGAGGCAGGGGATGCTGGAATGAAATGTCCAGGTGGAAACAACAAAAGCTGCGCGTGCGTGTGTGTGCGCGCGCACACGCGTGTGTTGGGGAAGGGGATGGTTACAGTGGGGGACAAAGGACTGTCAGCAGCCAGAGAGCCCATGAGAGGCAGGATAACCTCAGGAATGGGCAGAAGTGCCAGGATAGCAAGAAATCTATATGGACTTTTCCACCCTCTCATGGAGCGAAGCCCTTCCCTTGCCTCCGGAGTCTACTCAGGCATTCTCCAACAGCAGCCTACAGGGCCCCTAGCCCTATGGGAAAGTCCATGAATCTACAGTCTCCATTCAATTCAAGTAAGCCCTAGGCACTCTCTTCTCTAGAGGATGCCTTCCACATCTCTTTCCTCTTGTAGAAGCACCAGCAGCTCAGTCCAGAGGTTCCGGAGCAGAAACTGCTACATGGAGGTGACAGATGAACCCTGGAGTGGCCGATGCTCCAGCCTACTTGGGGTGCAAAAAGGACAGGAGTGCTCCTCTTCTCAGGATCAAGCAGACACAGGTGCCAGGGACGGGAAGATGACGTTACGACCCCCAGTCCTATGTCAGCCTTCCAGCCCAGAAGGCTCCTATGTGCAGGCTCTGGAGCCCAGTGCTTGCCCTTAGCCCAGCAGCACAGCACAGCCAGAACCAGAATGCAAGAGAGGCCTGGGGCCAGGAGGCGAAGGGTGCCAGGGTGGTGCTAGCTTTCTGACGCTGTCTGCGGCACTGCGGGCTGGTCCACACAGAAGCGTTTCAGGGGAGGCGCACCTGAGTCTTCCTCTTCCTCAGCAATCTAGAAGCAGCCAGAGCATGGAATCACAGGGCCATCCCTCTGAACCAGACCTCCCCTTCCACCCTAATTTACAACCCAGAAGTCCACCCCCCACTGTCTCACAGATAACCAAACCTCTTCCCCTACCTTATAACCTGGAGCCCAGCGTCCGTGCTGCCTTCCCAACTACAGCACATCCCGTGCTATAGCGCCAGTGCACATTAACAGAGCCCTTACTTTTTTCTTAGAAACTGGGAAACCCAAAGCACCTCCTTACCTGTGTCTCTAATGGAACTGGTTCTTCCTTCGTGAGGGTGGGAGGCTCATCAGCAACTTCTGAGGCGGGCAGGGAGGGCTCTGCAAAAGCAAAGGTGGGCGTAGCTGCAGGGCCTCCTGAGGCAGGAGACTCCTGTGGAATCTCTGCCCCAAGCTGGGGGAGTGTTCCTGCGAGCTATGTGGAGACGCCTTGGTGAAGAGGCAACACAAGCCGCAGAATCAATATACATTTTAAGAAGAAATTTGCAGCATCTAGTGCAAAGAGCACGAGCTCTGAAGTTAGAAGGAATGAAATGAGACACACAGTTCCACAAGTTACTAGCTCTGTGATCATGGCCAAGCAACTGAACTTTTCTAAGACTACTTCCTCATCTGTAAAATGGAGATAACAGCTGCCATTTCATGGGGTTTTTGAGAGAATCATACCAGGCATCAAATATGAAAAGTGCCTTCCTTACAGAGAGCCTGGCGCTCAGTTGTGTTGCTGTTTTCTTTCTTCATTCTGTGAAAGGGGAAAATACAACCATTCCCAAAATAGCCTCAAACAATTGACAAGCGGCTTGAAGCTGCCAGCTCTGGGGCAACTTCTCTAACCTGTGACTCTAAAGAAGAGAAACATCAAGAGCAAGAGCAAGGCCCCTCCAAGACGCTCATCGTGGGCCAACAGAGACTCACCCTCAAGGATCTCCTGGCCCAGGGTGGGGGGCTGGGAGTCATCTGTGCGGAAGTCGGAGGTGTGCGCTGGGCTCAGGGACTCGCTCTGCTGGGGGCTGGGGCTCGAGTTGGTGCTGCTGTCCACCTTGAGCTGATAGACATCAGACACGGAACTCTGGTTGCTGTTTTCATCTGAAAACCAAACATGACAAAGGCAACAGCTGAGGGTGGTCACTTCTGAGAGTAATTCAGTACAGAGCCAAGGGCCTGGTGTCTCTACAGACAGCATGGACACAGCCAGGCACACAATGATCACGGACGGCTGTAAACAGCCCCTGAACCAAAGGCAGACATTCTCGGGGCTTCTGTGCACTGCAACTTACCAACAAGAGTCTAAATTGATTAATTTAAGCATGTTCTATTTTATGACACATATTCTAAGCACCACAAGATGCAGCCAGAATCTTTAAGTTTATGCAACATTTATATTTCAGGAAGGTCAAGATATGCTTATTAATCCCTTCTTTATTATCCACCAGTTACAGCTGGGGCCTGGTATTTTCCCACTGTGCAGTGAAGGGAGGAACACATCTGTGCCTCTCAACCTTTCTCACAATACAAGAGGTGTAGAAAATGATAGTCTGTCTGCTATTCTCGGCTGTCTGAAGGAGGGTGACAGTGTCTGGAGGTGGTCAGCTCGGGCCCTTGCACCTGCCTAGGCTCCATCTCACCGCCTCAAGGACCGTGGGATCCCACCTGGGAAGCGCTGTCTGAAGGCTTAAAGTCACCACCTAAGTTAAAAACACAGAGTCAGCAGGGCCTTCCTCTCCCTGACCTCCAGCAGCCAGTCACCAAATCTGCCCCACCCACTGCCCTGACTCAGCCTGTGCCCATTCCTTCCTCTCCTGTGGCCTCAGCTCAGCCCTCATGATCTCTCGCCTGGCCTCCAGCCACAGCTACCCAACTGCCCTTCCCGCAGTCTCAGGCACCCCCACTGGACCTCATACCACTGCCAGAGTGGTCTTTCTAAACCCTTGTCGGTTCCCCACTGCCCACGAGATGGCCCTATCCCAACCTACAAACTCCCTTCTGATCTCCAGGCTCACCGCCTGCTGTTCTTCCCCATGCACCCTGGCTCCTGCCAAACTGGACTCTAACCTAAGAGCAGCTTCAAGTACCAGTGTCTGCTATGACATGCTCTTTCCGGTCTTCCTGCAAAGACTCTAGACATGCCAACATTCAGCTCAGGCATCACCTCCTCCACAGAGCCTCGTGTCTCAGGCTCCCTTGGGTGGAAATGACCACCCTCTCTTTTATGCTCCTGCTGTTTCCTGGGCACACCTGCGTTTACTATATTACACACCAGTCTCCCTCCATTACACTCTGCGCAGGCAGGCTCTGTGGCTTACTGGTCCTTGAATCTCCAGTGCAGTACACAGTACCTGGCACACAGTAGGAGTTCATTAAATGTTCAATGAATGAAAAGGATGAGATAGTGCCCAGACTGAGGAAATGGAGCCTCCCATTGTCTCCCAGAGCTTTATGATGGAACATCTCACACAGCTAGAGAACATTTCCCTTGTATTCTCTTCCTGTACCACACTGACCTTGCAGGGGTTGGGGGAGAAGTGAGGAGGGGATACCTGGTCACTCCCAGTCTAGTTCCGAAAAGAAAATTGTAAGCCCTTTCCAGTCTTTATCCTACAATGACCACCACCTTCTATACTGAAATGGAAGTAGCATTTTATCACAAAAAAGAATAAAGCTCTGTCACTCTTCTGCTTAGGCAAATACTTTTCTTCTCCAAGCATCAGTTTTCTGAAATAGGGATGACGATAACTGCCTGGTTTATATCACAGGCTAATGTAAAGATAAAAATGAGAAACTGAAGTGAAAGTGCTTCATAAACAGTAGGTGCCACACAGGTATAAAAGGTGATGTTATGAGTGTAGTGCTGACTCAGGCCGGACGTCTACCGAAGACTGGTTTAGGAGGCAGAGCTTGGGCTAAGGGAGGATAGGCAGATGCCCGGCATGGGGCGGGGGGTCTCCTCTGAGGCACTCTCATCAAATACACAGTCTAAAGAAAAGAGCTTCTGATCCAGAAAACCAGGACCCACCATGGGGTCTGCCACCTACAAGTGATGTGACTTTAGATATGTAACCTCACCTCTCTGAGCCTCAGTTTCCGTAACTGGAAAGTGAGGAGACTGTCGTCTCTCTTGCAGGGTTATTGTGAGGTTTAAATGAAAAGCCTTCCATAAAGTGCCCAGGAAGATACCAGCAAAACAGCAGGCACTGAAATGACACACAGACTATTCTTCTGATTATTAATGGGTCATCTAAATTTTCATTTTCCTGAAAGGAAGACATATGGATGCAACTCACCCTGGAATTCAAGAAGGAGAGAGGAATTGGCTGAGGCATCAGAGGGAAAGCCATTAGGTTCCCGGGCTGCTGAACTGTTCGATTTTGACTTTTCTTTCTAGAAAAGGAAAAAAAGAGGAATATGACAGAGCCAAGCAGAAGACTCACAGAGAGAGAGAGAAGGTGTTGAGACACCAGAGAGGTCTGGATTAGGAACAGGAGGAACAACAGCGGTTTCAGAATCCAGGACCCGAGGAATAACAGGATCCTGGACAAGGTGTCCCCAGGCCTCAGTGTCTCTGTCAGTAAAATGGACCCTTCCAGTGCTAATATCATGAATCGCAAGTGAGAGGCAGATACATATCTTCCACTAGAGCTCCCTGTAGGACTCTTCTGCTTTCTGCCCTGATGAGAATGCTCTATCCAGTCCTTCCCTACATGCATGGGTGAGAAACACAAAATACCCATTTGAGAAAGATCCCTGTTTTAGTAGCACAGCAGGGAAGAAAAAAAAGTGAAAGAAGAAAGGACCTCTGACTGGACAAAGGAAGGAGTCACTTTATATGTAACGCAAGCAGTGACAGGACAAGGGGCCCCTGCTAGCTCTATTCCTCACCAATCCACCACATCCACTCAAAATGATCTCCCATGTCCACCTTTGCCTTCAAGCAGGATGCAGGTTACACATGTGGGGGAACCACAGTGGGAAGGTAAGCACTAGCTTGCAACAAACAAGGAAATAATCCACAGGACAGAAAACCATCAATCCAAGCATTTGCAAATGAGAGCATCCCAACAGCCAAAAGTTCAAATCTGAATAATCTCAAATTTACTAATTCATACTTTTTATACTTGCCTATTTATTGTACGTGCATTGTACTAGTAATACAACTTAGTGTTTCTTAATACTCTCAATGCTAGCTCGGCAATAAATCAACTGTACACATATATGCAGTCCTTCCCTTCATTTTTTCATATACAGACATAATTTTAATGTAATTACACTTTACCATTTTACTGCAGAGGCTACATAAACATAATTTTTACTAGCTGCACAATATTCCAGATATCATAATCACTTAATCACTACTCAACTAGTGGACATTTAGCTTTACCTGATTTAGGACTGTCTTTGTTTGTTGCTAGTAGGAATAAGCCCACAATGCTCAACTTTCACTTTTTCCTGGATTATGTGACTAAATTCACAAAAAAAATTCCTTCTAGATCAAAAAGTATAAACTAAACATATTTTTCTTAAAATATTCTGTGGCTCACTCACCACTCTCTACAAGGAGGTTGGCAATATATTTGGAGTACGAGCTTCACGGCACCCATGCCAACATTTGGCTTTATCATTATTTTTTTCTGATCTCTCATTTATCTTTATTTTAATGATTCTGTGCTCATATAAAATATGCATTCACTATAAGAAATTCTGAAAATACAGAAAAATGAAAAATCACCTGTACAACCAGAGACAACCTATACATACAACTGTATGAAAATGGCTCATGATTCAGAATTATATCTTGCTCCCCTTCCCCCATTCACCATATTAAAAACATTTTTCTCTGCGAACATGGCGCTGCGAGTGGTGTGGAGCGTGCGGGCCGCGGTCTGCAGCCTGCGCGCCACCTCTGCGCCCAACACGCCCTGCACGCTGCGGCCCTGGGGACTGCGGGCGGGCGCCGACCGGGCGCTGCGCACCGGACCCGCTCTGCTGTCGGGTTGTAAATTCACAGACAAACATGAGTGGGTAACAACAGAAAACGGTGTTGGAACAGTGGGAATCAGCAATTTTGCACAGGAAGCTTTGGGAGATGTTGTTTACTGCAGTCTGCCTGGAGTTGGGACAAAATTGAACAAACAAGAGGAATTTGGTGCTTTGGAAAGTGTGAAAGCTGTGAGTGAACTCCACTCTCCTCTATCAGGAGATGTAACAGAAATGAATGAAGCCCTAGCAGAAAATCCTGGACTTGTCCACAAATCTTGTTATGAAGATGGTTCGCTGATCAAGATGACACTCAGTAAGCCTTCAGAACTAGATGAACTAATGAGTGAGGAAGCATATGAGAAATATATAAAATCTATTGAGGAGTGAAAATGGAACCCCTAAATAAATTATCTGTGGCAAAACTAGTTATAAAAATTATGTAATTCAAGGATAACATTGTTATCTTAACCATATATATATATATATATATATATATATATATAGTAACTTGCTTACAGCCATCCCTCGATTTAGGTCAAAAGACTCAATGAACTTGCCACTGGAAATAAATGGCAGTGGAGAAAAGTTTGTTAGTTGTATAGTGTCCAATTAAGAAATTACTATCTTAATTTTGCAATATACTGTGTTTGCTTGTGCTATTTTTATACAGTGAAGCAACAGCCTTGCAGGAAAATAAGAAACAGTTTAATAATAAAATATGCAACTTCCTAAAAAAAATTTTTTTCTATGCCATTGAATAATCTTCTATACCATCTTTTATAATGGTTACAAAGCTTTACAATATACAGGTGCACAATAACTTAATGAATTCTCTACAATAAGATCTTCATTTTGCTTGCAATTTTTAAATACCACGAACAATAATATTGTGATGCTCAACACTATAGATGTACCTTGTACACATCATGATTATGTCCTGAGGATAAATTTCTAGAGATAAAACTTCTAGATCAAAGGCATAAATATTCTGAAAGCATTTTCCCCCTCAGCTTTACTGAGGTATAACTGACAAATAAAATTGTAAGATATTTAAAGCATACCCTGGGTTAATTTGATATACATATACACTGTGAAAGGATTCCCACCATCTGGTTAATTAAGCTTTTAAGTATACATATTTGATCAACTTCACCTATAGAAAGTTTGTCCCAATTTACTCTCCCATCAGCAGTGCCCCACTCCCTTATGTCCTTCACATTTTTTTCTTTACCAATTTGGTCATTTTCTATTTTTCCTAACCTAACTGGTCTATGCTAGTACCTTAGAAGATGGCACACTATCATGGACCACTGGAAGGTACATAAACCGATGGACCTCAGGGCCCAGCTCAGAAACCAACACAAACACTGTAAGAAGCCCTTCGGAGAGACAAAAGGAGCTGAGTCCTGGGCAGGAGAACTTGAAATAGGAAAGGGCCAGGGTCTTATATGTGAGAAATGGGGAGGGGGTTGCTGTACATGTGGGGGGTTCCCCCATATGTACACACTACCCAAGAGAGCTAGCAGCCTGACCTTTGACCCTTATGGGTATTGGCATCACCAGAGCCAGGGTTAGATGAAAAACAAAGGGTGACTCCAGAGCCCCCCTAACTTTCAC
This sequence comes from Mesoplodon mirus, assembly GCF_964341445.2. Taxonomy (NCBI): domain Eukaryota; kingdom Metazoa; phylum Chordata; class Mammalia; order Artiodactyla; family Ziphiidae; genus Mesoplodon; species Mesoplodon mirus. The sequence continues at coordinate 36,513,422 of NC_138991.1, forward strand.
ACCAGCTCCTTGGGCTGGACAAGGACGGCTGCTCCCAGATAAAGGCAGCACGTGGAAGACTGGTACTAGGCAGTTCCCTGAGACACAGGGGAAGATGAGAGAGGGGAAAAGGGAAAGGCTGAACCCTGAGGCTAATCCCATCCCCTAAATCCATTTAGAGGAGGGAACACAAAGCCTCATTTCTACACATTTCTAGCCAATGCAGCTCAGACTCAAAAGGAATAAAAGATGGGTGCACAGAAAAAACTAACCAGACACTGGAGGAAAACAAGCACCATGAAAGACAATAAACAGAACAAGCTATACCGGAAGAAGCAGACTAGAGGGACAGAAAAATTGAAATAAAACATAGCAAATCTCCTCAGAAAGATAAGGATGACACTGGAAAGTTGTTTTGAACAACCAACAACAAAGGAAATTTGGTATGAATAATAAACTCGTTCAAAATAAAAATTAAGGGCCTCCCTGGTGGCGCAGTGGTTGAGAGTCCGCCTGCCGATGCAGGGGATACGGGTTCGTGCCCCGGTCTGGGAGGATCCCATATGCCGCGGAGCGGCTGGGCCCGTGAGCTATGGCCGCTGGGCCTGCGCATCCGGAGCCTGTGCTCCGCAACGGGAGAGGCCACAACAGTGAGAGGCCCGCATACCGCAAAAAGAAAAAATAAAAAAAATAAAAAAAATAAAAAAAAATAAAAATTAAGTGAATGAGGGAATTCCCTGGCAATCCAGTGGTTAGGACTCTGCGCTTCCACTGCCTGGGGCCCAGGTTTGATCCCTGGGAAGGGAATTAAGATCCCACAAGCCAGCTGCGCAGTGTGGAAAAAAAGAAAAAACAATTAAGTGAACGAGTTTATTAGCAGAAATACAGCTGAAGAAAAGATTAATGAGCAAACCCTGGGTTGAGAAGTCAGAATATATGAGGACAAAATAAAGAGATGAAACAAACTAAAAGTTAAGAAATGAAGCTAGATGTTCACATTATAGGATATTCTTACAGAAGTTCCAGGTCAAACAGAAGAAATTCTAAAAGTTTCCAGGAATACAAAAGAATCACCTACAAAGAAATCAAGAATTAGACTGACATCAGATTTCTCAAAAGAAAACTAGAAGCACAACAATTAAGTAATAGTTTCAAAATGTTGAAAGAAAATAATTTTTAACCTAGAATTTCATATACAGGTAAAATGATCAATTAAACATGAAAGTATGTTATGAAGATGGTTGGCTGATCAAGATGATCAAAAGTTTTCTCCACATCAAAAGTTTTCTCCACACAAGTCCTCTTTGGCAAAATTCTTGAAGGGTGTATTCCAGCAAGAAAAGAAATGAATCTAAGAGAAAGCAATAATAAATAGGTACAAAGGGTTAGTAAATAATTAGTAATGTTTACTTTGTCTAATTAAGCAATGACTAAAACAAGAAATGTCTGTAAAAACAGAAATATCTGAACAGAATATCTGACCTGAAATTCCATTCAAAACTAAGGAGAGGGCAGGAATGAAAGTGGGGGGCGGGGGTAGAGACCAGGGGTGGTTAAAAATGTGTTCAGGCTCAGAGGGGAAACACAGATTTTGATAAGCTTTATACACTGATACAGAAAAATATTAAGTATAACTCTTATTAGGTTAGAGATAGCCAATAAAAAAATTAAAAATAAAATATGGAACTTTCAAATCAGAAGAAAATTTGTCTAGTCATCATGAGGTGAAGAGAAAAAAGAAAGTGTATCATGGCAGAAATCCTTGTCCATGTAAGTAGAATGTTTAGATGGTGACATTTTCACGGCCTTTCCGGCCCCTAAATGGTGCCACAGCTATTATGAACACACATAGCTAGTATACATGTCCTGAGGAGACTTCTAGGAAACTCCTTAAATTCATTAAAATACCATTTGCCCATCCTTCCACTCTCTTGCTGCCTTGAACTTGAATGTGTTGAATGATGGCTGGAGCTCAAACTTGGATACAAGGTCAAACATGAAGCAGAGGAAAATGGGCAATTGTTTAATGCGTATAGAGTTTACCTCTGCAAGATGAAGAGTTCTGGAGATGGATTACACAACAAAGTGAATGTATTCAACACTACTGAACTGTACACTTAAAAAATGGTTAAGATGGTAAATTTTATGATATGTGTATTTTACCACGATAGAAATAAAGTAAAATGAATAGAACCATTACTCTCTTAAGTATAAATTATTAAAAAAAAAAAAAAAAAAAAAAAAAAAGGTGGGACTTCCCTGGTGGCTCAGTGGTTAAGAATCTACCTGCCAATGCAGGGGACACAGGTTCGAGCCCTGGTCTGGGAAGATCCCACATATCGCGAAGCAACTAAGCCCACACGCCACAACTACTGAAGCCCGTGGGCCTAGAGCCCATGCTCTGCAATAAGAGAAGCCACAGCAATGAGAAGCCCACACACTGCAACAAAGAGTAGCCCCCGCTCGCCACAACTAGAGAAAGCCCACGCGCAGCAACGAAGACCCAATGCAGCCAAAAATAAATAAATAAATTTATTTTTTTAAAAAAGGAACAGAGGCTTCCCTGGTGGCACAGTGGTTGAGAGTCCACCTGCCGATGCAGAGGACACAGGTACATGCCCCAGTCTGGGAAGATCCCACATGCCGCAGAGCGGCTGGGCCCGTGACCCATGGCCGCTGAGCCTGCGCGTCTGGAGCCTGTGCTCCGCAATGGGAGAGGCCACAGCAGTGAGAGGCCCACGTACCGCAAAAAAAAAAAAAAAAAAGGAACAGAAAGGTTGCAAGAAACCTGGGTCCCTGGGGACTCTTAGAGTGGAAGTGGCACACCAGTCCTAGACTGCATATTTCTGTTCCTCTAAGAATAAAATAAAACTTTTTAAAACCATTACTACTTTGAGTTTTCTGTCACCCACAGCTAAACCCAATATGCCCAATAAGCAGAAAAATGTAAAACGGGGAAAGACAGAATTACAAGACATACCAGGGAAATACAAATCAAAAGAAGACACGGTATCTTCTAGAATATCTAGAATATCAATCAAAGAAGCCATGCAAATCAGAAGAGTAAAGAGGAAACCCAATACAAGAATAAGGAAAATACAAGAAATCAGAGGGGAATTTCCTGGCAGTCCAGTGGTTAGGACTCTGTGCTTTCACTGCCAAGGGTCTGGGTTAAATCCCTGGTTGGGGAACTAAGATCCCGCAAGCCTCAGGGCAAAAAAAAAGAAATCAGAAAAGAGGAAATCTGAAGAGATAAAATTGTCAATCTCCCTAGTGTTCAGAGAAATGCAAAATAAACAAAGAGATACCACTTTACGTCTATCAGATTGGCAGGATTTAGGAATTAGGAGTTAGATAATATCAGATGTTGCTGAAGATGTGGGAAATGGGAGCCCTGTGGCACAACTGGGGAAGTGTACTAACTATCTGGGTGCAGCTATTCAGGAGACAGATCTGACAGCCAGCATCTAGTAAAAACAATCATGTATGTACAGCCAGTAACAGAGCAATCTCACTCCTGGGCATCTAATCCAGAGAAAAACTCCCACAAGTCCTCAAGGACAATGGTTTAAGGGATGTCCACCAGAGTCATCTGTGCTACCAAAAAAAGCTGGAGGCAACACACACAAACAGACCCATATTCAGACACTTGGAATACGACAAAGTTAGTTCTACAGAGCAGGAGGAAAACAGTCTTTTCAAGTGGTGGGACAAATGCATATCCACATGGAAAAAAAATGAAATTGGGCCCCTACTTCAAAATACACAAAAATTAGGGCCTCCCTGGTGGCACAGTGATTGAGAGTCCACCTGCCGATGCAGGGGACATGGGTTCGTGCCCCAGTCCGGGAAGATCCCACATGCCGCGGAGCGGCTGGGTCCGTGAGCCACGGCTGCTGAGCGGGCGCGTCCGGAGCCTGTGCTCCACAACGGGAGAGGCCACAACAGTGAGAGGTGCGTGTACCACAAAAAAAAAAAAAAAAAAAGAGGAGGCAGGGTTGCCTAGTAATATAAAACATGGTCTCCAACCTAACCTCTACAACTCAAAATACACGAAAATCAACTCCAGGTGTGTTATAAATGGGAACAGGATAACAAGATTGTAGAAGACTATATGGAAGAATATCTTTGTGACCTCAAAGAAGGAACAGATTTAAGACATTTAAAAGCACCAATTATAAAGTAAAAGATTATTTTGTCTACATTAAAATTAAAAACTTCTGTTACTCGGGACTTCCCTGGTGGCATAGTGGTTAAGAATACGCCTGCCAATGCAGGGGGCACGGGTTCGATCCCTGGTCCAGGCAGATCCCACATGCGGCGGAGCAACTAAGCCCATGCACCACAACTACTGGGCCTGCGCTCTAGAGCCTGCAAGCCACAAATACTGAGCCCGCGCGCCTAGAGCCCGCGCCCTGCAACAAGGGAAGCCACCACAAGAAGCCCGCGCACCACAACAAAGAGTAGCCCCTGCTCACAGCAATGAAGACCCAATGAAGCCAAAAATAAAATAAAAAAAACAAAAACAGGGCTTCCCTGGTGGCACAGTGGTTGAGAGTCTGCCTGCCGATGCAGGGGATGCGGGTTCGTGCCCTGGCCCGGGAAGATCCCACATGCCACGGAGCGGCTGGGTCCGTGAGCCATGGCCGCTGAGCCTGCGCGTCCGGAGCCTGTGCTCCGCAACGGGAGAGGCCACAACAGTGAGAGGCCCGCATACTGGGGAAAAAAAAAAAAAAAAAACTTCTGTTACTCAAGCCTGCATAAACGGAGTGTAAAGACAAGCCATGGAATGGAAAAAGGTACAGATAGTATTTAATCAATAAAGAGTATGTGTCCACAACACAGAGAATCCCTACAAGTCCTAAGAAAAAGACCACAGCCAAACAGACAATAGGAACTTCTTAAAAGAGGAAATCCAGGGCTTCCCTGGTGGCGCAGTGGTTGAGAGTCCGCCTGCCGATGCAGGAGACGCAGGTTCGTGCCCCAGTCTGGGAAGATCCCACATGCCGCGGAGCGGCTGGGCCCATGAGCCATGGCCGCTGAGCCTGCGCATCCGGAGCCTGTGCTCCGCAACGGGAGAGGCCACAACAGTGAGAGGCCCGCGTACCGCAAAAAAAAAAAAAAAAAAAAAGAGGAAATCCAAAAGGATGCTGAAAAGGTTCTCCATCTCATTAGTAATTACATCATTAATCACCGAATTAAAACCACAATGAGATATCTTAATACATTTAGTCTAACTATACCAACTGTTGATGAGGATTTGGAGCAGTGAGAACTCATATTGCTGTTAAGAATATATACTGGTACAATCACTTTGGAAACTAGTTTGGTAGTCGCTAGTGTAGGTCAAAATACACATATCCTAAGACTTAGCTATTCTACTCCTAGGAATATATCCTAGGAAAACCCATGCATGTGTTGACCCACATACTGAATAAGAATGTCACAGGAACATTGTTCCTATTATCCCAAATGGGGAACAACCCAAATATTCATCTACAGGAGAATAAGAAAGATAAATTATGGTACAGTCCTATAATAAAACTCCATACAGGGACTTCCCTGGTGGTCCAGTGGTAAAGAATCCACCTTACAATGCAGGGGACATGGGTTTGATCCCTGGTCAGGGAACTAAGATCCCACACACCACGGGGAAACTAAGCCCGCATGCCACAACTACTGAGCTCACGCACCTCAACTAGAGCACGAGCGCCACAACAAGAGAAGAGAAAACCCACGGGCCACAACTAGAGAGAAGCCCGCACGCCACAACGAAAGGTCCCGCGTGCCTCAACGAACATCCCGCATGCCGCAACTAAGACCCGATGCAGCCAAAAATAAAAATTAAATTAAATTAAAAAACAAAAACAAAAACACCTCCATACAGCAATGAAAAGGAACAAACAGCTCCAAATACAACATGGATGATTTTACAAACATAACACTAGGCAAAAAAAGCAAGATATACAAAAATAGATACTTCATGATGCTGCTTATATAAAGTAAAAAATGTTTACAAATGACTAAGGAAGTGGTTGTAAAAGCAAAAGTAGGAAAGTGATCTCCTCTAGAGGGGAGGGAGGGGGATGCTGGGAAGAGTCACAGAGCCTTCTGGGGGAGCTGGCAATGTCTATTTTTTGACCTAGGTGGTTTTTACAAGGGTATTAGCTTTATATTTTTTCACTATATACTACATATGTTTTAGATACTTTTCTGTACGTGTTTTATATTTCAGATCTTTTCAAAACAATCAGGAAAAAAAAGAGTTGGAGAAATCTGGGTGTTTATCACTCGGAATGTATAGATAAATGTGGTCACTGCACATAAGAGAATACAATGCAAGAGTAATGATAATAATTTTATTTACAATTACAGAAACATGCAGAGTTCTCAAAAAGAGAATAGAGGTTTATAGCACAATGCTATATATAGATGCAAATTTTTAAAAAATACAAATATGAAACAACGCTATGTATTTTTCAAGAATATACAGGTGTCCAGAACTTCCCTGGTGGCGCAGTGGTTAAGAATAAGCCTGCTGGGCTTCCCTGGTGGCGCAGTGGTTGAGACACCACCTGCCGATGCAGGGGACACGGGTTCGTGCCCTGGTCCGAGAAGATCCCACATGCCGCGGAGCGGCTGGGCTCGTGAGCCATGGTCGCTGAGCCTGCGCGTCTGGAGCCTGTGCTCCATAACGGGAGAGGCCACAACAGTGGGAGGCTCACGTACCGCAAACAAACAAACAAACAAACAAAAAGAATACACCTGCCAATGCAGGGGACACGGGTTCCATTCCTGGTCTGGGAAGATCCCACATGCTGCGGAGCAAATGGGCCCGTGTGCCACAACTACTGGGCCTGCGCTCTGGAGCCCGCGAGCCACGGCTGCTGAACCTGCGCACCACAGCTACTAAAGCCCGCTCACCCTAGAGCCCGCACACCACAACTACTGAAGCCTGCACGCCTAAAGCCCGTGCTCCACAACAGGAGAAGCCACCGCAGTGAGAAGCCCGCCCACAGCAACGAAGAGTAGCCCCCGCTCACCACAACTAGAGAAAGCCCGTGCGCAGCAATGAAGACCCAATGCAGACAAAAATTTAAAAAAAGAATATACAGGTGTCCAAATAAACCCATGGAAGAGGAATTAGTAAGGCATATATACATATTAAACACATGATGTAATAAACTACAGTGGGCAGCAGAAGTCCACAAACTTTTTCTTACAGGGCCAGATAATAAATATCTTGGGCTTTGCAGGCCATTAGGTGTTACGGCAATTACTCAGCTCTGCCATTACAACTCAAAAGCAGCCACAAATAAGGAAACAAACAGGCATAGGTGTGTTCAAATAAAACTATATTGAATCACAGGGAGCAGGCCTGGGCTGTAGTTTGCCAAGCCCTGGAAAAGAGGAATGGGTTAAGGAAAAGGAATAAAGGGGGGGGAAATAATAAAATAAGAGGCTTTGCGTGGACCAATGACAGAGGATGCCTTGAAGTATTTTCAACTCAATTCTGGGAAAATACATTCCATTATAATTAAGAGGCAATCAAAGAAAGAAAGAAGACGTTACCTTTTTGTTGTTTCGATTTTCTTCCACACTTACCTCCTTGCTGTCTGTCACGGGAACCCACTTAAATATCCTAAGGGACGTGTCACCCACAGTCACCCACTTTTTCTCCCTAAAACAAAGACACTTCTTAGAACTGATAAACAATAAAATAGATTTTCTGATCATAACTGTGCTTTCCCACTTCTCAGCAGACCATTCCTTCAATCTTAAGTGCTTTCTAAACTTCCTCTCCGTCAAATCATACCTTACCTTTCAGGACAAAATCATCCCTTCCAGAAACACCTTGCTATCAAATGCCTTTGGCTCTGAACCCTCTACTTGCCACCTTTGCTCATGTATAGTGTACCAAAACCTTTTGTTCCTCACAGCCTACAGCAGTATAGAGTATCAGCACATTTTCAAACTCAGGTATCTATCTGGCATAAACTTCTTTATTTCCCCCAAATTAATTCAATTCCACTGATATTTATAAAGTCCTAATATACAAGGCCCTATAGGAGATAAAGGATATATAAGATAGGGTCCCTCTCTTGGGAACTCATAGCAATGAAAAGATAAGTAAAGAAATCATTGTAATACATGAAGGTGGCAAGAAGAAGGCTGAAAGAGTAAGACCAGGATATCCCATGGAAGGCAGAACTCCTATGACTCCTGTGGAACTCTGGATTGAAACACGATGCTATTTAAAAATAATCACAGGAGCAGGACAGGATGCTTCCAACTAACAGACCTGAGCCTCACACTGGCTTCTGGAAGAGGTGAAGGCCAAGCCGCCATGGAAAGACTGCTTTAAGGTTTCATTTTACAGAAGAGGTTATTTTTGAGATGAGCCTTAAAAAATGAGTAGTTGTCCTCCCCACCCCGCACATACCTGGGGAGGGAAAGGCAAGTGACGTTGTTGAATAAGAGTGGAGATTATGAACGGCCAGAGTTGGGGAGTCTGGAGTATGACTTCTGCAAGTTTCGCATCCCAATTTGAGGACAAAAAAGCAAAAAAAGTAACTGCTGTTACTGCTGCTATTGATGATGCTATTCAGCAAATGGTGACATCACAGAAATGTAGAGACTATGATGTAACCGAAAGAAGAATGAACTAAAGACTTAGGAAACTGGAATTAATTCCTGGACAAGCCACTCATTTATTCCTGGAATTAAATTAATTAATTAATTAATTAATTCCTGGACAAGCCACTCATTTATTCCTCATTTACTAAAAAATATTTAATATTCAAGACGCTATGCTAAGTCTTGGGCACACAGGGAACAAGATGCACAGTCCTGACCCTCACAGACCCAAAATTCCAACCGGAAACAGACATCACACAACTCATCTCACAGTTAGAAACCTAATCACTAGGTTTAACCATATCAAACTGCCGCTTCTGCTGGTTAAAAAGGCAAATACAGGTGATATCTTATGGTTCGACCTAATACAATTGTGGAAAGTTCCAGTAGGGGACCTGATTTAGACTGGGGATCTTGAAAGGTGTCCTTGAGGAAGCAACTGGAGAGCAGAACTAGGAGTTAACCAGGCAAGGGGGAGGAGAGGGTAAAGGAAGGACACCAGGTAGCAGAAACAGAAGTGTGGCCCCAACTGAAAGATGGCCAGCATCTTGGGAAAGAGGGCAGTTTGAACCAGTCTGGTGGGGCAAGAAGGATCATCTTTGGTCTTTATCCTAAGAGCAAGAAGAGATCAATGAAGCATTATTTCCCAAGCAGAGGAGTGCTAGAAGATTCACACTTGATAAAAATACAATGTGATGAATGGACTGGGGAATGAGCCAGTCCTGAAGCAGGCAGATCATAGGGAAGTTGGTACAAGAGTTCTGGGTGAGAGAATATGCTCATCTGCCCTAGGTTGCAGGTGAGGACGGAGATGGCCAGAAGAGAAAGGTATGCCCATTTTTAGGTTTCCTAAAAAGATAAAAAAACCTAGAAGGATGAGATTTGGAGAGGAAAAATCATTAATTATTTAACTAGTATTTATGAGTCCAACTATATATGAAGCCCTTATTGATAAAGAGTTAAGGAACTTGATCTTGTAGAGAAATGGACAAATAAACACGAAAATAAAGTCCAAGGTAATGACCCTAAAGGGAGTGGAGGGACTTCCCTGGTGGCGCAGTGGTTAAGAATCCGCCTGCCAATGCAGGGGACACGGGTTCAAGCCCTGGTGGGGGAAGATCCCACATGCCACGAGCAACTAAGCCCGTGGGCCACAACTACTAAAGCCGGCGCGCCTAGGGCCCGTGAGCCACAAGAGAAGCCACCGCAATGAGAAGCCCACCCACCAGAATGAGAAGCCCACCCACCGCAATGAGAAGCCCACGCACCGCAAGGAAGAGTAGCCCCCCCGCTCGCTGCAACTAGAGAAAAGCCCCCGCGCAGCAACGAAGACCCAACACAGCCAAAAACAAATAAATAAAATAAAATAAATTAATTTAAAAATAATAATAAAGGGAGTGGAGGGTGAAGGGCAGGAGAACTTGGAGAAGGCTTCCTGGAGGAAGCTAACACCTACCCGGACTTTAAAATTATTAGTAGTAATCAGCTAGAGAAAAGTACTCAAGAAGTTGGCGCAAACAGTTGGCTGTGAAAATTGAAGGAAATAACGCATTACTGTTTCTGGTACAAAATAGGCGGTCAACCGGCGCCTGCAACGAACGCTACAGGAGCCGTTTCCAAATGAAGAGTAGATCCTGACTCCTCTACTAACAGCTCCCAGGCCACAAAGAGAAAATGCCTACCCAGCTCGCTCATGTGGGTCCGTATTAGGCGAAACACAGGGCTTTTAATTCCAATAACCACTTGGTCCCGGGGCATGTAGGTTTGCCGAGAAGCTCTCACCTAACTTAGACGACTTAATACGTAGAGCGCTCAGTCTGGCCAACGGGAAATTCTCAGAGATTGTTAGCTATTATACGGGACAGTTCAGAACGCAAAAGGCTCCCGAGGCAGGCGGGCGCGGGGACGGGGCCCGCGCCAGGACCGGCGTGCGAACCAGGACCCAAGACCGAGCGCCGCCAAACGCCCGCAGCTCCTCCGGGCGCCGCGCTGCCCTAGGGCAGGTGGGTGGACCCGCTGGCCGGGCGACCCGCTGATTGGTTGCGGCTGGCGCGCCCTCTGACCTCACGCCGACGCGAGCGGCACCCTCCTCCCGCCTTCTCCGCCCCCCCTTCCCCCAAGCGCCCGCCGGTCTGCTCCCACCCCACCCGCCAGTTCACCGCCGCTCTGGGCCTGGGCCGGCGTCCCCCTCCAGCACCCTCGGCCCTGGCCCCTCACCATTTCCGCACTTTCTCGATGGCCGCCATCACCTTCTTGATGTCATCCTTGGCCCGGCTGCGGGTCTCGGCCCGGACAGACCGGCCCGACATGACGGCAACGAGAGCGGCGGGGGCCGGGGCACTGCTCCCAAGGCACCGGGAATCGCGCGCCTCACGCGCCGCCGCCCGCCAGGCGCAAACAGCGTCACCGCGGCCGTCACCCCCTCCGTGCGCGCGTGCGCGAGGAAGCGCGCGCACCCGCCCTCCCCATGGGGCTCGAGGCATCAGCGCGCCTGCGCGCCCAGTCTCAGGTGCCCCACCCCGGGCGTCCCACCCAGCGCGCCCCGCCCTCGTCGACCCACCCTGGGCGTCCTGGCCTGGGCACCCCTCCCTGGGCGTCCCCGAGTCCAGTGAGTTTCCAAGCAGGCCTGGGTAAGCGGGCGAGCTGGTGGCACGTGCTGTGTGCAGGGTGTGGTGGGAGGCTCTTTCCCAGGGGAGCATTTTAATCCTCTGGACAGAGCTGCCGCCATAACCTGTATTTTATGGTCTTGACCCTAACGTTACTGAGGGTCTGCACCATCCTGTCCTGCTGCCGCTCCTGTCTGGGGCCCTAGCTCCCCAGATAAAACCATTGTGCTCCAACTACAGAGAATTTCACACCTTTAGTATGCCTTCCAACGTTTGCACACATCTGTTCCCCACCTGGAATTCTGTCTCTTCACCTAATGACCACTTACTCTTCCAACATCCTGTTTGAACTACGACAAGTCTTCCCCTGATATCCTGGGGTGCCACTTAGTGCATCCTTGACACTACATCAGCAGTCCCCAACCTTTTTGGCACCAGGGACTGGTTTCATAGAAGACAATTTTTCTGGGGCGGGGGCGGGGGTGGGGGTTGATGGTTAAGGCGGTGATGCGAGCGATGGGGAGCGTCAGATGAAGCTTCACCCGCTCGCCCGTCCTGCTCACCTCCTGCTGTGCAGCACAGCTCCTAACAGGCAGAGGACCGGTAGTGGTCCATGGCCCAGTGGTTGGGGACCCCTGCTCTACATCACTGTCTCATTTAATTCAGCAATTGGTGATTATATGATGCCTGCGTTGTGCAAGACTCCATGCTCAGTGCTGAGGACAAAATCTGGGGTTTTACTTTCAAAGAGCTTCCAGTTTAGTAAAACATGCAGACCAGAAAACAGGCATTTAAAATGTCATTTTAGGGGACTTCCCTGGTGGCGCAGTGGTTAAGAATCCGCCTGCCAATGCAGGGGACACGGGTTCCAGCCCTGGTTCAGGAAGATCCCACATGCCCTGGAGCAACTAAGCCCATGCGCCACAACTACTGAGCCCGCGTGCCACAACTACTGAAGCCCGCGTGCCTAGAGCCCGTGCTCTGCAACAAGAGAAGCTACCACAATGAGAAGCCCATGCACCCCAACAAAGAGTAGCCCCTGCTCGCCACAACTAGAGAAAGCCCACGCTCAGCAACGAAGACCCAACGCAGCCAAAAATAAATAAATAGAAATAAATAAATAAATATTTTAATAATAATAAAAATAAAATGCCATTTTATAAACGCTAGGCTAAGAGAAGTATTGTACAAGGTGCTATGACAACCCTAGTCTAGATGAGGGGTGTCTAGAGGCATCGGGAAAAATGACCTTGAACTTGAACTTTGAGAATACAGTAGGTGCAATTGCTCTAAGTCCTGTGTCCACAGACACTGTAGATGCTCAGTAGATGTTTGGGTGAATGTTCAATCTTCAGTGCAGCTCCCTAGTCTTCCCCCAGCACCCCAGGCATTTATTGATGCTTGCAGTATGCAGAGAGGGTCCTGGAGCAACCGCTTCAGGAAACATAAAGGAAGTAGGTGACAGTTTGCATTGCTTGGTAGCAGCTACTTCTTTCACCTCTAGAGGAACTTCCTTCTGTGTGCCCAGAGAAATGTCTAGCTAACCCTGAACTTGACATAGCCTCTATAACTGTTTGCCCTTTCATAATCCACCAACATCATGGCTTGATAAGCATTTGAGGAGTGGAAGAGCTGAACTAGCATGTGGAGGGAAGGATGATTCTAGAAATAACGGGATCAAAGGTGGCATGTCTGTTTCTCAAAGCCACTGATCCAAAATAACTGAACCGAAGAACTGTCTGAGCACCTGCTATATGCCCTGCAGCAGTGGACACTGGGTGACGCAAAGATGAGTAAGACACTCCCCGCCCTTCGGGCAAGGATAAGGAAAGCAAGAGGAAAATAAAACTCGAGGCAGAGCATGCTAAGTGTTGTGAGAGAGGCCAGCTCTCTAGAATTCTCCAGTTCTGTTCATAGGGCCCCCTGGTCTAGGCACACATCACCAGACATTTATGTCTCACTTCTCTCTTACCCTTGTCCAAGTCCTGGCCAGCACCCCACTCCCACCCCAAGGTTTCTTGCCTATAGTTTCTCTACTCCACAGCCCACTGCTCCTCTCAGCTGCTTTAGCCTCCTGCCCCCATCTCTCCTCCAGCCCACCCTGCCAGTCACCAGCTTCTTCGGGCCATCCCCTGAAGACCCAGTGATCCTCCTGTTTCCCGCTCACATTTGTCCACCTGGCCCTACATTCCCCATCTATCTCCCACTGAAGTTCTCTCTGTGTAAGAGACTGGTCAAAATGGGCACCTGCCAACTATTCCCCGAAGCCTGCACAAATGCCCTCTGTTGACATACTTCTCTTTAAAGAGATCTCACCTTGACATTTTCTAGGTGAAAGCCCTGTGCTAGATGCAGAGCTGGGTGCTGAGATGAGCAGCCCAGACCTCTGCCTTGGGCAACTTGCATTCAAAGCAGTGCATTCAAAGTAAAAGCTACAGAGACCTGCAATGCCCCAACCGTCTACCTCCTCCCATTAATCCTCTGACCTCACCACCAGCAATCTACCCCTTGCTGTCTCTGCTCCAACTACGCTGGCCTCCTTGCTCACCTGAAAACACCCAGTAAAACTCTTTGCACTGTAGGTCCCTCTACCTGGATCATCCATTCTGCATACAGGTATTTACATGGCTCACTCCCTCACCTCCTTCAGGTCTTTACTCAAATGTTATCTTCTCAATTCAGCCTTTCTTGGCCACCCTAAGACTGCAGTATGCAATCCCACACACACACTCTGTATCTCCCTCCCCCAATATATTTTTCTCCAGAGTATTCATCACCGTCTGATACACTGTTTTACCCTCTGTCTTGTTTACTGTCTATCTCCTTTCAGTAGCTCCATGAAGGTAGCAACATGGTCCCTTTTGTTTTGTTCACTGATTTTCCCTAGCACCTAGAACAGAGCCTGGCACTCAGCGGGTGATCATAGTATCTGTTGAATGAATGAATTCCCAGCCATGATGCTTCCTCTTCCATGAAGCCTTCCCCAGATCACTTCAAGAAGAAGGAAGGAAGCCTCGCTCCCCTGAACCACCACAGGCAGGTAGGAGAAGCCAGCCTGAAGACCACATGACCTGTGTGGACGTCCTCGGATGTTCCTGAAGATCATAAGCTTAATCACAATTAGAAGTTCTTTGACTTTTCATTTGCTCTGTATTATCTGGCTATCCCCTGTAATGGCAGCCCTGTGATGGCAGGGACCCCATCGTCAAGTTCACCAGCACATCCCCGATGCCTAGCACAGCACTTGGCACAGATGAGGTGCTTAATAGAGTGTTATCAAATGAATGGATGAGAGAATGACCACCACACCTCCCCACAGGCTCTCTCTAGGGCCTGCCATCAGCTGTTTTCTCCCTTTCTGCCTCATCCACATTACCTGGAAATCATCCCACTTTCTTTGTCAGAGCGATTTAGCTCCCAGGCAGCTAGGAGCTAAATCCTCAATCCTCTCCCAACCAGGACGTGTGCCCAGGGCCAGTGCGCCTTTGATGACCAGGCCTCTTCCAAAATCCTTTCCATGCCTCCCCACTGCCCAAGTTCAACCTCATACCATAGTATTAATCAGGGTCCCAAATATGATCTCAGTCACAGGGAAAAGAATGCTAGGAGGCAGAAACCCTGGGTCGGAATCTCAGCTCAGCCATGAACTTGTCTCGTGGCTTTGCGTAGGTCACTTAACCACTCTGAATCCTAGTTTTGTTTTGTGTTTTGTTTTCTGTGAAATGACTGCAATAACAATGGCTCTGTACTTCATAGGCTTCCAAGGACTTCATAGGCTGTACCAAGGACCTGGTAAGGTAGAGACCGGACAAGCTTTGTAAACCACAAAGTGCCTTGCAGGCAGAAATTCTCTTTTTGGCTTCCTGTGCCATTGCTCCTGCCATACTCTTAGCTCCAGCTGAACAAACCTGGTCCCTGGTCCCTGAACAGACTCTGCACATCACTCTGTGCTCTTACTCACAAGGCTTCTCCCCTGAGGAATGCCACCCCCTCTCCTTACCCACTTGCCATCCTCCTTCTGAAATACCCATCTTTTAAGACTCAACCTCCTCCACAATTATTCCAAAAGCATGTAATCCCACCCTTGCTTAGGTCCCCCTAGAGCATTGAGTTCACCTCTCTCAGCCCTTTCTTTTTATTTTACCCCCCAAAAAGGTGAGATCCTCACCCAGGCTGCTTCAGTGGAAGACAGGGTCTGAGGAACCTGCTGAGTCTCGTGGTTCTAGCCTAGAATCTGTGTATTCATCTCCCGCACTGGTATCTATGAAAATCTGTTTGAGGAAAAGCCTTGAAGACTAAGAGCCTGAACTACGCTGACGTTCTCTCCTTTCTCCTTCTTGGATTGTGTTAGAGCCCAGCTGAGAGAGAAGACAGAGGACCTGGATCAGGTCTTCTTCCTCTGAAAGCCACTTTGTAGGCTGTGCTCCTTTGTAAGGCCACCAAGGCCTACGCAACAGTCCTGAGGAGTCAAGGAGACCTGTAGGAGGTTGTGGGCGCTCCCTGTGTGTCCTTAGGCAGCAACATTGAACCTACTGGAATTCATTAAAAGAGAGGTTACATGGGCTAAAAATGGAAACGGTTCAAAAAGCCCCTCAAAACATTCACAGGCATGCGTCCTTGATGTCTTGCTAATGAGAAGTGCCAGAAAGAAACAAGAAAACAGCCAGTGAGGGCCAGTCAGAGGCAGGGAGAGCCCAGTGCTGCCCCAACCATGAGGACCCCCAAGAAGCTTGTTAAAATGCAGGTTCCTGGGACTTCCCTTGCAGTCCAGTGGTTAAGACTCTGTGCTTCCACTGCAGGGGGTGCGGGTTTGTTCCCTCGTCCGGGAACTAAGATCCCGCATGCCAAAAAACAAAACAAAAAAACCCCGCAGGCTTCTGGGCCCTGTCCCCAAGGTTTTCTCTGTGGTACAGCTTTGGCACATGTGTTTTATTTTCATTTTATTTATGTATCTTGATATATAACATGCACATGCTAGAAAATTAAAAGGGTACAAAATGTTAGTAATTGTTGAAGCTAGGTAATGGAAACGTAGGGGTTTGTTATACTATTCTATTTTTGTATACGCTGAAATTTTCCATGATAAAAAGTTTTTTTAAGGGGTACAGTGAAGGGACTTCCCTGGTGGCGTGGTGGTTAAGACTCCGTGCTCTCAATCGTGGGGGCCTGGGTTCGATCCCTGTTAAGGGTACTATATCCCACATGCATGCCGCAACTAAGAGTTCAAATACCACAACTAAGGAGCCTGCCCGCTGCAACTAAGACCCAGTGCAACCAAATAAATAATTAAAAAAAAAAAAGGGATACAGTGAAGTTCAAAATTAAAAAACTAAAGCAAGTCTGTCTCTCTTTGCCTCCCTGGTCCCACAGTCACCCTGTTCCCCAATGCTTAACCTTCCAGAGATGAGACAGTCTATACCAATGGCCTCAACGTGGCTGCACGTGGGAAGCTTCAAAAGATACTAATGCTTGGGTTCTTCTCCCCCATCCCCCCACTCCTAGAGGTTCTCATTTACAGGACTGCAGCCTGGCCATTGGCCATTGGGATTTGTTCTTAAGCTTTCCAGATCACTCTAAAGTACAGCCAATGTCGAGACCCACCCGTCCCCCCGTTTACAAACATATGTGCAAAAGTACACATTCACACAACCGGTTGCAGCACACTCTGTGAATTATTCTGTACTTTGATATTTTGTGTAACACATTGTTGTATTTGTTCTCTGTTGTGACAAATCGCAACAAACTTAGTGGCTTAAACAGCACAAATGTGTTATTTTGTAGACTAGAAGTCTGATAGGGATCTCACTGGGCCAAGTTCAAGGTTCATTCCTTCCTAGAGGCTCTAGCAGAAAATCTGTTTCCTTTCCTTTTCCAGCTTCTAGGAGCTGCCCACTTTCCTTGATTCATGGCTCCTTCCTCCATCTTCAAGTTCAACAACATCAGGCTGAGTCCTCCTCCTGCTTCCATCTCTCTAATTTTCTCTTCTGCCAGCCTCTTCCACCTTTAAGGACATTGTGTCCTTGTGATTACATTGGGCCCACTCAGATAATACAGGATAATCTCTCTATTTTAAAGCCAGCTGATTAGTGACCTTAATTCCATCTGCTACCTTAATTCCCCTTTGGCATGTGCAGTGGATTGAACGTGACACCACAAAATTCATATTTTGAAATCTTAACCCCCAGTGTGATGGTATTAAGAGGGGCCTTTGGGACTTCCCTGAGCGGTCCAGTGGTTAAGACTCCGCACTTCCACCGCAGCAGGTGAGGGTTCCATCCCTGGTCAGGGAACTAAGATCCTGCATGTTGCGTGGCACGGCCAAAAAAATTTTTTTTAATTAAGAGGGGCCTTTGGGAGGAAATTCAGTCATGAGGGTAGAGCCCTCATAAATGAATGGTATTCATGCCCTTTAACCGGGACCCCAGAGAGCTCTCTTGCCCTTTTACTGCCATGTGAGGACACAACGAAAAGATGGTCATTTATGAACCAGCAAGCAGGCTCTCACCAGACACCAAATCTGCCAGTAACTTGATCTTGGACTTCCCATCCTCCAGAACTGTAAGAAATAAATTTCTGTTGTTTAAGCATCCAGTTTATGGTACTTTGTTATAGCAGCCCAAATTAAGACAGCATGTATCCTAACGAATTCACAGGTCCCAGGTATTGGGATGTGGACATTTTTGTGGCGGGGGGGGGGGGGGTCATTGTTCTGCTGCCACATCACAGAAATTTGTCCAAACAAGAGGAAAGTACATTTAGTGTATTTTTAAAAAGATGATCTTATGTGCAGCCCAGTTTGGGAACCAATGCTGAGGCCCTGATCAGAAAGAATCTGCAAGGCAGACTAAGGAGCTCTGACCCAGTTTTACTATTTAAATAGTCTCCTTAAATAAAAAACAAGCAAACAAAAATATTATTTATTTGAGAGCTGTAACCTAGTCATGTACATCCAGGCCTTCCTTCTCCCCACAGCCACAGGGAGGAAACATCTTGTATACTCCAAATATAGCCCATGGAAGATGTTTAGCAACTATCCCTGGAAGGAAGGAAGGAAGGAAGGGAGGGAGGAAGGAAAAAAAGGAGAGGGGCGGGAGCTCTCCTTACCCATCCTCCTGACACTGGGTCTGGTTTCCCATTTGCCTCTCTGAGTAAGCCTGTTTTTTCTTCCTCTCCAGCCTCTCTTGCTACTTCCAGACCCCTCTACACACGGGTTCTGTGATATTCAGTAATACCCTGGCTGTCCTCATTTTGTCATTTCTGAGTACCAGGCACTGTGCTGGGCACAGGGCTGTGCCTCGCTGATGGCAGGTAACCACATTCTGGCCTATGTTCTGGGTACAGGCATGGCTGGGAGGCTGCATAAGAGTGTGCTGAGAACACAAGCGTTGGAGCCAAGTTCATATCCTAACTCTGTCACTTAGGGAAGTCCCTTAACCTCTTCGTTTATCAGTTTCACCATCTCTAAGATGGGAATAGCAATATCTACCAAATAGGATATGGTGAAGCTTAAATAGCCTAATGTGTACAAAGCACTTACAACCTTGCCTACCACATAATCAGTATTTGCTGCTGTTACTATTACTGTATTTCCTGATACCAGATCAAGCACCTTCTGGATGGAAGGAACGCCATCTATCCATCTTTGCTTCCCAGTGGCAAGCACTGAGTATTGGGTGCAGAAACTATGCAAAAGAGGGCTTTTGAATCAAAGGGTATAGGAATTCCCTGGCGGTCCAGTGGTTAGGACTGTGATGAAGGATCAAGGTGTACATGGTTTCCATGTTGGTACCCTGGGTGCAGCTGGCCTCTGGGATGCTTGGAAGAATTTGAAGGTGAGAATGGAGAGTCAGTAATCAGACCACAGATACCGGTAAAGAAAACGCACAAGACTGCTTTCACGTATCCAGAACTTTTGGAGAAACTCTGACACATACCTGGTCGAACCCCCAGGAACTCACAATAAAATACTGTATTACATTTCTGACGTGTTGAGGAGAGCTTAGCATAGTGAACTTGGAATTGCAGGGAAAAGATGGAGTGCGGTCAACACAGTCTTAATAGTGTTAGATGTGGGCAAAGAGGACTCCTCCGGAGGGACCTGTCCTGGCCCTCCTCCTGCCATGCCCCTCCCCACGAGGCTCAGTTGCAGGACCAGGGAAATGTGACCACCCAGAGCTTTTGTCCCCATCTCATCCACTAGACCCTGGACTCCCTGTCCAAACAGACACAAGCCTGCTTCAAGGGCTTGTACCAGCCTCTCGCCAGGTCCATTCTCCCAAAAGTGGGGCTGCCATGGTGCACACCCTAAAGCCCGAGTGGTTGGTGGCCAAGGGGCGGGTGGTGTCCTGCAGGGATATGATGGCATGTGAGGTGTGGGCTGGGGTATCTCTTGCAATGTGGGAAAGAATCAGGTGGGAAAAGGGGGATGGCCTCAATCATGGGATGGTTGGCTTTGACAACACTTTGTGGCACAGACCTCAGTCTGAAAATTCTAAATTTGAACTTGGCCTTCCAGGAAGTTATATGAAGGTAGGAGGACAGAACATATTTGAGCTCAGCTTAATTTATAAGAAATATTAAGACATGGCATGGCATGTGGGCCTTCATTTGTATTCTTGCCTCTGGCTTTGCAAATGAAAGGAATTTATTCTTTTCATTTTTTTTTTGGCTGGGCCACACAGCTTGTGGGATCTTAGTTCCCCGACCAGGGACTGAACCCATGCCCTCGGCAGTGAAAGTGCAGAGTCGTAACCACTGGACTGCCAAGGAATTCCCTAAAGGAATGTATTTTTGTACTAGATAGGCGTAAACTTAAAGATCTGGGCCAGCCATTTATTGGTTATGTGCCTTTTGGGCAATTTACTTGGACTCTAATAATACTGATGTAAGGCTCTCTCAGTTGCAAGTAAGAGTATCCCAACTCGAACGGACAATCATAAACAGGAATTTATTGGCTCTTATAACTGACAGTCCAGTGGTGGCAACCTCAGGTGTGTCTGGATCCAGCTGTCTAAACAAGCAGCATCCTCAGCACAACACCTCTCTACATCTTTGGCTGCTTTCCTGTGTTGGCTTCATTCTTGGACAGGACTACACATAGTTTCTTTACATTCAACTTACTAAGCAATCCCAGCAGAAAATTAAACATATTTTCACTTTTCTAAAGTTCTGGCAAAGTCCAGGAATATGCTGATTGGTTATATGCCCACCTGGAGGGTCTGGGTCTATCCCCTATAAATTGTACAGATTAAGATTTGGGGAAGTGGGACTTCCATCAAATAAAAACTAAGATGTGGTTGGTTACTGGGTTTTGCTGAGGCAAAAACAATAGTGAGTTGGTAGGGATTGAAGGCTTCGCAATCAATGTTAGCCACTATTAATGTGACCAAGAAAATGCAAATGGACTCAAACTGGGTATGTATACTGAATAGAAAGCAAATGGAAACCACACTCATTTTCCAATTGCCCTGAACCCTGGGATCAGAGTTGGAAGCTTGAAGAAATGAAGACTTGGACATACAGTTACAATCTCAAGAAGACATTCCCAGGTTTGTGTATATGAATCATGCTTTCAATTGCTGTGGTTGATTCTGCAGTGCCAACCTGTTCTATCAGTGGGCCTCAGCCTCAAGAGCTGTGCGCTCAAAACAAGCCAGGATCACCTGGAAGACTCATATTTCTGGAATTTTTTAGAGGAGAACATGAATCCCAAGTTATTGTTTCTAGATATGTGGCCAATTTGGGGCAATGTTGGGTCTCTGATATAACCTATAATCATTTTTTAAGAATATTTATTTGGTTGTACCAGGTCTTAGTTGCAGCAGGCAGGCTCCTTAGCTGTGGCATATGAACTCTTAGTTGCGGCATGCATGTGGGATCTAGCTCCCTGACCAGGGATCGAACCCGGGCCCCCTGCATTGGGAGCACAGAGTCTTAACCACTGGGCCACCAGGGAAGTCTCAACTTATCATCATTGATAACTCATCACCAGAGTATGTGCTTCCTACTTACCTCCTATAATCTCTAATTGCAGAACATCTTTTGTTTTTTGGCTGCACAGTGCAGCTTGTGGGATCTTAGTTCTCCGACCCGGGATCGAACCCGTGCCCCTTGCAGTGGAAGCACGGAGTCCTAACCACTGAACAGGCAGGGAATCCCCCAGAACATCTTTTAAATAAGAGTATTCTCATTACCTTAATTGAAATTGATGAAGACTATCAACAGGCGTTTAGATGTGCACTTCTGTGGTTTAAATATTTTTTTCTATTTTTGATGACTGATAAAAATAATCTATAAACCACCATTTAAAAATATTTTCCCAAATTTTTATTTTGAAAAATTTCAAACCCACAGACATTGAAATAGTAATATTAAAGTATTAACACTGCCTTCACACACAAGGATTTTTAACCAAAATAACATGGTGGCCTCTAGGCTACATGAATATCCAGGTAACTTCTCCATGCTTACAAGAGAAGCAGCCTCATCTTTAGTGAGAGGAGCTTTCTGTCCTCAGGAAGTCTCTGTAATGACTTTTTTGTAGTGCTTTCATTCATCTTATTAGAAATTCAAAGCCCTGCAAAGCACAAAGGACAGGATTTATTCCCATTTTACAGATGAGGAAACAAACTCAGAGAGGTCAAGTGATCTGTCTGTTCATGGTCTCAAGTCAGTAAGTGCCCCAGCTGAAATTGGAACTGAAGACTTCTGACTTCCGTAACTCAACATTCTGTGGTCACTTCCTCTCCTGGATATATGAGAGTAAAGCCAGAGCCAAGCAGATATGCAAAGTGTTTTAGTATCATTCTTCAAACAATCAGAAAGCAAGTATTCACCAGGACCCAGGTGCATAGTATTATCCATCACAAGTCTATTCTTAGGAACATAAAACCACAATACACAGAGGGTACTGAAATTTCTGTCAACTGCCCTGGTTTGAGTTCAACATTTATTGAGTGCTTACTCTATCCCAGGTACCGTGTGTGGGATACAGAGCAAATCAGACAGACAAGGCTTCTTGTCATATTCCAGTGGGTTAATGAACAATCCAGAAGCTGCCAATGAGACTGCTGGTCTGCATCCTGCCCACAGTAGCATTCTGTTTGGTCCCTACAGTGCCTAAGTTTTTCTGTTTATAATGAATTGTCAACTTCTAGCTTCTCTGAAACAGGCAACTTCTGCGGGAATCCTGAATATTAAGTTGCAGCCACGCCTGCCCCTTACCCAGGACACATGCCCCCTAGAGATCACTTCAGTTCCCACCATTTCCTACTGTCTTACACCCAGACGACTGTGGCCCAAATCACCCACTTATATTACCCACTTGACATCCATAAGCATTTAAACTGAAAACACCTGAAGCCAACAAATATCCAAACAAGATAATTTCAGATAGCATTAAGTAATGCAAAATAAAATAAAATAAGCTAATGTGATGGATGTGATATGATTGGTGGAAAGGGCTACTTCAGATTGGGTGGTCAGGGAGGGTTTCTCTCAAGTATAATTGAAACTGAGAACTGAATTATGACAGGCATGACAAGACTGCCAACAGAAGTAAAAAAATGCTTCTAAGCAGAGGGAAAAAGCATAGGCACAAGTCCCCCTTGAGGCTGGAAATAACTTGGCTTGGTGAAGGAACAGCAAGGCTGGGGTGGCTGGGAAAGTGGTAACAAGGTCACGGAGGAAGGAAGAAGCCAGATTACATAGGACCTTGTAGGCCATGGTGAGAGTTTTGGATTTTATTCCAGCTGTGATGGGGAGTCTTTTCAGGGTTTTAACTTGGGAACAATGTGATCTGGTTTACATTTTTAAAAGATCACCCTGCTACGTAGAAAAGTGACTTAATGAGGCAAAAGAGGAAGTAGGGAGGCCAATGAGGAAGCTATGTTATAGAAGTCCAGTAGGCGACAGTGGCTAGGACCAGGATGGTAACAGAAAAGATGGAGAGAGGTAGCAGATCCAGGATATAAACTGGAATGTAACCAAAAGAATTTTCTGGTGGAGTGGACGGCAGTAGTGCAGTAGGGCGGAGAGAGTATGAAGAGGGAGTAACTAAGGGTAACTCCAAGGTTGTGACTTGTTCAAATATCTCTATGAGTTGGGGTGACTAGCAGAGGTCCCAGTTTTAGGGAGAGGGAGGAAGAATTTGTTCTGGATGAGTAAATTTTCCCTAGGCTCAAGTCTTCCTAAGATTCCTCATTTCCATCTCACATCCAAGCAGTCCTCAAAGTCCCAAAATTTGAACTTCGAAATACCTAATCTATCAAATCTACCCTTCAACTTCAACTCCATATTCGTTGCCTCTGTCCTGATTCAATCCTCTCTCTCGCTTTGACTTTTACAACAGCCTTCTCCAGCTATGAATAAACTAACAAAAGCACTTCACAGACATGTGAACCTCTCTCTCACCAGCCACCTTTGATGGCAGAAACCATGTCTTATTCATACTTATCTCCAGGGTCCAGTGCTGCGTGCTAGGCACAGAGTAGGCACTCAAATGTTTGGTGAACTGAAAAGAAGTTCTCCTCAAACAGGATATAACCTCCTGGAAGAGAAGAGCCCTATCTCGGGATTCTGTGATTCTCCAACACAACTTAAAGCAGAACCAGATATGAAATGTATGATCAAGTCCCAGAAACTTGGCCTTCCCAAGGGATATGTTTCTTTCTAATTGAGTTTCAAACTGCCCTGTTTTCACCCAGTAGTTAATAACTGATATGGGACAACAGGTAACATATGTTATGACTCTTTTCTACTTTTCTTCCAAATCTAGGGACTTCATACTCTCACAACATCTTTGTAACGAGGTCAAGAG
The DNA here is from genome assembly GCF_964341445.2 of Mesoplodon mirus. Classification (NCBI taxonomy): domain Eukaryota; kingdom Metazoa; phylum Chordata; class Mammalia; order Artiodactyla; family Ziphiidae; genus Mesoplodon; species Mesoplodon mirus. The sequence goes on from NC_138991.1 coordinate 36,537,461, forward strand.
ATAATTATTCTCCATTTCACAAATAAGAAAACTGAGGCACAGAATGAAATCCCTTAATCACTTTTTGATGAAGTTAGGCGCTTTGCTGGGTTAAGATCAGCCTTTCCCTGAGCCATACCACAGTTATGGAATTGGAAGATATCCCAATCTCCCTTCCCTGCAAGACTGCTGGTTAGTACTCAGGTGTTCCCTAGGTTTTGCCTCCACAATTACAAGCTTGTCTTTTTTTTTTTTTTCTTAGTTCCCCGACCAGGGATCAAACCCAGGCCCCCTGCATTGGGAGCACAGAGTCTTAACCACTGGACCATCAGGGAAGTCCCACAATTACACGCTTCTTTGGATAGCAGGGTGTGTTGCCACAAGGTCAAAGACCATGTTCTCTCTTTCTCTTCTAATTACCACTCTCCTCAGTGCCTGGTGAAGACAGATTCCACCCCTTGGGCCCAGGAAAAAGAGAAGCACCTTGGTCGTTGGCCTGGGAGGTCAAGTAAGGCCAGGAGTCACACCAGCAAGAAGAGAGAGAGATCTAAGTAGGCAAGAATAGTTTCAATGGGAAAAAGGAGAGAGGAGTCACCATTAAGAAAATCAGCACACCCCTTTCAAAAGGCTTCCAGCTGGGGAGTACCTGGGAAAAGCCGCGGCAGCGAAGGCAGAAGGCCAGATCCTTCCTGCTGTGCCCTCCCAGAGTCATTTCCTCAAGGCACCCAGGCTCTTCAGGGCCTCCTGGGCCTGCGTCAGCTGCTGCTGTAGCCTCTGGCGGGTGCTCTCATTGGAGGCCCGCTTGAGGAGGCCCTGCATTTCTTCCACCACTGCCCGGTAGCCAGGGGTGTTGTGGAAGAGCCGCACTGCGCGGTCCCCACAGGAGGCCAGAAGCCGGCCAGTGACGTCAAAGGACAAGTCACTGATACACTCCCCATGGACCCGCTCGAAGCACTCCTCCTTCTCACCCCGCCGGGTGTTATAGAGATGAATACTGGTGCCACTGGCCAAAGCCAAAACCTGGGCGTCAGGCGAGAGTGCCAGGCGGCATGGCATGGTGCTTGCTTCTTCAAAACGGCCTGTCCTCAGCAAGTAGGGGTCCTGCTGCTTCTTGTATTCCACATCTGTGTCCCACAGTTTCCACGTACCATCCTTGGAGACAGAGGCCATCCTGCAGCAGGGAAAGTCACGGCTCTAGCCCCAACATACCCTGGAGGGAAGGGCACTGGGACAGCCCTAGGGACGCCAGCTAGGAAGCCAATTCCACTGCTACGTCTACTTCCTGCTGAGGGCCAGGCACCGCGCCCCTCCCCGCCCCACTTCAGAGCCACTGCAGAGAACGGCAGAAGGATCCTGGATGCCAAGAGGGGCTGCAAGTCATGGGTAAGAAATCAGAGAGGAGTCACTCACCTCCGGGAGTCATTGGAGAAAGCGGAGAAGTGGACGGCTGCAGAGTGGCCCTTCAGTTCAAAGGCTCGCACAACCTCTTGGAAGTCCCCTTTTTTCCCAAAGCAGACTTCCCAAACTTTTACATCTGGGGTGAAGCCACATGAGGCCACAAACCTGCCATACAACCCAGGTTGCGTTAAAACAATTTTAAGGGCATCTTTTTCTGCAAATCCGCCAAAACTTTTTCCTGAGAAAGTTAATCTTGTACCTAAAACACTACCTTTGAAAACTGCTTTTATACATGATCTCAGTCCATCCTCACAGCCAGGCTGTAAGATAATAGTACCCCCACCCCAACCTCTTGAAAACTATGGATGAAGAAATAGAGACTAAGGACTTGAATCGAGGTATCCTGATTCCACACTGCCTGCCCCTTCTGCTCTCTGAAGCTGGCTCTCTGCTCTGTCCCCGGCCCCCCAGCCCCAACCTCTGCCCATGCCCGAGGCCAAAGTCCCTCCTTCCTCACCTGCTACAAGGGGATATAGTAGCAAAGGTATTGTGCATCTGGTTGGTGTTGATGGTAGACAGCACCTGACCTTTCAGATTCCAGATAAGGATAGTTGTGTCACTGGAAGCAGTCATGATGAACTTCCCTGAAGGGCGAGAGGAGTGCCATGAGCTGAGGTCCATGACCTGATCGACTGACTTATGAAGGCGTCTGCTGCCCAGTGTAATGTATCCAAGCTTCCCTCCCAAGCCAAGGGTCACCACAGATAAGGATTTGGCTGAAGACTGTGGCTATTACCTGCCTCCCCCAGGGGACTTGCTGTGGCTCCCAGGACTCCAGGGGAGCCCAGAGCCAGGGCCCTTTTTGTCACACTGGGGCTAAGCATAATTCTCAGGCTGCATTCGCTCACTCAGTAAGTAAAACTGGGTCCATTCCCTCTTGCCTTGGGCAAGCTCCATCCTCTGAATGCCTCACCTGTGTCAGCAATGCCAATGTTGATGACGGCTGCCTTGTGCTTTTTAGGAAAGTCCTCTGGGGTGGCCGTGAAAATATAGCCCCCATCCTCTCGCTTGGTCATCTTGAAGACACGGAGGGTATCTCCGTTAGCCAGCCAGACGATGAATGCTCTAGAGACAGGGAGCAGACAAGTCTCTCACTCCTTTGGGCACGGAGACCTGTGTGTGCCAGGTCCTATGCTAGGCAGGCTCTGAGGAAAATCAAGATCTCCCTTCAGGACTTATAGTCCAGCCTCACAACTTAAACCCTTAATTCAAAATCTCTTAAAACTCCTTACAAGGTAAGTCTCTCATAGCTCTGGCTCCTTTAGCTTCTCTCTAGGGTTTAGAAAACCATTAGATCTTCCAAGACTACTCTGGAAGTCAGGCTTTGGTACTTCCCAAGGAGGAACAGATCTTCCCCTCTCTGCTTCCTTGCTATGTAGCTCCATAGCCCTCCAAGGAGCCTCAGGCAGTGTTGAAGCTGTCTGGATGTTCCCTTTCTGCCACCTCAAGGGAGACCCTGGGTCCCCCCTCACTACCCCAAACAAGGTATGGGAAGGACATAAGCCTGGGTCAGGGCTTCTGCAGGCAAACCTGGGGCTCCATCCTGTCCCACCTGCAGTCAGGGCTGAAGCGCACCAGGACGGCATGGTCCAGCTCCACATTTGCTCTCATGCTGCGGTGCTCCCGCTGCAGGAAGTCCTTGGTGCTCCAGATGCGGATGGTACGGTCATCTGCACAGGTGGCCAGGTACTTGCCATTGCTGCTGAAGTCCATGCAAGATATGTTCCCACTGTGGCTCTAGGGGAAGAGTTGCAGCAAGTATGAACAGGAACCCCTTGGGCAAATGGGGAAACCCATGCAGCCATGATTCTAAGCCCTGTTGCTTAGATTACCAGCAAGCTGCTGATGGGATGTGATGAGAAGGGATAGGATGGGGCATCCTCACTGATTTTGGTCAGAGGCAGAGGGATCTGTAACATGCACAGAATACTACAACGGAAAAGTCTACGGGGGTGTGAGTCTTTGTATACATGTCCTGTGCATGGGCACCACATACCTTCAATGTTGCAGCCAGGAGGCGGTGGGTGAAGTTGTGTTGCTGAGGCTTTTCCTTGTGAATCCGCTGATGTTGTTTCTGCTTCTTGGATCTCAAGGACTTGTCAGGTGGAAATCCATTTGCTTTTTGGCCTATAAGGAAGGCCCATGTCATTCGTCCATTCACACTCAATAAGCACTTACTGACCACCTATGATTGGCACTGAATGGAGGCACAAGAGATGACCAGATATGGCCCCTGTCCTCAAGAAGAGAGTGATATGGGAAAAAACAGAGGCTTTGGAATCAGACCTGGGTTTGGACTGCATCTCTACCACTGAGTGATCTTGAGGAGGCTGCTTGCTGTTAGTGTATATAACATAACCATATAGCACCTCGTTGCACATCAGAAGAGGCGCCCTCTCTGGGCAGGCACAGCTCAGCAAGTACACAGAATGGCCAGTGGAATGCAGATTCTTGGCCAGACATCTCTAAGTGGGGGATAATGTGCACACCGGAATCTAGTGACCCTGATCTCAGGTAACTGCCCTGGGCCTTGGTTTTCTAAAAGAGAAGTTGAGAATTGGGTAAGATAATATATACAAAATGACAAGCACAATACCCAACACAAGCATTAAATGGCTCAAAGGAATCCCAGAGAGAACCCAGAGGTGAGAGGTAGTTGACGTGAGTTGAGTACATCCCATGTGCTGGAAATGGTGCCAGTCATTTTTGCATCAAATAGCTAATTTACTTGAAAATCAGGCCAGGAGCAAAGCTGGCATGTGTTAGATCGCTACAGATGCTCCTCAATTCCTACAGGAAGAAAGTTCCTGAGGCCACATACAAAGACAAATCTGCCTGCCCTCCGCTTGCCTCTCCAGCCTTGTCTAACAAGCCCTCCCCTCTCCCCTCACACTACAGTCAAACCAAATGCTGTTCCAGGACTCCTTGGCTTCACGCATGTTGCCATTGCCAGGAATATTCGCCCTCTCTTGGCCTCCTGGCAAGCTCTTACACGTCTACCCTTCAAGACCCCATGTCAAGCGTCCCCTACTTGACACCCCCCCCCCGCCCACGGTCAAAAGCAGGGCTGACCACTCCCACCCTTGGGTTTCCTGTGTCTAGTACTGACCTTCCTATGAAACTTACTACACTATATTTTTCACTTACATTTTCACCTGTTCTTTTTTACCCGACATTGGACTCCCTAAAGGAAAAGACCCCAAAGCCTACAGGAGGTAGCAGGTACTCAATAAATGCTGCATGTCGGGGAACCAGAGCGTTCACAAATGAATGTCCGTCCCCTCCTCCCCCTTTTCAGAAAATAACGATCAAGGAGCGCGCTGGAGAGTTTCCTAGCGCCCCCGCAGCAGCCCCGGGGAGAAGCTCAGGCTCCGAGGGAAGGCGGCTTAGCCTCGGCCACGGAGAGCTCGGCAGCGCGGGGCCTAGGTTCTAACAGGTCGTCCCGAAGTGAAACTGATGTCCCAAGAGAAGAAACTGAGGCCGGAGGGAGGGGGGGATCTCTGGCACCCCCGCAGGCCAAAACGGCCGGTCGGACCCCGGGGAGGCCGGGAGCGACAGGTCCAGCGGGTCGCCCCCACGCGCTCCCGCCCCACTAACCTGCGGACCGGCCGCACGTCTCCTGCTCCGCGCGCAGCCACCCCCGCGCAACCGCCGCCGTCGCCACCAGGGCCAGCAGCCCGAGCAACAGCGACAGCCCCATCAGCTCCGGCATCTCCAGCAGCTCCATGTCGGCAGTTACTGCCACCTCAGTCTCTGGCCTCGCGAGGTCCTGCACGTCTCCGTGGGGCGGTGCACGCACGCGGGGCGGGGCCTGGCCGTTAGTGCGTCCCGAGGGGCGCGGCCTAGTCGTTGGCCCGTCTCCGGGGGCGGGGCCTGTTGTTGGAGCGTCCCGAGGGGCGGGGCCTGACCGTCGGGCGTCCGGAAGGACGCGGCCTGGCTATTTAAGGGGGTCTGGCCATTGCGGCTGTGTGGCCTCACAGGATAGGGGGCAGGTAATGCAGTCTCTGCTCAGGCCTCCCCTTGAAGAATTTACTGATAATCGTTATTAAAGGCGTTATTCCAGTCGTCATCACATTGGATCCTTTCAAGGAGACATGGGACCAATTATTACTTCCATTCAACCGGTGGGAAAGTCTTCTTAGTATCAGGGGAAATTCAGATGGGCTTTTACTATTAATGGAGAAGGGAAAGGGTATTTCTGGAATTAGGAGGTGGGACAGCCTCATCCTCCTGAGCAGGAGGATGCTGTGTGGAGGCAGGGCATGAGCAAAATAAAAAGTAGCAGGTAAGGGAATTCCCTGGCAGTCCAGTGGTTAGGACTCCACGCTTCCATTGCAGGGGACACAGGTTCGATCCCTGGTCGGAGAGCTAAGAGTCTGCAAACCTCGCGGCATGGGCCAAAAAAAAAAAAAAAAAAAAAAGCATTAGGTAAGATTGGAAAGGTCTGGAGGGCCTTGAGTGCCAGCTCAATCCAGCAAACAGAGAGTAGATTCTGGTAGTTATTTCAGGGTGAGATAGCTCAAAATGGGGATCTTGGAGATTCTTCGGATGGACTAGTGTGTGCCAAGACCAAAGACAAAAGGAAAACCAAGAGGTGGTTGCAAGGGTCCAAGAGGGAGGTGATAAGATCCTGGACTCGGGGGTGGCCTGGGGAGAGAAAGGAAGTCGAAAAGGTGATTTTAAACAAGACACTTTTAATTTTGAAATAATTATAGATTCACAGGTAGTTGGGAAAAAAAATGAAGAGGAAGGTTCCATGTATCCTTTACCCAGGTTCCCCCAATGGTAACATCTTGCATAACTATAGTGCAATATAAAAACCAGGAAATTGGGGGCTTCCCTGGTGGCGCAGTGGTTGAGATTCCGCCTGCCAATGCAGGACACACGGGTTCGAGCCCTGGTCTGGGAAGATCCCACATGCCACGGAGCAGCTGGCCCCGTGAGCCACAATTACTGAGCCTGTGCGTCTGGAGCCTGTGCTCCACAACAAGAGAGGCCGCGATAGTGAGAGGCCCGATAGTGAGAGGCCCGCGCACCGCGATGAGGAGTGGCCCCCACTTGCCACAACTAGAGAAAGCCCTAGCACAGAAACGAAGACCCAACACAGCCATAAATAAATAAATAAATAAATAAAAATAAATAAAAAGAGCTGGTGACACGCACGTGCGCCGAGACAGCGCGAATTGGAGAAAAAAAAAAAAAACCCTCAATAGGTTACCAGAGTAATTCAAGGTAAACTACAAATAAAGGATAATTGAGACAGCACCCAATTAAAAAAAAACAAAACAAAACAGGAAATTGGCATTAATACAATCTACAGAGTTTATTCACCAAAAAAAAAGAGATATTCTGAAAGACTAGTGATAGAATTTGGAGCAGACTAGCTGGAGAGGGAATATTCCCAGAACAAGCATGCTCCGTGGGCCTCCCAGGCCCACAACCCAGAGCGAGTCGAAATGCCAGGGTCAGGGATGCCAGATTCAAACGTTTCCATGGCCACCAGGGAGCCCTTCCTGGCAGTGCAGGTCCTCTGGCCTTTAGAATGATCCTATGAGGACAGAGGCTGCTGCAGAGACTAGATGACAGGCAGATTCACCTACAACCTCGGGTGAGGAGACAGATCCAGTCAGAGAGCAAGTGAAGTGGCCTCATTTCCTTCCCTTTTGTCCTTGGTGAGGGGAGAAGGGGAGACTGGCATTGACTCAGCTGTGGGCAGTGGGATGGAGAGGGCTAGGAGGGGGTGTCCAGAGCATTCTGGGGCTTTTCCTCCTTAATTTGCTATTTAGAACCGAAGGCCCAGCCATGAACCACTTTCTCCTAGAGACAAAGTGGTACGTTTCAGAATTTCATTCACCAAGCATTTTGCAGGTGACATTTATTGATCCAGGAGCTTTGCATTCCATTTAATCTTCTCACATTCCCACCCCACAGATTAGGGGACTGATGCTCTAGGAGATGCTCATTAAGTGATTTTCCAGAGGTGACACAGATAAAGAGTGAACCTGGGAACACGTGCAGGTCTGTGACTCCAGTCTATCGATGTGGGGGACAAGCAAGAGTAGGGCTACGGCTCAGCTGAGACTACCAGGTTCTTTTACATTGTAAGTTCAGTTGATCTTTATAGTGGTCTTTAAGACAAGTGAGGCTATGAAATAACTTTAACCAAAACAAACAAAAAAACCACACAACTAGGCTCAGGTCAAGTAACTTACCCCAAGTCAACAAGGAAGCCAGGGATAGAACCAGAGTCAAACTGGGGTCTGCTACACTCCAAGATCCTTATCCTTCCCACCTTGCCACTGGGCTGTGGTAAGGGCCTTGCTCTTACCCTCAAGTTCCTACAGCCCAGCTGGAATCCAAGGCTAACACTCAGAAGGACGTTAGTAATGACAGAAGAGGGGAAAACTGGGCAGGTCAGGGAGGGAGATCTGCCGATGGATTTTGAGGGGCAGTGAGATTTCAGCTGTACCTTCAGGGATGGGTATTTAGACAGGGGAGACAGAGGGTAAAAGGGAATTCTAGGAGGGAAAGGAAAGCATGAGCAAAGGTGTGGCTGGAGGGATAGCAAGGCTCAGTCACAAAGCACCTTGACCATCTGCTAGAGACCTGGCCTCATCAGAGGCAAGCAAGAGCCAGAGAAGCAATGGAAGCACAACTTCAATTTGCAATTGAAGATTCACCTTGCATTGATTGGAGCCTCTCTACCTCTGGCCTCTGTGTTAGGTAAAACGATACATTTCCTCATTGTTTAAGCAGTGGTTCTCAAAGTGTGGGCCCTGGACCAGCATCATTCTTAGACTTCATCCCATATCTGCTGAGTCAGACATTCTGGAGGTGGAGGCCTGGCAATCTGTATTTTAACAAGCTTGCTAAGTGATTCTGATGTACGCTAAAGTGTAAGAACCAATGCTTTAAACTAACTTGAGCCCCAGATGTAGGTTATTTGCAGCTCAAAGCCTCCATTACAGTGGTTCTTAACCTTGAACGCATATTGGAATCACCTTTAAAAATGCTTACGTCTAATTCCCACAGACAGGGATTCTGATTTAATTGGCCTAGACTAGACCTGCTCAAGAAGATTTTTAAAAGGCCCAACTTATTCAAATGTACTTTTAAGTTTGAGGTGTAGCTGTAAGGGATACGAGAGGCTAATGTAAGAGTCTACATAAAAGTGATATTCTGGGCTTCCCTGCTGGCATGGTGGTTAAGAATCCACCTGCCAATGTAGGGGACACAGGTTCGAGCCCTCGTCTGGGAAGATCCCACATGCCGCAGAGCAACTAAGCCCATGTGCTACAACTACTGAGCCCACATGCCGCAACTACTGAAGCCCGTGCACCTAGAGCCTGTGCTCCGCAACAAGAGAAGCCACCAGAATGAGAATCCTGCACACCACAACGAAGAGTAGCCCTTGCTCACCGCAACTAGAGAAAGCCCGCGCGCAGCAATGAAGACCCAATGCAACCAAAAAAACAAACAAAAAAACAAACAGAAAAGCAGAACAAAAAAAAGTGATATTCTGTCAGACCAGGGCGGTGGCCATGTGTATGGATGCTTATGAGGTCAACTTGAGACGAGAGGGAAGGGAGCAGGGCACAACCATTAAAAGGATGACATAGCCATTGAGGATACAACAAAAACTGCTTAGAACCAACTAGACCCAAGATAGTGGAAGATTTAACTTCCAGTAGACCTTGAGCCTCACTATATGCTCATTGTAACACGTTAGCATATACTAAATGACACACTCCCAGGCACCGTGACAGTTCCAAGGCCAACCATAAAAGGCCAAACAGTGGGCAGTGGTCCAATTCCTGGAAATCTCTGCCCCTTTCCCAAAATAGTTGGAACAAACCTCCCACTCGTTAGCCTATAAAGTTACCCAGCCCATAAAAACTAACCACCCCTTATTTCGGGGTGCTCTCATTTTCTGAGACGACCCCATGCCCTGGGGCTGCTCTTGCCTTCTGAGACGGACCACATTCTGCCTATGGAATGTGCACCTCTCTCAATAAACCTGTTTTCACTTTACTATGGCTCGCTCTTGAATTCTTTCCTGTGCGAAGCCAAGGACCCTCACTTGGTGACCCATCCCAGGGACTCACCTGTGACCTGGGACATGACCATTCTCTCCTGCAACAAACTGGCCAGGCCTTGGTAACACACCACAGGGCAGTGGGGTATAGGGAAGAGCCAAAGATGACTGTTTCCTGTTGGCACAAGTGCCTGGATGGGGGTACCCTTCCTGGGCAGGTTCAGGTTGGAGGGGGAAGAATGTGAGCTATAGTCTTGGAAATGATGAGTTCTATTTTGGCTCCTTCAGGGTTAAGGGAGCTGTGGAAAATTCAGAGGGGGAGGTCAGGGTGGCAGTCAGATACGTGGTTGTGTCCCTCTGGGGAGAGGGCAGCGCAGATACAGAATAGGGAGGCCTCAGCAGAGAGGCTGAAGGGGATTGCAGTGTCCAGGGCTTGCCATAGAGTGAGAAGGGCAGTGGGCCGAAGAAGAGGCTCCCACAGCAGGGACTGGGGAGGCACTGCCAGGGAGGAGGAGAGCCTGGCGAGAATTCTGGATCTGCAGGGAAAGAGTGATTCAAGAAGGAGGTCTGAAGGCCCAGGAGCACTGCGAAGTGGTTGTTGGATTTGGCAATAAGGGAGCCAAGTGACCTTGGAGAGAGCAGAGTCTGTGCAGGGGTGAGGCTGGGGAGGAAGTGGGGGAGGGAGGAGGAGCCCAAAGGCAGGGGGCTGGGGGCAGACGGGAGGGGAAGGAGGGAAGGCAGGTGTAGACGACTCTCTTAAGGGAAGGTGGCCTCTGGAGTGGGACACAGGGTCAAGGGGATGTCTTATGGGGACCTTCCTGGCAGGATGAGTGGGTGAAAACAGCAGCACACAAACTGCCAGGAATTTACCTTTCAGAGAGCCTCTTCAAGCCTTTGTCTGCAGCAGCAGATACCACCTAAAGGCTGGGTACATCTGTCACCTGCACAGTAAAAAGTGGCTAAAAGCAGAAACTCTGAAGCAAGACAGTCTGGGTGGGCACCTCAAAAACTGTGCAAACTTGGGCTAGTTAACCTCTCTGTGTCTCAATTTTTCATCTGTAAAGTGGGGACAATAGTAATCATTACGATAAATCTTCCATCGCGTTATATGCCAGGCACTGTAGTAAGTGCTTTATGAATAGTTACTCTTCAATCCTCGCCGCAGACCTACAGAGGTAGGTGTGGAGAGGATTAGTGGGTGAATATAAATAAAGTGCCTAGAATCGTGCTTGGCACGTGGTAAACACTAGATGATGGTGCAGTTACTCATGTTATCGTCATTATTATTCTACATGACTGAGGGAAAGTCAAAGCCGCCAGAAAGCCAGCTCCTGTTGCTAGCCTGCAAATGTCTCCCCAAACGTCTCCAGAGGTTTCTGAGGACGTGAGAGGGCTCAGACTCGCCAGGCCCGAATGTAAGCTCCGCGAGGAGAGGGGTGCAGCGGTGAACAGATTCCTCAGGGCCAAGACCATAGCTTGGTCTGTGGTAGGCCCTCAGGAAATATTTGTTAAATGAATCAATGAAAGGGAATTCTCCAGCAGTCCAGTGGTTAGGACTTGGCACTTTCACTGCAGGGGGCACGGGTTCAATTCCTGGTCGGGGAACTAAGATCCCACAAGCCAAGCGGTGCAGCCAAAAAAGAAAATTTTAAAAAGGATCGACGAAGTATTGGGGCCATTTGCCCCAACTTCCAATCTGCAGTATCAGTTCCTTCTCAGACGTCCCGACCCGGTGGCCACCCACCCTCTGCTTGCACATCTCACGCAGTGAGGCCGTCACTACCCGCTAAGGCAACGTTCTCCTTCTGGATGGTTCGGATGGAAGGCCCTGTCACTTCCACGCTGGGGTCCCGGCTCTGCCCTCCTCCAGCGTAGAAGGTGACGAGCCTCTCTGAACCTCCCCCTGGCCACAGAGGATTTCCAGGCTGAGTGTCTGTCATCCCTCCCTTGACTCCCTGTGGCCTATTCACAACTCAGCCCCCAGAGGGATCCTGTTAAGAAGCTCTGTCTGATCTTCTTTCACCTCCACTCAAAACCCTCCAGGAGGGCTTACCTGGTGGCGCAGTGGTTGAGAGTCCACCTGCCGATGCAGGGGACACAGGTTCGTGCCCCGGTCCGGGAAGATCCCACACGCCACAGAGCGGCTGGGCCCGTGAGCCATGGCCGCTGGGCCTGCGCATCCAGAGCCTGTGCTCCGCAGTGGGAGAGGCCACAACAGTGAGAGGCCCACGTACCGCAAAAAAAAAAAAAAAAAAAAAAAAAACCCTCCAGGAGCTTCCAGCTCAGAGGACAAGCTAAGGTCCCTTCATGGCCAGCGAGGCCCTATACAAGGCCACCTCCCACTGCAAACCGCTCTCTTTCCATCCCAGAGCGAGAAACTCTGACAGTCCCTGACAGTTTCTGTTTTTATTGGTCAAGAATTCTCTATAAAATCCACACACACTCATCCACACACATACCAGATGCCTCCCCTGGCTTGGCCACCCCCTGCCCTGCTCTCTCCTGGGATCAGACCTTCCTGGCCTCACTCAGGGATGCCATCCTGCAGCCCCTCCAGGCTACCCGTGGAGGAGCAGAGAGAAGTAACCTCCTTTTCTCCTTCCCGGCTTAGAAACAGAGGCCTGTGCCTGACCTGTGGCGGGGAGCAGGTGGGAGTGACAAGCGTCCCCTTCCCTCTTTCAAACTCCCTGAGTTGCCAGCTTAGGCCCCCAGGCGCCACAGCTGCTAAGGCCTTGGGATCCTCTTCTACTTGAAGCTTCCCTGTCCCCATTTTTCAGACTGGAGAATGGAGGTCCAAAGAGGGAGGATGAGCTCCCCAGGTCACAGCATTGTTGCTATAGTAGAGCAGGGACTGGACCTCAGTTCTTCCCGGCTCCCAGGAGATCAGAAGAAACCCTGCTTGACAGCCAGGACCCAGAGCAGGAGGGGAGTGCCCAGGGAGAGCAGCCCCAGGGCAGCTGAGTGAGCAGCACAGTCCGGCCAGCACTATAAAGATTTGCCAAGGGTGCCCTCTGTGACTGCCCGTGTGGCTTGCTCGGGTATACAGTCTGGGTCCGTCAGGATACTGGTAGATGTACTCAGCTGGCGTAGGGAGTTCAGAACAGCTGGGAAAAGAGAGAGAGAGGGAGAGACACTTTCTGGGGTCAGGGCCCTACCCTTGGATGCTGAAGACAAAGGGATTGGGGGAGGTACTAGTTAGCAAGACTGTCAGTCAGCCCCTCCTAGGATCTCCGTCTGCAGGTGTCCTGGTGGCCCATCTGGGGGCATGGTGGGGATGGACAAAACCCTAGGCCACAGTGAAGACAGGCTGGACCTGGGGTCTGAGTAGGGTGGAACCCCCTGCCCTGAGGTTTGGACACCCTGCTGAGCAGGCAGGTGGCTCACGTACTTGGTCGGAGAGCTGGCAGGGAGCAGTACTGGTCCAGCCAGGCCAGTGAGGTCTGGCGGAGGCTCTGCAGGCTTGCCGTAGACACCATCCCATTGAAGGACTCAAACAGAGGCCGGATGAGGATGCTGAACTGGACCCAGGTCAAGGAGCAGTTCTGTCATCCAGCTGGTACCCTCATCCATTTCACATGTAGCCCTGACATCTGGCCACTGTCCAGCCTTGAACCCTAAGGACTCCTACTGTAGCCGCCTTCCCATACTCTAAGGCTCTCCCAGCTCTCTGGCTCTCAGGCCCTTCCCCCAGCTCCTCCAGGACCTTCCTTCTGGGCTGGACTATCCCCCATCCCTGGGCTTCCTGCCCTGGCTCAGTCAAGGGCTTGACCAGGTAAGGGAGTGAGAGATTCTATGTCTTCCCACAGGCCCACCCCAGTCATGTTACTCCAAGTTTAGGTTCTCCTAAACTGCCCCTGGGACTTTCTGAGGGCAGGGCTGTGGTCCCCTCACCCAGGGGGCTCCCCCTCAGTTTCCCTCTGCTCCCAGCCCATCACTGGGTAATGCTGCTGGCCAAGATGCCAGGGGCCTTGAAGGAGGGGGTAGAATCGGAGCCCTTTCCTCTGGGATCAGCTCTGAGACCCTGCCTGGCCCGGGGAGCGGAGCCTGTGTCGGGCCCAGCCTGGTCCGGCTGCAGCGCTCACCCCGCCACTGGCCAAGGGAGGATACTACCCAGAACTTCCAGTTATGCAGTGTGCGGGTCCGGACATAGTCATCGAACATGTCTCGCATTTGGTCGAACCGCTGGTGTGTGATGGGCACTCCCGTAGCAGGCAGCTGCTGCTGGCACAGGCTGGGGGCACGGGGCAGGTCAGGGCGGGGAGTCAGGCAGCAGGCCCTCTGGCCCAGCGCCTGCAGGGCCCCCCACCCACTTGATGGCGGCATTGAGCGCCTCGATCTGGTCCCGGAGCTGCTGGGCCTCCTCCTGCTTGGCGGCTCGCTCCTGCTGCAGCATGGCGATGTACTCGGCCGTCTTCTGCAGCGTGGTGGCTTTGCTCATCTACAGCAGCACCGTAGGGCTGGGCTCAGGGACTGGGGGTCCCCCACCCTGGGACCCACTGAGGCACTGGGATGGGAGGAGGCAACCGGGTGTGTGGAGGGCCCTGGGGCTCGGGGCTGCCAGCCTGGGCTGGAGACTCACCTTGACGTTGGGCTGGGTGCTGAGCGTGCTCACCAACCCGTGCAGAGTGTCAAACCCCAGCTTGATATTGAAGCGCCGCTTCTGCTCCGCAGAGATGTGTGTGATGCGCCGATTTTCGGTCTGAGGGGGCAGAAAGTGGGGTGAGCCTAGGAGGGGGCGTGGGAGGGCCTGGGGGGAGCAAACAGACCTTAGGGTGAGAAATGGTGCCACCTTGTTGTCCAGATGGCCCCGGCTTACGATGCGTTGAGGGGAAGAGATGCACATGCTCAGAGTCCCCGGGCCCGGCAGGGTGTTGAGCTCCCCAGACAGCCGCCGCTCACCACCTGTGTCAGAGACAGACAGACCCACAGACAGACCAACACAGGGGAGAGGGTCCCATTGCCCTGGCCCTCTCATCCTGGCCCCAGATGTAGTCCCCCCTTCTTCCTTCCCCTCCCTCCCCCCACAGAGTTCCCCGATCCCTGCAACCCCTCTTTACCGCTGGGTGCTGGGGGCGAGAGCCGCTCCGCTTTGGGGACAATCAGGGGCCTGGGAGGGGCCAATGTGGCTGGACCCGGAGGTGGTCGGGGCGGTGTAGGGGCCGGGGTCGGGGGAAAGAAGGTGCAGGGGAACTCGGGGGCTATCTCCTGCTGGGGTGGAGAAGGGCAGAGAGTCGGGGTGAAGCCCCGGGGTTCACCGCCACCTCCCAGTGCCCGCCATCTTACCGGGGACCCTGGGGACTGGAGGAGGGCGCTGGACACGAGCGCAGGTTCCAGGGCTTGCTCAGGCTTGGCTGTGCAAAGACAGAACTGTGAGGGCTGCTGGGGCCCCCATCTCATCATCTCCCAAGACCCCGTCCCTCCCCTCCTCACTGCCCACACCGCTTTTGGGTTCAGGGCCCAGGTCCCTCATTCCTTGCCACCCGCCCTCCGGCTAAGCCTGCCCCTTAGCCTCCACCCTCTAATCCCACAGGCTCTCCGCTCCGCATCTGGTCTCCAGCCCCCTTCCCAGCTCACCTGCTGTGAGCAGCTGTGCGAGGCAGGGATTGTTGCCCCCGGCAGTGGCAGGGGCCAAGGTCGGGGGGCTGGGTCTCTGTCCCCTGGGGGACTGGGTAGAGGGCTTGCCTCTGGGTCGCGTGCCTTGGGGCACGGTGAAGTGAGGCCCAAACGGGGGCTCTGAGTACCCCGAGGGTAGAAGGTCTACGGGGAAGGGGGCGGGGGCAGGGCCTGGACCCAGCGGGGGGGTGGGTGAAAAGGCCGTGGGAGCAGACGGTGGGGACACTCCCGGGGCAGGAGGGACAGGAGGGAAAGAGAATCTGGGAGAGAAGAGAGGCTCTTGCTGCAGCATAGCAGGCAGTGGAGCAATGGGAGGGAAAGTGGGTGAGGCACTGGGCTCCAGGCCAAGCCCCTTGGCAGGGCTGGGGTATTGGAGGAGGGGTGGGCATGCGGGAGTGGGTGGGAGCTTGGGCTTGGGGTCTTCAGGAAGGAGGAAATCAGAGCTCAGGAAGGCACTGGAGTCCAGAGGGCCAGGGCAGCTGCTCCGAGCCTGGTTGGGGGACAGAGAGCAGGGGAGAAGGCTAGCCTTTCTGAGGCCTCCCAGGCAGCCTCTTGCCCTGGCTGAGCTCTGGACTGGGCACTGGGAGAGTTGGGAGAAATGGTTCCTGGCCTCAGACACACACCCCAGGAAACTTATAATCTAATGAGGGGAAAGAGTGGAATCAATTTATGCACAAATTAGGCATGAGAAAGAACATTAATCTTCCTGCCTGCCCATTCATTCACCAAATAACTTACCAACCTATCCATCCATCCATCCATCCATCCATCCATCCATCCATCCATCCATATCCATCCATCCATCCTCCATCCATTCACCTACCTATCTATGCTCTCATCTATGAGCTAGCTCATCTACCTATATTTCTACCAGCCTACCAGGTATTAACCCATTCACCAATCCATCCAACCACCTATACTTCCTTACTCACCCACCAACCCATCCATAGTCTGTCCATCTATCCACCATCTGTATATTCACCAGCTGCACATCCATCCACCAGCCCATCCATCCAACCAACCACTCACCTACCTATATATATACCAACCATGTAAGCATCTACCCCCATCTACAACCCAGCGATCTATTCTCCAACACACCCATCCATCCACACACTCATCCATTCACTCACTTGCTCACTCATTGGGCAACCATTTACCCAGTGCCATTAATGTGCTTGAACTGTGCTAAGTATGAGAAGATGCAGCTGTGAGTAAAGCATAGCCCTTCCAGCAAGGAGCTCACAGTCTAGTCAAGGAGAGAGACCTCTCAAACAATGAACTATGCTAGTACCTGAGAAGTCTGATAACGGAGGGAAAAGGCAACTATCCTAGCATCATGGGGGCAACATCTGAAGTGCACCTGGGAGTTCCTGAACCAAAATGATAGAGTCACTGCTTCCTAAATGCACATGCTCAGCTTCGGCCTCCATGCTTCTGTTCCTGCTTCTCCTCCCCTCTGCTGGTCTCTTCTTCTGCCCAAACCCAAGTCATTCACTAAGGCCCAGAACTACCCCCCCTTCCAGGAAGTCTTCCACAAGCAGCCCAGCTCCACGCTCCTCTGTCCTCAGGCTCCCCCGCAACCATCTTGTCAGTTCTGCTTCACGAGGGTCTTTCCTCCCCAGCTGAACAGTGCCCTCCTGGAGGGCACAGATGGGGTCTTTCTCCCCCCTCCAGTCTCTTACGATGGACTGAGCATACTCAGGAAGTACCCTGAATACCTCCGGGGTGTGGGCAGGTGAGCTGAGCAGGGTGAGCTCACCTGCAGGCGGTTATGTCCCGAGAGGTGGGTCATGCCCGAGCAGGCAGAGGGCACCTCCGAGCCCAGGATCCCACTGCTGAGGACAGGGTCAGCCATGGGGCCGAAGCTGGGGGGCTCCAGGAAGCTTGAGGGTGTAGGCGTCGGTGGAGGGCGGTAGTTGGTGAAGAAATCTGTAATTCGGACACACAGGGTGGCAGCTGTCAGGGCTAAGGCCACGGCTGGAAGCAGCGGGCTGGCCCTGTCCCCAGGCTGGGCTGGCAGTGGGGTGGGGGCCAGCAAGGGAGGGGGGGCCTTCCACAGGAGATTGTGAAACTGGGAGAGTTTCTGTCTCACTCAGGGGAAGCCACAGCAGAGGCTCTGGTGGGATGGGCCTGAGTGGGAGACAGCAGGGGGATGTGCGGGGGTGTCAGTGGGACACCCCAGGAAGCAGCCCTCCCACCGAGCCCCAAAACTGGCTCCAGAGGCCCCCCTTCCCCACTCCCGGCCTGGGAATCCCAGGCCTTGTCTGCTTCTGTTACCAGCTCTGCTGGGGACGTGGCAGGGCGGGGTGGTACTAGAGACTACCGGGGAGGGAAAGGGTGGGGTCCAAGGGGAGGAGGTCTAGGATGGGGAAAAGGGCATCATGGTGTCAGGAGTTCACGGAGTGAGTTAGGGGTGAGAGGGGTCAGAAGGTCAGTGGGTCTGGGACAAGTCGGGTTTGTTGGAAGGTCAATGGGTAGGGCTACAGGGACAGAGCTCAGGAGTGTGGGTGAAGGGACTAAGGGGGGTCAGAGCAGGGGTCAGAGGGTGGGCTCAGAGCGGGGGCAGGAGTGAGGGGGTGCTGGAAGGTCTGGAATTGCTGGCAGGGATGGGGGCAGCCAGATTGTTCGAGGTGCGGATTGTGTAAGCCCCAGGCTATTCTGGTTTTGGGAAGCAGCTGCCTGTGGCCTAACCACATCCCGGGCCTGGGCGCCGCCCGCCCGCCCGCTCCTTTCCGGGCACCTTTCTCTGACCCTGAACAGCCTCCTGTCTGCACCAGCTCCCAAGGCCTCCTGGTCTGGTCAGACGTGACCCCACTGGCCTTGGATGGACCCCAGCCCCCTGGCCAAGACAGGTGGTCAGGCCTTTCTTCCAGGGGCCCCTTGAAGGAAACTCAGGAGTGGGATAAGCCAGCATCAAACCTCGAGCCAGATTGGGTCTATTTGTGCATCTCATGTGACTGGGGGCCCGTGTGTTGCTGGATGGCCGGCTCTGCGCGTGTCAGTCTCATGTAGCACCTGTCTGTCTGCCTCCCTGTGTGTCGGTCCTGCTGTCTGGAGCTCTGTCTGAGTCCGTGTGCACCTGCCCTGGTGTGAGGTGCTCAGTGTGTACATGTCTGCCCTGTGCCCACCTCTGTGTGTGTCTGTGTGTCTTTCTCGGCCACAAGGTCCGAAGGGAACTTCTTGCTGTCCTCCTGCCTCCCTTCAACAGAAGGACTGGGTGGTAGCGGGTGAGCGGCCGCCGATCCTCCACCCCCGGCCCCCAGGAACCATGGGCCTCATCACGTAGCCCCGGGAGGCTCAGGGCCGCAGAGCAGCTGCTGCTCCCCATGCCGCCCACTCCCCAGAACCCGGAGGGGCTCACAGAGCAGCAAGCCCAGCCCAGCCTGAGTCACCACGGCGTGTCCCCACCCCACGCCGGCAGAAGGCACTTCCGAGTCCCAGCCACCCGCGGAGCCCTCCCACCCTGTCGCCCCCACTGACCTGCCATCCCCTGGCTGAGCCCCTCCCCCGCCCCGTGCTTCCCCGAGTGGCCCTCACCCAGCCTCTCCCCACTCCCTGAGCCCCTCCACCAAGCCCCCTCCCTCCACAGAGTTATGGCCCCCTCACTAGGTTTCCTCTCAAGTGAGGAGCTCTTGGGGACCAAGCGACAGCCCTGACGGCCCTGGCGCTCCCTGCCCTCCCAGTTCACGGGGCGCTTAAGGGGGCCACACTAGCCGCCTCCCCTGTGTGACCCACACCCCCTACCGTAGGTTGCCCTCGCTGGCCCCCACTCTGGCAGCCACCCTGCGCTGAGAGAAGTCGCTTCCCAGCCCCGGTCGGTCAGGTTTTGCCCAGAGCCCGGGTTTGTGGGGGAGCGGCTGGGCTCCTACCTGCAGCAGGGGTCTGTGTGCCCATACGGGGCTGCTGCCCTCCCAGACTGGTCTGCTCCCAGGGCACTGCCATCAACACTGCTGTCCCCGCAGCCCCCAGCCCCCACCCAGGCAGGCATGGGGGTGGTTCCTCATTCCCTCGTCCCCGCCCCATAGGCCTCCACCTCTTAACTGACAGGCCCAGGACCCTGCCAGTCAGGAAGGAGTGGCGGGGTCACCCAATGCAAGCCTTTATCCCAGGAACCCCCTTTCTGCGCCCGAGGCCTCTGCTGAGACAGGCTGAGCCTCCAGGTCTGACCCCCAGCATGGCTCCGGAGCCCCCTAAGTGTGTGGCTATCAGCAGCAGTCTCCAAGGTCTACAGCTAAGTGAAGAAAGCAATGCGGGAAACAGGCTGCTACAGAGACAAAAAGAGACATTGGTCCACATGTGCTATATAGACATGGTATCTCTGGAGGGACATGAGAAACCAGCGACTGGTGGCCCTGGGGTTCAGGAGAGGGAGCCAGGGCCAAAGGCTACTTTAAAGAATGCTTTGTAAGATACGATTCCTGGGATTTTCTTAAAAATAACATAGGAGGGAAGAATTGGGTGAGGTCTAGATGAGATAAGAATGGCCAAGAGGTGATAAATGTTGACGTTGGTGAGGATTCCATGAGGGTCAGTGAACTACCCTCTCTCCCTACCTGTGTGTATGCTTGAAATGTTCTTTAATAAATAGTTTTTTTTAATGAATTATATAAACACTAATAAATAGACCCGAACAAAGGAGAGCCATCAAAGTCCCTCTCTCCCTTGAGACAGTCCCAGCATCTACTGCTCTCCTGGGAACTCCCCAGAGCCTGCAGCTTCAATGCTTCTGGTCCCCTGTCCCCTGCTAGGTACCCTGTCTGGCTTGCTCTCACCTGAGGCCACAGCACCTGCATCCCAAGGCCAGACAAAGGGAGACCAGGAAGATCCCTGAGAAATCACCCAGATCATCCGCCCTCCCAGAGGGGCCTGGGACTGGCCTGAGGTCTCAAGCGTACTGGGGCTTTCCTCCTACTGAGCCTGACCATCCACTCACCCAGGGGGAGGGGCCTGCCCCACCTGAGATCTCCATGAAGTCATCCAGGCTGGGCTGCAGAGGCGTCAGGTCCGGCTGGATCATGTCAGCGTTGCCGACATAGGCTGGAGGGGGCAGTGGTGATGTCAGCAGCATCGGGCAGGGCGGAGTGGGGGCACCCATGCCCGGCCATCCTCCCTTGACTGCCTGGATCCCCTTAGGCCTCCCTTTCCTGGCGCAGCCCCTCACCGTCCTCGGGGGGCAGCTGCAGGGGTGTAGGGCCAGGCTGAGTCATGGTGAAGAGTGTGTCGGAGATGTCGGACAGAAAGCAATCGAGATCCAGAAGCTGCCGCCCGCCGGTCTCCTCCTCTGGGCCCGCCAGCAGGACGGGCACCACGCTGGTGAAGAGCTGCTCGCACCATCGCTCCGGTGGCTGCCACCCCCCTTCCCCCTGAGGAGACAGAGCTGTCAGCAGCCCCAGGCGGGCTCCACTGCCCTACTCCTTCCCAGTCTGGAGACACAGGGGCCTCCCACCGCCCCCTGCCTGGGGGATGAAGTGGTCAGCCACCCAGAGGGCCTCTCTGCATATAGCCCCTCCTCTCCTCTCTCCGGTGGACCCAATTTGCTGCCTGAAAGGCTAGGGTCACCCCACTGGCCTCCAACAACTCCTCCCAGGAGAGAGGCTGGGGTGGCCTGCTGAAGAGATGAGGGTCCCTTCCTGCGCCTACACTTTTCCCTACCTGGGTCCCCAGTTCTTAGAACCTTCTGTTCCCCCATGCTTCCCCACCACTTGCTTAGTGAACCAGAAGGCTTGGGGTCTTCCCACCACTGCGCTCCAATGTTGCCCTTCCCAAGAGGAGAAAAGCTCAATTAATCAACCAGAGGACACACCCACTCCACTCGCGTCCCACCCTCACCCCACCACCACTGCCTTGCGCACCCAGAGGGAAGCATCCATTCTCTGGGTCCAGGGAGCACCCACCTGCTTTGGGGCCAGGAGATCCCCTTCCCTGCTGGACTTACGGAGCTGCAGGAACACACAAAGGTGGACACTGGATCCCCTTCCGCTCCTCCATCGCTCCCCGCCAAGGCCTCCCGTACTCACTAGCTCCCCTAGATCAACCGGATCCCTCACTTCCCCATGGAAGCTCTTTGGCCCTGGGAGGTAAGGAGGTTGCGAGGAGGCCCTGTGGCCACTGGGTGGCACTGTCGGCCTCGGTCTTAATGGAGGACAGGGTCGGGCTTGGGGTTGGGGGGAAGCCCTCCGGGGCTCTTGCAAGAGAGGCCGTGGCCAGAAGTCGCAGGGGAAAGGGCCCCCCACTGACCCGCTTCTTGTAGTAGATGCGCCACTTATGGTACTCGCGCATCACCACCTCGATGCGCCGCTTCCAGTAATTCCCCTCCAAGACGACGGCCTGAGGAGGGCCGGATAGGGGACTCAGTGCGAGGGGTGGCACTGACCCCACCCCTCACCCAGTCTCCCTCTGGGCCAGCCCCTCCCGCTCAGCATGAGGAGTGATGGGCAGGAGGGGCCTGGCTTGGTGGGGCGGCAGGTGGTTGGTCCCGTGGTCTCAGCTACCTCCGGTTTCCGGTGCTCATCAGCCTCAGGCCCCTGCAGGGGGGTCACGAAGCCACACACGGGGCTCTTCCTCCGCTCCACATCTGAGAGAAGAGCGCCAGGTCAGGGGTGTCCAGCTCCCTCATCTCCCACTCCAAAGGGACTGGGACTCAAGTGCCACACTATGAAATCCTGCCTGCCTGGCCTTCCATGCTCTGATTACGTGCCACCTCCTCCAGGAAGCCTTGCTGCCTGCTCTAGCTCTCCCAGATCTCCCTCTTCTATGAGACCCTGTAAAACAAACCTCCCACACCCCATCTGCCCCCTTGGGAGCCTGGTAGGTGTGCAGGCAATGCTTGCTGAATGGGCCACACGAAGTTAATTGCCCCAAGAAGGCCCTGGTCAGGCTGGCGGGCTAGAGGTCCAGAGCCCTGGTCCCCTGCTTCAGGATGCCCAATTCCATCCCAGAGAACCACCGCTGGCCCACTTCAGGCCACTGCCTGAGCCCTTTCTCTGCCTCCTCCACTCCCATCCCTGTCTTCAACCCTCATCTCTCTCCAGGCTCCTTTTTGGCCTATAAACAAATTCCAGGCTCTCCTTTACCTCTCAAACCTTCCCCTTCCTTTGCTTCCCAACAAGCTAAATTTCTTCCCGTCACCCCTTTGCTTTCCTCCCAGACTCTGGCACACCACATCCACCTCTGCCCTCCCAGTTGCACTGTCACCTCCGGTACCTCAGCATCTGCCCGCACACCCACCCCGCTGGCCCAGCTCCTGAACTCAAGGCTCTGGCCCTCCCCAGTCCGGTCCTCCGAGACCTTGGCTGTAGGGCACCCTCCTCCTCCCTAAGCCCCGGGAACCTCCCCTCTGTTCTCCTATCTCCCTGACCACTTTTCACTGGCCCTTCTGCCAGGCCCACTCCCCCTAGCCTCTCTCACCCTGCTCCTTTCCAGTTTCAGACCCATCTTCCAGCTGCCTGGGGAACCTCCACTAGGATGTCTCAAAACATCACTCTCAGATGTTTGGGAACTTCCCTCCCAATCCCAAGCCTCCTCTGGACTGCCAACACTGCCTCCCATTCTCCCAGCTCCCCACCCTCGCCCAGTGTCCCCATCTAATCCATGGACTAACCCTCTCAATCCCAAGGGTGTGTGGCATTTCTTCCACCATCCCCTCCCCTCCATATTTTCACTGTTCCCCCTGGTCTGGTGTCATTTCTTGCCTAGACCTCCCTGACTGCAGCCTCATGCTCTCCAGCCCATCTTCCTGATGCGGGCAAGTCAATTCTTCCTAAAGGGCAGTACAGGCCTAAACCCCTCCATGGCTCCCTGAACCTCCAGGATAAAGCCCACACCCCTTAGCTTGGCTTCCAAGCCCTCCGGGACTGGCCCCACTGCTTCTCCTGCCTTTCCATCGCCTTCATATGCCCCACCTTGAAGCCAGACCCTAACCCCCACCCCCACCCCCAACAGCCCTCTGGTTTTATTCTACGTAGAATCCCCTTCCCTTCCCTCTGCCTCATCACGTCTGCCCTCCCATCAGGATAGCCTAGGGCTGCCCCTGTTCTAGGAAGCTTTCCCTTGTCTGAAACCCCATGGTCCCATGTGCCTCACTTTCCACCCTGCCTTGGCCATTTCTCTACATGCTGGCCTCTCCGTTGGGAGTGAAGGCAGAAGCTGTGCCCTTTAGCCCCAAATCCTTACATCTGGCACAGAGCTTGGCACACAGCAGTCCAGGCTGCATGGACTCCTGGGGGTTAGAGCAAGGAGGATGTCAGAGTATCTGTTTCTGGCTGCCTAGTTGAGGATATGAGCACCAGGAAAGACTGGGCTTGCCCAGGGCCCCCAGAGAGTCAGCGCTGAGCAGGCCTGGTCAGGCTCTGCCCTTCCCCACTTGGCAACCCTGTGCTCTGGACAGGAGGGTAGGGGTCATGTGGCTTCTTAGAGCTGGGACATGCTTTATTTAACAGTGATAAGTTCATCCATTCATGCAGCCTCCTAGGCCCTTGCACCTATGCTGGGATAGATGCTGGGACAGGGGATCCATGAATGAATCGGGGATGAATCTCCCAGCTTAGTGGGAGAGACAAGGAAAGCACACACACCACATGAGCTAAAGCAAGGTGGAGAGTCAGCTCATGAGAGGTGCTCTGGGATATCAGAGGAAATCAAGATGTCTTGGGGGTGTGGAAAAGGAAGGGCTCTTGGAGGCCAGGAGCCTGCCTAAGGGTGGGGGCGTGAGGGGGAGGAGCCAGGCAGCCCTCCAGCGATCCCACTCCTCCGCCTTTCCTGAAGCCCCCCTGCAAACCTTCCGTGTTCAGGGAGGAGGAATCCCGACATTTGTTAGAGGCCTGGTGTTGCTATTATCACAGTAACAGTAGTAAATCCCAGCAGCTCACCTTCAGGGAGCCCTTGTGTGTTTCAGGCCCTGTGCTGAGATGTGGACCATCTATCTCGCTGAAAACTCACAGCAAACCTCAGCAATAGGGTCTATTATGATTCCCACTTTACAGATGAGCAAGCACCAACTGGGGGAGGCTAGGAACTTTCCCAAGGTCACACAGCTAGGGTGTGCTAGAACTTGACTCAACCCCCCTCTGACTTAGAACTTGGGGTCCTTCCATCAACTTGTGCCACAAGCTGGGTGAGGACTCCTGGGTGGCATCAGAAATTTCTTCTGCAGAGAGAAGGGTCTGCACCCCATCCAGCTTTGAGGGGAAAGCGTAGAGGGTGAAAACTCGGGGTGGGGTGGGAGGGTGAGGGAGTTAGAGACACCTTCTCCCCCTGGCCTATCAGCTTCCTGGTTTGGGCAGGGCCCATCCTTAACATTCTCAGGCGAGGGCTGGAAGCCAGCCAGCTGGGAGCAGTGGAAGGGGCGCTGGGCTGGGTTGGAGAGCCCTGAATTCACAGCCAGTCATAGCTCTCTGCTCCTTTTATGCTCAGTGACCCTGAGTAAGTCACTAGCCTTCTGGGTCTCACTTGCTCGTCCATAAAACGGGGGTGATAAAACCTATCTCCCAGGGTTGCTAAGAAGCCTTAAATAAGATGATTTAGGAAAGTGCCAGGCACAAAGATGAATAGAAACCAAAAACAAACAAAACAAAAAAACCCACTTGTTTTCTCTGCTTGAATGGAATCCAGTGGGGCCACTACAGAGAATACCGTGTGGTCCCTCCTACGCTGTGTTCCCAGCTCAGCGCAGCCTTTGATCCTACAGGAGGACCTTACTGAGCTGGACAAGGTCCAGCACAAGGTCCAGCACAGGTCTCTCAGCCTCTGCTACCCTGCCATGGGGCATAGGTGGGTTTTGTATCCCCAAATGAATGACCATGACCTCCTCAAGGGTATATCGGATTCAACCATCATTTATTAAGCACCAACTTTGTGCCAGCCCTGTTCATACCCGTTATCCCCATGCCAGCCATCAAAGTTAGGACTCTTGGCCTCATTTCATAGATGAAAAAATGGGTTCAGAGAGGTTAGACAACTTGCCTGCAGTCACACAGCCAGCAAGGGGCAGAGCCAGGGTGGGAAACCAGCTCTGGGTGACTCCAAGACCAGAGTCCCTTCCACGTGGCCTCTCTGGGCCCCCTCCCCCCAAATCTCCATGGTGGGGAAGCTAAGGACGTCAATGGAAGGCTGGTGGAGACCCACCAGGATCTGAGTTTCCCCTTTGCAAAGCGGTGTGATTGGCCCGGATAGTATTGAATGCCTCTTTCTACCCTGGCATTTGAGGCACCTGACTACACTAATGGGATGCAGAATGGGCCTTGAACTGTTCCCCAAATCTCAGCTCACTTTAGGACTTCCGAAGGGTGACCCCTGCTGTGTCCAACTTCACAGTGGAGAGCACCCTTTGGGACACATCCCCCAAGACCCTCTGGGTTTAGAAGCTGTTGAGGGGTCCTGATGCTGGGGACCTGGCTTCCCCCAAAGCTCTCTGTGGTTGCTGGCCCTGAGGGTCCTGGGGGTTTCTGGGGCAGCCCCTTTGTCAGCCCTCCTGCTGGGGCCTGTGGTGCCCACTCACACTGGATATACCAGGCCCTCCAGATGGCGTTGTTGAGGCGGATCTTGTCCCGGCACAGCAGCTTGAGGCCTTTGAAATTCTTCCACTTGGGAGAAACCAGCTTGCCACTGTCAGAGGGAGAGGGCTGGGTCAGGGGGGGCGTGGAGAAAGGGGATGGTTGGAGGGGCTGGCTCCACTTTCTTTCCATGCACGAGGCACTCATCTATGGTGGGCAACTTGAGGGACACCCCTCCCAAAGCCTGCCCCTCACTCTAATCTGCCTGAAATGCCTACCCTGAGAGGCAGACCTTTAAAATACTCTCCCAGGTCCCCACTTGGGGCCTCTGTGTTCTTTGGTGAGACCTGCTGAAATCTGTTTATCAGCTCAGGTGTCAGAAAGACAATGCCCATTGGCCTCACAGGCATCTATCTCATAGGCTGGCTAAGGAGGGTTTTCGCCTGTCTCTTATTTAAGGAAACTGAGGGTCAAGAAACGAATGGGGGGCTTCCCTGGTGGCGCAGTGGTTGAGAGTCTGCCTGCCGATGCAGGGGACATGGGTTTGTGCCCTGGTCTGGGAGGATTCCATATGCCGGGGAGCGGCTGCACCCATGAGCCATGGCCGCTGAGCCAGCGCATCCGGAGCCTGTGCTCCACAACGGGAGAGGCCACAACAGTGAGAGGCCCATGTACCGCAAAAAAACAGAAACGAAGGGGACATGCCCAAGGTCACATGACATGATGGAGACTCACTCAGGACCTGTGGCTTCTTCTCCACCAGTCTCACTGGCCCCCTTAGGCCTAGGGGATGGGTAAGGTTTGTCTGAGTAGAGACAGAGCCTCTTCACCAGAGGCAGCCTCCAAGCAGCCAGCCACAGCCTTTTCACTGCCCTTCTGGTGTCTGCCCAGCCCAGAATCCCAGGATGGCAATCTGTACTGACCTGGAAGGTGCGCCCCTTCCCAGGGGTGTGCGCAACACGATAGCCACCAGGGCCCACCCAAAGGAAGGCAGCTAGGATGGTGGAGTGATGGGCAGGGGGCACATTGACCCTAACCCTGACCCTGACTCTAACCCTAGTAGTCAATCAAATCCATGAGACGGAAGGGCTCTACCAGGTGAGGGGCTTGACTCTTAGGGTCCTGATGGGCACAGGCCGAGTCTGCCACCCCCGGGGAGCTGAGGCCAAGATGTTCAGGGTCTTAGACCCCTGCTGGTCCCTCCCTCTTCCCTCCTCCCTCGCTCCTCATGATTCACAAGCTGGGGTTATGCATGAGTCCCCTCTGGCCCAGCTTCTCCAACCCCTGCTCACATGGAAGGCTGAGGCCCCAAGGCTTAGTCTTTCAGAACACCAGGCCTGCTCTCTCCAGGGCCCTCTCCCAGTTCCTGGGGGTGAGGGGCAGGTGGGTGGCAGTCTGGCTCCTGCAGCCCTTTGAGTGCATGGGTCACTGGGTCCCCTCTACTCTCTGGTCTCCAAGCTCCTGTGTTTGCTTTGGGGTTGGGGGGGACTGCTACCCCCAGGCACAACAGGCCTCATTACCCAAATAGAGTACATGGCCCAAGCACCCAGGTCTGCTGGCTGGTCCCTTTCCCTCCTAAGTCAGATAAACACCATCTGTCTAATAGGGACACATGGGGTAGGGGCACTCTGATACCTCCTGGGCCAGCTTCTTATGTGGCACCTGGGGGGACTCCTGAGTTTGTTGCCCCAGCTTGTATCCCAGCAACCTCCCAGTCCACTCTGATCACCCAGCGCCCTACCCCCAGCCTGCCTGCCCTCCCTCCTCCATTTGCCTGCTGAGGTAGCCAGGCAGGGCTGGGGGAGGTGAGACAGTGACATCCACACGCCCAGGAGGAAAGGATTTGGTCTGTGCTGGGCCTGTTGGCTGCGAGGGGAGGAGAGGGGCCCAGCCGGGAGCCAAAAGCCTGTGACCAGGGTTCAAGGAATTCTTATGACCAATAGAAATTCTGGGAATCTTGGGGATGGGATGGAGAAAACTCAGAACACCCCGCCCTCCCCCACCCCCACACACGTATCTACCTTGTGGAAATTTCCCTGGAAATTTCCTTAGAGTCCTGCTTGCTCCCCCTCACTCCCGAGGCCATTCTTTCCATAGCTAGCCAGCTCTGACCATGAACAAGTGTTTTCTTGGAACTTCCAGAACCTGCCTCCCTGAGGGTTCCACCCACAGAACCACGGAACACGGGCCAAGCTGCAGGCTGTCCTCCGGATCAAGCTGGCCAGTTCTTCCTGGCACCTCTGGACTCCTTGCCTTGCTGTCCCTGCCCATCTCTTTACTCTCTTGGGGTACCCCAGCTTCCACAATCCTCTCCCCTCCAAGGAACCCCTAAAATTAGGGGTCTTTAAGGGCTAAAACACTGTCCCAGTCTGAGCCTCAGTTTTTTCCTCTATGGGGGAACTCAAAGACTCCTCTGATACTGAGTCACTAACATCCCTGGCACTTAGGACCCCACCTGGGGCGGGTCACAGAGGCTGAATATTCTGGGGGTTTAGGGAGAAAGCCCAGCCCTCTCTACCCCAGCTGCCCCTGAATGGGGTCACATCAGCTTCCTGTCAGCCTCCTAGTGCGGGCGGTTCTTGGAGTGCGCAACGCCCCCTGCCTTGCCATTTCCCCTGAACCTCCCCTTTTGGTCACTGTGGTCTGGGATAGGGGCATGAGCCAGCCCAGGCAGAGCAGTGTGTAATGTAAAGCAGAAAGCTTAAGTTGGGAATGGATGGGAAAAGGGGGACCCTGGGGGAGTCCGGGGAGCAGGGGTGCCCAAATCTGGTGTACCATGACCTTAGATGCCCAGTCCCAGGAGGTCCCCTGATGTCCGAGGAGGGGAGGGAGGAAAGGGATGGGAATTTGAACTTTCCACACAGGTCTGGTGCTCTGGATGATCAGATTGCAACACGACCTGGGCCCGGGGCCAGAGCGTGTGGGCCAAGGTTACAAAGCGTCCAGCCAATGGAGTTGAGGCTGGGCGCCACAGTGGGGGGTGGGCAACCCTCCCCCCCAATCCCCACCCCAGCTCTCGATCCCAGTCAGAACAAGTGCAGGTCTGTAGCCAGCGGTTCTCAGAAGAGGAGGAGGCGCCGCAGAGGAAGAGGAATATTTACACAGAGAAAAGATCAAGGCTGGCCGATCCCCCTTTCTCCCCTACGGTTCTCGGTTGATAATTTATCCTGGTCCCTCTGCTCCGGGGAACTTTGCTCTCCGGGGCACTGAGCCAGGACCCCGGTTCGCGCCCTCCCCTGGGACACAGGCGTGGAGCTGGGGCCGGGCACGGCCGGCATGCTCTGCGACGCGTCAAGCAGGGGTTCCAGGCAACGTTAGGCGCTCAACCTCGCGTGTCGACCCGGGTGGGCGAGGCCAGGCCTCCTGGAGACCAGCCCCGCGCGGCCTGCAACACCCCCTGCCGGACCAGGGCTGGGAAACTAAGAGTTGCGCCCCTCTGGGCCGGCCGGGGCACCCTTCTCCCGCCAACCTCGACCTAGCAGGTCAAGAACAGGTGTCCCAGCAATTGAGGGGTGCAGGGTGGACGAGAGACTGGGTTTCAGTCGACGTTGTCTATGAATTGGGACAATCATGGGCGCGAGGTGTATCGCGAGGGTGCAAGAATAGAGCCGGCCTGAGCGGGGACTGCCGCGTTGGGAGCGGAAGGCTGCAGGTTGTCCGGTGGAGTGGCCCCCGGAGTGGAGGGTGGGGATGTTAGGGTGGCCTAGGGTCCTGGGAGCGCAAAGGATGCCCTGGGGGGCATTCTTTGGGGGCAGAGAGGCCCGCGGTGGGCCTACGGAGGTCGAGGTGGAGGGCAGGAGATCCCAGCCTTAGGGAAGGGGTCTTGGTGCTGAGGAATGGGAACCAGGAGGCGCGCAAGCATGTCGGGGGCCAGTGGGCTGGGCCGGGGTCAGAGGACGCTCCGGGCTGGGGAGAGGAGGGTATCCAGGATGTGGCCGGAGTCTCTGAGAGCAGCCGGGACCAAGGCTGGGGGCCGGGTGGGGTGTCCGGGGCCCCAGAGCGCGGTCCCGCCATGGAGGGCCGAGGTCGTCGGCCCCGAAGCCCCCCTCACCTGTAGGCCAGGCTCATGCACTCGAAGAGGCGGGTGAGTGTGGGGTCGATACTGCGCGGCCCGAAGTCGGCGAGCCCCAGGGGCCCCTCCTGGTCGCGCCGCCGGGTCAGCGAGTCGCTGTGCGGCGATGACACCATGAAGTGACCGCTGTGGATGACCTGCGAGCGGAGCAGCCCGCCTGCGCTGCGCCGGGTACTTGGGCCCTCCGAGTCTGTGTCTGAGTCCGAATCCGGGCTGGGGACGACCCGCGGGCCCTGCAAGCCCGCGACCAGACCCGCCAGCGCTCCGGCCGTGGCCATAGCCGCTGCCGCCTCGCCTGGGCTAGGTGCAGCTGGCCGCGCAGCCCTTGGGGCCAGGCCGGCTCATTAGCATAGCCCCGCCCCCCAACCACGATAGGTCGCTCGAAGGGGCGGAGCCTCGTGGCGTGCGGGAGTGGACGGGGCTGGCTTAAATTAGCATAATCAATGCGCCAGGTGTGAGAACGCTGGCCTGGAGCTCCCGCGGGTCTAGAGTTTGGAAGAGGAGGAGGTCCCTATGTCCCCTCCCGTCTTTCCTTATGCTGTGACCACTTGGAGTCCTGGCGGAACCGCCCCTACTTCACCCAAAAGGGGTCTCAAGAAGAGTCGTTCACACCTGAGCCAGAAAGCGCCTCAGTGCCAGGGATTCCTGCCCCCAGGGGTGCCCTCCCGTGAAGCCCCTCACCTAACTACTGCCCCCCTGCTCTCTTTGATCTCCCGGCTCACATTCACCCCCTCTCAGTGCTCCACGCAGCTGGAAGCACCCACCTCTCAGAAGTCTCGCGTGGCCTACCCACAGGAAGGTCTCAATACCTCCAGTTACCATTATAATCATCACTGTACCTGCACAGAGGTCCTGGGGGTTAGATGAGCGTGAATCCTGCTTGGCCACGCAGGATCGTTACCAGTGGTGATGGGTAATCGCTGGCAAGGCAGAGCCTTGGTCACCCTCCCCTGGACATCCCCTAGGCAGGCCATCTGCTCTGGGCCCCCTCCTCTCACCAACCCAGTGGTCCACCTTGTGTTCCTGTTTCTGAAGGCCCTCTTCTCACCCAGAGGACACAAACTAGGCTGTTCGGTCTGAGGCAATCACACCTGTCACCTCACTGGCGCCTTTAACAATCCTTAGAGGAAGCGTTCTTGCCCCACATCAGAGGGGGCACCAGAGTCCACAGGAGTGGAAACAGGCCCACGTATCTACAGAGGGACAGCCACAAAGCCTGGTCTAGAAGAATTCCGGCCTTCCCACCCAGGGCTATCTCTGGTGCGGGGGCAGGTGAGGGCTGGAGGCAAATGTTAACCTCCCTTAGTTTTGCAGAGGGTGTGGCCTAGTTAAGTCACAGGAGGGAAAGGGGAGGAAGTGGTCATTTGGGGGCTGAAGGCTTGGAAAAGATTCCCCCACACACTTTCTTCCATCCCATGGTAGGATCACACAGCCCCCACAATCAAATGGCAGTGCCCCGAGGGCCCCTGGGACCGCTTGAGGTGCTGAAATGGTTACCCAGGCTGGTCACAGGCCAGCGCTTCCACACACCACGTCCCTTGGACAGGTTCCCTCTGTCCCTGACAAACAGTCACCTCACATTCCCAGGAGCCCCAGCTGCCCTGCTCCACTTGCCCCCTGCTGCTCTCTGCAGGGGGTTCATTCTCCCTGCCCACCTCTCCCAAATTCTGGGGCTCCTCGTGTGCCCACCTCAGCCTGCCTCCTCTGGAGAGAGGGCCCTCCCTAAGTGGCCCTTTTGGGATCCTTGGCACAGTGGATTTCCCTCATGTGCCTGTCTGACTTCTCCCCTGGCCTCTGGGCCCTGAGGCAGAACTGCGTCCTAGGGTATCTGAGCCCCCATGCTGGGCACCCAGGGACTTGGGGAACGTACTGTGGAGGTAGGAGTAGGAAGCAGGGCCTCCTCTCCCTTGGTGCCTCTTAGCTTCCGGGGCCCTGGCTTAAGCAGACACCTGAATTGATCCTGCTCTGCCACTAATTCCATGAATGACCCTGGGCAAGTCTCTGTCTTACTGGGGATCTGTCTCTCTGTAAAATGGGGAAGTTGAATTCAGTGATTTCTTAGGGTCCTGCAACTTGAACCACCCTTGGTTCTCCGTCCCTGCTATTAGCATTCCAGCTCACCATCCCAGGCTCCTCAGGCCTCCTGTCCCCAGGAGAAAA
The DNA here is from genome assembly GCF_964341445.2 of Mesoplodon mirus. Taxonomy (NCBI): domain Eukaryota; kingdom Metazoa; phylum Chordata; class Mammalia; order Artiodactyla; family Ziphiidae; genus Mesoplodon; species Mesoplodon mirus. The sequence continues at coordinate 36,569,271 of NC_138991.1, forward strand.
TCTCAGAGTTGTGTTCTGTGGTTCAAAAGACTTTCCCTTGAGCTGGTTCTCAGTAGGGTGGATTATCTCCCTCACCCCTTGCCCTAACCCTCCACAGGCATCTGCACCCCATTTCTGCCCTCCTGAGGGCCTGATAATACCTTTGGAGGCTTAAGAACTGAAAAGACAATCCCTCTGCACATAATTCAAAACAAAACAACACTACAACAAATAAAAGGAAGTCCAAGATAAAGAAGGACCTATTGTATAGCACAGGGAACTATATTCAATATCTTGTAATGATCTATAATAGAAAAGAATCGGAAAAGAATATATATTATATATATATGAAAAAATATATATATATAAAGAATATATATATAAAAAATGGAATCACTTAGCTGTACACCTGACAAACTAACACAACACTGTAAATCAACTATACTTCAATTAAAAAAAAAAACAATATGACACAAAAAATACAAAACAGTTACCCAGGGCTCCCCTGGTGGCGCAGTGGTTGAGAGTCCGCCTGCCGATGCAGGGGACACGGGTTCGTGTCCGGGAAGATCCCACATGCCGTGGAGCGGCTGGGCCCGTGAGCCATGGCCGCTGAGCCTGCGCGTCCGGAGCCTGTGCTCCGCAATGGGGAGAGGCCACAACAGTGAGAGGCCCGCGTACCGCAAAAAAAAAAAAACAAAAAACAGTTACCCAAATGAATTTTGGAAAAAAATAATAAACTCACTTATCTGAATAATAAAAGGAAGTCCACAAATTCTCATTTCTCCCATGATGACATCTTCAATTTAAAAAATACGTATATCAATTACTAAATTTTAAAAAGTGTTCTGGGACATGGGTTCAATCCCTGGTCCGGGAAGATCCCACATGTGGCGGAGCAACTAAGCCCGTGTGTCACAACTACTGAGCCTGCACTCTAGAGCCCATGAGCCACAACTACTGAGCCCACGCGCCGCAACTAGTGAAGCCTGTGCACCGAGAGCCCATGCTCTGCAACAAGAGAAGCCACTGCAACGAGAAGCCTGCGCGCTGCAATGAAGAGTAGCTCCCGCTCACCACAACTAGAGAAAGCCTGTGCACAGCAACGAAGATCCAATGCAGGCAATAAATAAACAAATAAATAAATACAATCCATCACTAGTCTAAATAAATAAATAAATAAATAAACTAAAAGTGTTCTAAATGCCTTAACCTTCCTGAGGCCTTGAATGTGTGCTTCATTCACTTTGTCCAGCCTCCCCCAACCTATCTGTATGGCCATTTAAGGGAGTATGTATTCCTCATTCCAGGCACTGTGTCCAACACTTTTGAACCATCATCTCTAATGCTACTGAAGTAAGTGTTATTAGTTTCATATTACAGTTGAAGAGACAGGCTCAGAGAGGGGAAGCAGTTGCTCGAGGTCCCCAGCTGAGAAAAGGCAGAGGCAGATCTGACTTGGAAGTCCTGCTTCCTAAACCTATGAGGCTGCCACTCTCCATAGACCAAGGGCATAGCCAGTTCAGAGTGTCCTTGCCCAGATGACAGTGCAGACTTGTGTGCACTAGCCCAGGTCACCCCTTCGCTCCTTTCCCATTTGGCCTGTATCACCCAGTGTTTATAACCTCTCGCTACAGACAAGTCTTCTTCACAGCTGTGGAGATGTAGGACGGGGTCTTGACTGGGGTGTGAAGACGTGGCCGTCCCAAAGGTCCTGCCTGACACCAAACCCTCCCTGTCTCCCAGCCTTAGTTCTCAGGATTGCTCCCCCAGACTGCCATTCGACGTCAGGAAAGCTTACCCATCCTAGATGGACCCTAGATGCCACTTCCTCCTCTAGCATCTTGTTCAGATACAACTGTAATTTCACTCTGCCCTGCGTTCACATGCACCTACCTCTCTTCCCACTAGATGGCAAATTCCCTGAAAGCAAGAATCACATCTTACTTCTCTAAATGGACCATTTTCCTCTCAAGTGCAAATGGGTATTTGTTGAGTGAATGAGTTTATATTATATCTATCTACTAAGTGTGCTCTACCTATCCATCTGTCTATCTATCTATCTATCCATCTATCCATCCACATACACACACATAGATAACATTTATTAAGTGCACATTATGCGCCTGTCCCAGTGCTAGGTATTTCACTTTTGCGAAAGTTAAAACATATAGAAAAGCAAAGATTTGGTACTTTTAATATCCATAGAGATGGAAAGTAGATTAGCAGCTGCCAGGGGTTGAGACTAGCTGGGTGTGGGAAAATGAGGAATGATTACAAGGGGTATGGGGTTTCTTTTTGGGGTGATGAAAATGTTCTAGAATTATATAGTGGTGATGTTTGCACAACTTTGTGAAATACTAAAAGCCAGTGAAAAGGGGTAAATTTGATAATAAGTGTATTACATCTCAGTAAAAAAAAAATTAGGCATTTAATATATTATTTCACTTACTGATAATCCTCCCCACTGTGTGTGTGTGTGTGGGTGTGTTCGTATTTTTATTATCATTTTACGGAAGGGGAAACTGAGGAAGGGAAGTGATTCAGAGGGTTGTTGTGAGAATTAACTATAAATAGTTAATGTTTATGGAGCCTAACCTACTCAGTCTAGGGAATCTTCCTAACAGCCCCATGACTTTCAACCCATTTTGTAGACAAGGAAACAGGCTTTGCTGAAGGTCACAAGGGAAAAAGAGAATGGGAAAGACTTCCCTGGTGGTTTAGTGGTTAAGACGCCGCACTTCCACTGCAGGGGGACTCGGGTTAGATCCCTGGTCAGGGAACTAAGATCTCACATGCCACGTGGTGCGGCCATAAAACATAAATAAATAAAATAAAAATTTTTAAAAAGAGAATGGGATTCAAACCCAGGCAATCTGATGGAAGCCTGCCTTACAAATACGTACTTTCTCAAATTAAAAGGACTAGCAATTGTTTGTGAGGATGTGGTGTGCACAGAACCCCATCCACTGCCACCACCGCTGTGTGACTTGGCACAATTATTTTGGAAAACTATTTGTCAGTATCTACCAGAGCTGAACATCCACGTACCTTATGACCCAGCAGTTCCACAGAAACGTGCACGTATGTGCACCAAAAGACATGTACAAGAGTATTCAGAGCAGCATTATTCTTATTAGCTCAATATTGGAAACAGCTCAAATGTTTATCAACAGGCGAACGGATAAATATATCACAGCACAGACACACTACAGAATCTTAACACAGCAATGAGACGAACGCTCTACCACCAGATGCAACCATATGGATGAATCTCACTGACAGTCTGTTGAGCAAAAGCAGCCTGACAAGGAAGTGTGGATGCTGTAAGGTTTCATTTATATAAAGCTCCAAAACGGGCTAATCTCTGGTGTTAGGCTGTGTTTTAGCCTTGGGATGACTAGAAGGGATCAAGAAGGGGCTGCTAACATTTTGTCTCTTTATCTGGGTTCAGGTAACAGGTGTGTTCACTGTGAGTATTCACTGAGCTGGATACTTATGATGTGTACACTTTCTATATGGACGTCAGACTTACAAGTTTTTTAAAAGAGAGACTCAGTTTGCACATGCACATGCAGCCTCACGGAAGCCTGCCTTGGCTGGGGGTGCATCAGGCATCTAGGAGGTGGGGAGAGCGACGGTGCATCAGGCCCAGAGGAGGATTTGGCAGGGGCAGAGATCGTTGAGTGAGTTGAGGGAATAGAGGATGGAGAGGTAGATGAGAGTGAGAAAGAGGAGTCTTGGCTGTGTGTCTAACCGGCAGCAAGTTGGGAAGTCATTTCCCCTGTCTGGGTCTCAGTTTCTGTATCTGAAAAATGGATGAACAAATCATGAAGAGACAATTGATAAATATGACTACATCAAAGAGGAAGTTGGACTGGATGAGTTTTCATATCAGAAGCACCCAGTTATTCTATCAAAAAATACGGGTCTTATCCTATGAGGAAAGAAAAAAGTCACTTCTCTTTGGGAAAAGTACACTTCATGCTTATAGACCTTCTGCTTCTATATTTACATATAGTGATATTACAAGTAGTGTCATATTGTTCATACATTTCTTTTTCGGCCACGTTGGGTCTTCGTTGCTGCGCGCAGGCTTTCTCTAGTTGCAGCGAAAGGAGGCTACTCTTCATTGTGGTGCACAGGCTTCTCACAGTGGTGGCTTCTCTTGTTGCGGAGCCCGGGCTCTAGGCGCGCGGTCTTCAGTAGTTGCGGCACGTGGGCTCAGTAGCTGTGGCACATGGGCTTAGTTGCTCCACGGCATGCGGGATCTTCCCGGACCAGGGCTCGAACACATGTCCCCTGCATTGGCAGGTGGATTCTTAACCACTGCGCCACCAGGGAAGTCCGTCCCAGTTCATACATTTTTTTCATAAATTTATTTATTTTGGGCTGCATTGGGTCTTCATTGCTTCATGCGGGCTTTCTCTAGTGGCCTGTGGCATAACTGGAGGGGTTATCTGCCCAGAAACTTTTTTTTTTTTTCCGGCCTTGGTCAAAGCTTGTGGAATCTTAGTTCCCCGACCAGGGACTGAACCCGGGCCCTTGGCAGTGAGAGCGCCAGGGAATTCCCTGCCCAGAAACTTCTTATCCAGCACTGTGGCTGCTTCCTGGGCAGCCTGAGAACCCCTGTCCCACGCCAGGGAGAGGCAGGAATAACGTGGGCCAGGTCAGGCTTTTTTCCTATCCTGTCGGTGGACCAGTAACATGGGACTATATTTTTGCAGGACCATTTGGCAAAATCTATTACACCAAAAATGTTGGTACTCTTTGACCTACCAACTTCAACTGCAGGAATCTGTCCTATAAAAATATCTTCATAAGTGTGCAAAGATGTACCAGGATGTTCCTTGCAGGACTGTTTATAATACTGAGAAACAGAAGAGTGGTTGAATAAATTTTGATAAGTCCCTACAGTGGAATACTATGTAGCTGTTAACAACCTCATCTGTAAAATAGTGATAATAGGATTTGTCTCTCATAGTTTTTAATGGGGATTAAGTGAATTAATACCTGCAAAGTGCTTCCACAGTAATGCTAGCTGTCATCATTGTTACAGCTGCAGAAATAGGAAAAAATCACTAAGACGCAATGCTGATTAAAAAAGAAACATAAAACAGTAGGTGAAGTGTGATCCCATGTGAGTAAATTAATAATAGTAAACACACATATGAAAAAAGAAGAAAAGTCTGGACATACAGGCACCAAACTATGACACTGGTAGTCTTTGGGGGGTGGGTAATAGAGATATTTACTTTATAAATTTCTATAAATTTTAAAATTGGGTAATACCTGTGTATTGCTTTTGAAACCAGGGGGGAAAATCCTCCAAAAAAGTAAAGAAAACAAGAGGAGTAGAAGATGGTATGGGAACCCCTCCCCTCTTTTTGAGGACCCCGAAGTCCAGAGATCAAAGCTGCCTAAACAACAGGAAAGACTCCCTGTTTGGCCGATCTGACGCTGGGGAAGCTGGGGGTGCAGCTTCCCACCCCAGCTTGTCTGACACTTTATTCTCATTCTGCAGGGCCCAAGGACCCCATGGGGACACCTTCTCTTCAGGGCATAAGGCCCAGGAGGCTGGCTCATCAGGGAGGCTGGGTCATCTCAGGCAAGCCATCTGCCCTCTCTGGGCCTCAGCTCCCCTCCCTGTAACATGGGCAGAAGCAGCCCAGCCTCTTGTGTGTTGTGAACAGCTAGGGGAGCAGAAGGTGCCACTGGCATCACAGCAGAGCAAAGGATGGGGGCCAGCCTGGAGTTGGTGTTTCACCAAGAGTCTGTCGTCTGTAAAAATGCCGATGGCTGCCATTTGCCAGTGGGCAGTTTTTACTCACAACACTGCTGACACAAAATGCGTGAGGTCTTTTCCAACACTTCTCCAATTCGCCAGTACCAGCTGGGTGTCCTCCAATTCAATTCAGTTCTGACACTGTCTACCTGGAGTTAGAAATTAAGGGCTCGGTCCCACAAGCCTGCCTCCACTTCAGACATCAATCACAAGTCCAGGTTGTCACCTGTACTTTTGACCAACCAGCTATAAATCAGGAGATCCTGTGATCCCTGGCTGAGGTTCCATAATTTGCTAGAAAGGCTCACAGAACTCAGGAAATCTCTTTACTTACACTTTCCAGTTTAGCATAAAGGAGACAACTCAGGAAAGCTGAATGGAAGAGACGTACAGGGCAAGGTACGGGAGCAGAGAGTGCACGGAGCTCCCATGCCCTCTCCTGGTACGCACCCTCCCAGCACCTCCATGTGTTCGGCAACCCAGAAGCTCTCCAAACGCCTTCATTTAGGGGTTTTTATGGAGGTTTCAGTACATATGCACGATCGATTAAATCATTAGCCCTTGGTGACAGAACTCAATCTCCAGCCATCTCTCCTCCCCAGAGATGGGGAGTGGGGCTGAAAATTCCAGCCCTCCAATCATGCCTTGATCTTCCTAGTGACCAGCTCAAAACTATCTAGGGGGCCACCAGTCATCTCATTAGCATACAAAAGACACTTATCACTCTGAAGATTCCATGGGTTTTAGGAGTTGTGTGCTAGGAACCAGAGACAAAAACTAGATATGTATGTTTCCCACTGTACCACAACCAGGCCTCCCAGTGGCCTGCCAGGCCCTGAACATTGGCTGTCGTGTCTAATCAACCCACCCAAACACCTGTCACATAGGGCCGATGGTCCCCAGTTTACAGATCACACCTAGCTCAGGGAGTTGTTTGTTTACGTGTGTTAGAGAGAGTAGGACAGTCATTCCAGGTCATACAGTTAATGAGTAGTGTAGCCTGGATTTGAGCCCAGGTGTGTCCGATGGCAGAGCCCAAGTGTGTCCTTCCACTGGGCTGCTCAGAGGCACTGAAGAATGACCTGACCGCCCCTAAATATCAAGTATCAGATAAGCCCACCCAAGATGGAGCTGAAGTGCAGGTGCCAGGGTGGAAGGGGCAGCTGGCACACAGTAGGTGCTTTGTGAATACTTGCTGAGTCAACGAAGGACTGGCAAGTCCTTCTCCCTATGCTCTCCAGGAGGGGGTGTGAGGATTAGGGTCTCATCAGCTGCTCAAGACTCATATCCACGACCTAGAAGTTTGTAAGTTGGAGAGGGTTGCAGACCACGTGTCCGCAGGCCACGTTACACAGAGGGAAAGTGGGGCTTGATTTGGCTCAGGGGCTGTCTCAGACCACCAGCATGTCATGTCAGTGACCACGCCAGGCCTCCTGCCTCCCAGCTCTGCAAGCTGCACCATCGGAGTCTCACGAGAGCGGGCCAGGAGAGGCAGAACAGGGCCCACTGTGTTAGTCGACCCATTCTACAGAGGAGGAAACAGAAAGCAGGTGCGCCTGGCAGTGCAGTCTCCTTCTTTGTGCATTTCTGGCCACCTCTGCGTGTCGAGGTGGGGTGTGGGTGTGGTTGCCCAGAGTCAGTCCCTGGAGAGTAGAATGGGGGTGCCTTGGGGGGGTGGAATGATTGTCAAGGCCAGGACCTCCCTGGCCGCTCAGACCCCTGCCTGCCTGAGAAATGTCAGAGTCAGACGATGCCCGGGCAGTCCAGGGCTCCCTGGCACAGAGGCATGTACTGTAGTGCTCAAACCTGCCCCTGTTCTTTGACTTTGGTGTCCTCTCTGAGTGCGACCCCTAAACAAGGAGGGAATGGTATAATGGGCTTTGAGCACTGGTTTCTCATCTTTCTTTTTTTTTTTTTAATAGATTTATTTTATTTATTTATTTTTTGGCTGCGTTGGGTCTTCGTTGCTGTGCGCGGGCTTCCTCTACTTGCAGCAAGCGGGGGCTACTCTTCATTGCGGTGCGTGGCCTTCTCACTGCGGTAGCTTCTCTTGTTGCAGAGCACAGGCTCTAGGCACACGGGCTTCAGTAGTTGTGGCACGAGGGCTCAGTAGTTGTGGCTTGTGGGCTCTAGAGTGCAGGCTCAGTAGTTGTGGCGTGTGGGCTTAGCTGCTTCCCGGACCAGGGCTCGAACCCGTGTCCCCTGCATTGGCAGGCAGATTCTTAACCACTGTGCCACCAGGGAAGACCCTGGTTTCTCATCTTTAAAATGGGTGTGGTGATATGATGTTATATTTACTTTAGGGGGTTGTTGTGAAGATTAAGTGAAATACGTGAATGATGGCCAGTGGTTGGCACATGGTAAGTGTGGGTTTCCTTCTTTCTTCTCTCTCTGCCTCTCCCACCCTTGCCCTTTCCTTTTTCCTTCCTTCCTAGCCAACAGCTCTGGGTATGGTGTTAGAGAAAGAACCAGGTGCTGCAGGATACAGACAGTGAGGGGACAACCTCCACCAGGGGACTCAGGGATGGAAAAAGCCTTCTCAAACCAGCTGTGGGTGGGCGACAGTCAGCTCGGCCCTGCCCAGAATCCCCAGGCCTCCTCAGCGCTGGGAGCTCTAGGAGTCATACCAACTGTGGTCCCACACCAGCCTCATCAGGGCTTCAGACTCCTGGACTGACATGGAAAGGGGGCCCCAGGAAGGCACATCTCTCTCACCCAGAGTCATGGGGCTACTGGGGGCCCCCAGCAGCTGACTGTCACTTGCTCACTCACCTGCCTGCTGACCTCCATAACTCAGGGCCAGCCAGGAGGAGGCGTCACCTATTTATTGGTGCCAGGCCCTGTCCTGGGAATGTTCTGTTCCTTCCTGCTGGGGTCTGTCAGGGTCCCCTACACAAGGTCAGCTTAGCTTACCTCACAAAGGAGAGACAAACATGAGCTGCCTTGCCCCTGTATCTCAGGAGCAGGAAAGACAGATGGAGAAATGGATGAGGTGGGCACAGGCCATGAGGACACCCATGAGCACCCAGGAATACACCCCCTGAATGCAGAGCACACACTCGCCCACAGCCGCTGCCCAACTGTCTGGGTAAGAATGCTTAGGCCCAGGTTACAGATGAGCAGAGTGAGGCCCAGAAGAGGACAGGGTCACCTGGAGGAGAGTCAGAGGCAGCAGTGGGAACAGAAACCAGAGCTTTGGAATCAGGCTGCCTGGGTTTGAACCCAGCCCTGCCATTTCCAGGCTGTGTGACCTTGAGCCAGTGCCTTGACTTTTCTAGGCCTCTGTTTCCTCATCCTTAAAGTGGAGAGAATATCCTCTTTCATATCAGGTTATCAGGAAGCAGGAAACAGAGACAGAAGAGCCCCCACACAGTGCCTGGCACACAGTAGGTGCACAGCGAGTTTCAGTTCCTCCTCCCACTCCCAGCTGACCCTCTCTTCTCCTTCCTCTGCTTCTGAGCCCAAACCCCTTCTTCAGCCCTGACCAGGGAGAGAGAATTGGCCTAAGGCGGGCCCCTCCCAGCCTGACAGCGCCAACATAGGTCTCAGCCCGCCTTTGCCCGCCACAGGGCCAGCAGTGGGGTCAAGGGCAGCCTCAGAGGGAAGACCCTGGGAGGGGAGTCTGAGGGTCTGGGCAGGTGAGGTCGTGGGAGCCTCCAAAGCACGGCCCCTCCCACTTCCATTCCACTCTGCAGTTTGTCAAAGCTCATTCCCATCCACCTCAGCTTACAAAGTCACCCGCACCAGTGTCAGAGGATTTCATTCACAGCGTTCCATGACCCCACATGGGGCCCTGACCCCAGCTCTCAGCGGCCCTCTCACCTGAGCCCAGGTTGAGTCCTGATCCCAGCCTGAGCCCTGAGCACGATTCCAAACTGAGCCCAGGTCTAAGGTAGATTGTGTCCTTAGCAGGGTAAGGGGGTAGGGGTGGAGGGGCACATTCAGAAGAATCACCCTCTCAAGAGAGGGAGAATCCTGGCTGTCACAGCTCAGAGCTCCTCTGCTGGAACCCCCCTCCTCCCCCAGAAGCTGTCTCTGCCCTGTGGCTGAGGAGCTGAGCCTCCCCGGGGTGGGCCTGAGCCCAGTGCTCAGGTTCCCAGGCCTGAGAGCCCCAGGCCCCTCTTCTGAGGATCTGGCCAGATGCTGAGGAACCTGGGCAAGATGGAGGCCAGGGCTAGATCCCTGGCCTCACCTGCCACCTGATCCAACTGACCCTGTCACATCATCCTCCTTGTGACGGACCAGAGATACCTTGTTTGGAGGGGGCTGCCCTGTACCCCAAAGCATTCTGGTGTCCCAGTTTGTTCTGTCCCTGTCTCCATACCAGTGGCCCAGGAACAAGCCTCCCCATGTCACAGAGGGAGAGCCAGGCCTAGAGAAAGGAAGTAACATGCCCATGGTCACACAGCCAGACACAGACAAGAGCTCGAAGCTCCTAAACCCAGTCCAGGCCTGACTCTGGCTTCCTGGCCCCGCAGGTGGACTCAGGAGACCTGGGGTTGGGGGCAGGGTGGCTGGGAGAAGGGTGGCTGGGAGCCGGCAGGGAGCCCTGGCCTCCCTGAGCCAGACCAGTGGGGATGCCTTTCACCACTTCCCTAGTCCCTACCTGTTGACTAGAAGCTTGGTGACTAGGAATCCATATGGCTTCCCTGCCCCACGGAGACAGCTGGCTTCTTCCTGACCAGCCAGGAGGAGTCTGGGTCCTTGCCCCGATCCAGGGCCCAGTTGGAACCAGCTTCTCTATTGGCACCCACAACTGCCCAGGGCAGGGGGGAATGACAGGGAGGAAGGCCCTCCCTCTTGGCTTCTTGGACCCACACTCGGCTCCATGGAGAGCCCCCTGGACCCAGATTCAATCCCAGCCCAGCCAGTGGGACCGAGGAAGCAGTGGGAGCCTGTGGGCCTCCTGGAAGGGCAGGCAGGATGAACTCTTCTTGGATTCTTGATCCTGAGCCCTCTCTGGGGTAGGAGCTTGCCTCTTCGCTACCTGCCCCCGCCCCGCTTGAGTGAGGGGTGCAGGTACACGAGAGTATTAACCCCTTCAGCTCAGCAGAGCCATAGAAGCGCCCCTCCCCATTTGACAGGTGGGGAGACTGAGGTCCAGCATAACGGAGGCTCCGACTCTCCTCGGGCTAGGCACCTGCCCCCGCCCCCGACCCCCTCTACGCCCCTTACCTGGATTCCGCGCGATCTGCGGAGGGCGTGGTGGCTCCCAGCCAGGGCCACGGGGTCTCCCGTGCTGCGTCCGTGCGGCGTCCGGGGCGCACGCGGGATGGTCCGGGCCAAGGCCACTTGCTCTCTGTGTCTTCTCTGCGCCGGCGGCAGAGGGCTCTGCGCTGTCTACGCAGCGGGTGTGGACGCTGGCACTGCCCGGCGCCCGCCGTCCCGCCCCCTCAGGGTGCCCCTTGATCCGGTGCCTCCTTCTCTCCTTAGCACGTGGGTGGCAACCGCTCACCCAGCCGGCGGCCTGTGGGGCAGCCCTGGCCCGGGCCATGAGCCCAGCGCCTGCCAATCCCCGTCTGCGACCCGCTCGTGCCGCTCACCTTTAACCTCCCTCTCCGCGGGGCTTAGTGCCCGGCTCCCAACCCGCGGGCTGGGTTGGAGAAGGGAGGAGCCACAGGTGAGGAGCCAGGCCCAGGTGGGCAGAGGCAGAGCCTGGGACAGCCTCGGTTACGCCCTGAGCCGCAGCCCCTCTTCTCTCTTGAGTTCCCATCCTGCTCACCGAGCCCCATTCATTCCCTGAGCGCCAGCTCCACTCGTGCCCCGACCTGAGCCCCCTCCTGCCTGAGACCTGCTCTCTCCCCCTGATTTCCCATCGTCCTCACCGATTCCCACTCCCATTCCTTGAGCAGCCCTCCCCTTCTCACACACCCCACCCCTTATGGAGCCCTACCCCTCCACACCCTTTACCCTCCCTGAGCTCCCGGTTCCTCCTGGAACCTCTTTCTGACCTCCTTTCTCTCCCCTGGGTGCTTGTCTCCTCCTATGCCTCTGCCCTCTCCCTGAACCCCACCACTAAGTCTAAGTATGTCTCATGCAATATTGGGGGTATACTTATACTAAAAGATTATTCATACTGTTTATCTGAAATTCAGATTTAACTGAGCATCCTAGATTTAGCCTACCCATATGTAAAACAGGGGAGGCAGGGAAGTTCCGACAGGATCTTCTCTCTCCAGGGCCCCTCTTAGCTCCAGCTACACTTACAGAAAAACCTCAGGTTGACCTGGAAGTGGTCTGGAGGATGTTACATCCCTTGCAGAATAAGAGGAGAGCAAGGTGAAGATGGGAAGCAGGGTGGAGAGGATGGCCTTCACATCAGAGAAAGACAGAGGGAAGCAGAAGTTCCTTGAGGCAGTCCAATCCTGGAAGGTTTCCTGAAGGAGGAGGACGTTCATGGTTACTTTGACGCTGAGAAAGAAGGGAGGTGAGTTAAATGACTCTGGTGGATGGCTCCCCCTCCCTTAATGGAAACTGGGGAGGGTTGGGGGTCTCCTCATTTAAGGAAGTCTCCTGAAGATAAGTAGAAGATATCTCCCCCTTTATATGAAGATTCTATAGAGTGAGGACAGGGTCTCATTTCAGCAACAAATTACTACCATTTCTAGCTAAGATTTGTCAAGCACTGACCACTTGCCAGGGTCCTGCCTACACTTCCTAAGCCCTTTATGTGGGTTTATTCATTGAATCCCTTCAACAACCAAATGGGGTGGGTGTTTTTCCTTATTTTACAGATGAGGAAACAGAGGCACAGAGATACTGAGTAATTTGTCTGAGGTTCATACAGTGAAATTTGAGTCCAGGTGTCCTGGCCCTGCACCGGCCATGTAATAGAGCCTGTGCTGGGGGCTGGGATTGGAAAAATGACACAAACTCTGTCTCACAGGGGACCTCGAGTCTAGCAAGGAGTGGGGATGTGTGAGTCTTTAATGACTCTGGTACAGGTCAGGCTGGGATCAGGGCTGGGACAGAGTGTGCTGGGAAGGTAGGACTGATTCTGCCTGTGGAGGAGGAGGTGTGTGCTAGGCCAAAAGGATGGGTCAGTTCTTCAGTAGTTTTAGGACAAGGCATTGGGAGGGAGGGCATTCTTTTTATTTTTATTTTTGGCCACATCACGCAGCTTGCATGATCTTAGTTCCCCGACCAGGGATTGAACCCGGGCCCTCAGCAGTGGAAGCATGGAGTCCTAACCACTGGACCACTAGGGAATTCCCATAAAGGGCATTCTAGGTAGAGGGACGTCTTGGGCAAAGGCAGGAGAGGTGTACAGATGCAGTGTGAGATTGGGGAATAGTCAAGAGTCTGGCTTGACTGGAAGGGGGTCTATAGGCAAGTATGAGATGGGGGAAAAGGAAAAAGGAAGAAAATCATAGAGGAACACAGACATTAGACAAAGAAATGTAGACCCCATCCGGGAGAGGACAGGGAGCCATAAAAGAGAGGAGGGGGCACTCAGCCCAGGAGTGGCATGTCTGCCTCAGCTGGGCCAGGACTGCACAACTGCCTTGGGGAGGTGGAGGGAGGACTTGCCCAGCTGAAGGGACTGACTGTCACTTTGCCAAAGGTCTTGGGTCTCATTCAACTCTAGATCCAGCCCCAGAACAGGACCTTTGTTAACAAAATAACACACTTGTAAATGTCGGCAGAATTGGGGGAAGAGGATTTGTCGACAGGTCAAAGGTTTAGGGGTGAGAAAGGCTTTCCTGATTTGAGCCTAAGTACCTGGTAGGATGCTGACTGTCTAAATCAAATAAGGGGGCATGGGGGAAACTGACTGTGGGCAGAGGTGGGAGATAATGCATCGAAGGGTTGCTGTGGGGTGACGTCCAGGAGGCTGCTGTCCTCAGGATGGCAGGTAATGTCTGAGCCTCTCACAAGGAAGATGGTGGAGCTCTGAGGCTGCTGGGGGTATCAGGCTGCTTATTTCTTCAGCCTGGATTGACACCTCCCGTGTACCTAGCCCCGTGCTTGTGGGAACATGTTCATAATATGGTAGGAGAGTGTCCCCTTCAGCAGAAAGATAAGACAGCTGAAGTCAGAGCCTTCACTTTTTATGAGGTTCAAAACAGCTACAAATGATCTGTTGTTTAGACTCCTGTGTCTATATACCAAAACTATTTTTAACAAAACAAAGGAATTCCACACCCGTTAGAATGGCTAAAAAGAAAAAGAGTAAGCATATAAAGTGTTGGTAAGAATATGGAGTAACTGGAACTCAGATACTGCTGGTGGGTATGTTAAAACAGTTTGGAAAACTGTTTGGCGGTTCTTAAAATGTTAAACAGACACCTACCACCTGACCCAGTCGTTTCATTCCTAGGTATTTAGTCAAGAAAAATGAAAGGCTATGTCCATACTAAGACATATGCAATGTTAATAGCAGCTTTGTTTGTAAAAGCCTTAAACTGAAAAAAAAAAAAAAGGCCTTAAACTGGAAACAATCAAAAGGTCCAGCAACAGGCGAATGGATAAACAAATTGTGGTATATCCATACAATGAAATATTATACTGAGATAAAAAGGAACAAACTGATAAATGCAACAGTCTGGATGAATAACAAAAGAATTATTCTGAGTGAAAGAAGCCAAATAAGAAAAATAGTATACACTGTATGATTCCATTTATGTAAAATTCTCAAAAATGCAGTCTAACCTGCAGTGACAGGAAGCAGATCAGGGTTATCTGGGGATGGAGTTGAGGGGTGTGGGAGAGACTGGAGGGAGTGATTACAAAAGAATATAAAGGAACTTTTTAAAAAATTAATTAACTTATTTATATTTTTGGCTGCATTGGGTCTTCGTTGCTGCACGTGGGCTTTCTCTAGTTATGGTGAGCAGGGGCTACTTTTCGTTGTGGTGTGCAGGCTTCTCATTGCAGTGGCCTCTCTCGTCACGGAGCATGGGCTGTAGGTGCGTGGGCTTCAGTAGTTGCAGTGCGTGGGCTCAGTAGTTCTGGCTCGCGGGCTCCAGAGCGCAGGCTCAGTATTTGTGGCGCATGGGCTTAGTTGCTCCACAGCATGTGGGATCTTCCCAGACCAGGGCTTGAACCTGTGTCCCCTGCATTGGCAGGCAGATTCTTAACCACTGCACCACCAGGGAAGTCCTGAGGTCCAGATTTTAAAAGGGATGTGTGTGTGTGTGTGTGTGTGTGTGTCTGTGTGTGTGTGTGTGCTGGGATAACTGGATATCCACAAGCAAAAGTATGAAGTCAGATCCCTACCTCACACCATATTCAAAGACTAACTCAAAATGGATCAATGACCAAAATGGAAGAGCTAAAACTATAAAACCCTTAGAAGAAAACATAAAGGTATAATAAATCTTTATGATCTTGAATTAGAAAATGGTTTCTTAGATATGATGCCAAAGTACAAGCAACAAAAGAAAAAAATAGATAAATTGTACTTCATCAGACTTTTCATAAAAACTTTTGTGCATCAAAGGGCGCCATCGGGGCTTCCCTGGTGGCGCAGTGGTTGAGAGTCTGCCTGCCGATGCAGGGGACGTGGGTTCCTGCCCCGGTCTGGGAGGATCCCATGTGCCGCGGAGCGGCTGGGCCCGTGGGCCGTGGCCGCTGGGCCTGCGCGTCCGGAGCCTGTGCTCCGCGGCGGGAGAGGCCACAGCAGTGAGAGGCCCACGTACAGCAAAAAAAAAAAAAAAAAGAAAAGGACACCATCAAGAAAGTGAAAAGACGACCTACAGAATGGGAGAAAATTATAAACCATATATCTGATAAAGGACTAGTTTCCAGAATATATAAAGAACTCTTACAACTCAAAAATAAAGAGACATGGGACTTTCCTGGTGGTGCAGTGATTAAGAATCTGCCTGCCAATACAAGGGACACAGGTTCGAGCCCTGGTCCGGGAAGATCCCACATGCCACGGAGCAACTAAGCCCGTGTGCCACAACTACTGAGCCTCTGCTCTAGAGCCCGTGAGCCACAACTACTGAGCCCATGTGCCACAACTACTGAAGCCCATGCACCTAGAGCCCATGCTCCGCAACAAAAGAAGCCACCACAATGAGAAGGCCACGCACCGCAATGAAGAGTACCCCCGCTCGCCACAACTAGAGAAAGCCCGTGTGCAGCAAGAAGACCCAACACAGCCAAAAATAAATTAAATTAAATTAATTAATTAAAAAAATAAAGAGACCAATAACCAACTGAAAAATGAGGAAAGTGTCTGAATAGGCTTTTCCCCAAAGTAGATATAAAAATGACCAATAGCACATGAAAAGATGGTGAACATCATTAGTCACCAGAGATATGCAAAATTGAAATCATGAGATAACACTTCACACCCACTAGGAGAGTTATAAGAAAAAAAGATAGACAATATCAAGTGTTGGTGAAGAAATTGGAACTTCATACATTGCTAGTGCAAGTGTAAGATGGCGCAACTGCTTTGGAAAACATTCTGGCCTTTCCTCAGAAAGATTAAACATGGAATTATCATATACCCACTCATTGGTATATAAGCAAGAGGAAAAAACATGTCACATAAAAACTTGTATGCCAATGTTTATAACAGCATTATTCATAATAGCCAAAAAGATCAAACAACCCCAATGTTCACCAACTGATGAGTGGATAAACAAATTGTGGTATATACATAAAATGGAATATTATTTGGTATAAAAAGGAATCAATAGATATACAATGGAATATAATTTGGCCTTAAAAAGGAAGGAAATATTGACATGCTATACAACATGGAAGAACCGTGAAGACATTATGCTAAGTGAAATAAACCAGTTGCAAAAGGACAAATACTGTATGATTCCACTTATATGAGGCACCTAGAGTAGTCAAATTCATAGAAACAGAAAGTAGAATGGTCGGTGTCAGGGGCTGGGGTGAGGGGGGAATAGTGAGGGAGTATTTAATGGACATAGAGCTTCAGTTTGGGAAAATAAAAAAGTTCTGGAGATGGATCGTGGTGATGGCTGCAGAACAAGGGGAATGGACTTAATGTCACAGAACTGTATACTTTAAAATGATTAAAATGGGAAATTTTATGTCACATATGTACCACAAAAAAAAAATCAAAAGGAATCATTACTAATAAATTCTACAACATGAATGAATCTTTAAAACATTATATTAGGACTTCCCTGGTGGCGCAGTGGTTAAGAATCCGCCTGCCAATGGAGGGGACGCTGGTTCGAGCCCTGGTCCAGGAAGATCCCACATGCCACGGAGCAACTAAGCCCGTGCACCACAACTACTGAGCCTGCGCTCTAGAGCCTGTGAGCCACAACTACTGAGCCCACGTGCCACAACTACTGAGCCTGCATGCTACAACTGCTGAAGCCCGCGCGCCTAGAGCCTGTGTTCCACAACAAGACAAGCCACTGCAGTGAGAAGCCATGCACTGCAATGAAGAGTAGCCCCCGCTTGCTGCAACTAGAGAAAGCCCATGCACAGCAACGAAGATCCAACGCAGCCAAAAATAAACAAACAAATAAATTTATTTTAAAAATTATATTAAATGAAAGAAACCAGTCACAAAAGACCACATATTATAGGATTCCATTAGTATGAAATGTCCAGAACAGGCAAATCTATAGAGACATAAAGTAGCTTAGTTGCCTGGGGCTGGTGGTCGGGGTGGGATCTGGGGGAAATGGGGAGCCACTGCTAATGTGCACAGAGCTGCTTTTTGGGGGCGATGAAAATGTTCTAAAATTGTGCCAATGGATCCACAGTTCTGCGAATATACCAAAAACCATTGAATTGTACAATTTAAATTGTTGAGTTGTATGGCATGTATCTCAATAAAGCTACTTTTTTTTTTGAGGGGGTGGTGATTGAATCCTTGGAGAGTAATGAATTTAAAGACTGAATTGGGCTTCCATGGTGGCACAGTGGTTAAGAATCCGCCTGCCAATGCAGGGGACACGGGTTCAAGCTCTGATCTTGGAAGATCCCACATGCCGTGGAGCAACTAAGCCCGTGCGCCACAACTACTGAGACTGCGCTCTAGAGCCCGCGAGCCACAACGACTGAGCCCTCGCGACACAACTACTGAAGCCCACAAGCCTAGAGCCCACGCTCTGCAACAAGAGAAGCCACTGCAATGAGAAGCCCGCGCACCGCAAGGAAGAGTAGCCCCCGCTCTCCGCAACTAGAGAAAACCCGCGCGCAGCAACAAAGACCCAACGCAGCCAAAAATAAATAAATAAATAAATAAATAAAATTTTTTTTTAAAAAAGACTGAATCAGGGAGCAGAACCATGAAGATGAAGTGTTCTCTTTCTCCAGTCAGCCCCTGGAAGACAGTAGGTACCCCATAAATTAAATCCAATGGATCATTTCTAGAAAGAGGAACCCATTGCAGTTGCTGTTTTCGGGGAACTGACTAAGCGCCAGGCATTGTGGTAGACACATATCAAGTCACCTAATCCTTCAACTACCCGTTTTACAGATGATATAACTGAGATTCAGGGAATTAAGGACTTTGCTCTTGGTCACACAGGAAGTGGCAGAGGTCAGAATGGGACCCGGGTCTGTCTGACTTCAAAGCTAAGGTCTAAAAATTGACCCTAACAATTATTAATTTTATATAGAAGTTTTCAGGCTTACCCCAAAGTATTAATATAACGAATAATACAGTGCACACCTGTGTACTCTCACTCAGCCTAAGAACTGAACTATCTCTTAATGCCATTGAAGTCCCCTCTGTCTCCTCCCCGATTCCATCCCTGTTCTGCCAGACAGCCACACTGCTGAATTTGGTATTTATTGTTCCTGTACTTTTACTTTGTACGTACCTCCAAGCAATAATATAAAGTTCGGTTCTGCATGTTTCTAAACTTTACATAAACAGTATTATACTGAATGTAGTCTTCTGAGGCTGTCTTTTTTTCACTGTATTGTTTGTGAGATTCAGCCAAGTTGACATGTGTAGCTGTAATTTGCCCATTTCTGTTGCTGTGTAGTATGAAGTGTTCCACTGTATTGGACATTTGGGTTGTTTCCAGTTTTTCATCATTACAAGTAGAGCCACTGCAAACATTCCCGTTCTTGTCTCCTAGTCCAAGACAGCGAAAATTCCTAGGAGTTTGTGTTAGTTTCCGATCGCTGCTGTAACAAATTACCAAATTAGTGCCTTAAAACAACACATTACATTTCTGGATGTCAGGAGTCTGAAATGGGTTTCACTGGGCTGAAATTAAGGTATTGGCAGGGGCGCACTCTCTCTGGAGTCTGCAAAGGAGAATCAATTTCCTTGTCTTTTCTGGTTTCTAGAGGCTGCCTGCTCGTGGCTTCTTCCTCCATCTTCAAAGCCAGCAACGTAGTGTCTTCAAATTTCTCTCTCACTCTGACCCTCCGATTTTACCGTCACACCTCCTTCTCTGATTCTGACCCTCCTGCCTCCCCCTTATAAGGACCCTTGTGATTACACTGGCCCCACCTGGATGATCCAGGATAATCTCTCCATCTCAAGATCCTTGATTTAATCACATCTGCAAAGTTCCTTTCACCATGGAAGGTAACATGTTCACAGGTTCCAGGGATTAGGATGTGGACACCTTTGGGGTCTATTATTCTGTCCACTGCAGAGGGGAACAGCTGGGTAGTGTGATACGAACACCTTTGAATTACGAGTTTGTCAAACTGCCCTCCAAAGTGAATTGATTCTCTCTCCCACTAGCAGTACAAAAGCATTCCTGTCACTTCCCATCCTCACCAACACTTGATATTATCTGACTTTTTAATTTTTGCCAACTTGACACCTGTGAAATGTCTGGACTCTGACTGCTATGCGGTCAAGAAAGAGATGATGGTCAATGGCGTTGAATGTGAAAAAGAAGGGCCCTGACAGTAAGAAGCAGTCCATGACCTTGGCTAGTGCAGTGTACTTGGAGTGGTGGTGGTGGGGGGGGTGAAGTCAGACTGAGTCAAGGAATAAGGGGGGGGCGGGTATGAGGAAATGGATGCAGGGAGTACCGAGTCTAGATGGTATGTTGGTAGGCTTGGACTGCCATAACAAAATACCACACACTGGGTGGCTGAAACAAAAGATACCTATTTCTCATAATTCTGGAGGCTGGAAAGCCCAAGATCAAGGTGCCAGCAGATCTGGCTTCTGGTGAGAGCTCTCTTCCTGGTTTGCAGACAGTGGCCTTCTAGCTGTGACCTCACACTGGTGGAGAGAGAGAGAACTTTGGTCTCTTTTCCTCTTCTTATAAGGGCACTAATCCCATCCCATCATCAGGCCCCATCCTCATGACCTCATCTAAACCTGATTACCTCCCAAAGGCCCCATGTCCAAATATCATTACATTGGGGTTAGGGCTTTGACATATCAGTTTTGGGGGGAAGTACTCAGTTCATAACAGGGTACTTTCAAAATATTCGGTGGGGGTGGTGAAAGGAAGGTATCAGTCTAAAGGCAGAAATTAAAGGTGAAAGAGACAAAGAAAGAGACATAACTACCACAGTGGGGGAGGCATCCTGGAGGGGCAGGTGAAGGTGAGACCCACAGCAAGGGTACCTGGGCTGGCTTTGGAATGAGGGGAGGCTCCTCCTCCTGGAGGAAGGAGAGAAGAAAGGGCACTGGGGCAGGTGCAGAGAAGATCCAAAGAGGTGGGGCAGGAAGTGGCAGAAGCTCTCCCATGTGATGGGCAGTGGAGTCACCTACTGAGGGGGTAGGACTGGGTGTAGGAGGTCTGAGGAGTGTAGGGAAGGTTCACAGGGGCCGTTGTTGTGGGATTCCACAGGGGGCCCACTGGGCTGAACAAAGGGGGATTGGTGATGAAGAGGGGACAAGCCAAGGCAGGAGCTCCCATCAGATCTCACCAGGGCCTCTTAGAGTGAAGACTGCCTCTTGCCCAGCCAAAGGAGGGCCGGACAGGGGGAGTGTCTAGGAGACCCCTGGAAGCTTAGTGGAAACAGTGGGTCTGGAGGATGCAGATCAGAACCAGGGAGATCATAGCCAGGAAACTGGGAAGTGTGGAAGAGCTCTTGATAATACCCAGGACCGTGGTGGAGGGACATCAGGGACTGTGGGGCACACAATGCAGCCTGGGGAGGTAGAGAGGGCTTCCTGGAGGTGGTGATGTTCCAGCTGAGTCTTGAAAAGGAAAACCAAATTTCAGTTGCCATAAAAATGTGGAAGAAGTGTTGCCTTCACAGTCTATCAGCAAGTCTGTCTTGCCCCACTCCATCAGTTTTGTCTCTTTCTCAGACATCTCCACCACGCCCCCTGTGCTCTTGCTGGATTGAGAAAGTCCTTGTTGGGCACTTTCAGTTTCTATGCCTTGGCTTATGGACTTCTCTTTGGTTTCACTATTTTCTCCTTCAACTTCAGAACTCCTATTCATCCCTCAAAACCCAGCTCAAATGTCACCTCTGCTGGTGAGCCTTTCTGTGCCCTGGTGCCACCTTGGTGCTTTTTTAGTAGTGTGGTGAAGTGGAAAAAGCTCACTCGCTACTGTTTGATTTTAGACAGGTGACAATCTCTGAGTGTCTCTTTCCTGACAATGGCACTGGCCAAGCCTAGTTGTGAAGATAAGGTACATGACATCTTCAGGCATCACATGGGACTCACAAAGGAAGACATCAAGCCATGACACCCACCATTCTGTCTTGTACTAAAGTAAGCTGAGTGAGAATGTGACTCTGACTTAATCCATGAGCTCTTAGAGGGTAGAGACAATGTCCCGACAGGGCCCAGCCCAGTGCCCAGCATGGAGGCATCGTGTGCTCCGTGGACACTGCACATACAGGAAGAACTGAGATTGTCTGTCGTTTACTTGTAATGTGACTTTGGGGAGGTGACATCATCTCTGAGAATCTGTTCCTTCATCTTTAAAATAACAATAACTCGTATTAGGTATTCATTTAACTACAGGTAAGGGACACAACATTCACTACCTCTAATCCTCACATTGTGTTATCATCCTATTTTATGGAAAGGAAAACTGAGGCTGGGGGAAGTGAATGACTTGTCCAAGTTAGCAGCGGGCAGGAGCTCCTGGCACCCGGCCAAATTCAGAAAATTGTGCGAATTCACGGGGTAAATGTTTAATAGCCTTGCAAACTGTAAAGGCCTGGGGTGGGAGAGTCCGCGCCTGGGGGCGTGGTGAATGATGGCCGGGAGGAGAGGAAAGGAGAGGCGCCTTAGATATCCGGACGGCGTGAAGAGGATGGGTTGCCAGGCGATCTGCGGATGCGGGAGGCGCGGCAAGGCGCGGCTCGGCCGGGGTGGAAAGAGGCGCGGCTTGCCCCCTCCCCACCCCACCCCCAGCCTCCACGCCGCGGCCCCTTTAAGAGCGGGCGGGGCGCCCTCTAGCGGCGGAGCGGCGCGCGCTGCCGGAGCCAGAGCCCCAGCCGGATCCCGGAGCCGGAGCGGAGCGGAGCCGGGGCGGAGCGGGCCGAGCGGGCCGAGCCAGCAGCCGAGCTGGGGGCGCGGGCGGGCGGCATGTACCGGGCCCGGGCGGCGCGGGCGGGGCCGGAGCCCGGCAGCCCGGGGCGCTTTGGGATCCTCAGCACCGGGCAGCTCCGGGACCTGCTTCAGGATGAGCCCAAGCTGGACCGGATCGTGCGGCTCAGCAGGAAGGTAGCGCGGGGGGCGCGGGCGGGGGGCGCGGGGGACGGGCCGCGGCCTGCCGGACCCGCCAACCGACCGAAGGGCCGCGCCGGCCGGGCCGAGGGGCCTCCGGAGCCTGGCACGTACGAGTGGGCCCGGCGGAGCCGCCCCCGGGGGAGGGGGCGCCCTGAGCTGGCCTGGGGCGGGTGGGGCGCCGGAGACCAAGGGAGGCGCCCGTGCACCCCCCGGGATGGCCGCGAGGCGTGTCCTACAGCGGCTGCTCCAGGGAGGTGTGTTCCGGGGGGCGCGGGGCGGCTGTTTGTGGGGGCCCTGGTTCGCACACCCACGTTCTGTAGGGCCAGAAAGGGGAGGCGCCTTCCATGGGGAGAACTAGGGGCCTGTGTGACACCTGGGGGGGCCGTTGGGAGGGCGTCCGTGGTCTGGGGGTGTAAGAGGGGGCTTTATGTCTTCCGGTGGGGAGGGGTACTGAAAGCTGAGGCGTGTATTCCATAGGCCACCATAAGAGAAAGTTGTATATTTCACAGGAGATAGGCCCGGGCTGGTTGTCTGCGGGGGGGCAGAAAGGGAAAGTGTACATTGGAGGGAGGCAGGCAGGAGGGGCGTGTGCATCCTATAGGGGACAGATGGAGGGTAGTGCGTTCTCCAGGGGCAGGGAGTGGAGGCTCGGCCCGCCTAGTAACAAGGAAATAGCGTTCTCCAGGGCCAGGAAAGAAAGGGGTCTGCTTTCTGCAAGAGAAGGAAAGCTGGGAGCAGGTGCTAGGGGATCAGGGAGGAAAAGGGGGTGTGTATTCCTTGGGGTGTGGGGATTCCACTGGAGGGCAGAGGAGGGGGTGCGAGGGAAGAGAGGGGGGTTTGAGGGGGTGCTTTGCAGGGACAGGGTGAAGACATCACTGGAGAGTAAGAGCAGGGGGTGGGAGTGTTTTCGGCACAAACACCTGAGGAGGAAACAGACAAAGGCCTGGAATGAGAGGGAAGCTGCCCATGCATGGAAAATGGGACAGAGGAGGGAGGGGGACTCCTCGGGGACCTGAGCAGACATATTAATTGAAAATTAAAAATTAACTAACATTTGTAGAGGCCTTCGTAGTTTTCCTCACTTAAGTCTCACAACAACCCTATAAGGTAGATGTTTTTAGCTCACTTTGTGGAAGAGGAAACTGAGGCAAAGCGGGGTCTGGGCTCTTATCGTCCCTCCACCTGTTGGCTCGCCATCCTGAGATTGGGGTGCTTTCGGCTTGGCCCGTGGGCACTGTCGCCCAGGGTGGCAGTAGGTGGCCATGGGCAGACACTCCCTGAATGGGCCTCTGGGCTCTTCCCTGCTGGCAGTTCCAGGGCCTGCAGCTGGAGCGCGAGGCATGCCTGGCCTCCAACTACGCTCTAGCCAAGGAGAACCTGGCACTGCGGCCCCGCCTGGAGATGGGCCGCGCTGCCCTGGCCATCAAGTACCAGGAGCTTCGGGAGGTGGCCGAGAGCTGTGCAGACAAGCTGCAGCGACTGGGTGAGGGACGGCTGGGAGAACTGCCTGGGGTGGGGGGCAGCTGGCCATCTGGCTGGGTGGCCTTGGGAAGTGCCAGGCTCTGAAGGTTGGGACTTGGGCAGACCTATTCCCCAGGCAAGTTTGAGGGGTGCTACTGCTGGAAAATTACCGAGTTGGGAAAGTGAGCAGTCGATGGGTAGAGCTGGGTTCCAGAGGCCAAAATGGGGCCCAAAACCCAAGGGCCTGGGGTGCTCTAGGAGACAAAGGCCCTGCTCCCTCTTTCGGACTAAGACTGGGGGGGAGGAGCATAAATGGATCCGACGGGCATGTTGTGCAGATGAGGAAACTGAGGCTCCAGAGAGGGGAGGGGAAGCGTAGAATCACACACAGGGTCAGTGAGAGTCAGGTCTGGGCCCTGGGTGACAGGCCCTGAGGGCAGGGGCTAATTCACTCTGTCCCTCTGTGGCCCTCAGAGGAGAGCATGCACCGCTGGAGCCCCCACTGCGCGCTGGGCTGGCTGCAGGCTGAGCTGGAAGAAGCTGAGCAGGAGGCTGAGGTGAGAGAAGGGGCAGCTGGGCCTGGGGACCGGGAGGGGTGTCCCATCCTATCATCATCCCCCTCCCCTCAATTCTTACATTGCAGGCTTGAGAGCCCCCCTTCCAGGAAGCCTGCCCTGAGTGCCTGGCTCCCAGGAGTGCCCGCTGCATTGCTGTCCTCACTGGACACAAGGCCCACCGTCCCCACCTGTAACTTTTCCCCCAACTTCCTGTGAACATCTCAGGGCAGCTTAGGCTGGGTCTACAGAGGAGCTGGGACAGATGTCTCAGTGCTGGGTTGGGAGCACAGTGCTCAGTGAGTTGAAGAGGTGGAGGAGGAGGGCCCTGGCCCTGATGAGAGACACCTGTCTACTTCAAGTGTGTCTCCATCTCTGATCCCGCCTCATCCCTGGCCCAGCAGGTCTGGTGATAGTAAGGAAATCAAGGCTTGAGAGTAGAGGACGTTCATCCTCAGTCACTCAGCAAGTGGCAGGCCCAGGCTGGAACTCAGGTGCCCCATGCCCGAGCTGTGGGTGGTCGCCATCGGGAGGGATTCAGGGTGGGAGGAGAGAGGACCAGCCCTCAGTCTTTGGTCATGTTCCTCCCAAACTGTCCTTTCCCTCCTGTCCCAGGAGCAGATGGAGCAGCTGCTGCTGGGGGAGCAGAGCCTGGAGGCTTTCCTGCCCGCCTTCCAACGAGGCCGTGCCCTGGCCCACCTGAGGCGGACCCAGGCGGAGAAGCTGCAGGAGCTGCTGAGGCGCCGGGAGCGGTCTGGCCAGCCAGCCCCCACTGCTGCTGCGGATCCCCCCAAATCCTTCCCTGCTGCCGCTGTCCTGCCCACTGGGGCCGCCCGGGGGCCACCAGCAGTGCCCCGGAGCCTGCCCCCCTTGGACTCCCGCCCAGTGCCCCCGCTGAAGGGCTCCCCCGGGTGCCCTCTAGGCCCAGCCCCTCTGCTGAGCCCTCGGCCCTCGCAGCCAGAGCCCCCCCACCGGTAGGATCCAGGGTATGGCTCCCCACTGGGGGGCCCAGACAAACTTGATGCGTGGCTCCTCCTCCTCCCCCACCGCCGGGGTGGGGGGAGGGGCAGGCCCCTCCCCCTGGCCCTAGACAGGCCCTGGCCCCGGAGGCTGAACTGGGGAGGAGGGTCACCTGGAAGATGCCCAGAGAGGACCGGGAGTGGGGTGGGCGGGGTATTATGCCTCTGCCGCTGAGGAAACTCCGCCTTTTTTTCTCCCCGGCTGGGGCCTCCCGGGTGATGGGCCAGCCCCAGTGAAAGAACTTTACTCATGGGGGCCTGGGAAGATGCCCACTTCCTTCAAGGGCCCTGCCTAGGGGGCCTATCTCCCCCTGCCACTCCACTAGGCTCGCACAATGCCAAGGCTGACAGGAGTGTTTTCCATCATGTCCTGAGCCTACCTTTCCCCCAGTTCTGGGGTCCACCACCTAGGAGCCAGGTGGTCAGGCCCCAGCTGTGGGGCAGGGCCATGGGGCTATTACCTGCCCGGCTCATGCTCCAGACCCTGGGGCAAGGTAGGCCAGGGGCTTCTGACCTGCACCAGGTGAGAGTGGGCCCTCCGCCGGAAAGACCATTCTGTATTTTTCTGTCCCCGTCTCCTTAGAATGGAAACTTTTTGAGGGCAGGTCCTTGTCTTTGTATGTTCTGTCCCCAGCCCCGCCTCCCAGGGGCCGTCAATAAATGTGATGATGAGGATGACGATGCTGCCTGACTCCTCTCTGCTCCCTCATCCAGCCACTCTGCTGTTGCAGCCTCCATATCTCAGCTCCTGTGCTTCCTACTCTTGAGATGCCCTCCTCTCCTCTCTGCCCATCCAAAGCCCGGCTGTCCTTCAGGTCCAGCACTGCTTCTGCCTCTTCCATGAAGCCTTCTCTGATTACCAACCCATGGGAGTCTTCCCTAACTCTTAAACTTCCCAGCACTTCTGGCCAGAAGCACACTCTGCTCCATCACAGTTCTCCAACTGCCTCACCTTTATGCACCTTCTTTTCCTGGGTGGCCTGTAAGCCCAATCAGGATGGTACCTGCTCCTTCTCTGGCCTGCCAAATGACCACCCCCACTGAGTGATGGAGAGGGTTCTACAGGGCTGAAGCTACCTGTCTTCAGCTCGGGTAAACATTAGGTGGCCAGCTTGGCTGGTGACTGTGGGACAAGAAGATGGGAGAGTGGGAATATGTCTTGGATCAGCTTAGGTCAAGTCTAATGAGAGGAAGTTTGGCAGGAAGTCACAGAAGGTCCTGCAAGTAAGAGGGAACAGTCAAGAGTGCTGTAGAAGCTAATGTGATCTTGGTCCATGTTAGTGGGGCTATAACCATCTAGAATGAGGCAACTGCTTGTTTGGCTTTACTTTTTACTGAAGTTTTAAACTCTAAGGGAACCCCAAAACAGCACCTTTGGAGTATAATGAGAAAGAGGATTGGGGCTAAGTCCCCTACGGAACAGTTGAGGGATCTGTGTTACATACAAGTACGTGATGTCTAGCCTTTGAGTCTCTAAAGGACTGCTTCACGTAGAGCGAGACGTTAGAGTCAAGACCAAGGGGTGGAAACCACTGGGAGCCAGATTTTGGCTCAGTATGAGGCCCTTGATCCACGGGTGCTACGGCTCTGGTAGGCTGGCCCCCATCCCTAAAGATGAGTGAGCAGCACCTGAGTGACTGCTTGATGAGCTCTTAAGAAATACAGGCAACAGTTAGAGGGACTGGCCCACCCGAGCTCTTGGAAGCTCCTCAAGTGCAGTCGGATTCACCCCCAGCAGGGGCAAAGCACCGACAGTGCCCACTTGAGAAGCTTCATCCCACAGTGGCCGTGCTGGAGACAAGGGACGCTGGGGAGGACACCAGGTGCCTGCCTGAGATGACAGAAGACTGAACAGCCCCAGAAGACCTCCCACATTCTCCATACAGCCTGGGGCAAGCCGGGCCCCTCTCGGCCTGGCCTCCCACTTCTGGTCCATGCTTCTAGGGAGTTTTTTGTTTGTAACCAAAAGGAAGAAGGGCTAATGGTGGTCATGCCTGAGCCTCCCTCCACTATTGTGAATTGGGGAGCGGCCTCTACAAGGCAGAGGCTAATGTCCACAGTCTGGTTCAGCCTCCCCTCCCCAGGGCAGGTAAGAAGAAGAGGAAGGAATGACCCAGGCAAGGGAGGGACTGGGAAGGGAGAAAAGTATTACCATGAGAACCAGATGGGGCCCTTCAAAAGGCCCTCACCTTCCTCAAGAGCTCAGACTCAGTTTTAGAGCACGCAGGGAGTGAGGCCCCTCTGTATTCAGCTCCAGCATGAAAAACACCAAAGACCTGAGGCAGGTGGGTATAGATACCACCAGAGTGGAATGGGCCTAGTTCTGGGCCATGGGAAAGGCTTAGAGTTGGATGATTAATAAACTTGATTAACCCCTCTGCTTGAAGGTACATGGAATATTCTGGAAAGTTCCAGGCAGTCTGGGCTCTCCTGCCAGATCACTTCTGGAACTTTCTATTTCCAGGTCTAGGGTCCCAGGAAATGCTCCTGGCTATAATCCTCTGTGAGAGAGAATAAACTTGAGGTAGACCCTCAAGGGGCCCATGAGAAAGGTCCTACCTATTGCAGGCCACCAGTGCTTTTACAAACCAAAACCAAAAATTGCCCAAAGGGCTTCTCTCGTGGCTCAGTGGCTAAGAATCCACCTGCCAATGCAGGGGACACAGGTTCGAGCCCTGGTCCAGGAAGATCCCACATGCCGTGGAGCAACTAAGCCCGTGCGCTACAACTGCTGAGCCTGTGCTCTAGAGCCCGCGAACCACAACTACTGAAGCCCCCGTGCCTAGAGCCTGTGCTCTGCAACAAGAGAAGCCACTGCACTGAGAAGCCTGTGCACCGCAATGAAGAGTAGCCCCCACTCGCCGCCAACTAGAGAAAGCCCACGCACAGCAACGAAGACCCAACAAAGCCAAAAAAAAATTGCCCAAATAACAAAACTCTCACTCCTTTTTGATAAAAACAAGGTGTTCCTCCCCCTCAAGAAAGTCTGTGTACCTCCCTGTTTGGAAATCACTAGCTTCTGCATATTTTCCTAAGCCTCCCACCTTGTTTTCCAAATTTGAAACATAGTAACATTAAATGTACTTTTGCGTGCCCCCTCATCAAGGCTTACTGAGCTCAACCTTTACCACTGAATCATGTGGTCACTGCAAAGCCATCGCTAAGAACTTGCCCCTGACCTCCCAGGCTAAAGAGAATCTAATCGTTTCCAAGAGACCAAGTTGGACTAGCTGAGGGTTTATCCCAATTTATACAAGGATTTTACACAAAAGACTGAGTGCAGGAATCGGTGTTATTGTACCAAGGGACCTCTGGCTTTGTTTGGGACCTTGCCGCTGCTGTAGACCTCTCAAAAGATTCTTCTTGTCCCACAATGAAAATAAGACTTATACTCTGCCTCCCTGCATAAAGTGCGAGCTCTTTTAATAACACAGGAGGTAACCTAGGGATCTGCAAATTCAAATGCCTGTAGGGGCCAGGTCACAGTGCAAAGCAGCTGTTTCCACAAAGTACACCCTCCCCCATTTTCCTGGAAATGCATGACCCCCCCCGCTTTTTTTCTGTTTTTCCTCTTAATAGACATGGGATACAGAGAGAGATTTCTCTACTAAGAGCAAAATGGTGCAAGTGTGTGCATCACGACCTCTGACACATCCCCTCTGCTGGTGAGAGTGCAGCAGCCCAGGGAGCAAGGTCCCATCTGAAAGGCAGACCTTACAGCTTCTCCCAGGCGGTCATGAAAGTATGGGAGGAAGCTCAATGGTGGCACATTTTCTCATTCTTTTGAGAGAAGTCAGAAATCTAGATTTTTATGCAAAGTCTTCCAAGTTTTGAATATTGCCTAAAGTTAAGACACTGTGCTAGCCGCAGCCAAACGCTGTGTGCAGGTCAGCTGTGGCCTGTGAACCACAAATCTCGGTCAGTTCTTCGTCCTCCAGAAACAGGCCTTCTTTTGTCTAGCAGCAGTCCCCTCCCAGGGCCAAGGATGTGAACACTGACAGGGCAGAGGCAGGATGGGAGGGCCAACCCACCTCAAGACTAGCGCCAGGGCCCCAGGTTTGTATAGCCTTAAGAGACAGTGGCAAGATGGCTAGATCCATAGTGACGCTATGATCTTACAACAGATGGTGAAGGTGAGCTCTCTGCTTCTGGGGGATGAGAGCACCTAGCAATCCCCAGCATATGCAAGTTCATGAGGTCCAGACTCAGGTCTTGCTATCACCCTAAAACACTAACAGAGGGACCCCAGCTGCTTTGCACAAACCTGATGGCCCCCAGGGCTCCAAGCCTGGCCTGAGAGCCAAGCCGCTGAGGGCAGGCAAGGCGCGCCTTCTACAGTCCTGCTCAGAGGCAGGACACAGTGTGTGACCTCATCACAGGGCTGAGGAACTGAGAGGGCAAAGGCCAGGAGAGAGCACTTAACTCCAGAGAGTGAAGTAACACCGCTACTTACCAGCTGTCCCTTCTCTCAGCCTCCCTTCATGGGATCTGGTGACATTCCTGGAAGCCCAAAGGCCCAAGACCCCTACTCCTCGCCATTTTCCATAAGCAGGTGTGGTGGCCACTCACTTGGGCTCCACCCTTGGTGTCTCAGCTTCAGGCTGTGGCTATAAGGGATGGAGATATATATACATGGTCAGTAATGACCAACGGACAACTCACTGGCCTAAGGTAGGCTATTCTTATTCATCTTGGCTCATGCTGGGACCATTACAGAGGGCAAGGTGCACTCAGCGAATGAAATGCCAGAACCGCAGAAGGAAGCAAGAAATCTTACTCCTTCAGCACTGGAATGTGTAAAGGATCTTTTCACCCAGCAATAAATAAAGGACAATGGAGGGGAAAACAGTTAGGCTCAGGAGGAATAAAATGAAGTCCTGATCAAGCCCAAAGACAATATCACAATTGCCTAGACATGTACACCTTTGATTCCTATCCTCTTGTCCGTGTCTCCCCATTTAGGATCTGTGTGTGCTGCTCACTCAGCCTGGTACTCTTCTTCACCCCTTACCCAATGAGCACAGCATGGAGCAAGCTGGGCCCCTCTTGTCCAAAGTCTCTCTTCCTAGGTCTAAACTTATAGTTTTGTTTCAGTCTGTGACCAAAGGGAGAAAAGGGACTGAAGCTGACCATGTCTCAGCCTTCCTCCTCTATCAGGAACTGGGGAGCAGCCCCTAGAAGGCAGGGGCTAATGTCCATGGCCTGGTTTAGCCTCTCCTCCCCAGGGCAGGTAAGAAGCTGAGAAAGGACAACTGCAGGGGGGCCAGAAAGGGAGAAATGATGTAACAGGAGCCAGCTGGGGAGGGTCCTTCAAAAAGCCTCCCACACATCTCCCCTCCCATGAAGAGCCCAGATTGAGTTTCAGGGACAGTAGGGAGTGGGGTCTCTCAGAGTTTAGCTCTGGCCTAAAAAAACCAGAGGCAGGGCTTCCCTGGTGGCGCAGAGGTTGAGAGTCCGCCTGCCGATGCAGGGGACACAGGTTCGTGCCCCGGTCCGGGAAGATCCCACATGCCATGGAGCGGCTGGGCCCGTGACCCATGGCTGCTGAGCCTGCGTGTCCGGAGCCTGTGCTCCGCAACGGGAGAGGCCACAGCAGTGAGAGGCCCGCGTACCGCAAAAAACAAAAACCAGAGGCAGGCAGGATGGCACCATAGAAAGAGTGGGCCTAGTTCTAGGCCTAAGGAGAGGCTTAGAGTTGGATGATTAATAAATTTTATTGACTACCCTGTTTGGAGTTGCATGGAGTATTCCAGAAGTTTCACAGAGTCTGGACCCCACCACTCCAAACCTTCTGGGTCTATCTCCATGTTCTGGGGCCCGAGGGAATGTTCTTCACTGTGATCTTCACTGAGAGAAAACAAACTTGAGAGATCTATGTCAAAGAGCCCATGAGAAAGATCCCAGATTATCACAGACCACTAGTGCGTTTACAAACAAGACCCAAAAGAACCCCAACCCCATTTGATCGAAACGTTGATAGAATCTTGCCCCAAGGACACTCTGTTATGCCCCAACTCCTTGGTTGAGAATCACCAGCCTCTGTACCTTTTACTAAGCTTCACTTCCTACAGTTTGAAAAGACTTTCCCTCTTGTTTTCCAGATATGAAACATAATAACATTAAATGTTCTTTTTTAAAGTACATATGCCCTTGCCCCCAAACCAAGGCTCCATGAGCCCAGCATGTCTGAACCAGAGTAGGCTTAAATCTTTACTACTGAATCATATGGTCACTGCAAAGCCACTAAGAGTTTGCCTCCAACCTCCAAGGCTAGAGAAAACAGAATGGTTCCCAAGAGACCAAGTTGCACTAGCTACGGGTTTCTCCCAATGTATCCAAGGACCGCCACAAAAGATTGAATGCAGGAATTGGTGTTAATATAGCAAAGCACCTCTGGCTTTGTTCAGAACCTACTTAGGCCCTTACCTTTGTAGAAGATCTCCTGCAAAGGTTTTCCTACCCCACAGCTTTACGCTCCACAGTACATACCTGAGTACCTACCATCTCACAGCTAAGCCACACCCCACGTGCAGTGGCTCACGGTTAAGAGAACTGGATTACCACAGCTCTAGCCAAGTGACAACCCACTGCACCAATTAGGAAAAGAGGAAACGAACAACAACCAAAAAACCCTCAGCCAGCTCTGAATAAGGAAGTGCGCTTCCATCCTGTGCCTCCTGTTACTCAACAGTCCGGTCTACTCAAACTCCCCCAATTCCCACAGCTTCAAGTAGCCATGTTTCAAGGACTTGGCTTGTAGGGCCTGCGATAAGCACTGCCAGCGAAACAGGAGGCTGGGCCACACTCAGGTGACTCAAAACTCCCAGTTTGTTGCTCTATTTTTGGGAAGGGAGGAGCTGCACAGTTAGCAATGGGGCTGGCTGGTCAAGGGATGCCCAGGTGCCAGGCACAGTGTCCCAAGGACAAATCTGACTCTACGGGCACTATATATATATATATATATATATATATTTCCCCCCTGCTGCTGCAGCATGTGGGATCTTGGTTCACCAACCAGGGATTGAACCTGCGCCCCCTGCAGTGGAAGCACGGAGTCTTAGCCACTGGACCGCCAGGGAAGTCCCTGGCATCATACTTTAATCACTGAGCCTATTAGAACATGGATAATCAAGTGTGACAGACCGAAAGAGAGCCAACGATTTGCTCTTCTGCCATCACGTCCACAGAGAAACCTCTCCGAGGTCATACATAAGATAAGCATGGGCACAGGAAGGCTCATTCCTTACGCTCACGACCTTGCTTTCTTTCCCACTCACACTCACCACCAACAGAAGGCGGAGTGGGGTCTGACCACCAAAGAATGGCCAGGTTCCCACAGATCACATCTTTACCCTACACTGGGTCTCACCTGTGGCTTGGGGAACTCACAGAAAGACAAGTTTCTTATAACCCCAGAATTTTTCTTTTGGCCGTCGCAATTGGTCACATTGCACGTTTCAAGGTTACAGAGGAGCCCCACGCTACACACGTGGGGCAGCAGCAGACGAGTCTTGCTCGGAGCTTTACAGGAAAGCCACAGCAAGTGTTCCAGAAATTGACATCTGGAAGCAGGAACCCCAGGGCCTCCAGGAAACCCCTCACACTCGGGCTTTCGGGACTCCTCATTGGGAGCCTTTTTCTTGGGCATCAAAAAGCCTCCTTTTCTGGACCAGAGGGGTAGGGATATGCAGGTCAATGGCTAAGCTGGCCGGGTGGGGAAGGGAAAGGGGAGAGCAGTTCCTTCGGACCCCAGTAGAGGTAGACAACAGTAGACAATGGAGGCAACGGGTTCAAGAAGACAGGAAAGGCCGTTTTCTTGGGGGTGGGGGGGCGGTGGCGCGGCTGCTCCCCTTTCCTCCGCTCTCCGATTAAAAACGAAAGCCCATGATGATGAAAACTGTGAGCAGAACCAAGAATAAAGCCGTGTCTCGGGTCTCGTCCCAGCGTAAGCCCTTCTTGGCCCGGTCCTCCTGCTGCTTGCGAAGGGCCTCCCGCCGGGCCCTCAGGCGCCGCTCGCGCTCCAGCTGCTCGCCGTAGTGCGCCTGATAGAAGGCGTCAAAGTCGAACATGGTGCGGTTGGCTCCCGACGAGGCCTGACCGCGGCCCTGGGTCCGAGAGGCAGGCGGCTGGGTGCGGGGCGAGTCGGGCTCGGCGGCGGGCGTCTTGGAGGGCCGGACCCCGGGGCCGCGCAGGTCCTCGTCGCTGAGCAGGCCGCGGTCATACTTGCGACGCAGGGTGGTACTGCCCAGCACCACGTAGGCCTGGGAGATGCGCGTGAAGCGCTCGGCAGCCTCGGCGCTCCCGGCGTTGCGGTCCGGGTGGTAGAGAAAGCTCTGCCGGTAGTAAGCCGCCTTGATCTGCGCCTGCGTGGCCGTGGAGGGGACGCCGAGCAGCTCATAGAGCGCCGTGCGCGAGTACGGGCCGTCGCTCCGGGAGTAAGTTCTCGCTTTTAGGCCCAGGCCCGATCCCAAGTTTTGTGGAACCCCCCGGGCCTGCCACAACCTCCACAGTAATAGCCGCGACCACCTCACATCGCGCTGGGCAGCCATCTTGAATGAGTCAGGCGGGCGGTGCAAGATGAACTGGCCAATGGGAGGCGTGCGTTTTTCCGCATCCCGTCTGCCCTTGTAGCCAATCGAGTAAAAGAGAAGGCGGGGAGATGGGTGGAGCATGCGTATTACGAGGAGGGCGCCAGGCCGAGGGCATAAAAGCCGGACTCCCGGAACAAATCGCACGAGTCCTGTTGCTGAGGCGTGGCGATGGCGTCCCGTGGGCAGAGACCCGAGCACAGCGGGCCTCCGGAGCTGGTGAGGCCTGTGTTCCGCGGACACCCCTCTCTCCTCTCCTAGGGCCTCCGCGTCTTGATTTCTTCCTCGACTCGCCACCCGTTTTTTTTTTTCTCGTCCCTGCAGTTTTACGACAAGAATGAAGCCCGGAAATACGTGCGCAAGTAAGGGGAGCCTGGATGTTGCGAGGCGTCGGGTGTCGGGAACCAGCAAGTTGCCCTGATTGCGGAGGTTGCTTGGAAAGCACGCAGGATTTGGGGGTGGGGGAAGGAAGAGACCTGAGTTGATCCCATTTTTGACACTGGAAGAGTCAATTTTAAACTTTCGAATGGGTCTCAGTAACCTTAGCATCAGAATGGGAGGGATCACGCCTACTTTGTCTCATACGACAGCTTATTTTAAGCATGTGATAAAACAGGTAGGACGCAGTGGAGATGTGTAAGGGATTAGTGCTGTTGGGGGGAAGGAAATAATATTCATGGAATGCTTACTGTATGCTGCAGTTTACATTATCTCAGTAAATCCTTAGGACAGCTGTTGGTAGAGTATCTGAATTTTGTAGAGGAGAGTTTTTTGTATAATTATGAAGTCAGTTAACAGATGACGGCTAGAGCAAGGACTTCCAAACCTATTTTTTCCGATACAGTACTCTGTAAGAAAGTTCTGCAGATACCTCTTTTCTCTTTTTTGTTCAAATTGGAGTACAGACAGAGTCAGCAAAAACCCTTTGGTCAGTTGTCATTATGTAGCAAATAGAAACTTTTTTCCAGTTGCAGAGCCCTGTGTTAGGCATTTTGAAAACTGGTACGTGTGACTCTCCCTGGATCTTGGGAAAGCCAGATACACTCTAGACCTCTTCTGTTCAATATGGTAACCAGTAATCATCAGCCATCTATTGAAACATATTTAATCTGATACACTTCATATGAAGAAAATGTAGAATGCTTTATTGTTTTTTATGTTATGTATTGAAATGATGTTTTGAGTATACTGGATTAAATAAAGTGTAATATTGAGTATGTTGGGTTAACTATTACTACAGTTAACTTTACATATTTAATTTCTTTTTAAGCATAGCTTCTAGAATGTCCCAAGTGGCTTGCGTTATGTTTCTCATGGACAGCACTGCTATAATTCTTATTGTGTCTTCTTCACCCTTCTATATGGGAGTAGCTACAGTGGATAATTCTTCTAGAAAACATGTATTTAAGTAATACAATGTCAAAGCCTGGTAGAGTTGAAAATACCCAATGGTTGGTCATTAGATAAATGATTTGTTAACTTCACATTAGCTCTGCAGCTACTACAGTTTTAATTTGTGTCAGAACAGAATAACACGTTGTATTACATGGACTTTTGGGGTCACTTTTAAATAGTTGTAGTTCAGTTTGTTGACCGGGAAAGGGTACCTCAGGATGATTGTTCCTTTTTCTCTTTCTTTGGCTTTTTTTGGTCTGGGTGAGGTTTTAGCCCAGAACTCCTTTACCACTTGCTTGTGTTTCTGCCTTTTTAGCTCACGGATGATTGATGTCCAAACCAAGATGGCTGGGCGAGCGTTGGAGCTCCTCTGTCTGCCTGAGGATCAACCTTGTTACCTGTTGGATATTGGGTGAGATCCTGGGGCTCAGTTCAGTTAGTCCAGGTAGGTGGTGGGATGTCTTTGCTACTCACACTGTTGAGTCCCCATTTGATTGTGTCTTCCAGCTGTGGTTCTGGGCTGAGTGGAGATTACCTCTCAGATGAGGGGCACTACTGGGTGGGCATTGACATCAGCCCTGCCATGCTGGGTAAGTATGTCCTGTTTAGCACTGGAGTGGACTCCCCTGCATGAGTATGGAACAGTGATGCAGATTGATTCCTCACCCACTCTTCTCCAATGTAGATGCTGCCTTGGACCGAGAAACGGAGGGAGACCTACTTCTGGGGGACATGGGTCAGGGCATCCCCTTCAAACCGGGCTCCTTTGATGGTTGTATCAGGTGAGAGTCTTCAGGTCCTCCTTTTAGTCCTGCAGGCCAGTGCTTCCCAAACCTGGCTGTGCAGCAGAATTACACAGAATACTTAAAAATACACATCCCCCATGATTTTCAGATGTATAAGGTCAAAGCAAGGCCCCAAAATATGTATTTTTTTGTATTTCAAAACTACTCCTGTGATTATCTTGCACTGCCAGGTTCAGGCACCATGGTATAAGTTTCTCTGCTTTGTGTGTGGGGGTGTGTGTGTGTGGGGGGGTCTTCTGAGCCTCTAGGAGCCATTTTATGGGTCCCAGCAGCCATCTTGTTGACTTCTTTTCAAAGGACTTTGTAGTGGAGAGTGGCCCCAATTGCTCCAGTCTCTTCGGTGGCTTAGGAGTCCTTTTTGTGGCGTCAGGTTCAAGTTTTGAATGTGTACGTAGTACTTTGATAACAGATCTTAGAACACTGAAATTACAGTTAGAAACGTGAAGTTCTTTGTCTTCTGTAGTAAGTTCTGTTTAGTATTTGGTTTATTGTTTTGTTGGTGGGGTGGAGGTAGGGGCTAGGGTAGGAAGTCATAGTTTAATCATTATCTGGGGGAAGACCTCCTGTGATAATAGATTGAGCTGTAGCAATACACAGTAGGAATCTGGGTGAGGAGTACAAATCTGCATTCGAAGATTTTTTTTTTTTAGGGTATGGGATTAGCTTACATGTGGGAACAAAACAGGAGGGGAGAAAAAACATTGCAAAGATAGCAATTGCTTTTTAGTAATGATCAGGTGAGATGTTCTAAGCTGCAGAAAACCAAAGGCCAGCAATTTGGTCTTGTATGTTTCAGGAGGAAATAGTCATTTTTAGTTTGTTTTTAAGAGGAGGGGTGGTATGGCAGGCTTTTTCTTTTCAACATTTGTTACCTGCAAGAAATTGTCCAAGGTGCTGTGCTGTTTGTGGAAATAAAGGTCCCTGTTTTTAAGACTCCATGGTTTTTTAGGTGCTATAAGATGTGGACCAAGTTACTAAATGTGAGCCCCAGTGTGGGGTGTGTACTAGGGAATCATGGGACCCACCAGAGTTATGAAGAGAAGTAAGAGCACAGGAAAGCAGGAGGGGCCGGGGCTGGGCCCTGAGGTTGGGAGGAATTTGGATAGTCAAGGAGGAGGTTTCAGAGTGAAGGAACAGTGTGAGCAAAGGCACAGAAGTGGGTGGGGAAAGGAGTCTCATAGATGTAGGGAGGAATGAGAAATTCTACGGAAGATGAGATTGTGTGGGGTCGGTTCCCAGAGGCTTTTAACTCCATCCTGAGAAGTTTGGGTTTTACTCAGTAGTTGATGGGGAGCTGGGGAGTGACGAGATCGGGTCTGTGTTGTAGGAGGATTATTTAAAAGGAGAGAAGACGCGAGAGGAGAGATAAGTTAGGTTGTCGAAGCAATGGAGGTGGTAATGAGTGCTGACCAAGGAGAGTAGTGGAGGAACGTAAAAGCTGGGAGATGGCGGTCGGAGACACCAGCAGGGTTTGGGGTTCTGTAGATGTATGTGCACAGCAGGGAGGAGGGGAGTGTCGGAAAGGAGGACATACTAGCTGCTTGAGGCTTTAAATCTGGGGATTGTGGAGACAGTTAGCCGGTACAGTTGAAGGAAGTGATTTAGGAGGAGAGCGAATGGCTTTGTGTAAGTCCAAAGCATATTTCCCTTGATTGGAGGAAGGGAATGAAGGGGTAGGTGGCAGGGAGAGCCTTGACCTGCTGAGTAATGCTAAACTTGAGATGTGTGCAGAAAGTAAGGTTGAGGAAATGTTTCCTTGGACTGGCCACGAGAAGTTCACATTCACCCTCTGTAGACCCTATTTGGTCCAGCATTGTAGAATAGTGACCTGGAGTGGACCTGCACGTGCCAACAAAGAGTCGTGGGCAGGAGGGTTTCGCCTGGAGATCGAACCTTGCGTATCGTTCCCTTTCCTGACTAGGTCCCTTCCTCTTTCAGCATTTCTGCGGTGCAGTGGCTCTGTAATGCTAACAAGAAGTCCGACATTCCTGCTAAGCGCCTGTACTGCTTCTTTTCTGCTCTTTACTCTGTCCTGGTGAGTATGAGATCTCCTTCCCACCTGGGCTGGCTGCCTGTCCCTCCCTTGCCCTGCAGATAGCATGATAAAGTGGAGGTGCCCCGTGGGAATGCCATTTAGATGGGACCACATCTTGTCTTTAGAAGTGATGGTGTTGATTTCCACTGTTTAGGATTAGATGATAGTCTGCGATTCTAAGTCCTAAAAGTGAGTTCTTTCACTTTTTTTTTTTTTTTTTTGGCTCCAGGTGTTCCTTGGTCCCCTTAGTCCTCTCACCTCACCCCTGGCTTTCTTAGAGTGGGTTGTTCTGGCAGATTGCTGGGTCTTGGGCGTTATATGGTTTCTCTTCCTCTCAGGTCCTGGGGTTAACCCTGAAGTTCTGAGGGCCTTTGTGTTTGGTTTTCTCTCTGCTGAAATGCTCTTCCCTCAGACATTTAAATAGCCAGCCCTCTACTACATTCGGGTCTCTGCTCCAGCGTCCCTCAGAGAGAGGCCTTCCTTGAGCCAAAAGTAAACTTGATAGTTGCTGTCATGCACCATCCCTTGTCCTAAGTTACTTTTCTTTTTGGCGCTTAATCACTACGGTAAGTTAGCTACCTCACCCACTAAAATGTGAGCTGCAGAAGTTCAGAGGCTGTCTCTTTTGTCCATGGCTGTTTCCCAGCCCTGAGAACAGTATACCTTGCACATAATGGGAACTCAATAAATATCTCGTGAATAAGGAAGGGAGGAGTGTCTGGGTCCTGACCCCATGGGGTATTTGAAAGATAGCCATGTTTCTGTTGCAGGTGCATGGAGCTCGGGCTGTCCTGCAGCTGTACCCTGAGAACTCAGAGCAGGTGAACCCCTTGGCTAGTGGAGGTGCAGGGAAGGGGGAGGGACCCAGAATAGGTAAACTGTCCTGCTCCTCACCCACCTGCCCTCCTGCTGTTGGGAGGTGACAGAACAAGCAACCTTAGGCTGCTTGGTGGGAAGGGAGGGGCTGAGCTCCTGGGAGTGGTCGCCAGTGGCCCCTGCTGGCACATTTTATGACCTAATGTCCTAAGGAAGAGGGGTACCTGGGGCGGGGGGGTGGTAGGATGTCTGTCTTCTCTTGAGAGATAAACCATCTGATATTACTGATTTCCATAACCGAAGAAATAACTGGGGGTGGGGGAGAGGACATCAACGGTTGTCTGTTCTGTGGAGTGTGATGCATGAGCAGTGAGGGGTAGGAGGTACCGACTCTGACTGACAAGTGGCGAGCTGTCCCTGACTGATAACATGAATGAGTCTGCCTTGCAGTTGGTGGCCATTCATCTCCTGAGATTTGAGTGGGGAGGTGGGTCCCTGGGCTAGAAAGTGAGAATCAGGGGGACTTGGTCGTTCGGTAATCCCCCGAGGGAGGTATCTGCTGTTGCTGGTTCTAGGCCACACCTTCTCTGCATGGCTTTCGGGGACTCAGATTTGGGAATAGTCTGATAAAGACCCTCACTTCTCCCAGACAAGGTCCATTCTGGGACCAGACGGGGGCCAGGGGAGGGGGCAGGAAGCTGCTGTTCCCCCAGCCACCCTGCCTGACTGCGCGCTGTTCTCTTCCCAGTTGGAGCTGATCACGACCCAGGCCACCAAGGCCGGCTTCACTGGTGGTGTATTGGTGGACTACCCCAACAGCGCCAGAGCCAAGAAGTGAGTGCCGGGGGCCAGGGTGCTGCCTGTGCTGCAGGAGAGAGGGTGGCAGTGTGGCCCTCACAGGCCACTGATGCGTGGACCAGAGCAGTGCTGGGTTGGGTCACTGGGGCCCCAGGCAGGCAAGAGGCCTGGCTGTGTCTGTACCTGTTTGTGGCAGGGAGGGGGAGGACTTGTCTTACTCTGTGAGGCTTTCTGAGCCCAGCCCTCACTCTGCACTTTCTTGTTTCAGGTTCTACCTCTGTTTGTTTTCTGGACCTTCGACCTTTATACCAATGGTGAGGGACCTTGAGTTTGTAGGCCCATCTCTTCTGGCTTCCCTTCTGGTGGGGCCGGGCCATCTACCTGTTAGAAGGGCTCAGGCCTGGGTGCCAGGCCTTCTGGGGCGGGGCAGGTGGGTTGAGAGATCTCCAGGGTGATCTGAGAGCACTTTGGTTTCTGCAGGCCCAGAACGAAGATAAGGAGGAAGAGGAGGCCAGGGAGTCCACGTTCACGGTTGAGAGGTAAGGCTGTTGTTCAGCCCTGCCTAAGGTGCAGGCGGTTGCTGCCACCAGGTTCATTAGACACAGCAGCAAGACTCCTCCGTTTTTCTCTGCTTTCACCAAGTCTGTCAGGGTCTGGTGTGGCAGAGACACCAAGGCGGAAATAGGACCTGGGAACCCTTCAGACCTGTGCCTGCACCTGCCTCCGGCTGAGCTATTGGAGCCCTTCTGGATGTCTGTGGGCAGCCTTCCTCTCTGCCTGCCCTCTTGCCACACCCAGCAGGCTGTCCCCTCTTCCCAAGGCTGCCTCCTTCACCTACATCCCGGACCCCATCCCCACTTGGCCCCTGTGGCTCCCTTTCCTCTCCCACATCCTCATGTTTACCCTCCTGAGTCATCCCCATCAGCACACAAACATCCTGCGCTATTTCTCCTGTCTTCAAAAAGGGTCCTCCCTTAACCCCATAACAGCTCCTGGCGGCCACCCTGTTCATCGGCTTCCCTTGATGACCGAACTCCTCACACTGCCTCCCCTGCCGTTCTCAGTCCCCTCCTCTGGCTCATGCTTGTCTCATCACAAATTGCTGTCTTTTTTTTTTTTTTTTCGGTACACGGGCCTGTCTCTGTTGTGGCCTCTCTCGTTGTGGAGCACAGGCTCCGGACGCGCAGGCTCAGCGGCCATGGCTCACGGGCCCAGCCACTCTGCGGCATGTGGGATCTTCCCGGACCGGGGCACGAACCCGTGTCCCCTGCATCGGCAGGCAGACTCTCAACCACTGAGCCACCAGGGAAGCCCCCCACAAATTGCTCTCTTGATCAAGGCCACCGCCAGGCTGTCTCGCCAAACCCATGGTCACTTCCCAGTCTTTTTTCCTTCTCCATCTTCATTGTAACTTTTCCGCTCATTAGGAGCTGATGCAGCCGATCGCTCCCCTAATGCTTTCCTCACTTGGCCTCCCACCCACGGTCCTGGTTTTCTGTTAACCTCACTGGCTGTTCCTTCTCGGTGCATTCTGGGGCCCACCCTGGACCCCTTTTCTCTCTGTGCTGCTGCCTTAGACACCAGCTACAGATTCAGAACCTCCAGGTTTCTATCCTTGGTCTCAATCCCACCTCTGCTTTCCAAACCACCTCCCCTCCTAAATATCCATACCTGGACTTCCCACGGGGCTCTGGGACAAAACAGAGCTCTTGGTTTTCATCCCCGAACTTCCTCCCTCCATTCTTTCCATTCTCAGCCCTTCTTGTTTTCCTTACATTTCACATCTAGTCACTCCATCCCTTTTCCCCACTCCTGCCTGGTCTCTGTCTTCGCTGCCTAGATTACTGAAAGCTACCTCACTTGTCTCCTTACTTCTGACTTTGCTTCTTTGAATTCATTTGCTGTGCAGCAAGACGGAGACTTCCCTTTTTCTTTTACTTTTTAAAAACGTAAATCATATCTTGCCATTTCTCTGTTCAGTATCTTCAGTTGAGTTCTCGTTACCTTTATTTTCCCTACCATCTTTCACTGCTCTAAATCATAAGTATTTGTTTACTTGGTATTACTTCTGTCCCCAACT
Source organism: Mesoplodon mirus (assembly GCF_964341445.2). NCBI lineage: Eukaryota > Metazoa > Chordata > Mammalia > Artiodactyla > Ziphiidae > Mesoplodon > Mesoplodon mirus. Next base: position 36,611,163 of record NC_138991.1, read on the forward strand.
AGAATGAAAACTTGGTGGGGACTTGCACTGTATCCCTGACACCAGAATAGTGTCTTGTTTGCAAAAGGTGTTCAGTATTTGTTGAAGGAACAGTTGATTATAAGGTAGTGAAGAAGGAGGTGATTTCTTAGTTCTGATTGGTAGGGGTGAAAGGTTTTCAGACTCTTAAGACGTTTAAGAGGAAAAATGAGCCGAGAATGGATGAGTTAGGAAGGCCCACCTGTGGTGAAAATCATGAGTGCAGTCCTCGTGTCCACCGTGGACTGATGCCCTCTGACCCGTTGGCCCTCCGTGGTCATCTCCCTTAGCTTCCTCAGCCCATTCCCCGTGGGGACTTGGGGGCTCTCCTAGCCGTTTCTGCTCTAAGGTGCCCATCGCTTGCTCCCAAGGAGTGGCCCCGTCTCCTGCTTCCCCTCCGTCCATCTTAGGCTCCCTCTTGTCCTCACGCCGGTGTCTACAGACGACGTGTCCTAACTGTAAACTTAGGTAAGTTTTGGGACCTGATCATCCATTTCTCGTCTGTTTAAAATTGGGGGGGATGTGCCACCCTCTCGGGCAGTGTGCTGAGTCGAGGGCACGTCTGTACAGGGCTCAGCACAGTGCCTGGCGCGGACCTCACTTCCCTACAGGCTCTTCCTCTGGACGTCCTCGCATTTGAGGAGGGTGGGAGGAGGCCTTTGTCTACTGTAAGGCTGATCGGGCTTCTCCCGGTGCTGTCACTTCTGTCTGATCACATTCAGGCCACTTACTGTAAATAAATAGGTAAATCAAGGAAAAGTATTTTAAACCTTTACCTGACTTATCTCTAATTTCTTCCCCCCGCCCCCCAACAACTTTGCTTGACCTGTGTATTCCTTAATCCTCGCCACCCAGCCTCTACCCTACCACTCACTCCTCAGCTGCTCTCTCCAAAGGCTCCGTCCCCTCCGGCATTTGCACTGTGGACTCCGCTTCCCTCTTGGCACCTGTGGTCAGGGTCGCTCACCGTCTTCACTGCTCCCTTTGTCTCCCCTGATGACTCTTTCCCATCATCCCTCCTGCAGCTCACATCTTGCCCCCTGTTCACTGTGCTACCCCAGAGCTTGTCCTTCCTTAGAGACTCCTGGGGATCAGTCCTGCATCTGTTTAGTCCTGCATCTGCAGCAGCCTGCTTTGCACCTGGCACATTGGACTCCTGCCCCCTCATTGTAGGCCCTCTTAACTTTCTTTCGTGAACTGCTATCTCTGCACACCCCAAAGTCTAGGACATGTTGTGTTCCTCCTTCGGTAGAAAGCCTCGCTGCTTCCTGGAGGGAGAGCACGCTCCTTGCTGCTTGCTGTTCACACCTCCATGAACTGGACCAGCCAGGTGGGATTCTGAGTTGGTGTTTTTTTTTAATCTGACTTTTACTGTTAGGTTAGAACAGATGAGAAGTAGCAGCCGGAAGGGTGTGTCATGCAGTCCGGCTTCCACTGGTCCTCAGGCGAGGAGGAAACTTACGAGGATGACTCAATCCTCAGCTGACCCTCAGAGTCTCAACGTGGGCCCTTCCCCTTCTTACACTCAGTGACTCCAGGCAACAGGGCTCTTCTGCTCCCTAACCTTCCTCTTCAGTCCTTTCCCTGTGCCTCATTTTCATGTATTGCTTCTTGTCTGGAATACTGGCCCACCTTCTGCATGAAGCAGCTTATCTCTGTGGCCCTCTCCTTTTACCCATCACTGCCTTAGTAGGTCCTGGCCTCTCTGCACTTGCTTTGCCTCGTGCGGGTGGTCGCTACCACAGCCCAGCCTTGGGCTCTTTAGGGGCAGGGCTGGTTCATAGCCACTGTAGAACATCCATGGGCCGTGCACGCAGGTACTCAGGGAATGGTTACTCAGAGGGCAAGCAGCCTCCGTGGTGTGTTCAACGCTGAAAACAGTTGGACTCCAACTGCCAGGTGGGGATGTGATTTGAGGGCCCAGGCTCCCCTGTTCTCAGGGCCTCTCTCCCATAGAGCTGTGGAAGGTCTCTTTTCTCCTCAGCCAGGACTGGAGGCCAAGATCACCCTTTGAGGATCATTGTCAGGGCTGCCACAAGCGGGGCAGCCTTGTTTTCCTACCTCAGACACCTGTAGTTGCTGGGAGCCCCAACTTGATCTGTACCAAGCGGGCTGGCCTCACAGCCAGACTAGGGCCTGCGTTCCTTGGATCGGCTCTTGTGAGCCCCAAAAGTAACTTGGCCCCTGCCTGCCCCACAGGCAGGTATGTATGCATGCCTAACCACGTGGTCAACCGTGTGGATGCCTGCGAGCGAGGGGGGGACTCCACCTCTCCTGCCTCCTCCTAAACAACCGCTCTGGCCCCAGCAGATGTCACCAGGAAGTGGGTGTCCAGAATGGGGACTTCTGTTGTGGAAGGGGCATCTGAGGCCACCTGACTCGGGGGAAGCTCACCACACTTACCTGCCGGGATTAACCTGGGTGCCAGCCGGGCCACTCTGTCCACCTGCTCACAGCCGTGTCTCCTGCACAGGGTCCCGTACAGGATTGCGAGGCGGGGGGTGGTGAGGAAGAGCCGAGAGTGGGTGCTGGAGAAGAAGGAGCGCCGCCGGCGGCAGGGCAAGTGAGTGCAGGTGGGGCAGGGTGGGGGAGGGGGGGGGTCTGGCCACCCAGGGCCCAGGGGCTCACCTGCCTCAGGGGTCCCAGGGGATCTTGTTGTTTTTCCTGAGACAGTTCTGTTCTTCCCGCCCGTTACTTCTTTGCACAGGGAGGTCCGACCTGACACTCAGTACACCGGCCGCAAGCGCAAGCCCCGCTTCTGAGCAGGCGGCCGCATCCAGTGGGACAGCTCGGGGACCACACAGTTGTGAGCTGTGCCATCCAGCCCAGGCACTTGCTTCTGGAGGGTTTTCTATATTGAAGTGCCTACTTTATCAGCTGACAAAAAGTGTTTTAGAAAAGTTCTAAAAAGGTTTAAAGTTCTAAAAGTATTTTCTTCACTAAAAAAAGTTCTGAGAGCATCTTATTTTGTTCTAAAAGCAGTAAACGAATTTCTGTGCAACTCCGGCTCTGGCATTTTCCAGCTCTGTGATCCTAAACAGATTTCTGAAGTTCCTCTATTGGTGGGGGCTTGATTCCCAGGTTATGAGTTAGGTTTAAAGAACTTAATGTTTGAAAGCATTCTTTTAACCTTCAGGGAACAAGATAGATTAATTTAGGGCTGCTTATATGTGACTTAGGTGAGACTATATTATGTATTACAACACCAGGCAAAGTTGGGAAGCATGGGCAGGATGAAATGAAAGGTATCCGTGGTACCCATTGGCCTGAGGCCTCTGCTCAGTCTCTGGTTTCCCTTTGGTCTGAAGGCACTATCCAACCCAGCGGCCTGGGCTGACTTTAACCCCGAGCCGCCACATCAGCTGACCAGTCCAGCACTTGGTTGCCTCTGGGGCCTGTCTTCTCTCCAATCACTAATGGTCAGAAGGGCAGGTTCGGCCCCGGGGGGGACTGTCCAGCAGGGTGATGAGAGGGGATCCAGTGGTGCCTCTTCCAGTGGGAAGAGGGGGTAGAACTGGGCCCACAGTACAGAATAGGCGTCAGGTGCTAAGCAGGAGCTGAGAGGTGTTCAGGCTGGGGCGGAGGGGCCAGAGGGTCTGGGGGGTGAAGGCCAAGTGAAGCGGCTGGGATCCTTGGCCTCTGAGCCCCGTGGTGCCACATACGATCAGCCCCAGTCCTCAGGCCGTGACACGAAGAAGTGTAGAGCAGAGGCGTGGTACAGGTACAAATGTTTATTCTACATAAAAATTTCACAAAATGGGCAGCTGGTTGTACCAAGACCTTTGGTGAAGGGGTGGAGGAGGGGGAAGGGAGTCGCTGTTCAAGAAGGCAACACGGACAGCGGTCACAGTCACTGGGCAGGAGCAAAGCCGAGGGAAGGCGGGGCCCAGACCTGGCCCCGGCCCCTGCCGCATGCGCTCGCATGCATGCTCCTTGCCTGTCAGCGGGCGACGGGTTTTGGGTGGGGGCACATCTCAGATTTGAGAAGTCCCGAGACGGTGGGGAGGAGGGAGGTGCCCCTCCCTGGCTGGCTGCTGAACACTGCATCCCAGACACCTGACACCCACGTGGCACGTCAGTGGGGGGCAGCAAGGGCAGGACGAGATTGCAGGTGCCTGAAGGGACGCTGACTTCCCGAGCACAAGAGAGCAGGGACCACTGTCCCAAACATGCAACACACAATGGCTTGAGGACCTGACTAGGGCCTGCCGGGGAGAGTGGCTGGCCCGGGCCGTGGGCTTCACCCGTGCAGAGGCCTGGCCGGGGCCTGCTCTGCCTCCCTACCTCCGAGGGTGGCTGGAGACCAGGCACCAGTCAGCCTCTTCCAGGATATTACCTGGGGTCAGGCGTAGCCCAAAGGGGTTGCTGCTCCTGGGGCTGTAGGAATGTGGGAAGGGAGGCTGAGGCAGCTGAAGACCTGTTGGACTCTGCCCCGAGGCAGGGGAGGAAGCCTGGTCTTGACACGGCCAGAGGCCAGAAGCCATACCCGGCCACGGCACCCTGAGCCTCCCTGGCAGTGAGTGGCTGTTAGAGGCTTAGAGCTGGGCTCTCTCAGGGCCACCCTTCCCCGAACCTGAAAAGCAGCACCATGTGGCCAGCTGGTCCCCAGCCCTCAGGGGGCTTGGCTTATGGGGACAGCTGGAGAGGACACAGGATGGGGCAGATGGGGCTGGTCAGTAGGAGGCAAGGATGGGGTCCAGAGAGCCTTGATCCCAGGAGAGGGCAGACCCCAGGCTGGAGTGGAATGACTGAGGGCCGGGGGAGGGGAGCATGGCTAACTACCCCAGGCAGCCCTGCCTATAAGGGGAGTGGCCTGGGCCAGGGCCTGAGTCTGTCCCTTGCTGGCCCATCCCCACCGGGCTGGCTGTTTTCCAGCCTGGCTCCCCTCTGCCTCCTCTGTACAGACGCACACTGTCACAAAGATCATGCACACGACGGCTCAGGGCAGGGTGGGGATGGGGGGCCCTGTGCAGAGAGAGGAGCGGTATGGGGTGGGGAGGAGAGGGCTCGAGCCAGCAGGTGGCAGCAGCCAGGCGGCCTCCTGGGCTGGGCCGTCCAGGGCGGAGTGGCGGTGGGGTGGTCTCTACCCGAAGATGCCTCCGAAGGTGGAGGCGATGACGATGCCCAGGACCACACAGCAGATGACGATCATGATCTTCTTCTGCACAGGGCAGCAGGGAGAGGCCTCAGCGCGGAGGTGGGGCCAGGAGGGGGGCTGGGCCTCTGCGCAGAGCTTTGAGGCTGTGGGGCGGCTGGGGAGGGGCTCTGGTGAGGGATAAGGGTTGGAGAGTCTGGGGGATTGAATGAGGGAGGAAGTGATGGCCTGGAACGTATCTGGGTGGGGTTTTAACTGGGCGCTGGAGGCTCTGGTCAGAGCTGAGGGAGGGTGCAGGCAGAATGCGGAGGGCTTTGTGATGGTCCGGGGGCTCTGTGCGTGCATGAGGACGTGGGCTCAGGCAAGGTTGGGGCTACTGACCCGGCGAGCCTTGCTCTGGTACTTGACGGCCTTCTTGGTGTCAGACACAGCCCTCTCCACGTAGTCCACCGAATGTTCCACATTGTACTCAATCCTGTCAATCATCTCTCCCTGCAGGGCCAGGGGCACCCGAGCTCCAGAGGGCCCCCCTCAGGGTTACGAGGGGGCCCAGGGCAGGATTTCGGGAAAGCAGCCTGAGGTTAGAGAAAAGGGGAGTGTGAGGGGGATGGGGTAGAGCTTCTCACCTGTGCCCTTTGCCTCTGCCAGGCACCCCGCGCAGCTCCCTGAAATGCAGCCATCCTGGGGCGGGAACTGGCCATGCAGCCTCAGCCAAGGGGGTGGGGACCATGCAGAGGATGCTCAGAAGGGCCCCTGACCCCGGGGCTGGGCAGAGGACAGCACGGGGCAGAGGAAGGCAGGGGCAGGAGTGGGTGGGCTGGAGTCTGGCCATAGTGACGATGGTGAGCCCCCTACTCCATCCTCCCCAGGCATGATGGTTCCGTCCAGCCCTGACAGGCTTTGGTCTTCAACCTTTAAGACCCCCCCGCCCAGTCCTACAGGCCTCCTGGGCCCTGCAGTCTGGTCCCAGGCAGCCCCCAGAGGCCACTCAACCATGACAATGCCCAGGACTCCCAGCAGTAGCGTGTTGAGGGCTGGCCGCTCTCTCCAAGCCCACTGCACCCACAGGCGTCCACAGCAACATGGTCTCTCGCCCCAGTGGAAGCAGCAGCCTCCTCAAGGCCTCCCTGCTTCCTAACTCGGGCCATGCCACTCCCACACTTAAGACCCTCCAATCTAGAAGAGACTCCAGCAGCCCAGCACTGCCTGCCAAGACCCCACCTTTGTCATCTCCAGCTCTCCCCGTGCTCTAGCCTCCCGGACCTCCTTTCTGCTCCTCACGTAAGTCAGGCTCTTGCTGGTCTCAGGACTGTGGTGCCGCTGGTCCCTCTGCCTGGGCCAGCTCTTCACTCTTCCCCTGGGAAGTCTTCGGAGCTCAAATGCCGCCTCCTCAGAGAGGCCTTCCCTGACCACCCCGTCCAAAGTGGCCACTGCAGTGACTGTGTCACTCCAAGTGTGGCCCTTGGACTAGTAGCGTCGGCATCACCCTTGAGCTTGTGCGACATGCAAATTTATGAACCCCCACCCCACCTACCAATCTCTGGGAACGGGGACCAGAATAGGGAAACGTATAACGAGCCCTCCTGGTGGCTCTTGAGCACTTTAAAGTTTGAGAACCGCTGCTGTCTAATCGCCTCCTCCTAACGTCTGGCACAACTGGAGAATATGCCATTCATCGTTTACTTATGCTGCCCTCTTGCCCAACAGACATTAGCTCTCAGGGAGCAGGCCCTCAGCTGTCCTGGTCACAGCTATACCTCCGGCTCCTAGAAAAGTGCCCATCCACAGTGCCCACATGACACACAGCTGGTGAACAAGACAGGACAAGGCTGGGTGAAGGTGTGTAGGGCCATGCAGGGCCTGGGGTCCTAGAAGGCCAAGCAGAGCCATGCAGAGAGGATCCTTCAGGTGGGCAGGACCCTGACGGCAGTTTCATCAGCACGTGGTTAGTTACCTGAAGACTCGGTTCCTCCCGGGCAGGGCAGCGTGGCAGGCAGAGGGGGTAGGGTTAGTGCAGCCCTGGGTGCTGCTGGGGGCTGGGGGGGGGATGGTGGGGCCCCAGGCACTCACCTGGCTCTCCACAAGCATGGCCATGTCCATGAACATGTCGTGCAGCTCCCGGATGCTGTTCTCCAGCTTGATGATCTCACTGTGGCGCGTCTCAATCTCGCTCAGGGCCTGCTTTGAGATGCTGGAGTCCATGATGATCTAGAGGGTGGGAGCAGTGGGCTGGGACCCAGGGACCGGCGGAAGGGAGCGGGGGTGGGGACCGGGACAGCAAGAGGCCAAGGGTGGAAGCAGGCCACTGGAATGTGCAGTGGCCTGAGCAGAATGTTCTGGCAGCAGAGCCTGAGGCTTCTTCCTCAGCCGCAGCTCTCCCCCCACTCTCTGCTCGGCTCTTACTAGCTGTTACCTAATTTCTCGGAGACCCGATTTCCTACCTGTAGATTTCCTACCTGTAACACGGGGCTAACCCTCCCCACCTGTGCCCGTGCATAGTAACAGCTGAGTGGTAGTTCTTACCACCAGCGCTGTAGGAGCCCAAGACGACTGCCCCGAGGGGCCCAGGCCTTGAATGGCCTTTCGGCCTTTCTCCCATCCCCTCTCCTCCTGTTCTTCCTCCCACACTGAATGTAGCTGACACCCCCTCCTAGAACCACACGCCCAAGCTGCCTCCCCTACCTGTGTGCCACCTCCTTCAGGAAGCCCCCCTGCCAGGTAGAACATGGAGCTTCACTTGCATGTAGAGAGGCCAAGGGTACCGTGTCCTCCAAGAGGGGTAAAAGGTCCTGAGGCTGGTGGAAGGAGCCCCTAGCTGGTGGCAAATGAGCAGGGGTAGCTAGGAAGTGGACCCAACTGGGAGGAACCGGGAGACGGGTCTTAATTCCCCCTTTGCCCCTAATGTTTGTGTGACCTTTGCCTGGTCCCTAACCCTTTCTGGGACTCGGCCTTCTCTTTTCTAAAACCTGCCTCACAGGTGGCTGTGTCCAAAGACTGCCCAGATCCAGCGCTCTGCACGCACACCAGGGTCCCCAGGGGGAGGGGTCCACACTCACCCCGGAGGCAAAGATGGCAGGGTTCCCACTCTCCAGCATGTCCTCCAGCTCCTCGCTGGTCGTGGTCCGGCCGGCTGTGAGCAGGGGTCACGCTGAGCCCGGCCTTCCGCAGGGTGGTCAGCGGCAGCCCGGCCCCGCCCCTTGGCCCCACCCCCTTAGCTTACTGATCTCCAGCTGCCTCTGGATGCGGCCCTTGCAGCGCTCGCGGTAGTCAGTCTGCGTGGCGTTGTACTCGGACATCACCTCCACAAACTTCCGGGACAGTGTGGAGTGCTGGGGGCCCGAGATGAGGGTGCAGGTGTTAGGCCCAGCCCCACCGGGCCCCAGAGCCTCAGGTGCCTGGCTGCCCGCCCCAGAGGTCCCGCCCACACCTGTGTCTTTCGGATCCTCAGGTCAGCGGATGAGCGGCTCAGGCCTTCCTCTTGCTCGATGCTCTGCTCGATGCCTGGGGAACAGCCAGCTGCTGATAACCTGCCCCATTCACCGCTGTCTCGCCACCCACACACCCAGGATCTGGCTCAGGACCTCCCCTGGGGGGATGTGTGTTGTCTGTTGAGTGGGGTCACACAGGAAGCAGAGCAAGAGGGGGCTCCAGGCACTGATGGAGGGGCCAACAAGGGCTCTTCCAGGCACGATGTGTGTGTGGGTGTGTGCATACACACACACACAGACACACCTGTGAGGCCTCGGGCACACACCAAGCTGTGTATCTTTGTGTGTGTGTGCACCTACTATGTGCTAGGCCTGGTGGCTCAGGCCCACCCTGTCTCTCTCCTGCTCAGGAAGGCTGTGCATGGAGCGAGGAGTGGGGCATGCCGTGGAGGGGGTCGGGGGGTGGGCAGGGCTAGGTGGCCACAATCACAGGGCACGGGACCCCTAGGCCTGTGTATTCCGGGGCATGCATGCCTGTGCTCACGTGAGTGCATGGGGGCTCCTGTGTGGGACCAGGCACTGCTGGCCACTCCTTTAACTCTCTTTAGCTGACAGTGCCCAGAGTGGAACACTCCCTGGACGGAGCCTCAGGTATGTGTCCCAAGGCCCAGCCCAGAGCCTGGCACAAACAGGCCTTGCCAGGTAGCTGCTGAGTAAATGGCGCATGATGGCACCCTCACAAAGGAAAGCAAGACCCAATGTACCCCTCAGAGTCAGTGAAATTCCATGGGCTGTGTGGGGGAAGCAGGCCTGGAGTGCCCCCCATATCCCAGACAAGGCCTGGAGCCCAGACTCACTCTTCAATTTGGAGCGAACTTTGTTTGCTGTCTTCTTTATGTCAGACATGAGTTCCTCCAGCTCTTCCTTGGTTTCTGGGGAGGTAGAAGGGGTGGCGGGTAGACACCCTGGGCTCCCCCATGCCTGATCTTCAGGCTCAGGCCCGAGGGGGCTCTGGGCAGACCCTGGTCTCCCCTTGTCCCCTGGCTAAGAGTCCGCCTGCCCCTCCAATCCCGGGCCGGGGCCACACCAGCTGCAGCCTCACCCCTTCTCATGTGCCTTCAAAGGAGCCTCCCTTCCGCCTTCGCTGGCTCCCCCCAACCCCCTGCAGATAACAGATGGGGCTAAATTTAAGGCAGAAGTAATTGTGGAGCAGCTGGTGATGCCGAAGGTGGCACTGGGGAACGTTTACTTGATAACTTGCCTGAGTCGAAGGTGGAGGTGCGGGCTCACCTAGCGCTACCTGGTGGCTCTGGGGGTGAACATCCAGCTGATGGGCTGATGCGGGCCAGGGGCCAAGGAGGCAGAAGCCAGCCCCCATCGAGCACCCTGGGCAGGGCAGACCCTGTTCTCTTCACAGAGCCCCCCTCCCCAGGTGCTAAGCTCAGTGAAGGCCAGCTGCTGAGTGCCTGGTAGGTGGATGGGGGCTGGAGGCACCCGGCCAGGTGGGAGCTGGGAGAAGAGCTTCAAAGAGGTGGGCCCCTGGGGTACAGTCAGCTCTAGAAGTAGCATGGAGCGGGGCCTATCAGGGGGTGAAGCTCGGGGAGGGCTGTGGCGTAGTTTCTGGCCCTTGTTCCAAGTGGAACCATCTCCGTAAAGCTGGCAGAGGCCATGGAGGTGCCCAGCTAGCCCTGCTCCCTGCGAGGGGTTGGCTGGCAAGGCGGGACAAGATGGCTGCTTCCCTCTGGGGTGCTGGGTGGAGCCCAGCCTCAGGGCAGCCCCCCATGGCTCCACCCCCTGGAGAAACCAGGACTGAGCTCCTGGCTGGAGCCTTTCTCATCCACTCTGTGCTTGCTTCTGGGGTTGGGGCTTCTCCCATAGGGGGCTCGGGAGGAGCATTTACAGTGGCTGATCAAGTGGGAGGGCCACTTCCCAAGTGGAATGTGAATGAGGTGGAGTGGGGGGCTTCCAGGAGCGGGGGAAGAGGCCTTGTTCATAGGAACAAAGGCAGACTCGGTTACCAGCTGCTCTGACGTCGCAGCCTCTTTTGCTCAGACCCAGAATAGCCCAGCCTGGATGGCAGCCCCCAGAGGCGGCAGAGCAAGCCTGGCCCAGGAAAGCCCCCCCCTCACTGCCAACTCTCTTTGTGATGCCCCTCAACTCTGCTCCGCCTCTGCCCTAGAACCCTTAATGGGGAGCCCCCTCCCCTTGGGGAGTGCCGGGTAGCCCACATCAGTGACTGTCAGCCGGGTCCTGACTGCCCAGCTCATGGGTGGCGATTCTAAACTGGTCACTAGTGAAGTCTGATGAAGGTGGCACAAGGCAGCCAAGGCTGGGGGAGTTGGGCAGTTCTGTCGCCCCCCGCCTGCCCCACCTTCCAGCAGGTGAGAGGCCAACTCCCAGCTCTTTATAGTCTCGCCCCACAGTCAGCCCCCTCCTGCGCCTCACCAGGAGTGACCCACCAGGGACAGGCGCTGACCCAGATACACACGGGCCCACGGACAAACCACGTCACATACTGCCGTCCCAGACAAACCTCTAGGGAGAAGGGCAAAGCAGCACGACACAGCGACTGCACTGGATGTATGCCCTGCTCTGGGGTGTCCCTCTTTCCTTTCCACCTCTTCCTGGGACAGTCTCCCCGGCTCCCAGCTGACTCACTCTGCCTTCAAAGGGCCTGACACTGGCCTCAGGTTCAAGCACACTTTGGGGCCGTGGAGAGATTTATTCTGGGTGCTTGAGGATGCCTGTGGGCCTGGGGCTGAGAGGCCATGGATAGGGAGGCAGTGCTGGAGTTGAGAACAAAATCAAGCTTTGGGTGCCTGGGTGGTGGGCTATGGACCGTAGGTCCTATCCCATGAACACCTGGGCAGCAGCCAGACCCTCCCCCGTGCTTTGTCCTGGGGTCCCATAGGCTGGCGCCTTCCAAAGGAGCTGGAGAAGGGAGAGAGGAGGTGAGCAAGCCGCGAGAACAGGCAAGCAGTGCACACACCCAATCTGATGAGTCCAGGTGGCTGACCTGGGCCCCAGCCCGTCACTGCCTCCCCAGGGCTGAGGGTGAGCCCCCTCTATGGGAGGGGGTCACGGGCCTGCATGTTGTCAGCCTGGCCCATGTTAGTGTAGTAGTAATCAACACCTCCACGGGAATCGTGACAGCCAGGTCAGTGGGACCCGTCTGGAGACAGAGTGAAACGCAGACCCACACAGCCTCCCTGTGCAGAGGGAGAGAGGCCACTTCCTGGAGCCCTGAGAACGCCCAGCTCTGGGGTACCAATGGCCAAGTGCCAGGGCTGCCAGCTTTTTCCGGAAACTCTGCCTGCTTGGCCGGCTTGCCCTCCCACAGCGCTGATGCCTCAGAGCTGCCATCTGCTCCCCTGGGGAGGCGAGGGAAAGGGAGAGGCTGGGCTGAGAGGCCTTCTATTGATCAGAGGCCGCTGCCTCCCTCCTTGCTCCCTCCCAGAATCCCAGGGCTACAGCCAGCCAGCCGTGCTGCCTTAGAAAACAGCCAGCTCACCTGGGGAGGGCAGGTCTGGCGCCTGACCCCGCCCTTCTCACCAGGCATCCCGCAGGTGGTACTGGGCACTGAACCCCCCCACCCTGGGCCTGGGACAGCTGTGTTTCCTGAGGCTCCCCATGGAGCCCTCCCCAGCCTGGCCAGGCGCAGGCAGCCCTCAGCCGGCCAGCAATGAAGGGCGGCCCTCCCCGCAGCAGCGCCCTCCTGGAGGCCTGTGGGGCTCCTCACACCTACACACTCACTCTCATCAGGGTTGGGGGAGGCCAGGATGGCGCTGTGCTTCCGCTTCACCTCCTCCACGTTCTCTGAGATCTTGTCAATGAAGCCGCGGATCTCCTCCACCTGTGGACCAAGGCCAGGTGGTCTGGAGGCAAAAATCCAGGGAGGGGGGCTTCTTGGGCCCAGGGCTTGCCCAGAGTAGGGCTAGAGGTCAGGGCTCAGGGCCAGACTGGGCCGGGCTTCAGGGGGTAGGTGAGGGGAGGCGGGGCTGCTCCAAGGATCCTTCTAGACCGGGGTAGGAGTGGGGAGGAATGGGCCATCCCAAACTTTGTTCCCCTCTGAGCCTCAGTCTATTCACTCTCAAAATGGGCTCATTAACTGGCGCCTGTGGGCTGCTGAGCCAGGCGCAGGTGTGTAAGAGCCCTGGACTGCCTCAGAGGTGAGACGTGGCCACCCCGGGTCTGCCAGTGTTTGGGGAGAGGCAGGTGTGCTGCTCCCACCTGTTCGAAGAACTCATCCATGAAGTGGTCTCGGTCCACGGTGACAGTGACATCATCATCATCATCGCTGTCCTTGGCCTGCACAGGGGTGTGCACACATGAGCGGATCTGTGCTAGGACCACTGGGTCCCACTGGACCTGGACACCCAAACTGCCCAGCATCTACATACAGCAGGCCCACAGGCTGCAGCTCCAGGGCCCTTGGCAGGGACAAGGCCTGGCTGTGCCCTCAGCTCCCAGCCGCAGTGAGACCTGGAGGATCCCTGGGGACCCAGCATGATCATGGAGAGAGGCCTTGCCTGTCAAGTTGGTGACAGGGCCAAGTATCCACCTCCGTGCCAGGCACTCCTTCCCCTGCTCAGCTGCCTCCCCTCCCCCACAGGACTGGGGTCCTCCCAGCACACCCCTCACCCTAGGGTGCTGCTGGGGAGGCCCTGCCACAGGCTAGGCAAGCAAACCTCAGGGCTTAGTCCCCCGGCCACTGGCCCCAGCTCACACCTTGCCTGAGACAGGTTGCCTGGAGTTCCCAAGCTGGCCCTGAGTTCCAAGCTCCCTCTCAGCAGAGGGCCATGCAGGGGGAGGCCTGGGCACCACAAACACCTCCCTGCCAAAAGGTGGAATGGCTCAGATATGGGCCATCCCCACAACACCCAGGCCGGCTTGAGAGCTACTGCCCGTGAGGGGCCTCTGTGATCCGCCAGGCTTGCTCCCTCAGAGCGCTCGGGGAACTCTCCCTCCTTGTTAGTCTTGACATTGACCTTGATCCTCTTTCCTTCCAGGCCCAGAGTTGGGTCCGGCAGGCACAAGAGGCCAGTCACGTTGCCACTTGGCCCAGGGCCTGCCTCAGCTGCAGGTGCAGGCCTCACCCCGCGGCCCCAGGGGCAGCCGTACAAACGCCAGCCCATCAGGAGGTGGGGGTGATTACGCCTCTGACCTCCCAGCATGCCGGCCATGCTCATTACTGTCCGCCCCACACCTGGGATCAGCCATGGTCGGCCCACTCTGCTGGTAAGGCCAAGGTCCCTCTCCACAGCCAAGGCCCAGATGCTCAGAGCAGGACGGTCACCTGGGTTCTCGGGCTGGGTCATGCCTCCTCACTTCTCAGCACCCCACAGGGAGGAGGCACTAGCCCTCACCTTGATGCTCCCTTGCGAGGATGGAGGCAGGCAGAGGCTGAGGGGATGGGGAGGCTGTGGGGCCAGGGAGGCTGGGCCCCCGCCGGCTGGGGAAGGGGCCGAGTTCTGGGCCCAGCACAGACACTGACTGGCTGAGGGACTTCCCCTCTGGGTCTGTTTGCTCCTCTATGAAATGGGGACAGTGACGCCATGCTGGGGGAGGCGGGCTGAGAATGGATGGGGAAGCCCAGCATGTTCTGTAAAGGGCTGTGGCCCTGGGGCTCTCGGGGTCCCACTACACCACCAAAGTGGGACCAACCAAGAGAGGGGGTTGGTTGGGAGCTTTATGGAGGCGGCCCCCCTCCTCAAGAGATCACACCTCCTCCCCCAGCAGCTGAAATAAATCCTCGCTTCCACAAGTGCCTGTGGCTGCCGCCAGGTGGCCCCCATCCCCCACCAAGCCCACCCTTAGCCACAGAGAATCTAGGAGCCATTTCCATACTTTAAGGCCCAGGAACCAAGCCAGAGGAGCACTCCCTAGGGACACCGAGGCAGGGTGCAGCCTGGAGAACCCCAGGGCCCCCTCCCCGGCAGCCTGCCAGGTTGGGAAGTGGCCCCAGGAGTTCCTGCCATTCAGCATCCTGGCTTCTCTGTCCTTCTGGTGCCCAGAGAAGGATACGGGTGGACGGGAAGAGGCAGAAGGAGAATTTTCCAGCTCCCTTCCCTTCCGGAGAGATGACCAGCTAGAGCCAAAGACAAGGGCGCCGGAGTCACTGGAGACGGGAGTCACTACCAGGGACCCTGGGGCTGATGCCTCCCTTTGGGCCTCAGCTTGCCCATCTGTGAAACGGACTTATCTTTTCCAGGCAGCCAGCCAGTTCTGACCTGCTACCTGCACAGCCTCCCTGCACAGAGGCTGCACTTGAGTAGCTTCTCCAACAGAAGGGTGGTGGGAGAGATGCCACACCCTCCTCCTTGCTCTCTATCAATTGGAGGGTTTAGGGCCTGACCTCACAGCCTGGGTCAAACAGCTGTGGCTCTGAGCAAAACATGGAGGGGATGCTTCAAGGGCACCCTTCCTTACCAAGTGCTACCACTTCTTCCTCCTCAGGACCTTTTCACTCTCACCCCCCTCTTCATCTCACTGCCCCAGGCTGAAATCTGATCTCACCACACTCCGCCTATAACCTATAACCATCTCCCTGCCCCTATAATCTACCCACTATCCTCCCTGCTGTCCCCATGTGGCTCCCTCTGCCGGCAGTGCCAATTACATGAAGCTGACATTCCCCTCATCCTTAGATGCCACCTCCTTCGGAAGCCTTCCCCAGCTCCCTGGGGTGGGTATCTTGCTCCTCTGGTTCCCCACACCCTACTTGCATCCCTACTGGAGCCACAGGCACACACTCTCAAGCCCTAAGGGACCTGAAAAGTCACCTTGGCCACAGCATCTAGCTGCAGCTTTCACACCTCGGGGGATGGAGAGCACACCAGCTCTCCCGGGCACTTCTGCCTATCTGGAGCAGCCCCAATTGTTAGAAAGTCCTTCCCATTCCTGCGGTTTGGCCCCAGGCCATAAAGAACCTGTTGGTGCCCTCTCCCTGGGCTGGCCCTGCCAGAGATCTGAAGGTAGCATCCACATCCTTCCTCGGTTTTCTCAAGTTGACCATTCCCTCCCCTTCAGATCCTTCCCAGAGGCCTTAAGTTGCAGCCCCTGCCCCAGACTTGTTCTACTCAGCCTCTGTCTTCTCCAGCAGTACAAGATATAAACTGAATCTGCCGCTGATTGTGGCCTGAGCAGTGCCAAAGAGCTGACCCATCACCTCCCTCTTTCTACATAGTCTACCTCTGTTAATGCAGCCAGGGATCACAGAAGTGATGATATAGTTCCTCCTGCCAAGGAAAGCCCCCAAGCCCTTCCCCACCCTGTTTACTTGGTTGGATTTTGGGCTCAAGTGAAGGATCTTCATTTGTTCTGATCCTTGCTTCAGTTTGTGAGAATCTGATGGTTTATGCCTTTGTTGCCCCCTGCAACTTCATCCACATCTAGGCCAAAGCCCTGAATGATTAGGGCCCCAGCTCCCTTGGGGATCCGCCAACCCTCTCTAAGTGGCAGTCACAGCTCCGGAAAGAGGGCTGGACTAGAGTTGGGGACTTGAGAGGCTGCAGCATGGAGGCGGCAGCTGGAGTCGTGAGGCAGTTATAAACTCAAAGGTATAAACATCTTCTGGACAAACCCACCCAGACATCATATGGGCACCCTGCCTGCCACCTGGCCAAAACTAAGTTCCACCTCTTTCTCCTGAGCCCCCTTCTCTGAACCCCCCTGCTCAGAAACCCCGTTCTCAAGAGTCCCCCAAGTCAGAAACTGGGGGGAGCATCCACACTCTTCCTCCTCCTCTCAAGTCCAACCTACATCCAATTTTTTGTCTTGGCGTTTGTTTTTTGGTTCTAGTGTTCACGGGTTCCCAACCCTGGCCCAGGACCTGAGTCCCTCGGTGGGGGATTAAAAAAAAAAAAAAAAAAAAACAGCTTCCAGACCAAATGAGAATCTATGGGGATGGGGCTGGTGAGGTTTAAGTTTTTTTAAGCCCCCCCAGGATTGAGAACCACTGGTCTGGTCTCACTCCTCTCTGGCTGGCTGGCTGTCTCGGCTCCAGCATCATCACCTCCAGCCTGAGCAATCAGAAGAGAAAATCAGGGCGGAAGTGAGCAAGCACTGCCCCACCACAGGGACCTGCTTCAACAGGGGAGAGAATATCCCACTAGAACCACCACGCGTGCAGCCCTGGTGGTCTCTCCAAGCAGAGGCTCCAGGATTCCAGGATACCCTCCTGGAAGTAAGAGTGTGAATCCTCCAAGGGGTGCGGAGGCCAGGCAGCCTCCAGGCCCGTCCTGGGGGACTGCGGCAGGCGGGCAGGCAGGCTTGATTCATTCCTGCTGGAGCAGGAGTTGCTGTTGTCTGTCTCGAGGGCTATTTTTTTTCCCCTTGTTCTTTTTAATGACTAATCAAAGCCAGTATTACTAAAGCAGAGAGGCCCAGAGCTGAGTCAGGGGTGTGCGAGAGGCCGAGCTGGGTCTCCAGAAAGAGAGGGCTCTCCTTTCTGACCCCTTCCTCCTTTCCCCATCCTGCAAACCTCCCCCTCCCCCAGATCCCTGCCCTCAGCCAGGTCTACCCCTTAGCAGGGCCCCAGAGCAGCTCAGGGAGGCAGCTTCGGGCTGTGAGGAGGGGCTGAGCTCCACCTCCCTCCAGGTGCTGTGTGACCTTGGATAAACTCCTGGCCCTTTCTGACCTCAGTTTTCCATTTGTAAAATAGCAGGTTGGACTAAATAGTTCCTGGAGGCCATCTGTACCTCAGATGAACACGTGCCCAAATCCACTGGTTTTTTTTTTTTGTGGGGAAACTCCAAGGAGGTGATGAGAAGGAACGAAGGAAGGAGGGGGCCCCTAGCCTGGGTCTATTCTTACACCCCCGTTTCTTCTGCTCTGCAGGGCAACGCCAGCTGGCTCCACTGTACAGACAAATGAGCATGGAGAGGTTAAGGCACCAACCTGCCTGCTGTTGCCCCGGGAGCCCCCAGTCTCTTCCCAGCAGTGAGAGAGAAAAAGGGAACCGGTCAGCAGAGTGCTGCCCCGGTGAGCTGGGCCCTGCTCTAGACCAGATGTCAGGCCCACCCACCATTCTCTCTCGGTTGGGCATCCCTCTGCCTTTATTCATACTGGTCCCTTCTTTTGGACCACCCTCCCTCCTCCCATTCAAATCCAACTCCTCCTTCTGGGCCATCCCAAGTCCTCTCCTTCCAGGAAGGTTCTTCCTGGGTCTGGCTACCCCATTCTCCCTCCTCTTTCCTGTTGCAGGCCCCTCTGTGTCTCACATGGCCCAGAATGTAGATAAACACCATTCTGGGCCCAGGGAGGGGCGGGTCAGCTCCAAGGAGTTCTTGGAAAGAAAACCAGGGAGGCCTCTGAACTGGGGGAAGGAGGCAGCTGCAGGCCAGGCAGGGCTGCCTGCGGACACCGCGTCCCCAAAGTCTCCCCGGCATACTCTGGTGACCCAGGTCTTCACCCGTCCTAGGCCTCCAGGCTGCCCATCTGATCTCTGAGGGCTGTGGAGAGCATTCAGGTCCCCACACCGGCCCGTGAGGACCCCTTCATTCTCCCTCTGCATGAGAGGATCAGCTCCAGGGGAGATGAGGGCTGGAGAAGGCTGGAGGGCTGGGCCTGGCTTGCAGCGCTGAGGAAACGTGCTAGCTCCTTCCCCAAGTGTGACTTTTATAAATAAGCTCCCTTCGCCTTCCTTCCAAATGTGGTGGGGAAGGAGGAGGAGGGGGGAGGAGGAGGGAGGGAGGCTGGCTGTGGTGCAAGTGGCTGTCCCAAGCGCCACCCTCTGTCCAGCCCAGCTAGCACTGGAGTCTCAGTTCCTGGGGATTCTGGCTCCTGGGGTTCAAGGTCTCCCCCAAATATGGAGTCAGAGTCAGGAGACCTGTGACCACCCCTCTTGCCCTGAGAAACTGGGTTCTAGGTTTTCCTACCTCCACTTCATAGATAGGAATCTATGCAGCCCAGACGTAGACCTGTGGGAATGGCAGCCCCCCATACTAATGGTTCCACCCCACCCAGTGTGGGATCCTGCCAGCGGACCCTCAAGGCTGCTAGAAACCCCCAAGGGGCAGAGCCACCCAGCCATGAGTACAGCAGCCTGCATGGGCGCTGAATGCCTGGACTGGGGGCCTGTCTGGAGAGGAAGACTCAGTTTACTTTCAGAGAAGCCAGGCCTCACCACCTAAAGACCACTCTGGCTAGTGTGTGTGCTGGTTGGGGGGAAGGGGGGAATCACAGACACACCAGAGCAAAGAGCTGGCTTCAAGCTTCCTACAGCCCAAGATCTCTTAGGCCCTAGGTCTCAGCCAGGTCTGAGTGTGACTATTTTTAGGACTAGGTGAAGCCCCTTTCTACCATCCCACTTCATCTTCCAGGCCAGCCACATCTCTTTTGTGCCTCAGTTTTCCCTTCAGCAGAGGGGATGAAGCTGATGAGTCAGAGGATGTCAGATGTAAAGGACTGTGCTCTCCCTGATCTCCTGGTTCCCACATACGCCCTCCCCTGACCCACCAGGCACCCAAACACCAGCAAATGCACCACACGGCCATTCATCACCAAGATAACCACACTCCCTCTGACTCAACCAAGCACAGGAAACTTGAGGGCAACCACAAGGGCTGGCGGGGGAAGTGTTTAGACACCATACACGACATGAGGGACCATCTTCTTCCTTTGAAACCTTGTGGGGTTTCCTCCAGGGGCTGGGCACTCAGCCAGGAATAACACAGGTCTGACAGGAGAGTGGGGGCTGGCAGCCAGAGCAAGGGGGACACGGAGGCAGGAGAGCACAGGTTCCAGCCCCACGCTGCCCAGGAGACAAGACTGGTACAACGGGTGGGAGACCCAGGCACAAATGCAGGGAACCTATGGGCAGAGAGGACAAGCCCTGGGATCAAAAGTCCAAAGGACCCTTGGAACTTTCCATATAAGGGGACCCAGGTCTCTGGCTCTAAGGTGGGTAGCAGGGGAAGTGTTCTGGGGAGACACTGAGCTAGCCCCGCCCCCACCACAGAGATCAGCAGGTGGGAGCCTCCCAGCAGGGGGGTCAGCCAGGGCATCAGAGGAGCCTCAACTGGGTCTAGAGCCCTGATGCCCCTCTCCCCACAGGCAGGCTTCCCTTCCTTCTCTGTCCCCCCCAGCCCCCCCACCCCAGGATTGCCACCTTTAAAGGAAGAGGTGCGAACACCCTGGTTAATAGCAGGGGCCAGGGGAGGGGGGCCTTGATGATGAGGAGCAGGCGGCAGGGGTCTCTGTCAGGGCTGGGAGAGGGCGGGCTCTGACTCAGAACCTTTGAGCATCCTTCTACTTCCCCCACCGGAACCCCGCCCCAGAAGCCACACCCCAGGGGCCTCCGAAACACAGGTGGAAAAATAGGTTCAGGTCGGAATCAGACCAGGGAACCCCGGAAGGGTCTGGAAACGCCGGCCCGGGCTGCCCGGAAGCCAGGAATGTGGACCGGGAGCGGGTCTGACCCCTCCCGGACCAGGGCGGGCAGTAGATGCCGATCGCCACCGAGTGGGGAGCCACAGGTGATGGGAGCTACAGGTGATGGAAGGTGATGGGGGCGGCGGTCGCCCCACGAAACAGCGCCCAACGGAGGAGTCCAGCCACACCCGACCGCCCCGTTTCCGCAGCGCGCCCTGCAGCGGGGCTCTGGACAGGGGACCGTCCGCGGCCCCTTCCCACCAGTCCCGCCGTCTGTCTAAACCAGAGGGAGGGCAGGAGGGTCAGTGATTTGGCACCGTGGGGAGAGAGAGTCGGGACCTGCTCCGCGGGGCGAGCGAGAGGCCAGGCTTCGGTCCCGCCACCGATATTCCAGAATATCCCTCCGATCCCCGAAAAGAAGGGGGCGCCGAAAAGTTTATCCAGGACCCCGGGCTCCAGTAGTCAGTCCGCGAACCATCGGAGCCGAGCTCACGCGAGCCCGTGACCCCACTGGGTCCAAGGGGCGGGACCCGGATGGGGGTCCACGGCTCGGCACTGCTCCCTCCCACCCTGGCCAGGGACGCAGGGACTATCGCCCAAGCGGTCGCCAGAGGTGGTCGGGGAGCGGCCCGGGCGCTGGGCGCGGGCAGCGAGGGGCGCCGCGCAGGGGCCGGACTCACCGTGCGGAGCTCCTGTGTTCGGTCCTTCATGCTCCCGGGAGTGGCAGCGGCACCGGCTGCAGCCCTGTGAGCCCCGCATGCGCGGCGGCCGCCCCGCGGCTGCGCAGCGCCAGCCCGGCCCCGCCCCGGCCCCCGGGACCCCAGCCCAGCCCCCAGCCCCCAGCTCGGCCCCGCCCCGCGCCCGCCCCGCCCTGGCGGGTCCCAGCCTAGAGCCCAATTCTGGGACCCTGGCGCCCCGCTCCCACTGCCCACCCTCCCCCCGACCCAATCAGGTCCTCCGTAGGGTCACAGCCCTGGGACCTCATCCCCCTGCGTTCTCGACGCCCGCCTGATCCCTGCCTGGGGTCGGTTCCCAGAGTCTCTGCTCCCTCCCGTCCCAACTCCGTCCTCCCTCCGTCCCATCCCTCGACTCAGCCGCTCATCATCCCTCCTTCTGGACCCTGGCTTTTCACCCCCAGAGCCCCTCATATCCTTGGGGATTTGCTAGAGGTTAGACCCCACCTCCCTCCTTAATTTTATTGCCTTGGGACCTCCAGCATCCCCCTTCAAAAGCCTCCTCCAGCTAAAACCCTCTAGAGTTCCAGCCTTTGAGCCCCTACCCTCCCTGCCTTCTCCCAGCGTCTCATCCAGACTCAGGCTCTGGCCCCTTCTTTCCCCAGAATTCCTCAGTTCACAGTCCGATGCTGAGTGACCACCATTTTTCCTTTAGTTTCCACTCCCAGCAAGATGTAGGCACCCCTCTATTTTGGGGTAAGGTGATCTAAGTTATAGCCCCATCTCCTTCCCCTTTCCCTGTATTCCCAGCCCTGCATCCCAGCCCCGGGCCTGAGATCCTACTTCCTAGCTAGAAGCTGAGAGTAGCTAAGCAGGGGCCGAGCTCCTCTGGACTAATGGGAAGGTCTTCTCAATACTGTGGAGGGGTGGTGGGTGGGGGCTAGTCAGTAGCAGATGCTTCTTTTCTGGTTCCTGCCAGCATCTTGTTGAGCGGCAGACACACACACACACACACACAGCTGCCCCCTCTGTGCCCTGGCCCAGATGCTCTGACCTCAAGCCAAGCACTCCCCCTTCCCTTCCCCAGGGCTGCCAAGGTGTTGCTCTGGGGCTGGGCCAGCCCCCTGCTGACCAGTGTGTCCAGGCCCGGCACTTCTCCCAGACTGTGGGCACAGGTTAGCTGGCTGGCAGACAGGCTGGAGACACTGTTCCAGCCACCCCTCCTTCCCTGGAAAGTCTGGTCCAAGACTAGCTCAGATGTAGCCTAGCATGAGAGGCAGCCACACCCCTTCCACTTGTCCAGACCTCAACCTTGAGTGTCCCACAGAGCAAGTGTTGGTGGTGCCCCATATGACCGATGTGAGACCAGGACTCGCCTGCTAGAGGGACTTGCCCAGGGTTACAGGGAACAGGTGGCAGGGAAGCTGCTGATTCCTGGTTCAGAGTACTCTCCCCTGTGCAGGGTGACTCAGTGGGGTGAGTCATGGGTGCAGCCCCAGAGCCCAGTGTCTGGCCCTGTGGGGAGAGGGCAGGAAGGGGAGACACAGCTGCTGCCTTCAGAGAATCTTGGTGTCATGCCCAGCATCACTTATTGAGATGAATATTAAATGGTAGCATGAAAAATGAATAGAGAATGAATGTGTGCCCTTCAACTTAAACTGCCTTTCTGATACAGGTCTTACTCTCATTCATTTATTCATTCATCAAACATTACCTGGGAATGCATGTTCTGGGGACACTGTTCTGCACTTAAGGTGCTCCTAGAGTGGTGGGAGAGACAGACATGGTTTCAGTATGTGAAGGATTCAGGGTGGCTTCCCAGAGCCAGTGACGTTCAAGCTGGATATTGAAGGAGTGACATTGCAGCAGGCAGTGGTGCAGGCATTCAAGACAGAAGGAGTGTGCCCAGACGCTGGGGTGAGGGTGGAGAGCAACTGGAGAACCTCAGGAGCCTGCTGCGGTGCTCAGGTATGGGGATGAGCGTGGGTGGGAGATGAGTCCAGTGAGGGAGACGTTGAACGTTAAACTTCATTGTGCAGACAAGGGGGGAGGCAATCAAGGGTCCGACTTTCATTCCCTTAATCAAAAAGCATCTACTATGTGCTGACTATTCTAGAGGGGACATGGCAGAAAACCGGACAAAGTCCTTGCCCTCATGGGGTTCTAGTAGAGGAGAGAGATGATAAACAAGCAAATAATATACATAATGGTGATAATATATTATGAAGAAGATAAAGCAGGACAGAAGGAGTAGGGTACCGGGTTTGAGGCAGGATTCCAGTTTAAAATCAGGTGGTCAAGGAGGGCCTTGCTGAGAAGGTGTCACTTGAGTAAATATCTAAAAGAGGTGAGGGGGGCTTCCCTGGTGGTGCAGTGGTTAAGAATCCACCTGCCAATGCAGGGGACATGGGTTCGAGCCCCGGTCCGGGAAGATCCCACATGCCATGGAGCAACTAAGCCCGTGCGCCACAACTACTGAGCCTTCACTCTAGAGCCCGCATGCCACAACTACTGAAGCCCGCGCGCATAGAGCCCATGCTCCGCAACAAGAGAAGCCACAGCAATGAGAAGCCCGCACATGGCAACGAAGAGTAACCGCCACTCGCCGCAACTAGAGAAAGCCCGCGCACAGCAATGAAGGCCCAACGCAGCCAAAAATAAAATAAATTTTAAAAAAATTAAAAAAAAAAAAGATTTTATAAATAAATAAATAAATAAAGGTGAGGGAGTGAGGCATGTAGGTCTCTGGGGGAGGAGCATTCTGGGCAGAAGAAACATCAAGTGCAATGACCAGGAGCAGGGAGTGTGCCTAGCATATCGGAGGGACAGCAAGGAGGTGAGGATGCCTGGAGTGTGGTGGGTGAAGAAGAGCTCCAAGGAGGTGAAGTCAGAGGAGTCGAGGGAGGGGCGTTGGAATTGACTGTGTGTCCCTTGGCTTTGATTCTGAGGGTGATGGGAGCCCCCAGAGGGTTTTGAACAGAGAAGGGACCTGATCCATCTTGGGCTTCAGCAGGATTGCTCTGATTGCTGAGTGGAGAACAGACGGAAGGGAACACGGGAGGAAGCAGGGACGTATTTAGGAAGTTGTGATCACGCAGGCAGCTGGGCCAAAGGTGATACAATGGTGGTGATGAGAAGTGGTTACATCCTGGATATATTTTATTTTATTTTATTTTTTGGCTGCGCCGTGTGGCTTGCGGGATCTTAGTTCCCCAACCAGGGATTGAACCTGGGCCACAGCAGTGAAAGCGCCGAGTCCTAACCACTGGACCACCAGGGAGCTCCCCTGGATACATTTTAAAGGTAGAGCCAACTGAGAGAAAAAGAGGCATCAAGGATGCCTGGAGTCAAGTTTTTTGCCCTGAATACCTGGAAAGATGGTGTTGCCATTTGCAAAGATGGAGGAAAAACTAGAGAAGGAGCAGGTGGCAGGTGGGTGGCAGGTGGTAATAGGATTCGGGGTTTGGACCCTTAAGTTTGAGTGGCCCATTAGACATCCCACCAGGGAGGGCAAGTAGGCCACTGCCCATAGGAATCTAGAATTTGTGGGAGAGGTCCAGGCTGGAAGAGGCCAGCATAGATGGTCTTAAAGCAAGGGAAGAGGCTCATCTATAGCAGCATGGAGCCCAGCTGGAAGGCTGCTGCGTTGTCCAAGAGAGAGACTGGGACTGTGTGAACAAGAGCAGGACCCATCGGCTGGAGAGAAGGGTCAAAGGCATTCAAGAGATTTATTTAAGGGAATTCCCTGGCAGTCCAGTAGGTATAGTTAGGACTCCTTGCTTCCACTGCAGGGGGCACGGGTTCGATCCCTGGTCAGGGAACTCAGATCCCGCAAGCCATGTGTCCAAGAAAAAAAAAAAAGAGGGAGAGAGAGAGATATTTATTTAATACGACTACACTTTATTTCAATTATGAAAAGAATATATTTGTTGTAAAACATTAAAACAGTGACAGAGGCTTCCCTGGTGGCAGTGGTTAAGAATCCGCCTGCCAATGCAGAGGACGTGGGTTCGAGCCCTGGTCCGGGAAGATCCCACATGCAGTGGAGCAACTAAGCCCGTGTACCACAACTACTGAGACTGTGCTCTAGAGCCCTTGAGCCACAACTACTGAGCCCACGTGCCACAACTACTGAAGCCTGCATGCCTAGAGCCCGTGCTCCGCAACAAGAGAAGCCACTGCAATGAGAGGCCTGTGCACCGCAACAAAGAGTAGCCGCCACTCGTTGCAACTAAAAAGAAAGCCCACGGGCAGCAACGAAGACCCAGTGCAGCCAAAAAAGAAAACAAACAAATAAATAAATAAATTTATTTAAAACAAAACAAAACAAAACAGTGACAGATATTATGAACTAGAAGCCACAGGCCCTGTGACTGACCATGTGCAGATAAGCACAGAACTGGCACCTGGGGGAGGGTTTCGACCAGGATGTGTAGTATTTAAGGTTTCTGCCCTGACATCCAGAGGAGACAGGCAGACGGTCAATGAGGCGTTCGTGTGGCACACAGGCTGGAGACTTGGAAGGCAGGAGGAGTCTGGCTTGGGGTGGAAATGGAAGTTGTGGGCCACAATCTAGGGAAGTATGTGCATATGTATGTGTCTGTGTGTGTGTGTCTGTGTCTATGGAAGAAGGTGAAGGTCTGAAGATGAAACTGACAGGTGAGGGATGGCTAGAGACGGAGGAGCCAGAACCATGGCAGGAGCTAAAGTAGAAGCTGCTGCACAAGGTGCCATGAGTACCCGAGCAGCCACCTCCCTGGGATCAGGGACCACTTCACAGAGGTGGGGCATTTGACTTGGGGTTTAAAGGATGAGTAGGAGGTGGCCAGGTGGAGAATGGGGGAAGGGCATTCTGCGGCAAAGCTGTGAACAAGGACATGGACAGTGAGAGAGCAGGGCTTAGTGCCTGTGGGAACCAGGCAGTCCCCACAACACACATCACTCGCATTCTTTAATGTGGTTAATTGATGGAGATTCAGTCCAGACCAATGTTCTGTAGAGCCCTCTCCCCACTCTCATTAAAGGGGCATCACTGTGCCCCAACATTGGCATTCTGCACCCCTCTACTTGTTCAGGTTTCCTTTTCTCCTTGAGGAGCGGGGGAAATGCTGGTGCCACAACATAGCTTTCCAGGTCCTTTGTGGTCTGGTCCTGCCTCGCTTCTTGGAGGCCGCCTTCCCTCCCACCCTGTGAGCAGCCTCCGTAATGCCTGACCTGCACCCTCCTCTCAGGCCTTTGCACATGCCTGGGGCCCTCTCCTCCCTCTTTTCTCCTCCTCCGCATGCAGCTGGCCAATGACTTCTAGTCCTTCCCTCCTAGACATCACCTCCTCCAAGGATTTGTCTCTGACCACCCAAAAATGAGCTTTGGACTCCTTCTGCGTGGTCCCACCAAGGCCTGTATTTATCCCGACTATAGCACTATTGTCCTGTGTGCATATAGTGTGTGTTAAGTGTCTGTCCCCTCATTAGATGGGGACACATAAAGCGAAGGAACGGGGTCATGTTCTTGTTGATTCCCCAGGGCTGGCACAGAAAGTGTGTTTGCAGACTGAGTTATAAACACTTGGATGCTTGAATGAGGCGTGTTCCTATAAAGGAGCACTGAAGGAAAGGCTGGGCGTCTGAGAGCTCCCTCGCCCCAGCACGGTTTGGGGTTTCCATCCCAACAGCTGGGAGGGTGGGAGTGGGGATCCCTAATATTGGGAACTGCTGCCACCTGCTGGGAAAGGCCGGTGTTGCCTTGCCCACGCCCTCACGGCTGAGCACCTGTGTGCCCAGGTTGGGATGATGACAGTCACTACCTGTCCTCCAGAAGCTCTCGGGCTGGTGTGAGAGACACCTTGACAGTGACAAGACAATGATGTGGAAGTATATGGGCTTTCGGGGTCTGGAGGCGGAAGGGGAGGCAGCTTGTGTAGAATTCAGGAATTCTGTCCCCGGGGCAGAGTTGTGAGGGGCTCAGAGCAGGAAGGGCCAGACAACCCAGGCTCTGAGGCTGAGGAGAGTGCGTGTCCATCTGTGTGTGTGTGTGTGTGTGTGTGTTTTGATGTTCTCCTGTTGTGGCTTTTCTGCTGCTTTCTGGCAGATTTACTCCCTCTTTCTCCTCCCCTGGGAAGTCTGGCCCTGGCCCATTATTGTACAAAGTGCTGGCCATTGTGTAAGGGTCACTCTTACTGTGACCCTATCAGGAAGGCCCTCCTTTAGTTCCATTTCACAGATGAGGACGATGAGGCTCAGAGAGGTAAACACAAACCAGGTACTGAAGTTTGGGTGACATGGTTTGTAAGCCACCTAGCCCTGCAAATCCAAGCTGTTTTGACCACAAAGTCCAGCCCTGCCCAGCAGGCAGCTCTCCTTCCCTCTTCCAGACTCCCCAACCCCAGCCCACCATCTTCTAGCTCAGTCTTGAGGCCTGGGCTCAGCCATCCTGGGGGCACAGCAGAGGAGGGAGATACGGGCAGTAGGCAGCTGGGGAATGAGCCTCAGTGCTCAGTGTGTGATATTTAAGGTATTTGTGATGGAATTGACTATATGCCTGAATACATTGCCCTCCTTTTCCCAATGAGAAGATTTTCAAAAAAGAAATTTGGCCCAATAGTCTAATTAAAACATTTAGGGATGCAAATGAAATAAGCGGCTCCCTCGTAATGATATTTAGTGAAAACATTTAAAATGGAAATACTTTAAATCACATATATTTACAAATAACTTTATTTCGAAACAATTCTTTTCCACGCTCATGGTTTGTGAGTTTATTCAAACCCTTCACTTGCACTTCTGCTTCTCATTGTCATATCATGTGTCATCCCTAGCCATCTCCTTTGTGTTCTCTAATACAGTTTTCTTGAATGTGTCATCTTCACTTGTGCTTGGAAATACAGAACTTTTTTTTTTTTTTTTTTGGCTGCACTGCATGGCATGCGCAACTTCCCTGACCAGGGATTGAACCCGTGCCCCCTGTAGTGGAAGTGCGGAATCTTAATCACTGAACCATCAGGGGAACCCAGAGCTTTTTGAATCCATGAATGATGCTGTTGCTGGAAAAATTATTCCAAGTCATGAGAATGGTCATTTTTCATCTCAGTGGTAGGTTAGTATTTGTGATCTCCCTAGGGTAGTACAGAATTATATAAAATAGCAATCTCTTAGTCTTTTATCATTCTCTTGCCCTGTTTTCTTTTTCTTCACAGCACTTCTTACCATCTGGTATACTCATTTGTTTATTGTTTATTTTCTATCTCCCTTCCCTAGAATGTGAGCTCCGGTGGTCAAGAAACTTTGTCTATCTTCCTGTTTTATGTCCGTCACTTGGAAACATGCCTGAAGCATAGTAGGTGCTCAATAAATATCTGTAGAATGAACGAATATAAAAGTCTTAGAAATGTTTGATAGCCCAGTGGCAGCCAGGACCGTGCATGCAGATGGCACTGGAGTGGGATGGGAAGGCAGCCCTGCCGGACCCACCCCCATGTAAGGAGGGCATCTAAGTCGGGGGCAGCCTGTTGTCTCAGAGGATTAGCTACCTACAGGGAAACTGAACAAATTATAAAATATATTGAAGACAATTGGGGAAAAGGAAGTAAAAATCTGGAAAGGGGGAAAGCTAGGATGAACCCTGTGCCACTGGAATTTAAGGTCTGAATGGAAACTATTTTTCAATATATGGAAATTGTATTAGTTCGGGTTTTCGGAGAACCAGAACCAATAGAGAAAGAGACTTATTATGAGGGATTGACTCATGCAATTATGGAGGCTGAGAAGTCTCACAATCTCCTGTCTGCAAGCTGGAGACTTGGAAAGCAGGGTGGTGGAGTTCCAGACTCAGACAGAAGGCCTGAGAACCAGGGAGCTGTAATGGTGCAAGTACCAGTTCAAGGGCAGAAGACGACCAATTCCAGCTCAACAATCCGGAAGAGAGAATTCAGCCTTGCTCTGCCTTTTTGTTCTATTCAGGCCCTCAGTGAATTGGATGATGCCCGCCCACATCGGGGAGGGCCACCTGCTTTACCCAGGCCACCAAGTCAAATGCTAACCTCTTCTGAAAACACCCTCACAGACACACCCAGAGGTAATATTTAACCAGGTATCTAGGCATCCAGCAGCTCAGTAAGGTTGACATATAAAATTAACCATCACACAGATAAAGGAATAAACATAGGTATAAATGTGTATGTTTATGTGTATATATAAACATGTGTCTACTGAGTGGGCCTGGCAGTAGAGGTTACCCTAATTGCATTGAGCACAACTAACACCCAGATCTTGGTTTCTAAATATTATTCTCCACCAAAAAGAAACAGGTATTCTTGCTGAAATGGTTAATTCCAGGGCTGGGGCAGGGAAAAACAAGATGAACCTGGAATTATTATTATTTTTTTTTGCGGTACGCGGGCCTCTCACTGTTGTGGCCTCTCCCGTTGCGGAGCACAGGCTCCGGACGCACAAGCTCAGCGGCCATGGCTCACGGGCCCAGCCGCTCCGCGGCATGTGGGAATCTTCCCGGACCGGGACACGAACCCGTGTCCCCTCCATTGGCAGGCGGACTCTCAATCACTGCGCCACCAGGGAAGCCCCTGGAATTATCTTATTGAGCCAGAAAGAATGGACGTGTCCAAAGAATGATGCGACGCATCAAAATGACAAGAGGTGAGCCAGGGGCACCCGTTGACCAATCCTGGGACAATTTAAGCATCAAAATAAATGACAGGAATGGATTATAACCTATTGAATAAAATAGGCAATCACAAGTTCATCTGATAAATAAGTGAATAAAAAAATGGGGGTGAAGAAAAAGTTTTTTATAATAGGCCAACTAATAAATGTAGAAGAAATGATAAAATTGGAAAATCACCATTTGCAAACCATTGTATTAATAATTAATTCAGGCAAGAAACATCAATGGATGCTGAAACCTATGAGTGAAAGTGGGATGAAGAAAAGGATGTTTCATAGTCTTAAAAGTACCTCCCTTCCCCAATACCTACTAATTATGATCAAGTGATCAACATTACCAACACCAGTCATGGTTCCAAATGATACTGAATACAAGAACACAGCATCAGGAGTTCCCTGGTGGTCCAGTGATTAGGACTCAGTGCTTTCACTGCCGTGGCCTGGGTTCAATCCCTGGTCAGGGAACTAAGATCCCGCAAGCTGTGCGGCGTGGCCAAAAAAAAAAAAAAAAAAAAAAGCACAGCATCGTTTTTGTGATATTTCTGCCCAAAATATATATAACAGTGGTCTAATTGTGAGAAAGAAATGGACAAACCCAAATTGAAGGACAGTCTACAAAATAAGTTCCCTGTAATCTTCAAACATGTTAAGGTCAAAATTAAAAGGCAGGCTGCAAATTGTTCTAGATTGAGGGAGACCAGAGAGATGTGACAACTGGGTGCAATGTTTGATACCATATTAGTTTTCTAACCCTAAAAGGATATATATATATATATATATATATATATATGTATATATATTTTTTGACATTGAAGAGCAGTTTGAAATTGTTTCAAAGTAAAAAGATAAAAGAAATGCCTGGCACGAGTGTTAGACCTTTCTGGCTGACTCCTGCTGGCCTGTGGGATTCATTATTGGACAAGCTCCTGTGGAACCCCTGTGACTGGATGTGAGGGGCCTTTGTGCTCCCACTCTTCCTGACTCCCTGACACCCTTTCCTGATTATATCTGTGCTTCATCCCTGCTAGCCCCAGAGATCCGAGAGCAGAGGTCCTGTCTGGATCATGACATACAGCAGCCTTCAGAAACACACTGAATGAATCTCCTCCACAAAAGGGGTTTTTTGGGGGTATAGCTCAATTCCACCTTTTCACCTGGGTTCAACCAAAGAAACTGGAGTCTGGCTGTTAGAGGTGCACCTGGCTGAGTGGGACCCAGACAACCAGGAGTCATGTCTGCAGGGAGCTTCCTGGGGGATCTTGGAGGAAGTATGTACTATTTAGAGTGGGGTTGAGGGTCTAATCCCCAAGATGGAACCTTGCTGCAAAGACCTCTCAATGGGGAGGCCCTCTTGCACGTTTGAGGTCACTTGTGCTCTCAATGGTCACATCGAGGGAGGTGTGGGATACTGAGATTCTGAGACTTCCCCTACCCACCCCCCCACTCAGAGCACAGCACCTCCACCCACACTCCAGGATCAGAATGTTGGGAATACTGGAGGAATACTGAGCACTATTGTGGGAATACTGGAGGATATTGCTAGGGGGGGACGGACCGTTCAAGATGTTAGGAGCCATTTGCCAGGAACGGTTGAACTTTTGCCCTTCTGTTTTCTGCTGAGCTAAGGTTATGGTTGTATGTGTGGTGATGCCACTCAAGCTTCCAAGATGCCAACTCTTCAGCATGGGGGACTGGGGCACCTGTCTCTCAGCGTTGGCGTCATCCGGCTGTAACTCCTTTCTTATCTCCTGACATCAGTAGAGCGCCCCCTTGAGGGGAGGGGCACGCATACCTGGGCAAGGAAACTGGGTCTGGCTGGAGGGTTCCAGGATCCAGGAGTGGAGGCAGGGACAAGGTCAGCCTACCCGGGGCGGGGCCTGACAGGGAGTGCCTTGACAGGAAGGGAGGGCAAAGGGCCACGTCCTCCGCCTGCCCCACCCTGCTGACAAGAGTCCCAGTCACCAGGCCACCCTCTCAGTCTGGGGCCCTCGAGGGGTAAGTGTCCTTCTGAACCCACCTTGTCTCTTTCCTGGGGATCAGGTGAGAATTCCTTTCCTCCTTGTGGGGAGGGGGTCCAAAACCCTGCTCCTTCTGCTTTCCTTTAGGTAGGAAGGGGCCACACCTACTAACCCCTCAGCATGATGCAGTCCCCGGCCCATGAGACCGGGGCACTGGGGGGCAGGTACAGAACGTCTCAGACCCTTCCCCTCCTGACATCAGCATCAGGGCCAAGGCCAGGGCGGAAGGGCCAAGTGGGGCACCTTGTCCAGGCAAGCCGCAAACCACTACTCTCTCCTCTGTCACCCTACCACAGAGCCCAGAATCCCAAGTGGCTGGAGCACTGGGGGATACCCAGACAGAGCCCTCGCTGGACCAGGTCCTCCGGGAGCGGGATGAAGCCATTGCCAAGTGAGAGGAAGCTGCTTGTGGGGGACGGGAGGGTGGTGGCTGGCTCACCCTCAGGCTCCATCCTGCCAGGAGGGGAAGGGGGGACGTCAGGCATTCCTGGAAGAAAAGCCACACTTTGTCACACACACAAATATCCACTCTGTCACAAGGCAGGGGCTGTGGCCATACTTGTCCACCCCCAGGGCCCAGAACCGGATCTACAGGGCCTGGTGCCCAGACTGCTCTCTCTGCCCCCTCAGGAAGCGGGCAGTGGAGGCTGAGCTGGACATATTCAAAGCCAAGTTGCGAGCTGTGGAGGCCCAGCTGCTGGAAGTTCTGGAGGAGAAGCTGAGACTGAGGCAGGAGGTGGAGGCCTGGGAGGTAGGGTGGACCTGCCGGCCGGGCCCAGGGGGCAGGGCCAGACAGGCACAAGCCTGGCCCCTGAACCTGCTCTCCTGCCTCCAGGACGACATGCAGCGGCTGGTGAGGCAGCAGGTCGAGAGTCAGCTGCAGAGAGAGTCCAGGGGCGCCCTGGGAGCCCCCATGGACCCTGGCACTGCCAGGACCCCCTGGGTCAGATTCTCCCTGAGTTGGTGGGGACGTTGGCGGTGAGAGAGCTCAGCCCAAGACCTTGGGAGGAGTAACTTTATTCATTAAAGTTTAAGGTCTGACGCACCCCCCACGCATCCTCGTGCCCTCTCAGTGCCCACCTGAGTCCTTCTGTGCAGAAACAAGGAGCAGCCCGCACGGCCTTGAAGCCTGGGGTTTCGTGTCCCCTTCTGGCCTTTCTTAGGCCAGGAAGTCTCGGACGGCAGCCATGAAGTCCTGCGGGCAGTCGCTGTGGACCCAGTGGCTAGCGTTAGGCACGGTCTGCATCTGGGCCCGAGGGAAGAGCCGTCTAATCTCAGGGTGGTGGCTGGGACTGTCCGCCGGAGAGAAGGCCACCAAGAGGGGGTGAAAGTAGGAAGATGGAGAGGGAAGGAGAGAAGTGGAGGCCAAGCAGGGAGGGATGGAGAGCCACGTGAGTCCAGCTGCCCAGTGGTGTTTCTGGGTTTTCAGGCGCCCCCTGCCCACACCCCAGCCCTCCCCAGGCTGGGGGCTGGGTAAGTCAGGTATGCCCCTCCCACCACCCAGCCTGGCTTACAGCACGAATTGAGAGTTTCCACCCAGGAGGAAGAGGGCTGGCCCAGAGTAGGTTTCTGGTCGTGGTGGGAAGTTCAAGATCTTGTCCAAGTGCTGGGCCAAGGCATCCAAGTTAACCCTCCACATGAAGCGCCCGTCCACCTCCACCAGGTTGGTGAGCAGGAACTGCCGCATGCTTATGCTCTGTGGGGGTCCAGGAGTTGCGGGTGGGAGGGACTCCTTGTGAGGCCCGGGGCCGCCACTCTTCCTTTGCCCACAACACCATACAGGGGCTTGGGTGCATTACCTGGATAACACAGCTGAGCTTCTCATCCATCAGTTTTCGGGCACTAGAGAGGGACACCACATCCGGGATGTCTATGGCCCTCATGGCTGCCACGTAGTTTGGAAAGTTCAAGCTGGACGGGCTCTCTACTGGGCTGATGTCCACGGCAATCAAGCGCTCCACCAGCTCTGGCTGTGGGAGAGAATCAGACTGGGGACCTTAGGGCAGGCATAGCAGGTCTCAGGCCTAGTTCCTGGATCCTGAACTTGGCCATCCAAGGCTCAGTGGAGTTCCAGGTTGCCTACTGGGCACTCAGGGTCTACAGTGGATGGGAAGAAGCCCTGGATAGAGACGGCTCACCCTCTGAAGTGCCAGCAGCATGGCTGTCCTGCCTCCCATGCTGTGGCCAATGAGGACGCAGGGCACTAGGCCCAGCTGGGGCAGGAGGTCCTGCAGATCCTGGCTCATGGCCTCGTAGCTCATGTCTGGGCTGTGGGGGCTGTCACCATGGTTCCGAGCATCCACTGTCAGCACCTGGGGAGTGGACGAGGAGGGCAGCTCTGGCATCCACATTCAGGGCATAGCCAAAAGCCTGGCAGATCTGCAGTCTGAGGGAGGTGGAGAGCCTGGGGTGGTGGGGAGATCCAGAAGGGAACGAAGGGCCCGAAAGGTGAGAAGGCCCAGTTCTCAGAACTTGGGAGGCCCAGATGACGAACCTGGAGCCACTGTGCCAGAAGGCCCAAGGAGTGTGACCACGTCTCTGGAGGTATGGCCTAGCTGGGTGGCAACTCCAGAGAAAGCAGACACCAAGAACTGGCAACAGCTGGAGCACAGCAGGACGGGCTGCTGTACGAGGTGGAAAGCCCCGTATCATCCCTGGTGAACAAGCAGGGTCTGGCCCCCTTAGGGGGTAGAGTATTGGTGCTTAGGCATCTGACAGCAGAGCCTAGGTTAGGGTGCAGCACGCAGACCTGTAACACGAATGAAGGACAGGATGGGTGAAAGCACGAGGGAATGAATGGGGTTCATCTAGGGCCTGGGTCTGCCCTGGGGCCTCCAGCCTTAGAAGGTCAATCTCTTCTTTCATTTCTGTCGAGAAGGACCTGCCACTCCCAGCGTTGAGGACAGAGAAGCTGGTCACACCTCGGCCTCCTCTAGGGCCCCGCCCACCCAGGCCCCACCTCCCTCGGGTCCCCACCTCCCCCGGAAGCTCACCCTCCGGCCTGTCTGCTGGGCCAGGGCCTTGGCGATGGAGTTGAAGTTGGTTTTGCAGCCGAAGAGCCCATGCAGAAAGACGAGGGGCGGGCGGGTTGCCTCCCCGTCCAGAAGTCTGTAGGAAAGCGGCACCGGCCTGGCGGGAGGAGCAAGGGTAGGGGAAGGGTCTGAGCCGGTTGGCGAAGCGGCCTGGGAGAGGGCGGGCCCAAGCGGAGGAAGTGGAGCCATCTGGGTTGGACTGGAGGGGGAGGGGCGAAGGACGAACTTGCACCTGACACCCTTGACTGACCTCGGCTCGGTGCCGCCTTGGCTGCTGCTGGGTGCGACAGGCACTCTGGAGAAGCTGGGACTGGAGGGGCCGAGGCCCCTATGAGGGAGCCTCCAGGCGCGGGCCCAGCGGAGCATCTCCTGGATCTCCTTCCCGGCGCACACCTCGTGGCGTCCCCCGGCTCCGCCTCACTCAGAGCCCCGCCCAATTCCGACTGGAGCCCCGCCTTCTCCCCGCCCCCTGTCGCGGAGCGCCCCTCCTTCGCTCACGTTTCCTTACGTAATCCCGGAAAACTGTCCCCCGAGGCTCCGCCCCTTGCGTCACTACGTAACTCTGTGGGCACCAAGCCCACAGGCGAGAGCACCGCACCTGGCCACGCCCTGGGCGGAGCCAACCAATACCCTGGCCCCGCCCTGCTAAGCTCCGCCCGGCCCCTCCTCGCGCAGAATTCTTGCGGGGAATCGGAGCCTGAGTTTTGGGAGTCACGTTCCTGCAGCTCGTGACGTACTGGATTTGGGGCTTGAACTCTGGCCGCGGGGCAGATCCTTGGCAAGCCCGCTGCGGACCCCGCACCTGGCTTGCTCCGGATGCTGTATTTTCTGTGCCGCTGGCGGTCGCAGGCGAGAGGCGCCATGAGTGGCTCCCGTCGTCGAGGTGCCAGCCTGGAGGCGCCGTGCTCTACAGCTGCGGGCCCGGGCAGGCTGGATGGAGCACCTCTTACCATTCCTGAAGTCTACTCTAGAACGAGCTAGGAGAGACTCTAGAGGTCATTTCCAACCCGCCCTTCGACCCCCGCTCCCGCCCCTTACTGATGAGGAAACTGAGGCAAATAACTTTTACAAGCGGTATAACGTGACCTCTGGTCTGCGAGTCAAGGTGGGAGGTCAGGTGTTTGTACTAAAGGGGGCATTTGCTGCACTGAGCTGAAATGGTTCAGATCTGCTCACCCCCGCCCCCCATTTACCAGCAGAGAAATAAATAAGACCTTTATTTCCCACCCCCCTCAGCACATCGTGCAGGGAAGTCGCCTCCTTTTGGAGCACTGACTGGCTGCCATCTTCTCTGACCAGTCTGGGGTAGCGGTGGCAGTGGCGACATTGTCTCAGGTCTCAGCTGGCTTCCACAGCAGTCCAGCCTTCAGCAGTTGCAAGAGTAGCTGCTCTTTCTACAGCATTCTTCTGCTCAGAAACGGTCAGGGGTAATTTCCTGGTGGTCCAGTGGTGAGGACTCCGTGCTCTCACTGCTGAGGGCCCGAGTTCAATCCCTGGTCAGGGAACTAAGATCCCACAAGTTGCGCAGTGCCAGGCACCCCCAAGGACTATACTGCACACCTCCCTTCAGGTCCTTTCCCACACCACTTCCCACTGGGATGCTGTGTCCACTTTCCAGATAGCCAGTTGCCCAAGTCCTCAATGTCTTTTAAGGTCCAGGATAACTGCCACCTCTTCCTTAAGCCTTCCCAGCTTTTCCCAGTTGAAACTAATCTCTTTCACCACATGTTCTCAAAACATTTGTCAGAGTCTGGACTCCTATGTGTCCACCATAGGCTGGGGGCTCCTGAAGGACCAGGGTCATGTTTTGTTCATCTGGCGCAAAGTGCAATAGTAATTTTACTGAATGATTATGGAGAGATTCAAGCACTAGCTGAGGCTTAGGTGTAGGTTCAGCTGGTAGCTGGGTCAGTGCCCCCTCCAGGACATGGCACCTGGGCTAGCCAGGGTTCCACTGGCTTCTCCCCCACCTCCTTAGGACAAGCCTGATGGAATCAGTACGGTAGGATGCATCCTAACTCCATGGCCTCATATATGCCTTGCCTAATGAAGTGGCCCCCATCTTGAGCCAGCCTGGTGATGGGCAGGTGTTTTGTTCTAATCTGAGGAGGGCTTTGAGGTCGCTGGGGACTCTAAACACACCAGGTGGTGTGATCATTTGTTGCCAGTATAGTCAATAGGGGCATGATGAGAACATCTGAGCCCTGGAGAGGGGTTGGTCCAAGTCCTGGGAGGGGTCCTTGGAGGAGAACAGGTAGGGAGTTTTTCTAGAACTGGTGGATAAAGGGGAAGGGGGTTGATGTCATGGTGGTGATTCAGAAGAGTAGCATTTCAATGGTGGTTTCAGGTGGGCCCCCATCCCCACCCCAGCCTGCTGTCTAACTGGGTAACCTGAGCCTGGCCCACAACCCTTGACCATCTGCCCCCAGCCAGAGTCCTGGGTCTAGGGGCAGAAGCAGTCTTGAGACGTTTCTGAGTCCAGGGCCCCAGCTGTGTCACGTGGCCGGTCAGGACCTGGCTGGCTGGCAAGCAGAAAAACCACGGCTTGAGGTTTTCACTTGAACACTCCAGAAGAAGCAGTGGGGCCAGGAGAGGGGTTGTTGCTACCTTGGAAGGACTCTGGTGATGGGGTGTTGGGCAGGGGTCAACCTTAGGGCCGTCCACCCCTCCCATCTTGTCAGGAACAGGCCAGTGGCCTCGCTGGTGGTTGGTGAGGGTCTCCTACTTGGGGGGGTGTCAAGCCCCTGATATGCTGAGGTTGATGTAGGGGGAGAAATGGGGCACAGAATGAGGACGCTCCACCTCGGTGATCGACTCTCCACTTCCGCATCTGTTTCCAGCCGTCCAACCTGGGAAGGTGTTAGCATCCTTATTTTACTGCTGAGAAAATGGAGACTTGGGAGGTGAAGTCACCCAACTCCAATCATGCAGCCCCCGTGTGGCGCAACCCGAAGTCCTTTCCCAGCTGTGTGACTCCTAGTGCAGCGCTCCGAGTATTTCGTCACCGCCCTTCTGGCTGGGGACTGAGAGCCAAGGGGGTGTGGCCTGCGGCCGCAGGAACACTGCACCCTGGTGGCGGCGGCGTTGAATGGGTTAAGACAGGGAGGTGGCGGGTGTCCCTTAACCGCACCTGGCTCAGTATCGGTCACGTGGCCAGGGTTTCACCTGCCCCGCTGAGCAGGGACAATCAGGCTGCTTGTTTCCGCGATTGGTCACCATGGTGACAGGAGGGCGCCTGGGGAGGTCACGAGGGCAAATTCCTGCCCGCCGCCAGGTGGGGCAGGGGTGTCGGTCAGGCGAGTGTCACCGGGGCTCCTGGAAGACCCCTCGAGATTTCCCTTGGGGCTGTCCCTGCGGCCCCCCTCAAGTGACTCCCATCCAGCATACTCCCATAGCACCCCACCCCCAACCCAACTTCTCTCTTCCCAGATTTTGAACCTGAGTTTATTAAACTGCCAAGACTTTCGTATGCATTATCTTGTTTAATCAGCACAGCAGCCTGTCCTGCGTGGGAGTGGTGGTAATCCCCTGTACCTCCCCCCGACTCAGGGAACACTTTGAGAACATTTGCTCCTGCCTTCTTTCATTCAACAATCAACAGATACTCTTGGGGCCTCATGCCTTTCTAGACACAGGCACCTTTCTAGAGACAGCCAGTGAACAAGACAACAGACTAATGAGCCACACGACAGTGGATGGTGTGGAGTATTTATTTTCTTCTGAGCAGGTTGGGGAGGCTCCTGGGGACCCCGTGTAGAAGACAGAGACTGCGCGTGATCATCCTCTAGCCCTGGTGTCCAGAACACCTCTGGGGACCCTTTCTGCCACCTCCAGGCCTTACGTGTACCTCCTCCCCTCCAAGCTCCCCACCAGACCCACAGATCCTCCATCTCCTGCTTTCACCTACTTGCTCCTCTGCTACAGAACCCCCTACAGGCCCTGCTAACTATTTGTTTTTTAAATTTATTTATTCGTGGGCTTCCCTGGTGGCGTAGTGGTTGAGAGTCCGCCTGCCGATGCGGGGGACACGGGTTCGTGCCCCGGCCCGGGAAGATCCCACATGCCGTGGAGCGGCTGGATCCGTGAGCCATGGCCGCTGAGCCTGCGCGTCCGGAGCCTGTGCTCCGCAGTGGGAGAGGCCACAACAGTGAGAGGCCCGCGTATCGCAAAAAAAAAAAAAAAAAAAAAAAATTCTTTGTTTATTTTTGGCTGCATTGGGTCTTCGTTGCTGTGCTCAGGCTTTCTCTAGTTGCGGTGAGCAGGGTATACTCTTTGGTGCCATGCGTGGGCTTCTCATTGCAGTGGCTTCTCATGTTGCAGAGCACGGGCTCTAGGTGCACGGGCTTCAGTAGCTGTGACACGCGGGCTCAGTAGTTGTGGCTCACGGGCTTAGTTGCTCCGTGGCATGTGGCATCTTCCCAGACCAGGGCTCGAACTCCTGTCCCCTGCATTGGCAGGCAGATTCTTAACCACTGCACCACCAGGTAAGTCCCAGCCCTGCTAACTCTTGTCAACATTTTTCCTACCTCCAGACTCACGTGCACAGTCACTGTACCCCCAGTCACAGCCTCATCACAGGCACACATTCTTAAAGTAGGTGGGGTGAGGACACCTCCTCTTTTTGGGTGGAGGGATTCTGTGTATTTTGAAACCCAGCAGCCTTCACTCCTCTTGAGAAACAGCAGCCTGCAGGTTGCACACCAGCCCCCTCTGCCTGCATTTTGGAGCCTTCATTTACTGAGCGCTATGTTCCAGGCACAGGGGATGCAGGGGTGAGCCCAGATCAATTCACAGACCTGACGGTCTGCTGGAGAAGATACGAATGGATGTGTGATCACACACCCAGTAAATATGCAAAGGAAAGTGAGAGCATAAAACCGAGGAATCCTACTGGCCCTGCAGAAGTGATGCTTGAATGGAGATCTGAAGGATGAGTAGGAATCGGCCAGGTGAAGGGGTTACAGTGGAGGAGAGTGTTCCAGAAGTTGGCACACCATGTTCAATGACAAAGCCATCCCATTTCTCAAGGCAGAATCAGGAGTCATTTCTGATGCCTCCTTCCTTACCTCCTCCACCCCCATCCAATCCCTCACCTAGTTCTGTTGATTTTTATCTCTCAAACAGCTCTGATATCCATCCACTTCTGTCCATCTCCACGGCCCCATCTCGCCCCTCCATCACCACCTTCTCACTGGACCTGTCCATTCTGGCCCTTCTAGTATTTTCCCTACATAGTAGGCAGCTTGATCTTTTCCAAACATCTAATATATTTCTATGTTAATCTAGTTTGTTCCTTTTTACATTTTCCTATTTTTCTGTGCTCTGGGTTCTGTGTTCAATGCTCCTGGGGATGCATGTGGCAGACCAAAGAGTAGAAAATCTGGTTTTTGTGTTTCAAAAGCTGAAGCCCAGAGGGGAAGAGGAAGCATCAGTAGACATAAGTCTTTGGGCCAAGAATGGGAGGGGTCTGCCACTTACTTCTTGGCAGGGTCCCCAGAAAGGAATGGCTCATGGGCTTACTAGGCAGGCAGGATCATAGGCAGCTTGCAAAATTGTTCCCAGCTCTGAGCCCAAAGCAGACACAGTACAAACCACAGGACCAAAGGGACCATGGAGACAAGATGGTGATGCCTCAGCAGTGATCACTGTTGCCTGAGGGCTGGATACTGTCCAACTTCACCCTCCCCCCAGCCTCCTCCCTCATCTCCCCCATCCACCACACCCCCAGCAAATTTGGCCCTGCTGAATGTCCTGGAATTGTGGCCGAGCCACTGCCTCCTCAGCAGAATGGAGCATCAAGGAAATAATGTTATTTCATGGCTCAGTTTATGAACTGACTTTCATAATTGCCACAATGCCATATACATGGACTTTCTTTATAAATCAACAATCCAATAATTCATTTGGCAAATATTTACTGGGTACCCGCGGATGCTAAATATGAATTTTAGAGTCAGGGATATGGCAGTTACATGGCCCTCTTCCTCAAGGAACACAAAAAGCCAAAAACAAAACCCCCCCCAGCATTTCTACTTTCAAGTGGGCAGGGTGCTGTGTTCAATAATTGGGGTGGGAGATATTAAGTAGGGTGGTAAGAAAAGGTCTCAGGTAAGGTGAAATTTGGAGGATAAGAAGGAGGCAGTCATATAAACACCAGGGGGAAAAGTGTTTTAGGCAGAGGGAATAGTATGTGCAAAGGCCCTGAAGTACACAAGACTTTCCCCTTGTTAGAAGAACAGAGAGGAAGGCAGAGGAAGCTGGAGCAGAGAAAGCAAGGGGAAAAAGGCATATAAGAGATGGGCTAGGGCTTCCCTGGTGGCACAGTGGTTGAGAGTCCGCCTGCCGATGCAGGGGACACGGGTTCGTGCCCCGGTCCGGGAAGATCCCACATGACGCGGAGCGGCTGGATCCGTGAGCCATGGCCGCTGAGCCTGCGCGTCCGGAGACTGTGCTCCGCAGCGGGAGAGACCACAACAGTGAGAGGCTTGCGTACAGCAAAAAAAAAAAGAGATGGGCTGGGGTGGGTCCATGTAGGGGCCTGGTAAGGGATTTGGTCTTTATTAAAGAGAAATGAGAGCCAGTAAGGGTTTAAGCGGGGAGAGACATGATTTCCATTTTACAAAGACTATTTGGCTATGCAGGAGAAGGCTGGAGAGACAGATTAGAGGGGAAGTGGAGGAGAGGAAGGAAAATCAGCTAGGAAGCTATTGTATTATCTAGTTGAGACGATGGAAACCTTTGACTGTGAGGTGGTCGTGGAGATAGAGAGAGGTAGATAGACTTGAGATATATTTTGAGTTAGAATTAATAGGATTGGATGAACAATTATTTTTAGTTTTAGTTTTTATTTTTGGCTGCAGGGCGTGGCTTGTGGGATCTTAGTTCCCCGACCAGGGATCGAACCTGCACCCTCAGCAGTGAAAGCACAGAGTCCTAACCACTGGACCACCAGGGAATTCCCTGGATGAAGAATTAGATGGATATCCCCCTCTATAGGGTACAAGTGGTAAGGGAGAATCTAGAGTTCCACTTGAGGCATGTTAAGTTTGAGATGCCCATGAGATAGCATAATAGTTAACATTTATTGAGTTTAACATGCCAAGCACTGTTCTAAGTGTATATCCATTAACTCATTTACTCCTCATAATGACTGTGAGAGGGTACATGTATTATTTAATCCCTCCTTTAATAACTGAGAGAATTGAGCAACAGAGAGGTTAATTAATTGCCTACGATCACACTGCTTGGAAGCTGCAGGGCCGGGATCCAATCCCAAGTGGTTGGGCTCCAGGGGCCATGCTGTTAACCAGTGTCCTCTACTGTCTTCGTGGCATTCAAGGAGGCAGGTGGATGCATGAGTGGGGAGCTCGGAGGAGAGGCCTGGGAGCTGGAGGATGTTAAAGCCATGGAAATGGAGGAGACACTCACAGGGGATAAAAGTGCATTGGAGGAAGAGAAGAGGGCCTAAGACAGAGGACCTTTGGAGGATGGCAGGAAGGGAGATGGAGGAAGTGCACAGAAGGAGGAGGAAGGCCAGGCGAGGGTGGTGTCTCAAAGAGCAGGACAAGTGAGAGTTCTGAGGAGGAGAGAGAGCAGTCACCTCTGTCAACAGTTGCTGAGAACGTGAGTAAACTCTGGATGGAAAAGTGACTGTTGGCCATGGCAACCTGGAGGCCCCAGGGACCTTGCCAGGAGCAGCCTGGAGTGGTGAATGGGTGGGGGCAGGAGCAGACAGGAGGGGCTGATTGGCATGTGGGCAGGGAGGAAGCAAAATCAAGGGTGAGATAGCTCTTGAGGTGAACAGAGAAATGGGCTGGCATCTCTTTGGAGATGTGAAGTCAAGGAACTTTCTTTTTTTAAGATGGGAGATAAACATGTTTATATGTTGATGTGAAGGATATAGTAGAGAGTGGGTGGTATTTGCTAATGCAAGAGAAATAAGGTATTTCTGAGGGAGATTTTTTTCTATCTACCTTTTTTAGTTTTTATTTTTAAAATTAAAAAAATTTTTAATTTATTTTTATTATTTAATTTAGTTTATTGGATCTACCTTTCTTTATAATTTAAATTTAAAATTTTAATTTTATTTTCTTTTATTTTTTGGCTGTGCTGTGCAGCTTGCCGGATTTTACTTTCCTGACCAGGGACTGAACCCAGCAAGACAGTGAAAGCACAGAGTTCTAACCACTGGACCGCCAGGGAATTCCCTGGATCTACCTTTAAAAAAAAATACTTTTTATTATGAAAAATTTAAAACATATATGAAGGGAGATAGAATCACCATCACCCATCACCCAGCTTCAACAATTACCAACTCAAGGCCAATCTTGTTTCATCTCTACCCTATGTATCTCCTCTCCCATCTCTGCATTATTTTGAAATAAACCTCAGACATCATACTATTTCATCTGTAAATATTTCAGTATGTTTCTCTAAAAGCTAAGGACCTATTTGTTTTTTAAACATAAACCAGCATATCATTTACATACTTTTCTTCTTTCTTCCCCTCCATACCACTGGCATGTGGAACTTCCCTGACCAGGGATCGAACCTGTACCCCCTGCAGTGGAAGCACAGAGTCTTAACCACTGGACCACTTAATATTCCTTAATATTATCAATTATACACTCAATGTTCACTTTTCTAATTGTCTCACAAATGCCATAAATTTTAA
Organism: Mesoplodon mirus; assembly: GCF_964341445.2. Lineage (NCBI taxonomy): Eukaryota > Metazoa > Chordata > Mammalia > Artiodactyla > Ziphiidae > Mesoplodon > Mesoplodon mirus. The sequence goes on from NC_138991.1 coordinate 36,654,150, forward strand.
CAGGTTGCATCAGGAAACAATTAAGATCCACAGCTGTGATTGGTTGATATGTCTTGTGTTTCTTCTTTTTTGATCCATATGTCCCTACATCTCATTTTTTTCCTTGAGTTTTTTTTTGTTGTTGAAGGACCCATTTGTCCTATAGAGTTCTCCACATCTGGATTTTGCTGACTGTATTCTGGGTATATGTGTTCCTCTCTCCTTTGCATGTGCTGTAAATTGATCTTCTGATCTAGAAGATTGATTAGATTCAGATTTCACTTATTTATTTGCTATTTTTATTTTTGTTTTTCTGTACGTGTACTCCACAAGAGATGTTGTACTTGATTCTTCTTTTACGGCAGCCAAGTTGTACTGGTTAGGACCCCTTTGGCTGGAAACCCCAAATCAAACTGGCTTAACCAATAAGAAAAGCCGCATCTCCTACAACCAAGAGATCTAGAGGAAATTCAGGGCCCCGAAGAGAAGACAGTTACTGGATAGAAAATGTTTCCAGGGCTCCAGGTTCCTCCTCTCCAGATCGATGTCCTCATCATTGGTCGCAGTCCTCGGGCTCATTCTCTTTGGAGGTTCAAGCTGGCATAGAATTCCAGATGTCACCACCTGACAGGACGTCCAGGGGAAGATGGGGTGCTTTCTTTTCTAGGCAAGTGGAAGCCTAGTCCTGCGGCCTGGCAACAGACCTTCCCTCCTGTCTCACTGGCTGTAAAAGTGTCACATACCCAGTCTGAGCCAATCACCATGGAGGGAAAGAGACCAACCACCATGATTGGCTTAGTCTAATCAGGAGTTATCACTGGAGCTGGGGGTGGGGGTCTGCTCTAGTTATCTATAGAGGCATAAAATGAATATCCCATATCTTTGCACACTGAATATTTCTGAATGATGTTACCTAGAAGTGGAGTTACTGGATCTCAGACTATTTTTTTATACTTATAAGGGACCTTATTTTTTGTAGAAGTGGTCAAATTGCCCTCCAAAAAATTGGTTATTGTATCAATATATACTTCACCAACAAGGGAAAAGGAAAACAAGAGGCGGAGGAGTGCAGTCCTTAACAACTTGGGCTCTAGAAGACCAGATGCCTGAGTTCAAAGCCCAGCGTCTCTGTGTAATGTCTGTGTGAACTTTGGACAACTAGTATAACTTCTTTGTGCCTCAGTTCTCCTATCTATAAAATGGGGATGATGATGATAATACCACTATTCAGTCAACACATACACTTAGAAATTGTTAACTAGTATTTTCTTTCATATGGGATATCATCAAAGTGCTGATTAGTGTCGCAGGCATCCTTTCTCCGCTCTTGACTGCGCCTCTGGGAGGCTCACCTTTGCAGGCTGTATTAGACTTGTCTTCTGGCTTCTGAGGGCGAGAAGAGAGAGATGCTGGACTATTTGTTTCTCCTGCTGCTCCCAGGTTTGCTGTGGTTCCAGCAGAGGGTGTGTCCTTCTATAGCTGTGGCTACTGTCCAGCAACCCTGTTTCCCATGGCTCTTTCAACCCTGTAACTCGGTTTCCTCCCATTGCTTCTTTTTTTTTTTTTTGGTACACGGGCCTCTCACTGTTGTGGCCTTTCCCGTTGTGGAGCATAGGCTCCAGACGCGCAGGCTCAGCGGCCATGGCTCACGGGCCCAGCCACTCTGCGGCATGTGGGATCTTCCCAGACCGGGGGGCACGAACCCGTGTCCCCTGCATTGGCAGGCGGACTCTTAACCACTGCGCCACCAGGGAAGCCCTCCCATTGCTTCTTTAGGCTTGGGGGGGGTAATGGCTCCCCACTATTCACTATTGTTAGTTTCTTTCTTTCTTTCTTTTTTTTAATGCTGCTGGAGATGCAACTCTTTTTATTTATTTGTTTGTTTGTTTGTTTGTTTGTTTTTGGCTACGTTGGATCTTCGTTGCTGTGCGCGGGCTTTCTCTAGTTGCGGCAAGCGGGGTCTACTCTTCGTTGTGGTGCGCGGCTTCTCATTGCAGTGGCTTCTCTTGTTGCGGAGCATGGGCTCTAGGCGCGTGTGCTTCAGTAGCTGTGGCACGTGGGCTTAGTAGTTGTGGTTTGTGGGCTCTAGAGTGCAGGCTCAGTAGTTGTGGCGCACAGGCTTAGTTGCTCTGCGGCATGTGGGATCTTCCCGGACCAGGGCTCGAACCCGTGTCCCCTGCATTGGCAGACGGATTCCTAACCACTGCGCCACCAGGGAAGCCCTCTTTCCTTTTTTGAAAAAATTGTTAGTTTCTTGGTACCTCAATATCCTTTACTGAATTCCCTAGCTCTACCCATACCTCTCTGTACATAGTCCCTCCAATAAAGTCTCTTTAAAATCAAGCATGCTGGACTTCCCTGGTGGTCCAGTGGTTAAGACTCTGCCCTTTCAATGCAGGGGGCACAGGTTCAATCCCTAGATGGGGAAGTTCCGCTGGCCACGTGGCCAAAAAATAAATAAATAAATAGATAGAATAAAATCCAGCATGCTGTCTGCTTTCTGCCAGGCCCCCAGTGATACAATTAATCTTTAAAGTTTGCCAATCTAAAAGGGGGGAAAATTTGTTTCACTTAGAGAATTTAGAGAAATACCACTTAATAGGGAAGTTATACACCTTTTCATATGTTTATTAGCATAAATAGTTATTTTTATAATTACTTCTTCTCCTTTGCCGATTATTCTTTTGGACTGCTATACTTTCTCTTGTTGATTTGCAGGAACTCTTTTTTTTTTTAAATTTTTTTATTTATTTGGTTGTGCTGGGTCTTAGTTGCAGCTCATGGTTTCCTTAGCTATGGCATGCGAACTCTTAGTTGCGGCATGCATGTGGGATCTAGTTCCCTGACCAGGGATTGAACCCGGGCCCCCTGCATTGGGAGTGCAGAGTCTTAACGACTGTGCCACCAGGGAAGCCCTGCTTTCTGTCTTTATGAATTCGACTCCTCTATGTACCTCATATAAGTAGAATCATACAGTATCTGTCTTTTTGTGGCTGGATTATTTCAATTAGTATTTATCTTTAAGGCTCATCCATATTATGGCATATGTCAGAATTTTCTTCCTTTTTAAGGCTGAAGAATATTTCATTGTATGTATAGACCACATTTTACTTATCCCTTTATCCATAGATGGACATTTGCATTCCACCCCTTGGCTATTGTGAATAGTATTATGAACATGGGTGTGCAAATATCTCTTTGAGACCCTGCTTTCAACTCTTTTGGGTATATACCCAAAAGTGGCATTGTTGGATCATATGGTAGTTAAAGTTTTTTACCCCCATACTGTTTTCCACAGCATCGGTACCATTTTACATTCCCACCAAAAGTTCCAATTTCTCTATATCCTTGCCAACAGTTGTTATTTTCTGTTTTTTTTTTTTTCTTTTTGAGTTTTAGGAATTCTCTATATATCCTGGATATTAATCATATATCAGATACATGATTTGCAAATATATTCCAAAACCATCCTGTGGATTGCCTTTTCATTCTGTCCATAATATCTTTTGATGCACAAAATTTTAAATTTTCATCAAGTCCAATTTGTCTGTTCTTTTCTTTTGTTGCTTGTGCCTTTGATGTCATATCCAAGAAATTGTTGCCAAGCCCAATGTTGTGAAGCTTTTTCCCCACATTCTTCTAAAAGTTTTGTTGTTTCACCTCTTATGTTTAGGTCTTTGATCCAGTTTTAGTTTTTGTATAAGCTGTCAGGCAAGAGTCCAACTTCGTTCTTTGGCATGTGGATATCCAGTTGAAAAAACTGCTCTTTCCTCATTGAGTGTTCTTGGCATCCTTGTTGAAACTCATTTGACCATTTTTGTGAGAGTGTATTTCTGGGTTCTCTATTCCATTTCATTGGTCTATATGTCTGTCTTTATGCTAGTACCACACTGATTTGATTACTATAGTTTTGTAATATTTTGAAATCCAGATGTGTAGATTCTCCAACTTTGTTCTTCTTTTTGGCTATTCAGTTCCCTTGAGATTCCATATGAATTTCAGAATGAATTTTTCTATTTCTGCAACACAAAAACAAAAGTGCCATTGGGATTTTGACAGGGGTTGCATTGAATCTGTAGATCACTTTGGGTGGTATGGATGTCTGAGCAATTTTAAGTCTTTCAGTCCATAAACATGGGGTGTCTTTCCATCTATTTGTGTTTTCTTTAATTTCTTTCAGTAATGTTTTGTACTTTTCAGTGTACAAGTCTTTCACCTCCTTGGTTAGGTTTTATTTCTAAGAATTTTATTCATTTTGATGTTATTGTAAGTGGAATTGTTTTCTTACTTTCCTTTTCAGATTGTTTATTTATTTTATATTTTTTATGCACTCAAAGCTGATCATTTTTTTGTTTGACTTCTGGGGTTTGTGTCTTGCTTAGGGAGGCTTTCCTCATTTTTATATCATAAAAATGCTTTCTGCATTATCTTCTAGTTCTTTCTAGTTTGCTTGTTTGTTTTGTTGTGTTAGACCTTTAATGCATCTGGATTCCCAATGAATTGCCAATGATTAGCATGTGGACAGAAGGCAAGGTGGAAGGATAGGGATAGTAAAAAGTGTTGGGACTTCCCTGGCAGTCCAGTGATTAAGACTCCTCTTTTCCACTGCAGGGGGCACAGGTTCAATCCCTGATCAGGGAAGTAAGATCCCTGAAGCTGCTGTGCAACATGGCCAAAAAAAAAAAAAAAAGTGTGGAGACTGGGTGGGGAGAGGGAAAGGAGGAGGGGCAATATAGGGGCAGGGGATTAAGAGGTACAAACTACTAGGTATGAAATAAGCTACAGGGATATGTTGTACAACATGGGGAATATAGTCAATATTTTATAATAACTATAAATGGAGTATAACCTTTAAAAATTGTGGATCACTATACTGTACACCTGTAACTTATATAGCATTACTGTGCATCAACTATACTTCAATAAAAGAAAAACTGTGGAGGCTGGAACAGCTCTAGGTGGCTGCATGGTTGGGTCTGGGAAGGAGGCACTGAAGGGTCTGGAATACCAGGCAGAGAAATTTGGGTTGAAATGTAACTCCGTGTCCCTACTCAAATTTTTCAACCTTTCTCTTACTGGCTTGTATACAAATATTGTACTTCAACCAGGTTGACCTTTTGGTCAACTCCTGACTTCTGGTCTGACACCTTGCCTTTGCCCAATCAGTGACTCCTGCCTGGAAAGCCTTTTCCTCTTAGCTCAGCCCATCTAAAACCTACTTATTCAAGACCTTTTCAGGGACCCCCCCCCGCCCACAAAGCCTTCCTAGACTGTTACAGATCTTCATGACCTCTGAACTCTTCTAGAACCAATCTGTTGCTGTTCCCTGATTGCACATAAGACACAGTCATTTTTGTCTCCAAAAGGCACCATGGACATTAACTTGTCTCTTCTTTATTGAGTATCAGCTTTGTGCTGGGCATTCTGCTAGGCTTGGGGCATACAAAGGTGAACAGGATGCTTAGGTCCTTCCGCGACAGAGCTGATAGTCTAGGGCAGGAGAAAGACAAGTTAAGAGGTGATTCTGTCCACCTGCCAATGTAGGGGACATGGGTTCGATCCCTGGTCAGGGAAGATCCCATATGCTGCGGGGCAACTAAGCCCGGGTGCCACAACTACTGAGCCGGTATGCTGCAACTACTGAAGTCCGCGTGCCTAGAGCCCGTGCTCCGCAACAAAAGAAGCCACTGCAATGAGAAGCCCACGCATCGCAACGAAGAGTAGCCCCTGCTCGCCGCAACTAGAAAAAGCTTGCGCGCAGCAACGAAGACCCAACGCGGCCAAAAAAAAAAAAAGAGAGAAAAGAAAAAAAATAGGTGATTCTGACACAGAGGGACAAATGCTATGGTGTTGCCCGGGATGCCCAGGACCCTATAGGAATAGGCTGGGTGTCAGGGAAGCATCCCTCAGCTGGGATATAAAGTGACCTCTAAGCTTCCCAAGACCGGTGAGGTGAAGATGGGGAAACTGTGCCAAGAAGAGAGAATGACTTGTATTGAGGGTCCAGAGAGCACGATTTTTGAGGAAGGGAAGGCTGTCTAGTGGGGTTGGGCCTTGGAGGCCGGGGTGGGGAGGCAGAGTGGGGCAATGCGGAGAGTGCAGGCAGAAACTGAGAGGCAAGCAAGGCTCTGCCCTTGTAGGGGCTCTTTAGGCATGCCATGGTGTCTGGGGGGGCTCTTAAGAGCCATGTTGGCTTGGGGGACTGGAAGGATTTTAAATAGAGGAGTGACATGGCCAGATGCAGGACTGTGTCACTTGGCTATTCCAAATGGCTTGGAAATGGACTGAGCAGGGTTGAGGGTAGGGAGAGGCAGTCTGGAGATGGGAGACCCTCTTGAGGCTGTTACAGAAAGATGGTGATAGCCTGGTTGGAATCGGTGGTACAAGTGGGGAAGAAGAGAAGTGGACGTATCTAGAAATAATAACAGGCTGGTAATTGACAGGAGGTGGCAGAGCCTGGAGCCCAGTCTCATCAGCTCGTGAGCTTTGGTGGTCTCATCGTGTAATGCCTACCTTGCAGGGTTCTTACGGAGATCAAACAGAGCAGGGACAACATCACTTCTCTTACAGAGGAGAGTGGGAGGTGGCCAGTGACTTGTCCAAGGTCCCTCAGTAGGGCCAATGCGCTCTCTCTCTCTTCACCTCCTCTGCATTGCATACTTGTCTTGGCAAGGATGACCTTGAATGGAACCCTGGCAGGGGAGGGAGAAGGAAGTTACTGTCTGTCCCTCCAGGCCTGCCGCAGACCTCGAGGGAGCCACAATAAATGCTGTATTTGTTTGATAAAACACTTGACTTCTAGTTTTGCTAGGAGGAAGAGCTAGAACAGGTGTGGCAAGACCAGGGCAGCCTGCAGCACAACAGTGGGAGGTGGGGTGGGACAGAGCCCAGGGGCCTGGCAGGGGGCTCCAGGGTCTGTGGATTTTGAAGAAATCCAAGGACTTTCTCATGACCCAGCCATCTCCCTCATGTTCCCAGACTCCTGCCTGGTTGAATACCCCAAAATATTAACGATACCAACTCAAGTTAACTGATGTTCTACTGTGTGCCTAGCATTGTGCCAGGTGCTACTCCTGCATATAGACAGGAGCACAAATGAGTGCTGGCCTGTACTGGGTGCTGCAGACAGAGAGAAGCTCAGGATAGTGCCCCTGACCTTGGGAGATGACCTTCTGCAGGGGATATCTCACAAGAAACAGAACCACAACATAGTGTAGTATGTGCTGTGACGGGGTGAAACTAGACTGCGTGGGAATCCAGAGGATGGCTCAGCTAATCCTCAACACAGCTCAGTGCTATTATCATACCCATTTTGTAGATGAGGAAACTGAGACTCAGAGAGTGAACTGCCCTGTTTACCTGGTCAGTTTGGTTCTGACTAATTTTCTTCTGCAGGGGGTGATAAGGATAAAAATGGGGATGGAAAAGACAAGTTACAGGGGCTCTCATGGATCATCTGGTCCAAGCCCTATGTTGAAATGATGGGGAAACTGAGACTCAGAAGGGAAGGAAATTGCTCCGAGTCACACAGGGAAAGGAGAGGATCCCAGCTGACTCCCAGTCCAGTCACACCAAATGCCTTTCTCTTCTCTAGAAGTCTCAAGATTTCCTGGGACCCCTCACGTGGGACCCTCCTCAGTTTGTGGTCTCTAGGCTGCAAACTCTACCCCCTCTGTTTAGACCCTAAACTCCAGAAAGAATAAGAAGAGTTTGAGTTAGGACAGATCCTGAAGCCAGGCAAGGATGTGTGTGCGAGTTGGGGTGGGAGGGTGTAGGATGGGGTAGGATACCTCACCACTACCCGCTAGGGGAGCGCAGGAGAGCCCAGGCTTGGGGAGAGCCTAGGGAGCCAGGGGAGGGTCTGAGGCCTGGGAGCCCTTCTCACCCCACCTGAGGATCTGATTGGGTCTGTCTACCTTCTCTGCCACATCTCTCTGACTCAGGGGAGCTGACGGGTGTGCTGGGGATGGACCACAGTGGGCTGGCTGGCTCAGAGCCTCAGGCTGCAGCTCTGCCACAGTGTGGCTGGGAGGCGTTGCATCCAGGCTGCCCTCTTGAAGCCGGTGGTAAATGAATAACCTCGCTCCTGCCTGCAGGGCCCTCTGGGACAAAGAAGCCACCTGGTGCCCCTCAGTTTTGGCTTGGGCCAACCTGACTCCCTGGTTCCACTGAACAAGAGACTGTGGGGGTGGATGAAGGCAGATGCAATCCCTTGGTCCTCTGCCTACACCCCCAAATCCCATCTCAGTTCCCTCCCCCTCTACTGCTAAGCCTCTTCCCTCTCTGACACTTCCCCCCACGGAGCCCCCTCCCCTTCACTGACCCCCTTCTCTGAGTCCCTTCCCTCTTACTGGGCTCCCTCCCCTCACTTCCCTGTGGCTAAGCCCCCTTCCCCTGAGGCCTCCCCATGGAGCCCTCCCACCCCCTGCCCCGAGCCCACAACCCCTCCCTCTAGCTCTCCCTAGGGTCCATCACTAGCAGCCCCCCTCACCTTCATATTCCATGTCACTCTGTTTCCTTCCCCCCAGGCTAGAAGACTGGCTCCCAAAGGGACTGGGTTGGAGAGAGAGTAATGGCAACCCCAAGCCCTTTCCTGGAATCTCACAGAGAATGAAAGATCTAAAGCCAGGGTACTCTTACTGTTCATGGTAACCTACTTCCTCTTCCTTGGGTCATAAAGGGTAAAAACATGTCTGTTGTTCCTTAACTAGAGGAGAATTTTTTGGGAGCTATGTGAAGCATTCTATGGAAAAAATCTGCCTGCCCCCGGGGCCTTTCACTTTCGCTTTGCTGCAGGCCAAGAAGTTCGAGATACAATACCTTCGAAATAATTGCCAGCCTCCACAGTCCCAAATACCTGTGCTGTGACCCTTCTCCCCTGCAAGTGGCTCTCCTGGCCTGAATTCCCCAAACCTCTAGGACGCCTGCTCTACATGTTCTGTTTCTGCTTCTCATCTCCCACTCACTTTTCTGTCCACTGCATCTGCCCCCGCGCCTCTAGTTAAGGCCGCCAGTGACCACCTTGCTGTTTTTAATCTTCAGGCTTCTTCTTGCCTGACGACTTCCGCAGCTTCAGGTGCCATTGCCAACGCCCGCCTTCTTGAAACTCTTTTTTTTTTCTCTTTGGTTTCTAGACTGACCTCATCCACTTCCCTGGTTTCGGTTGCCCTATGTATGCTAACAACAGCCAGGTTTACTGTTCCTGACTTCCAGATCTCTATGTATGTCCTGTCACATCCTGGACGTCTCTGCCTGAAGGTCCCACAGGCTTGCCAAACTCTGTTCACTCACGACTGAAACCATCATCTTCCCCCAGCAACGTGGTCCTATTTTGGTAAACGGCACCACCAGCCAGTCAGTGACCTAAGGCAGAAAATTGGGGTTATCCTAGCTCTTTCCACTCCCTCACCCCGCATATCCAAATGGTTTTCCAGCCCAGCTCATCTTGCTTCTTTTACAACACCCCCTCCCCATCAGGCCTGGTCCCCCATCCCACTGTCCCTGCTTTATTTCTGGGCTGCATCATCTTACACGGGGATAGCTGCACAGCCTCTAAGATGGTCTCCTGCCTTCATCCCCCTCCTTGAGTCCCAGTTCTGCAGGGGCAGCTGGAGAGGTTATTTTAGAGTGTAAATTTGACCAGGTACGCCCCTTCCATGATTCCCATAACATTAGATTAGGGTCCAAAATCTGTAATTCTGCACACGAGATTCTCCATGACTTGGCCTCTTCTGGGCCCAGGGTCCCATTGCTACTTCCTCCCTCACCTTGCTATCTACCCAGCCATTGGAATCCCACTTTCCTGGCTCTGGACACCAGCCCCCTTTCCCACTGCCTGAACCTCTTACACCTTCTCCAAGACACAAGTGCTTTCCAGCCTTGTTTACCTTAGCATTAGAATGTCACCAGAGAGTTCTGAGTCCCCCCCTCTTTCCCTCCCTCAAGGGTTTCAGGAAGAAAATGAGGTCCCTCTCTCATCTCTTCTCTTGGTGAGAAGATTCCACTCAGCTTCCTTTGGTGGTGTGTTTTACCAAAACAATAGATCTTTTTGTTCTCCTTTCCCAAATATGAAATCATAGCATTGAATGTGCTCTTTCACACACCACAGGGGAGATTCAGGTGTGCGGGGGGCGCTGTGGAGGGCCGGTGCTCCAGGCGCAAACCCTGGAGAAGGGGGTCCCCGACATCCTCCTCCCACCTCCCCCATGCCCGGAAGTGCTCATGCCCGCCCCTCCAGACTGGGGCTTCATCGTCTGAATCCCCAGTGAACAGGCCAAAGGACCAACTAGCTAGTGAGCACCCAGCTCAGTTTACAACCCCACTTTCTCGGCTACCGAAACTTGGTCCCTCTCTAAGCTTCATCCCGGGCGGTGGGAGAGCAGAATCCAGCCAAGGCCAGCCCTTGCGGGGAGAGCTCTGCAGGGAGGTGGAGGCCTGTCCGCGCTCAGGACAAGGAGGCACAGGCAACTGCAAAACGAAATGTTTTTATTGAAAAATAACAAGTGGCCCTTTTCAAGACTGCAGGTCCCTGCTCAACGAGGGCTGTCAGGCCGCAGCCCGACGGGACGAACAAGTAGCGGCAGTCACCCCAGCTCCGCGCTCCAGAGGGGCAAGGTTTCCTGGTCCATGCTGGCTGGCCCCTGGGCTCCGCAATCCCGCTCCCCGGCCCGAGGAGGGGTGGCAGCTGGGGAAGGGGGCGCCAGGAGGTCCCCTCCCAGTCCAGCGAGAGAGTTGCCTGGCATCTGGGTGGGCTGGTTTCCGATGCAAGGCCGCACGCAGTACTGGTGGGCGCGCCAGCTCGTGGGAGTGGTAGAGGCTTCCCGCGGCTGCTCACTCAGACGTAGTCCTTGCGGTCGTAGGCTGTGCCGGTTCCGGTGCCCGGGCCGGTGGAGCGCGGCGCCGAGTAGAGGATCTTGGCGGGCGTGTATTTCTTCTCGCGCGGCGGGCACGAGCAGCAGAGTAGTGCGCCCCCCAGCAGCTGCAGCGCCGCGGCCGCCCAGCCCACGTACAGGGCGGAGCCCATCTCGCGCTTCTGTGCATCTGGCACCAAGGGGTTGTAGAAGTCACGGATGATGGTGTTGGCCGACCAGGACACCGGCACGAGGGTGAGCAAGGCGGCCAGCAGGAAGAGCACGCCCGCCACGATGGTGATCTTGGCCTTGGCCGTGTCGTCCTGTACACAGTTGGTGCACTGGGCACCCACGAGCGCCACAAGGAGCCCGAAGGCGGCCAGCAGGATGGCGATGACGATGAGGGCGCGGGCCGCCTGCAGGTCCTGCGGCAGCGCCAGCAGCGAGTCGTACACCTTGCACTGCATCTGGCCCGTGCTCTGCACCACGCAGTTCATCCACAGGCCCTCCCAGGTGATCTGCGCCGTGATGATGCTGCTGCCGATGAAGGCCGACACGCGCCACATGGGCAGCGCGCAGCACACGATGGTGCCCAGCCAGCCCATGACGGCCAGCGAGGTGCCCGCGATCTCCAGGCCCATGGACATGGCTGCCGGTCCAAGGCCGTCACTGGAGGGCGGCTCCGGGTGCGGGACGACGAGGGGCCGGGGCCGCTGGGGCCTGGGCGGGAGCGGCGGTGCGCCGACGGACTGACGCCCGAATTGATGGACCGACGGAAAGACACACGGATGGCGCGCGCCCTAAAGGGTCCGCTCTGCCCGCTCGCACAGCGGCTGCGCCTGCACCTGCCTGTGGCTTTGTAGGCGGGCGGCAGCGACTGGGCTGGCCCTGGGCTGGGGCAGGTTAGTCTTCGATCCGGGCCCAGCGCTCCGGCGGGGGAGGGAGAGGCGGAGCCGCCCTCTCCCGGGCCTGGGGACAGTGACGTGGCCCCTCTTCCCACCTTCACTAAGCGCCCTGGGAGGAAGGACTTGGCCAGGAGTGGCTCACGGCTCGGGGATGGGGGGTGCCAAGAGAGGGCGGGGCCGAGACCTGCGCCCCCGCCCCTCGCTCCTGGTTCCCCACTGCTCGGAAACGAATTCTACGGGGTGTGTGGTGAAAAGCACAAAGTGCTGGACACTCCGCCTCCCCCGCATTTTCAGCGCCGTTGGCACGGGAGGCGTGAGGAAGAGGGCGCTGCCACCTGCCAGGTATCCGCGGGGATAGAGAGGGCCCACTGTGGGCGTGGCCGCGGCTGTTTTCCCAGAGTGGGCCGCTGCCCCGGGAGCTGCGCACCTGCTCCTCAGTCCCTCCGGCCTCTGAGGCAGCGCTCCCAGCGCAGGATCCCGGCCTGATCCAGGGCCATGGGGTTGCCAGCCCTGGACGTCTGGATTCGGAAGCCAGGGACCACCTGCAAAGGCGCCCAGAAGACACCTCTGAGCCAGTGCTGAACTCAGATTCTCTAGCCCCTCTCCAGCTCTCAGCTCTTAACACTCGCAGTGACCCTGATCCCTTTAGCTGAGCTGCTCTCCCCTCCCAGAGCCACCTCCATTGAGTCCCCTCCCTTCACAGAGCCCTGGTTCTCTCTCCCGCTGAGCCGGGGTTGGGGGCGGGGAGTCAGAACCGGGATCCACCTTAATGAAACGGTGGTGAAAGAGGTTTGATCCAGGCAAAAGTGGGAAGTCAGAGACATTACCTGCAATGGCCTTGCTCCCACACCTGGGCTATCCCTCGCCTTGCTTAGAGCCCTACAGAGTTGGCCTTGGAAGGTCTGTCCCCCACCTTCCTCACTTCCCCTCACCTCAGGGCCCCCATTCTTGCCGTGTCCTCTGCCTGGGACATTGCAGAGACCACATGGCTCACTCCTTTCACCTTCCATGTTTTTGTTCCCAGCCAGGCCTTCCCTAACCACACTATTTAAAATCACAGCTGGGACTTCCCTGGTGGCGAAGTGGTTAAGAATCTGCCTGCCAATGCAGGGGACATGGGTTCCATCTCTGGCCTGGGAGGATCCCACATGCCACGGAGCAACTAAGCCCATGTGCCACAGCTACTGAGCCTGCACTCTAGAGCCCGTGAACCACAACTACTGAGCCCATGTGCCACAACTACTGAAGCCTGCGTGCCTAGAGCCCGTGCTCTGCAACAAGAGAAGCCACTGCAATGAAGAAGCCCGCACGCAGCAACAAAGACCCAACGCAGCCAAAAGTAAATAAATAAAATAAATTTATTTTTTAAAAATCAAAAAATAAAATCACAGCTGGGAATTCCCCATCGGTCCAGGGGTTAGGACTCCCTGCTTTCACCGCAGTGGCCCAGGTTCAATCCCTGGTGGGGGAACTAAGATCCTGCAAGCCACGTGGTGTGGCCAAATAAATAAATAAAATTGCAGCTATTCACCCCACTATGTCCTGTCCCCTTTTTATACTTTACATTCTTTTTTAGCATTTAACACCGTGCATTATACTCTATATTTTTCTTACTTATTTTTTATTCTCTCTCTCTCTGCTCTAGTATGTCAGCTCCACTGGGACATCCAGAAGGTCCCCAAACAGGCAAGGGTTTCTGCTGGTTTTATTAACTGCCGTATCTCCAGTGCCCAGAACAGTGCTGGGTCCTCAAGAGAAAGTTGATTTAGAAAGTTCATGCAAAAACATCACTTTCTTGCATTCCTGCAACCTCGTCTGCCTGGGGGCCCTCCTCCTGGCATAAATGACTGATAATGAGACACTGATAATGGGTCACGTGCCTTTGGAATCTAGTTGGAACCTAGGGCACTTCCAGGCGAGATGAGAAACCTCATCAAACCGGGCCTAGGGGTTTTTCTGGTTTGCCCCACATCTCTCAAATACAGGCATGCAGCCTATGTCTTCCTCTGTAAGGGTCCAAGCCCTGGGGTGAGGTAAACAGGGCCAGAGGCCCATGGAAACCAGGGTCCTACTTCTCACAGGGGCAAAGGTCTTGGGCTGGGCCTGTTGGGGCTGGGTTGGGCAGGGCTGGGAGTGCCCAGCGAGAGGGCCCCGCTGGTGCTGGGTGGGGGCTGCCATGGAGCAAGATCTTGAAGCCCAGGTCCATCCAGTGACTGCTGGCTGCTGCAGTTTCCTGGTTAGTGGCGTGGCTTTGGGTCGGAGGAGAGGCAGAACACTTGGGCAGTGTGGCTGAGTATCGGGTGGGCGCCTGAAATCACATGCTTTTGTCCTGAGAGTGGGCTTCCTGCTGGTTTTGCCCTGAGCTCTGTCTCTTGCTACCTGCGAGGCTGAGGAAAGTCAGGTCCCCTCTCTTAACCTCAATTTCCTCCTCTGCCAAATGAGGAGACTGATGCGAACATGACCTACCTCACAGGGCATTGATGAGAACGGAGGAAACATATGTGTGCTGCAAACCAGAAAACAGCCAGGGTCAGACAAACCAGTGGGCAGAGAAACAGTGTGGAGAAGGTGGAGGGTTTAGTTGGACAGACCTAAGGTGGAGTCCAGTTCCACTCTTATCAGTCCTGTGGCCTTGAGCAAGTCCTTTCCCACCTGGACTCGGTCTCTTCATCTGTAAAGAGGGGTTTGCTCTGAGCTGCTTGGGTTTGGGTTAGTGGGGTGGTGGGCAGGAAGAGGCACCTTGTTCCTGAGCCTGAATGAGGTGGATGTGCCGGGCAGGGCTGTGAGGAGATGAAGCCAGCAAGACAGAAAGCTTCTTGCCCAGGGGCCAAACTTCAGGGACGCTGGGCAAATAGCTTCAATCAGCGTTTTGCTCAATATCGTCCATGGTCCTTACAACTCAATAATAAAAAGACAAATAACCCAATTAAAAAAAATGGTCAAAGGATCTGAGTAGACATTTGAGTAGACAAGGAAGACATACACATGGCCAAGGTGCACATGAAAAGTTATCTGACAACATTAGTCATTAGGGAAATGCAAATCAAAACTACAAAGAGGGACTTCCCTGGCGGTCCAGTGGTTAAGACTTTTCCTTCCAATGCAGGGGGTGTGAGTTCGATCCCTGGTTGGGGAACTGAGAACCCACATGCCTCGTGGCCAAAAAAACAAAACATAAAACAGAAGAAATATTGTAACAAATTCAATAAAGGCTTTAAAAATGGTCCACATCAAAAAAATCTTAAAAAAAAAACTACAGAGATAAAACTTCATACCTATGAGGATGGCTAGAATCAAAAAGATGATAACAAGTGTTGCAGAGGATGTGGAAAAATTGGAACCCTCCGACAATGCTGGTGGCATTGTAAAATGCTGCAGCTGCTTTTGAAAACATTCTGACAGTTCCTCACAAGATAGAATTACCATATGACCCAGCAATTCCATTATTAGGTATTTACCCAAGAGAAATGAAAATGTACGTTCACACGAAAAACTTGTGCACGAATGTTCATAGCAGCATTATTCCTAATAGCCCGAAAGTGGAAATGTCCTAAATGTCAGTTGATGAATGAATAAACAAAAAGGAGTGTATCTATACATGCAATATCATTCAGCCATAGAAAGGAATAAAGTTCTGATATGTGTTACAACGTGGATGAACCTTGAAGACATTATAAGTGAGAGATACCAGTTGCAAAGGATTCCGTATTATATGATTTCATTTATAAAAATGATCCAGGACTTCCCTGGTGGTGCAGTGGTTAAGAACCCCACCTGCCAATACAGGGGACACGGGTTTGAGCCCTGGTCCGGGAAGATCCCACATGCCACAGAGCAACTAAGCCCGAGCACCACAACTACTGAGCCTGAGCTCTAGAGCCCGTGTGCCACAACTACTGAGCCTGCACTCTACAGCCCGCATGCCACAACTACTGAAACTCGAGCACCTAGAACCCGTGCTCCGCAACAAGAGAAGCCACTGTAATGAGAGGCCTCTGCGCAGCAATGAAGAGTAGCCCCCGCTCGCCGCAACTAGAGAAAGCCCGTGCACAGCAATAAAGACCCAACACAGCCAAAAAAAAAAAAAAAAGATCCAGAGTAGGAAAATCTATAAAGATAGAAAGTAGATCGGTGGTGGTGCTGGGGTGGTGGTGTTGGGAGGAAATGGGGACTAACTGCTTAAATGGGGACAGGGTTTCTTTTTGGGGTGATGAAAATGTTCTATTGATACAATTGATTGTGTTGATGGTTGCATAGCTCTGTGACGATACTAAAAAACCATTGAATAGTACAGTTTAAATTGTGAGTTGTATGGCATGTAAATTGTATCAAAAAAGCTGTAAAAAACCATTGTATAATACAGTTTAAATTGTGAGTTGTATGGTATGTAAATGTATCAATAAAGCTGTTAAAAACCACAATGGTGCATGTAAATTGTATCAAAAAAGCTGTAAAAAACCATTGTATAATACAGTTTAAATTGTGAGTTGTATGGTATGTAAATTGTATCAATAAAGCTGTTAGAAACCACAATGGTGCTGGGTGCGGGGTGCGGGGGCTGCAGTGTGTATTCATGTGGTATGTGTGTTCCCAGAGAGTGCGAATGAGGGTGGGATGAAGCTGTTTTTTAATGGAGAGTATGTGGGAGTTGGTGAGAGGAGGGTGAGGCTTGGGGGCTCCAAGCACAATGCTTGTCTCCCCCTCCTCCATTCCTGAGCCTCCTGTCTAGAAACAGCAGCATGAGCCAAGGTGGGACTGATGCTCCAAAGTCCCTCCAGTTAGGGCTGAATGACCATAGGAAGGGGAGTTCTGTTGCTGTCTTGGTCCAGGAGAGCTTCCCGTAGGAGGAGGTTGGGCAGGAGCTGGTAGAGAAGGATTTGGCTGGTGGAGGTGACTAGGTGTGTTTGGGGTGAATTGTGTGTGTGTAACTCCAAGAAGCAAGGGGCTAGAAAAAGAGGAACTGAAAGAAGAGTGCCCCCAGCTAGGAGTTTAGCCTGTTCCCCATCTCCCACCCAGTGTTCAGCCCCCCAGAAGTAGCCATCAGGTCCCCAAGGTCTGCCTTTCCCCTACTGCAGTGGTGGCATCCTCCCCTTTCTCCCATCCCAGCACACTCAGCCTGGCCCCCACCTCTCCCCAGTGGGCAGTCTGTACTGAATTATACCATTGGTTTTCTTGGTTCTCCAGTTTGCAAATGGCAGATTGTGGGACTTCTTGGCCCCTATAACTGCATGAGCCAATTCCTATGATAAATCTTCTATTATGCGTACCTGTATATAGTCTATTAGTTCTGTTTTTCTTGAGAACCTTGACTAATGTGGTAGAATTCTCCAGTGAAAACTGGGTCTGTAGATTACTTTCTGGGAGTTGTAAAATTACAAATACTTAATACTTACAGGTCTATTTAAATTATCTATTTCATACTGAGTGAATTGTTGTAGCTGTGTTTTTTGAGAAATTGGACCATTTCATCTAAGTGGTTGAATTTATGTGTGTTCATAATATTTCTTATTATCCTTTTGATATCTGTAGGGTCTGTATGATAGCTCCTGTTTCATTTCTGTTGGCAAGTTGTATTTCTCCCTCTCTCTCTCTGTCAGCTAAAGGTCAGTCTTTGTCACCTAGAGGTTTGTCATTTTTACCAGTTTTTTTTTTCCTCAAAGAACCAGCCCTTTGTTTCATTGATCTCAATTTTCAATTTCCTTGATTTTTGCTTTTCTTTATTATTTTCTTATTTCTACTTGTTTTGGGTTTATTTTCTCTTCTTTTTCTAAATTCTTGATGTGGGCGTGTAGATTATTGATTTGAAACTTTTCCTCTTTTCTAATATATGCATTTAGTGCTATAAATTTCTCTCTTAGCACTGCTTTATCTGTGTTCTACAATTTTGATATGTTGTACTTTCATATTCACTTATTTCAATGCATTTAAAAAAAATTTCCCTTGACCTATGGCTGCCTTTTGAGTTATGGAACAAGAAGTGTGCTGTTTAGTTTCCAAGTGTTTGGAGATTTTCCTGTTGTCATTCTGTTTTTGATTTCTAGTTTGATTCCATTGTGGTCAGAGAGCATACTATATGATTCCAATTAATTTAAATTTGTTGAGGGAATTCCCTGGCCATCCAATGGTTAAGACTCAACGCTTTCACTGCCAGAATCTGGGTTCAATCCCTGGTGGGGGAATTAAGATCCTGCAATCCAAGCAGCGCAGCCAAAAAACAAAAAAATCCGTGGAGATTTCATTTTGGCCCAGGATATGGTCTATCTAGGTTTTTAATTTTTAATTAAAAAATTTTTTTAAAAGATTTTTTGATGTGGACTATTTTTAAAGTCTTTATTGAATTTGTTACAATATTGCTTCTGTTTTTGTTTTGTTTTTTCGGCCCCAAGGCATGTGGGATCTTAGCTCCCAGATCAGGGATTGAACCTGCGTTCCCTGCATTGGGAGGCGAAGTCTTAACCACTGTACCACCAGGGAAGCCCTATCTGGGCTTTTTAAACAAATGTGTGTTCTGCTGTTGTTGAGTGGAGTATTCTATAAATGTTGATTAGATCCTGTTTGTTGATGGTGTCACTGAGTTCTATAACTTTGTTATATTTCATCTAGTTGTTCCATCAATTGTTGCAGGAGAAGTGTTAAAGTCTCCAACTGTAATTGTGGTTTTGTCTATTTGTCCTTTTAGTTATGTCAGCTTTTGCTTCATAATTTGCGGTTTTGTTGTTTGATAATGCATACACATTTAGGATTACTATGTCTTCTTGGTAGATTGACCCTTTTTTCATTACATAATGTCCCTCTCAGTCTCTGGTAATTTACTTTGCTCTGAGGTCTAGTTTATGTCATACAAATATAGCCACTTTTACTTTCCTTTGATTGTTTTCATGCTATATCCTTTTCCATTTACCTTGCCTATGTTATTATATTTGAAGTGAGTTTCTTGTACACAACATATATTTGGGTCATGCTTTTAAGCACTCTGATAATTTCTTTTAATTGATACAGAGTCATACCTTGTTTTATTGCACTTCGCAGATATTGTGTTTTTTTACGTTGAAAGTTTGTGGCAACCCTGTACTGAGCAAGTCTATTGGTGCCTTTTTTCAACAGCATTCGCTCACTTGGTGTCTCTGTGTCACATTTTGGTAATTCTTGAAATATTTCAGATTTTTTCATTATTATTATGTTACGGTGATCTGTGATCAGTGATCCTTGAAGTTACTATTGCAAAAAGATTATGACTCATGAGGCTCATGAGTCTCATAAAAAAGGCTCATTGCCTTTTTTAGCAATGAAGTATTTTTAAATTAAGTTACGTACATTGTTTTTTAGATATAATGCTATTGCACAATTAATGAATACTGTATAGTGTAAACATAACTTTTATATGCATAGGGAAACCAAAAAATATGGGTGAGTCACTTTACTGCTGTATTTGCTTTATTGTGGTGGTCTGGAACCAAAACTGCAATATCTCTGAGGGATGCCTGTATTTAAACTATTTACATTTTAATGTAATTATTGATATGTTAAAGCTTAGTCTGATATTTCACTTTTTGTTTTCTGTTTGCTCTCTTCATTTGTTTGTTTTTTTTTCTGTTTTCTTTTTTCTGCTTTCCTGTGGGTTACTTGAACAGATTTTTTTTTTTTTTTTTTCGGTACGCGGGCCTCTCACTGTTGTGGCCTCTCCCGTTGCGGAGCACAGGCTCCGGATGTGCAGGCTCAGCGGCCATGGCTCACGGGCCTAGCTGCTCCATGGCATGAGGGATCTTCCCGGACCGGGGCACAAACTCGTGTCCCCTGCATCGGCAGGCGGACTCTCAACCACTGCACCACCAGGGAAGCCCACTTGAACAGTTTTGAAATCCATTTTATTTATAGTGTTTGTTCTTTTTAAAATATTTATTTATGTCTTAGTTGCTGCATGCAGGATCTAGTTCCCCAACCAGGGATTGAACCCAGACCCCCTGCACTGGGAACGTGGAGTCTTAACCACTGGACCAACAGGGAAGTCCCTCTATAATGTTTTTGAGTGTACCACTTTATACAGCATTTTTTTTGTGATTTTTCTGGATATTACATTATATGTATATTACTTACCACAATCTATTTGCTGTCATCATTTTACCTGTTCAAGAGAAGTATAGAAAACGTACCTCCCTTTATGTCCCTTTACCCTCTCCGATTTACCATGCTGATATGTCTTAAACACTTCCTCTCTATATATTTAGAACCACATCAGACAGTGTTGTGATTTTTGCTTCAACTGTCAAACATAATTAGAAAACTCAAGAAGAGAGGAAAACCTTTTGTATTTTATTTATTTATATAAGTAAATAAATAAATGCATATCTATATATATTTCTTTTTTTTTTTTTTTTTTTTTTTTTGCTGTACGCGGGCCTCTCACTGTTGTGGCCTCTCCCGTTGCAGAGCACAGGCTCCGGACGCGCAGGCTCAGCGGCCATGGCTCACGGGCCCAGCCGCTCCGCGGCATATGGGATCCTCCCAGACCGGGGCACGAACCCGTATCCCCTGCATCGGCAGGCGGACTCTCAACCACTGCGCCACCAGGGAGGTCCTATATATTTCTTGATTGGCTGAGTTTGGCTATTATTATCATTATTATTTGTGGGAGGGTGCTGCGCCATACACGATCTTAGTTCCCCAACCAGGGATCGAACCCGTGCCCCCTGCATTGGAAGTGCAGAGTCCTAACCACTGGACCATCAGAGAATTCCCAAGTTTGGCTATTATTTATTAAAGTTTAAAAGCAATGCCTACTTATACAGGAAAGTCCAAATGGAATAGGATATTAGAAAAATTATAATCCCATCCATTTAAAGATACCATTATTTTTTTTTTTTTTTTTTTGCGGTATGCGGGCCTCTCACTGTTGTGGCCTCCCCCGTTGCGGAGCACAGGCTCCGGATGCGCAGGCCCAGCGGCCATGGCTCACGGGCCCAGCCGCTCCGCGGCATATGGGATCCTCCCAGATCGGGGCACGAACCCGTATCCCCTGCATCGGCAGGCGGACTCTCAACCACTGCGCCACCAGGGAGGCCCAAGATACCATTATTGACATCTGGTTTTATACGTTTCAAGATGCTTTTCTAGTCATTTCTGTTCAAAAGTGGTGTCCACTAGAATGTAAACTTGATGACTGTAGGGACCTTGTCTGTATGCTTCACCACTTTATTTTTAGCAGTAGAATAGTGCCTAGCAGAGGGCAGGCACTCAGTAAATACTTGTCAAATGAATATGTGAGTGAGTCCTGTTGTACTACTGTGTTATAATATACTGTAATTAAATTTTTTTAATTGAAAAAAGTCTTCATATTTCATACCTAGGCTCCCCATTGGCCTTTGTGGTGTGGGTATGAGTGAGGCCACGGTTCCTTCTCTGGTGTTTGTCCTAATATAGAATGGTTATTTTAAAATTTTATTTAAAAAATTTTTTGGCTGCGCTGCATGACTTGCAGGACCTTAGTTCCCCGACCAGGGATTGAACCCACGCCCCCTGCAGTGGAAGTGCGGAGTCCTTAACCCCCACTACCCACAAATGGCTGAAAAATATTTATTGAGCACCTACTGTGTGCCAGGCACTGTGTAGGCGCTGAAGGCAGGGTCAAGGGTCATTCCAGCTGATGACTCCTTGCATTCTGCCCACCTCACCCCGCCCCCAAACAAACCACTGCAGGGATGAAGTATCACTCTTCTAGCTACCACTATCTCTAAGAGCCCCAAATCTGTCACCCCATAATAAGGCTGATTTGAAGTGTTACTGTCTTTTGGAGGGACTGCCAGGAAATTCCCCTAGAATGGTTATTGTCCAAAAGTTTTCTGTCTTTTTGGCTGCCTCTTTCTTGGTCTTTTGACTGGAGAAAGCAGACTTTTATTGGAGTTTTTTGGTCTTGGTCCAGTGGTATCTCCCACTTGCCTACATCTTCAGTTCCATGTTTGGGATACATGAGGGAGAAAGAAAACCCAGGGCACTGGCACAAAAACAGACACCTAGATCAATAGAAAAGGATAGAGAGCCCAGAAATGAATGCACACTTATATGGACAATGAACCTATGACAATGGAGGCAAGAATATACAGTGGGGAAAAGACAGCCTCTTCAATAAATGGTGTTGGGAAAACTGGACAGCTATATGCAAAAGAATCAAACTGGAATACTTTCTCACACCATACACAAAAATAAATTCGAAATGGATTAAAGACTTAAATGTAGGACCTGAAACCATAAAACTTCTAGAGAGGGCTTCCCTGGTGGTGCAGTGGTTAAGAATCGCCTGCCAGGGCTTCCCTCGTGGCGCAGTGGTTGAGAGTCTGCCTGCCGATGCAGGGGACACGGGTTCGTGCCCCGGTTCGGGAAGACCCCACATGCCGCGGAACGGCTAGGCCCGTGAGCCATGGCCGCTGAGCCTGCGCGTCCGGAGCCTGTGCTCCGCAACGGGAGAGGCCACAACAGTGAGAGGCCCGCGTACTGCAAAAAAAAAAAAAAAAAAATCGTCTGCCAATGCAGGGAACATGGGTTCGAGCCCTGGTCCGGGAAGTTCCCACATGCCGCTGAGCAACTAAGCCCGTCCGCCACACCTACTGAGCCTGCGCTCTAGAGCCCACGAGCCACAACTACTGAAGCCTGCGCGCCTAGAGCCCGTGCTCCGCAACGAGAAGCCACTGCAGTGAGAAGCCCACGAATCACAACAAAGAGTAGCCCCGGCTCGCCGCAACTAGAGAAAGCCTGTGGGCAGCAACAAAGACCCGATGCAGCCATAAATAAATAAGTAAGTAAGTAAGTAAGTAAATAAATAAATAAAACTTCTAGAGAAAACATAGACAGTAAGTTCTTTGACATAGGTCTTAGTAATATTTTTTTGGATATGTCTCCTCAGGCACGGGAAACAAAAGCAAAAATAAACAAATTGGACTACATCAAACTAAAAAGTTTGCACAGTGAGGGAAACCAAAGGGAAACGAAAAGGTTGCCAATTAATGGGAGAAGATATTTGCAAACAATATATCTGATAAGAGGGTAATATCCAAAATGTACTAAGAACTCATACAACTCAACATAACAAACAAACAAACAAACAAACAAAACCTGACTGAAAAATGGTCAGAGTATCTGAGTAGACATTTTTCCAAAGAAGACATACAGATGGGCAACAGGCACATGAAAAGATGCTCAGCATCATTAATCATCAGGGAAATACAAATCAAAACCATAGTGAGGGGACTTCCCTGGCAGTCCAGTGGTTAAGACTTTGCCTTCCAATGCAGGGGGTGTGGGTTCGATCCCTCGTCGGGGAACTAAGATCCCACATGCCTTGTGGCCAAGATCCCAAAACATAAAACAGAAGAAATATTGTAACAAATTCAATAAAGACTTTAAAAGTGGTCCACATCAAAAAAATCTTAAAAACAAACAAACAAACAAAAAGCAAAACAAAACCCATAGTGAGATAGCACCTCTCACCTGTCAGAATAGATATTATTAAAAAGATAACAAATGCCAAGTTTTGGTGAGGATGTGGAAAAAGTGAACCCTCACACGCTGTTCATGAGAATGTAGATTGGTGCAGCCACTATGGAAAACAGTATGGAGATTCCTCAAAAAATTTTTTGAGATTCTTCAAAATTTTAAAATAGAACTACCATATGATCCAGCAATTCCACTCCTGGATATTTATCTGAAGAAAACAAAAACACTAATTAGAAAGGATAGATGCACCCCTACATTCATTGCAGCATTATTTACAATAGCCAAGATGTGGAAGCAACCTAAATGCCCATCGATAGATGAATGGATAAAGAAGATACAGTATATACATACAATGGAACGTTAGCCATTAAAAAGAATGAAATCTTGCCATTTGAGACAACACGGATAGACCTAGAGGGTATTATGCTAAGTGAAATAAGTCAGACAGAGAAAGACAAATACTGTATGATTTCATGTATATGTGGAATCTAAAAAATGAAAGATGAACAAATGTAACAGAACAGAAACAGTTATAGATACAGAGAACAAACAGGTGGTTGCCAGAGGGGAAGGGGTTGGGGGGAGGAAAGAAATAGGTGAGGAAGATTATGAGGTACAAACTTCCAGTTGCAAAATAGATTAGTCATGGGTATGAAATGTACAGTGTGGGAAATATAGTCAATAACTTTGTAATATCTTTATATGGTGATATATTCTAAGTATAGTTATTATGGTAGTCATTTCCCATTGTATAGAAATATTGAATCGTTATGTTGTATAACAAGAAGCAATATCGCTATGTTGTGTAACAGGAAGCAATACAGTGTTGTAGGTCAATTATATTTCAAAACCAAACTCACTGAAAAAGAGATCAGATTTGTGGTTATCAGAGCAGGATTGGGGGAGTGGGAATTGGAAGAAGGCAGTCAAAAGTACAGACTTCCAGTTATAAGATAAATAAGTACTAGGGATGTAAGGTACATGATAAATATAATGAACACTGCTGTATGTTATATATGAAAGTTGTTAAGAGAATAAATCCTAAGAGTTCTCATCACAAGCAAAAATATATTTCTTTTCTATCTCTTTAATTTTGTGTCTATATGAGATAATGGATGTTCACTAAACTTATTGTGATAATCATTTCACGATGTATGTAAGTCAGATCATTATGCTGTACGCCTTAAACTTGTACAGTGCCTATATCAATGATAACTCAATAAAACTGGGAGAAAAAAGAAAAAGAAAAGCTGTGGCACTCATCATGAGCTACGAGGAGTCTGAGGGCGGGCAGCAGGTTGGTGACAACGATGAGGGCATCATGTGTCCTTGGGTCCAGAGGTCCCGAGTTGGTCTGCCTTCCCTCCACCTTTCAATCTTCTCATGCCTGTTTTATCTATAAAGTCCAGGGGTTTCAGCTGTACTTGGCAGAAGGAATAGGAACACGTATGTCTATTTCATCTTCTCAGGAGTCAGTCCCCCAACTGTTGTCTTTCTTTCCTTCTTCCTTCCTCCCTTCCTCCCTTCCTTCCTTTCTTTCTTTTTCTTTTGGCCACACCATGCAGGATCTTAGTTCCCGGACCAGGGATCGAACCTGTACCCCCTGCAGTGGAAGCGTGGAGTCCCAACCACTGGACCACCAGGGAATTCCCCCGACACACACACCTGTTTTCTTTCACCTGGTTCTCTGTACACATATTCATTACCTGCTCGGCCCCTGTAACCACTTGAGTTTGAGACCCCTGGCTTAGCCTTTGTAGTTTAGTGTTTTGGCCCTGGGTCTCCTACTGGCAACCAGAATGAGAAAAAAGGAAAAGGAAAAGAAAGAAACCCCAGGGAAGCTCAGCTGGGATAGGGTGGGGCTGGGGGCACTGCAGGAGAGAGGCGTGTGAGACCCCAGCCCCCAGCCCCTGCACTGTGCTGTGTCTTCGCCTCACTAAGCCTCCCTTCCCCGGAACGGAGGGTAATGGACTCTGTTGACTTCTAAGTTTATTTAAACCTTGGGGAACCTTATCATATCTTCATGCAAACAGCACAAAGTTAAACAAAGCAGTTTCTGAGGCCCAAGGAGAGCGTAGTTGGTTTAAGATAGGGCTCTATCAGAGGTTATTCAACCCTTAGTGCCTCCCGTGTTATCACTGACAGAGGCCACGTTCCCCAGCCAGGGCAGTCCCGTGGCACTCTGTGCCCCGACTCTGAGCTCCAACCGAAAGAAGAGTCTTGCAGCTGAAGGAGCTCAAATATCTTTGTTGGCTGATGAGCAGCCCTATGGGTACCAGGCAGCCTCTTCCCCAGACAGCCCAGTCCCTGCTCAATGGCCTTGTGACTGTGGCGGCCACTGCGGCAGGGAGGGAGTCCACGTAGGGCTTTCTCTCACCAAGGCCGACCCCAGTGGCCTCTGGCCGCAAAGTAGCACCAATCCTGAATCCAATATGGCACTGTCCTTCCTTAGGGGCCAGCCAACCTAATGTGACTGCCATCACTCCAGACTCCTGTTGTGAGGATATCAGCAGTGTGTCCATACATCGATAGATGCCCATTTGAGATGTGGATTTGTTTTACTTGAGCATCATGCTCCTGCCAGTACTACTATTCATGAACTTACTCATGCCTCATTTGCTGTTCTAGTGAATCTTGCAATATTGTTTCTGATCTAGAAGTTGCCTTACAGCAAAAGAAGTATGGGGTGATGTCCTGGGAGTCCTGCTCTTATCATGAACCCCATCATCTAGAAGCATCTGACCTTGCAGGGGGGATGAAATGGCCCTTTGAAGACAGCTGTGGTTCCACCTGGGAGACAACAGCGTGGCAGCTCGGACGGCCATCTTGCAAATGCTCTTACACCTCGTGCTGTTTCTCCTGCCGACAGAACACGTGTGTAATCAGACTTCCTCCTCCCCTGGCCTGCTAAAGAGGATTCAATAATTGCACCAAGTTTGCCCCACCCCCTCCCACCTTATTGAATATAAGTAGGAAGAGTTGCTTGCTGGAAGAAAGGCAATGCAGATACACATGATAAAGTGTTGCGATGGGCAGAGGAGGAACAGAGATCGTTAGACTGGGAGTGAAAGAGTGGTTTGGGGGGTGCAGCTTCTAGAAGATTTGCTTAGGACCTTAGGACCAAGTGTGGGGTGTGAGGAGAGGAGAGGGAACGTGGTTTTCACCTGACTTGTGGTAGACCACATATTTTGATAACTTTGACATCTTTCAGAAGTCAATGGTGGAGGGGCTTCCCTGGTGGCGCAGTGGTTGAGAGTCCGCCTGCTGATGCAGGGGATGCGGGTTCGTGCCCCGGTCCGGGAAGATCCCACGTGCTGCAGAGTGGCTGGGCCCGTGAGCCATGGCCACTGAGCCTGCGCGTCTGGAGCCTGTGCTCCGCAATGGGAGAGGCCGCAACGGTGAGAGGCCCGCGTGCCTCAAAAAAAAAAAAAAAAAAAAAGTCAATGGTGGGGATTTCCCTGGTGGTGCAGTGGTTAAGAATCCGCCTGCCAATGCAGGGGACATGGGCTCGAGCCCTGGTCTGGGAAGATCCCACATGCCGCGGAGCAACTAAGCCCGTGAGCCACAACTACTGAGCCTGCGCTCTAGAGCCCGTGCTCCACAACAAGAGAAGCTACCACAATGAGAAGCCCTTGTACCGCAACGAAGAGTAGCCCCCTGCTCCCTGCAATTAAAGAAAAACCCGCGCACGGCAACAAAGACCCAATGCAGCCAAAAATAAATAAATTGATAAATAAAAAATTTTAAATGTTAAAAAAAAGTCAACAGTGGGGGCTTCCCTGGTGGCGCAGTGGTTGAGAGTCTGCCTGCTAATGCAGGGGACACGGGTTCGAGCCCTGGTCTGGGAGGATCCCACATGCCACGGAGCAACTGGGCCCCTGAGCCACAACTACTGAGCCTGAGCGTCTGGAGCCTGTGCTCCGCAACAAGAGAGGCCGTGATAGTGAGAGGCCCACACACCGTGATGAAGAGTGGCCCCCGCTTGCCACAACTAGAGAAAGCCCTCGCACAGAAACGAAGACCCAACACAGCAAAAAAAAATTCAACGGCGGGGTGGGGGTTAGGGGGTTCCTATGTACTTCTAGATCATGCTTTGTAAATGGGACACCAAGCCTGTGTGGCATTAAATCTCCAGGATCTCAGTGTTATTTGAGGATCCAGGAACTGAGGGGCAAAAATGGGGGAGGCATCACCCTGAAGTACACCCAATGACCCACTGTCAAGAGTTTTGTTTCCTGAACTCTGTGGAGTTAATTGCTCCCCTGGGGTGTTGCATGATAACAGGCCCACTGCGCTGGAAGGGAGGAAGCCCCCTGACTGTTTTGTGTTCCTTGTCCCCCTACAAGAACAGGGAAAAGGGAATCACTACAATGGCTGAGATGATTGACTCTGACCACGGAGGGTAAATCAAGTCCCAGTTACTGGAGGGGAGCATGGGCAATTTGTGTAGAACTCAGGGACCCTCCTGGATGTCTGCATTCTGCTATCACCAGTGATAAATGTTCACAGAAGACCACCACCACCCCAAGCAGGACCACCAAGGGCTGGTCATCTCTGTGGGAGAAGAATGCTGGCCCAGCTGGTGCTGCCAAAGCTGAAATGTGGAGTGAAGGAGGGAAGGCACAGTCCGGGATCAGCTGCAGAAACCAAGATGGAAGCCCACCAGCTTGCAGCCAGACTGTAAAAGTGCCCTCTTCCCTTTGAATATGTTTTTTAAAATTACGAGGGGAATTCCCTGGTGGTCTAGTGGTTAGGATTTGACGCTTTCACTGCCATGGCCCAGGTTCAACCCCTGCCCAGGGAACTGTCTT
Source organism: Mesoplodon mirus (assembly GCF_964341445.2). Taxonomy (NCBI): domain Eukaryota; kingdom Metazoa; phylum Chordata; class Mammalia; order Artiodactyla; family Ziphiidae; genus Mesoplodon; species Mesoplodon mirus. The sequence continues at coordinate 36,682,179 of NC_138991.1, forward strand.
GCAAGCTGTGCGGTGTGGCCAACCCCCCCCCCCAAAAAAAAAACAAAAAAAACCCTGGAAAGTACAAAGAATAATATAAAAAATACCCATGGGACCCCACCACTCAGAGTTAGCAAGTTGTTACATTCTGCTGGAGACCTTTTGTACCCCTTCCCTATCCCACTCACTTCTCTTCTTCTGGGTAACACAATCCTGAAGCTGACATGGCATCTTCCTGTTCAGATTTGCATAGTTTTGCTACTTAGGTATATATTCATCCACAATACATAGAACTTCTTGCATATTAAACATTTTTACATGGATGGTCTGATATTGTACACATCATTCTGCAATTTGCTTTATTCAATGGTGTTATGTCTTTGAAACGTATACAGGAAGCTTTAGTTCATTCATTGTAACTGCTGTGTATATTCCATGGTGTGAGTATGTCACAGTTTATATCCATTCTCCTCTTGATGAGCATTTGGATTATTTCCAACTGTTTTGCTATTACAAAGATGTGACATACATCCTTGTAAATGCCTCCAGGTGCATATGTGTGAGAGTTTCTCTGGAAGTGGAATTGCTGAATCATAGAGTATATGCACCTTCCACCTTACCAGATATTGCCAAATGATTCCCGAAAATTGTTGCCTGTTAGTATTATACACTCCTTCCAGCACATTAGAGAGTTCCTATTGCTACACATCTCTGCCAACACTTGGTAGCATCAGACTTTTTGTCATTCCGTGGGTGTCAAGTTGCATCTCATTATTATTATTTTTAATTATAATGCTGCTTAGTTTTTAAAAATATTTATCTATTTAGTTGTGGCTGCGTCGGGTCTCAGTTGTAGTTCGCAGGCTCTGTGTTGCAACGCACATGCTTCTCTCTAGTTGTGGCATGAGGGCTCAGTAGTTGCGGCACATAGGCTTAGTTGCCCCACGGTATGTGGGATCTTAGTTCCCCAACCAGGGATCGAACCCACGTCCCCTGAATTGGAAGGCAGATTCTTAACCACTGGACCACCAAGGAAGTCCGCAGTTTCTTTTTTTTGAGGCATAAAATACATTCACTGAGGTCCTTGAAATGAACAAATCTTAAAGGTACAGCTTGAAATTTTTACATTTGAACACATTATGCGCCTACCACCCAAATCAAGATACAGAGCATTTCTATAACCCCAGAAGGTTTCCTGGTGTCCCACCCCATCCTTCTCCCCACTTTCTAACTCCTGTCACCATTGATTACTTTTGTTTATTTTTGACCTTGGTATAAGTGGAATCACAGTGTATACTCATCTGTACCTGGTTTCACTCAATACAGTGTGTGTGAGGTCCACTCATGTTGTTGTGCATGTCAGTAGTTTATTCTTTTTTCATTGTTGTAGAGCATTCCATTGTGTGACTATGTCACAATTCCTATCCATTCTTCTCTTGTGAGCATTTGAATGGCTTCCAATTGTTTTTCTATTACAAACAAGATGTGACACATGTCCTAGTCCTCTAGGTACACATACCTGAGAGTTTCTCTAGAAGTGGAAATGCTGGGTCATAATGTATATACGTCATCCACCTTACCAGATATTGCGAAATGATTCTCTAAAATTGTTGTACTAACCAACACTTCCTCCAGTATGTTGGAGTTTCTTTTTTTTTTTAATTAATTAATTATTTTTTGGCTGCATTGGGTCTTCGTTGCTGCTCACGGGCTTTCTATAGTTGCGGCGAGCAGGGGCTGCTCTTCATTGTGGTGCATGGGCTTCTCATTGCGGTGGCTTTTCTTGTTGCAGAGCACGGGCTCTAGGCACGCAGGCTTCAGTAGTTGTGTCACATGGGCTCAGTAGTTGTGGCACACGGGCTCAGTAGTTGTGGCACATGGGCTTAGTTGCCCTGCAGCATGTGGGATTTTAGTTCCCCGACCAGGGATTGGACCCATGTCTCTAGCATTGGAAGGCAGATTCTTAACTACTGGACCACCAGGGAAGTCCGAGAATTTATATATTTATATGCTGATCCCCATGCTGTTCCACCTTATGCCTTTTCTGGAATTTGGTGACTCATTTTGCTCTGGAGAGAAACCTCAGTATTCACCCTATAACTATTCCCTCCAATTCCCATACCTTTTTTTTGGGACTTACAGTAAACACTGGCAGTTTTTGTAACTTTCAATAAAAATAATCGTGTCTGGCACACCTGCTATCTCTAACACTGAGGCCCTGGTCTGATTGGAGAGACATGGCCTTGCCTTTGGGGAGACATTGCCGAGAAGAGACAGGCCCTGCCCTGGGAAGTCTCAGTCTGAGGTGGGTAATCATATACACTGGGAGCAGATGCTGCAGCTGGGGGCAGAAATAGCCAATGTGTTCAGATGCTGGGGATTCCAGGGACTCCTTGGAGAGGTGATTTTGCAGCCGGCTCTTGTTACATGGACCCCTGTGCTGAGACATCAAGATTATGTGTGTTCTCTGAGATGGAGCCTAAGGTGGGGGACAGGAGGCAGTGAAGGCGGTGGGGGGGGGCACCTCAGATTCTTGCGATAAGACAGTGCTTGTTCCTGGGGTGGTTAAAACCCAGTGTGTACTGTCTCTCCTCAGCAGGAGGCTGGGGTCCCCCCCACCCCGATTTGGCATTCCCTCCACCTCTGCTGCCCCAGCTCCTTCCCTCTCTTTCCCTCATGAGCCTCTTAAACTGGCCGACTGAGAAGCCAGATTGGTTCTGGGCCAGCAGAGAGGGCCCACACCTGGGTCTGGCTGAGTCTGGGAGCTGGGCTTCGGGCTCACTGGGTGCTGTGCTTTGCTGTGAGTGAGTGACGGTGGCTTCTTGGTGGGCTGTCCTCTGGGGGCTCTGGGGGCTGTCGCGGATGGCGGGTGTTTGTTTCTGGGTGCGGAGGTTTGGGACTGCGTTTAGCCTGTGGGTGTGTGTCTGCCTGAGTTTGTGTTTGTGTGAGAGGGTGTGTTTCTCCTCCAGGGTGTCCACTGTTCCGGGCATGGTCTGTCCCTCCCTGTGAGTGAGGGTGGGAGGCCTGAGGTGAGAGAAGCCGGGGTGGGGTGGAGCTGTTTTCTCTCGACCGGGGGCCTGGTTGGCTGTTTGGGAGTAATTCCCAGGCTCTGGGGTGTCAGGAGCCTGGGAGGGAGAATGAGTCACTCCCCCCCCCACCCCCCCGAAACTTATTCCCTGTCCCGGGGGCCAGGTTTCGCCAGGAGCCATAAAGAGGCCCTGCCCAAGGCTCTTCCGCTTTCAGGCAGGCGGGCGAAACCCAGCCCGGGGGCTGCCTCGGAGCCAAGCGCTGCCCAGATGGCACAAGGCGGCCTGGACCCACCCCTCAGGGCTTTCCCTGGTCTATTCTTTTTTTTTTTCTTTTTCAGTACGCGGGCCTCTCACTGTTGTGGCCTCTCCCGCTGCGGAGCACAGGCTCTGGACGCGCAGGCTCAGCGGCCATGGCTCACGGACCCAGCCGCTCCGTGGCATGTGGGATCCTCCCGGACCGGGGCACGAACCCGTGTCCCCTGCATCGGCAGGCGGACTCGCAACCACTGCGCCACCAGGGAAGCCTGATCTACTCTGTGCGCTGAATATTCTGCCCGCTCACAGCCGCTCCTCCCATGGCCCCTCCCATTGCTGAGCCCCTCCCTCACTGAGCCCCATCCCCTCACTGAGCCCCCCTCCCTCACTGAGCCCCCTTTCCCTCACTGAGCCCCCTCCCCTCACTGAGGACCCCTCTTTGAGTCCCCTTCCACTCTCTGAGTCTCTTCATTAAGATTTTCTGGGGGCAGGGGCACGGGAGGGCGTGAGCTCGGAAGCGCGACTGGGTGAGCGGGCTGATGCAGAGGGCAGGAGGCCCAGGGCAGGGTCGGGCTGCGTCTGAGCCAGCCTGCCTTTGGCCTGGCTGGCTCTCCATTTCATCCCGAACATGGGGGCCAGGGTTCCTGCCATCTTCCCAGGCCCAGGGGCATGATGTGGAGGAGGGAAGAGTAGGGGGCTGTGACTCTGGAATTGAGTCACCCCAGGGGCTCCTGGACAGCCCCTACCTCTGCCGCCCTTCTTTCTCTCTCCTCACAGAGGCGCACACTCATCTGCCTACCCTCCTCACCACCCACCTCCGTGAGAGCCCAGGAGAAGTCCCCCTCCTCATTCCTTTGGTTCTCAGCTCGGAGCCCTTGGTCTAGGCGCCCTCACCCCATCCGACCCGACAGACCCAGGATGGGGTGTCAGGGCTTTCCTCGGGGGGTACTTAGAGGAGGGCTGCAGTGACGCTCGCCTCCACTGGGGGGCGCTCCTCTACTGCCGGGGCCACAGCCACCCCAACCCAATGGGTTACTCCCTTCCCGTGGACCTCACAGCCCTGCCCGCATGCCCACCTCCTCCGCCTGTGCATCAAGGCCTCGGCCACACTGGCTGTGCCCTCCGCAGACACCCAAGGGTGCCCACCTCAGGCCTGCCCCGCTGGACCCACCCTGGGGAGGACGGTATCTGCCATGCACACAGCACTGGTCAGCCTTTATTTTTCATCATGATGAAAAAAATCTGTACACCCTATGGTTCACCATTTACCCTGAACCCCCTCCCTTCGCTGAACCCCACCTTAGGGGTACCTTGGGCGGCCCTATCACTTTTCTGACGGTCACAACACTCCCTGTTCACTCCTCCACCCGCCTTTAGCAGGAGCGATTTTCGAAATTCCCATCCACTGGCTGGAGTACATGGCGGAGGCTGCAGCGACCATAAGCAAACACACGGGGGCGACACCTGAGAGGCCCGGACGGGCCCAGCCTTGGCGGGGAGATGGACACGCAGCCATTGTACCCCGGGATGCAGCGCCACTGCCCGGGCCTCTGTCTCCTTGCTGGGCGTCCCAGCTCATTCTGGACAGGGGGTTGTAGCGGGGGAGAGGGGGTGTTGCCTAGGACAGGCACCCTGAATTTCCACCACTCTGCTAGGTCCCTGCGCCCTTTATCCCAGCCCCATACCATCTCGGGCAGGTCTCACTGCTCCTGCGTGTCCACAGCCCGACCAGCAACCCTTGAAGACAGGGCCTGAAGGTTTCTGAGTTTCTCCCCAGCTCGAGCAAGCTCGCGCTGTCTTGAAAACAGACTTGAGTAGATGTTTGGTGTGGTGGTTACACACTGGCTGTGGTTTCAGACAGTTCTGGGTTCAAATCCTGCCTCCACAATCTGTGTGACCTCGGGGAAGTCACTTAAATGCTCTGAGCTTTGGTATCTACATTAGTAGACTGGGATGATAGCCCTTTTTTTTTTTGGATCTTAATTAACAGAATCTTATTAGTTCTCTCCTACATATACCCATGGTATCAGAGCCTTGTTTCAGAGCTCTTCCTTCCTTCTGTTCACTGTACAGACCTGGATCCCAGGCCTGCCCAACAATCCCTATAGAAGACAGTGTTAGTGTGTTTGGGTCCTTCTTTGGAAAGCTGTCACCTCTCTTTCACCTGAACACTGGGACTAACCCCAAATTCCAGGAAGTCACTTCATGTTTTTGAGCTGTAGTAGAACAAATGCATGGAGATTTCTTTAAGGCTACTTTACAAGTTGGTTCCATTAACAATGACCTGGAGGCAGGAGTTTTTTAAACAGCATGAATCAAACACTTGCACGTTTCAACAGAATACAGTTTACATTCATCTCTAAATCTGAGATTAAGAAACTATCAGCTGGTTTCTAACTGGTTTCAATACTGGTTTGAAGTTTGAATAATTTTACTGCATAGACATTAAATATTTTGTTTAAATATTAAACATTAAATCTTTTCCTGACTATCCAGACAGAAATAGAGAAAGCAGGAACAACAGGCAGGAGATGAAACAGTCCAGTTAACAGACTTGTGACTTCTATGCCATCTGTAACAAGGGGAGGGACTTCAGCATGGGTTTCAAAATTGCCTGGGAGCTGCTGTCTAAAGTCACCTCTACTTGGCATAAACCATTTTTTCTACACAAGGTGTCTGATTCCTACAAAGGCAAAAGAAACCCAGAAAACAAAACAGAAAGAACTGGGGTGGTCTCTCAATAAGTTATAGTGGATATCCTGTAGCACTAAAGGAACTGTCATTTTACTTCGTACTACTGAGCCCTTGCCATGCAGAAGAGCTCTTCCTGAGAAATAAAAAACTTCAATCCTGGTTACCCTCAGAGGACACTTTGAGCCTGGGTAAGGTCCTCAAGATGAAGATTTCCTGCTAGCAGGAAGCTATTCTCTACTAACTTTTAGGCTTGCTGCACAATAGTTGAAAAACAGGCCAGTTGGCTATTTCAGTAAATCTCAATGTCACAGCCCTTTTTTTTTAATGTTTATTTTTTTCAAAGGAAAACAGCAACAGCCAGTTGGAAACCTATTTATTCTTCAACTCCAGTTTTGTTTAATTTAGAAGTGACTTACTGATTCACTATATTAACTACCCCTCCCACGCCCCCCACCTTTCCTCTTTAAATATTTATCTTCTACTTTGCTGAATTCTTCTAAGGAGATTGTTCCAGTATATATCTCCAGGTCCTTGCTTTGCTCCTTTTACCAAATAAATAAATAAGAATAAAAATGCAAAATGCAATTCCACTGTGCATCTTAAGGGCTCCAATTGTCAGAAATAGAAAAGAAAAATCTTTGGAATAGCCAATTAAGTTGAATTAAAAAAAAAAACTCGCACGAGCATGTGTAAAATAGATAGTTCGTGGGAACTTGCTGCATAGCACAGGGAGCTCAGCTTGGTGCTCTGTGATGACCTAGAGGGGTGGGAAAGGGAGGGTGGGAGGGAGGCTCAAGAGGGAGGGGAAATATGTATACATAGAGCTGATTCACTTTGTTCTACAGCAGAAACTAACACAACATTGTAAAGCAATTATACTCTAATTTTAAAAATTAATTAATTAGTTAATTAAAAAAAAAAACCCTTCACATGAATGCGGTTTCTTTGGGGGCAGAAATCCACTCCTATTATCCATCACAAGGTCCTGAGGGGTAACAGAAGCTGTGTGGGGCCTGCCTGGCACCTGATAGGCATTTGACAAGTGCTAATTATTATTCTTTTCAAAGCAGCTCTGTTGAGCTATAATTCACATACCATGCAATTCACCCATTTAAAGTGTATAACAAAGTGTTTTTTAGTCTATTCAGAGTATGCAACCATCATCACAGCCAATTTTAGAACATTTTCATCACACCAAAGAGAAACCCTGTACCCTCTACCACCCTATGCCACATCCCCTCCAGCCCTAAGCCACTCATCTACTTTCTGTCTCTATAGATTTGCCTGTTCTAGACATTTCATGTAAACAGAATTATACGATATGTGACCTTTTTGTCTGACACTTGCATTTAGCATGTTTTCAACGTTCACCCATGTTGTAGCACGGATCAGCACTTCATTCCTTTTTATGGCTGAAAAATAATTCCGGTGTATGAATATAGCCCACATAGTCGATCAGTTCATCCTTTGATGGCCACTTGGGTTGTTTCCCTTTTGACTGTTGGAATTGTGCTGCTATGAACATTCAGGTAGCTATTATTAATGTCACTGCCCTTGTCTTCCAAGATAACTAGGCCTGAGTGCCCCAGACTGTCCAGAGCACAAAGAAGGGAAAAAGCCGGGAGGGCTGTTTTGTACCAGATTCATCCCAAAGGGAGGCCCGGGTATCAGAGTTACATGGGATGGGGGATCCATCTCCCCATCAGCAGGGAAGCCCAGTGTGTATGGATATGATTCAGAATATGAAGCAGGAGAGGAAGGCTGGGCCAGATTACGGCCAACTTTAGTACGGGGTGGGTAGGGGTGGTGGCGCCTGGGGAAGACTTCTGTGGGTGAGTTGGGCTTGGGGGTGAGTGGGCGTGGAGGGTGAGGCCGGTGGGAGGCCAAGCAAGGAGGCTGAGGAAACCATGGCTGGTGTGTGTGTGTGTGTGGGGGGGTGGTTATTGCCATATCAGTTTGCCTCTGCTCTCTTGCCTTCCCCGTTCCCAGCAGCAACTGGTCAGGCTTGGGACTGGGGTGGGGTGGAAAGAGAGCCAAGGCTGAGGCAGAAGCTCTCCCTGGGCTTGACTTTGAGGTAAAGGCCAAGGTCAAGAAGAGCTGGGGTTTGGTGTTCTGGAGTGGGGACAGGAGGAAGGGATAGCAGAGAGATTCCTCTATTGGAAAGCAATGATGTGGGAGGGTGGGTGACTTGAGAGCGTGTGGCGTGTGGGAAGGTTCCTACTATGTGCTCCTACTATATGCCAGGCACTATTCACAGGAATGAAAGGTGATACCTTTCAATTGATGACTATATGGTTCCTGGACACTGATTTCTTTCTTTTCTTTTTTTGGCCATGCCATGTGGCCTGCGGGATCTTAGTTCCCTGACCAGAGATGGAACCCACGCCCCCCTGAAGTGGAAGTGCGGAGTCTTAACCACTGGACCACCAGGGAAGTCCCGAGGCCAGTGATATCTGATTCCTCGGTGTTGCTGGGAGGCCACTGAGCCCCAGACCCTGAGGGGGCCACGCAGACTGGATCCTGGAGGTTTCCACAGCACCCAGGGCTTGGCAATGGCTGATGGCTCAAGGAAGGATTTCCTAATGTCCTGGGATGTCGAATATCCCTGGTCAGAGACGGAGCTGCAGGAAGTTCTGAGGCTGAGAGCCCTGCCAGCCCGCTGAGGTGGCAAAGAACTGGAATGAAGTGGATTAAAAGAAAATAAAGAAATACGCGGGACCCTTGGTGCATGCCCAGGTGTGTAGTGGCAGCTTCATGCTGATGTGGGGCTGAACAGCTGTGGAGTGATGCTGAGGGGCAGTGACACCAAGCCATTGGCGCTTGGCCAGCCCCCTGGGCACCTGCAGTCCCCCAGCTTCACTGGAGAGAAGCAGGGATTGTATGGAGGGGGAAGGGAGGGTGTGACCGAGGGCTGTGGGTGAGCTCTCAGGCCCTTGTCAAAAGTTCAAATCATGTAGGTTGGGGCTTCCCTGGTGGCGCAGTGGTTGAGAGTCCACCTGCCGATGCAAGGGACACGGGTTCGTGGCCTGGTCTGGGAAGATCCCACATGCCGCGGAGCAGCTAGGCCCGTGAGCCATGGCCGCTGAGCCTGCGCCTGTGCTCCGCAACGGGAGGGGCCACAGCAGGGAGAGGCCCACGTACCACAAAAAAAAAAAAAAAAAAAAAAAAAAAAGTTCAAATCATGTAGGTTAAACTCTGCTATAAAAAGAACATTGAAAAAGAAAAAAAGTTCACACTAACCACAGGTGTGGCTGCTCCCAGCTGGTCCCCACATCCTGCTCCCCAGCCTACGGGGGCGGGGTGGGGGGGCAGGTCAGGGCCGGCTGTACCCTTCTTCAGGGCTAGACTGATCCAGAGCTGGGAGCCAGCAGAGAATGAGGGCTGGGTCAGTGGGTGCCCCGGGCAGTAGGACAAAGACCTGGCAGTTGAACTGGGCCCCAAGAAGGCCAGGGGTCAGGATCTGTGGGTGGTGTCTACCCCAAGCATGCCTGGAGGCACTCCCATAGAAGGGAAGGGTAATATGATCTCTGAGTCACCTGGGGCTGGGGTGAGATACCACTGATGATCCCTAGACTTTTGGTTTTGTCCTTGGTCTGTCACTGCTGACTCACTGGCTGCCTACCTAGGAGTCCCCTGGTTGGCCTGCTAGTTTCTCTCTCCCTCTTGGTATGTCATGGAAGTAGAGACAGCTTCTCTGTAAGCTGTCGTCATCAGGTGTAACCTGCCCAGGCTGCTGGGAGGGAAAAGGTGCTCGGTTCCAGGATCCCCTGGGGTCCGCACTCGTGGGGGTGGGCAGGAAGCAAGTAGGGATGACTCCAGCCCCTGGCTCTACACACTGGAGACAAGGTCTGTCTTGGCCCGGGGGAAGCAGGCTGCTCTGGGGGTCTATCTGGGCCTACCCTTGCTCAAAGCCTGTCCATAGCTCCCCTGGGCACCCCAGCTCTTGAGCTGGGTCCTTGAGGCTTTTCCTGATGTGCCCAATTTGCCTTCCAGCCCAGCTCCACCACCTGCCCAGCTCCAGACCCCACAAGGCCCCCGAAAGGCCCCTAGCCTCTGACCCTTGCCGCTCCCCTTTTTAGAGAACTCTCTCCTTTCCATAGGCTTCTAAGCTTTTACTCACCTTTTACAGCTCTCCTTCCCTCTCCCTCCTCCAGGAAGCCCGCCTTGGGCCCAGGATGCTGCTTTCCTCCAGAGCCCACACAGAGCTGCCTTCTCTGGTCTAGGGAGTTGTCTGTTTAGATCAGGGGGTCTCGAGGGCAGGCACTGGCCCAATTCCCACTGTTCTCATGATTCTCATGGCCCTGGAATATCACATCAGTTCTCCGAGGCTTAGTTTTCTCATCTCTAGAATGGGACGGATGGTGCCCTGCATGGTTCTGTAGGGAGAAAAATTGATGTCTCATGATACTAAGGCACCTAGCCTGCTGTCTGGCCCAACTCCTGCTGACCAGTGGGAGGAGAGGGCTGGTGGAAGGAGGCTTCCCTGGCTGGGGGGTGTGGGCTGGGCAGGACTGATCCTCCAAAAGATTAGAAGGTCCTCGGGGATCCCCTGGCCTTTAAGTCCTCTTCTTCCTCTGCCTCTGGAAAATGGATGATTCTTACAATCAAGAGACAGGGGCTGCTCTGAAGTGAGGTAGGGGGAGCAGGAGGGAGGGATGGGGGGGTGGGAAGGAGTTCTCCTGTCCCTGGGATGGACCCCTCTGAGAAGCAGGGGAGTGGCCTATGAATGGTGGACAGCAGGGTGGGACGGTGAGGATGGCTCCAGTCTTGCATAAATATGGGCTCTTTGAAACTGCCAGGCAGAAGCTGGACTCAGAAGCACTAATTTTATGGAAAATAATTAAAAACTCACTCAGTCTCATCCTGTCTTTCAGTCTCCCCCACTTCACAGAGCCCTTCCCCCCTCTGAGCCCCTCTCTCTAGCCAAGCCCATTCAGAGCACCCACATCCCCCCCCCCGCCCCCACTCAGCCCCTCCCTCTCTCTGAACCCAGCTCCATCCCTGCCATCCCTCCATCCCATTCCCAGAAGTGCCTGGGCTGTGGGGCTGCAGCCAGCAGCCTGGCCTTGCTTCTCTTCCTTGGAGATGCCACCCCACTCCAACTTCTCCCTCCGTGTATGTGGGGAACCAGGCCTGTCATTACCCCTTCTTGGGCCAAGTGGGGAGGGTGGCCACCTGCGTGGGCTGCCAGGCTACGGTCAGGGGGCTACCCACTCAGCCCAGGGCCTGGCCTCCACTTCTGAGCCCAGGGCCCGTGGCTTTCTAGGGCCTGGGCTGGGCCCACCGGACCCCTGTCAAGACGGCGAGAAGAATCTCAGTGGACTGAGTGGGTCTTGATTCCGTGTTTTCACAGAGCCACCCAGTGCCTCAGAGGGAGATGTTGTCCTCCTTCCCCGGATGAGGAAATTGGTTGAGAGAGTTTAATTCTATTGCCCAGTGTCACAGAATTGGTAGTGACAGAGCTGGGACTCAACCCAGGGAGGGCTGGGGTCATCTCAGATGAGAGCCATAAAAGGGCCACCACATTCTGCCCCAGATTCTGAAAGTCCCAGCCTGGGGCCCAGCCCTCCCAGACAGGGCTGGGCCTGCCCTAGTGAAATCCCCATTGTTGCCAGAGCCATCAGGAGGTGGCCAGCGCATACCGGCCCCGGGGTCTAGAAGTGACCGCCTGTTTGCTGGAAGCATCCAGGAGATCCTCCTTCTGGGACCATCCAGGGCGATGGCTCTGAAGTGACTCAGAGACACAATCTTTACACTCACAGAGAATTATGACACCCCATTGCAGATTATTTATTAAAATTTTTTTTTTTTACTAAAATTTAAACAAATTTTTAACTTAATGACATTGTCTCTGGTTAAAAAAGAACAGGATCTTAACTTGTGTCTGTGGGCAGAGAAGTTAGTGAACTCCTGCAAAAATAAATCGTTTTGAACCAACTTCCAGCTAGATTGATTTCTGAGCTGAGAGTGAGGCTGCTTCTTCTTTTTTTTTCTTCAGAAAAGCCATTTGGTTTTATACAGATCAAAACATATGTTTGGTGGGGAAGAATAATTTTAAGTTGACACCTGGCCTTAGAGTTCCCGGTCCCAGAGGAGACAAGTGAAGGGTCCCAGGACCCAGGTCCGCTCAGCCCTCAGAGATTCCTCTGGCCGCCTCGGCAGGGGTCTGGTGGACCCGCACAGACCAGAGAAGGACAAAGAATGCTCAGATGGCAGCAGGTCACCTCAGGGTTGGATGGGAGACTTTATCTGCCACTTTCCCAGGGACATGCAGGGAGCTGGGCACAAGGCTGTGTGTGTGTGTATGTGTGTGTTGTGATCAAAGACTTGGCTGAGGGCTTCCCTGGTGGCGCAGTGGCTGAGAGTCCGCCTGCCGATGCAGGGGACACGGGTTCGTGCCCTGGTCCGGGAAGATCCCACATGCCGCGGAGCGGCTGGGCCCGTGAGCCATGGCCGCTGAGCCTGTGTGTCCAGAGCCTGTGCTCCGCAACAGGAGAGGCTACAACAGTGAGAGGCCCGCGTACCGCAAGAAAAAAAAAAAAAAAAAAAGACTTGGCTGAGCCCCTGGGGACCATGGTCTGAGAAGTCCTAGCTCCCCTTCGGTGCAAGAGTAGAACCACAGCTGAGGGCCTGATGCTTTGTGACATGAACTTGGCTCTTTCCTCCTCACGGTCCCAAGCTTTTCAGCTCGCAAAGCATGTTCACATCCTCGTCTTATTTCACATCTGTCTTAGATCGGGAAAGGTGCTAATGTCTTCAATTTACAGAGAGCAGTTGAGGCCCAGAGATGGAGCTGGCTTCCCCAAGGTCACAGGGCTGGTGAGAGGGTTATGGGCAGAGATGGGTGACCTGATCTGGCTGGGGAGAGCGCTGTCCTTGATAAAAACCAGCGTGTAAGATACAATTCTACTGGCGTAAAATTAGACAGTGTATGTTGGGAGAAAGAAAAAGAAATAAGTGCTAACCCTGCCCTCTCAGCCCCAAAAGCAAAAGTAATGAATGGCAGACACATTAGTAAAGTGTCACAGTGAAAGCTTGTCTAAGCTGTTGGGAGGACCAGGCCCAGGGAGCCAGAGTAGGTGTAGGAAAATTGTTCCGGCTTTGCCGGTGTTTTTCCTGCAGCAGGTGCGTGGGACCCAGCCAGTGTCTCCTGGCATAAACGAAGCCTCAACAAATATTTCTCCAGCTCCACTCATGTGCAGAGGGCTCACGGCTCCCCCAGGACTGGCTCCTGTTTCTCTTTCACACCCGAGCACCTCGGGCTCCGCCTGAGCTCCCCGAAGACCTCCCCTGCCCTGGGCCTGCCCTTTGCCTTGGGCCCTCCTGCACCTGTCCTCCCCCTAGCTTTCAGCCCCTCCCCTGCCTCTGAAGTGCTTGGCTGAGCTGGGCAGGGAAGGACAGCTTCTTAGTCACTTCTGTTGGGCCACAGGTGGAAAGTTCTAGGGCTTGTGTGCTCCCCCTCCCCCCCTGCTTCTCCAAGTGCCAGTCAGCTGTGTCCCAGAACAAGAGCTGGAAGTTGGGGGGGGGTGTAGGGGGTGAGTGAGGGTCTAGCCGTAGGGCCAATTCACTTCTGTAGGCAGAAACCTTACTGAAGGGCTGGAATGACCAGCCCACCCCGTTCTGGGCAAGCCCCACACAGCCCTCCTTGGGCCTCAGTTCACCCATCAGTGCAAAGGCTGTAAGAGTCTTGCCCTGCTTACTGATAGGCAGGCTGTGATGAGGTCACTGCAGGGAAGCGCTTATCGTCCCTCTGGAAGGGCAGTATCTCCGTTGCTCAGTCCACAGACCTGTTTGCGTGGTAAGGAGAACGCCAGGGAGGCGTGGTCCTGGCAGAAACTATTCCTGTTTGTGTTGGTGTGTGTGCCTGGGGCTGAGGGGGAGTGGGGGAGGGCAGCTGGGAACCGGGATAATGCCTCCTGCCTTGTTGAGCACCTAGTATGTGTCAACCCCTGCGCTGAGCTCTGAGGCTGAATATCTATCCTTCAGGAGCCCCCAGCCTCATAGGGGAGACCGAAGTGTTTACAGTCAACCACAGCACAAGGACCTCAGTTTCCCCATCGCGCTAGATTATCCCTGCCAGCCCTATGGTTCCACAGGCTGTCAGCACGCTTTAAATAGCTCACAGAAGGCTTCTACCCAAATCACGCACGCAGAATAGCTCTCTTTCTCGGGAAGCTCAGGGACCACTGTGAGGGTCAGATTAGACACCCAGCTGCCCCAGGGCACCAGGCACGGGGCTGGACAATGCTGGGGACTCAGGGACTCATTGGAGCCCTGGCCCCTGGGATGAGCTCCCCAGCACGTGGGGAAGAAAGGGTGTGGGGTTCCCTTGATCCAGCCAGGATGAGCCTGGCCATTCTCTCTCCCCACCACAATGACTCCTTCCTTTAGGTTCCCAAAGCCCTGCCCTGAATCAGGCCCTTCCTAATCCTCGCCCTCTGCCCGGCTTTCACCTCCATTCTGTTTCCAGAGACCCCTTTCTCAGCCTGGCATCCAGTGCCCTTGCTGGTCTCACAGCCTCTGTGCCCAGCCCAGGGCTCCCTGATGCCTGAGACAGAGATTTCTGGCTCTTTTGCTCTGGCCCCTCCCCCACTACCCCATCTCTGGTCAGACTGGATTCCTCTGAATCTGTTCTGGTTCCCAGAACTAGCTGCATTTCCCCATCTTGGGCACCTTGGCCCTCGCTGTTGCCTCTCCCTGAAGTTCTCCTTCACCTAGTCCTGCTGCCTTGCCCAACTCCAGAGGGCCCCGTCCATGGCGATTTCTGTCATCAGTGCCCTCTGCAGCACAACCCAAGAATTCAGTGCCCGCTGGAGTTATGCCAGGCAACTCCCCTTCCGTCAGGCCCCCTCCCAGGCACCACCCCCTACACCCCGGCTGAGTTTTTCCTCCCCTTCCAAGTCTCATGGGACTTTGCTCCCATTTTGGCTTTATCGGAGGACCGTTCTGTGTATCTTCACTAAGTAAACACCTGTTTGCTGGACTGATGTCCCCAGGGTCTGGCCCATGGCTTTCTCTTGGTGACCTCCCCGACCTAATTCTGGCCAAGCCGGCTTAGCCCCAGCAGAAACTGGCTGAAACTTCTGAGGTGGGGGGCAGGCTTCCTTCTCTCTTTGGCCAAAAGGGCATCACCTCCGAGACCCCTCCTCCGGCAGGGCTGGGAAGCCAGGTGATGGTGGTGAGAGATGGGGAGGGCACGTGATGGACCCAGGAGTCCGGGCCCCCCAGCTCCTTGGTCCTTAAAACTGGACCACATCAGGCCAATGTCCAGAGGCGGGTAAGGTGGATGCATGGATGGCGAGACTCTTAATAGTAATTATCAGGCCAGTGATGCAGCTGATGTGGACTCTGACAACAGTAATCATGGTGGGGCTGCTCTTTGACGTTCCCAGGACTCTATCCTCAGACCCTCTCCCTGAAGGTCGCCACCTTCCATCCAACCACCCAACCCTGGAATGAGGGAGTCCTGGGGTGTGGGGACCCTGGTCTCCAGGCCCCAAACCTGGCTGGGCCCAGCTCCCCCCTCTAGCCCCCCAGGTATGTCCAGGTGTTTGCAGGCTGTGACTCAGTGTCTATCTCCCGGATGACCTCAGCACAGGCCTGGGGGCAGGGGGAAAGGGCAGTTTCCTCTGACACTGGGTCTCCAGCGTGGTGACTCAGGGGCCAAGGGCTGGGGCCTGAAAGTTCCTTTGTTGGCAGGCTCAGGAATCTAGAGAAACTGGTCAGGGGGCGGCTCCAGGGACTGAAACCCCTCCCTCGGCCCCCGCCCCTCCTGCGGAGCCATATAACTGCTCCAGTCTTTAGCCTGAGAGCTTGCGGCAGCTGTTGGCAGGAAGAAACTGGTTTTGTTACACTCTTACGCTCGCTGGGTTTGTGCCTCTGAAAGGCATCCGGAGCTGCTCCAACTGGCTTTGCCTCTGGACTTGCTGTGAAAGACCTCCCTGCGAACGCTGAGTGTTCATCCTCGGCACTTGGACACCTATAGCCTCCAGGGCCGGATCCCCACAGCCTTCCAGGTCCTAGACCCCAGCAGACGCTAAGCTATGGCTTCCATGGGGCTGCAGGTGATGGGTATCGCTCTGGCCGTGCTGGGCTGGCTGGGCGCCATACTGAGCTGCGCGCTGCCCATGTGGCGCGTGACGGCCTTCATCGGCAGCAACATCGTCACGTCCCAGACCATCTGGGAGGGCCTGTGGATGAACTGCGTGGTGCAGAGCACAGGCCAGATGCAGTGCAAGGTGTACGACTCGCTGCTGGCGCTGCCGCAGGACCTGCAGGCGGCCCGCGCCCTCATCGTCATCGGCATCATCTTGGCCGTGCTCGGCGTGCTGATCTCGGTGGTGGGCGGCAAGTGCACCAACTGCGTGGAGGATGAGAGCACCAAGGCCAAGACCATGATTGTGGCTGGCGTGGTGTTCCTGCTGGCCGGCTTGCTGGTGTTGGTGCCCGTGTCCTGGACGGCCCACAGTGTCATCCGTGACTTCTATAACCCACTGGTGGCCTCGGGCCAGAAGCGGGAGATGGGTGCCTCGCTCTACATTGGCTGGGCCGCCTCTGGCCTGCTGATGCTCGGTGGGGCCTTGCTTTGCTGCAACTGCCCGCCCCGTACCGACAAGCCCTACTCCGCCAAGTACTCTGCGGCCCGCTCCGCCCAAGCCAGCAACTACGTGTAAGGCGCTACCGTTGACTCTTTTCCTTTTGGCTTTGTTTCTCCCTGGACTGAGCTTACTGTGACCCCAGGATGGCCCTGCCAAGCAGGGACTGAGCCAGGCCGCTGGCCAGGAGCCCTCAGCCCCTTCTGGCCCTCTCGGACATTTTCTCAAAGTCACCTCCAACACTAGCAAGGATGGATGGAAAGAGACTCCTGTACCACCCTCCTCGGAATGGCTGTGGATACAGGGGGCTGGCTCCTGCTGGCCCGGACAGCTCAGCCCTGACTTTGCTTGGGCTCTGCCTGAGTGGGTGTTCAGCGGACCATGGGACTATGCCCGTGTTGATCACTGTCTCCTTCTTTGATCCTCCCCACTCCCTCTGCCAGCATCCTCTGGGTGGGTCAGCAAGCACTTGGGCTGTGCCTTGCCCATGGAAACCTGTGGCCACGAGAACAGCTGCCTTGCTCACCCACCTGCCCTTGGAGCATAGTTGCCGAGCAGAGAGTGGACAGACAGGTTTAGAGGGGAGGGGCGGAGGTGCTACAAACTGGTTTGGGTAGTGGCGGGGGAGGGGGCTACAGGTGGCCCAGGCTGCCCACACCCCTTCCTGTCCCTGCCCTGCGGGCTCCGAAGAAGGACCCCGAGCCCCTTGAGACTGGCCACCTCTGGATCCTCGCCCCTGCCAAGGTCATTGGAGAGCCTGGAGAGGCAGGGGGAATGCTCTTTCTCTGGCCCTAACCCCAGGAAGTCCTGGGGCTTTCCCCTGCTGCTACGTGGTTTCTGTTTTGTAATTTAAACTATTTGTCACGGTAATTGCTATTATTTTCTACAATAAATGGGACCTGTGCACAGGAAGACTGTATCGTTTCTGATTTCAGCTGTGGAGGTGGAGGGGAGGGCAGGGTTGGAAGCCTGGGCAGGGGGCTAGTGAGGGGCAGGACGACCGCGTGGTGGCCAGGACCAGAAGACTTACAAAACTGGTTTTGGGGAATTGTGAGACATCGAAACTGGCCCCGACCTTTGGAGTCACCTTGCTCAAGCCCTCCATTTGTCAGAGCGTAAAGCCCAGGACCTTAGGAAAGTGCTGGGAACTGTAGGAGGGCGGAAAGATGCGAACAGCCAGCCCTGGGGGATGGGCCACCTGCCCTCCCCTCCTTTTGTTCCAGCTCTGTCTGGGCCTCCAGGCTGGTCTGCTCACCCCCCAGGTCCCTTCTCCCAGCCTTTGCTCAGGCTGTCTCTGCCCTCAGCCTGGAATGTCCCTTTTCCTTTCTCCACCCTTCTGAATTCTGCTAGTCCCGAAGGCTCAGCTCTGCGCCTCCTCCTCCATGAAGCCTTCCCCTGGCTCCTGTCTGGAGGCGTTATCATCAGCCCTGTTCACATCCCCACCTGGTGCTGGTGTGGACAGTCACCGAGGCCCTTTCACCTGCCCAGCTCTGGGGCAGCCTCCAAGCTACGCCCTGAGCCCCTCAGCTCTGCATTCCGATCCCTTTAGAGATGAGGAAACTGAATCCTGGACACGTGAAAGTGTTTGGCCAAGGCCCAGATGCGTGAGCACGGGTTCCTGGTCTGTGAGTTAGAGGGAGAGGGCCCTCCACCCTGGGAGGGGTCAGAGTCACATCTGTGGCCCTATCGTGCCTGGCACAGGGACAGCCAGGGATGGGGTCCCTCTCTGTCCTGTTTCTTCTCTTCTGTCCTCCATAGGGACAGATGTCACTCTTTGCAGGGGTGAGAAAACTGCTGAGCCAGAGTTCTGCTGCCGCTTCTGGGATTCATTTAATAGGCATAGCTCTCCTGAGGGGCAGGGTTGGTGCAGCGGCCTCGTTTTACAGGCAAAGCAGAGGAGGCCCGACGAAGGGCCTGACGAGGCCTCATGGAGGGCCGGAGGCCAGCTGGGGGCTAGGCCCTGGGCCTCACTCCCTCAGCCTGGGCTGCCTCCTGCTTTCGGTACAGATAGACGATGCCGGAGATGAAGCCGTCGCTGTCAGAGGCACCAGGCCCCACCTCGAGCTCGGAGGTGGCCAGTTCCCACTGGTCCACAGGCCAGGCCACCAGGCGTTCCCAAGCCCCGGCCTGCTCCAGCCTGGCCAGGGTGGCCTCCAGCGCCTCTTTGTAACGCAGGTTGGATGGGTTGGTCCTGGTGGTCAGACACAGCAGCCCACCTGGGGAGGGGTGGGGAAGGAGCAGGTGAGTGGGGGAGGGGCAGGAGCCAGGGACAGGAAGGTTGTCCCCTTCCTGCTCACATCCTCAAGGGAGGAAGTTCTCCCAGCTTTGTCCCCGGGCCAGCCTTTCCCATCTCCAAGCCCCTGGTGCTCACTGATCCCTCCTCTAGGAATACCCTCTGCTTCCTCAGCTTACTGGCCTCCTACACACCTTTCAAGGCCCGAGTGTCCTTTATGCTGGGAATTTTTGGCTGAATCCCCTTGACAGAGGGGGCTCCCTTCTCACTGTTCACCCAGCCCCTCTGCTGGAGGATACGGCTGTGTCTGAATGCTCATGGGCTTTGGACCTTGGGCAACTCCCTTCACCTCTTGGAGCTTCAGTTTCCCAGCTTGCAGGGATGGTTACCCTGTCTCACAGGAAGGCCAGCACAGTCAGTAAGCACTGGCTGAATGAATGAATGACCTTGTCACTCCAGGTCTTCTCCAGGCACCTAGCGTATGCCCAGTGCGGGCTCAGATATACCCAGGAGAGACAGGAGTCTGGAAGGCCTCCTGGAGGAGGAGGTAAGGAGAAGCAGGGTGCTACTGGCGGAGAGGGGCTTTGTGAGAGGAAAGGCTCTGAAGCAGGGGAGCCTGTGACATGTGGGCAGGCAGTCTGGTGGCTGAGGGGACTGGCAAACACAGGCTGGGCGAGGAGGTCTGGTCCTTACTGGTTCAGGTGATGGGAGTTTCCTGTCCTCCTGAGCCTGATCACTACCTCTCTCTCTGATGCCACCAATGTCCCTGCATCTGTCAGCCTCTGTGGTTCCCTGAGGATGAGGCCTGCCTAGACCTGCCTTGACTTAGCCAAAGCCCCTGCTGAGCCCAGCAGGGGTGAAGGGGCAGGGAGCAGATGCAATCTTGCTGTGATGGGGCACCTTCGGGGCTTCTAGATCCTGTCCTGCAGCCAGGTCTGAGCCTCGTGATCCTCACACTCCACCACTCTCCTTTCTACGTGGGACTTCGCTTAGGCTGTGTTCCTGCATGGACTGCCCCATTCCAGCTATCCCAAATGCCTCTCTTCTCTGAATTCTCAGGGCATGGAGCACCCACAGCCTTGTGGGCCCACCTCGGGCTTGGGCTTTTTCCCCTGGCCCCTTTCCGGGGCACGTGGGTTGGGTGTGTACCTTCTCCCCAGGGCAGAAGCAAGCACGGGGCAAGGCACACAGTAGCAGCACAGTAAACACAACCCTCACCTGCACATCAGCCCCACTTGTGGAGTTTATAGAAAAGCACTCACATCTATCATCTCACCTGAGCAGCCCCATTTCACAGATGAGGAAACTGAGGTCAAGCAAGAGAAGGAGACTCCCCCTAAGTTAGTGGGGAAGCTGGAAGATGAGGGAACTAAACGAAGCCCCTACTATGTGCCAGGACTGAAACACAGGCCTTACAGACACTACTTGACCCAATTCTCACTGCAATCCTACAGGGAAAGGACTGTGCCACTCTGCTTACTGATGAGGAAATAGAGGCTGGAGAGGAGAGTGGAATTGTTTCCGGTTTCCCAGTGGATAAGAGGCAAGCTGGCAACCTGCCTGCCCTGCCTGTTTGCCTGGGTGTTGATGGTGGCAGCTGAGGCCGAGCCTGGGCCGGCAGCTGTGGCTGGGATGCTAGGCTGTGTGACCCTGGGCATAACCCTACTCTCGCTTGGCCTGAGGCTTTCTGAGGCTTGTGTCTGTGGGTGTGGAAAAGGGAAGGTGCCTGCGTGTGGCTGGATGGGCTGCTTCTCACCTGGCTTGGTAACCCGCAGGAGCTCAGGTACGGCACTGCAGGGCACCTGGCCGTCACTGAGGGCGCCCACCGTCAGCACCGCGTCAAAGGTCCCTGTATGGAGGTGCGGATGTGGTGTGGTGGTTTGTCTTCAGTGTGGCGTCAGACCACACTGGAGGATGGTGCGCATGATGGCGCCTGGGGAGGGACCAGGCCTGCCACTGGTGTCTGTGGGACCCAGATCCCGTGGGGGATATGGCAGATGTGGCCCAGTCCTGGACTGAGGTCAGATCATGGGACGGAAGTTTCAGAAAAAGCGTCTCAGTGAGGGACTGGGGGGCTCGAAAAGAGAATAGGACTCAGTGTGGGAGGGGGCTTGTGGAGGGCTTGGCAAGGGGGATGGAGTCTTGGCAAAAGAAAGGGGCTCCATCAGGTGGGCTTGGTCAGAGGGTGTGCCTTGGGGTGCTGAAGGGGGAGGGGGAGTACCTTCAGAGCTGGGTAGAGGCTCCTGACCCAGGGTGCAGAGGCTGAGGCGCTGGTAGAGGCCACGGGCCCGGGCCTGTTCCAGCATCCCTGGGCTCCCATCCACCCCATGCAGCTGGAGGAAGCCCCGAGCCTGCAGCTGGGGTGGGGGGACCCAGTCACAATTCATACCTGCCACCTCTCAGTTAGGTCCCTGCACCTCGGGGAGGACAGTGGTCCCTGCAGTGGATGTAGCCCAAGTGTTTGGAACCAGTGAGTCTGAGCAGGGAGGCGGGGATCTGGGGCCTGGGGTAGTAGGAATTTTGAGCAAGTGGGGGCTGAAGGGAGGGCAGGGGATCTAGGGTGGTCTCACCTCTGCAGCCACTAGGCCAGTACCACAGGCCACGTCCAGGATCAGGGCAGCATGGGGTGGACCTGGAAGGGCTTGGGTGAGGCATTCCACTGCGAGCTGGGGAGCGCGGTACTGCAGGGCGGCCACGTCCTGGGGACAGAGTGCTGCACCAACTGCCACCCCGTGCCCCAGTGTTTGGGGGACCTCCTTTTGGGTGGTCTAGGAGTCAGCCTGGCCAAGCTGTGTGTGTTGGGGGCCCAGGGCCTGCTGGGACTACAGTGAGGGGAGAACCAGGTATGAGGTGCTTTCCTCTGTCAAGGGGCAGGGACTGGAGAGTAGCCGTCAGCCCACTGTTGGGGTCTTTTCTGTGGGCCTTGGCATGGCTCTCTGCTTAGTTCATAGTGACTCCTCAGTGGCACCTCCGCCTGGACTGCAGTCCCAGGGTGGGGACGTCTTGGCCCCTGATCTCTAGGGTCTGCCAGTCTGGAAGATGGGGCTGGTGAGAGGGCAGGGCCACTGTGGATGCACTGAAGAGGAGCCAGTCCCAGAAGAGACAGGACTGCAGGGCTGCACCCAGGTCTTACTTCCCTCTCACATTCGTTGCCCTGGGATGATGCAAGGCTCACTATTCCGGCTTTACAGACACGAAAACTGAGGCCGGGCGAGCGGATGGAAGCAGAGGTGAGGACCCGGCCGGTTTACCTGGTCATAGTCCGGAGCCCATTGGTCATAGAAGTGAAGCTTGTGGGCCAGGTCGGTGATGCCATGCGAAGCCCCCACTCGCGCCCGCACCTCGGGCAGGCTCCGGCCCTCTTCCAGAGCCATCCTCCTGTGGGACACGGCTTCCATGTCCTGAAGCCCACCTCAGTCTCACCTCCCTCCCACCCATCATGCCCAGCAGAGGAGGCTGTCAGGAGGGGGCCTCTCCCGGCCACCAGCACAATGCAATCCCATTTCACTGGGGGTGGGGGTGGGAACACTGAGCGCAGGGAGGACGAGGCTGGACACCTGGGGCCTCAGGGCTGCTGGAAGGGGTGTTCCTCGCGGCGGGAGGGAGGACCTGCCCCACCTCCTTGTCGGCCACCGCGAGCGGGATTCCAGGGCGGAAGGGCCCCTTAGGCGGTAGGGGTTCAGAACTCACCACCAATCTGATCCGCCAGCGGGGTGGGTGGGCGCTGGAACTCGCGGAAGGGCCGGTACGCGAGCCTGGCCACGCCCCCACCTCCCTCGATGATTGGTTTTCTGCTAAGAGAAAATGCCCAATCAGAGGAAAGCGCTGGCCACTCGCCCCCACCTCCACCACCAGCCAATGAGTTCAAAGTTCTTGGCCCGCCTTCAGTCAGGGAAGATCCCAGGATCTTGTTGAGAAGTTTGGAGGGTATCTGGGTTGAGTAATGTTCTTTGTGCCCTCCGGACTCCTGACGTCCTTTATGCTTCTCCAAAGCATGAGCTTTTAGGCATCAGCCTTCATTTTTAGAACAGTCACCAAGATCCATGCAAGGCTGTCCAGTAGAACTTTCTTTGGTGATGGAAATGTTTTATAAATACACGCTGTTCCAGTGGCTGCTGAGCGCTTGAAATGTGCCTAGTGCTGCTGAAAACAAACATTATAGGTTGGGACTTGAAGCGAGTCGCACTTCAGATGGGACTTGAACCCACCATCTCTGGCTTAGGAGGGGACTTGAACCCATAATCTCCCTGGTGAAATCACATACCTGGTCTCAGGACTTAATGAAGCTCAGGTTCTTTATGTGTTGTTGCGGAAGGAATTCAGCAAGAGGCAAAGTGATAGGTAAAAAGTAGACTTACTGAGAGTGATACATACTCCACAGACAGAGTGTGGGCCATCTCAGAAAGTGACAGGTTGCCCTGAAATATGGGGAGGTTAGTTTTTTTGGGCTGGATAATTTCACACGCTAATGAGTAGGGGGAATAGTCTAACTATCTTGGAGAAGGGGTGGGGATTTAATGGTTGTGCCCTGCCCCCTTCCTTCCTGTCTCAGCACTGAGGAATGAATTTTAAAATTTATTTAAATAATTGAAACAGCCATCTGTGGCTAGTGGCCTCCGAGTTGGACAGAGCAGGGAGACTTGCTACTCAAAGTATGGTCCACAGACTTGCAGCACCTGCGTCAGCATCATTAGCTTGGGTTGCTCCAGGGGAGGACCTTAGGGGAAATGCAATTTGTTAGAAATGCAAATTTGTTACAAATGCAAATTCTTGAGTCTTATCCCAGGCCTATCGAATCTGAATCTGATTGTGGGGGGATGGAGTGGTCATAGGGCCCAGGGATCTGCTTTTTAACAAACTCTCCGGGTGATTTCTATGCAGCTGAATTTTCAGAAGCACTAGCCTAGAGAACCCTCGTAGGGGATCGAAGTGTGGGCAGGCAGTTTGGGAGACTGTTGCGGTTAGCCAGGCAGGAGATTCATGTGCAGGGTTGATGGTGCCATTCATAGTGGGGGAACCCAGGAAGAGGAGTAGGTTTGGGGTGAAGAGGATACTAACAGTTTGGGAATGTTGACTTTGAGATGTGTACTTGAAGATGCCTACTTGATGCCAGAGTCTTGAGCTCAGGAGAGAAGCCAGGCTGGAGACAGATTCAAGGTCATGAGTACAACCTGTGGTGACTGAAGCATCTGGCACAGGTGAGATTGCTCAGAGAAGAGAAAGGGGAGGGGAGAGGCCTCAGGATCCAGCTTGAGGACCTCCAACACTTCAGTGTGGCAGAGTGTAAGGAGATCGGTTAGGAGGTCCCCAGAGAAAGAGAACCAGGAATGGTTTTCTGGACAGAAGAGAAGCCATTTGGGCCTAAGCCATTTTGTGATCTAAGCCTGGCCACAATGCTTGCCCTTGAACAGGTCTCAGTAACCAGTGATCTTAAAGGAACAAAGGAATGCAGGAACAGGGAAAAGGCAGTGCGACAATAGTGCAGTGATCAAGCAGAGTCCTAGTTCATCCTCAAAAGATATACATAATAATATATCTTTGAGCTCTGTGGGAACTAAGGCCCCCACCCAAGTGGAGGACGATGATGATGTTGATCCTCCTGACTTCAATCAACTAAAGCTTGGACTCTGTGGGCCTTTGCTCCAATTCTATGCTGAATTCTCCTCTGCTCAGGCCCTTCATGAATATGCATATACCGTTAGCTTAAAACTTCCCCAATTTTGCCGTTCAGGGAGGTGCTGCTTTGGGAAAGATCCCAGGTATTCTCCTTACTTGCTGCAGGTAATGAATCCTTCCTTCTTCCTATCTTTGGCTTGGTTGTGTCTTTTGTCTCAACACCCACCAAGAGGTGAACCCAGTTTTCAGGTAACAAGAGGAGCGTCTAGCAGTGTTGAAGAAAACCCCGAGAAAGTAAGGATGCCAAGAACAGAGTGTTTCAAAAAGATGGGGAAAAAAAAAAAAAAAGGACTTTCCTGGTGGTCCAGTGGTTAAGACTCGGTGCTCCCAATGCAGGCAGCACAGGTTTGACCCCTGGTCAACGAACTAAGATCCTACATGCCACATAGTGTTGTCAAAAAAAAAAAAAAAAAAAAAAAAATCTGCGAAACAAAAAGATGGGGGACGGCCAACATTGCCCAATGTGCTGGTAGGTGGTGTAAAATGAGGCTGAAGAATTGAGCACTGGATGTAGGGACATGGAGACCTTTGGTGGCTGAGGTAGACCCTGATAGTGCACACTAGTTACCAAGTTTGCCTCTTGTCCCTGAGTTAGACTACACATCCCAGCTTCCCTTACCAGTAGGTGTGGCCGAGTGGCCAAATTCAGGCCAATAGACTGTGGGTGGTGGTGAAGTGCTCCATTTACAGACCTGGACCATAAACGCCTCCTATAAGATCCTCTATGGAGAGGGCTCCAAGCACCCAGAGGAGAGTGGGTCTGTAGATGGAGGAGTCTGGAGCCCTAAATGATTGTGTGGAGCCATGCCCTCTCCACCAACCTGCACTGCACTGTAACATGGACAAAAATAACTTTCATAGTGTTAGGCTACTGAGATTTTAGGATTTGTCTATTACAATAGCTATTGTCATTTCCCTTAATGACCTTGGCAAGAGCAGTTTTGGGGGAGCAGAGGGAGTGGGAGAGACCCAGATTTCAGCTGTTATCTGTGTAGGGGAGCAAAACTTGCCACCCCAAAATGTCTCTTTGGCATGTAGATTATGTTGAGCTGGAAATGATGACGGCCAAAAAGACTCAGAAAGAAACTTAAAAAAATAAATCTATTTTGTTGAAGTATAGTTGATTTACAATGTTGTGTTAATTTCTGTACATCAAAGTGATTCAGTTATATGTATACACACACACACACACACACACACACACACACATATATTCTTTTCCAGATTCTTTTCCATTATGGTTTATCACAGGATATTGAATATAGTTGCCTGTGCTATAGATTGTGGGTGGTGGTGAAGTGCTCCATTTACAGACCTGGACCATAAACACCTCCTATAAATCCTCTATGGAGTGAGCTCCAAGGATCTTGTTGTTTATCCATTCTATATATAATAGTTTACATCTGCAAATCCCAAACTCCCAACCCATTCCTCCCCTCCCCCTGTCCCCCTTGGCAACCACAAGTCTGTTCTCTATGTCTGTGAGTCTGTTTCTGTTTTGTAGATAAGTTCATTTGTGTCATATTTTAGATTCCACATATAAGCGATATCATATGGTATTTGTCTTTCCCTTAATGAAACAGTAGGGAAGGGGGCAGGGCACAACCTTTAAAAGAATGACATAGCCATTGAGGATATGACACAAACTGGTTAGAACCAACTAGGTTCAAGATGGCAGAAGGGGCTTCCCTGGTGGTGCAGTTGTTGAGAGTCCGCCTGCCGATGCAGGGCACTTGGGTTTTTGCCCCGGTCCGGGAGGATCCCACATGCTGCAGAGTGGCTGGGCCCGTGGGCCATGGCCACTGAGCCTGCGCGTCCGGAGCCTGTGCTCCGCAATGGGAGAGGCCACAGCAGTGAGAGGCCCACGTACAGCAAAAAAAAAAAAAAAAAAAGATGGCAGAAGATTCGACTACCAGTAGAACTTGAGCCTCACTATATACTCATTGTAATTCATTAGCATATACTAAATGACACATCCACAGGCACCATGACAGTTCTGAGGCCAACCATAAAAGAAAAGTGAGTGGGGCCCAATTCCTGGAAATCTCCTCCCCTTCTCCAAAATAGTTGGAATAATCCTCCCACTCATTAGCCTGTGAAATTACCCATCCCATAAAAACTAAGCACCCCATATTTCGGGGCTCTTGCCTTCTGAGATGGCCCACACTCTGTCTGTGGAGTGTGTTTCTCTCTAAATAAATCCACTTCTTACCTATCACTTTGTCTCTCACTGAATTCTTTCTGCGATGAGACATCAAGAACTTGAGCTTTATTAAGTCCTGAAACCAGGTGTGTGATCTCAATTAAAAGACAGTGGGGGGCTTCCCTGGTGGCGCAGTGGTTGAGAGTCTGCCTGCCGATGCAGGGGATGCGGGTTCGTGCCCCCGTCCAGGAAGATCCCGCATGCTGCAGAGTGGCTGGGCCCGTGAGCCATGGCCGCTGAGCCTGCGCGTCCGGAGCCTGTGCTCCGCAACGGGAGAGGCCACAGCAGTGAGAAGCCTGCGTACTGCAAAAAAAAAAAAAAAAAAAAGACAGTGGGTTCTGGCTGGGTTAGAGTCCCAGCCCATGGGTTCAAGTTCCAATCTGAGTTTAGGCTGGGTTTGAGTCCCGGCACCTGGGTTCAAGTCCCAATCCGAGGTGCACAGTTTCATTGACTCAGAAAGAAACTTTGACCTTCCCCCTTACTGCCTAAATCATTTAGATAGAGCGGCTGTTCCTGGAATAGAGCTATCACCAGAGGTATCTGCAAAGAATGTGGGCGAGGTGTGGTGGGAGGAAATTCTAGGAGGGGTCTAGAGATCAGAGTCCACTCTGTATCCCATTGTCTCTGCTTGGTTCAGGAACATCTGTTTACCAAACATTTACTTTTCTATCTGTGTCAACTGCCTTCCTCCTTTCTGAAATTCCAACCCCCCACCCTAACATCCTCCTTTGTCTTTAGCTGAAGATGATATTTAAGGTGAGTGTTTCTGCCATTTTGGCAAGTTAATCAGTTTTCCTGGGTCTCTTCCATGAATGCATGTTATTACATTTTGTTTGGTTTTCTCCTCTTAATCTGTCTCATGTCAATTTAATTCTTAGGTCAGCCAGGAGAACCTAGAAGGGTAGAGGAAAATTTCTTCCTCCCCTGAAACCGAATCCCCCTGAAACTGAGCTCTCCTGCCAAGTTTATGATTAACCTCTATCCAAAACGTTATTCTCTTTCTTGTCCTGCACCTGTTCCCCTCAGGATTGAGGAGTATCAAAGTAAAGGGGGGAATGAAACCCTCCTGAGTACAAAAGCCTCTCTGTGTTGCCCAGTTCCTGTTTATAGAAAACGGCTTTTGTCTCTTAGGCCTTCTCTGAGTTCCAAAGAGCAGGCACAAGCATTACTTATTAGGGAAGTGAGGGAATGCGGAAACAAAGAAAAAGCAGTTAAGTGAGGAAATGACAGTAATTCAGTAATAAAACAGACTCCTAGTTCCTCTTCAAGGAATATATTGACATAACCATCTGACACATACCTTGGTGTTGTTCTGCAGGAAGTAAGGCCCTCACCAAGGTGGAGGATGGTGACTACATGCTGAGTATAATCAGTAGATCCCAAACCAGTTGGTCAGAACCGGAAGGTTGATGATGTTCCTGGAACACCATCCCGTTACCTCACTACCAACCAACCAGAAGAAAATCATGCACTCTGCAGCCCTCACCCCAAGCGTTGCCTTTAAAAACCCTTCCCTGAGGACCGTCGGGAGGTTCAGGTGTTTTGAGCACAAGCCACACGTTCTCCTTGCTGGGCTCTGCAATACACGCTGTACTTTCCTTGACCACCACTCCTTGTCAGTAAATTGGTTTTGCTTCACGTGGGCGAGCAAACCCAAGTTTGGTTCGATAAAACCCTGACACCAGCCAAGATCCAAACCCCAGTCTGTCTTAGTCTAAAGCTGTACCAAGAACATGCTGTGAACCCGTTGTGTTCAGCTGCAAATAACAGAACACCTGTATAGCTGTGGCTTAAACAGAGAGGGATTTACGGGTCTCAGACAGGAAGCTGAGACTGGGCAGCATGGTCTGGGGCTCAGTTATGCCATCAGGGACCCAGGCTCTTATCCTCTTTCCTCTTCTGCCACCTTTTGCATGGAGACCTTTGTCCTCATGTCTGTCACCTTGTCACAGCTGCTACACCTCCCAGTAGGACAAAGGAGAAAGGGCAAAAAGCTAGACCGGCTGAGCTTACTCTGTTTATTCCAATAAACAAAAGCTTTATTGGAAGCCCCTCCCCATGACTTCTGCATCATCTTATTGGCCAGACTGGGTCACATGGCCACCCCTGAATCATCGCTGGAAGGTGAGTGGGAAGTGGGGCTGGAGATGGGAGCTAGCTCAACCAGCTGATGTCTGGGCCCTATCTCTGCAGCCTCATGTTCCATTTAGGTCAATAAATATTTATTGTGCACCTTCTGTTTGCCAGGTCCTGCACAGGGCACTGGAGGCAGTCATAGAGATGAATCAGAAGTAGCCCCCACTCCACCCTGTTCTAGTGGAGGAGGTAAGGCTGGGGTGTCTTCTCCTGTCCAGGCTCTGGTCACCCACACCCTCCACATCCAGGACCACTGCTTTGTCTGGGGTGGGGGTGGATGGGTGCTATGATGTTGAGGAATGTCACTGTGGGGAGTGACCCTTCAAGTAAGGTGGATGCCCCAGTAAAGGCAGTCCTGTTGGACCATCTGAGGGTGGCTTGGGTTGTCCTAGGAGAGGCCCTGGTTGGGGAGAGGGTCCCGGGGGCCCTGCCTATCCGATCTGTCCTCGTAGGCCCTCAGTGGTGTCCTGCTCACCAACCAGGGCGTGCAAGGTGTGTGGGCACCTGTAGCTAAGGCTCCTGCTGGAGGATGAGACTTGCCATGTAAGACACTGGTAAGGGTGCTGGTGGCCTCTGGACACCGCTTTGCTCCCCCCAGCCGTGGACCCCAGGCCCCACAGACTTCTCTCTCCACAACCCACTACATTCCTTCCCCTCCGGAGCCCAGGAATCTGTCCCAGCCTCGGGGTGAGAGGCCTTTCTCTGACCTATCACATTTCTGTCTCCTCTAAGTCAGTCTTCTCAAGTTTCTGTAACTTTTGCCAAACACCATCTTCCCCCCGGGCAGTGGATAACACTGGGTCCCGCAGCTGTCAAAATGGGGGAAAGGATCAGGTAACAGAAAATAGTTTTGGAGTGAGGAAGGGGTCACTATGATCTCGGGTGGCCTCGGCCTGCAGCGGCTTGAAGCAGAGTTTCGGTTCCTGGCCAGAGATTGAGATCTGGCCACGGCAGTGAGAAAGCTGAATCCAAGCCACTAGGCCACCAGGGACCAGGGGCCAGTGACAAGGCCCTGGCCCGTCAGCTGCGTAGAGATGCATTTCCACATAGAGATGGAAAGTAGTGAAACAAGTAAAGTGTTTATTAGGAGGAAATAGGGTACATGTGGATAGACACATGGGTGGGCTCAGAGAGCGAGTGACACTCACGGCAGTTTGAATCACTCTTACGCGGCATTTTTTCTGGCTTTCTTTTGGCCAATCATCTTGCTTTGCCTGGTTCTGAGTCCATATTTGGTATATCTCAGGGTCCTCCCCTGTGTGCACACACATCTTTTAGCCAAGATGGATTCCAGCGGAGAGGCTTATGGGTAGGTTGACATCACTTATTATGAGGTGACGCCCCCTCCTTTTTGACCTCTGAGGAGCCTTTCTGTGCACGTGTAGTCCGGAAGGTCTCCTTGACCTCGAGAATGAGAAGTCTGTGGTCTCTGTCTTTCATCTGGGCGGGTCCCAGCTCTCCTCTGCTCCTGCTGTTTTGGAGGATCTGCCCACAGCAGACAAACTCTAGCTGCTCAGCCTGGGGCCCGTCTATCTCCTGCTTCAGTCATAGCAGCTGTTCATGTTTCAAAGCTATTGTCGGATCTCAGATGTACAAAGGCCAAGGGTTGCCGGTGGTGGAGGAGAGGCCAGAGTCATCCTGTGGCCAGAAGGAGTGGACAACGGCAAGGGCATGACGGGGCAAGACCTGGCAACGCCAACGGGCATGAGTTCTGGCGGGAGGCACGACTTTCAGGGCATCAGGTGTGCGAGGGTGGGGTGTGTGCATGTGTGAGTATATGGGGGTCAGTTGGGATGTTTCTGAATGCAAGTGGCAGAAACCCAAACCCACCCGAGGCAGTGTTAACAGTAGGGGTTTGCTATTTCCTCTTACAGGAAGTCCGGCAGTCACCAGAGCCAAGGCTGAGCCTACTGATTTCACTAAGGACCCAAACTCTATTCTCTGGTTTGCCATGCTGTACGTTTGCTCTGTTGGCCCCTTCTGGTCAGAAGATGGTGACAACAGCTCAGGCAACCATGTGTCCTCACAGACAAAGCCCCAAGGCACGCTAGGGTTGGCCTTGTCTCCTGGTCTCTCTCTTTTCCTTTGGGGATGGAGGATATTTTCACCGGAAGCCCCAGAGGCTGGGAAAGCGAGGTCTGGTACTTCCAGGCTCAGGTGTAGGAGGTGAGCATGGTCTCCAGGAAGGAGGGAGAGGCGAATGGCTGTTGGTACAAGCTGCAGTGCCTGCTCCTCGGGTGTGTGCAGACTTGTGCAGAGGGGTGGGAGCGTCTGCAGGTGTAGCTGCTGCCTTGGGCAGGACCCGGGCCACAGGGAGTGCGGTCACCAGGCTGTGGACTTGGTTTTTTACCCTGAATGAGCTACGGGGAGTTACAGCGTCAGATCTGCATTTTACAAAGATGGTGAGAGTGGACCCTGTGGATTGCAAGGGCAGAGCCTGTTGCAATTATTTAGGCAAGAGCTGGAGTCCTGAGCAGTGTCAGGGGCTGCCCTGGGGTTAATGCTGTGGCGTTTTGGGGGATGAGGAGAGAGCAACTCCCCTTCTGTTGAGCTTCCTCCTGCCCGTTGAGCTTCCTCCTGCCCCAGGAGCTGCTTATTCTGATCTCCTTTGACCCCGCCTTCTCCTTTCCTCTCCTCCACCTGTACCCAAAGGCGGGCCCCCGGGCTCAGTCCTGGGTCCTCTTTCTTCTCCATCAACACCTACTTCCTAGGTGATCTCATCCAGTCCCATGGTTTTAAATGCTATTTATATGCCAACGATTCCCAAATGGGTGAATAGCCCTGATTCTTCTCTGAACTCTGGACTTGTTCGCCTGACATCTCCCCTCGGAGCCCACTCCCAAACCCCTTGCCCTCTCCGCAGTCCTCTGAACCACTAGGCGTCCAGAGGCTCAGCCCAAACTAATTTTCTCCTATCCCTCGTTCTGTCCATGGGCAAATCCCGTGGCTGCTCCACTCCACCCCTGCCATTCTGATTCCACTCACCTTCCCCTTTCGCCCAGACCCCTGTGGTGGCCCCCAAACTGGCCTCCCTGCCTCCCCCATTGTCCCCACACCCAGTCCGTTTCCCTCACAGCAGCCAGGGATCATATTATTATTTTTTAAACTTCTTATGGGAAATTTCAAACACACACAAAAAAAGAGATTAGTACAATAACCTTAGTGTTTGTTTATCACTCAATTTTAGTTGTTAAGAAAACATGCCCAACCAGAATGATGTCTTTACAGTATAAGTTTGGTGAGTTTACCCTCCTGCTTAAAACCTAAAATCCAGTTCCTTACCAACCTCATCCTTAACCTCTCTCCTCCTCACTCTGGCATCCTGGCCTCTGCTGATCCTGGAACATGCCACGGTGACCTCAGGGCCTTTGCACTGCTGTTTTTTAATGGCCTGGATCACTTCTTTCAGATCTTTGCTTGACTGGCTTGTTCTCAACCTTGAGGTATCCACCATTTAGAATGAACAAATGTTAACATTTTGCCATTATGGCTTCTGAATCTTCAAAAGTAGAAAAAAGGAAAAAGCATGACAGATGAAGCTGACGTTCTCTCTGACTTTCTCCCTCCTCCATCTGCTGCTCCAGGGAACGAGCTACCATCACAAATGGGCAGGGACCTTCTAGGTCTTGTATCTTAAAAAAGATTTTCACTGTATATGTGTTCAGAACAACATATAATGTTGCTTAATGGGCTTGAAAAAATTATACAATTGCTATCATTTCACAGCTATTACTCTGTAACTTTCCCTTTTCATGTAACACCGTGTTTTTGAGATCTGTCCACATTGATGCACACAGATTGCATTCATTTTAACCACTGCTTAGTCATCCCTGAGACAGATACACCCAGTTTATTTATTTCCCAATTGATGGAAAAATGCTACCACACGTAGTCTTGCACATGTTTTTTCATTCACATGTGGATGCTTCTGGAAGGAGTGCTTTTCAGACTGGGGTTTGCAACCCATTAGGAGGTAGTGAAAACAATTCAATCAGTTGTGAAATAAAATAGATAGAAAATAAATGCGCACATTGCACGTAATAAGGGAAATTACTGTTTTGTTAACTTCGTGTTTCAGTTTCACATGTCTGAGTAGTGGGCAGCTTTGTACAGCACACTCCTTACTGTGGGTGGCTCTCAAAGTCTGAAAACCAAGTCTGAGAGCCAGCCACGGTAAGAAGTGCTGGGTCAGGGGATGAGCAGTGTCTGATGCTCTGGTCGCCCATGAACACATCCACGCACGGTGAAACGTCAGACTTTTTTTTTTTTCAAATGAGTATGAGATAGTATCTAATTGTGGTTTTAATTTGCATTTCCTTCGCTTACTAATGAAGTTGAACATCTTTTCCTACGTTCATTGGCTCTTTGGTTTTTCTCTTCTGTGAAGTGCCTTTACCTATGTGTTCTACTGAGTCATTTGATTTTATCTTATTGATATGTAGGTGTTCCTTAGATATTCCGTGTATTCTGGCTACTGGTCCTTGGACTGTTTCATGGGTTGCATACATTTCTTCCAGGCTGTCACTACCTTTTGGCTTTGCTCCTACTGTCTCTACGCCAGATTCAGCAACAAGGAGTTTACCAGTGACTTGGGCCAGGGCAGTGGCCATGGAAGTGGGGAGGCAGGGGCTGAAGCTGTATGGCCAGTGGCTGGTGACTGCATGACTTCTTTCAACAATATCATTTAAATGGTCAAGTGAAGGGGCACTGAGGAACATTTTTTTTTCTTTTAATAAAAATTGTATACATTTTTTTGGGCTGTAACTTGCGGCTTGGGGGATCTCAGTTCCCCGAGCAGGGATTGAACCCCAGCCACGGCAATGAAAGCGCCAAATCCTAACCACTAGACCACCAGGGAACTCCCCAAGTTGTATACATTTAATGTGTACAACTTGATGTTTTGATACACATATACATTGTGAAATGATCACCACAAACCAGTTAAACAACATTTCTGTCACCTCTACATAGTTACCGTGTGTGTGTGTTGAGAAGATTTAATAAAAACTATCCTCTTAGCATATTTCAAGTATACAGTGCAGCACTGTCAGCTGTCATCACCATGCTGTACATTAGATCTTTATACCTTATTCATCCTGTATAACTGAAACTTTGTACCCTTTGATCAATATCACCCAACTTCCTGAGCCTCTGACCACCACCATACTACTTTCTGTTTCTAAGAGTTCATCTGTTTTTTAGATTCCACATATAACTGAGGTCATGCGGTATTTCTCTTTCTGTGTTTTGCTTATTCCACTGAGCCTAATGTCCTCCAGCTCCATCCATGTTGTTACATCTCACGTGTGGGAATGTAGATTAGTACAGCTATTATGGAAAACAGGGTGGAAGTTCCTCAAAAAATTACAAATAGAACTACCTTAGGATCCAGCAAGCCCACTTCTGGGTATATATTCAAAGGAATTGAAATCAGTATTTGAAGAGATATTGGCACTCCCATGTTCACTGCAGCATTATTCACAGTAGACAAGATATGGAAACACCCTAAATGTCCTTTGATGGGTGGAGGACCATTTTCTTTAGGACACAAGGAACAAGCAGGGAGAGTAGTTGAGGATGGGCGTGGGTGTGGGTGTGTGGAAGATCCCAGAGGGAGGTCTAAGTGAGCTGGCAGAAAACAAACACATGAAACACATTGGTTCTGAACAAACTGATCAGTAAATGAATTGGTGAAAATTATTTGCCATGGTTGTTTTTCACATGTTGATTTTTGTACCACGCAGGTGTGACTTTGCGCAGGTGTTGACGTGTTTTTTCCCATTTATCCAAACTTTTTTTTTTTGGGGGGGGTGTGAATGTTTTTGAACAATGGGATGGTTTGGCAACTTTGTATCCTTTTAAAGAACACTTTTTAAAGCATTTTCATTCATTTTTGTGTAAAAAAATTCTTTTTTTTGCGGTACGCGGGCTTCTCACTGTTGTGACCTCTCCCGTTGCGGAGCACAGGCTCCGGACGCGCAGGCTCAGCGGCCATGGCTCACGGGCCCAGCCGCTCCGCGGCATGTGGGATCTTCCCCGACCGGGGCACGAACCCGTGTCCCCAGCATCGGCAGGCGGACTCTCAACCACTGCGCCACCAGGGAAGCCCTAATAATCATTTTTTTTTTTTTTTTTTGCATTTAAGTGGTTTCAATCAAGCCATCTTTAGAAAGAAAAAAAAATACAAATTCCAATAAGTTTGAAGGCATATTTTATCATTTTTGCGTACTTCTGGGGGGAAAAAATGAAGATTTGAAATAAAGTGAAGTTTTAATATTGGAACGAGAAAGAAAGGAGAATGTCCTGAACATTTCTCGGTCGTTTCGCCTCCAGCAACCCAGGCAGGACGGGACCTGCACCGGGCGAGCTCCTCGGAATGACTCAACGTTGTTGTCGCAGGCTGAGAAGGGACAAAATCAGCGACGGAAAACTTTGCATCAATTTGCGCAGCGCGCTCGGGTTCGGCGGGCCCCCGCGCCCCTGGTGTTTGCTGCCCCCGTGCGGTCGCGCCGCCGTCCTGCACCTTCAGGGAGCGCATCTGAGAGCCCCTGGGACTGCGAGGAAGTCGAAGGCGGGCTTCCCGCCTGTCTCGGCCTGTGTCCTGGGCCGGGGAGGAAAATCTCCGCGGAGACGGGCAGGGACTGGGGAATGGCGCCCCCTGGCGTTAGGCAAGGCAGCGGCCACTGATAATTCGGTTATGCCACCAGGTCCATGCCATTAGGGAGTGGAGGTATTGCCCGATACCACATAGCACAATAGTTCATGGATGGCCTGGAACCTAAGTGTTGAGTAGGAAAGAGAAAGGAGTGGAGGGCTCCCTACTGAAGGATCCAAGCCGGGGGTGGGGTGGGGGGGCTCCTTCTGCAGCAGCTCCTGCTGCTTTCATTCCAGCCTGGCAGGTGGGGATCTCCGAGGCCATTACTCCTTCATTCATTTATTAATTCAACAAATATTTATGGAGTTCCTGCTATGCACCCGGCGCTGTTCTAGGCACAGGGCACAGTAGTGAACAAGATTCATGGTCCCGGCCTTCAGAGGTGGCTTGACATGAAGGTCAGGAGGGAAGGTGATGGGGTGACTCTGACTCTGGGGTTTCTGGCCTGTGGGACGGCATGGCTGGGACTGCCCTTCCCTGAGCTAGGTTACGAGGAGGTCCTGTGTTGGTTTTACACTCCAGGAGCAATCTCTGACCTCTGTTACTAGATTTCCAGCCCTCTGTGTTCCTCCCTCCTGTGGTCTGAGAGCCGCAGAGAAGCCTTGCTATAATCTAGCTTGGGGACCAAGATGAGGGCCCTGGTGAGGGTGGGGGACAGTTGATTGGAGCTGAGACTGAGGCCCGGGCCTGGCATCCTAAAGGAGCTTGAGAGGTAGGTACCTTGAGGGGCAGCCCTGGGGGCAGTGGGGCAGAATGAGGTCTCCAGCTCCTGCCTGGACCACATGGTCCAGGGAGTTTGGTCAAGATGATGTAAAGGATGATCAGCTCAGCCTTAGTGACAGTGGAATTCTGGGTATGGTGATGCCAAGTGTTAAAAAACCAAAAGTCAACTAAGTAAATTGAATATCTAATTGGCTTTATTCAAAAATTCATGAGTAGGGCAGCATCCCACCTAGCAAGTAGAAAGGTGCTCTGAGGAGCTGTTCAAAATGGAAGGCTTTTACAGGCAGAAGGAGGGCGGGGCAAGAAAGTAAAGACAGTGGATTAATTTAGGCAGGGTCATCTTCCCTTAGGGATAGGCAGGGGGTCTTAGGCAGATTACCTCACTGGTGTTGACCAGGTAATTCCAGACTAATTGGTTTAAAACACCACTCCTGGGAGAGGCTGAAATTGCAGTTAGGTTAGGTATTAAGTCTTGGTGGGGCTTAGCACAAGTGACTCCATTTTGGGCCTGTTGTTTCTTTCTAACAACTCTCCCCCTTTGATCAAACTCTCAACATAACTGAGAGATGTGATCAAAATTTTAAGTGTTAGTACCACTCACCTACTGCTCTATAGTTCTCAGTTTTTGGTGATGCTGCTTTGTTGCTGAATCTGTGTAGTATTCACAGGTTGCACAGACTTCAGACTCACAATTTTTTAGTCAATCATTCTCTTTGTTCCTTTTTTGAGGTCCAGTCTTAGGGAGATTTGTTTGGTGATTAGCAGCTGTAAATATGCCTTTAAAGCTTTAGAGAGAATGAAATGCACCAGAGATATTATTATAACTATAAGCGGGATAATTCCCAATGTTAAGAGTGCACTTGGGAGCCATGGGTCTCCAAGACCCAAACCAGTCAAAATCAAATTAATCAAAGAAAGACCCCATTGAAGGAGTCACCTTTTTAAGCCAAATCGTTTGCTCAGTGATCTTATGTAATTGAGTTTCAGCTTCCCCAGAAGCATTCATTCTAGGTACAGCAGGTGGTGTTGGCCACAGAACAGCTCAGCTAAAAGATAATCCTGTTATAAAGAACAACTTTGGCCAGAGAGTCTAAGGATCTTTGCTGGGTAGCTAGTGTCTTAGCAACGGAATCGGCAATGTTTTAAGAGTTAAGGAGAGGGTTTCTGATCATACTCCCATTGGATTTACTCCTAAGCCAGGGGTCATTCAGGTTTTTAGTGCATATGGGGTTAGAATCTTCTAGCCTGAAATAAAAAATTGTTCTAAATTCCAGAGCTTACACCCCCTAGCAATGGCATGGGAGATATGGGTGATGACATTATCTTTCCAGGCCAATGCCAGGGTAAAGGAGAGGAAGAAGAGAGAGTTTCATGTTTAGTTAAAGTATAAAATCTTGATCCAGTGTCCTGAGTGGAAACAGTCTACTTTGATGTTAGCTACTTTTCTTCCTAGCCAATTTGATTTCGATGTCTCCAGTGTTTGCACAGCACCCACCAATTTTTGCAACTTTTTGGCTTCTGAGATTCCTGTTAGCAATAGTCTTTACTGGACCCAGTCCAGCTCAAGTTGGACCCAATCCAACTCCAGCTGGTAACCACCAATTCCTGGGGAACTTTGGACCGGGGGAAAGCATTGAACCAGCAGACCACAGCAAATGAAGAGGGCAGCCTGAATCCAAACAAATGGGGAACTACTGTAGTCATGGCAGTTCCCAATGTGGAATGTGGGGAAAGATTCCAAACAAATGGGAAACTGCAGACTAAACCACCAGCAGTTCCCAACATGGAATCTGGGGACAGAATCAAGGGCTGGGGTTCCCAAACAAATGGGGAACTACCTGGAAAGCCAATTAGACCAGGAGCTTGACGCAAAGAGAGCAGAGCTCGCAGTCATGAGGAACTTGCCCTGGCTTCAGAAATGGTGAGAAAGACAATGAACTAACAAAGGGGTGTGCGGGTACCACACTTGTCTTTCTCATTGTCCCCAAAAGCCATCAGAAGTTCACTTTGGATCCCACTACTGCCACCAAATCTGTTAAAAGCCAAAATTCAACTGAGTACATCTGAAGATCTAATTGGCTTTATTCAATAATTCATGAACAGTCAGCATCCCATCTAGCAAGTAGAAAAGTGCTCTGAGGAGCTGTACAAAATGGAAGGCTTTTATAGGCAGAAGGAGGGCAGGACAAGGAAATTAAGAAGGTGGATTATTTCGAGCCAGGTCACCTTCCCATAGAGGAAGGCAGGGGGTCTTAGGCAGATTACCTCATTAGTGCTGACCAGGAAATTCCAGATGGATTGGCTTAAAATTCCACTCCTGGGGGCTGAAATTGCAATTAGGTTAAATATTAAGTCCTGGAGGGACTTAGCACAAGTGACTCCATTTGGAGCCTGTTGTTTCTTTTTAACAGGGGTCATGGTGGGGGGCAAGCCAAAGAGGGGAGGAGAGACAGGATGGAAAACAAATTGCAAATGCTAGTTTCAGCCCCCATCATCTGACTCCCAGCAATCGGGCTCTTCCCAAAACCTGCTCCTCCTCCAACCCCCACCTTAGTGGGCAGTACCTCCATCTACCCTTTGCCCAAGCCTTCTGAGGAGGAACCCCTGACCCCTGCCTTGCTTTACCTCTCTTTCCTCAAACTTCTATTGGGAAACAATTCCCCCCAGGTCTCCTGTGTTTCTGCAGAGGAGATGGTTGCTTTTTGTTCTGGGTGATCTTTTCCAGCATGCCTTGGAATATGTAACTTCTTCTCAAAGCACAGGCGTGGTCCAACATGATAAAGATAATGTCTCTCTCAGGAGCAAAGGGCAGGCTTGCTTATTGCCCATCAGAAAAGATTGGGGTTCCCTAAGCTCAGAGTTTCTCTTCTGTAATCCACCCATTCAGTGTACAGGTACCATCTGCCCCTTTTCATGTCATTTGGATTTGGGACTCAAAGAACCAAAGCAAAATACTTATACTCCAGTTTACTGCTAGTGCCGTAATACATTGTCCATCCTCTCTGACCCATGAGTCTCGTGCCTTCTACCAGCATCCAAGAAACCCCAGCAGGCCGACTGGTAGCTTGCAGCTAGGGTACCATCTTGGACCTCTCACCATTCTTGACAGCTTCTAACTCTGTCAGTTCCACCTTCCACACGTTTCTGGCATCTGTCCACTTCAGCCCCCGTCCTGGCTGCCATCATCTCGTGCCTGGAGGGCTTATTGTTGTGGGTTCCTATCAGATCTCCCCCTTTCCCCCCAAGAGCCCTTCTCTGCCCTAGTCTAGCCTCCTCATGCAGCTGGAGGGACTGTTGTAAAGTCCCCGCTGATGCCCAGTGCCTTGCTGCCTTGGCTCTTCGATGGCTCCTATCATTTGATGGAATATTCTATGACCCATGTGGTCCTTGCTGACCTCACCATCTACCTCGTGTTCCTCCCCACCTCCTACTTTATGCTCTAGTAATACTGAATTGTTGGAATCATGCTGTTCCCTCTGCCCAGACCATCCTTCATACTTTCTTCTCTGGAAAACTCCTACTCATCCTTCAAAACTTATTTCAAGGTGGCCTTTCTGAAGCCTCAGCGACCCCTCAGGGACATAGTGTTGGAGACATAGAGGGTAGGTAGGGGAGGGGCAAGGGCAGAGGGCAGAGTGGAGGGACTTTGCACGCTCTACCCTCTGGACCCCTGCTGTTGCCCCGTGGGGAGGAAACAAATGGGTGAACAGGACTTGCCCTGGGCAAAGGTTGTCTTTGACCTTCCAGGGACTTATTATGGCAGGTTGCCATGTACAACTGGGCGGGTCGTATCCTGCACAAGGGTCCTGGCCGAGGAGGGTAGTGAGACTGAAATCGCGCTGTGTGCCAGGGCAGAGGGGCCCTTCGCTCACGGTGCCCTGCACTCACAGGACCCTGCCACCAGAGGGCGTCTTTAAAAATTTTCTAAAAGGTGTGAGAGCCTCATCTTGCAGCATCTTGGGGCATCTGCTGGGACCCAGACAGGAAAACAATGCGGGAAACGCTGTGATCAAGTTTCTGGATTCTCCCAGATTTCTAAGCCTTTGACTCTGATTCATGGCTCCAGAAACCTCTCTGAGATGCTCCAGGCAGCCTGTGGCCCTGAGGGGTTTCACTCAGCCAAGTGCCCCCTTTCCCTCTGAGAATGCCTCTCTCCAGGATCCTCTGAGGCCTTTCGTGGGCACATTTTCTCTCTCCTGCCCTCCTCTAACTGAATCTCAGAACCCACTGACAAATCACTAACATCGTAGAATAAAGGTCACAGCCGCACTTCTCTGCTTCTGTGACTGGGGACCAACCTTTAGCAAAATGCAAGAAGGATGGATGGGGGGAAGGGTTAGGTAGGAGATTTCAGATTTGGGTGGCTGAGGCTTCCATCTGCCTCCAAACATTTTGTCACCTGAGGCCCTGGGGGTGAAGATTTCTATATCCCAGGCCTTTGCTCCTTCGGGATTTGGAAGGGCGTGGGAAGGCACAGCGCTCTCACGCTGCCTTGGCCGCCCGTGCTGGGTGGACGGGAGGTTCGTGGAGTTGATGTCCACGGGAGCAGTCTCCAGTTAGGAAGTCGACAGGATGTGGAAGACAAATATCCCAGTTTCCGTTCAGCAATGGGACGGGAGGCAGGTAAAGGACAGCCTTTTGCAGCAGCTGGGTCCCCATGGTAACTTGACCCCCACCCTGCAGTATCTGAGAGGTCACCCTGCCTCTCCCACCTGGAGGAGGGGTAGGAGGGACAGACATGGAGGCTGTCCCTCCGGTCAGATCCAGCCTCTTGGGGACTCTGCTGGTGGTGGTGAAGCTCTCCACACTGGTGAGTGGGGTTTGGGGGGCAGGGGGCGAGGGCCACCTCAGAGCTGCTGGACTCCGCAGGTGAAACAAGGTGGCTGCCTCCCTCCCGGAGTAATCCGACAGTTCTCAGAAGCCCCACCTGCAAGCCACAGTGCTGGAATTTTCTCTACAGAGGGTCACTCCTGTGGGTTAAGTTTGCCCTTCCCATCTGTCTTTTTCAAACTTGCAAATGCTTACCATTGGGGTCATGTCTCCAAATCACAACTCCTCAGTGGGTTGAGTTATCAGAAAAAGGTCCCCTGAGTCTGCTCCTGTGGCAGAGAAAGGGGCGATTACACAGGGCAGTAGAAAGACACACATGGTTGGATTGGAATCTCAGCTACTCTACTCTTTAGCTGTGTGACTTAGGGCAAATTGCTCCACCTCTCTGAGCCTCTCTTTCGTCTCCTGTAGCCTATCTTATAGGATCATGTGGGATATAACAGGTTTCTCTCCTTCCTGGTTTCTACCTCGCGAGCTGAGGGGTGGAGGTGCAGCTCCTGTTTCCTGTTTCCATCTTAATTCCTCTCCTAGCTGGACCCCTGGACCTCCTTCCTTTTTCAGCATTGCTCCACCCCCTTGGCTCTGCTGATCCCGCCCACCGTGGGGCACACAGCCAACCCCGGGGGACTGCCTTCCACACTGTCCCCTAGGGCTCCAGGTGGTCCTCTGGACCGGAGAATGTGGGGTCCGGATTGGTGGGTTGGCGATGCTTCGGGGCTAGAGGCTTTAGGGCTCTGATGAGGGGCTGTTCAGCTCCAGGACTCAAGTGAGTCTCATTTCCAGCCTCTTTCCCCATCCAGGCCCACTCTTTCTCCCAGTGGATGGGAGGCATCACATCTACTTTGTCACCCAGGACAGGAATCTGGACATCTTCTTGGGTTCCCCCCCACTCACCCCTCACAGTAGGTCAGTCATTCATTCTGTCACTGTCCCTGTGCCTCACACCTGTCTACCCCTAATGGCACTGCCTCTGTCATGACACCAAGAGGCAACTGATAAGAAGGAATCCCAGGTGCTTGGGAGAAGGAAATGCTCTGGGTTCAAATCCTGCAGGATTAGAGGGCTGAGGGCGATCGTCATTCCTTATATAATGATGATGATGATGATGATGACAGTAATAAGTCAACCTCCTTCAGTCTGGAGGTTTGTAAATAACCATTTAAACCCAAAGGAAAGGGAATCCCTCGGTGGTCCAGTTGTTAGGACTCAGCGCTTTCACTGCCATCAGCCTGGGTTCCATCCCTGGTCAGGGAACTAAGATCCTGCAAGCCATCTAGTGCTACAAAAACAAAATGCAAAACACAAAACAAACAAACAAACAAAAACAACCCAAAGGAAAGAAAATCAAATATGATATGAAACACCTCTAAAGCCCCCTCCTGAGAATGGAGCCCTTCCAAGTGACGGATAAAGATCATTCTTTGCGGGGGGAATTGAGGGGGGAGGGCCTGGCCCAGGGTGGCCTGGCATCCCCACCCCCACAGTAAAACTTGGGACAGGGAGGGCTCCTGCCCCAGGTGAGTGGCAACGGGTGGTGGTCGTCTCCTCCTCCTGCAGCTGGCCCAGAACCGGGCCCACCTCTGCAATTTCCTGCCCCTCAAGACCACCCTCTTTAACCACTGGCTGTCAGGGCTGACCCAGGAGGCCCAGGAGTCCCACCCACACCCCAAGATCTCAGCCTGCCCCGTGGGCCGGGTTCTACAGGCTGGGCTGACACTGATAGAAGTCCCTGTGTGGCTGGTGTGTCAGGAGCCCAGGCTGGTGTGGACAGGCGTGCTGGGCTGTGCCCGGGCCTCGGGCCTGGCCCCAAAGCGGCTGGGTGCCTGGGAGCAGCTGGGCCTCTCTGCGGCCACCTGGACAGACCTGCTCTCGTCATATCTGCACAGCCTGATGCTGGCTGCCGGGCTGCTACTACTGCTGACCTGGAGACTGCCAGAAAGCCCACTGTTGCAGCCTGGGCCGGCTGCCCAGGAAGGTGGGTGGGGTGGGTGTGGGACAGGCTGGGGAGGGCAGGCCTGGGGCACTGGGCCTGGGTTGGTGGGGTGTGGAGGCTGGCAGCAGGTAGTACAGCGTGTGAGCTCCTGGCTATCACCTGCCCATCCACCTGTCCCCTCCAGGCTCTGCTGGAGAACCGCGTGGTGCTGGGGACACCGGCGCCGCTGAAGCGTCTGCACTGCAGTGTGGAGAGCATGGCAGCAGTCACCTCCCGGCACCTGGCCTACCTTGTCACCTGGACCACCTACCTCGCCTCCCACCTGCTGCAGGCTGCCTTTGAGCACACAGCCCAGCTGGACCAGGCCCAGGAGGCTGAGCCCCAGAAGGCCTCGGGGCTCTTGTGTGAGTCCCCGCTCCCTGAGCCCCCAGCCCCCGAGGCTGGGCCAGTTCTGCCAGAGCCTGGAGCTCCTGTAGAATAAATGTGTCCCCATCTGCCTCTCCTGTCTGATCTGGCCTAGGGTCTCACTCTCTGTCCCTCTTCCGTACTGGGCTGGGTGTGTGTGTGTATGTGTGTGCGTGTGCACTCGGGCGTGTGTGTGGGTGCATGCGTGTCCTAGGGCCGCCTCTGGGAAGGAAATTACCTCCTGTGAGCACCTGATATGTGCCAGGTAACCCTTGCAGACA
Source organism: Mesoplodon mirus (assembly GCF_964341445.2). NCBI lineage: Eukaryota > Metazoa > Chordata > Mammalia > Artiodactyla > Ziphiidae > Mesoplodon > Mesoplodon mirus. The sequence goes on from NC_138991.1 coordinate 36,725,806, forward strand.
CTTTCCACACATAATTTTGTTTAAACCACTTACCAGCACAGGCATCCAGATGAGAAAATTGAGCCTCAGAAGGTTGAACCTTCCCAAGGTCCCAGAGTAAGTCAGGGGAAGAGCCAGCACTGGACCCCAGGTTTTTTTATTTCCTAGAACCCCTAACTTTATCGAGGTCCATGTCCCTGCTTCTCAAGACTTGGTGCCCAAGGCTTTAGGGATGATGGGTAGTTAGAGACTCTGGCCTCTGGGGGGTGCCAGGGCCTCACATTTCAGAGATTTAGAAAATTCCTTTGAGGAGAAGTTACTCCTGGGCCAGTCTGCAACTAGCCCATGCATCCACTCACACACTTGGCCACTCATTTTCCCACCTATCCATCCATCCATCCATCCACCCACCCATCCATCCATCCATCCATCCATCCACCCATCCATCCATCCATCCATCCATCCATCCATCCATCCATCCATCCATCCATCTATCCATCCATACACCCACCCACACACCTACCTATCCATCCACCCACTCACCCACAAATCCATCCGCAGATCCATCTCCTCCAGGGAGGGGGAAACACCCGATATCTCAGCACTCAGCCCTAGCTGCTCAGGTGCCACTGAAGGGGTGCTGATGTAGCCAATGCAAGCTCAGGCTGCAGTGGGTCAGATCCTCCTGACGGCACTCTTAGGTGAGTGATTCTGTGAGGGGAGGGGAGGGACGGTTTCTTGGGAGTTAGTGATCACCGCTTACTCATTCCCAAGCCTGACGGCGGTGTGAGTGTGGGAAAACATTCTAGAGAGCTCTGCCCTGCTTTCTCCTTCTCCATTCTGGTTCCCAGGGAAGCTAGGGCTGGATTCCTGCCCTGCCTCTCAAGTAAACCTGCAGATGGCCCAGGGTGGGTGTGGGGTGAACTTCCAGGCCCTTCTTCTGAGTCTAAGGGGGCAGGCCCGGCCTGCCCCTGTGGGGAGACTCTGAAGGGCTCCCAGCTGGCCGACCAGGCAGAACACCTGCTGGGGAAGGTCCTGCAAGGTCCTGGTGAAGGGATCAACACAACTGGGACTCCAGAACCCACACACAGCATGCGGGGAAAGCTGAGGGCAGAAGTGTGTGACATTGGCCCACTGCTGCAGGTGGGGACTGGGGGGATGGGAAGGAGGCCCCAGAGCAGGCCTGTGGAGCTGAATGGCCTTTGAGCTGCCAGGGACCAAGATGGTGTTTGACAGGGCTGTGGCTTGGGGGTGGGGTGGGGGGCGGGGGAGCTGGGAGGCAGGGAGCAGGTGGAGAGGGGCCTCAAAGGCCAAGAATGGAGGGAGGTGGCAAGTACCTGTGCCAGCGGGGGAGAGAGGACAAGATCCAGCATGGAGCTGGGGACCAGTGACGAGGCTCGTGTAGCCCTTGGCAGTGGACGGGGGTGGAGGGTCATGGGGGGTGAGGGGAGGGGGGTATGTTTTTCTTCTACTAAAAAAGGTTGTTGTTGTTGTTTTAATTACCTGAAGTACAGAGGTGTTAAGGTAAAACTGTTTCCTTTTCTCTGGTTCTAAACTTCTGAGAAACAGAGCCAACTGTGTGTGGAGTATCTTTCCAGTCACAATATAGGTGCAAACCTGCGTGCGTGCACACGATGTACCTATAGATCGTACTGATAGGGATCCAGTCACACTATACATATCGTTAGGCCTCCCCTCTGGGCCTCAGTTTCCATGTCTGTGCAATGTCGGTGACCTGGTGATCCCCGATGAGACAGCCAGCGTTCAGGGGACCTCAATATCCTGGACGCCCCCGCCGGGAGTTAGTTGGTCGCCAGCTGGACAGGAGGGGCCGGGCTGTGCAGCTCTGTTGGGCTCTTACATGAGTTGAGATCTGGCTGCATGAAGCTTACACTTCCAGGCCCTGAACATAAGTCCTCCCAGGCCTTCCAGGGGCCCTGGCATCACGGGGTCAGGGCTTGGGAAGAAGGGAGGAAGGTGTGAATTTGCCCTTGGCTTTTCCTCACAGGCAGTGGGAAGATCAGAGGCCTCTTGGGGTCAGGCAGCCTCAGGTTTGAATCCTGGACCCACCACCTCCTGTCTGTGTGACCTTGGGCAAGTCCTTAACCACGAGAGCCTCAGTTTCCCCACCTGGGAGCAGGTACAACCATAGCCTTGGGCCTCACTGGGCTGTGCTGGGCCTGTGCATGAACTGTGCCAGGCCTGGTGTGGGAGACGCTGGGAACCGCAGCTCCCTCTCCTGGGCATGCGGCCTTCCCAGGGGCCACGGGGACCTTGTTCTGAGGTCGAGAGGGCGGGTGATCAGTCCATCTGTCTCAGGCCTGAGAGTGTGGAGGGGCCCTGGCCTGATAGAGGAAAACAAGTGGGGGACGGTGGGCGGGAGGTGCAGGCAGGGTGGGGGGACTGGCTGCAGGGCTGGCCAGCAGCTCCACGCAATCTGTCTGCTATGCAGTCCCAGGCCTGGCCTGTATTTATTTATGCTGAGCGTGTATTTATATCAGCCCCTTTCTCATTAATAGGGCAGGAAATGGCTGGAATTGTTACATACCTGGCGGCCCAGGGGTCCCGCTCGGCCAAGACACACAGGGCCCTGGACGCCCAGCCACGATTGTGAGGGCCCTCCTCCTCAGCCCCAGTCCTAAGTCCCTGGCCTTTCATTGAACCCCCACCCCCCATCCTTTGCATTGAGCACCCATCTACTTCCTTGGGATCCTCGTCACCCCCGAGCCCACAGCCCTCGGAGCGGGGCTCATTTCAGGTCTGTCCCTGTCCTCCAGCTCCTGACCGCATCCGAACCCCAGGAGGGCCAGTGGTGTCAAGGTGAATCTCGGAGGATGGGGGAGTACAGGGCAGACCCCAGGCAGAACAGCCAGAGTATGGGATGAGAAGTCAGGGGATGGGATCCTGGAGTCCCGGGGTGGGGCTCTGGGCAGAGGAGGAAGTGAGGGGATGTGAGAGGACCCTCCTGAGGCTTGGGGGCATCCCAGGGCTCTGTTCCCCACCAAGCAGAGCTACACAAGTAGGCTTGGACAGACCCTGCAGCCCACGGAGAGTGTGTCTGTGTTTACCACCCAACAGGGGTCCGACAGGGGGTGGGGCTCATCCGTGTCTTGCCTTCTGGGCTACCATGGCTAAATGAGGCTTCTCCACTCAGGGCCCGGCAGCCCCCTCCTCGGCTCTCACGCTGCACGCAGAATCAAGCCAACATCTCTCTCCAGGCCCCAGCTCTTGGGCGCGGGCCCCAGGTGGGGCTGCCAGAGCTGAGAGGCGCGGCCCCCTCTCCAGAGCACTCGCCTGACATAACCTATTAGTGCATCTCGCCTCGGGGCAGCTGGGCCTGCCCACCCCTCTCCTCGGTCGGGCCCAGAGGCCTCCTCTAGGCTGGGATTCCCAGCAGTTGCTGTGGTCAGGTGGGCCTGACCTCCAACCTCTGCCCACTGTGACCACCATGCCCACTCTTGAACCACCACCTGGTTCAAGAGTCCAGAGCTGGGGCCACTGTGCAGACGTGGGGACTGAAGCTTGAAGAGGATGAGGGGCTTTCTGAGGGCCTGCCCTTGGCCTCCAGCCCTGCCCTCTCAGCTGCATTGCTAGGGTCTGCTGGAAGGCGTGGTGGAGGGCGGCTCCGGACATTGAGGAGGGGCTGCCGCAGGGGCCTCTGGGCTCCTCTAGGCTGTCCCATCATAAGGACAGATGCACTAGGTGGGGAGAGGAGGGCCAGGCCCAGGGACGGTACCTCCTCGGGGCTCCCTTAGGAAGGCTTTCCTCAGACACTGTGTTGATCCTCCAGCCCGCAGAGCCCCAAGCCCGGGCCAGGGGCTGGTCCCTGGTGCTCCTCCAGCCCTGCCTGGCCCAGCCCGGGCTCCTCTGGGAGCTCCCATCTCTGAGATGGGGACACCGCACTCACACAGGAGCTGTGGGGAACCTACGTGGCAGGTAAGGAGTTTGCACACGGCTTGCATACAGTGGTGCTCAGTGAGCAGAAGCACCTCTTTTTTTTGTTTTTGGCCGCTGCCACGTGGCATGCAGGATCCTTAGTTCCCAGACCAGGGATCGAACCCGTGCCCCCTGCAGGGGAAGCAGGGAGGCTTATCCACTGGACTGCTAGGGAAGTCCCCAGAAGCACCTCTTTCCAGCTTGGTGGCTGAGTGCCTGGGGTCGGGGGCCGTGGGGGACAGTGGTCTGGGGTCTTTTGCCTAGCTGGGCTCCTGTCCCTCCACTCCCCCGGGGGGCAGCACTGTTTGGAGGAGGAGGCCGAGGGGCGGGGCCTCCAGAACAAGGCTGCATCCTCTGAGATTCTCCTGGGGCTGCACTGTGTCCCCGCACCCCAGGGACGCTGCCTCAACGGGCAGGGCAGCATCCCCTCCCACTGCTGCCCCAGCTAAGTCCTAGGTCACCTGAGTCTGTGGCTGAGAGTGTCTGGGTAGGGGTGGGGAGAGGCAGGCATCCAGCCCTGGAAGCTGCAGCCCCCAACAAGCTGCCTGTAGTCTGAGGGACTTCAGACCCTTTGTTCCCATTGGGGTCCTGCCTGTCCCTGACTTGCATGACCCTGGGCAGGTCCCTGGGCTCCGTCCCTGCTCATGAAATGAGGCAGGGGCCTCTGGGCGCGGTGGCTCCTGGGTCAAAGTTTTTGTGAATCCTGAATCCCTCTCGGCCCCGAGGCCTGTGGGCTAGGGTTTGGGGTGCTGGAGAGGGTGTGAGGGGGGATGCCCTTTGGCCCAGGCCTCAAAGCCCCAGGGCCCTGGGCCTGGATGCTGCCGCCGAGCCCCAGAGCCCCCCTGCTCTGACCGCACACATCTGGAGCTGCGTCCCGTCCCCGCCCCAGGCCCACATCTGGAGCCCAAAGCCACCTAGCGGCTAAACATGGAGCGTTTGGGCCCCGAAGAGCCTGCTCCCATGTTAACGCAGCGCATCTGGCCCCTGGCTGCTGCTCTGTTCTGTCTCCACAGTGGAATGCTGGCTACACATCTGGAGGCCGGAGCCCTGTGGCCATCCCGCCTCACCCCACGCCCAGAGGGAGTGGAGTTGGTGCTGCCTGGAGTGCCCTGCCCTGAGGTGGGGTTCCGGCGTGTAGAGGGCTCCCTCTTCCCTTCTGATGTCACAGCTCACAGGGCTTCTCCTGGGGGCTGCCTTGGGAATAGCTGAGTTTTGACATAAGGTAGACACATGTTCCCTGATGGGAGTGGTGACAGCTGCCACTCTGCACCAACTCAACTGGCAGCCACGTGGCATTGTTTGAAAGAGCCTGTAGGGCCTCCAGGATTGCCTGCCTGCCCACCCCCTCCTGGTGTGCCTAGGGTGCTGCAGAGTGAACCACCCATGGGCTGACAGTGGGACTTCACTGGGTCCCTGTCACGGAGTACACCTCACATGATGTGCCCACCTATCACTTCCTTTCTATCCCCTTCTCTGCCAAGACAAGTGCTTTGCAGGATGGGGTTAGATGTTTCCAGAGGCCCCAGACTCAGAGAAGAGAGCCTGGAAAAGCAGGTGGCCTGAGGGAACTGGGGCTGGTATGTAGGACAGACCACCTCGGGGCAAAGGGTTCCTGGGGCAGAGACACAGCATGGGGTCTCCTGGGGGAAGAAGGCAGGTCTGGGTTGGAGGAAACTTTCACGCCATGGGCACTGCCCAGCGGTGGCCTGGACTGGTTCTTCCTTAATGGGGGACATGACCCTTCTGACCCCACTGGGGACACGGGACCCTAAGGAGTGAAAGAATGTGGGATTCTCAAGTGATTGTGGTAGTGAGCTCCCTGTCACAGGGGGATCCAAGCTGGCAGGGCTGCTTACCGTCAGGAAGATGGCAGAGGCTATTCTCACAAAGAGCCCAAAGCTGTGTTAGATAGCTTTCTATCACTGTGATCCAACCCTATCATTCCAAGCATCTAGAATTCTGAGACTCCTTGCCTTCTACGACAGGAGGCACAAACTGCCCCACCCTCCTGGGTGGAGGCCAGATATTTGGCATGGAGGGTGTGGTGGGGAAGCAGAGGAGAGAGGCACTGGGAATGCAGAGAAGTGTTGCCAGCCTGTGGCCTGGGGCTGAGGGCTTTGCTGCCTCCCCGCCCAGAATGGCCTCCGCTCTGGTGCTGGCCCAGCCTCCAGGGCCTGGGATGTGAGCACATAGCCGGCCGGTTCTGCATCCTGTGGTCAAGCTTTATTGGAGCATCACTGGCCCCAATTGAAAGGAATCCTTTATTGCTGTCGCCTCCAGCCTGGAGGCCCTGGGAGCAACACGCAGTTTAGGCCACAGAGCTTCATGCCTCCTCGTGCATGCACCTCCTTACTCATGGAAAATCTGAGTCAACAAACATGCAAGACGGAGACACAAATAAAAAAGAACGAGGGCAAACATTTATTGAGTATTCACCAGGGGCCGGATACAGTTCTGAGGCCTTTACTTGTATTAACTCATTCCAGCCTCCCTGGAATGGGGTACCATTGTTATCATTAATCCATTTTACAGACGGGAACCTGAGGCTTAAGGTCCACTCAGCCATTGGGTGTCAGAGCTGGGATTCAAACCGGGTGGCCTGCCTCCAAAGTCTGTGTCCTTAACCACTGCTCCTCCCTGCCACTCTGCAAGTGGGGTGGGTAGGGAAGACAGAGAGCAGATGTAGAGATGGATGGGGTTGGGGCATGGGGCGCTGAGGGCTCTGAGGCCCTGAGAAGGGATGCTGCCATGCCCAGCCCAGGAGGGGAAGCAGACCAGCTCAGCTACAGGGGTCATCCTGTCCTGTCCTGTCCCCCAGGCCTTCAGATGAGGTGTCAGGCATCCAAGGGTGGTCCCCTGCCTTGTCAAGCCTTCCAAAGTCAGAGGCAGTCTTTGTCAGTGTTGGAGCCGGTTCCCCAGGCTCTCCTGGAAGGCAAGAACCTGGGGCTGCTAGCGCTGTGAGGGTCAGCCCTAAGCCTACCTGCTCTGTGGCCAGTGTCCTGGGGGGACACCTGCTCCTGAGGTGGGGGCAGTTTCTGGAGGGTCACTCAGAGCTTCCAGGGCTGGGGCTGGTGGTCTCCATGGATGTGAACGTGTGTAGGGGGTTTCCCTCTGTCCACCTCTGCTGCCATCTGACCTGCCAGAGGAACTAAACAGACAGAAGGAAGAGAGGGCATTCTGGGGCCATGGGCCTCATCTGTGGACAACTCAGACGGACCTCCGTTGTTCCACTGGTACCTTCTTCTTTTTTTCTTTTGGCTGTGCTGCGCAGCTTGCCGGGTCTTGGTTCCCCGACCAGGGATTGAACCCGGGCCCGACAGTGAAAGCTCAGAGTCCTAATCACTGGACCTCCAGGGAAGTCCCCACTGGTACCTTCTAATAACGTCTCTCACCCAGAGCTCCTGCCCGTCTTGGGCACGAACAGAGCAGCCATCCTCACTGGGTACTTCCTTTGTTCCAGTCACCACCGTGAGGACTTGGCCATAATGGAATATCTCACTTAATCCCCACAACTGTGGCAGGAAGGTGTTATTATCACTCCCATTTTACAGATGAAGAAACTGAGGCTCAGAGAAGGTAAATCACTTCTCCACACAGCTAAGTGATTCAAATCCAGGGCTGTCTGACACCTCCACCCCTCACTGAGCCCCTAATTCCCACCCCTACCAAGAGGGCTGGGAAGAAACCTACCCCCATTCCCCAGACTCCTGGGCCTGTGCCAGGCTTTCCAGAGCCCAAGCCCGATGCCCCCTGTTCCCTAGCTGGGCTGGCTTCAACCAGGCTCAGCCTGGCCTTTAGGGGCTGGCCAGGGGCCGAGGAGGAAAACAATGGGAGAGAAAGGGAGCGGAAACCCTCTGGAAGTGAGCGGGGAGGGAAGCCAGGCTGCCAGGGGGTTCTGGACAGGCTGGGTCCCTGAGTCCATGGGGCAGGGGGCAGTGGCGGGGCTTAGGGTGCCCAGACCATGCTTCCTGTGTGCGTTTGAGGTGCTCTGGCCCAACCCTGAATGGGGAGACCAAGGTAACAAGGAGACACAGGTCCCATCCTGTGGTCTTAGGGGTCTTGGCTTTCTCTGGGGGACCCCTAGGCTGAGGAAGTGGAGGAGACCCCTGGAAAGACGCAGATTAACTTGCCTCTACACTGCTGAGTTTGGCAAGAGGAGGAAGCTGCTGGTTCAGCCTTGATAGCATCTCCTCTGCCCCCGGGCAGGCTGAGAATGTTGGGAGAAGGGGAGGTGGGCTCAGGGCCCTTGACTCGGGCTGCACAGAAGGCCCTCGCTTGACCTCCCAGCTGGCCCAGCTTTCCCCACAGGCTCACCAGGTGAGCTTCCAGCGGCCCCTCCTGGCCCCTCGTCCCTTCCCCAAACCCTGGGGTGCTGTCCTTTGACATCCATTATGTTATTAACTTGGGGGAGAGCCCAGGTCACTCTGAACCCAGGGCCCTTCTGCTGCTGCTTGCCAAGGTCCCAGTGCCTGGACCACCTGCTCTGTGTCCATCCTGGTCCCCAGGACCAGGTCTCTCTTAGCCTCGGTGCTCTGGTCAGTGACCTGAGTGCTCAGGATAGGAGACTGGTCCTCAGAGTGGCCTTTGAATGCTGTGACCCTGCAGCCTTGCTCACTCAGGGCCATCACCTTGACCCCCAGGATGGCAGGGTCCAGCCCTGGTCTAGGCATCCAGGTTGAGCCCAGGTTTCCATCTGAGACTCTGGATTGGCAGGTCAGCAGCTCTCGTCAGTTGGCCTGAGGGACGCCATGGCTGAGGGCTCTGTCTCCAGACCCTCACCTGGAGGTGTCCCTGTCTTGCTCCCATCCCAACAGCCCCTGGCCTCACCTCAGGTGCATCTCTCTCCCTCTAGAAGCCACTGTCCTCTGGGCCCTGCTCCTTCCCAGCCCTGGGAGGGGCCCTCAGGTGCAGCTCTCACCATTCATATCGGCGGGGGAGGGAGATTATGGTGAACAGGCGCCCAGGGTGGTGGGGGGCTGCCCTCCTTCTCCATCTGCCCAGGGGCCCAGCTTCCCCTTTGTTTCCTCCGTCTGAGCTGAGGATTGGGATGAAGGGCTTTGACCATGCTCTCAATCCACCAACACTGTGGAGGCCTCCTTGGTGCCAGGTGCTTGGGGTGAACCCTGGTTGTACTGTTAACAGGTTCTGGTGCCTTGGATCACTTACTTCCTGCTTCTGGCCTCAGTTTTCCCCTCTGAGGAATGGGGTTGGACTTGAGATGTTGACGTGGCCTTCCAGCTCTTGCTGGGGTGAAGCTCACCTCTCGCCCTTGTGTCCAGGCCCCCCGACACACACACACACACACACACACACACACACACTTCTAAGGCCACAGGGCTCCCTGACCCGTCCCCAAGCTGTGACCATGGCAGTCTTTCCAGTCTCCAGCCTGGTGGGCCTTGTCACCAACAGTGAGAGGGTGGGGGTGGGGGGTGGAGGTCTTCCTGCCTCCCCCTCTCCCCCTCTTCAGGGCCAAGCAGCAGGGAGCTTGTCAGGGAGTGAATCCTCCCAGACAAACCAGGCCAGTCAACAAACAGACGACCAAAACAACAGAGAAAGATTATGAAATCCAGATTCAGGGAAAGAGGCCACTCCAAGCCTCTCTCCAGGACAGGGGGCAGTGAAATTGGGCCAGGCCTGTGGGTCAGAGCCGGCCTGGCCCAGACTATTTTTGTACTGTCTGGGGGATGGGGGCCGATGAAATCCCAGCTGTGTTTCACCAAAGCACTTACCCCTTAAGCCCGGGCTCCATGTGGTGCAAATTCATTGTCACTTAACTCATCACTCAAGGCTCTGAGCCGCACCCCTCTCCCCTCCCCCCTCCCAAGAAAGACAAAAACACACAGTCTCTGGCACGGGGGAGGTGGGCGTAAGGGGCTGTGACAGGCAGGCTGACTGTCTTGACCTGAGCTGCCCCCGGCAGGCGGCTGGCCCCTCCATCTTCCCGCCTCCTTCCATCCAGCCCCGGCTTCCTCAAAGGCAGGCTGCTGTGCAAGCCCCACTGAGGTCAGGTTGGGAGCCTGGGGTCACTGACGTCCGCCCCACACCCCCAGCCAGCGCTGGAAACAGGAACCTGATGCGCCCCAAAGTCTGTGCGCAGGAATGCCTGGAGGTCACCACGTGGCAGTGTCACATGCGGATGTGTCCGCGCCAACAACACAGGCGATTTCCATCTGCTTTATCTCCTTGTTGCTTTTCACGTTTGTCGTTTGTACCTGGTGTTCTGCACCGCGGGGCTGTGCTGGGGTTGGTGACGGGAGAATCAGACTGGATGGGAAGCGTTTCTGCCAGGGCATTCAGTCTTTATCAGGTGTGGGGACGGAGACCTCTGCTTTTACAAACTGCACTGACCCCCCTGTGGCTTACTGAGCCGGGTGGCCATGGCCGAGGGCGCATTTGGTGATGGGCTCCCCCAGCCCGCCCCACCCGCATGTGCACTGATCCCTCAAGCCCTTATTTTAGCTGACACCAGAATGGCTTTTCTCAGGAGGAGCTTCAACTGGGACAGAGCAGGCCCCCGACTGCCATCTTATCCCACTTTGGGTGCCTCTCTCTCCCCCTAGACCGAGAGAGGCAGGGTGGGGGGTGACCCACCCTAGATCCTCAATGCCTGGCACGGGCTTTGGCCTAGAACCCAAGTGCGGCAAATGCTTGTTGAATGAATTAATACATTTCTCAAGTGACCTCAGAGTGCTATTTGCATTATCTACAGGCCAGATTTATCCAGAGCGGCGGCTCTCCAGATAAATATTGACAATCTGGCTTTTGTATATTCTGCAGTCAGGGACAAAGCTCCCTTTCTGATTTGGGCAAGAAGGAAAGCTCCAGTCCCTAGAGACAGATGACCCCTGAACTCTCCTCTCACCACATTGGGGATGCCTGTGACCCCCTTTGCTCTCGTGACCTTTCTGCTGGGCCACCCCATTAGCTTTGGTTTCTGGTCCCCAGAGGGAGGGGGGCAGCAGGGTGGAGCTGCAGGATTTTGCTTTCCTGGGCAGGGTCAGGCAGTTCCCGAAGCAGCGGAGTTGTTTGGGTGCAAACATTTCCCTGTATTGTCCGGCTTCAGAAGGCAGCCAAAAGTCTAGGCAGGAGGGAGGGAACGGCAACAGGATTTTTCTCCCTCCATCCCTAAGAAGACAGGAGCCTCAAAGCACACATGTGGGGCTTGGGAGGTCATGTCAGGCCCAGGGGGATACAGAGGAATGAGGAGGAGATAGAATAGGGGGCTCAGCTGGGCAGGGCTGGGGAGGCAGGTGGATTGATCTTTGATTCAAGTCCAGCCAAAGGATGAGGATGTACCTGCCCCAGGGGATGCCTGGAGATGCTGTCATTTCCTTGCAGGCTGGGTTTTCCAGACCAGCCATGGTTTTCTCTTCTGATGCAGCAGATAGCCGACCTCCCCTCTCGGCTAAGCTTGCCTCTCCTCTGAGGCTTCTGCTCTTTGACACCTTTTCCAGGGTAGGTGGCTATGAAGATGGGGCCTCCAGGAGGTTAAGAGAGGGATGTCCATGCAGTATGTTATTTAGGTCTCAAAAAATGCCTGAGTTATGGATGGGGAAGCTGTGGCTCAGCAAGTAGCTGGGACGGGAGAGCCCAGAGCCCTCTGCTGCGGTAAGGTCCCAAAGCCTAGACCACCCACCCCTGTGGATCTCCAAGGTCCCTGCTCTCTCTGTCTTGGGGCCTTTTAACAAGATGCTCCCCTGACTTCTGCTTTTCCTCCTCTGGAATTCCAGAAAGATGCTCCTCTGTGTCAAGATGGCAGTGGGCAATGCCACTTTGCATTTTGAGTGTGTTTCCCAAGTGATGCTTCATGGAATGTTGTTTTGGGAGAGAAAAAAAGATTCTGGACCCAATAAGCTGGGGAAACACTGGATCTGACAAAGTCAGACAGGCTTCTCTCTTGCGGGACTTCTCAGAGCCTTTAAGTGTCTACTTTGCTCTACTAAGGAGCCCCGGTGTGCAGTGTTTCCCATACTTATTTGATACAGGTGCCATTTTTCTTCCTGAAATCTTTCCTAGGAAAAGTGGGACATACTTTGGGCCATGCAGGTTTTGGGGACACCTCAGGAATTCTTGGACTTGAAATGTCAAGTCACCCAACAGAGATGGTGGCTGTGGGTAAAGATGCTTCTTTTATCATGTCGAGTGGGAAATTATTCTTTTGACATCGGAGGAAGTTGGCCGATGGAGGTTCCCTGGTGTCAAGCAAGTGTGGAGATCTGGCCACAGGATTTGCCTTCTTTTCCTTGGCACTGAATGGAGAAGAGCTGGCAGGTGGCCAGAACAAGGAGGTAAGGACAGACCTTGTTCGTCTCTCTAATTTATTTTGAAAGTATGAGTCATGATTCGGTCATCTGTGACCAAGATTGGGCAAGACCCAGGCAGTGGGGAAGTTGGATTTCACTCATCAAGTTGGTGTGAAGTTCTGGAATGGGTGATCCCAGCTTCGGGAGAGATCTGATTCCAAGACCAGATTTGGGAGTGAGTTACCAGGACTCAGGACATGCTGGGTTCTTACCATGTAGCTCCTTGTCCCCTCCTGACAGCTGGAGTCCCTGGACCCCACTGGCAGGCTCAGTTCTGCCCCAAACTCTGGGGCCGGGCCTGACCTCAGCTAGGACATTTCTGAAGGAGCCGAGTTCAATGTCCAATCTTATGTCCTGGTTCTAATAATGGAGGCTCAACTTCGCTCCCAGGGCCTCTCTCATCAATTCTTCCCCAGCAGAAGAGTCCTGAACCCCAGCTGTGTGCTGGGGACCTTCTTGCCTGCTACTGGATGTCCCCAACTGTGCCCTCCTGCTTGGTTCCCAGGTCCCAGATTCCTGACACTAAATCCCACTGACCTGCTCGACCCCCTTCCTCCCATCAACTCTGGCTCCTCTTTGCATCTGCCTGGGCCCCAGGCCCGCTGGATGGGCTTTTTGCAGGTGATGTTGTCTGAGAGTCCACTCCACCTCAGAGGGAGTCCAGCTGCTCAGCCCAGAACTCTTCCGGTCTGCAGCTTTCTTGGACGCCAGCCAGGCAAGAAGGAACCATTCACCCCAAGCCTGGGGATAAGACCAGGCCTCTTGAAACTCATTCACTCACTTGTTCATTCATTCAATTACTTATTATTTCTTCTTTTTTTTTTTTTTTGCGGTACGCGGGCCTCTCACTGTTGTGACCTCTCCCGTTGCGGAGCACAGACTCCGGATGCGCAGGCTCAGCGGCCATGGCTCACGGGCCCAGCCGCTCCGCGGCATGTGGGATCTTCCCGGACCGGGGCACGAACCCGCGTCCCCTGCATTGGCAGGCGGACTCTCAACCACTGCGCCACCAGGGAAGCCCTACTTATTATTTCTATCAGCGTTTGTGGACTCAAGCAAGATCACACTCTAAGTCAGTGGTGCTCAAACTTGAATGGGCAGCATAGGGCCCTGCAGAGCTTATTAAAACACAGACCATTGATTTAGTAGGTCTGTGGTGGGGCCGATCATTTTCATTTCTAACAAATTTCCAGGTGATGTTGATGTTACGAGTCTGGGGACCACAAAGAGGGGAGAGGTCAAAGCTATTATCAGTAATAAAAGCCCACCTATGGACTATCTTACCAGGCCATTGAAACCAGAAGCTTCCACAAGAGAGGTCTGGATGGAGTGAGGCTGTGGAAGGACCTGGACCTGAGCAGGGAGAGGGGAGACAAACCGAAAGACAGACAGAGACCCAGAAGGCTGGTTGGGGACGCAGAGGACAAGGCTGTCTGTTTCCTTGGCTGGACCAGCCCTGGAGGTCAAGGTCTGGGGCAGGAGGGAGGCAGGCAGGCCTAGGAAGTCTGGGGCCACGCAGAGCGGAGGCTAGGATTCGGCCTCAGGCCCAATGCACCTGACCCGTAGGTCTGGGAACAATGGCTAGGCCAGTGTTGCCTGGCCTGCTGCCTGGCACATCTCTGTTTTCCTTCCCGGCTCCCATCTCCCCGACCTCTCCTCGCTCACTCTCTCTCTGGCAGGCCCATCCTGTCCGCTGGACCCTGGACAGCACATTCCTTCATGCTGATCTTTTCCCAGCGGCTGCAAGCACACATTCTCACAGTGAGGCTAGAAGAGAGGCCAGGGACTGCAGCGATGCGGACGGGGGCTCAGGCAGGACCCCCTGGGGCCCTGGACCCTCATTCAGAGACCAGAGGGCTCCCGGGATGGGGAAGGGGTTCCCTAGTGCCCAGCCAGCCCTGGGAACTTGGACCGCTTCCTCCCCAACCTTGTGTTTCCTGCTGTTAGGTGAGGACCAGACACTGTGGGCCCCATGCACAGCCCCCTCTGTAGAGTGTGGCCCTGGTCCAGTTGGCGCTGGGCATGATCTGTCCCCCTTGGATGAAGGCTCAATGCCATAGAGGAATGGTCCCTTCTGGAACAGGGCCTCCCCCTGGGTCAGGCCACCATTCCTGAAAGTCCTGTGCTGCCTCTCTCTTCCCCATACCTGCATGGCCCCTACGTTCAGAGGGACCTGCTGTCCAGCCTGGCAGCAGAGAGGCTGGGGCCTCATGTCCTGGTCTCCCTGGAGTCTTTCCTGAGCTGTTTATGCCGGGCCAGGTCTCTGCCTTGGGGTCAGGTTCAAGGTTCAATTTGGGGTTGGGGTCAGGATCAAGGTTTAATTTGGGATTGGGATTAACGTCAGAGTTCAGCCTGGGCTGGGCTCAGGTGTCAGCCTATATTTCAGGTTAGAGTTCAGTCTGAGAGTGGAGTTGGGGTTCAGTGTCAGGCTCAGTCTGGGGTCATGGTGGGGCTTCGCCTAGGGTGGGGGTTGGGCACTCCGGGTTTGGGGTCAAGGCTTGGACTGGCCTCAGACTAGGTCCTCAGTGTGTGGACTGGACCCTGTGTGGAGCTGACTGAGGCACGTATGTGTTAAAGGTGATCCCTGTCCCCTCCCCACTGTCTCCCTGCCCCCAGTGACCCCCCCCCAACCCCTCAAGCTGTTTCCTGATTCCTGAAGCCTCATAACACGGCCAGAGGCAGAATGAGGCCTGGGGCTGGGCTTGGCGGCAGGAGAGGGTGTCCACTTCAGCTCTTTCTTCAGCAAAATGTGTCCTGATGCCTGGGCTGGGCCCAGGGATTCAGCGGGTACCACATAGTCCCTCGGCCCTCTCTGGGCCTCAGTTTCCCTGTCTCAGAAGCTCAGTGCTGGCGAGCTGGGCTGACCTGCAGAAACATGGGTCTGCAAGAGGATTGGAGGGGTGACGGCGGGTGGGGGCCACTTCTAGAGCTCTGGCCTGGAGGGAGGGGCTGCCCTGGGCAGGGGAGGGAGGAGGGGCAGGCAGGCCAGACCTCCCTGGGAGCCCACTGGGGACAGGTCTGTAGCCGAGGAAGCATCTGTTGTCCCTTAGTGGCCGATGGCGCCACCTCCGTAAGCAAAGGGCCTCCTTCTGTGGCGTGGAGCCTCCCACATGACAAACGTGGCTTCAATGTTAGGTCAGTAAGAGGTCCCAATCCTGGCACTGGACTCCAGATGCCCTGACACCTGCCCAGAAAGTGACACCTGCCCTGCTCATCAGCAGGGCCCCAGAACACCTCAACAAGCCCTCTGCACGCAGGAGGGCAGGTCAGAAGACCGAGGCTGCCCTTGGCCTCTGATCCTTCTCTTGTTCTCTTAGCTCGGCCCCCTAATCTGGCCTCCTCCTGTCAAAGCCGCAGACACAAAGAGAAGCCCAAACTGACATCAGGCAAAGCATCCACAGGGCCTCTGTCTCTCCCAGAGATTTGATTCCGGTGCCCATCGTGGATGTCTGTGGTTTTTAAAAGGTGAAAATGGCCCACAACCCTGCTTCTGTGTCTCCACCAAAACCTGGCAAGATGCGTAGCTTGGGGGAAGATGGGCTCCAGGGTCCTGGTCCTAGACCAGAGTTGGGCTGGACTGGTGAGCCCCTTCCCCTCTCAGAGGTCCCCCCGACCCCTCTCCCCTGTTTCAGCTCACTGGCAGACCCCAGCATCCCACGCTCTCCCGCTGTCCCTAGCAGCTCCTGTCCCCGACCCTCCTGCCCCTTCTTCCTCCCAGGTCCTCTCCACGGCTAAGGCCCTGACCTTCTGGGCCCTTCCCATGCTGAGGCCCATTGCCCAGTCCCCCTGGGGGCTACCTTGTTCATGGATCTCTGTGTGCCCCTCCCCGCTGAGACCCCCGCCACACTAGCCCTGAGCCTGGACACAGAAGGTGCTCAGTGAGCCTTTGCTGGCTCAGGATGGATAAATTCCTCCTCGAATCTGCATTTGCTCATGCTTTGCCCCACTTCAATGTGGACATTTGAACCACCGATTTCTGGGAACCATTCTGTGCCGCGAGCAGGGGCTGCTGGGAGGAGCCCAGGGAGCCAGATGGCCATTGTGCCCTCGGTCAGCATGACCTGGTCCAGCCCAGGGGTGGCCCCTCCAGGCAGTGGGCTGTGATGGCCAGGCTCTTTCAGGGTCAGCACACGGTCATTAGGCCAGTCCTGCTTCCTGATGCCTGCCCTGGGCACTAGAGCCCCTCCCTTGACATCAAGGGGCCCACAGTCCAGGATGCATGTGGAGAGGAAAAATCCTCAATCTCTGATTCTTGCTCCAAGCCTTCTCGATTTCTGCTGCAGCCTCATGGCCACTGCCAGGCTGTACGACGACTCCTGTGGGCCAGGGTCCCCCACACCATGGTCAACCTGACCATGACCTTGCGTTACTTAATCCCCTTGCTTTCCAGTCATTTATGGAATATGGTCCAAACTGCTGACGTCAGCCACCCACACCCATACTTTCTATTCCCTGTCCATTCATCACTTCTCTGGCTCCTGCCAGGACTGTTCATATCTCTGAGGCTTTACCTGGTCCCTCCTCAGGCCTCACGTCTCAGCTAAGGCAGGGATTACCTGCACCTTTGCCTCCCCAGGTGCCCCACTAGAACTTGAGGGCCCCTAAGTGTGGTCGGTGTCTGGGAGCCCTGGGCTTGTCCTCAGAGCACTGTGCCATGAGTGTCTGTGCTGCTGAGTCACTGTGTGATCTGGCAGGCCAGCAGCCTTTGCCCCCTTGTATTCATGAGACCACTGAGGCCTGGAGAGGGGAAGTGACCATCCCAAGGTCACATGGGTGTTATAGCTCACCCTCTGATTCATCTTTGCAATTTTCCTTTTGTCGATCTATTGTTGTCTCTGGGCTCCCCTGAATGGGCTTCACAGAAGACTGGACTGCTGGGGAAAACACCTCTTCCAGGAGGCCTTCCCCCAACTCCCCAATCTTCCAAGCCATGGACATAGGCTGCGGACCAGCTGCCTTGGCAACAGCTGCCTGGCGTGGTACCCGTGAGCATCCTCATCAGAATCTCACCTTCACCTCTGTTGCCCTCTGACCATGGGCAAGCCATTGTCTTTTTTTTTTTAAACCCCAATTTACCTTTTTTATAGAATGAAGGCATTGAACCTGCTGATTTCTGAGGCTCTGCTTTGGAACCAGGGGTTGGTCAGGCACGCAGAGCCCAGGGTCTTGGTGGCTTCCTGTCGTCAGGACAAAGTGTAACTGGAAGAACTTGGAGTGGGAGGCAGCGGTCCTGGGTGAGAATCTGCATCAACCTCTCAATAACTGTGTGGTCTCGCGCAAATTCCACTCTGGGCCTTCATTTCCGAAGAAACGGGGAAACCTGCCAGGCTTGGCTTCCTTCAAGGGTAATTAAGCGCGACCGTGGCTTTGAAGGTGTTTGCTGAGTTGAACAGCACCGTGCAGGTGGATGTGCCGTCTCCGCGGCCCACAGCGCTCCTCCCAGGGCCCGGCTCAGAGAGACTGGGCGGATGATCCCCACGTGGCACCCTGCCGAGGGAACGTGGCAGGTGACTGGACGCTGCGTCCCCAGGCGACTTGTGCGGGCAGCATTCCCGGCAGTGCATGCTCTGTTCCCAGCTGATCCCACTGCTGGGTAGCCCCCCCACTGATGGGAGGGAATGGGGGGGCCACCTGGCACTGGCCCAGCCTGGCTGGCCTCCCACCCCATGTTTTGTTCGCAGAGTTTGGAATGTCCTGGGACGCGGAGCCAGGCTCCCTGGGGGGACACTGGTGCCATCTCCTTGATCTCATTGCTGGACAGGTTTCTCCCTCATTGCAGCTTGGGACTCGGCAGGCTCCCAGCCCCAGCTGCTGCCAGTCCCACTCCGTCTGTGTCTGTCTCAGCACTGGCAGCCAGCAGCCATGCAGCTGGGAGCTGGGGGGCTTCCTGGAAGGTGTGGGGGGCAGTTCTCCCAGGCCGTCTGCCGTGGGCCCTGGGCATGCCTTGAATAGCCTCTCTACAAACCCTTTCTAGCTGCTCTTATTCACAAACCCCTTTGCCCGTGACCCCCTGATACTGGGGGTCTGTTTGAAACGATGTTCTCAGGACCTAAGAGACTTGGGAGGGGCAGAGCGGGCTAACTGCTCGGATTTCTGGTCTCCTTAGAGGGACAGTCTGTGCACAGAGTGAAAAGACACGTGTATGTGTGTGTGTGTGCATGCGTGTGTGTTTGCACGTGCATGGAGTCTTTTTTTGAGTTCCTAGTTTTTAGTATCCCTAGACTTGATTCATTGCAGGAAGAGGCTGGGGGGAAGGGCCAGGGAGGTCAGGGGTTTTAGTTCAGGAAAGAGTCCATCCTCTCCTGGACAGCACTTGCCTCTGGGTGGCTGGACGCTCCGTACCCCGACTTGGGCCCACCTGGCTGGAGAGAGGTATGGCGCGGCTAATCCTGTTGTCAGAAATGTGCAAATGTGTGTGTGTGCCTGTGCACACACACGCACACGCACACACACGAGTCATTCCTGAGCCCCCAGGTCAGGAAGGAGATTGATTCATCCTTGCCTAGCTACGGGACACTCCTGGTGTATGCAGCTCACACCTGGCTGGGTCGTGGGGCCTGGGCATCCTGGCAGTACAAAAGGGAATCCTCTCTGGGGGCACAGATCCCTGGAGGGACCCTGTTGTCTGTCCTCAGCTTGGGCAATCCCTGCCCTGATGTAGGTCAGCACCCGCCCCAGGCTCGGGTAAACGCTCTTCTTTCCACATCGTTAATGAGGAGACTAAATAAGTCAGCGCCTCTGGCAGGCCCCCTAGCCCCCCTGGCAGCCTGGCTGGAGCTATTAATATTCCCCGCGTTTATGACGCCCCTGGCCCTGCCGATAGGCTCCTCTCTCTCTTCGCTGTTGGAATGAATTTTGTGAATCAGAAGGGGCGGGGGCGGAGAGGCAGCCTGTTGGAATCCAGGACGATGACATCTCCACCTCCTCCTGCGGCGGGTCTCACTCACTAATTCTATAAAACAGTCACCGTGTCCAGCCCAGCCAGGGGCCGCTTGCCTAGCCGGGCTGCCTCATACCTCTGCTATGCTCTACCTCCCCGGGGGGCGGAGGGGCGGCGCTGGCCCCGGCGCCAATGATTCAGGCCCCCTGACACCTTGCACTGATGTCAGTGGGAACCGAGGCCTCAGGCCCCGGGACCTTCTGGCCTGTTGCCTGGATCCCCGCCCTGCCCAGGGCTTGGCCTCAGTTAGTGCCTCTCGTGACCTTCCCATGGACGAGGCCTGGCTGGGGGAGGAGGCCACGCCAGACAGC
The DNA here is from genome assembly GCF_964341445.2 of Mesoplodon mirus. NCBI lineage: Eukaryota > Metazoa > Chordata > Mammalia > Artiodactyla > Ziphiidae > Mesoplodon > Mesoplodon mirus. The sequence continues at coordinate 36,745,278 of NC_138991.1, forward strand.
CTCTCCCTCACGCTGTCCCTTTTCTGAAAGCTGCCTGCACTGGCGCCGGGCCGTCCCCCGGCCTCCTCGGGTTTCGAGGACTGTTCTAAAATTAATATGGGGGAATTCGGGGAATTTGTGAGCAAGTCCCCAGAGAACTGTGGCTGCCCTGAGGGCAAGGGTCCCTGCTTCTTCCCACCCTCCACTAATTCTCATTTCTCTAATTGTCTATGTGGATAGATCCCCACTGGGCAAACTCACTCCCTGAAGGGCGGGGCAAGTTGCCTGCACTTCTTACCTTTGGAGAAGGGTTTTCCCCCTCCACACCCCCGCCAGGGAGGAGTCTTGTATACAACCTATTCTCTTGTCACTTGAAAAATGGTTTGCAAGTATTTTCTCCCATTCTATGAGTTGTCTTTTCACTTTCTTGATAGTATTATTTGAAGCACAAAAGTTATTAGTTATGATGAAGTCCAATTTATCTATTTTTTCCTTGTGCTTTTCGTTTCATATCCAAGAAACCATTGCCAAATTCAAGGTCATGAAGATTTATCTCTATGTTTTCTTCTAAGAGTTTGATGGTTTTAGCTTTTACATTTAGGTCTTCAATCTATTTTGAGTTAATTTTTGTATGTGGTGTGAGGTAGGGGGTCCAACTTTATTCTTTTGCTGTGGCTATCCAGTTGTTCCAGCACCATTTGTTGAAAAGACTATTCTTTCCTCATTGAATGGTCTTGGCACCCATGTCAAAAATCAATTAACTGTAGGGACTTCCCTGGTGGTCCAGTGGCTAAGACTCCACACTCCCAGTGCAGGGGGTCGGGTTTGATCCCTGGGCAGGCAACTAGATCCCACATGCATGCCACAACTAAATATCCTGCATGCCGCAACAGTGATCTTGCACAAGGCAGCGAAGATCCCATGTGCTGCAACTAAGACCTGGCACAGCCAAATAAATAAATAAATAAATAAATAAAAATTTAAAAAGTCAATTAACTGCAAACATAATGGTGTATTTCTCAGTTCTATTCCACTGGTCTCTCTGTCTGTCTTTATGGCAGGACTACAAGGTCTCGATTACTATAGCTTTGTAGTGAGTTTTAAAATCAGGAATTGCGAGTCCTCTGACTTTGTTCTTCTTTTTCAAGGTTGTTTTGACTATTTGAGATTCACTGTATTTCCATTTGAATTTAAGATGAGTTTTTCCATTTCTGCAAAAAACACCATAGGGATTTTGATAGGGATTTCACTGAATCTGTTTTTGGAAACATTGTCATCTTAACAATATTAAGTCTTCCAATCCATAGACATGGATATCTGCTCATTTATTTAGATATTTAATTTCTTTCCATGATGTTGTGTAGTTTTGGGTGTACAAGACTTCTGCTTCTTTTGTTAAACATATTTAAGCATTTTATTCTCTTTTGTGCTATTGTAAATGAAATTGTTTTTCTAATTTCATTTTTGAATTGAGTCATTTAAATTAGGATTTGACATAAAGCATCAGCCTAAGCATCATTTACCACCCAACTTGTCAAGAACTTATGGGGACTTCCCTGGTGGTCCAGTGGCTAAGACTCTGCGCTCCCAATGCAGGGGGCCCGGGTTCGATCTCTGATCAGGAAACTAGATCCCACATGCCACAACTAAGAGTTCGCATGCCACAACTAAAGATCCCTCATGCCACAACGAAGATCCTGCACGTGGCCATGAAGATCCCATATGCTGCAACTAAGACACAGCACAGACAAATAAATAAAAAAATATTAAAAAAAAGAAGAACTTATGTAAAAAGTGAGATCAGCATGCGACCCTTAAGCCTAGGTCAGTGGCTTCCCAGTGCCTGCTCTAGGGCCCACTGCTGGGGCCCTGGCCTCTGGGGGGACATTTCATCCTCGTCCTAGATCTCCCTGCCTCTGGCCTCTCTTTGCCCACGCCAGCCTCCTCCCCGCTGCCCAAATGATTCTTCTAAATCTGACGCTGTCGCTTCCCTGCTTAAACCCTCTGGTGGCTCCCCATCTGATCCATGAGAGAGTTTTGAGCTCTTTGGCCTTCTATTTAAGACCCTCCATCCTTCATTGCCAGCTCTGTGCTGATAGCCCTTGTGGGTCTTCTCGACTGAGTCGTCCCAGATGCTGCAAAGCTGTCAGATTCGAGGGAGGCTCAGCGATGCTACCAGATCAGCTGTTCCTCTGCTGTACCCATCTCCACCTGAGGCAGGTCCATCCTCCTGACTTCCTAGACACATCTTCCTCCCCCGCCTCGATTCCCTACATGCTGTTACCAAATCCTATAGATATCACCTACTAAGCTCCCCTTGTGTCCCTCTTATTCATGGCCACCAAATTCGGCTTTTATCCTGGCCTGCTCGCAGACCATCAGAATGATCTTTCTACAACACTGATCGTCTCTCCTTCAAACCTTTGATAACCCCCCATGACCTCCAGGGACAAAGCCTGGGTGCTGACGTTCTGACCTTGCCCACCTCTGCCCTCTCCTCAGGCCTGCCTCACGACCTCTGTGGGGCCCCCTGTGGACCCCCCGACTGCCCCCACCTCCCCAGCTCCATGCCCTTGACAGCTCTTTACTCAGGCCTGCCTGGCAAACTCCTGCCCCTTATGCCAGACTTGCCTCTTTAACACAGCATCCCCACCTCCCAGGTGGAGGGAATCCCTCCTCCCAGATGGCAACCATGGCAACCGGGACACTCCGTCTGTCCCTCTCCCTCAGCCAGGACCAAGCTTGGTTTTCTTCCATACCACAGAGCCTGGCATGGGCCTGGAAGAGAGCGGCCATCGGCCAATATTTGCTGAACAATGAAGCCACGAGACGCTTTGGAAAAGGCTGAGTTCACTGAGCCACAGTCATGCTCAGTTCATTCTTTTTTTTTTTTTTTTAAATAAATAAAATTATTTATTTATTTATTTTTGGCTCTGTTGGGTCTTCTTTGCTGAGTGTGGACTTTCTCTAGTTGCAACGAGCGGGGGCTACTCTTCGTTGAGGTGCGCGGGCTTCACACTGTGGTGGCGTCTCTTGTTGTGGAGCACGGGCTCTAGGCACGCGGGCTTCAGTAGTTGTGGCATGCGGGCTCAGTAGTTGTGACTAGCGGGCGCTAGAGCACAGGCTGAGTAGTTGTGGCGCACGGGCTTAGTTGCTCTGCGGCATGTGGGATCTTCCCGGACCAGGGCTCGAACCCGTGTCCCCTGCACTGGCAGGCGGGTTCCTAACCACTGCACCACCAGGGAAGCCCTCGTGCTCAGGTCTGAGTGCTGTGATGATTTGAGGAGTCGCTGGTGGGTCTCCAGGAGGCAGCGGCCTGCAGGAGCCAGCATTCTTTGCCCCCTTTGGATTCACGAGACCACTGAGGCCTGGAGAGGGGGAAGGGACAGTCCCAACGTGGCTCTAGCTGCCACGCAGGGCTCTAAGCCCTGCATCCTGAGAGGGCCTCTTCCTGGGTGTTCCCCAGCTTCCCAGCACCTCCCGATCAGGACTCCCCTCTGCCAGTCATGTCCCTCTCCCACCCCCGCAGCTGGGCTCTGGTCACCTCCACTTCCTCTCCTTGTCCTCACCCGTCTACCTGCTCCAATTTGGCCCCCACCCTGCTGCTCCCTGGAGACCAGGGGCCTCTTTGCTCATTAATCTCAGGGCCTGAACCAGTGGGATGGAGCCCCCCTGCCCCCGGCTCCTCCTGGCTTCCCTCATCCTCAGCATCTCTCCAGGACCAGGCCTGGCTCTCTGCGGCCCCCACCTCACAGCCTCCCTGTCCTGCGTGCTGCCACGCAAGCTCTGCTGGACTGTTCTCAGGCACTCTGCTGCTTCTCCATGGCCATGGGTCTCCCCTGCTTGACCAGACATTTCTTAAGGGCAGGGACTCTGTGAGTTTTCTCAGAATCCCCAGAACCCAGCACAGGTCTGGCGCAGGAGGGGCTCGATCAATGGTTTAAAATGGAATTATTTGGAAAATGTCTTATTCTCTGCTTTCCCCTTGCCCAGAGATGAGATATGATTTGAGGGACACAAGAGTAGGCTTCCGAGGGGGGAATATATGATTGGATTTGGGGGGGGTTTGCTTTACCAGTGGGGGAGGTCCTAGGACCTTCTGGGAGCGGGGAGAGGCTATAAGGGGCAGGTACCAAGAAACTTCCCTCCTCTGGACAGCAAATATTATGGAGCTAATAGCAGAAGGCCCCCCAACCCTGTGTCCCATGCCTCTCTCCTGTCCTGGGGTCCTCTCTCTTCCTTGGGGGTCCTGCCTCTGGCCTCCTGGTCCCCAGCACATGAACCTGCTACACAGCCTTGACTCCAGACACTCACAGCAGCCCCAGGCCCGTGGTGACTGTGTAGCTGGGAGGAAGCTGCCCGCTGGGGTCTGAGCTCCGAGCCCTCACGCTTGGTTCCCGTCTCCGCCCCACTACCCCTCCCGCCAGCGCCTAATCACTTCCATCTGCCCCACTGACTCATGGGGCTCCAGCTGTCAAGGTTCTAAAAATTTCCAAATTCCTCCCCACCCTGTCCTTCCAGGCTGTTTCTCCAGCGCTGGCCCCCTGCTGGCACCCCCATGTACCCAACAAGCTGCTCTTCCTCACGCCACACCCGGTAGGGCAGCGGGTGGCAGAGGGGGGCTTCTGCAAGGGGCTGGACAGGAAGGGCCTCTGGACCCCTCTCCCCCTGGGGAAGGCCCTGACAGCAGCAGAGAATATGGGAGCTGGAAAACCAGGGTCAAAGGAGCCATCAGGACAACCCTTCCATTTTACAGATCAGAAAAACTGAGGTCCAGAGCCAGCAGCAGAGCTGGGTGTAGAATGCAGGCCTTGGGATCCTGGTCCAGGGCTCTCCTACTTCTGCTGTCACTCTTCCTGCCACCTCCAGCTTTCCCTCTGGGCTGTGGGAAAGGCAGCTTCAGCCCTAGCCCCACCTGCCCCAGGGACCAGGGCTACTTGGTGACCAGGAGGGGTCTCTCCATTCCCCTCACCCCCTGGCCTCTTCCCAGCTGGCCTGCTCCTTCCTTCCCCCTTTCCCCCCCAGGGTAGCTCCTGAAGAAGTGTTTGTATCTAAAGAGTATTTCCAGGGCAATTTGCCTTCCTGGCAGGTGTGTGTGTGTGTGTGTGTGTGTGTGTGTTGTGGTGAGAAAGGGAGGGGAAGAATGGGATCAGCTATGACACCCTCACCCCCCGTGACCCACAGCCCCTCTGGGTTTATAGGACTTGGGCCCTGGGAGCCCATCTCACCCTTGATCTTGGACAGAGCCTGAGGATGACTGCTTGAACCACCCATCCTCCCTTTTATAGGGCATCCTCCATGGATGAACTGTGGGAAGGGGGGCAGGGTCCAGTTCCCTCAGCCTAAGGAGGCAGAGGGGTAACCCTATGGTGAATAGCTCCCAGGGGCCCCCTCTTCCTTCTTCTGCTCCTCAGAGGACCCTCTCCCAGGAAGTCCCTGACTACACACCTCTGTATGGCCCCCCGACTTCTAAGTTGAAATCCTACCCACATGGCAACACTTGCCAGGCTGTGCGTGGCAGCGCCCGTCCACTTCTACAGCCCCAACTTGCCTTTCTCCCTGCCATGCCTGCCACATACCTGCCCCTGCACGGCCCCTCCACTCCCCACGGCCGGTCCTCTTTACCTGGCTTCCTCCTCCTTCAAGCCCAGCTTGAGGGTCATGCCTCCTCCTCCAGGCAGGCTTCCTTGGGCTGCCAGAGAGAGCCGACCACTGCTCCATGGGCTAGCTCACACCTGGAGCTGACCCACAGTAGCTCGGGTCTCCGTGTGTGTGGTGACCTGGTTCTCAGCCCATGTCCCCTCCAACCACAGAGCAATGCCAGGGAGGGGTCCCTGTGCCTCTGCACTATGGCCTCAGAGCTTGAGCAGGGCCTGGAGCCTGAATTCTTCCCTGCCTGGACTGCCCAGGCCTTTGCAGAGATGTCCAGAGAGGGCCCAGACCTTGGGCTGTTCTGTCCTGGACTTCACTGAAGCCCCAGACGGAGAGGGACATGGCAGGGTGGTCAGGGCCAGGCAGGCAGGAGGACAGAGGTATGGCCTAGAGTGGGTGGCCCAGTGGCAGCTGTGTGGCAGAGCCAGACAAGACTAGGGTGATGCAGAGGGAGGGAGGGAGGGAGGGAGGGAGGGCCTCGGTCTCTTGCTGAGCACACCCCACGTGAACCTCCTCCCCCATCACTAAGTCCCTTCTCCTCTGTCTGACCCCCTTCCCCTCCCTGTCCCCCTCCCTCTTATTAAGTCCTATCCTAACTGCACCCTCTCCCCCCATTTCCCCCCCTCCGCCCACGCTGGGGCTGGCTTTGCCAGGCACGTTCAGTGGAGCCCCAAGCTGCCGGGCAGCAAGCAGCCCGGCTGCTCCAGGTCCTGGTGCTGTGGCCTCTTCCCAGGATCTGGCCTGGAGCTAGGCGCTTTCTGGGGAGACCTCCGGCTGCCTCCCCCTCCATGGCATGCAGGGAATGCAGCCCCTGCCCATGCTGGCCCCCTCCACTGCGGGAGAGGAGCTTAGTCCGGTGGACTTTTAAGGACTAAACAGGGAGCGAGCTCTGTCCCTGGCCTGGCTGAGCTGTCCTCGGGTCTGATCCCATCTTGGAGGGGCTTGGCCGGGTGCCCCGGTGGGGAGAGGTATCAGCGCTTAGATTAGGAATGGACCAGGGCAGGAAATCATGCCGGCTCTAGCTGGGCCCCTGTCCCTTCTTTGTCCCCACTCGGGTGATACTGAGGGCTGAGGACCCCTGCCCCTGTCTAGCAGGGGCTCCGGGCCTGGAACTTATGGCCTCTGGTTTGGACCGCCCACCCTGAGCTGGGGCCTCTGGGTTCTTCTCAGAGGGGCCTGGAAATGATGAATGTTACAGTGCCGGGGACCACAGCTACCATTTCCCAGTGCCGGGTCCTTTCCTGACTCAGCCAATGGCCCTTAGTTTTATCATCACTCCCATTTTTAGATGAGAAAACTGAGGCTCAGACACATTACCTGTCCAATGCCTTACGGCTGGTCTCTGGCACAGTCAGGATTGAGACCCAGCCCTTTGTCTCCCAGTCTCGGGGGACAGAAGATGAGGCGGAGCAAGAGTAACACCTCCCTTTCTGTGTCCCCTCTGATCTTTCCTTTGTCACTGCAGTTTTGGGTCATTCCAGCCACCCTCCAATTGTCAGGTAGCTCCTTGCCCGTCTGTGCACACGACTCCTGAGCCCCATGCTGTGTACCCTAGGCCCAGAGGCTTTGGCCAACATGATATGCTACTCGGAGCCTTGCACCCAAGCTTTGGGCCTCCCATCCCCGACAGGCCCAGCCTCTCCCCAGAGGCTGGGAATGGCCTGCCCTGCCCTCATCCATCCTGGGCTGGTATTAGGTCCCTCATTCCCAAGCGTGACTTTCAGACACTCCACTGCCCAGTTCTGCCCCACTGCACTGTGGGCTTTGACTTCTCCTTGGGTCTCAGGGCTCCAGGAGGGATGACCATGTCTGGGTCAGCGCTGGCGCTGACCCGTGTAGGGAGGCCTTGACCAGGCGCTTGGCCAGAGTCTGGGGAGAGAACGGACTCATGAGAAAGCCCCGAGGTGCCAGGGATTCCAATTCCTGCTGGAGGGAGCCCGTCCTCCCCCTCGGCCACCGAGGCCGTCCCTCCCAAGGCCAGCCAGCTCTCTCCCCGCCCTGCCACTCTGCTTTGTCTCAGCCACTTCCTGGAGAACCTGCGGCTAGACGTGGGATGAGGGACAGGCCGGACTCGCATCCGTTGTTTGCTGTGTCTTGGCCCCATTGTCACCTGGAGTTACCTGTGGCCAACCGAGGGAAAAAAACCACAGTGGATTTCAGGCCAGCTGTGTGTTTGCCAGGAGTTTCACAAATGTTGCCTGCTGACCTCAAGGACCCCCAGGGTAGGGGTTACTCTCTCTGTTTTCCAGGTGAGCGAAGCTGGCCTCAGAAAGGTCGAATCATGTAAGAGTGGGTCCAGGGGTTAGATTCAGGGTCTGACCCAAAACTTGAGCCCTCTCCTCTGCCCCCAGGGCGTCTCAGAGCCCCAGGTCAGGGATGAAGACTGTTCAGGGACAGCCCTGCTGAGCCCTGGAGAAGGACGAGGAGGCGTTTTCACCCCAGCTTGCAAGGAGGGGGGCTTCCCCTCATCAGATGCAAAACAGTTGCCAGATGCCCCCGCTCAGCCTTCCCTGCCCACAGACCCTTCTCCAGTCACCTCCCCAGGACGCCTCCCCTCCCTAACCGGTCCAGCCCAGGCCTCCTGCCCCGAGTTGGGAACTATTTATACCTGTCCTTGGCACAGGGATTCCTCAGAGGACCAGGTGAGCCCGAGGGTGGTCGGGGACCTAGCAACCTCCTTCATCTCTCTTCTCTGGGCAGCCCGTGGTCCCCTATCCCACCCTCTACTGTCACCACTGAGGGAGGGATGAGAGTTGGGGATGCCGGTCTGATGAGGGAGGTACAACCCTGGTCTGGGATGATGGTCTGATGGGGGCAAGGCCCTGTCCTAGGACATTGTCTCAATGTGTGTGTGTGTGTGTGTGTGTGTGTGTGTGTGTGTGTGTGTGTGTGTGTGTGTACATAGCCCTGACTCGGGAGGCTTACTTTTAGGGAGACATAGTCTTGCTCTGAAAAGATGGTCTGAGGATGGAGGCACAGTCCTAGAAGGAGGCAGTGGGGAGGGAGACCTGAAGTTGACGCGGGGAGAGAGACGGGAGGCAGCTGAGTGTCTGCTCCTTGACCATCCAGGAGCAAGCTTCGGGCTTGGCCAAGCGTGGGGTCCGGGCAGCAGGGTGGGGTGGGCCAGGCCGCTGCAGGGAGGGAGGGCTCTGGGGGTTGGAAGGGGCTCATGGACAGATAAAGGGGCTGGGGGTTGGGGTGAGCAGCCTCGCCTGCCCCCGACTCCTGGCCCTTTTTCATTCCCTGGACACGGAGCAGGTGGCAGGCAGCCTTCCTTGAATGTCCCCACCCCAGCCCCGCCGTCTGGGTCCCAGACGTGGCCTCGGTTGATGGGGCCATGTTCCCTCCCTGGCCAGTTTGGCGGCCACTTCAGACACGCTTGTGCCTGGATGCCCCCCCTACCCCGCCTCGCCGAGGACAGAGAACACAGTCTGCCTCCCCCGGCTGCCCCCGCCCTGCTAATCCCGAGCAAACAGCGGGGCCAAGAATGTCTTGCATACTCTGGCGGGCGGGCTAGCCACGAAGCCTGCTGGAGGGGCATGAATCACGGCCCCCGCCTGCCAAGTGCTCACATGGGACGTGTTCGAGGCTGGCCGTGCCCAGAGTTGATGGGGAAAAGGGAGGGAAGGAGAGCTGGCAGCTGGGATGGGCAGACAGAGAAATTTTGAGGGGAGAAATGTCTGCTGGACCCATCCCTGGTGGCAACACAGAAATTATGTTATAGAATTTTAGAAGCCTGGAATTATGCAGTATTGACTTCTTGGAATTCCACACGTCTGAAATGCGAGATTCAAGGAATGTCACATTGCCCTCCTCCGACAGCATGTTGATGCCAAGGCCCCATTCTGCAGGTGGGGAAGTGGAGGCTCCAAGGGGGCAGAGGGCCCTGCTCCAGGTCACGTGTGGAGTCAGAGCTGGTCTGGGCTGAACCCTGGCCCCCTGCCTCCGGTCTGAGCCCCTTCCAGTCCCACGTGGCGACGGCAGGCAGTGTCCGTTCCAGCCCCCCTCCCAACATGTCTGTGTGCTCCCGGCCAACGGAGAGGGGGGAGCGTTGGGGGCACGGGTGCTGGAGGACCTCCTTCTCCTCCTGCTCTGGCCTTACTCCAAGCACAGAAACCACCGCATGGTGACTCCTGCTTCCCTGTCTGCAAAATCCCCCTGCCCAGCCTTCCCTTCCCTTTTGTTCCCAACACGAAGGGAGCCTGCCTGATGCCCAAGCCTGCTCCTGCCTTCTGTACCTGCTCACGCACTTGTCCCCAAACTGCCCACTGAGTGCCGGGTGTCCACCGGCCACAGAGCCCTCCCCACCCCAGAAATCTCCCTGCTCTCCCGTGTCTGCAAATGCTTCCTAGCCCTACACATCACCACTCTCAGTTCACTCTCATCTTCAAATGAAAAAAGTCCCTCTGGGTACCACCCTCCCTCACCTTCGCCCCCGAGCTTTCTCCATCAATCCATCCACAGTCAAGTTTCTTCAAAGGGTTGTCTACACGTCCCATCCCCCACTTCCTCACTGTCCACCCTCTCCAGAACCCTCTCCAGTCTGGTTTCTGTCCCCAGTCCTGCACGGATGGAGGGATGGATGCTGGGGCTCTTGTGATTAAGTGCCACTGCTCCCCAACCCCGCTGCACCCCAGCCCCGCCTGTCATGAACCCCCGCCAACCCCGGTCCCTTCTTGCCTCCCCAGACCCTCCCTCTGAGCTCCTTCTCGCGCCGGCGGTCAGCGCAGACCCCCTTCTCACCTCACCGTCCTCTTCCCTGGGGCCAGCAGCCTGATTATCAAAGAGAAAGGGCTGATGACCGGATCGGATGGCCAGCTCGGCTCTCCCCAGGGCTCCAGACCAGGATGTCCAGAACCAAGCTGATGCACCCACCAGGATGACCCACAGGCCCCTCGCACTCAGCTGGCTGGGCTCCCCCTTTCAGTGAAGCTACCCCTACCACCACCTACCTGATTCTCAGGCAGAGATGCGGGCATCCCCCGAGACTCATCCCTCTCCCTAACCCCCACCCCTGGTCCCATTTATCGACCAAGGTCAGTCCACACAGTCCCATGACTTTGTTCTCTCCCCGCTGCCATCGTCTTCATTCTGAGCTCATCTGATCTGGCCCCGACTATTGCAAGACCTGCATCACTGGTCCCCGCCCCTCCAGCTGGCCCTCCACAGGGAGCCAGAGGGACCTTCTGCACAAGCAAGCTTGACCCTGCCACTCCCCAGTGCACCGCCCTTCACTGGCTCCCCACTGCCCACAGGCCCCGTGGGACCCTCTGTGGCCAGGTCCGTGACCATCCCTCCAGCCTGACCCAACACCCCCGCTCTGTATTCCGTCCGCCTTCAAGCACCCATCACCCCCGACCAGGCCCTACTGATTCTTGCTTCTAATCCTTCACCTCCCATTCCTTCCCTTTCTCGACAAACTCTCTGTCCAAGTTGAAAGTCCCCTCCTGGTGGTTTCCGTGCTCCTGCAGCATCTGTACTTACCACACTGCGTATGCCATCCCTGCCTGGCTGCGTTCCCCACTCAAGGGTGAACTCTGAGAGCAGGGCTCTACCCATCCTTCTGGTCTCTCCACGGCCTGGACCAGAGGGTGTGCTCACCACGAACTTACTGAATAAATGAACGAATGAGCCCAGGAGGGCATTCTCCTTGGGGACCCTGCTGAGATGTTGGGATCTCAGGCTCCAGCTGCACTTGCGGCTCTGTGTCCTGGTAGGTCTGAGTTCTGAGCATTTTTGCCATGGGCTGATGGCTGGTGTGTGGAAACGTATTCTCCTCTGGGATTTCTAACCCCATGGGAGAGGGGCAGAGCCGGGTGAGTGCCTGGGAACCAGGAGGGCTGGCAGCAGCGGAAGGCAGGAGTAGGTGGTCAGGGGATCACGGGCTCATGCCTGGGCTGGCACTTGGCTCTGACTCTGGAGGACCAGGGCCTTTGAGGATTTGGCTGGGGAGGGGGCATGAGACCTGTCCCCCACCCTGTTCCAGGCCTGCCCTGGAAGCCCAGGCTGGAAGGCCAGTGGGTGGAGGAGCCAGTGGAGAAATGGAGTTTGTGCAACAGCATTCAATATGTTCGCAGTAATGGGGAAATGGAAAAAAATGTTTTTAATTTTGACAGTGTCCTGGGGACAACATCCATGGCTCAGAGCTCTCCGACTGCCACCCTGTCCAGCCTTGCTCCGGAGACTCCAGGGAGGGAATGTGGGGGGTGAAGGGTGAGGTATTTGGGTCTCCCTGTCCCCGGATGTCCCCCTGCTCCAGGTCACTGTGCAGCCCTCCATGGAGCAGCCTGCTTAGGGCTTTGAGAGCTGTGCGCCTTCAAGCCTAATGAAGGCGGCTCACCAGGGAAGGGGAGTCCCGCTGCTCACTGCATGTGTCTTCCAGAGGAGGGCCTGGGGCTCTGAAAAAGACCCCCAGCTGGGAAGTGCCAGCCTCTTCTGCCTTGAGCCTGCATCACCAAAACTATGATCCCCGTGTCTGCCCCAGAGCCCCGGGGGTGGCGTTGGGGTACAGTGAGGGCCAGGGTCTCAGGAGACCTGGTTTTGGGAGCCAGCTCAGCTCTTCAGCAGCTGTGTGGCCTTCTCAGAATCCCTCCCCCCTCTGAGCCTCTGGGTCCTCATTAGGAATGTACAGGTTCCCCTAGAGGGGAAAGCTCACCCCTGAGCCACTGGTTTGCAGTGCCGGTGCCTAAGTTCCCAGCTGCAGGCAGCGCAGGGGACCTTTGGGTGGGACTGGGGTGAAGGGACTACCAGGGGCTCCGACCTCCACTGCCACCACTTAGAGCACAAGGGGCTGGGATGCTCACCCCCACATCTCAGGGCTACTGATCTCCCTGCACGTTGGTTTCTGTGTGTGCCTCCACGTGTCGCCTTCGGAGACATGGGGGTGGGGGAAGGACAGGGGTTAGGAACACGGCCCCTCAGATCCTTCTAGGGCTCTCAGGTGGTGGCAGCTGAGTCACCCCCACTACCCTCATACCGATGTCACAGGTGCGTTGATGTAGGTTCTCCAGAAAGCAGACCTTGAGACAACGTGTTGGGTGCAGGTCTTTTATTTGGGAGAAGCTTCCAGGAAGCACAGGTAAGGTTGCAGGAGGGGAGACAGGGAAGAGAGAAAAGCCAACATGAGCAGGCAGCTGGGGCTCCATCCCCCTGCGGACCCTCTGAGACACTGCTGCCCAATAGAACGTTCTGTCATGTTGGGGATGTTCTAAGTCTACCCTGAGCAGTACGATAGCCAGTGACCGCATGCAGGCTACTGGGTACTAGAACTGTGGCTAGTGTGACTGAAGAAATGTATTTCTACTTTTATTTACTTTTAATTAACTGTAGAGCATTTCTAGGGAGGCTGGAGCACTTATCTGCTCTTTGGGGGCATCAAGCCCCCTGCATTTCTGGGTGGCACCCAGCAAGTTTTCTGGTGTCAGAGAGCCAGCAGGCAGAGAAGAAGAAAGAGGCAAGAGCTTGAAGACATCCTCATGCCAGGAACTCGCCAGCAGCAGACGGACTCAGGTGGGCAGAGGGGTCTAGGTAGGGCATCCACGGACACGTCTCATTGGCTGATTGCTGACAACCCATGATGCGAGGGCAATTGTTGCAGCCTCTGACCTGCCCCCTTCCTCTCAGGCTGGGTAGTCTGTCGGGCAGAGGGAGCGGGTAGTTCCTTTTCCTCTGGGATCTGCTCCATCTGAGGGGACCTCAGCAGGGCTGCCAGGGCCCAAGGCTGTGGCTGAGTCTAGTAAGGTGGCTTTTTGCTCCTGCCATGGCTGTATTCTTCTCAGGATGACCCAGGAGCCATGTGTCCTGTGAGCCAATTCCTTAAAATCGATCTCTCTCTGTTTCTGCCTCTCTCTGTCTCTCTCTGGTTTTGTGCCTCTGGAGAAATCTGACTGGTACATTGCCTAAAAGTTAATTTATTAAGCAAGGCATCTTTGTATTCCTAACCATTTATCAAGCACCTGCTCTGGGCCAGAACCAGCGATGGGCCCTGCAGAACCAGCAGTGGGGAGGCCCCCCGCTGGCACTTCTCCTCTGTGGGCTTTGGTGTAAATTGTCACCTCTTCAGAGGAGCCCTTGGACCTTCTGAAAACCAATTGTCCCACCCCTTTTTCACAGTATTCTGTTTCAACACCTTCAAATCACGTTTTAAAATTATTTTATTAATATCCTTTTTCAGGAAGAAGGATCTGTTTTTGTTTACTTAATAGAGAACCTAAGTGTCAGGAGGCACTTAGCACCCAGTAGACAACAAATGTGTGTTGAACGAACACATGAATGAATGTACGGGAAATGTCACTTTTTACTGCCAAGGCCCTCACACCCAGTGGGCATTTGGGGGTGGGAGATGGGGTCCAGGGTCCCAGGCATCTGTAGGAGCCTTAGAGGAGGATCTGAGGAGATGTGTGTCAGGAAAGTCTTCACATGTGGCCCAAACTCCACATGTAGATTTCACACATAGACTTCACATGTGGCCTGGACTCCAACCTGTACCCCAGCCTGTCAGCCAACTTTCTCTCTGTCTCTCTTTTTAAACTAATTTATTTAAATTTTTTTAATTAAAAAAAACCCCTCACCTTTACTGAGGTTTAATTGACACACAATAAACTGCATCCATTTCAAGTTGTATAAGTTTCGACAAACTGTATAGACTCATGTGACCACCACTACAATCAAGATTGTAGAGCACTTCTACCACCCTAGAAAGTTCCCTCCTGCCCCTTTATGATCTGACCCCAGACAAACACTGACCTACTTTTTGTCACTATTGGCCGCTTTTGCCTTTGTAAGAGTTTTACATATAGCATGTACTCCTTTCTCTATGGCTTTCTTCACTCAGCATGCTTTGAGATTCATCCATGTTGCTGAGTATATCAGTAACTAATTCTTTTTCCTTGCCGAGTAGTATTTCACTGGATACATCATTTGTTTATCCACTCACTTGTTGATGGACATTAGGGAAATTCCCAGTTTTTGACTGTTCTGAATGAAGCTGTCATGAACATAGGTGTAAAATCCTTTGTGTGGACATATGTTTCCATTTCTCTTGGAAATCTACTTAGAATTGGGATCACTGGGTCATATTGTAAGGGTATGTTCGACTTTATAAGAAAATGCCAAATTGTTTTCCAAAGCAACTGTACCATTTTACACACTCATCTGCAATGTATGAAAGCTCCAAATGTGGTATAATTTACCTACAGTGACGTGATTCAATCTTAAGTATATCATTCATTTTTTTTTTTTTGGATTATTGTAGCTTTGTAATATGTTTTGAAATTGAAATTGGGAAGTGTGTGGCCTCCAACCTTGTTTTCCTTTTTCAAAATTGTTTTGGCTATTTGTGGTCCTTTGAAATTCCATATGAATTTTAGGATGCATTTTTCCATTTCTGCAAACCACGTAATTGGGCCTTTGAAAGAGATTGCATTGAATTTGTTTGTGGTAGTATTGTCGTCTGTTTTGGATAGTATTGTCATCTTAATAATATCAAGTCTTCCAATTCATGAACATGGAATATCTTTCCACTTATTTTGGTCTTTGAAGATTTCTTTCATCAATGTTTTGTAGTTTTTTGTGTATAGGAATTGCACCTCCTTGTTTAAATTTATCCCTAATAGGTCTTTGGGGTTTTTTTTATGTTACTGTAAATGGAATTGTTCTTTAAATGTCTTTTTGCATTGTTCATTGCTAGTGTATATAAAGACAACTGATTTTCGTGAGTTGATTTTATATCCTGCAACTTTGCCGAATTTATTAGCTTTTATAGTTGTGTGTGTGCATGTGTGTATGAATTCTTTAGGATTTTTAACATATAAAACCATATCATCTGTGACCAGAGATAGTTTTTCCCCTTCCTTCCCAATTTGAATGCCTGTTATTTCATTTTCCTGCCTAGTTGTTCTGGCTTGAACTTCTAGTACTATGCTATGAAGTGGCAAAAGTGGGCATCCTTGTCTTGTTCCCAATCTTAGGGAAAAAACTTTCAGCCTTTCAGCCTTGAGTTCTGAGTTTTACATACATGGCCTTTATCTTGTTGAGGAAGTTCACTTCTATTTCTAGTTTATTGAGTGTTTTTTTTTTAAATCATAAAAGGGTGTTGGATTTTGTCAAATGCTCTTTCTGCATCAGTTGAAATAATCATGTTTTAGAAATTCATTCTATTAATGTGGTATTTTACTTGGCTTGATTATCATATGTTGAACCATTCTTTCATTCTGGGGAGAAATCACATTTGGTCATGATGTATAATTTTTTAATATGCTGCTGAATTCAGTTTGCTAGTATTTTATTGAGGTTTTTTGCATCTATATCCATAAGGGATATTAGTCTGTAGTTTTCTTCTAGTGTCTATGGTTTCTAGAGTGCAGGCTCAGTAGTTGTGGTGCTCGGGCTTAGTTGCTCCGTGGCATGTGGGATCTTCCTGGACCTGGGCTCGAACCTGTGTCCCCTGCACTGACAGGCGGATTCCTAACCATTGCCACCAGAGAAGCCCCCTACTTTTGTTCTTAGTCAAGCTAGCTAAAGATTTGTTAATTTCATTGATGTTTTCAAAGAACCAACTTTTGGGTGTGTTGATTCTATTATTTTTCTATCTCTATTTCATTTATCTCTAATTCCTATATTTCCTTCTTTCTGCTAGTTTTGGGTTTAGTTATCTCTTCTTTTTCTAGTTCCTTAAGGAACTAGATTGTCCTTCAGATTTTTCTTCTTGTTTAGCACAGGCATTTACTGCTCTAACTTCCCCTCTGAACACTGCTTTTGCTACATCCCCTATGTTTTTTTTTTTTTTTTTGCGGTACGCGGGCCTCTCACTGTTGTGGCCTCTCCTGTTGCGGAGCACAGACTCCGGACACGCAGGCTCAGCGGCCATGGCTCACGGGCCCAGCCGCTCCACGGCATGTGGGATCCTCCCGGACCGGGGCACGAACCCATGTCCCCTGCATCGGCAGGCGGACTCTCAACCACCGCGCCACCAGGGAAGCCCATCCCCTATGTTTTGGTATGCTATGTTCCCATTTTGTTTGTCTCTAACTATTTTCTTTCTTTCTTTTTCATTTTGTTTTTTTGTTGGAGGGTGGGTTCTGCCCACACGCTGCAGCAGTCACCATGGTGGCTACTGGGCACTTTGCGGGGTGGTAGCACCGAGAGGTGCTCCCAGAGCCGCCGGTTCTCACCCTGGCAGGAGGGAGGGTCTGTGGTGTGGCAATGCCTGTGCTGCCTTCAGGCTCTTCCCTTTGCCTCACGAGGGAGAGGTCTCATCTGAAAAGTGTGACTGCCCCCCTTCTCATCACCCAGACCACCACGATCACTCCCACACCCATGTGCAATCTGGGCGAAGGGAGAACACACGGCCGTGTGAGGAGGCGGCACCTGGCTCCAATAAGCGAGACAGGAGTGTCTCCCTTACTGTCTCCACCCTGCAAGAGAGCTGCTCACAGGATGCACCACCGCAGTGGGGACGCCAGGGGCTCGTTGGGAAAGGGAAACATCGCCAACTCTGGGCCACTGGCACTACGACCTGGACCACTCCAGGGGCACCACCGAGGCCCAGGCAGGACACGCGCACATGCTGATGGGAGCCAAAGCGCTACAGCCGGACGTGTCCTCAGCCTCCGCAGGGAGCGCCTCTCTCCAGACACTCGCTGAGAAGACTAAGTGAGAGTGCCTGAGGCGTCAGAGGACTCTGGCCAGCCGAAGCCGTGAGGCAGGGGCTGAGCGTGGAGCGGAGTGCCGCTCCCCTGCCCTCCACACACCACCAACGGTCGGGGAGGAGAGGCGAGGGCCCACGGGCAGAATGAGAAGAGCGACCCCATTCGCCAGTGGCCTAGGCCTGGCCCGGGAGAGCGGGACATCACCACATGGATTGTAAGTATTTTCTAATTGGCCTTTTGATTTCTTCTTTGACCTAAAAGTTATTTAAGATTGTGTTAATTTCCACATATTTGAATTTTTCAGTTTTTCTTCTGTTGTTGATTTCTAGCTTCATTCTATGGTGGTGAGAGAAGACAGGATTTCAGTCTTCTAAAATTTACTGAAACTCATTTTGTGGCCCAACATATGGTCTATCTTGGAGAATGTTCCCTGTGCCCTAGAGAAGAATGTCTATTCTGCTGTTGTTTACTGGGGTGTTCTATGTAGGTCTGTTAGGCCCGATTGTGTTATAATGTTCATGTCTTCTTTTTTCCTTATTGATCCTCTGTCTAGATCCATTATTGAAAGTGGAGTATTAAAGCCTCCGACTTTATTGTAGAATTGTCTATTTTTCCTTTCAATTCTATCAATATTTGATTTATATATTTTGAGGCTCTTCTGTTTTGTGAATAAATGTTTATAATAGTTATATCTTCTTGATGAATTGACCCTTTCATTTATATATAATGTCCTTATTTCTCTGTTGTAATAGTTTTTGACTTAAAATTTATTTTATTTCATATTAGTATAACCATCCCTGGTCTTTTAGTTAAAGTTTGCCTGGAAAATCTTTTTCATTTCTTTTCCTTCCTTTTACTTGTGTCCTTGAGTCTAAAAATGTTGAATTATAAATGTCTTGACTTTTATAATTACCCATGTAGTTACCTTTACTGGAGTTTTTTATTTCTTCATATGGCCACAAATTACTGTCTAATGTCCTTTCATTTCAACCAGAAGGACTCCTTTTAACATTTCTCATAGAGCAGGGCTGCTAGCAATGAAATTCTTCAGTTTTTATCTGGGAATGTCTTAATTTTACCTTAATTTTTGAAGGATAGTTTTGCTGGGTATAAAATTCTTGGTTGGCAGTTTTTTTCTTTTAGCACTTTAAATATATGTATATCATACATGTCAGCTCTAGAATTCCTATTTAGTTCCTTTTTAAAAGTAATTTCTATCTCTTTGTTATGTTCTTATCTTGTTAATCCATTGTTTTCCCAATATCTTCAGTTCTTTGTTTATAGTTTCCCTTAGCTCTTTTTTAAAAAAAATTATTTATTTATTTATTTTTGGGCGCATTGGGTCTTTGTTGCTGTGCGCGGGCTTTCTCTAGTTGCAGTGAGCAGGGGTTACTCTTCATTGCGGTGGTTTCTCTTGTTGCGGAGCATGGGCTCTAGGTGTGTGGGCTTCAGTAGTTGTGGCGCGTGGGCTTAGTAGTTGTGGCGCATGGGCTTAGTTGCTCCACGGCATGTGGGATCTTCCCAGACCAGGGCTCGAACCCATCCCCTGCATTGGCAGATGGATCCCTAACCACTGTGCCACCAGTGAAATCCCTCCCTTAGCTCTTTGAATATATTTAAAACAGTATATTTAAAGTCTTTATTTAGTAGTCTAATGACTGGACTTCCTCAGGTATAGTTTCTGTTGGTTAATTTTTTCTCCTATGAATGAGCTATACTTTCCTGATTCTTTGTATACCTAATAAGTTTTGTCAAACATTGGGCATTTTGAATATTATAATGTAGTAACTCTGCAAATCAGATTTTCTCTCTTCCCCGGGGTTTGCTTTGGTTGATTTTGGTGCCCATTTGTTTAGTGACTTAAACTATTTTTGCAAATATTGCATTCCTTGTGTGTGCAGTCTCTAAAATCTCTATTTTACTGTCTCAGTGGTCGGCAGGTGACCTGCTTGAGATTTCATTAAATGTCTGGGCCAAAAAGAAAAAAACAATAGTACTCTCTTGGTCTTTGTAGCTTGGCTCTGAGCTGGGGCATTCTTTCAGTACTAAGCCATGCTGCCTACAACTCTACCTTAGCCTTCATCTTCTGCTTGTGTGGAGCCCACAGAGTCATCAGAAGTGGAACCTAAGACATCTCAGGTCTTTTCTGAGTATTCATTGCATCCTGAGCATGCACATTGCACTCTGTTTTCCCAGTATGTGCAGTGGCCCTTCTGAGCTCTTATTCCCCCAATAACCGTCCTTCTCTCTCTTCTCCTTCCTGGGCTTTTTGGGTTCTGTCAGCCACTTGTCCCATCTGCCATTCTTTGCCCCAGGAGGGCATGAAGTATATATGACTTTAAATCCTTCCACGGATGTTGCTGCTGCCTGGAAAGTCACTCCAGGTGTGTGTGTGTGTGTGTGTGTGTGTGTGTGTGTGTGTGCGTGTTTGTGTTGAGGAGGGAG
This sequence comes from Mesoplodon mirus, assembly GCF_964341445.2. Classification (NCBI taxonomy): domain Eukaryota; kingdom Metazoa; phylum Chordata; class Mammalia; order Artiodactyla; family Ziphiidae; genus Mesoplodon; species Mesoplodon mirus. Next base: position 36,765,002 of record NC_138991.1, read on the forward strand.
CGCATAAAAAGAGTCAGCTTCTGAGCCATTCCTCAGGGATCCACCAGTCAGGTCAAAACACACAATTACAGTTTTTAAGAACAAGGTCTGTATTAGCCCCCTTTCATCAGCAAGTTACACCAGGAATGCAAGCTATCATCCCCATAGCTGCTACCATGCTGGAGAATGAGAAACGAGGGTCAGGCGGGTGAAAATGTCTCAGTGTTCTCTTGCTGAAATTGTTCTTCTTTCTCTTCGTTAAGCATCTTCCTGGTAGCTGATTAGATTCCAGAGTCCCAAAAAACCTGATTAAGTCAATCTTTGCCAACTTATGCTTGTTTCAGTGGAAGGACTGACTCTTTAACTGTCCCATTCCATCATTTTCTATGATTTCACATGGTCTCTGCCTTTTCTTTTTTTGTGTGTGTGTGGTACATGGGCCTCTCACCACTGTGACCCCTCCCGTTGCAGAGCACAGGCTCCGGACGTGCAGGCCCAGAGGCCATGGCTCACGGATCCAGTCGCTCTGCAGCATGTGGGATCCTTCCGGACCAGGGCACGAACCCTCACCCCCTGCATTGGCAGGAGGACTCCCAACCACTGCGCCACCAGGGAAGCCCTCTGCCTTTTCTTAACTTTACATTTTTATTCAGACAAAATTTACAAACAGCTGTATACAGCTTGATGAATTTTGCATATGTATACACTCATGCAGCTGCCACTCAGATGAAGACCTAAAATATTTTCAGTTCCTTAGGGAGTCCTTTCATATTTCTTCCAGGAGAGTTACCCATTCTCTCAGTTATTATGACCTTTATCACTGTAAGTTAGTTTTGCCTGTTGTAGAACTTTTTATTAATATAAATGGAGTCAAACAGTGGGTATTCCTCTGAGTCTGGCTACTTTTGTTCAGTCTAATGTTTTTGGGACTCATCCATGTTATTGCATGTAGCTGAAGTTCATTCCTTTCTTATTACTGAAACAACTCCACTGTATGCCTATATCATGATTTGTTTATCCATTCATCAATTGAAGGGCATTTGGGTTGTTTCCAGCTTGGAGCTGTTATGAATAGAGCTGCTATAACATTCTTGTACGCATGGTTTTTTGTTTTGTTTTGTTTTTTTTATGCGGGCCTCTCACTGTTGTGGCCTCTCCCGTTGCAGAGCACAGTCTCCGGATGCGCAGGCTCAGCAGCCATGGCTCACGGGCCCAGACACTCTGTGGCACGTGGGATCCTCCCAGACCAGGGCACGAACCCATGTCCCCTGCATCGGCAGGCAGACTCTCAACCACTGTGTCACCAGGGAAGCCCTGTACGCATGTTTTGGTTGATATGATGCATGGACTTTTTTCTCTTTGGCATATGTTTGGGAGAAGATTCTCTAGGTCACTTGACTCTTGGGTGGGTGCCCTGTTCTCTATACCCAGTGGCCTTTTCTCTGTGTCCATCTGGCCTGAGCTCTGGTTTAGCCTTCTGCTTCTTGAACTCCACAACTCCCAAGAATTCTGTGAGTTTTCTCTGCTGGCTTCTCTCCACCCCACTTAACTTTCATTTGTTTGTCCTTTAACTCTTCTTAATCACCAGCAGGAGCCCTCTCCCTCCAAGACCCTTCTGGACCCCTTCTCCACTGGATTTAGCTGTTCACCTTGGCCATCTCATTCCCTTCCAAAGCCTTGACTCTCAACCCAGTGAATATGGAATCCAAGGCTTGACCTTCAGCCCTGCCTTCCCTTCTAAAAGTGGGCCAATGGGCAACTGCTTGTTGGACATCTCTGCTTGGGTGGCCCCAGACCCCTCATAATCCACACTTTCCCAGTTGCCCTTTCCATCATCCCTCAGCTCATTCTCTCCCCTCTGCAGTGCCCACCTCAAGAACTGCTCCACTTTTCCTCCAGCCACACAAGTCTGGGTCCCCACTTCCGTCACTCTGTCCATTTCCTTTCCCCCAGCAGCCAATCCGGAGAACCCAAGGACTGTCCACAGCACCTTTCCAATGTCTTGGGGGTGGAGGCCTCCACTCCCCTCCAGCCCAATGGGCCTGAACCTGAGCATCTCCTTTCAGTATCGTTGCTGGGCTTCCATCCCCCAGCCTTGCCTTTGCTAATCAGTTTGTCCCGCGGCTCCATCCATAGTCCCCATAGCCGGCTCTGGCCATGTCTCCCTCAGCTGCGAGGCCATGCTCCGGGCGCTGCTCTGGGGCCTGGGCTGCAGCCGAGACAGCTTCGGGCACCATTCCTTAGCGCCGGTGGTGCGTGGCGGACACGCTCTGTGGTCGGGTCTCACAGACAGGTTTTTCGAGTTAGGGATTTGGCAGGGACCCCAGCACTGGTTGCAGTTCAGAGCCCGTGAGGCGCAGGGTAGACCCTGCCGTGAGCTCATCTTTCCCGGGGCAGCCGGACTCAGGGCTAAGCCAGCTGAGGCAGCGGTTTGGAAAATTCCACACCCAGACTTGCTACTTGGCCGGCCTCTGGGTGACTTGCGGTGAGGCCTCAGTCAACCCTTTCATCCAACAAGTACTGTAGGGGTTGGGTCCACCTATAGATGGGTCACAAAAGGGTGCAGGGGTGGTACCCTGAGAGGCAAACCCTACTAGGAGGGGCTTGTGCCCTTGTTGTGGAAAGGTGGTTCATAAGGAAACAATGAGAGAAAAAGATTGGTGGGATTTTTGGGGGGTGGGGGGGAGATGGTGTCGATCATTTACGATTGGAAAGCTAATTTATTTGTGCTGTAGTGTAATGTGTCCACAACGCTCTGGAAGAGATGCAGTGATATATCTCAGAGAGAGAGTTAAGAACAGGTCTCTGGAGCCAGACTACCTGAGGCCAACATCTAGCTCCACCACTTGCTAGCTGTGTGACCTTAGGCAAGGTACTTAACTTCTCTGTTCTTGTATCTCCTCTAATATAACATGACGGTAATAATAATTAGCACCCATCTACCTACTTTATCTGATATTCATAATCATTAACTGCATTAATACAAGTGAAGCATTTAGCACAATACCTGACACCTAGTAGATACTCAACAAATATTCACATTGTTATTACTATACTTATTCCAGCCTACCTCTCCACACCCTCCCTCCATGCTTTTGCTACTCCAGCCCCTCAGTGGTACTTTCTTTTTTTTTTTTTTTTTTTTTTGAGGTACGCGGGCCTCTCACTGTTGTGGCCTCTCCCGCTGCAGAGCACAGGCTCCGGATGCGCAGGCTCAGCGGCCATGGCTCACGGGCCCAGCTGCTCCGTGGCACGTGGGATCTTCCCAGACCGGGGCACGAACCTGTGTCCCCTGCATCGGCAGGCGGACTCTCAACCACTGCGCCACCAGGGAAGCCCCTCAGTGGTACTTTTGGTCCTCTCTGTCTATGCTGAGGAGCTCTTACTCCTTCAGACCCAGCTCAAAAATCATCTCTTCTGGGAAACCTCCCCCAACCCTCAGATCATTTTCTCTGTTACATCAACACTTGCACATTTTAATTTTAAACATCGGTTTACCTGTCTGGCCTTCTCATCAGCTAGTGAGCAACTTGAGGGCAAGCCTGTTTCTAAACCATTTCCTTGTTCCTAATCCCCCCATCCCCCCAGGGCTAGCCCCAAATAACCATCTGATGACTGTGTATTGGATAAGTAATTGAAAGAATTAATGACACATGATAAGAAAACATAATGGAAGACGGATATAAAATCCTACAATGTGGCAGGTACAGTGTAGTGGCTGACCAGTCATAAATGGCAATGATGCTTCCTGGAGCCAAGGCTGGTGGGCTGCCGTGTTGTGAGATCCTGAGGGTGGCCGCAGTCAGGGCGGGCTTCCTGGATGGAGGAGGAGGGGCAAAAGTGACAAGCCCAAGCTGGCTCCAACTGGCTCCAAAAATGTCAAGCACTGCGGGATTGGCAGCTGGTGCCCCCATGGTCTGTTCTCAGCCATTCTGCTGCCACTTTGGGGCTGGGGGAGCTTGGCAGAGTGAAGGTCCCCACTCTGGTCCAGGGAAAAGGCCTGAATGTGAGATGGTGCTGCAGAGGACCAGCCCCCACCCGGTGACACACGGAGCTTCTCAGAGTGGATTCTACGCTCCCTGCCCTAACGCAGACTGTCTCCACTGTGCTTCGGAAAAACAGACGTCTCGCTCCAGCCTCCTGAAACCAACCTTCCCTCCCTTCCCCTCCCCCGACATTTTTGGAGACCAAAAAAAAGCAGGACAACGCTGAATGAAGCAGAGCAGGATGGCCGAGGGGCTCGGGACGCCACTCTCTGCACTGAGCAGAGTAGCCGCTTCCTTTTGGATGGGTGGGAGCCAGCTCAGACCATCTCTCCAAAGCTGCACTCCCCATCCATCTGTCCATCCTGCCTGCTCGCCAGGAAGGCTACAGACAGGGCCTGGCAAAGCCGATGCTGGAATTGAGCCAAAGCCACACGCTCACTCGGCAGTGCTGACACCTGCCCGCTGCATCTCATCTGTAAGGTTTGTGCTCTGCAGCCTTCCGCCCTGGCCCTGGGCCCCACTGCTCCTTCTTGTGTCCTGTCTTCTCCCTGATTGTCACCCAGGACAGCCTGAGAGGGCCCAGCTTCTCCCGACTCACTGGATTCATGCTCTGGCGCGTCCCCTCCACTGCCTGGGTGACCTTACCCAAGTCCTTGCATCTCTGAGCCTCGGTTTCCCAGTGGGTAAAATGGAGAGAGTGAGAGTGACTGCCTGTGTGAGGGGGAGGGGGCCCCGCCATAGGGGATGCGGGAAGGCACATTTGTGAGTCGCTGCCATCGCGCTTGCCTGTCTCCAGGTCTGAGCCTCACCTCTGCTCCTCCAGTTCCTTGCAGTTTGTGGTCCAACTCTGGGCCGCCCCCTAGGAAACCTCCCTGGACCGCTGTAACCCCCCACGGATGCCATGTCCGTATTACGCTCTGCATAATTCGGCACTTACTGTGCACACCTGCTTTTGCTTATATATCTGTTTATTCATTAAAAAGCACAGCATTGGAGACCAAAGGTCTGGGTTGGAGTTCCTGCTCTACCACCACTGTCTGGCTGAGACGGAGAGGCACAGCCTGCATCCTCTTTCCAAGTCCCCAAGTTCCTCATTTCTGAGCAGAGATGGTTATAATCACGCCCACCTCCCAGACTTCTCATGGGGCACGATGGGATGCATGCATACAAAAGCACTTTGTAAACTATAAAAAGCACTTGGTCCTGTTGCTTCTTTTTGTTTCCAGTTTGATGTAAGTTTCCTATGAGAAAGACTTGAGCCAGGGTGGTGGAGCCAGGAGGGCGTGGTACCAGGCAGGTGCCCAGGGAGTGGTCCTGCTCGACCACGCATGTGGAGGCCCATGTGTCTGGGTGGTGGCAGGCCAGGAACGCTGGCCTGCCGTGACTCAGATGGCCCATAAGAGTGCTGGCTGGGGGAGGTGGCAACCCTGTGGAGTGATTTCCTTCCCTGATCCCCGTCTAAAGACATCCAGATGGTTGCTTGATGATGTTACCCAGGAAGCTGGTTGCCAGACATGGGGGCTCTGAGAAGAGGTCCAAGGAGACAAAACCAGAGGACACGAGAGGACACATCTGATCCTTGAAATGTTGGATTGCCCAAAGCCCAGCTAGAAACTATCAAAATACAAACACCCGGTGGTAAACAGAGCCACAGCAATCAGATTGTGAAATGGAGTGCCAGAAAATTCTGAATAATTGAATTATTAAAATTCTTTTTTGGACATGGAGAAGAGAGGCTGCCTGGTGTGGTGGGGAGGGCGAGAGAGGGCTGGGCCGGGAGAGGATGTCTTCCTGAGGGCCACACCCAGGCTGCACTTGGCCGTGTCCCCTCTGTGTTCCCTGTGCCCAGCCAGAAGCGGGGTCCAGAGCAGGCATCAGCGAGAGCCTGGAGGATCTCAAACACGCAGCCAGGAAGTTGTTATCTTTAAGATGATGGGAAGCCATGGAAGGCGGTTACGAACATCAAGTCCAGATATTTGGACTTGGGCCATGGTGAAGAAGATTGGGTGGATTAGTCCTTAAAGGAAGTGAAGTAGGTAAGGAAAGAGAAAACCATGAGGTAATAGACAGAATCTAGGGGAACTGGCTGGATATTGTAGTTGGAGGGTGGTGATGATGCTTGAAGATGACCCTCTCACTTTGGGACTGGGAGACAGAGTGGGCAGGGAACAGGAGGGGTAGGCTTGGGATAGAAAAGGATGATCTCAATGTGGGGCTTATGGAGTTTGGAGGGCTGGCCAGCTGGACACGTCCAGAGGAGTTTGGTTAAGCAGCTTGGGGTTTGTGGTAAAAACCTAGACTTGGAGATTCAGGCTTGGGAGTTGTCTGAGGTTGAGTTTCCTAGAAGCAGACCCTGAGATGCAAAGTTTTGTGTGAATGATTTATTAAGGAAGTGCTCCCAGGGGAGCCTGGGAAGGGATGGTGGGGGGCATAGGAGAGCACAGGGAAGGAAGTCAAGCAAAAAAGTGTGATTTCAGGCACAAGCCCCAGCAGCCTGACCCTCTGGGGACTCTGGACTGTACTTAGGCTTCCTGGCCTGAGGCAGGCGGGTTGGACTTTCCTGAGAGTGATTGTTTCTGCCCGTGTCAGCCAGTGGTTGGAGATTGTGGCAGCAAGGGGTGGGAAAATTCCTGGCATCTAAACTCCCTGCAAGTGCAGGGAAGCCTCCAGCAGCCCAAGGGCAGTCCTCCAAAAAGGGGCCATGAGCCAGTTGTTGGACAGGAGAGCCTACCAAGGCCAGGGACACAGGGTGGTCACCGGGTTCTTCAGTGGAGAGGATGTATCACATTGTCTGCTCCCCAAGTCCACAGCACGTTGACAGTCATCAAAGCTGGTGTGGATGGGTTGGCCCTGGAAAGGGCAGAGCCAGAAGAGGGGAGCACTGAGGGTGGGCCCTGGGCAACACTGACAGTCCAAGTTCCTGGCTGGAAGGGGCCTTAAAGTCCACCTAACCCAACTCCCACGGATGCCAGCAAGCGTTGGTCACGAGGGACTGCAACTCTACTCAAATGACTTAAGCAGGAAAAGAAGTTATTGACCCGGGTAGCTGGGAAGTCCAAGGGTGTGGCCAGGTGCTGGAGTGGAAATTACGTGACTGGGTTTCTCTCTCTCTAGCTTTCGACTGTGCCTTGCCATGTGTGCTGGTGTCCCTCTCAGACAAGCTCTCTCCATGAGCTGGGGAGGCTGGTGTCTGGCAGCTCCGAGCACTATCATTAAAATTTTCAGTACCAAAGGAAGAAAGACAGTCTTTCTCTCAGCTGCCAAACATCAAATCTCAGAGAAGACTAATTGTCCTGCTGCACCGACCACTATGGGGCATCCTGTCCTGAAAGTACCCACTGTTGACACCATTATCCAGCCCAGCGTCATCCACTTCCCAGGTCTCTCTCTCTCTCTCTCTTTCCCTTTCTCTTTGTATTTCACTCAGGCTTGAGTCACAAGACTACCTCTCGGAGGGGGGAAAGGGAAGGATCAGCCCCTCCAAACCAGATGAAATGGGTTTTCCATGGGAAAAAGTATTAGCTACTGAAAGAAAGGGAGGGCTGACGACCATGGACATCCTTTCCACCTGCTGGGTGGCCACCTGGCCTCCCCTTGTGTTTCTGAGATGGAGATGCCCCCGCCAAAGGCCCCTAGGAAGGTCAGTGTGGATCCTAGAAAGGGGAAATGGGGAAAATGGAGGGCCTACCCTGGAGAGATGGAGAGATGAGGAACAGGCTTTGGCTAGCTGGCTGTAGCGTGTCTGGGATCTGGCCCTGGGACCGGGGAAGGGGCAGAAGCAGGCCCTACATTGAAGCCCCAGGGGTCCAGCCTTGGGGTTTGGAGATGCTGCTCCTGAGACACTGGCTTATGGGGCAGGTAGAACAGACACTCCCCATGTCCAACTGAAAAGGAGGGGCTGGGCAGAGCTGGCAGGAGCTGCCAGCTGCAGGGGCTGTCCCAGGAGTCAGACAGGGGGACCTAGCTGGCATCCAAGGGCAGGGCAGGCTCAGTGGTGGCCCTGGAACTCTAACCCTGCTGGTCGACATAATAGACTTGGTCAGCCCCTGGGGCACTGGGGTGGGAGTCAGCCCCCAGATGCAGGGAGGCAAAGAGCGTGCCCTTCCTACAGGGACAGAAAGTTGATTAGTGGTTGCTTGGGGCTGGTGGGGGGCTGGAAGGGAGGCAGGGGGTGAGAGCTAAAGGATACGGGGTTTCTTTTAGAGGTGATGAAAGTGATCTAAAATGCACTACACTGATGCTTAGTTACACATATCTGTCAGTATACTAAAAACCACTGAATGGGTGAGTTGTCTGCCGTGTGAATTATATCTTAATAGAGCCATTTGGTTGTTGTTTTTAAAAGAGTGATATTTGGGACAGGTCACAGAACAGGAGTGCCTGGCAGGGAGACTGAGGCATAAGGCTCTCCTGTGGGCTGGCTGGGTCCCCATAGAGGGGTAGAGGCAGCTATGGCTCAGATGACCCCTGGCGTGTCCCCAGGTGGGTGGGAGCCTGGTGGAACCAACTTCAGATGCCACCTTCTGTTGGGACTATGGGGAGGACTCACCTGTCTGAGCCCCCAGTTCCATCATCTACTTGTCTGTAATAGCTCCTAAGTGGGGAGCCCACTCTCCTCTGTACCCCCTCCACTCTGTAGTCAGGTCATCTTTGCAAAAGCAAACGTACTCGTGTCATCCCATGAGTGACAATCATATCTGACCTTCCTGCACATCCAGCCCCTGCTAACCAATAACACCGAACGCTTTCCATCCTTTGAAACCGACATGCACTCAGGGCCTTTGCATTTCCTGTTCTTAGGGACCAAAACTCCCTTCTCCCTGTGCTATTCCCCTCTTACCCCTAGGTTCTTCATGACATTTTTTTTTTCTTAGATTCCATATATATGTGTTAGCATACGGTATTTGTCTTTCTCTTTCTGACTTACTTCACTCTGTATGACAGACTCTAGGTCCATCCACCTCACTACAAATAACTCAATTTTGTTTCTTTTTATGGCTGAGTAATATTCCATTGTATATATGTGCCACATCTTCTTTATCCATTCATTCAGCTTGGTGCTTTGTGACCACCTAGAGGGGTGGGATAGGGAGGGTGGGAGGGAGGGAGACGCAAGAGGGAAGAGATATGGGAACATGTGTATATGTATAACTGATTCACTTTGTTATAAAGCAGAAACTAACACACCGTTGTAAAGCAGTTATACTCCAATAAAGATGTAAAAAACAACAACAACAAAAAAAACCTCCCTTCTCCTCTTTTGGCCTAGGAAACACGAGTAGCTCCTACTTCCTCTCCTATGGACCACCTCTCCCTGGGAGCAAGTATACATTCCTGTCCGTTTGTAATGTAAGCTCTCTGGGTCTGTGTGTGCTCACCCCACCCAGAACACCCAGAATAAAAATGTGTTCAATGAACGAAAGAATGTTCTTTCTGGCCTGGGAAGGCTGGAGCCTGCGGAGGGAATCTCCAGGACTCCAGGGTAGACAGCTGGGTGTGAGCACATGGGGCCAGCAGGTGAATCCCGTTCTGCGGAGTCGTAGCCCAGTGAGTTCTGGGCCCTGAGATCACGCATCTCTCTGTGGCCAGCACCCTGAAGGTCAGAACGTCCGGCTGCTGCACATTTGCAGACTTGGGGCAGGGCAGTCCCGAGACTGCGGCAGGGATGAGTTGGAGCTGGAGGCTCTGAGGGTAAGGAGATGCTTTGGCCTGGAAAATCACATCACGAGCTCGAGGCTGGCCTCAGGACAAGGCAGGGAAATTGCTAAGGGGCTGGCGTTCCAAGAGGAGGCCTGTGAAAGAGGATAGATTGATTCTTGGAAAGTGAAAACCCCCATGGGGACTGCAGTGGGTCTTTGAGCTGCTGACGAGTGCCATTCTGGCTTCAGGACCATCCGGAGTGCTGAAAACAGAGTGGCTGGAGATTCTAGCCACTTCACAGTATGGACAGAATGGTGAGGTCCAGAGGACCGGGGCCATCCTCTGAGGCTGGGGCAAGCTGGAGCGTGGGCCCAGGTACCCTGGCTCTTGGCCTGGCCTCTTTTCTTTCTGTCAGGCTGCCGCTGCCACTGCCTCTTCCAAACGGGAAAATCCACGTGGCATTTCTCCTTGATTCTGGAAGGGATACTAGAGTGAGTGTGTGGATGCTCACAGATCCTCTCGTGTAAAGTAGACTTCCCTTCTTAAGCATCCTCGGGTGGGGTGGTTCTCAAAAGCATCTCCACTCTCTGCGTCCCTGTAGGCTACCTTCGCCCATTCACTCTGTTGGTTTTTGAGACTTTTTATTTAGAAATAATTTATAACTTACAGAAAAGCTAAAAGAATATTACAAGGAACTCCCTTGCAATTGTTTTATCCTGGAGTCATCGCTTGTTTACATTTTGCCCCATTTGCTTTATCATTTAATCTCCATCCACACAGACATAAACACACAGAGACAGATACACAAACACAGGCACATAGACACACACATTAAAAGCTGTTAGTTTGGGAATTCCCTGGCAGTCCAGTGGTTAGGGCTCCCAGCACTGCAGGGGGCACGGGTTTGATCCCTGGTCAGGGAACTAAGGTCCCGCATGCTGAGAGGCAAGGCCCAAAACCTCCCAAACTGTGAGTTCATACTGATACACCCAATTCCTATCCAACAACCTAGTATACTTCTAGACTTCTCCTTTTCATGTATATGTGCTTCCCTCCAACAATGAGAAAAGTAGCTCCCATTTTATGTTTATTTGTTCAAGGCTAGAATACAAGGAAACTGTTTCAGAGTTGGTAACCCATACCACCATAACAGGAAAACCTATTAACTGGTGTTCAATATTTCCTTTTTTTTTTTTTTAATAAACTTATTTTTATTTATTTATTTATTTTTGGCTGCATTGGGTCTTCGTTGCTGTGCACAGGCTTTCTCTAGTTGTGGCGAGCAGGGACTACTCTTCGTTGCGGTGGACAGGCTTCTCATCACGGTGGCTTCTCTTGTTGCAGAGCATGGGCTCTAGGCATGCAGGCTTCAGTAGTTGTGGCACGTGGGCTTCAGTAGTTGTGGTGTGCGGGTTCTGTAGTTGTGGCTCACAGGCTCTAGAGCGCAGGCTCAGTAGTTGTGGCGCATGGGCTTAGTTGCTCCACGGCATGTGGGATCTTCCTGGACCAGGGCTCGAACCTGTGTGCCCTGCATTGGCAGGCGGATTCCTTTTTTTTTTTTTTGCAGTTTTCTCTTTTATGATAATAACCAGATCAAAATTTTTCTTAAAGATTAAAGGAATCTTCAGTGTGTCTGAAGCAGAGTAAATAGTAAATGCTTTGTGGGTGTTGATTAAGTTATAATTAGTGCAGGGAAGAGACCGACTGAGGGATGTGATTGAAGGCTTGAGTGGGTGGAGGGGTCACTGCCCGCCCAGGTCTCCTGGGATCAGGTGGCAGGTGGATTCTTACTTAACCACTGTGCCACCAGGGAAGTCCCTGGTGTTCAATATTCCTTTACATTTCCTTAAGATAAAATTTAATATAGAAAATGCACAAATCTTAAGTGTGTGATTTGATGAGTTTTAACAAATACATACATTTATATTACCCACAGTCCAATTGTCTTGGTAAGCCATACCATAGCCTGGGTGGCTTAAACATTAGACATTTATTTCTCATGGTCTGGAGGCTAGAAGTCCAAGATGAGGGTGCCAGTGGATTCAGTTCTTGAGGAGGACTATTTTCCTGGTATGCAGATGGCCGTCTTCTAGCTGTGTCCTCATGAGGCAGATAGAGAGAGAGAGAGCTCTGGCCTTGTTCTTCTTCTTATAAGGTTGCTAATCCCATTATGGGGGCCCCACCATCATGACCTCACCTAAACCTAATTACGTCCCAAAGCCCCATCTCTAAATGCCATCACCTTGGGGGTTAGGGCTTCAACATAGGAACTTTGGAGGGACACAAACATTCAGTACATAACATAAGGTAGAGAACATTTCCATCGTTTCAGAATGTCCTCTAGGATAACTAGGAGCAGAATGGCTGGGTGATGAGGAAAGTGTATGTTTAATCAAACAAGAAATGATCAAAACTTTCCTCACAGTGTTCATATTTTTTACCTTCTCCCTAACAATAAAGGAGAATGGTACTGTCAATCTTTTTAAATTTCATCCTTTAGAGTGGAAACATACATTATACATATACTTTTTCAGTCTGGCCATTCTAATAGGTATGTAGTGTATCTCACTGTGATTTTATTTTATTTTATTTTAATAAATTTATTTATTTATTTATTTATTTATTTATTTTTGGCTGCATTGGGTCTTCCTTGCTGTAGGTGGGCTTTCCTCTAGTTGTGGCGAGCGGGGGCTACTCTTCATTGTGGTGCACAGGCCTCTCATTGCGGTGGCCTCTCTTGTTGTGGAGCACGGGCTCTAGGCACGCGGGCTTCAGTAGTTGCGGCACGTGGGCTCAGTAGTTGTGGCTCGTGGGCCCTAGAACGCAGGCTCAGTAGTTGTGGCACACGGGCTTAGCTGCTCCGCAGCATGTGGGATCTTCCCGGACCAGGGCTCGAATCTGTGACCTCTGCATTGGCAGGTGGATTCTTAACCACTGTGCCACCAGGGAAGCCCCCATTGTGATTTTAACTTGCATTTTCCTGCAGACAATTATGTTGAACTTGTTATCATTTATAAAACTTCATTTGAGAAGTGTCTAATGTTTAGTTGTTTTGCCTGTTTCTTAAAGTGGGTTTTAATTTTTTCATTATTGATTTGTAGGAGTTATTTATATATTCTGATACAAGTCGTTTGTCAGATATATGTCTTACAAATACTTTTTTTCAAGTCTGTGGCTTATCTATTTCTTTTCTTTTTTTTTTTTTTTTTTTTGCGGTACGCGGGCCTCTCACTGTTGTGGCTTCTCCCATTGCGGAGCACGGGCTCCAGGTGCGCAGGCTCAGCGGCCATGGCTCACGGGCCCAGCCGCTCCGTGGCATGTGGGATATTCCCAGACCGGGGCACGAACCCGTGTCCCCTGCATCGGCAGGCAGACTCTCAACCACTGCGCCACCAGGGAAGCCCCTATTTCTTTTCTTATTGGTAATATTTTATTGTGATAAAATACACAGAGCATACAATCTACCATCTTAACGATTTTAAAATGTAAAATTCAGTGGCATTTAGTACATTCACAATATTGTGTGACAATCACCACTGCCTAATTTCATTTTCATCAGTCCAAAAGGAAACCCAGTACGCATTAAGCTGTCATTCCACATTCTCCCATTTTCCAGCCCCTGGCAACCATTAATCTACTTTGTGTCCCCATGGATTTGACTATTTTGGATACTTCATATTAACAGAATCATACAGTATTTGGTCTTTTGTGTCTAGCTCATTTCAATTAGCATAATGTTTTCAAGGTTCATTCACACTGTAGAAAGTATCATTCAGTGAATATGCTCCTGTTATCTGCAAATAGATCTGGTTTTACTTCTTTTCTAATCTGGATGCCTTTGTATCTTTTCTTTCCTTATTGTCCTGGCTAGAACCTCTAAAACAATGTTGAACAGAAGTGGTAAGAACAGATATTCTTGTCTTGTTCCTGATCTTAGGGAAAAAATTTTTCAGTCTTTCATAATTATTAAATATTACGTTGTCTCTGGGTTTTTCATAGACGTCTTTCATCAGATTGAGGAAATTCTCTTTTATTTCTAGTTTGTTGAGTGTTTCTATGTGGAAAGGGTATTAGATTTTGTTAAATTCTTTTTTTACATTTATTAAGATTATTAATGTGTTTTCCCTGTATTTTGTTAATATGTTATATTTCACAGATTGATTTTTGTATATTGAACCAAGCTTGCAATCCTTGGATAAATCCCACCTGGTCACATTTTTGTGATACAGGTTACATCTCGCTTGTATAATCATTTTTGTATGCTGCTAGATTCAGTTTTTTAATATTTTATTGAGGATTTTCCATCTATTTTCAGAAGGAATATTGGTTTATCATTTTCTTTCCTTGTGATAGTTTTGTCTGGCTTTAGAACCTGGGAAATGCTGGCCTCACAGAATGACTTAGGAAGTGTTCTCCTCTCCTCTTTTATGGAAAGAGTTTGAGAAAGATTTGTGTTAATTCTTTTTTAAACATTTGGTAAAATTAAACAGTATAACCACCTTGTCCTGGGCTTTTCTTTGTTGAAATTGTTTTGATTACTAACTCAATTTCTTGTTACATACTTTTTCAGATTTACTTTTTCTTTTTCAGTCACTTTTGGTAGTTTGTGCATTTCTAGGAATTTATCCATTTCATCTGGGTTATCTAATTTGTTGTCATACAATTGTTCATAGTGTTTTCTTATAATCCTCTTTATTTTTATAAGATCTGTATTAATATTCCTTCTGTCATTCTTGAGTTCAGTAATTTGAGTCTTCTTTCTTTTTTTTTCATCAGTCTGGCTAAAGATTTGTCAATTTTGTTGATCTTTTCAAAGAACCAGTTTTTGGTTTTGTTCATTTTCTCTATTGATTTTATTGTCTCTGTTTCATTTATTTCTATGCTAATATTTATTATTTCCTTCTTTCTACTTCCTTTGGGTTTGGTTTGCTCTTTTCCCCCCTACTTTCTTAATGTATTGATAGAGTATTAGGTTGTTGATTTGAGATCTTTCTTCCTTTTTATTTTAGGCATTTATAGCTATAAATTTCCCTCATTTATAGCACTACTTTTGCTCCATCCCAAAAGTTTTGGTATGTTGTGGTTTCATTTTCCTTAATCTCAAAATATTTTCTAGTTCTCCTTGTGATTTCTTCTTTTGTGACCTACTTTATTTGAGTGTGTTATTGAATTTCCATATATTTGTGAATTTTCCAAATTTCATTATGTTATTAATTTCTAATTTCATCACACTATGGTCAGAAAGTATACTTGCATTATTTCAGTCTATGACAATTTATTGAAACTTCTTTTATGGCTTAACATATTAATTATCCTGGAGAATGTTCCATGTGCACTTGAGAAGAATCTGTATCTTGCTCTTATTAGGTAGATGTTCTATAGATGTTTGTTAGATCTAATTGATGTATATTCTGTTTAGTGTTCTCTTCATTAAAAGTGGGATATTGAAATATTGAAATCTAAATATGGGAATTCCCTAGTGGTCCAGTGGTTAGGACTCGGCGCTTTCACTGCTGGGGCCCGGGTTTGATCCCTGGTCGGGGAACTAAGATCCCACAAGCTGTGTGGCAAAAAATGAAAAAAAAAGAAAAAGAAAAAGAAATATCAGGACTTCCCTGGTGGTGCAGTGGTTAAGAATCCACCTGCCAACACAGGGAACACAGGTTCGAGCCCTGGTCCAGGAAGATCCCACATGCTGCGGAGCAACTAAGCCCAGACGCCACAACTACTGAGCCCGTGAGCCACAACTACTGAAGCCCACATGCCTAGAGCCTGTGCTCCACAACCACAACAAGAGAAGCCACCACAATGATAAGCCCGTGCACCGCAATGAAGGGTAGCCCCTGCTCACGGCAACTAGAGAAAGCCGGCGCTCAGCAGCGAAGATGCAACACAGCCAAAAATAAATAAATTTAAAAAAAAAAGGTTACATACTATAGGATTTCAAAAAAAAAGAGAAATATCTAAATACTATAGTTGGATTGCTTATTTTTCCCTTCAGTTCTTTCAGTTTTTGCTTTGCATTCTGTGGGGCTCTGTTTTCAGGTCATATATGCTTACAGTTGTTATATCTTCCTGATGGATTGACCCTTTTATCACTTTGTAATGTCCTTCTTTGTCTTTAGCAACATTCTTTTTTTCTTAAAGTCTGTTTTGTCTGAAATTAGTGTAGACACTCCATCTCTCTTTTGGTTACTGTTTACATGGAATATCTTAATCTATTTATTTTTAAATCCATTCTGCCAATCTTATGTCTCTTAATAGGAGAGTTTAATCCATTTAGTTTAATGTATATACTGATAAGGAAGGACTTGCTTCTGCCATTTTGCTATTTGTTAGATCATGATCATGTGATTTTAGTTCTGAGTAATTTGTAGATACTCTTTATCAGGTTGAGGAAGTTCCCTTCTTTTTTTTTTTTTTTGCGGTACTTGGGCCTCTCACTGTTGTGGCCTCTCCCATTGCGGAGCAACAGGCTCCAGACGCGCAGGCTCAGCGGCCATGGCTCACGGGCCCAGCCACTCCATGGCATGTGGGATCTTCCCGGACGGGGTCACAAACCCGTATCCCCTGCATCGGCAGGCAGACTCCCAACCACTGCGCCACCAGGGAAGCCCTGCCTTTTAACTTTTTAACTGGGGCATTTTGACCAGCAGTTGAAGAATGTTTTCTGTAAAGGGCAATTAATAAATAACTTCGGGTTTGTGGGTCACATATGGTCTTTGCTACATACTCCTTCGCTTCCCTTTTAACAATACTTTATAAATGGACAAACCATTCTTAGCTTGAGGCCCATGTAAGAACATGCTGCAGGTAGGGTTTGGCCTGCAAGCCATAGTTTGCCACCTGTCCTATAAACCATTTATATTTTATATAATTATTGATATGGTGGGACTTAAATCTGCCATCCTGATATTTGTTTTCTATTTGACCCATCTTTTCTTTGTTCCCTGTTCCCTCTTTTTTGGGCTTCTTTTGAATTAATTGAATATTTTTTTATGATTGTATTTGATTTTATTTGTTTATTAGGTATAAATTTTAGTTTTTTATTATTTAGTGATTGTTTTATGACATCGTGTACATCTTTAACTTATTAGTCTACCCTCAAGTACATTATACACTTAAAATATAGTATAAAAACATTACAACATTGTACTTCCATTTTTCCCCTTCCCCTTGTGCTTTTGTTGTCATATATTTTGCTTCTACATATTATGATGCCACAATACACCATTATTTTTGCTTTAAGTAGTCAATTCCCTTTTGAAAATATTTAAAAAATAAGAAAAAGACTTTTTTATGTTTATCCACACACCATTTCTGATGCTCTCAGTTCCTTTATGCCCATCCATATTTTCATCTGGTACCATTTTTCTCCTGTCTGAAAGACTTCCTTTAACATTTTTTTGAAGTGAAGATCTGATGATGATTAATTCTTTCAGTTTTGTATGTCTGAAGAAATCTTTAGGCTCTGGTTCTGGGTAAAATGGAGTAAGTGCACTCCACCCTGTCTTTCCTACTGAACACAGCTGTAAAATCTGGACAGAATACATGGAACAGCTATCTGAGGACTCGAATGAAAAGTCCATATTAGTAGGAACATTGGGAAAAAAGGCAAGTTGGAGCACCACTGAATCAGTGGTGAGTCTACCCATATTTTTCCTATAGCACCCTCCAGCCTGAGCACAATATAGCCTGAAACCAAGAACTGGTGTTGGCATGAACAGTGAGAAGTCCAGGAGAAACCTTCTAGTTCCTGTTGGAGGAGCAGGAAAGGGACCTCCTAATGCTCAGAGAGAGGAGATAATTTTTCTTTTTTTCCTCCAGTCTCTCATGCCACTGCCCCAAGCAACTCTATGGTAGTGATGTGAGACATCCCAATGGAGCCCACAGGACCAATTCCTCAGTAACAACAAACTTCTAAAGTGATTAACTAGTTAACCCAAATAGTTCCATGTTTATTGAAGAAATTGAATTCATAGCTAGAATTGACCAGTGAACCTGTCTGGGTGGGTCTGGTGCTATCTATTTTGGAAGGTTATTAATTATTGACTCAATTTCTTTAATAGATATAGGCCTATTCAAATTGTCTATTTCTTCTTGTGTGAGTTTTGCAGATTGTGTCTTTCAAGGAATTGATCCATTTCATCTAGGTTATCAAATTTGTGGGCATAGAGTTGTTCATAATATTTCTTTGTTATCCTTTTAATGTCCAGGGGAGCTTTAGGGCTGCCTCCTATTTAATTTCTGATATTAGTAACCTGAGTCCTCTTTCTCTTCTTTTCTGAGCCTAGTTAGAAGCTTATGAATTTTATTGATCTTTTCAAAGAACCAGTTTTTGGTTTCATTGATTTTCTGTTTTCAATTCCATTGATTTCTACTCTTATTTTTATTATATCTTTATTATATCTTTTCTTCTATTATATCTTTTCTACTGCTTACTTTGGGTTTAAATTGCTCTTCTTTTCCTAGTTTCCTAAGGTGGAAGCTTAGCTGATTGATTTTTGATCTTTTTTTTTTTAAGGTGTGTTTTAATTTTCATTTCATTCAAAGTATTTAAAAATTTCTCTTGATATTTCTTCTTTGATCTATGTGTTATTTAGAACTGTATTGTTTAATTTCCAAGTATTTCAGGATTTTCCAGCTATCTTTCTATTATTGATTTCCAGTTTAATTGTGGTTTGATAGCAGACATTGTACACTCTCTATTAAGTTCATTAAGGTGTGTTTTATGCCCCTAAATGTAGCTTATCTTGGTCAATGTTCCATGTGAACTTGAGAAGAATGTGTATTCTGCCATTGTTGGATGAAGTAGTCTATAGATGTTGCTTATATCCAGTTGATTGATGATGTTGTTGAGTTCGACTATGTCCTTACTGATTTTCTGCCTGCTGAATCTGTCCATTTCTGATAGAGGGGTATTGAAATCTCCAAATATGGTAGTGGATTCATCTATTTCTCCTTGCAGTTCTGTCAGTTTTTGCCTCACATATTTTGATGCTCTGTTGTTAGCCATGTACACATTAAGGATTGTTATGTCTTCTTGGAGAATTTACCCTTTCATCATTTCTGCCTTTTGTGGCTTTACTTGAGCCTTTTTATTATTCCATATTCTCTCCTTTCTTAGCATATCAGTTAATACTTCTTTTTTTAGTGGTTGCCCTAGAATTTGCAATATATATTTACAACCAATCCAAGTTCACTTTCAAATAATACTATACCACTTCACAGGTAGTGCAAGTACCTTAACAAAATAATCCTAATTCCTCCCTCCTGTCCCTTGTATTGTCATCCTTCATTTCACTTAAACATAAGTATACACATATATGTGTACATATATATATAATTGAATACATTGTTGGTGTTATTAGTTTAAACAAGCTATTATCTTAGATCAATTAAGAATAAGAAAAATAAGTTTTTATATAACCTTCACTTATTCTTTCTCCAATGCATTTCTTTTCTTTATGTAGAAGTGGGTTTCTGATCTTTATCATTTTCCTTCTCTCTAAGCAATTTTTTAAAACATTTTTTGCAAGGCAGGTCTACTGGAAACAAATTCTCTCAATTTTTGTTTGAGAAAGGCTTTATTTCTCATTCACTTTTTTTTTTTTTTTTTTTTTTACAAGTCTATACCAAAGTCTTTATTTTAACATTTAAAAGAAAGAATCACATGTTCATTCCGACAGCTTTACCAGACTGGGCCACCCGATAAGTTACACGCACACAGGGACTTGGAAAGTTATTGCACAGATTTTCAACGGGTCGAGTCAGGACCAAGCAGCCGCCCTACCCCACAGCCAGGCTGCAAGTCCATCTTCCACAAGGACACCTTACTCAAAACAGGCTGCAGGGTGGCTGCACTTGAACCTTGCCTCCAGACTGATTATATAACCACGGCTCCCACTGCAGTGTCGTGTCTGCAGAGGCGGAGCTCTGAACTGGGAGGCCGAGCGCTGCCTGCTCATCAACAGTGTTTCCTGTAGCATCTCGATGGCGGGCAGGCAGCAGGGAGATACGCCAGCAGCCTGTTCCGGGCAGATTATCAGCAGCCCTGTCTCAAGGATTTCTGCCCCCAAAGATTCTTAAGATTGTTTGCTAGCTGATTCTTTTTTTTGACTACTCGATGGTTTTGAATTTGCCGTGATCCAGGGGTGTTCAAGTACTTCTTTGAGGGTGGGCCGCTGGCTGGGATTATGCTTCAGCAGTCTGGAAATGAGGTCCCTGGCTTCCTCTGGCACAAAGTCAGGGAATGTGAATTCCACCCGTGATATTCTTTTGTAGGTCTCTTGGTATGTGTTTGCCTCAAAAGGAGGCTTCCCAACTAGAAATTCATAGCAAAGCACCCCAAGGCTCCAGAGATCCACCTTCTCATCATGCATCCGGCCTTCAATCATCTCAGGCGGCAAGTAGTCCAGGGTACCGCAGAGGGTGGTTCTCCTGGAGGATGGGGCATGTACTGACCACCCAAAATCTGCAATCTTAAGCTCTCCGGATGATCCAAGGAGCAGGTTCTCTGGCTTAATGTCTCTATGAATAACTCTCTTTGAATGACAGTAAGACAGGGCATTTGCCAATTCTGTGATATAAGTAGCAGTTCTCTGCTCATCAAACTTTGACAGTTTCTGAAGTTCTCTATAGACAGCTCCGAGGGGTGCATATTCCAGAATTAGGTAGACTCTGGTAGCATCATGGAAATAACCATACAGCCTGAGAATATTTGGATGCCTAAGGTGGGACTGTATTTCTACTTCCCTCCTCAGCTGATGCTCAACTCCTGCTTTCTCCAACTGAGCTTTAAATAATACCTTAAGAGCCAGGATAAACTTGCTTTGTTTTTCTCTCGCCAAGTAAACATTACCAAACTTCCCTTTACCCAGCGGACGACCAATTTCAAAATCTTCCAAAGCCCACTGCCTTCTTTTTGATTCTTCATTTTTCTGTTTTGATGCCTCTTCCTTTTCAGGATTATTTCCAGGTGCTGGGAGCTGGGGCTGCTCGCTCTTTTGGGTATTACTCAGCGGCCTGGAGACAGGACGAGGGGCGCTGGCTGCCTGCGCCGGCATCTGCTTCAGGGGCTGTACGGGTTTTTGGCTGGAGACAAGCTTTTGCACTTGTGAAGGAACACGCTGCGAGGAATTTGAAGGACACAAGACCCGCTGAGCCTGGCCACTGTTTGCAGACACTGGATTCTGAGAAGGAAATTGCTGAGTCACCGGAACACGTTTTGGGCCATCACCAAGTGGAACTGTCGTCTTAGGCCCCAAGATGCTGTTTTCTTTACATTTGTCCATGATGCCTACGGCCTCCCACCTCCAACCCAAAGCCTCCGAGTCCTCCTGAGAGCTCCTCTCATTCACTTTTGAAGGATAATTTCCACCTAGAATCCTAGATTGGTGAGGTTTTTTTCCTCTTAATACTTTTAAGTATTTCACTCCACTCTCTTCCTGTTTGCATAGTTTCTGAGACGTTGGATGTAATTCTCATCTTTTTTCTTCTGTAGGTAAGGTGTCTTTTTCCCCTGGCTTCTTTCAGGAATTTTTCTTTACCTTTGACTTTCTGTAGTTTGAATATAATATGCCTGGGTGTAGTTTTCAGCATTCATCCTGATTGATGTTCTCTAAGCTTCCTGGATCTGTGTTTGGTGTCTGACATTAATTGGGGAAATTATCAGTCACTATTGTTTCAGAAATTCTCTCTGTTCCTGTCTCTCTTTCTTCTCCTTCTGGTATTCCCATTATGCATATGTTGACACCTTTTATAGCTGTCTCACAGTTCTGTTCTACTCTGGGTATTTTTTTCAGTTTTTTTTCTCTTTGCTTTTCCGTTTTGGAGATTTCTACTGAGACAACCTCAAGCTCAAAGATTCTTTCCTCAGCTGTGTCCAGTCTACTAATAACCCTATCAAAGGCATTCTTCATTTCTATTTCAGTGCCGTTGATGTCTAGCATTTCTCTTTGGTTCTTTCCTAGAATTTCCGTCTCTGCTTACATTGCCCATCTATTCTTTCATGCTGTCTATTTTATCCATTACAGCCCTTAGCATAGTGATCATAGTTGCTTTAAGTTCCTGTTTTGATAATCCCAGCATCCCTGTCATATCTGAGTCTGGTTCTGATGCTTGCTCTGTCTCTTCAGACTTTTTTTTTTTTTTTGCCTTTTAGTTTGCCTTATAGTTTTTTTCTTGATAGCTGGACATGATGTACTGGGTGAAAGGAATGACTGTAAATAGCCTTTTAGGGATGTAGTGGGAAGGGGGGAGTGGAGGAGCATTCCATAGTCCTATGATTAGATCTCAGTCTTTTAGTGAACCTATGCTTCTGGACTGTGAACTTCACAAGTGCTTATCCGTTGTTTTCCCCCACTTGGGTGGCACAGGATGGCTAGAGTGGGCTGGAGTTGGGTATTTCCCCTTCCCCAAGACAGGCTCTGATAAAACCTCCACAAGTAAGGCTCTGGCTAGGTAATTTCTCCTGAGTGCAGGCTTTGTTAAGAAGAACAGAATGCTCTGGCATATTTCATAATGGCTTGTTTTCTTCTCCCCCTGCCAGAAGCACTAGGGGGGTTTTCTCAGATATTCATTATGAGAACCTGGTAGAGCTTCAGGAGGTAAAACACACAAGTGTGGGGTGTCCCCCTGTGACTGAATCCCTCTGGAGTTTTTATCAATCAGACTTGTCCACACTGAGCCTCCAGCAATTTGTCATTGTAGTTGAGGTTTCCCCACCCCAGTATTGGTCTCTGCTCTGGTAAGTTGTGATTCTCTGCATTCATCTGCTAGTCTCTGCAGTTTGGGGAGTGGGGGTGGGCAGCAACTTTCCCTGTGACCTCACTTCTCGGATGGATCTGAAGTTGTGGATCCTTCAGTTCCCTCGGTCTTTTACTTACTGTTAGGACAGAGCGATGGCTTCCAAACTTCTTACATGCTGGATGGGAAACTTTCCCTTCTATTTTTAGTTTGCTGAAAAGTGTTTTTATCATGCATGGATGTTGAATTTTATCAAATGCTTTTTTCTGCCACTATTGAGAAAACTAGGTCGTTTTTAACCTTTATTCATTAATATGTTGTATTACATTGATTTTTTCTTTTTTTTTTTTGTAAACATTGCATTTCTGGGATAAATTCAAGTTGGCTTGATGTTTTATGTGTTTTGTATGTTTCTTGGTTGATTTGCTAATCTTGCTAATGGATTTTTGCATCTTTATTCATGAGAGCTATTTGTCCATAGCAGGGAATCACTAAACTTTTTCTGTGAAGAGTCAGGTAGTAAATATTTGTGGCTTTGCAGACCATGTAATCTGCATCACAACTCCTCAGCTCTGCCACTGTAGCATGAAAGCAGCAATAGGCAATACACAAATGAATGGCCATGGCTGTGTTTTCAGAAAACATTATTTATGTAAACAGATTGCAGGCTGGTTTTGGCCTCTAGGCCATGGTTTGCTGATCCCTCGTCTACATTTGTTAGGGTTTTTTTTTCCTTGTAATGTTTTTGTCTGGTTTTGGTATCAGAGTAACATTGCCTCATAAAATTAGTTGGGAAGTATTCTCTCTATGTTCTGTAAAAGTTTTTTTGAGATTGATATTACCTCATTCTTAATTGCTTGCTAGAATTTACTGGTGAAGCCATCTGGATCTGGAATTTTTCCTTGTTGGAAAGTTTTAACTATAAAACATAAATTGTAGTAGATATAGACTCATTCAGATTTTTCTATTTTTTTTTATATCACATACCATAAAATTCACTTTTTTTTAAAGGAAACAATTCAATTGTTTTTAGTATATTCACGAAGTTGTGCAATCATCTTCTAATCTCATAAACATTTTCATCTCCCCCCAAAAACTCCATATCCATTAGCAGGCACTTATTCTCCCTTCCTCCCAGCCCCTGGCAACCACTTTCTGTCTCTATGGATTTGCTTATTTACAAATTAACATTTGCTTATTTACAAATTACGTTTCATATAAATGAAATCATATAACATGTGACCTTTTGTGACTAGCTTCTTTCACTTAGCAAAATGTTTTCAAAGTTCATCCATGTTGTAGCATTTATATCTTCATTCATTTTTATAGTTGAATATTATTCCATTGTATGGGTATACCACGTTATGTTTATCCATTCATCAGTGATGGGTATGACAGTTGATTCGACTTTGGGGTTACTATGGATAATGTTGCTATAAACATTGATGTACATGTTTTGGTTTTTTTTTTTTTTTGTGTGGTACGCGGGCCTTCCACTGCTGTGGCCTCTCCTGTTGCGGAGCACAGATTACGAGCACGCAGGCTCAGTGGCCATGGCTCACGGGCCCAGCTGCTCCACAGCATGTGGGATCTTCCCGGACCGGGGCACGAACCCGTGTCCCGTGCATCGGCAGGCGGACTCTCAACCACTGTGCCACCAGGGAAGCCCTATGTACATGTTTTTATGTGAACATATACTTTCATTTCTCTTGGGTATATACGTAAGAGTAGAATTTCTCCTTTGGCAACTTCTTTGTTTAACTTTTTTTTTTTTTTTTTTGGTATGCAGGACTCTCACTGCTGTGACCTCTCCTGTTGCCGAGCGCAGGCTCCGGACGCACAGGTTCAGCGGCCATGGCTCACGGGCCCAGCCGCTCCGTGGCATGCGGGATCCTCCCAGACCCGTAGCACGAACCCGTGTTCACTGCATCAGCAGGCAGACTCTCAACCACTGCGCCACCAGTTAAACAGGGAAGCCCTGTTTAACTTTTTGAGATACTGCCAAACTGTTTTCCAAAGCGGCTGCACCATTTTATTTTTCTGTCAGCGATGTATGAAGGTTCTAATTTCTCCACATTCTTGTCAATACTTTTTATTGTCTTTCTTTTTATTATAGCCATATGGTGGTTTTGATACATCACGGTGTGGTTTTGATTTTCATATTCTTAGTGACTAAGGATGTTGAACTTTTTTCTCATGTGCTTATTGGCCATTTGCATGTATATCTTCTCTTGGGAAATGTTTATTAAAATCCTTTTCACATTTAAAGAATGAGTTACTTATCTTTTTATTGTTGTTATAAGAGTTCTTTATATATTCTGGAAACTAGTCCCTTATCAGATAAATGATTTGAAAATATTTTCCTCCATTCTGTGGGTTGCTTTTTCACTTTCTTGATGGTGCTTTGAAATATAAATGCTTGCTCTATTTACAATAGCCAGGACATGCAAGCAACCTAAGTGTCCATCGACAGATGAATGGATAAAGAAGATGTGGCATATATATACAGTGGAATATTACTCAGCCATAAAAAGAAGAGAAATTGAGTTATTTGTAGGGAGGTGGATGGACCTAGAGTCTGTCATACAGAGTGAAGTAAGTCAGAGAGAGAAAAACAAATACCGTATGCTAACACATATATATCGAATCTAAAAAAAAATGGTTCTGAAGAACCTAGGGGCAGGACAGGAATAAAGATGCAGACGTAGAGAATGGACTTGAGGACATGAGGAGAGGGAAGGGTAAGCTGGGACCAAGTGAGAGAGTGGAATGGACTTATATATACTACCACATGTAAAATAGATAGCTAGTGGGAAGCAGCTGCATAGCACAGGGAGATCAGCTTGGTGCTTTGTGACCACCTAGAGGGGTGGGATAGGGAGGGTGGGAGGGAGATGCAAAAGGGAGGAGATATGGGGATATATGTATATGTATAGCTGATTCACTTTGTTATAAAGCAGAACCTAACACACCATTGTAAAGCAATTATACTCTAATAAAGATGTTAAAAAATATATGACCAGTTTTGATAATTAATTGTTAAAAATATATATAAATGCTTAAAATTTTGATGAAATCCAATTTACTTATTTTTTTCTCTTGTTGCTTGTGCTTTTCACATCTTATCTAAGAAACCATTGCTTTGTCCAAGGTCACAAAGATTTGCTATATTTTCTTCTAAGAGGTTCATAGCTTTAGCTCTTACATTTAGGTCTTTGATCCTTTGAGTTAATTTTTGCATATGGTGAGAGGAATTGTTTTATTACTTTCACTTTAGAATTGTTCATTTCTAATGTATGTAAATGCAATTAATTTTTGTATATTTCTCTTGTATTCTGGAACCTTACTGAATTTGTTTATTAGTTCTAATAGGTGTGTGTGTGTGTGTGCGTGTGCATGTGTGTGTATGTATTCCTTAGGATTTTCTGTGAACAAGATCCTGTCATCTACACACAGAGATAGTTATACTTCATCCTTTCCAACCTGGGTGCTTTTATTTCTCTTTCTTGCCTAAATGCCCTGATTTCTTTGTCTTATTCCTGGTCTTAGCAGGAAGGCTTTCAGTTTTTACCATTATGTATGACGTTAGCAGTGGGCTTTTCATAAATGCCTCATATCACATTGAGAAAGCTGTGTTCTCTTGTAGCTCACTGAGCTTCCTTAAAATGATGATTTTGAATTATTTGTCAGGCAATTTGTAAATCTTCGTGTTTGAGGGGGTCAGTTGCTGAAAAATTACTGTGTTCTTTTGATGGTGTCATGTTTCCTTGATTTTTTGTGTTCCTTGAAGTCTTGCGTTGTTGTCTTCACATTTGAAAAAGGAGTCATTTTCTCCAGGTTTTACTGAGTGGCTTTGGGAGAGAAATACTGTCACCAGTCAGCCCAGCTAGGAATTCTGAGGCTCAGACCTTTCCTATGGATGTTTCCACTCCACACCTCTTCTTCCGTCTTGGAGGGAAATTCTTAAGATTATATGCCTTCTATGGATTCTATAAAGCCAGGCTGGAAGCTGAGAGCCTCCTGTTTGTTTTTCCTAGGGTCGTGCCCTGAAAATGCTCATGTTTGGGTGCCTTCTCTCAGTCCCATGGTCAGGCCAGCTTTCTGCATGTGCTTGTAAGTGGTCTGCAAAGATTCATACTCACTGCCCATGGGGGCGTGTGCAGGGAGCTGACCACAGGAGGTGGGTGAGGTGTGCAGAGCATTGGGGGTACGCTTGGGGGGTCTGCAGGTGAGGCATCCCAAGGGGCTCGTGGGTGGGCTTCCTGATGGAGTCCACGAAGCGGTTTGTAGGATCTGCAGCCCTTTAATGAGTTTTGAGCCCTGGTTTTTGTGCTCCTAGCCTCTCTCAACCTCTCAGCTGTGCTGATCACCCCAGGATTCTGGGTGGGTGAGAAGGAAGTGGGCTTCTTGGGCACCATCTGCCCTGGCTGGGTAGCCAGGTGCTGATTCACTACACTCTCACTTTTCCCTGTGGGAGAAATTTCAGGCCAAGGGAGTCTCTCTTGGCATTGAGCTATCCCACCTTGAGAGAGAGGTGACATAGGTAAAGTGAAACTGTTCATTACCATCTTCAATGCGCATTACCATCTTCAATGCGTCTGTTTTTTTTTTGTTTTGGGGGTTATTTTTTGCTCCAGCAGTGGTGGAACTTCTCTGCTGGACTCCTGGACTCGCTTGAAGGTACTGTCATCCATCAGTGGTTGTCAGAATTGATGTTCTGTGGGGGAATGATGATAGAAAACTCCTATACTGCCATCTTGCTGATGTCAGTCCTTCAGTATCAATTCTTCTTTAAACGTTTAGCAAAATTCACCAGTAAAGCCATCTGGTCTTGGGCTTTTCTTTGTGAGAAGTTGATGATGATGATGATGATGATGAATTCAAACTGAGGCTCTCAGCCCAGCATCCTGTAAGGAACTGAATTCTATCAATAGCCACATAAGTTGGAAGCAGCCTCTTCACCAGCTGAGCCTCAGATGAAAGACCTTAATTACACCTTTGTAAGATTCTAAAGCAGAGGACCCAGTTAATCTGTGCCTGGACTCCTGACCCACAAAAGCCATGAGAAAATTAATGTATGTTGTTTAAAGCCACTGTGTTTGTGGTAATATTGTTATACAGCATTAGATAACAAATACTTTAATGATTTGGACTTTTCAAATAAACTGCTTTTGGTATCAGCAATTTTCTTTATTGTTTGTCTGCTTTCCATTTCATTGATTTATGCTCTTATCTTTATTATTCACATTTTTCTATCTCAGGTTTAATTTGCTCTTTCATTTCCTAGCTTTTTAAGGTAGACCCTTTACTCATTGATTATCGACTTTTCATCTTGTTTATAGCCATTAAAGCTATGAATTTCCCTCTAAGCACTGCTTTTAGAGCTGCAGCCAACACATGTTCATATATTGTGTTTTCATTTCCATTTAGTACAAAATACTCTCTAATTTCCCATGTGGTTTTTTTCTTTGACCTATGGGTTATTTAGAAGTTTGTTAATTTCCTAATATCTAAGAAAATTTCTAGATTTTAGAATTCACCTTATTTCCCTTCTCTTAGGTATCACATTTCAGAACTGCCTCTTGTCCGTGTGAGACGACTGCTGTGTCATCTTTTATTTGGTTTTCTAGTTGTTAAGGTGGGAGGGCAAATCCAGTCCCTCTTACTCCATGTGACTAGATGCAGGGTGATATGTTTGGGTTTAACTCTACCATCTTGCTATTTGTTTTCTTTCTTTTTTAATATATTAAAAATTTTTTTAAATTTTTGGTTGCGTTGGGTCTTCGTTGCTGCACACGGGCTTTCTCTAGTTGTGGCGAGTGGGGGCTACTCTTCGTTGAGGCGTGTGGGCTTCTCACTGCGGTGGCTTCTCTTGTTGTGGAGCGTGGGCTCTAGGCGCATGGGCTTCAGTAGTTGTGACATGCAGGCTCAGTAGCTGTGGCTCACAGGCTCTAGAGCATGGGTTCAGCAGTTATGGTGCATGGCCTTAGTTGCTCCACAGCATGTGGGATCTTCCCGGACCAGGGCTCGAACCCGTGTCCTCAGCATTGGCAGGCAGATTCTTAACCACTGTGCCACCAGGGAAGTCCTGCTATTTGTTTTCTATTTGTTCCCACAGCTCTGTTCATTTTTGCCTCTTTCCCTTCCTTCCTTTGGACTGAGGTTTTTTCTTTTGGTTTTTGCCTTCCATTTTGATTGCTTTTGCCTATTAGCTAGTTCTCTCTCTCTCTCTTTCCCTCTGTGTGTGTGTGTGTGTGTGTGTGTAATTGCTCTAGAGTTTATACTTCGGATTTTTCATTTATCACAGTCTACCTTTAAAGTATATTTACCACTTCATGAATAATATTCAGACCCTGTAGCACTGGCCTTCCACTTCCATCCTTTGTGCCGTTATAGTCCTTTAGTTTACTTCTATGTGGGTTATAGACCCCACAATACAGTGTTATTGTTTCTTTAAAAGTTAGTTATCTTTAAAAAAAATTTAAAATTTCTTTTCAAAGCAAACAACTTTTTCCTGAAATATAGCTGATTTACAATGTTGTATTAGTTTCAGGTATACAGAAAAGTCAATTACCTTTTAAGGAAATAAAAATGAGAGAAAATATATTTCATATTAGTCCACATATTTGCCATTTCTGATGCTCTTCATTGTCTTGTAGATCATGTTGACACATAGTACCTTTTTCCTTCAGCCTGAAAAACTTAAAAAAAAACTTTTTTCACAGTGCAAAGTACACTGGCAATGAATTTTCTCACCTTTTGTTTGTCAGAAAATACCTTCATTTTTCTTTCTTTTTTTTAAAAAAAACTTTAGTGCTGAAAAATGCTTACCATAATTGGACAACACAGGGTTGCCATAAATCTTCAATTTGCAAAAAGTGCAGTATCTGCAAAGCACAGTAAAGCAAATTATGCCTGTACATGTGTGTGTACTGATGTACATGTATAATTAATATGCATAAAATATGTATATATAATTTAAGTATTAAAAATATATGTGTTAATGTTCATTGTTTGTCTGAAATTCACTATATCCAGGTGTCTTGTATTTTTATTTGCTAAATCTCTCACCCCTTGGTCTCTGTGTATGCTCTCTGCATTCTAATCTCTTCTTTTTTTTAAAAATCATTAAAAAAAATTGAAGTATAGTTAATTTACAATGTTGTGTTAGTTTCAGGTGTATAGCAAAGTGATTCAGTTATATGTATATGTGTGTATATATATATATATATATATTCTTTTTTAGATTCTTTGCCATTATAGGTTATTACAAGATATTGAATATAGTTCCCTGTGCTATACAGTAGGTCCTTGTTATTTATCTATATTATATATAGTAGTGTGTATTTGTTAATCCCAGACTCCTAATTTATCTCCCCACCTCACCCTGCTCTCCCCTTTGGTAACCATAAGTTTGTTTTCTATGTCTGTGAGTCTATTTCTGTTTTGTAAATAAGTTCATTTATATCATTTAGAAAATACCTTTTTCTTTCTCCTTCCTTCCTTTCTTTCTTTCTTTCTTTCTTTCTTTCTTTCTTTCTTTCTTTCTTCTTTCTGTCTGTCTCTTTCTTTCTCTTTCTCGGAGCCTTAACCACTGGACCACCAGGTAAGTCGCAATACCTTTACTTTTCACCTTCATTTTTGGAAGGCTATTTTCATCAAATAAAGGATTCTAGGTTGAGTCTTTTGGCACTCTAAAGATGTCATTTCATTGTCCTCTAGCTCTCATTGCTTCTGACCAGAAGTCAGCAGTTACTCTTATCTTTATTTCCTCTACATAATGTGTCATTTTCCCCTCTGGCTGCTTTTAAGGTTTTCTCTTTATCATTGGTTTTCAGCAAATTGATTATGATGTCCTTTGGTGTGGCTTTCTTTGTAGTTATTCTTCTTGGGATTCTTTGAGCTTCTTGGATATTTGAGTGTATGGTTTTCACCAAATTTGAAACTTGTAAAAATTTCAGCCCTTATTTCTTTACCCTCTGGTACTCCAATTATATATGTGATAGACGAATTAATGTTGTTCTATAGGTCTCCAAGTCTCTGTTAAAATTTTTTAAAATCTTTTTTTCCCCTCCAATCTGCAGTTAAAGTCACCCAATGAAATTTTCATTTTGGACATTATATTTTCAGCTTTAGAAGTTACATTGGTTCTCTTTTATATCTTCTGTTTCTCTCCTCATTACATTTATTTTTCCTTTAAAATCTTGAACATATTTATGATAGCTATTTTAAAGTCTTGTCAGCTAATTTGATTATCTTTGTCATTATCTATTTCATTGATTTTTTTTCTTGGTTATAGGCCACATTTTCCTTCTGGGTTCCCCAGAAACAGAGCCTGATTCTGTTAATAGAATTAGGTGCCATGATTTCCTGAGGTAGGGAAGCAGGATGTGGCCTCAGGGGAAGTGTGTTCTTGGCCTGATCCACAGGGAAGGCTCTGGAGCATAAGCTACACCACTGTGTTAACTTTCCTGGAGGCCCCCATTTCAGCTGGCCATTGACTGTAGGCTGCCCAACATCCAGGCTAATAGCTCCCAACAGTTGAGGGCTGTTCTCTGGAGAAGGGGCAACTGTAAGCCATGAGCAGCCAATGTTCACAGCTCACAATTGTGTGGGTGCACAGCTGGCAAAGGGCATCTGAATGGTCAAGGCAACGGCCTTGACCACAGCATCTTTCTCTGTCTCAGAGTCTTCCAAGTGGGTCCCCTCTCTGCCTGACAGCAAATGCAGCTCGGGATGTGGGAATGGGGGTTAACTCTCCTGGCAGCAACCCTCCACCAAGGAGAAAACGCCCATCTCCTGTCACTCAGACAGACCAATCTGGGTGACATTCTGTATAATCCTGGAGGTTCTGGAGGAATTGAGCCCCTGCTGCCTATGGCAGAGAGCACCCTGAAGTGGGCTTCATGCTTTCCCTGCTCCTCCCTCCTGTCTTTTGGAATCTTCTCCCAAATGCACACTCTTGCTCAGGCACTGCATTCACGGGAATCCAGACTAAAACATCTGGGGCAGAAGTTCTGGACTGAACCCTGAAGGTAACGGAGACCTGTAGGAAGGTGTTATGCTTTCAGGGTGACTTAATTGGATTTTCACTTTAGAACAGTCCCAAGGGGCGCTGAGGAGTGGACAATGTCACAGTGGACTGTGGGAGAGGGAGTGGGTGTCAGGGGAGGCAAAGGACAGGAGTCACTGAGAGGGAGAGAGACAGGACTTGTGGCTGGTTGGAGATGGCAGGGAGAGTCTGTAGCCCAAAGCCCTGACAGCCTGGAGCCTGGGGCCTGGAGCAGGATGGGGCCATAGGGAGGGGCTTGTTTGGGGGAAGCAGACAGATCTGGTTTGCCCAGTGCTTCTCTAAAGAAGCAGTGATTACTTAAAATGTCCAGAATAGGCAAGTCTATAGAGACAGAAAGTAGATTAGTAGCTGCGTAGGGCTGGTGCAGGTAGAGGTAGGGCCCAGAAGGATTGGGAGTTGGGAGGTGATAGCTGAAGGGTTTCTTTTTGGGGTGATGAAATGTTCTAAAATTGACCGTGGAGATGAGTGTACAACTTTGTGAATATACTAAAATCCACTGAGTTGTACACTTTAAATGGGTAAATTGTATGGTATGTGAATTATATTGCAATCAAGCTGTTTTTTTTTTTAAAAAAAAAAAAACAGTGAGTGCAAAGTTGTGCAAGGGATATGGGGTTGGCTGACGGAGGGAACTTTGCTGACTCATGGGAAGTGGGATGGACCTCAAAAGTTCTTTTATTCACCCACCTTGTTTACCAGTGGGGTGCAGGGAAAGAGTGAGTCAAGGGCTTACACCCAGGTCTCCAGACTCCCTGGTGTAGCTCTCCCCCGACTGTCTCCAGCCACTTTGCCTATAGCTGCCCCTCCCGGGTCACTTCATCCACCACAGCATTGCCTTCCCTTCCCTTTGGCCAGTGGCCTGGCTGAGAGGTGGGTGACAAATTGGATGAATGACCTTTCCACCTTCTGCCTCTTCCCTGCCCTTCCTGGTGAGTCTAACTGCAGCCCCTGGGGTCTTCTTGCTGCCAAGGACACGGCCTGGGAAGACCCAGCTTGGGTGGAGGGACAAGATGTTTGGTTCTCTGAGCAAGAAGAATCGGGAAATTGAGTCTGACACCTGGCAAGGCCCACTGCCTGGGCGGCGCGGAGGGGAGCCTGGCCGGCACCCCAGCCAGGTTTTTCCAGGCCAGCACCTCGCCAGAATCCTGACAGAGGCCAGAAGTGGGCATGCCGGGGGACGGGGGATGGGTGTGTGGGAGCAGACAGCCTGTGGGTAATGGAAAAGCTAGAACATTGGTCATGGCGGGCCTTCAGTATTCGTGTGTTGATGTCAACAGAAGAGGAGGAATTTGTGACCTTTTGCCAAAGATGCTGGTATTCCCAGTGGCCGCCTCAGAGCGCATGCTTGGACTACTCCTGGAATCTTCTTGTCATCATTGCTCCACCCTTGCTGCCAGCAAGACCCCCAAACCCCCCTGCCTCAGATACCTCCATCAACCTCATCATCCCACTCCTGGCAGCTCCCTCCAGGACAGAAGCCTACGTAGCACTGGTACTCAATGTGCCCCTTTCTACCTGTCCAGTGTCATTCTCAGCAGACCCTCTGCTGGGCCCTGTCTCCCCACCTTTATGGCCTCAGGGGCTCAGGGATGCTCTGCATCCACCCAGTGGAACCTTTGCTCTCCTGCCTGACTGTGGCCAGGGCCCTGCTTCCTTCCTAGAACAGGAGGGCCTATCCCCAGGCAACCTCCTGACTATCTGGTACCCCAGGCACTAGCTTCTCACTGAGTTGGAAACTCCTACCCTGTCAGCTGCTGGGTCATGCTTGATGCTTCATTCACATTAGCTAATGCTTGGGAGGCAACTGGGTCCCCTTCCTTCCCATTATCTTATCTGGAGACAAATGCTCATCGGTAACACTGGTCAGAGGGGCTTCTCAGACTGAAATAAAGTCATGGCTGGAGGAACTTCTATGTTTGGTGGAGGGTTCTGGGTCAAGAGCTACTTGCAGCCGTTCCCTGGCTGTTAGCCTCAACGTTACTGTTGCCTCCAGATTCACTAGCCACAGTGGCATCCCCATCACCACCACCATCGCTGCCACCAATGTCTCCATTGTTTCCATCATTTCCTCCATCGCCATCTCCATCCTATCCACCACTTCTACCATCATCACCACTCCAAACCCATCGCCACCAGCTTCAGCAGCTCTACCATCATCACCACCATGGTCATTGCCCATGTCTCCATCATCTCTACAATTTCCTCCATCCTCACTGCCATCTTCACCTCCACCCTCACCTCCATCCTCACCTCCATCCTTACTTCCATCTTCATCTCCATCTTCATCTCTATCCTAACCTCCATCTTTGCCTCCATCCTCACCTCCACCAACCTTACCACTTGTACCATCACCACCATTGACCCCACCCAGCTCCCAGTTTGGGCCCCTAATGTCACTAAACATTTCTTAACAACCAGGCCTGTGTCTGGTTGGAGAAGTGACCTGGATGTGGGGTGTGGCCAGAATTGCAGGTCCCAGATACCTCATGGCTCATGTTTACCCATGAGTGGGGATTCTTGCCTTGCATGGTGATGGTGGCCCCATGGTGGAGTGATTGGCTTAGAGTTCACGCAGACAATGTTTGAGAATCTGGGGGCAGCTCATGGTCAGGGTTCATGTGCTCTGGGGCCAAGGGGCTTGTCCTCACATGTGACCTCAAAGAAGACTGGAAATAGGGTAGGGGAAGAGCCTGAAGTAGGAGTCAGCACTCTGGCTGTGCCATGGACTCAGCGTGGCCTCCAAACATCACCACTTTTCTCTGGGTGCCCCATCTTCCAAGAGCAGCCCTCCCTTTCTCCATGGAGAGCTCTTGACAGATGCAAAGTGTGTCTGGAGCCTCCACTCCCCTGAGGGTGTGCTGCCCAGCGGGGCCCCCTGTCAGCCCACCCGGGTGCATTTCTGGCTTTTACCTCTTACCAGCTCTGAGATCTTGAGGAAGTCACTCATTCTTTCTGCAAATTTTCTGTTTCCTCATCTATAAACAGGGGGTAAACACTAGACTCTACCTCTTAAGACTGCTATGAACATTAACTGAGATCATCCATGGACAGCACCTAGCTCAGATTCTTACCAGTGCTCCAGCCTGCACTTTGCAGAGGGGGATGCAGAACTGGCTGGTTGCGGATGACAGGGTGGGTCGGCGGGTAGAATTGCTGAGGTCATCTGCTCAGAAGTGACAGAGCAGGGATTGGGAGCCAGGCCACAAGACTTTTCGTTTCTTTTCTGAGTTCCCGTTGACTTGGGAGTTGCGAGGGGCACACAGGGTCGCTGAGGCCTGGCTCCTGCCCTGGAGCCCGTGGCCTGGGCCAGGGAGGGGAGAGGACTGGGCCCCTGGCAGCAGAGCTGGGCTGAGAGGGACTGTGCTATTCCAGGCCTGCCTGCAGGGGCTCAGGACAAGGGCCCCAGAAAGGCTGGGCTGGGTGGGTGTTAGGGAGCCACGGGGGCTTGGGCCACCAGAGAGGAGAAAGATGGCATCCCAGTTAAGGGAAAGTGAGCAAGTACTGGAGACCAGAGTGGGCATGGCATGTATGGGTCCAAGAGGGTGGACACCTGGCCAGTGGGTACAAAGGATCCTGGGTCCTGAAAGCTGAGTGCTGAAAGGGTCCTTGGAGGCCATCAGTGTATCCACCTGGTTCCAAGGAGAAGCAAAGCCAGAGAAGGGCCAGGCAGGAGCAGAACCAGGGCTGTCACCGGACTCCCTCCTTCCTGCCCCCCTGGGCTGGAGGGGTCATTCTGACCATCAGCACAACTGTCCAACGTCATGAAGTCTGGTGGTCAAGTGCTGGCTGAAGTCCTGGACTTCTGTCCTGTCCTCCTTGTTCTGGTACCATGGTCCTGGGACTTTGCTCCAGAGGAGGACTTAAAGAGAACAATCAAGAGAGTGACCCAACAGTGTTAGAATTTCTCGCCACCAATCTGTCAGGAGACTCTCCCTCCTGTGCCACAATCATGCTGGAGGGTCACTGCCTGCTCCATCGTCATCTAGACAGGTGCAAAGTGTCATCTAGACAGGCCCTTCAGTGAGTCCAACTAGAGACCGGGCATCGTGTCAAGTTAGGATCCTCATTTCATCGTGGAGAAACTGAGGCTCAAAGAAGTTAAGTCACCTGCCCGAGGTGCTTTGCTGGAGCAGGGCTGGGTCTGGACGCAAGGGCTGTCCGATGCCCCCTCGTGAGATTCACGCTACAGCCCCCAGACTCCAAGTACTTGACCAGAGCCTGTGGGTGAAAGGGATGAGCTGGATGGTGATTCGGGGAGGAGTGGAAAACAAGATGAGCAGCTGTGGCCACAGCCAGCTGCCTGAGGGCCAGGGCTCCCTGCCACCCACAGTCCAGCCTGCTCCCTGCCAGGGCCTGTTGCCTGCTGCGCTGCAGGCGGCCAGAATGCCCAAGCTCCTGGGGCTACCACCCTCTCTCCTCATGGCCCTGGCACAGCTTCAAACGCCAGTGAGCCTGGATGCCCAGAACGCCATCCACAAGTGAGCTCCAGCTCTGCAGCCCAGCATGGCCAGCCACAGGGTCTGCCCATGGACACAGAGCGCCCCGGAACAGGAGGCACAGGGCTTCTGGGCCTGCCTCTGGCCGTGGTTGGGCTCCAGGCCACCCAGGCAAAGGAGTGCCACCCACCTAGAGAAATCTATCTGAGGTGGGATGGGGAGCTGGGGCCTAGGGTGTGACTGGACATTTCAGGAGGGAATTTCCAGGGAAGAGGACCAATTTGAGGCCCACGGACCCAACCATCTCCCCCTGGATGGCCCCGGTCGCTGCCCATCACCCACCTCGTCCTGCTCCTCCTCTGTAGGTCCTGTCTCAGTGGGTGAACCTGCCAGCCCCTCACTTCCCACCAGAGTCCTGGCAGCTCTCTAATGACAGCCACATGATTGTTGCTCCAGGACAGACCTCTCCATCCCTTACACAATCATTCACCAGCCTCTGCCAGAGACCTCCCCATCCCCCTCCCCCCAGCCTGTCTGCCTGCCTGTCCAACCCCATCAACAGTCAAGGTGGGCTTGTAAAAGTGGCACATGGGGCCATGTCACCCTGAGCCTTACGTCTTCCCTGGCTCCCTGTTGATTGCAGAGAAAGTTCCAGGTCCTTAGCTAGTTGGCAAGGCCCCTGGTATCCCAAGGCATTCTTGCTCTCCAGGCCCCAGTCTCCCTTCCAGGTAAAACATCTCTGGCCCCTGGAAGGTCTGGGCTGTTCGACAGCACCTCTTCAGTCCTAGGTCTAGATTTGGCTAACACATGCACCCTTCATGAAGCGTTCCTGCTGATTCCTTTGGCCTGGGGGACTTGCTGTGGTGCACCCACATGCACTGTTACGCTCACGGGCACTGACTGGGGTCTTAGCCTTCCTTCCCCATTATGGTGAAAGCTCCTAGAGTCAGGAGTCAATCCTGTTTCCTGGTCTTTGCCGCCCCAGTGCCCAGCATGGGGTCTGCCCCAGAGAGAGGCTATGCAGCAAGTGCGTTCATTCGTTCATCCATCCACTCCCTACTATTGAGGTGTTTTTGGAAGACTGGAGCAGCATTCTCAAGCAGGACAGCCATGGGCAGCTGGGCTCAAAACCATAGGGTTTGGGGACAGCTGACAGGACCTGAGAAACAAGGGGAGGTACAGATGATTGGTGTCTGAGGGGGAGACCTGGCCCCTGCCCCAGGGAGACCCGTTTTGCAGTAGCCTGTTGCATGGGACAGCTTGGGTTTAATTTTAAGCTCTCCTACTTCCTAGCTGTGTATGCTGGGTAAGCTGATTACCTGCTCTGAGCCTACAATGACATTTTCCCTTAGAGTTTCGTGAGCAAGGAGGTGGTGCTGATAAAGCACATAGTGGGTACTTGATAGACGGCTACTTTCCACCCCTTCCTTCTCTGGGGAGCTTCTTGCTCCATGTGGGACACGTGGAGCCTATTCTCAAAGAATCAGGATGTTGGGACTCCTCAGCCTGTAGAAGCCATCCTGAGGTGTCCCTGGGGGAGTGTGAGCACAGCAGGGTGGTCCTGGAGGTCTCTGCCTTGGGAGAAGGGGCTGCCTGAGTCAGGGGCACAAGGGTGCCGGCCTGCCCTGCTTGCCCACAAGCTGCCACGGCCCCTGTCCTCTGTGCTCCTCGGCAGCCCAGCAGGGCCAGTACTGGGTGCGCCCAGCATTGGCCCTACAGCCGCTGGCAGGGCCAAGCCTGAAGTCAGGCCTGGCCCTGAGCCTGGTATCCCTCTGGCATTGTCTGGGCACTGGCTTCCTGCAGACAGATGCAGGCTTGTGCCCTGTGCTGGCAGGCCCTCCCAGAGCTGAAGGTGCCTGGGGCCAGGCCCCCACCCGCTGACCCTCCCAGGGAAGGCCTGATGAATAGAGGCTTGTCAGAGAAGGGCCACATCTCCGCACAAGTCACAGCAACCAGAGCAGGGTGACACCTCCCTCATCTGACTGGGGCTTTTCAGAGCAGGGCCTTGCTCACCACCCTCCTCAGACTAGACTTTCTGAGCCAGGGCTGTGTCTCTCCACTCACATTAACTTACTTTTTAGGGTGGGTCCATGCCCCCTCCCTCATAACCAGCTTCAAGGGACAGAGCCATGACTCTTGCTCAGACTAAGAGAGAGGATGGGTTACAAGAACATCCTAGAAGCACCTGGTGTTGGGGAAAGCATGGAGAATTCAAGGCCCTACAAATGGTCCCATGGGTGGTGGGTGTTAAGTGGTAGAGGAGGGAAAATAATGGTGTGCTGGGCCCTACGGCACCCTCAGGCTGGGCTTTTGTCCTGAAGATTATGGGGAGCCGGAGAGGGAAGCAAGAGGGTCAGATGGGCGAGTCCCACAAATCCTTCTGGCTGCTGTGTGGACCACGGGAGACAGAGGCCTGGGCTGCCGAGTGGTGGAGGGTGCGTGGAGGCGCACAGGGGGCCGTTTGAGAAGGAGGGGTTGACGGCGCTGGTGGCGGGGGGAGGATGGCGGAGTCAGGCCCAGGCCCCTGAGTTCGGCTTGGGCAGTTGAGGCAGGGTCTCCAGCAGGGCAGCGATGAAGATGGTCATTTGGGACCTGCACCTGAGAGGTGCCCCGGGGCTGTGCAGGTGGCGGTGTCCAGAGCGCAGCCCTGGGAGGGCTTTGAGTCTCAGGAGTCCGGGGAAGCGGGCAGCAGGTGGAGTCGCCTGGCGCACGAGAAGGCCGGGGAGAGGGAGAGGCAGAGATTTCGCGGCTGGGCTGGGGGACGCAGGGAGGAGCAGGAGGGGAGATCCCCCACTGCAACGCCTGCGTCCTCTTCCGGAGGAGGGGAGGGCTCGTCCTGCCTGGCTGGGGTGAGGACCCAAGGCAGCCGATGCTCGGACGGCTCTGTGGGCTCCCTGACGGCCCACCTTCCTGGTGTGAGGCCGCCTGCCCTCACCTCCAGCCTTTCCACTCAACACCGAGCCCTCACGCTCCCTTGGAGTTTTCCAGGTGGAAATTCACCTCACAGGCCCTCTGGCCCCACATACTCCATCCATCTTGTGTCTGGTCCCACCCACCCCTGAGCCCCAGCAGTCCTATGGGCTCCAGGACCGAGGCTCCCCTGGAGCGCTGGGCCCTCCTCCTAGGCAGGCAGCGGCCAGGGAAGGAGGCAGGCCCCCTGGTGACCCCCACGCACTTCTCCCCACTCCCCACCAGATCCAGACACATTTGCGATTTATCTCTCTCTGTTGTTTATTATGTGGAGTCCAGGCCTCCCAGCCAACTTGGAGCTGGACCGGCTAGCCATGGCCCAAGACAGCCGTCCCAGCCAAGCCCTGAGCAGCCCCCCGCCTGCCGTCCTCTCCGCCGCCCCTGAGCCAAGCAGGCCCTGAGCTCTGGCCGGGCCAGACGTTCTTTATGGAACCCCAGGGCCCGTCTCCCCTATTGTCTGTCCATGTTTACAGCCTTGCTGTGTTGGCCTCATGATTTTATTGCAGGTGACGCCCCAGTCTGGACAGGGACTGCATGCCATCCTGCTGAGGTCTCTGTCATCGCCCAGGCCCTGGGCCCCTGGACCCCTCATCCATCGTTCCGTTCAACCTCACCCGCCTGCAAGAGCATCGCTGGGAGGGCTTATCACCCACAGGAGAGTGAGTGAGAGCTCGGCGGGTGAGCAGGGCAGGAGGAGTGCCTGTGTGTGTGCGCTCGCGTGTGTGCCCGTATATGTGCACGTGCATGTGTTCGGGGTTGGGGAAGGCACATGCACGCGCACGCACACACACGCACTCTTACCCCCCGAGCCTGTCAACTGTTGCCCCATCTCTGCTGTTGCAACACAGCCTGGAGAGCTAAGGATGTGGATGCTTGCAGACCTCCAGGCCAGCTCTCTCCTTCACAGGCTAAGTCACTCACCTGTCTGGGTCTCGGTTTCCTTTTGGGTAAAAAGAAGGCTGTGCTGATACCAGCCTCACAGCGTGCCTTTGGGCAACCAGGAGGGCTGTGCTGGCCTCTGGCTGCAGCCCTAAGGCCTGTCTGTCCCTCTGTCCCTTGCTCCCTCAGCTGCAGTTGTTAAATTTTGAGGCTCTTCCCAGAAAAACACAAATGTACACATACAGGTAAAATTCGGTAAGTCCCCTGAAGCACCTCCATCAATCTTCTGGTGGAAAACCTCTACGAGACTGGACAGAAAACTCCCCAGGAGGCCTAGAGTTTTCCATCGCAAATGCAATAAGAGTGGTAATCACCGTGATGTCCCAAGAGACCAACAAGGGAACCAGGCAGCCGCCCAGACCCGTCTCCTCTGTTCACCAAGAAACAAAATAAGGGGGCAGGTCTCAGACACCCTGAGGCCAGGTATGGCAGATAACCTGAGGTCATACCTTGACACTGGATTGTTTGATGACAAAAGTTGGTGCCCCCATCTCTAGAAACTGGGGGTGCTCACTTAGCTGTGTGATCCTGGGCTTAGGTCCCCTGCCAGCCCCCTCGCTGGAGTGACCAGGGCAGACCGTGGCTGAGGGCCTGTAGCTCTCCGGGCCGGGGAGCGGACGTGAGGGGAGGATGGGGCCGGGTGGTGTGCAAGATGGCAGAGCTTTGTGGATCTTGCTGGTTCTTTATGGGGTGCTGACAGCCGGGCAGCGCTGCATAACACTTCCCAAGCACACTCCTGTCCCTTGGGGCTGGAGCTCTAGAGGCCAACGGTGGCAGTCAGATGACCACCACCTGGGGCTCTCAGGGGCAGGCCTGGGAGGTTTGTAAACTCCTTGGAGACATCAATGCCCAAGGCCACCTGCCTGGGATGCCTACCCCCCGACAGGGCTGGATTCCCAGGGTCTCCCTTCCTGGGAGCCACAGCTATATTTCTGTGGCCCCCGGTGCTCTCTCTGGTGCTAGATTGGAGACTGGGGACCAGCCCAAGCCCTCTGGGGCTGAATGAGGAACTGACAGCTGGGCTGGTTGTGGCTGAGGAAGGGGCGGCTCAGGGGTGCCCTCGATAGGGAGAGAGGTCACGCCAAGG
Organism: Mesoplodon mirus; assembly: GCF_964341445.2. Lineage (NCBI taxonomy): Eukaryota > Metazoa > Chordata > Mammalia > Artiodactyla > Ziphiidae > Mesoplodon > Mesoplodon mirus. The sequence continues at coordinate 36,805,859 of NC_138991.1, forward strand.
TTGTGGAACCCTCAAAGGCGAAGGGGTCTCCTGGGTCTCCTGACCCCGGCTAGCCCCTGTGCACTAACCTGGGTGGGCAGGGGCCTCCCCCAAGCACCCTCAGAGGCTGAGGTGACCAGGACCGGATAATCTCTTCTCCCCTCACCCACCCCAAGCTGCCTCAGACCCTAAGAAGCTTCCACTTGTTCCACACCAGCCGGGGGTGCCCAAGGAATTGACACAGCATCTTCCTGGATGGTACCGGAAGGTACAGGGAGGATGGGAGGCTCCCCAGTGGGTCCCCTGTCCCCACCAATGGGCCAGTCCCCCAAGAGCCAGGCTGGAGGGAGGGACAGACGGTTCTGGAGAGCCAAGCTCCTCGTCCCTTTCCGTGGCCAAACCTGGCACTCAGGAAAGGCTGCACTGTGCACATGTGTGAAGCCACGTACACTCAAAGCCTTGGGGGTCTGTCCAGAGTCTACAGAGACAATTAGACACATCCCGTGACTCCGCGGCAGGCCATGCGGCTCCATCTGGGAGTCCGCGGTCCTAGCCAAGCACGGGCTCGCAGCCCACCCGCCCCATATACACGCAGAGGCCAACATCCCTCTGATCGCCCGCCTTTCGGAGAACAGAGCATTGGGGGTTGAAGGTCTCGGGAGAGCCCATAAAAACGCCAATAAGCGCACTTATGTTCCTCCAAATGACATCGTAACAAAGCACACAAAAGAAAGAGGCAACGTTTCACTTGCCTTAAACCGCGGCCATGAGGACCGTGCGATTAATTTCCACTTATCAGCTTCCCTGTGCACTCCAAACGTCCACGTCTCAGACTAGCCCCCTCCCCTACAAGCCGGTTTCAACCAGACGCTCATAAATCTGTTTTGCTGGTTCCACACGAGCTGCCTGGGAAAAGGCCCCATGTGCCGCGTCTGCTCCTCTGTCCAAGCGTTCAATGCCTTCAAGATTTTATGGTTTCAAGTTATTGACTTGGCTTCCCAGGTCTCCTGGGGCAGGCGGCTGCTTGAGAGCACGGCAAGAGACTTGGGGTGACCTCAGGTTCACCCTCTCGCCTGGCCGGAGCAGGGAGGACCATGCAAAAGGCATGTCACTGCCCAGGGGCCCTGTGGCCTCACCTGGGAACTCCTGGCGGACCCCGACAGGGCTACCCCTCTGTGCCCTGACTCAGGCCCCACACTGCACCCCATCCTGAGGCCCGTTTGTCCTCAAGTTCTCCCACCTACATCGCCAAACCCTCAGCTTCTGCTTCCCTCTCCTCCCTCCCTCCCCAGCCCGGCTCCTCCTTTCCCCAAGGATGCCCCCAAGGGAACAGACCTGAGGTCAGAGTGTCCTGAAAGCAAAATGTCCAGGTGCAGGGAAAGGTGTGCAGGGGTAATGACAAGGGTCATTCACTCCATAGCCACGCCAGGCCTCCTCTGTGCCACACATAAAGGCTGGACTGATTTTCAGCCAGTACGTCCTGGAGAAGTGGCACGGGTTGTTAAGTACTTTGACTCAGGCCCAGAATAAGGGGCACGTGCCCTTGCCTGGAGGGAGCTCATTCTGGAGGGGGAAACAGGCAAGTAACTAAATAATGATGATTCCAGTGTTCAGCATGACGTGGGCATTCAGAGGCACCATCTGCCCCTGATCAAGGCTCCTAGGGGAGGGGCAACCTCTAAGTTAATCCCTGAAGGACCCACAGAAAAACTAGAAGTTTATGGTGACAGAAGGGATTGGGCAGGGAGGTGGGAGGTAGGAACTTCCAGGCAGAAGGAAAAGCATGTCCAAAACCCAGAAGCAAGAGACACACATTTGATGTGTTTGAGAAACAGCTTGTGGTGTTGATGAAATGGGGAGATGAGGGCTGGATAGCTTGCCTAGGGCCAGGTGTGAGCTAAAGCATCTACACAGCTGGGCTTGGGAGGCTGAGGTTTGCCCGTGGGAGACAGTTTAAGCAGGGGAGTGATAAGGGGAAGTTTGAATTTTGCCAAAACCATCTTTCAATGAGGAGAGTTGATTGGAAGAAAGAGTCAGACTGACAGAGGTCACCCTACATCACAACGTATACAAAGGTTAATTCAAAGTGGATCACAGACCTACCTGTAAGAGCTAAAACTATGAAACTTCTAGAAAAAAACATAGGGAAAAAATCTTAATTACCTTGGGCTTGGAAAACATTTCTGAAATGCAATACAAAAAGCACAAACAATAAAAGAAAAAAATCAATAAATTGGACTTAATTAAAATGTAAAAGTTTAGTTAGCCCTTCTGAGACACTATTAAGAAAATGATAAAGGCAATGCACAGACTGGAAATTTTGTAAAATATATATCCAGCAAAGAATATATGGAGAAATTTTACAACTAAATTGTAAGAAAACACCCAATTTAAAAATGGGCCAAAACCGGAACTCTTATTAATGGCTGGTGGGATTGTAAAATGGAACAACCACTCTGGAAAACAGAGTGGCAGTTCCTTAAAATGCTAAACATACGCATACCTCATGACCCAGCTATTCCACTCCTAGGTATTTCCCGAGAGAAGTGAGAGCATCTATCTGCACAAAAAATTATACATGAGGATCCATAGCAACTTTATTTGTAAGAGCCCCGAACTGAAGACAACCCAAGTGTCCATTAATGGGTAAATGAATGAATAAACAAATTGAATTGTAATTATACAGCAGAATAAGACTCAGCAATAAAAAAAGAATAAGCTATTGATACCTGCTGCAACATGGATGCATCTCAAAATAATCATTCTGAGTGAAAGAAGCCAGACCAAAAAAGAGTACAAAAAAATCCTAGAAAATGAAAACAAATCTATAGTGAGTTGCTGGAGGACGTGGTGGGAGGCTGGAGGGAGGGATTGTGAAGGGGCAGCAAGAAACTTTGGGGGGTGATGGATGTGTGTGTTCATTATCTTAAATGTGATGATGATTCCATGGGTGTATACCTGTGTCAAAACATATTGAAATTAAACATTTCAGATTATCGGTGTTAATATATGTCAGTCGAACCTCAATAAAGCTGTAAAAACACAAACAAACATGCAAATTACAGTAGGCGACCAGAGAGGTGTGGGGTGATGTCAGGACTGTGGGTGGAGTATTAAATACATGATCATTCATTCACTCATTCACTCATCTTTTGCTAAAGTTTAAGTCCCATAAAGGGATAAATGAAGTCCCCCATGCCCAGGTTATAGGAGGCACTGGGGCAGAGAAAAGTGGATCGTCTCAAGAGGCATTTAGAAGGTACTTGGCCAGACCTGAGGATGTCTAAGGTGAGAGAGGTTGAGGAACCAAAAATAACACCCCATGTTTCCAGCTCAAGTAAATGCTGCTGGGCTATAGATCTGAAGGGGAGAGGAAGGTGCATTCAGACTTGGGGATGCTGAGTTCTTGGTGCTGGGGACCATGAAATGGAGACAGACAGGATTTGGGGGTCACCAGTGTCTCTCCCAGTGGTTCTATTTTTTTTTTTTTTTTCAGTACGCGGGCCTCTCACTGTTGTGGCCTCTCCCGTTGCGGAGCACAGGCTCCGGACGCACAGGCTCAGTGGCCATGGCTCACGGGCCCAGCCGCTCCGCGGCATGTGGGATCTTCCCAGACCGGGGCACGAACCCATGTCTCCTGCATCGACAGGCAGACTCTCAACCACTGCGCCACCAGGGAAGCCCCCAGTGGTTCTGAACATTGGCTTCATACTAGAATGAAAACTGGAAAGTTTTTTTTTTCTTTTAAAAAAAAAATATATTTATTTATTTATTTATGGCTGTGTTGGGTCTTCATTTCTGTGCGAGGGCTTTCTCTAGTTGTGGCGAGCGGGGGCCACTCTTCATCGTGGTGCACGGGCCTCTCACTATCGCGGCCTCCGTTGTTGCGGAGCACAGACTCCAGACGCGCAGGCTCAGTAATTGTGGTTCATGGGCCTAGCCGCTCTGCGACATGTGGGATCTTCCCAAACCAGGGCTCAAACCTGTGTCCCCTGCATTGGCAGGCAGATTCTCAACCACTGCGCCACCAGGGAAGCCCTGGAAAGTTTTTTAAAAAAATACTGATGCCTGGTCCCCACCCACAGACCAATAGCATCTCTGAGGAAGGATTTTGCTTGGCACTGGAATTTTCCTAAAGCTCCTAGGGTATTCTAAAGTGCAGCCAGGGTTGATACCCATCACTGGGGATGGTAATTGAAGTCCTCAGAGAAGATGAGCTCCCCAGAGGAAGGTGTGGGGAGTGAGAGAGAAGAGGATCAGGGACCGAACCTTCAGGACACTACAAATTAAAACCATGACAAGATGCTCCCACATGTCTCCCAGAATGGCCAAAATGAAAAAGACTGACAATTCCTAGTGTTGACAGGATGTAGGGCATTTTATACTTACACGATGCTGGAGGAAGCATAAAATGGTCGACCACTTTGGAAAATTATGTTGTAATTTCTAATAAGGTTAAACACACATCAACCCTCTGACCCAACAATTTCACTTCTAGGTGTATAGCCAAGAGAAGTGAGTTCACAGGTCCTCCAGAAGACTTGCATAAATATGTTCAAGGCAGTTTAATTCATAATGCCCCAAACTAGAAACAACTCACATATCCATCAGCAGAGAATAGATAAATGAATTGTGGTATATCCCATACAATGGAATCTACACAGCTGTAAAAGAAAGAACTAACTACTGATTCACACAAAACATGGATGAATCTCAGAAACATGTTACTGAGAAAAATATACTGGGCACAAAGGAATGTATACTGTATGACTCCACTTTTGTGAAGTTCAAGAAGAGACAAAAGCAGAAGTGGTGATAGAAATGGAAGGAGATGTGCTTCCTTCTTCCTTTCCTCCTTCTTGATGACTGGAATGAGGATACGATGGCTGGAGCTTGAATAACCATTTTGGGCCATGAGATGGATGCTCTATGTTGATGCTAAAGATAGCAGGGAAGCAAGAAGGAAGGATCCTGGGATCCTGATGATTCTTGAAGCTTGACCCTTGACTGCCTTTCTCTAAACTCTTTTTAGAGAGCTATAAATCTCTTACTTGTTTAGTATACTTTTTTTTTTTTGGCTGCGTTAGGTGTTTGTTGCTATGCGCGGGCCTTCTCTAGTTGCGGCGAGTGGAGGCCACTCTTTGCTGCGGTGCATGGGCCTCTCATTGCAGTGGCTTCTTTTGTTGCGGAGCACAGATTCCAGGTGCACGGGCTTCAGCAGTTGTGGCAGGCGGGCTCAGTAGTTGAGGCTCATGGGCTCCAGAGCACAGGCTCAGTAGCTGTGGCGCATGGGCCCAGTTGGTCCACAGCATGTGGAATCTTCCCGGACCAGGGATAGAACCTGTGTCCCCTGCACTGGCAGACGGACTCTTAACCACTCTGCCACCAGGGAAGTCCCAAATATACTCTTATTTTGGATTTTCTATCACTTATGATCCAACCTTTTCCTAACTGGTACAGCAAGAGAAAGGTGGAATCTGGCCTGGAGAAGGAGGGTTGTGACGACCAAAGGTGGTGGAAAATAGAAGGACCTACAGACTGGAGGTCCTGATGCAGTGGGGGCACAGTGGGAGTGGGAGCCAGGAGGCTCAGGATACTGGTGTCACAGAGGGGTAGTTATAGAAGGGGAACAGCGTAGGTGATGACACTCTTCAGGGTGGATGGGATTGGGGGGCAGACATAGCTTAGAGGTGAAGGTGGCCAAGAAGCATGCAGGCTGTCTGTGCTGTCCCTGGGAAGCAGGAGGCACTGGGCCTGGGCAGAGATGAAGCATGCAAACTAGAAGCTGTCATCTCCTGTGAAGGACAGGGGTGACCAGGTGGTCAGCAGATGAGACAGGGGAGAGAGTGGCTTACCCACAGGGCCTGAGCCTTGGGCTCAGGTGGAGGAACGGCTTGGAAGAGGCATTAGGACGCAACAGGATTGGCAGGCAGCAAGGACTTGAGATCTGAGCTGGCCAGATTCTGAGCTCATAGCCAGGTGAGCCTGCCCCAGCTGCTGGTTGGTGCTAGAGACAGCAGTGGCGGGGGTGGGGGTGCTCAGGGCTTCCAGGAAAGTATGGGTGTGGCCTGCTTTCCCATAGGCAGGGGGCAGGGACTCAAGCTTGGCAAGGAGTCACTGTGCTATGTCACGCTGCTCTCCTAGGCCTGGGTGCCCTCCATTTCCCACAGGGCACAGCTGGGGAACAGCTGCCTGAAGCCACACAGTCCCCGTTTCTCTCACATCTCTCCTGCCCCGGACCTTTCTCTCCATCCCCACCCCGCTGGCCCCCGGGCACCCGAGATTACAAAGCACTGCCCTGGGCCCTCCTAACCAAGCCTTGAGGCCAGCAGTGCAGCCAGCATGAGTCCCAGCTCACAGGGTGGGCGGCAGAGGCTCAGTCCCCCTCTGATGGCAGGGGTCCCCCTCTACCAGCCCGTCTCCTCTCTGCTGGCTAGTTCCGGCATCCTCCTCACTGCTCGCCCAGCCTCCTGTCTCACCTCTCCCCCTTTGTGATCCACGTGCTACCTTACCAGCTGCTGCTGGAGCCCTTCAGTGGAGCCACTGCCTTCAAGCTAAAACTCAAGCCCCTTGGCATGGCATTCAAGGCCTCTGTGGCCTACCCCATTTGCCTCTCCAGCCCGTGAGACCAGATAGGGGATATGGGACCTCTGCGGGATACGGAGGGTTGTGGGGCTGAGTACACACTCACCAGGCAGGCTTTGGGGGCATGCCGAGAGAAGGCTCCAGAAGGCCCACGGCATTGTCCGGGGGTGAGACAGACCAGACAAGGCTTGCATGCCATAAGGAGTGGAGGTGGGATGCTGCCGGGGGTGGTCCCTCTGCCCCACCTAGTGATGCACATGGCCAGGGCACAGGGGAGCAGGTCAGGCCAGTCACTGGTGACACATCTGACTTCCCAGGGGAGGAGATGTCAGCATGAGTGGGTCTGGCCCAAGGAAGTGGGAGTTCGACATGGACTCTTGTCCCAGTGGGGAAACTGAGGCAGAAGCCTGGACCTGTGGACCAGGCTGTGCAGCAGATGAAGAGAAAGGGCAAAGCCTGGGCCACTAGGAGAGCTCAGCCGATTGGTGGTGGGGTCTCAGGGCAGAAGGACCCAGGTCCCAGCTTTGTTGAGGTGAGGAAGGTTCTGGGGGCACCAGATTCTGTGCTGGGTTCTGTATCAGAGGGTCGGTGATACACCCAGAGGGATTAACAGAAGCAACTTTAAGGAAGGGAGTGTGTGAGGAAAGAGATGGGGGTGGGACGCATAAACCGAGAAGGGTTGCAGAGGTCCAACGTGGCAGATGTGGGCTGCCGTCATCTGCCCGCCTCCAGGCCTGGAGCGGCACATGAGCTGGGACCATGCCAGAGAGGCTGAGACCCTGGCAAAGTCAGGACCAGTCATGAAGCTGGCTGGGGATAAACACCCCAACTTCTCCTGCCTTCCTCCCAAGGGCACCTCAGATGCATTGCTCCATTATCGTCCCTCAAAGTGGCAATTTTTAGTCCTTTTTATGGGAAAGGAACATAAAGGTCAGTAGTGAGGGGGCCTGCCCGCAGCCACTGCACAGTTGGTAAGTAGCTAAGGCCCAGGCCTGGGGCCTTGACCTTGGGGCTCCGGGCAAGCATCCCCAGGTGCTCCTCAGGTGGAAGATGGAGAAGGCAGCCTGGGTGGCTGGGGGACCGTGATTAAAGCTGGCTTTGAGGACCCTGAGCTTGTCACCAAGCAACGGGCTCCCTCAGGAGGGCAACCTCAGCCCCCTCCTGGCTCTGAGGCTGGGCCCCCTCTAATGGCTCCCCTCACAGCCATGTCTGGATGCTGGCCCATCACGTGGCCGGTGCTGGCCCATCACGTGGCCGGTGCTGGTAGATTGGGTATCTCCGGTGTGCCAGTGGCTGCCGCTAAGTGGCTTGCTGGCAGGGAGTCAGAGGTCACCGCATCGCTGCTCTGCTCAGACAGTGTTGGCCTCCTCAGGGCGCCTCCCATGTCTGTCTGCCAGGATCAGGTGTGTTTAGCATCACCTCTGAGATGTAGCCCTTGCCTTGTGACTCCCTGGGAAGAGCAGCTTCGGGAACCAGCAGCTTCATGGGGCAGATGAACTGCTGGCCAGAGGGGCCCTGGATTCAAGCGAGAGCTGGCAAGTCTCACCACCTGTGTACACGGTGTGCCACATGTACAGGGCTGGTTGTGTCCAAGGAGCTTATATTCCATCCCCTTGTTCTGGCAGGTGGTGTCCAGGCCCCTGGTTCTGGGCAAGTCTTTGATGTCAGAATTTTTCTTTTTCTTCTTCTTCTTTTTTTTTTTTTTGCGGTACGCAGGCCTCTCACTGTTGTGGCCTCTCCCGTTGCAGAGCACAGGCTCTGGATGCGCAGGCTCAGCGGCCATGGCTCACGGGCCCAGCTGCTCCGTGGTATGCGGGACCTTCCCTGACCGGGGCATGAACCCGTGTCCCCTGCATCAGCAGGCGGACTCTCAACCACTGCGCCACCAGGGAAGCCCTCTTTTTCTTCTTGTAGTGTATTTTCCCCTCGAGGCCTGTCTGAGGCCTGGGGACTGGGTAAACCTGCCTCCAAGCCACCATCCAAGACTACAGTCCTGGTCAATGAGGCCACTCACCAGTGCAGGGAATGATCACAGTGGTCAGACCAGCATGATTCCAGGACCAGTGCCATCACCTAAGCTGAGTGACCCTGGGCAAGTCACTTCCCCTGCTTGGGGCTCAGTGTTCTTTGAAAAACAGTGAGAAGAGACCCAAGTACATAATAGGGCTTCAGCAACCCAGAGATGTGATCTGGGCTTGTGTGTCACTGCAAGGCTGGTCTGCCCTGCTCTCCCAGCAGTCCTGGGCCAGCCCTATGCTGGGGGTTTAGACACAGCCCCAGCCAGGAGGGGAAGCAAGTTTAGTACAGGGTGACAAGTGCCACTAGAAGATATGTCAGAAAGAAGGGGAAGCATGGACAAGGTGGAGGTCAGGAAAGCCTTCTTGTAGTGATGTTGGAGCTGGCCCATGAGGCCGAATAGGGGTATTCTGGGTAGAAAGGAGGCGGAGGAACAAGGCTTCCAGATGGAGGGACCAGCACGTGGAAGAGGGAAGGTGATTGTGTTGGGGAAGCAGATATGGTTCTCGATGGTCAGAGCAGAGGGTGCATAGGGTGAGGTGGCAGGAAGTCAGCTGGAAAAGTGGGGTCCTGGGGACCAGGGGGCAGAGGCCGGGTGAAGGCGCAGGCTTTCTCCAGGCGTGACCAGGGTCCCCTGCCTCCAATCACTTGAGGAACTGTTAAAATGCAGATTCCAGGCCTATAGCTCCACAGCTCCAGCTGAGTGGGTGGCAGAGAAATCTCAGGAACAGGGAGACAGCTCCATCTCAGCCCAGTCTAGGCCTGGGGCAGTTTGGGGACCATTTGCAGAGGGTGGCTGAGGCCCAGGGTGAGCCAGGCAACAGGCCCTGGGGGTCCCACCCGTGCCCCATTTGTGCCAGGCTCCTGGCACTGGGGACAGGTGGGCCTCCGCGTGTTTCCCAGCAGGGAGAGGGCCCATTTACCTCTACCTTTCCCTTCTGAGGCAAGGAGGGGCAGGGGCTGAGCCCCTGGGGTCCCTGGCAGGGGCTGTAGGCCTAGATCCCTGCAGCAGAAAGCCTGGCCCCATACCCAGCAGGCGGATCCCTGTCTGGCTGACACTCACGCTTAGTCTGCATCCCAGCAGGGGAAGGTGCCTGGGTTGGTGTCCAGCTTAGTTGTTGTCCAGGCCAGGTCAGCAGTGCCAGTCCCCCATCTGGCCACGGAGACGCCCCCAGAGTTCCAGGGCTCCACTGAGAGAGGTCAGGATGCTGGCATCAGGGTTGGGGAAGCCTTGGTCTTTTCTACCAGCACAGGCTGAGGCTCAGCGGGTGCCCAGAGACCTGGCTGGGCCATTCTAGGCCAAACCCCCAACCCAGCTGCACCAAGGTGGAAGACCGCATGCTGCCCAGACATCTTGGGGGCTCTGTGAGTTTGCACATGGAAGTGAGGCGTTCCCCAGATCACCAAGGATCCAGACTTGAAATAATCCCTGCTCCGTGAGGGCTGGGGGCTGAGGAGGCCAGGGAGGAGGGTGGGGCTCAGGGACAGAGCCCAGGGAGGGTCCAGGGGCTCTGAGAGGGGCTTGTGTCCTGAGCCCAGGGATCAGCTGAGGCTGGGGTGGGTCTGGGTTGGCCTCTTCCAGAGCCCTCCTTGCTGGGCAGTGGGCGGGGCGGGCGGGGGGCTGCGCGCAGCAGCTCATATCTAACGCGTTACTTCATGCATTGTGCTCCCACGGATCCCTTGTTTATCTCTCTGGGAATACAGCCGTGGTGGAAGCTGGGGTCAAGGGAAAAGCCAGAGCCTGGGCCACCTCCAGGAGGGCCCCAGCCCCAGTAGCCTGCCTCCTTCCCCTGGGTTTCCTGGGCTGAGCCCGCTGGGGACAGCCATCTCGGCACCGCCAATCTCTAACACGGATCCCAGAGACAGGGTTCTGGGCTGGGCCCTGCCATGGATGGGCTGTGTGACCAAGCCAAGAACGGACTGTCTCTGGGCCTTGCTTTCTCCATCTGTGAGTTGGAAGTTGTCCTAAGTGACCTTTGGGAATGCTTGTGGCCATGAACAATAAACCTACTGTTTCATAAGTGCCGACCCTGTGCCCACCCTGTGCTGGCTCTGGGGCTCCCTGCCCTCACCTGATCCTCGCACATCTCCGTGGATTACCATGATCCCACTTTTAGAGAGGGGCGGGGGTACCTGAGGCATCCCCAGGGGGAGGCGGAGGTGGAGGCCAGACTGGGGAAGACCCTCTGGGCGGGGTGGGGGGAAGCAGCATAGGAGGTCAGAGCCGCAATGGGCAGGGGTGTGAGGGCCCAGCAGGGCCGGTGCCTGAAAATGTCCTTTAGAAACTGATCAGAGGGATATGCCAGGCCTCCACCACACCTCCTGTTGCAGGGCCCCTGGCTGAGGGTGGAGGATGGGGGCGTTGGTGGCCTCAGGGGCTTGGGTTAAGTGGGCCCTAACCCCCATCGCTGAGAAAACCTGTCTGCCCCGGAAGATTACCCCTCTGGGATTGGGGGAGTCACTTTGGCTTTAAGCAGGCCAGTCTGAGCCCTTGTCCTTAGTCAGTGATATCCAAGGACACCACCACCCTGCCAGGGAGGGGCTGACAGTCCCCCAGTCACATGAGGAAACTGAGGCTCAGAGAAGCTGATTGAGTTGCTCAGGGTGCACAGCTGTGAGAGGCAGCGCTGGGATCCATCCACAGCCTGTCTGACCCAGAAGCTTACCCACCACTGATCCGGGCCTTGACCCTCTTCCAGGGCCCCTGCCCTGAGCTCGGCGACCCAGGAGGGCGCAAATTCAGGCCGTGCGAGCCAGGAGAGCCAGAGCGTCAGTGCCCTCTTGTCTTCTTTCCCCCTCTGACTTGGTTTTCCAGTCTGTGAATTGGGGTGGTGGGCCTAACTCCAGGCCTGTTTCTGCCCTTCATCCTGAAGCCTTGGGGAGGAATGAGGTCATATTTGTCTAGGGGTTGAAGTGTCTTGGAAGGAGAAAGCTCGGCAAAGACAAGGGCCCATTGTCCCCTCTTCCCACCCCTGCCAGCTTCCGCCCCAGTCACCAGACAAGGCTGGCCCTGCCTGTAGGCCCCAGAGGCTACCGCGTGCCAATAGGAGGTGATTCAGTGCCCCCTCCCTTCCCATTGGTTGCCACTGCCTGGAATCCCACCCTCAAAGCTTTGTCGGGGTGTGCAGAGGGGCAGGCAGGAAAAGAAGGGAAAGGTTTGGGGGTCCCGCCTTGGGGATCCCACATTCAGGACGTTACAGTAGGCTTGAGTGAGGGGTCAAGGACAGTGATGGGTACACTTGCCTTTCAGCAGCCTTGCTGTGAACCTCTTACAAGCATCAGCTCAATGAAAGCTCACAGCACCCCTGGGGGGGCACTGATGCCATCACCCCCATTTCACAGTTGCGGAGCACTTGCCCTAGGCCACCCAACTCATAACTAGTAGATGCAGAAGGAAGAGGTGGAATTTGAACTGGAGTCCGTGTGGTTTAAGAGAATCCTGCAGAGAGGATCCAGGATGTGCAGGCGAGGGCTGGACAGGGGGGACGGAGAAGGGACAGGCCCAGATCCTGGAGCTCACAGTGGATGAGCGGTCCCAACAGACATGCAACACCTCCCCACTGAGACTAGACCAGGCCACGGTCCTTCTTTGCTGCAGAATGAAGAGGTTGGGGCAAATCAGCTCTTCCCCTGCTAGGGACTGGGAAGGCTCCTTGGCCTCCAGAACTTTGAAGGCAAGGTAAAGGATACTTGCACAATTTCGGCACTTCGAAACACCTAAAGGGGCCACACATGGCCAGGGCCACTTCTGGGCGAGAGCCACCCCCTCTTTCTGGCCTTCCCGCAGCTCTGAGGCCCGTGGAGCTCTGTCAGCAATTAACCAGACAAGAGAAATAACAGCTCGAGTGTAACAGGTCCAAAAGTAAACTCTTGATTTCCTCCCCAACCTGCCCCTCCCTGTGTCTTCCCCATCTCAGGAAATGGCACCATCGTCCGCCCAGCTGCTCAGGCCAGAAAACTGGGAGGCATCCTTGAATCCTCCCACACCTCACCACCCACACCCATCCCTTGCCAAGATTTGTCAATTCTACTTCCAAAGTAAATCCCCAATCCACTTTCCTGTGTCCCCACTGCCACCACCGGCTCTCCCCTGGACCACAGCGCCAGACTCCTGCCTGCCTCCCCTCTGCGCACTCCAACCCATTCTCTCCAACAAGAGCCAGAGGAATGGGCTTAAAATGTAAATCAGATCCCACCCTTCTGCTTAAACAGCCCCACCCCCCAACAGCTTCTTATTGCTTCCGAAAGAAAAATTGACATCCCCTCAATGGCTATGAGGTCCTGGTGACCTGGCGCTACCTTACCTCCTTCCACTCTCCTGGCACAATCTTCTCTTTGCATCTGTGTGTTTGCACGTGCTGTTCCCTTTGCCTGGAAGCTCTTCCCCGCTGTTCTACACCCAGCTTGTCCCTTCTTGTCATTCAGGTCTTGGCTCTTGTATCACTTTCTTCACTCCCACTCCCGACTCGATCTCCTCCAGGCTGTTCCTTCAGAGCCCCCTGTTTGTCTCCTTTATAGGAATTTGCCTTCATTTACAATTATGCATTTCCCCTTTGTCTCCACCACAAACTATTAAGATCCCTTGCTCTGTGCTTCTGGTTGGCACTCAAATCTCTGCTGAATGAATTCGTAACTGAAATAATAGCAGCAGCTATTCCTAATTGAGCACTTCAACTTCTCTCTCACATGGAATATAAGCATCTCCACCACCCAATGAGGTAGATAGTATTAGTGGCCCCGTTTCTCAGATGTGGAAACCGAGGCTCAGAAGCTGGGATGAGTCACCAGTGTTGACAGCCAAAATAGGGCAGAGCCAGGCTTAGAACACAGGTCAGTCAAATCTGAGGTCTGACCTAACCACTATGCTGTAGTGGTGTAATGTAATCAACGCCATTACTATATTCCATCAAATCTTAGAAGCCATTGAGTCAAGGATGCACCATTGTTTTCTGGTCTGTTAAGAAAGGTTAAAAATCCTGACGATTAAACTAGGACAAGCCATCCCAGTTTCAAAGACGTGAAAATGTGAAAACTGTTTTTTTTTCGTAATTGATGAAATATGGTATTTTGGGAACAAAAACCATTCAATCCTTAGGACCCAAGGGAAAAAATAGACGGGTTTCTTAGCAGGGCTGAGGATTGTTCTGTAGTTACCCGGGAGCATGGAGAAGCCCCGCCCTTGGCCCTGGAGAGTTCAAGGTTACGTGAGGACAGCCCAACGCGCTGAATGTGCAGTGACCAAGAAGCCCAGGACTCCCTGGGAGTACGACGGGGAGACACCAACCCTGCCGGGGAGGCAGGGAGGGGGAAGGGCACAAACAGGCTTCACGGAGGAGGGGGCATCCAAGGCAGATCCTAGAGGTGGAGCAGAGAGGCTGAGAAGGGTTGGCAAGTGTGCCAGGCAGCGGGAAGAGCCCCCAGAGAGGCCTGGAGTGTACTTCCCTCGTGAGACATGGCTTGTGGCTCCCTAAGGCTGGAGCAGAAAGAGAGAACAGGCTATAGGTGACGCGGGGTGAAAGGCGATGGTTCTTCCAGGGCTGATGAAGCCGCTGAGGCTGCGGTGCAGGGAACCCAGGAAGTCACGGGGCAGTGGAGTGACAAGGCCAACTTTAAAAGCCAGAAGGATGGAGTGAAGGGCGACAGGGGGCTTGAAGGCAACGTGGAGGCCTGGGAATGTCTGGGAAGATGCTGTCAAGGATCCCCAGTCACCCTTGGGCTGGACGGTACAGACGCTCGCTCTTGGGGGCTCCCCTGGCTGTGGCCCGATCCACTAGTGAGGGGTACGGGGAGCAGGCTGGGGCGGGGGCAGCCTACCTCCCCCAGGCCTGGGAATGTCCAGACCGGCTGAGAGCCCGCTAGAGGCTGGTGAAAGGCCCACTTACCGTGACGGATGGGGGCCCCGTCAGGCCACGCCAGTTAGGCAAGATGGAGTGCCAGGGCAGTGCTATAAATATCTTGGCCAAGGGCCGGCCCAAGAATGTAAATGGTGATGTTGAACAAGCAGGAGAAAATGTTCAGTTCAGACATGATGGGTTTTTTGTGTTTTAAAAACATGTTCTTCCCTCTGCGAAGACTTCAATCGGGCAGCAACGAGACTGGGTGCCCAAGAGCTGGCTACTTGTCCAGTCGGGCCAGAGCAAAGGCTCATGAGATTGAAGTTTCAGGGCAAGTCTCTAGGAGGATCCATGTATTTGAAGCCCAGAAAAATCCTGAACCCCACTTGCAGTTTTGGCCCTGGGTGAGGGAATGCATTAACCATCTAATTTGGGGACACACAGCCAGCTAGGTGTCAGGGGTGCGGCCAGGGAGAAGAGGCATCTCCCAACACCAGGCTGCTCCCCCAGAGCTCCCTGTCCAGCTGCGGGCACGCTGGACAGGGTGTCACAAGTTGGGGCTGAGGGCACAGCTGTTCAAGGCGAGACAGGGGGCCCACTGGGGACATGGAAGAGTGGGGCTGGGAGGCCATCAGCGGTGCCTCTGAAGGTGGGATCCTATCCATCCTACACTTTTGAAAATCTCAGAGCAGCACTGACCCACAAGATGAACCCTCCGCCTTATCACCTCTTTGTCTCTAACCACAGGGTTTCAGGGTCACAGGCAGGGGGTGGGATGAAGGTCTGGCTGAGAAGGGGAGGCACTCAGGTGCCCTGCAGCATTGGTACCTGTCCCTCTGCACAGAGAGGCCGCCAGTGTCAAGGGCCTGGGGCAGCCTGGAAACCCTTGGTCAAGCTTTGAGAGTGAAATATTCGTACTCAGAGGGTTCTGAGGACACCCAACACAGGAGGGACAGGGTGAGAGGCCTGGGCCTCCAAATGGAACAGTGCCTATAGCCCAGGGTGAGCCAGGGCTCCAGAAAACCTCGAGGCAACAGAAAGGGTGATGTCCAGGGAACCTTGTGGTACTGGGGCCCTGCTCTGTGTGGTCAGGGGAAGGCGCTCCGAATCAGGAAGGACGTACCCTACCCAGGGAAGGGAGAGGCAAACAGGGTGCAGGTGGGTGGCATGAACAGAGTTGCATCGAGCATGGCCTCGTCTCCTGACCCAAAGCAGCCCACCCCTAGGGTCCAGGCTGAGGGGAGGGGTCAAGGAGATCACTAGAATTTTCGAGGGGTCGTTGAATTGACTCATTTGGCAAATCTTTATTGAGGACCTAATATATGCCAGGTACTGTGCTCAGCCCTGGCTGGAGTCCCCGGGCAAGGAGGCGGGCAGGGGATCTGGCCTTCCAGGGAAGGGGCTCCCGAGGGCTTGGAGATGGGATGAGGGCTCAGCCAAGCTCCAGACAGAGCTCAGGGCAGAACTCAAGTTCTAAGGGGAAGTTCTGAGTCTGGGAGTTAATCCCAGGCAGACACTGGGGGTTGGGCTGGACCGACTGGAAGGGGGTAAAGGGTAGTGGGGCTTGCTGGGCAGGAGCAGACCTGGGAAGCACAGGTGGAGGTCAGCACTGCTCCCTTGGAGACCCCCCACTCCCCTGCAAGCAGGTGGTAGTGCCTCCTCCTAGCCTGGGTAGGTAGGAGGGCTTAAAGAACAGAACTGAGCCTGCAGGTGAAGGGGATCCTGTGACCTTGCCCGGAACATGGCGCTTGTCTTTCAAAGGCCTACAGACAGGGATTAGAGCAGGCACAGATGCACCGTACTTCTTGGGCTGGAGAGGGGTCCAAGGTGGGAGTATGGGGGTGGGGCAGGAGGAACTGGAGCACAGCAGAGGGGTGAGCTAGCCCCAGGCTCCCAGTGGCTCAGTCTGGGTGGGCCTCAGGCCTCCCTGCCTGTGGAGGTCTGGCTGGGCACTCAGGTACCACGCTCTGGAGTGAGGTGGCCACCCAGGGAGGCCCAGGCTGTGCAGGCAGATGGGGTCCTGGTCTGTGCTCAACCACCAGCTGCATCTCCCCAATAGGTGTGCACATGCCCATACATCTCAAAGCTCCCCAAGGGAGCCCTTTTGTGGAACACAAATGGGATGCATGAAGCCAAGAGAAGATGCATCTGTGGAAATCCAAGGGTGTGAGAGTGCAGCCAGGGATGTAGTACACAACCACGGGTGTGAGTGTGCCCTGAGGGTATGGCCTTTGTGAACATCCAAGGGCAGCCAGGTGATTCCAGTCACTGGCAAAATGGCAGCCATATGTTGGTCTATTTCTCGGTCTTCACAGATGATTTACACTGCTGGTCACTGTGCCTTCATCCCCCATGGTCACTCGCAGGGGAATGCTCTCTGCTCCTTCCCCCTACACCACCCATCCTGTAGCCAGAAAGGTTCATCTTTTTCCTTGTGATTTCTTCTATTGCTTGGAAACTTACAAACCCCTCAGGAAGTTTAAGAAAAGTTAAAGAATTTAAGGAATATGTATAAATGCTTTTCCAGAGGGTAAGAAAGTCTTCAGTACTTCCTACTAGCTACTGTAGAATTTTATTACTTATTTATATAAGTTTTAACTCTGTCCTCTGCCTGGAGATGACTTTAGTGTTGAATAGAAAATGTTAGTTAATTGCCTCTCACCCCGAGTTGCTGACCCTTCAATTCATTTGATAGTCCTTGCTTTACTGTGCATTGCATTTTTATATATAATTGGTTCTTATATATAATTGCTGCTTTGTATTCTGTTCCAGTGTTGCATGTTTCTGATCTGACGCCAGTACCACACTGTTAAATTATTGTTCTTATAGGACATGTTTTATTGAAGCCTTTAGAGCATAGTAATTAAGATTATGGCCTTTGAAGTCAAACTGACTGGGATGTATATAGGAACTTTGCCACTTAATAGATATGTGACCTTGGGCAAGTTACCTCACAGTTCCTCCTCAGTAAAATGGAGTATTAGGAGGCCTATAAATAACATCTCCTTCACAAGTTCTGAAAAAACTGAGAGCTACAGGAATCAGTCAGAGAGACAGCATTAGCCTTATTACTGTGGATTGCTGTCCATTGTCACCACTTGCATTCAGTATTATACAGGAGGGCCTAGCCACTGCAATAAGGCAAGAAAAAGAAATAAAAGGTATGATGGGGCTTCCCTGGTGGCGCAGTGGTTGAGAGTCTGCCTGCCGATGCGGGGAACACGTGTTCGTGCCCCAGTCGGGGAAGATCCCACATGCCGCGGAGCGGCTGGGCCCGTGAGCCATGGCTGCTGAGCCTGCGCGTCCAGAGCCTGTGCTCTGCAATGGGAGAGGCCACAACAGTGAGAGGCCCGCATACCGCAAAAAAAAAAAAAAGTATGATGATTAGAAAAATAAGCCCCAAACAAAGGCTCAGTGGGCATCCTAACCCTTCATCCCTGACTTGGATAGACTTGAACCCCAGTTCCAGGTAGTGCCAGACACCCTAGATCTTTCTTCCACCCCTGCCAGGCAGAGCCTTCCCTCATAAAGTTACTACGGAGCTCAGCAGAGAATACAAGTGTCCTGGTAGAAGAAAAACAAGGATAGAGAGAGGACTGGAATGTCCTCTAGCTGAACTCCCTTCACATAGAAATGTGAGGTGGGGTGGCAGTGGAGACTCCCCCAGTGACAACCTCACATGGGCCCTAGTGATTATGCAGTAAGATAATGCCCATGAGGCACTTAGCACAGTGCCTGACCCACAGTAAATGCTGCTCGTATTATGAATATGCACGCGGTCTTGTTCCATTTCACATCTCCTCTTGTCGTTGTTTTTTTTTGGCCATACTGCACAGCACCTGGAACTTCCCTGACCAGGGATTGAATCTGTGCCCCCCACAGTGGAAGCTCAGAGTCTTAACCACTGGACCACCGGGGAAGTCCCTTTCCTCTTGTCTTGAATTTCTAAAAAAATTGTCACCCATGTATTCTTCCAGATGAAACATAGGATGCTTTGATGGTATTTTAAGGAAAAACAAAAACACCTCTCTCCAACCCTTGCCCCACCCCCACCATTTCAATAGTTGCTATATCAACATATAAATGACCCTCAGGTGTGGAGGCTTAATCTAGGGGTGGGCAAGGGTGGGCAGCAGGGATGGGAAACGTGGCATTCAGGTACGGCTGGAGGGAGACAAGGCACAGAGGGCTCCAGGGAGAGGGTCGCCAAGTTCTGGCTGAGAGGGGAGCATGGTACACTCGGGTGCATCCACGATGGCTGGGGTAGAGCTGGAGCAAGAGATTCCAGGGCGAGATTGGTGCAGTAGGCTTGAGCCAGATAACACAGGGCCTGGTGGACATGGAAAGAATTTCTTAGCTTATCCTACTGGTGGTGGGAAGTTATTGGTGGGTTTAAGGCAAGTGGCGTGATAAGATTGGCATTTTTTAAAGATCAAGCTGGATTAGAAGCGGGCAGGGGTGGATGACATTAGGGGAATTGGAAAGCTATTCCAGTGAGGCGGGTGAAAGTGATGGCAGCTGGGTCTGGGAGAGGGAAGGGATGATGATAGAGGAGGGTGGTGGTGATTGGGGGGTGAGGGAAGGAAGGTGTGGGGGGCGATGGGAGTAGCAGTGAAGGAGCAGTGGTGATGGGAAGATGGTAGGGGTGGGGTGATGGGGATGGTTTGGGGGAAGGTGAAGAGCTGTGGTGAGGATGCCGAGGGGGTGTAGATGAGGGTGGGAGTGGTGGCAGTGGTGGGGTGGG
The DNA here is from genome assembly GCF_964341445.2 of Mesoplodon mirus. Taxonomy (NCBI): domain Eukaryota; kingdom Metazoa; phylum Chordata; class Mammalia; order Artiodactyla; family Ziphiidae; genus Mesoplodon; species Mesoplodon mirus. Next base: position 36,825,017 of record NC_138991.1, read on the forward strand.
GGTGAGCAGGGGTAACAAGACAGTGCTGGGGTGGTGATGGAGTGAGCATAGGGTAGAAACAGACAAGTAGAGACATACCAGAGGTACTCACGAGGTCAGGTTTCCAGGGCACCGTGCTGGTTTGGATCTGGGGCGGGGAGGAAGTGGCAAGTGTGGGGAATGACTCGGGTTTGAGTGGCTGGGACGGGAGCAGTTTGGGGAAAGACGAGCAGTCTAGGTTTGGACGACTGAGACTGAGGGGCCGAGGGACAGCCAGCAGAGGTGACACTGTCTGTCTCAACCAAGGAGGGCAGAGGAGGGTCCTAGGAGCCGGGAAAGAGAGGGTCTTGGGGAGCGGGTAGTCCGCAGTGTTGAATGCTGCTGAGATGGCAAGTTAAAAAACCGCGATGATGCACGTGGGGCTGGGCTCCATGGGGTCGCCGCTGACCTTGGTGAGGGTCGGTGAGGGCCGTCTGGGCGGCGCGGTGCGGGCAGCAGCCAGACAGGAGTGGGCTGAAGAGTGAGGGAGGTGAGGAGTGGAAACAACTGTGCAGACAGCTTTTTGGAGAGCTTGGCTGTGACAGGGAGGCGAGAGATAGGGGGCGGCCAGAGGTGGATGTGGGGTTCAAGGAAGGTTTTCTTTTTACTTTGCTAATGGACTCTCTAAATGCCATTGACAAGGTACTGATAAAAAGGCAAGTGCTGGAAACCTAAGGGTGGTGGATGGGCTGAGATGCTGAGCAGGTGGGGGAGGGGAGCCAGGCACAGGTGGGTGCACACTGGTAGAAATGGCGTCTCTTCTGCCTGGACTGGCAGAAGGAGGGCGGACAGACAGCCAGAAGCTTGGAGACGCAGGTTGAGGATGGTCCCACAGAACTAGCCTCAGGCTGTGGATAAAGGCTCGGAGTTGGGGGACTGTGAAGGGGACATGGAGGATTTCTGTGTAAGAGCTCAGTGACAGAGGAAAGCCCAGAATCAGCCTGGGGCTGAGGTCAGAAGTCATGGTGGACCTTGAGCCAGGTCTGAGTCTGGAGTTAGAGTCAAGATTCAACCCAGGGGCAGAGAGGGCTCTATCTAGAGTGGGAGGCAGATGGTTAAAACATGGTCAGAACCCCACACCCCTGGGGTTCATCCCAAGCTCAGGGTGCAGCCCAGGAGCCACTGAGGTCAAAGGTGAACTCTCCCAGATGCTCAATCTCCAGGTGTCTGTCTGATCTGGCCTGGCCCCCATCCAAGAACCCTTCACCCCGAGGGGCGATGCCAGCCCAGACCCCACTCCAGCTCACCCTCCAGGGCCCCCCAGCTCCGTTCACCCTTCCCACAGCTGGGCATGAACCGAGTCCCACCCTGCCCAGGCCAGGGTGAGAATTCCGGCCACATGTCTCTGTGATGTGGTCACATTGGAAAAATGTTAATCAAATATTCTCCTCCGTGTTTCCTTTCTTTCCCAGGCTGGATTCCTAGAAGACAGGAATTTATGGTGTGAGAGCTCCAGCCCCCACAAACCCACAGCCAAGGTCAACAGCATGAGGCGGGCAGCACTGCCAAGCAAGGAGGGGAGCCCAGAAAATCAAAGTACATGCATTTAAAAAATTCCCTTCTCTCCCTCACGTTCCCAAAGGGAGGGCTCAAACAAGGTCTCCCAGACTGGCCCAGATGAGCCCCACTCAGAGACACGGCCTGCAAAGCTGCAGGGCAGGGGGTCTCTTGGGCCCACGGAGGGTGTGGAAGTAGCCCTATCGCTGAGCTCCAAGCACGGCAGCCCCCATCTGGTCCTAGGGGGTGGAAGACTGTCTGCCCATGGTGCCCCCTCCTTCTGGCCAACCAAGGGCCACTGAGATGGACAGAGGTGCCCTGGGCCCTGTCACTCACAAAGCCCCCTGAGGTGGGAGCCTGATTTGTCCAATCTCCCCTCTGCCTTCTGGGGTCTGGGGTCTTGACTGCCTGCCCACAGTGACCGCCCCCCCTTCCCCGGGGCCAGGGCTCCCTGTCACAGGCCCTGACCCCGGAGCCTCTGGCAGACAACAAGGTAGCTGAGGGGAGGCGAGGAGAGGCCTGGAGACCACCTTGATGCAAACCGATGACTCCGTGCTGCCCTCACCCCGGCCGTGAGCCCCTGAAAGTAAAACTAAACATCCACGAGTCACCCGTGCACTTGCCCCTCACTGAACCACGTGGAGGGGGGCGGCCAGGACCTGGGAAAGAACAGGGCAGCCTCCTGCCCCAGAGAAATGCCTCCAAGTGAGGGTGGAGGGAAGGCTGACGTGGAAATAGAGGGTGACCGGCACGTGAGGGGCTGTGGACCTCCCAGGAGAGAGTGACCTCATGGGGTGTGGGGGGGCGGAGAGGGGCGGAGGGAAGGACATCGGTCAGAGAAAGTTTCCTGAAGGAGGTGGCTGGAGTTCACCAGGCAGATACGGAGTAGGAGGGGGCCTTGCGGGGAACATTCCAGCTAAGTCTGCAGCATGTGCAAAGGCCCAGAATGTTTATACCTTGGTAAGACTTTTCATATAAATACCTTCTTAAATCCAAAACAAACAAGCAAACAAAGCCAGACCTCTGGCAAACCACATGTCTGGGTTTCTTGCTCGGAGAATGAGGCCTTGCGCTGCCCTGGAACCCAGGGGACCAGCAGAGCGTGTGGCCCGACACAGCCCTCAGGGTCCCGCTCTCCCTACCGGCCACCACCTCAACAGCACCAACCCTGCACCCCCAAGGGGTCTGTCCATGCCCTCAGCTCTGGCCTCACACAGCCTGCTTCCTCCCCACCGTCTCCTCCCCAAGGCCAGGTACCACCTTCAGCCTGTTCTCCACGTGCGCCAGGAGTGAGGAAGGGATGGCGGACACTCACCTGAGACCGCAGAGTCTCTTTCTCTCTTCCAGGGTCTCTGCTCCCCGGGTCCCTAGAGTAGAGGGAATCTGAACCTCCAGCTTATATTTTATTTTTTAAATCTCTTTTTGGCCTTCAGGCATAGAAGTTTCATTTACGTTGTCCCTTTCAGCCCCATGGCCCCACGCCTACAGTTATCTTTATAACGAATGTCCTTTTATTCATGTGTGTTCTTGTAAAACGTGGACTACTAGTGACTGCTTGATGGGTACGGGGTTTCCTTTCGGGGGGATGACATGTCTCGGAACTAGATAGAGGGGATGGTTCATTGCACAACATAGGGAATGGACAAAATGCCACTGGACTGCACACTTTAAAATGGTAAATGGTTAATGTTATGTGAATTTCAGCTCGATCTTTTTAAAATGTATGTCACTCTTTGAAGGGATCTTTATTTACATGAGTGGAATTGGGCTACATTTCTTTCCTTTTTCTACTCAGGGCTCTGTTTTTGTTTTTGTTTTTGTTTCTTTGTGGTATGTGGGCCTCTCACTGCTGTGGCCTCTCCCGTTGCGGAGCACAGGCTCCGGACGCGCAGGCTCAGCGGCCATGGCTTACGGGCCCAGCCGCTCCACGACATGTGGGATCTTCCCGGACCGGGGCACGAACCCGTGTCCCCTGCATCAGCACCGTGCCACCAGGGAAGCCCAAGGCTCTGTTTTTAAGATCTAATAGTGTAGTCTTGTCTCCATTGGGCTGATCGCTTTGCACAGTTACCTGGTGCCCCCCAGGGGGTGGGGGGTGGCTACATTATATACCCACACTCCAGTGATGGGCACCGAGGGGACCCCTCTCCCTGCCACCATGAGCAATACTGCCATGCACGTCCCTTTGTGGGCCTGGGTGGCAGTGTCTTGATGATATAGCTGGGAGGATTGTGAGGTCTGAAGGTACATGTGCACTTAATTTTTTTTTATAAATTTATTTATTTTATTTTTGGCTGCATTGGGGCTTCGTTGCTGTGCATGGGCTTTCTCTAGTTGCAGCGAACAGGGACTACTCTTCGTTGTGGTGCACGGGCTTACTGCGGTGGCATCTCTTGTTGTGGAGTACAGGGTCTAGGCAGGCGAGCTTCAGTAGTTGTGGCACGTGGGCTCAGTAGTTGTGGCTCACAGGCTCTAGAGCGCAGGCTCAGTAGTTGCGGCACATGGACTTAGTTGCTCCGCGGCATGTGGGATCCTCCCAGACCAGGGCTTGAACCCGTGTCCCCTGCATTGGCAGGCGATTCTTAACCACTGCCCCACCAGGGAAGCCCACATGTGCACTTAATTTAACGAAGCCCTGCTAGATGGCCCTCCAGCAGGGCGGCTGCTCCTGCCCACACCCCGGCCCTCTGCCAATATTTGTCATTACCTGGCTCTCTAACACCCGGCAGTCTGACGGGTGTTGAGAAATATCTCATGATTGTTTTAATTAGCATTTCTCTGATTATAAGTGAGTTTGAGTCTCTTTTCCTATGTTCTCTAGTTGTTTATGTTTTCTCTGCAAATTGCAGTTCATACCCTGAGCCCATTTTTCTACTGGGGCTGCAGTCTTTTTCTCCTTGCTCTGTAGGCATTCCTTGTATATTCCAGATCACAGTTCCTTGTTGCTTAAAAACCACAATATGTCATCATCCTCCTGTCTGTCACTTTGTCCATGGGATCCTTCATTGAACCAAAATCCCTAATTCCAGCTGGATATTTTTGAGGAACTCGATAAACTTACTCTAAGATTTATATAGAAAACAGATTCATGAATGGCTAGGTGACTTTGAAAAAGAGAGCAAAAGGGGGCACTTGCCTGCCCGATATTAGCACATACAACAAAGCCTTTGGGAGGAAAACAATATGGTGTGGGTGCAAGGACAAACACATGGGGGATGGAACAGATCAGCAAACTCAAGGACAGAGGTTAACCCACCACAGGTCCACTGGGAAAGGATGGAGCGCTTAATAGGGTTGAAATGGGCTCATTTTACAGAGAAAAATTACAACCGGATCCCTACTTGGTATCTTGTAAAAAGGTGACTCCAGATGGTTTAAAGACCTCAATGTAAAAAACAAGGCTGAATTTGCTAGAATGAACTGTTGGAGAATAGCTTTGTAACAGAGGAGTGGGGAAGGACTTAAAACAAAACCCCCAAAGCACAAACCAGAAGGCAAAAACGGCGGGCCTGCCGCCTTATCCAGAGGAAGTGGCATTTCCTCCCGGATGCCAGCCTCGGCCCTGCCCACCTAGTGAGTCACGGGCGCTCTCGAGGCTGGCAGCCTGGCCCGCCCTTCCCGTCGGTCCCCAGGAGGGAGCAGTGTGCAATGCCCGTCTTATCTCGCCCTCGCCCAGGCCCTGCAGACATGAGGTCAGGGCCAGGGATGTGATGGGGGGGTGGTGTGGTGGGCAGGGGACAGCGGGGGGACAGGCAGAGGTCAGGGGTCGCTGGCAAAGCTGCCACTGCCCTTTCAAGGTGGGAGTGGAAAACAAAGCAGGCCTGAGGGATCCCGACAGCCTCTGGGGCTAGGGACAGTGCAAGGCTCATGTCATCAGGGGGTGGCAGGGGTGAGGGGAACAGGGACACATGTGGCAGCCTAGTGGAGCAGAGGGCCCTAGATTCGGATCCCCAGTCTGGGGATCTCTCTGCACCACCACCCTCACCTCCTAGCATCTCCTCCGGTTTCTCCAACGGCTCTTTGGGACCAGCTCTTCCAGCCAAGACTCAGCCAGACTGAGAACAAGCAAGGGTGTGTCTCCCTCCTTCCATGTGTGTCTGTGCTCCACCTGGGCATCTTCCTGGGGCACTTTGTGTATCTGTGTCTCACCCTCTGGTCTTCCAGCACCAGCACCAGCCCTGTCCCCAAGGCACTCTGAGGCCAGGGTGGGCTGAGTCCCCTCTCAGCAGCAGGATAAACATACATCTGGGTGCCCATGTCCAAGCCTGTGCATGCGGGTCCATGTGTGTCTGTGACCATGTGTGTGCAAATGTCCAGCCATCTCTCCCCCTTCCTTTGTCCGTGAGTCTATGCCGGCTGTGTCGACCACTCTTTATCCCAGCAGGTCCCTGATAAGTGAGACAAGATGGTGTGTCATCCACCTGCCTCTGGGCATCCTGACCGTTACTGCGCAGCAGTCTGCAAGCTGGGCAGTCAGTGGATCAACAAATATTTATTCAGGGGTGTATAGGTAAGACATGAGGGGCTTACAGCTTGGTCTGCCTCCGTCTGCCAGCTTACAGGGACTGGAAGGGGGATGTAGTTGTCTGCTCTGGCCAGCACTGCTGTTTGTCTCTGCAGCTCGAGGGCCCCCTGGGACCCCTTCCCCTTCTGGGGGAGGGATGCCAGATCTGGAGTCTCTGTCCAGGGTGAGCAGGGGAGGGGAGACCTGGTCCACAGTCCTTACCTCCCTCCACCCACCTCCCTGCAGGGAACCCAATGTGCATAGAGAAAAAGTATTATCCAAGTTTTCCCAAATACACATAGCTAAACAATGATAGATAGATAGATAGATAAATAGATGATAAATAGTAGATAGATAAACAGACATTAGATTTGTATGTACACACACATATATACATACATGTATATTAAAATACTGTGATTAATTTTTGAACTCTTTAATCACAGTATTATTTATATAGAAAAGCACAAAAATCATATGTGAACTCTCATCAAACCAAATGTGAATTTTCACAAACTGAACACCTTTGTGTTGACAGCAGATTGACCAGATCAATATATAGACCTTTGCTGGGTCCCCCAAAAGCCGCCTTACACCCACTTCCAGTCACGACTCACCTCCCCAGGATAACCGCTCTACTGGCCTCTCTCACCATAGATGAGTATTGCCTGTTTCTGAACTTGATGTAACTGGAATCCTGGAATATGTCCTCTTTTACGTCTGAGGTCCGTCAAAGCTGTCACGTGTAGCTGCCAGTGTATTTTTTGCGTGTTTGTTTGATGCGGGCAATGGTCTGTGCCCCCCTGCATTCTGCCCTCACCCCCACCTGAGCTCTCAGGAGCCCATACCTGTGAGGAAGATCCCAGAAGGAGCCTTTTCAAGAGAACAAACAACACCTCAGGACCCCTGAAACTGTTGTCCTCCCAGAGATGGGGGTGGCCTTGGGGGCGTCCACCCAGCTGCCCAGACCAGTGCCCCTGATGCTGGGCAGTAGGGACTGAGAGACCAGATGAATGGCCCCAAGCCGTTCCTGGCCCTTTCCAGAAACGTGCAGTGGGAAAGCAAGCCGGGGTGGATAGAGGCACATCCTAGGCACAGCAGGAGACCCCAGCCATTCGCTGCCTCTCTCCAAGAAAGGATGTGCTTGTGGGCCATTCAACCAACAGTGTTCCCTCCCAGAGCCCTGTGTCTGTCCCAGGCACAGGGTCACAAGTGTGGGTCAGATGCACTCTCCAGATGCCCCTCCTCTCCTTCTCCTCGAGGCCCAGACTGAGTGACACCTCCTCTCTGAAGCTACCTTGACCCACTGTTGGGGCCCCTGCTGGACCCCACACCGCTTTCCTTGGTACCAATGGGTGGTGTTCTGCACATAGGATGCGATGCCCTGAGGGTCATTCTAGGAAGCAAATCTGGTCATGTGACCCTTCTGCTTTGAGCATCCTATGGCTCCCACTTACCTCTATAAAAGCGTTCAAACTCCTCCATCAGGCATTTCATGCCTGGAGAGATCCAGTCCCACTGACCTCCCCACCTTTTTCTTTCCACTGTCCACTCTCAAAACCCAGCCTTGGATTTCTGGCTTGTGTGCTTTCTGAATTGTGGTTATCCTAATTGCAATGCCCCTGTCTCCCTTTAAACTAGCAAACTTCTCCTTGTCCTGGAAGACTTGGCTGAAATATCCCCTCCTCCAGGAAGCCGTCTCTGACTGCTGAGGCAGGGTTAGTGTCTCCTCTGGGCTCCCACAGCCTCATGCTCCCCTCAGAGTACCCCATTCCTCTGATGCAATATTATCAGTCCACATGACTTGGTGCATCTGGCAGTGGGAAGATGTCAGGGGGTCTTGGCCAGGCAGCCCAAGTGAGAAACACCTCCCCAGGGATGAGCTGGCCTCTCCTCCAAGGTGGCTCGGCAGCAGAGAAGGCGGTGTGACCCTTTGGTCACAGAAGCCAGTCTTGGACAGCACCTCTGATTTAGGCCTCTTGTGACTCCCCCAGTTGCCCCCCAGGATCCCACAGTCCCCTAACAGGACTCTCCACCTGCCCCAGCTAGTTCTCCACAAGGCAGCCAAAGGGCACCTGCCCACATCCAGATCTGACCATGATGCTCCATGTCTCAAACCCTCCATGGCTCTCCAGTGCCTTAGTGGAAAGTCTTGGCCTGATTCCCATGGTCTGTCACCCACACCTCATCCCCAGCACTTCAGTCCATCAGCTAGGCCATGGGCAGGTCCCCAAGCTCTTCCCCCAAGCCTTTGCCCACCACGCTGCCTCTGCCCAGAGCACTCTTTCCACACCCCATCCTGGTCCCAGGTATTCTATAAATGGATCCTGTTATTTCCAGAGAGGACTGACCGCTCTGCCTTTTTCTCCCTGCGCTCCCCATACCATCTGCTCTAGATCTTGAGGCGCTTTGGGGAACTCCTCTGTATTTGTCTATCATCCCCTCTAGACTGTAGCCTTGAGGCCAAGGCACTGCTTGGTGTATCTCCATGCCTGGGGCCTGGCATGCAGTAAATGTTTGTTGAATGAAGGAGTGAATGCACCCATTTTATAGACAAGGGGCTTGAAGCCCGGTAGAGCAGTGACAGGGGCTCTGATGCATTGTGGCATGCAGACATAGGCCTCTGAGTTTCTTTTCTTTTTTTTTTTTTAAATTAATTTATTATTTATTTAGGCTGCGCTGGGTCTTAGTTGTGGCACGCAGGATCTTCGTTGAGGCATGTGGGATATTTTAGTTGTGGCATGCGGGAGCTAGTTCCCCAACCAGGGATCGAACCCAGGCCCCCTGCATTGGGAGTGCAGAGTCTTACCCACTGGACCACCAGGGAAGTCCTGGCCTCTGAGTTTCTAAGAAGGTGTGGGCCGGTTTCCAGCCTCTAGGATCTGTCTGCTCCCCGTCCCACCCCAGATCAGTCCCCTGCAGAGAACAGCAGGCTTGACCAGCCCTCCAGGCGCCAGGAAAACGGGGGTCCCCTGAAGCAGTCTTTGGAGAATTTTGGGGATGCGTACTGAGAACCAGATCACCAGGACATCTGTTCCGCAGAGCTGGGAGCTCTGGGCAGGTCCTAGGCTCACCTCTGGGCCCTCCTCTGCCTCCCCTGCTGGGTGGGACTCAGGGCAGGGCAGGCAGCAGGGGAGGGTGTGGCAGGGGCAGGGAGGTGTTGGGGAGAAGCAGACCTGATTTATGAGACAAGCAGCGATGGGACCACTTGGTGAGGTGGGCATGCACGAGAGACCCTTGGAGATAAGAGCCCAGAAGTATGTGAGCAAGGTAGACAGCGGGGTGCAGGCACCCCAGCTCCCCCGTACCAGCTGGAGACACCGAGACTGGGGCAGGTCAAGGTCATCTTGGATGGAAGGAGGCGTCAGGACCTTCCAGGGCTGGACCCACCTTTCCCCATGAGCCCGCCTGGACCTCTCGTTCTTCGGGGCTCCACACATCACTTTATTCTCTCTCAAAGCAAACCTGCTCCAGAATTTTCCCTGATTTCTCCAAGCTTTCTTTCATCATTGTCCCCTGGTCAGGTCAGTCTCTCCTCCTTCACGGCTCATCATGGCCCTTTTCAAACTCAGCCTTCCCGACTTCCTACACTTCCTGGGTGTGCCTCACACTTCTTGCCACCTCGGCACCTTTGCACACATGATGCCTTGACTATAAAGTCCTCCATGCTGATCTGCTGGCAAACTCCTACTCAACCTTCAAAACCAGTCCCATAGGTCCCCTTCTTCAGAGTCATTCTTGCCTCCCTAAGGTAGGATAGGGGCTACCCTCAGCTTCCACAACCCCCAACCCCTTCCCAGTCCTCTTGGTCACAGTACTCAGTACTCTTGCCAATCTGCTCTTCCTTTGATGGGGCTCTTTAAGGCAGAGGCCTCATGCATGACTTCTCTGGGTCCCTGACCTCCTTCTTGGGCTGTTGAGGACTCAGAATCTCCAAGGTCAAGGCTAGAGGCTCCCTCCTTTTATAAAGAGGCCAAAAGGATGAGGCCCCAGCATAATGCCCCCTCATACCCACCCACACTCTCTCTGTTGTTCCCCCCAACCTAGTCCTGGGCCAGAGACCAAGAGTGTTCTGGCCATTGCCTCTTATCCTGACCACAGTGGTCATGTGAAGGGAATGATGAGATCCCTTTAAAGAGGAGGAAACTGAGGCTAGGGGCTGGGGGCACATCCTTATCCAAGCTGCACTTGAACCAGCCCAAGCAGATTGACTGAAATGGCCATTTGTCCAGAGCAGGTTGAAGACACACCTACTCCAGGTACAGGGCAGGGGACGCACAGCTGGTACTCGGGCAGGACCCCACAGATGGGGCAAAGCCAGTGGGTGCAAGGGCAGAGGCTGCCCCGGCTGCCGGCTCAGGGCTGAGGACTCACGTGGGCAGGGTCATATGGGTGACCCACGTGGGGCAGGGAGATGTACCAGCTGAGTGCCGGGGGCAGGACACAGAACAGGGAGTGAGCTGCGTGACACGGCTGGTGTCTTCTGGCTGCCTGCACGAGCAGGGCCACAGCTGCCTGCCCACGGCTCAGCCACCCGGCGGCAGACACCCTTGGCTGTGGGCACGGCCCTGGGACCCACGTCTGCAGACAGGACTGCGTGCCTCAGCAGAGGCCCCACTCTTGCCGCCAGCCGAGACCCCTCCTCACAGCCCTCCCACAGGAATGCGTGACTTTGAATGGAGACTATGTCATCCAAGAAACATTCCATGTTTTCCTTGGTGTGTGCTCTGGGAACGTGGCAAGAACGGCTGTCCACACTGCCGTCCACATACTTGGGCAGCTGCCGGAAAGCTGGGCTGCCCGGGGCCAGCTCTGTCTTCAGCCCCAAGAGGATGGGCCCCTGAGAGGCCACCCCTACCCCGCACCTGCCTGGAGACCAGGTGGGAATATCCCTGGGGCTGGGATCTGGGTCGGGGGGAGGAAGGGGAGGTGGCAGGGAACGGAGGTCCACTGCCCCCCACCCAGGCCCTGGGCTCTGCTGGCCAAGCACTCTCTTTGAGTCTGGGAGACAGAAACGTGGATGCCAGTTCCCTTACTGCCACAACCATGTGACTTTGGGCAAGCCACACCCCTCTCTGAGCCTCAGTCTTACCCTCCAGACAGTGGGCTCCCTCAAGGCCCTCTCAACTCTGAGGGGTCTGAAGTTAGAACCTGGGTCTTGGCCTGGACCACTCACACCAAGAAGATAGAAAGGGGCTCACTAGAATCCCCACACCCCACGACAGCAGGGACATACCAGCCTTTGGTCCTGCGGACATCCTACCTGCAAAAGCATCCCTCCCTCTTCCTACTTTGAGCACAGAGGCCAGCCAGCCACAGGGTCCTCTAGTCTCACACTGGTCCCTGCCCTTGTGCTGCGAGTAACAAAGCAAAGCGGGGGTGACGGGGGGCGTGCTGTCTGCCTTCCTCCCCTCTCGAATGGAGAACCCAGGCCCAGCCCTCAGGTGGCTCTGAAACATCTCTGGGGTAGGTACACTACCCTGGGGAACCCAAGGTGGCAGGAGAAAGTGTCAGGGACCCAGAAGTCCTCCCTCACCCCCACCTTCCCTCAGAAAGGCCTCCCACTGAGGCAGTGGGTCCAGCGGGTCACTGGGCCCAGAGCGTGAGGTTGGATGGCATGGAGCGGCCACCTGCCAGCTAGTCCTGAATGTGCCAGCGATGGAGCCTGCAGCAGAGATGTGCACCTGGACCCCAGCCCACAGCCCCAGGCCTGTCACCGGCTCTGCTGGAGTTAACAGCAGCGCTCCAGCCCCTTCTGCTTTCAATTCGGATGTGGTGGACAGAGCTTAAGGATTTGCACGTTTCCTTAAACATTTCTGAGCTGGGGCCCAGGGCAGGGACTGAGGACAGAGACTTCAGGGAGAAGCAGTAGGCACAACCTGCCCCTCCCGAAGGCCACATCAGCACAGCAGACCTGATGTTGTCCTGGCCCACTGGCTCACAGGGCACTGGGGTCCCATGGGTGATGGACGAGGCAGCTGAGGCCCGCAGGGCACAGGCACGGAGCCCGAGGCCTCTGCCTCCTCAGCCTTGGGCTGAGCAGCCTCTGAGGTGTGTCTGCTGGGACCCAGAGACCCAGGTTGGAAGGGTCTCTCCATCTGAACTGGGCCTCGGGCCCTCACATGGGGGGTACAGGTATATGTCCACGTGAGGGGTGTCAAGGCTATGCCCTAGGAGGCCTGGCCCTCTCTGACTGGCGGTCTGATTTGGGGGATTCTGGGTGTGTAAAATGACCTTTCCAGGCCGAGTGACCAACCCTGCAGCTCAGGGCCTCAGCTGGGACCCCTGGAACTGAGAACCAGGCGTAGGTCAACCTTTGGATCCCTTTACCTGCCAGGCCTTTCCTCCCTGCCTGCCCCCTGCCCATCTGGCGTTTGCCTTGGCATGCCTCTCACCAGCCCCAGGGAGGCCCAAGCGCCTGGAGTTCGGTCACATCCGGCCCAGCCGTCTAAACAGGTCTGAGGCCCCAGAGCCCGCCGGGCCCAAGGGGAGCCCAAAATAACATCTGAGTCAGCATCCCTGCAGACGCCCCCACCCACCTGGGCCCACAGGGAGGCGGCCCAGACAGGGGACTGGGCCAGGTCAAGCGGCCACCTGCTGCAGTGGGGACCCAGGCAGTGACAGGCACAGCCCAGAGGGCAGCAAGACCATTAGGGTCAAGAGGGAGAGGCTGGGGAGTAGAAGGGAGAGGGGGCCCTGCACTGGGGCTCCTGTCTGAGGGAGACAGTATCTGCAGAGGAAGGCAGTCCAGTGTGGTCATGGTCCCAGAAGAGGGAGAAGTAGGGGGCTGAGGAAACAGAAGGGAGCCCTCAACCCAGCCCAGGGTCAGAGAAGGCTCCCAGAGGCAAGCAAGCCCTGAGGGATGAGTTGGATCTGGACAGGACAGGAAGCGGGGAAACACACTGAAGACAGGGGGGTAAGATGAGCAGAAGCCCCGGGCACTGGGGGACTCATCCCAGAGCAAGTGGGGTACCTCCACCCCTCAGCAGGCAGACGCAGGCACCCCAAGACAGCTCCTGCCCCGGCCCTCTAACCAGGATCTGCCCCTCACACCATGACCCAGCAGGCACGGCAGGGCCATCGATCCCACACTATCCCAGCTGAGCACAAAGGCGGCCCCAGCAGAAGGGACTGTCTGCCCTGAGCTGCCCACATCCTCCTACACCTTCCTCCAGCTGGGCCCGAACCCCAGGAGACTTAGAAGAGGTGAGATCCCAAGTCCGGGGTAGGGTTCAGCCTGGGATCGGGGACAGGAGCTAGGCCGCTGTCATCCAGGGTCCAGCCTGGCGTGGGGTGAGGCCTCAGCCTGGGCTGGAGGAGAGGGGCTCCAGGCTGTGAGACCCGGGCCTGTTGGGGGAAGAGGGGCAGGAGACATCTGGCCTTGGCGCCTCTTTGAAGGTGGTTCCTGAGCAAGCCAGTCTAGGGGGAATTCTGTCCCCATGTCCCTGGGAGGGGGGCAGCTGTGAGGTCATCCTGCCCCTCATCTCCAAGCTGGGACAAGAGGCGGGTACCTGAGTCCCCGCTGGCCTGCAGCTTAATCCCCCAGCTTTCCTGAGAACAGCTCTGCTGTTCTTGGCCAAGTGCCTCTGCTGAGCCTGGCACGGCCCCGGCTTGGCCCTCACCAGCGAGTGAGGGCTTGGCGGGGGCCCAGCCAGGGCGGTGGACATGATGAAAGCACAGAACATGGGGCCTGGGCGGGCGGCAGGGGCCCAGCTGGGCTCTGGTCAGCAGCTCCGCCGCAGGGTTGGGTCTCACCTCCTGGGACCCCTCTTGTCCGGTGGAGGCTGCAGTGGTCATTTCCCAGCTTACCTGGTACAGAAGACAGACAGACTCTGTTCCTTCTTGCCTCTGAAACAAATTAGAGCTTCCCTAGAGGGAAAGAACCAGAAGATGGAGAGCAAATCCCTGATCTTCCCTTCCTCCCTCCCTCCTGTAACTGGCCTTGATTGAATCTCTACCATGTTCCCAGCTCACTGCCAAACTCTGCGTGGGGGGCACAGGGATGAATTTGCTACAGAGCCCCGAGGGCCGGGCCACGCCCCTCCTCACTGCCCCAGTTTCTCGGAATAGCCCTGAGCCAGGGATCTGAGCGGGGCTTGGGGCAGCGCTCCAGCGAACATTTGTTGAACAGCTACCCAATGCCTGACATGTGCAATGAGCTCCTTGACATCTCACCACCACCCTCTCTAATAGATGGGGACACTGAGGCCCTGGAGGCTAACCTGCCCAAGGTCAAATAGTTCAAAGTGGGATAATGGGAACTTGAACCTGAGATATGGGAGCCCAGAACCTTGTGGGGCAGAGAATGTGTGTCTATGCATACATTTATATATATGTCCCCGTGTGTGTCTGTGTGTCCCTCTGTGTGTGTGTGTCCTTGTGTTGTGTGTGTGTCTGCGTATATGTCTAGGCGTGTGTGTGTACATCTGGGGAAGAGTGGAGAGCCCTGAGGCTGGCTCAGAGGGAGAAAGGTGGTCCAGCAGGGCAGGACTAGGGGATTTGTCATAGAATGCTGCCCAGGCAGTCCCTGAGGACCGTTTTAGAATCCCCAAAGTCCCTCTGGTCCATTTTGTTAGCAATTTCACATCCTTTTGTTACAGGTCTCGTCTGTAGATCACTTTCCTGAAAGCTATCTGGAGAGAAGCACTTCAACTGTGGAACCCCAAGTATCCACCAAGTTCCATTTTAAAAAAAATTGTACTGTGATCCCACCCTGGGGACTGGGGGGCTGGAGGGTGAAAGAGTGAGCAGTTGTGGGCTCGCTGGATGGCAGATGACCATCACATGAGACCCCTGATTCATTAATTCTGTATGTTGAATATTGGCATCAAGGAAATCATGGAACTAAGGATATATCAGACTAGGGCTTATTCATCATTTTATCCTCAATGCCCAGTACAGGACCTGAAATATAGTAGGTGCTCAGTCAATATTTGCTAAATAAATGAGAAAAGGCCTCTTTGCTGAATGGGTAATACCTGAGCTTCCAAACCATCTTTATTAGTTAAGAGTTCAGTGCCCCTGAATGAGTCGTTTAAACTCTACTTTTGACTAACCCTAGTTAGAGCCTTAGACTAGATCAGAGGCATTAAAGACACAACGTGTAGGGCACAGCACCCTTCTCTCACTCCCAGGCAGACGTTACCAAGCAAATGTATGATTCTCACCTGCTGAAACTGGATATCCTCAGAATCCTTTTTAACACCATTTCAGGCAGCCATTGCCTGTCAAATGCGGTTGGCGATGGAACTTATTTGCTGTCCTGGGACAGGACAAGCTCCTCCAGCCCATAAATCTATGAACAAGTGGAGAGAAGCTTCTGGGAAAGCCCAGGCTGTGGGGTGGGTTTAGGGAAGAATAAGGAAGGATCAGGTAAGGAGGCTCCTCCCTGGAGATTCCTTATCCCAGTCTGGGGACTTCCAGAGTTGTAGAAACTGGTGAGCTTATCACACACCAGGTAGAAATAGACATGCACATGGAGAGGGGATGGGGGACCCCACTTGCTGCCTGAATCCTGACAGAGGTTGGAAGCAGTCTTCAGCCTAAAAACCGCAGGCAGCTCAGAGCTTTTATTAAATCCAGGGCCTGGGGGAAGGTTAGGGGTTAGTGAAAAAGGCAGTGCAGCCGGCAACTGAGGAGGGAAGGAGTTCTCCCAAATGCTGGGGCCACCAAGCCTGGGGAGGGATTGGGTAGGCAGGCTGAGGCCTGGCCCTGCTGAGACTTAAAATGCTCTGTGTCAAAGTAGATCAGAGACCTAAAAGTGAAAGGTAAAAGTATAAAGTTTCTAAAAGAAAACATAGGAGAATATCTTTAAGACTTTTGAGTAGACAAAGATTTCTTAAACAGGAGAGCAAAAGCACTGACCACTAGAGAAAAGATTGATAAATGTGCTTTCACTAAAATCAAGGACTTCTGTTCATCAAAAGACAACATTAAAAGAAAGGCAAGCCACAGAGTGGGAGAAGATGTTTCTAACACGTATAACTAATACTAATACGTATTCTAATACGTATCTTTCTAATACATATAACTAACCACAGAACTGTATCAGCATATATAAAGAATTCCTACAAATCAATAGGAAAATATCAAACAACTCAATTTTAAAAAGTGAACAGAAGTCTTAAATAGGCACTTCACAAACAAGGATATTCAAAGGCCCAAAAGTCATATGATAAAGTGCTCACCATCATTACTCATCACGGAGATGAAAGTTAAAACCATAATGAGATACCCCGATACACCCACCAGAATGGCTAAAATTTAAAGACTGACAATTCTAAGTTTTGACAGGATGAGGAGCAACTGGAATTCTCCTAGACTGCTGGTAGGAATGTAAAATGGTACTACTTTAAAAAATGGTCCAGAAATTCTTCAAATAATTAAACATATACTTACCAGAGAAGCCAGCAATTCCACTCCTGGCTCTACACCTATGAGAAATGGGCACATATTTCTACAAAAGATGGGGATGTTCCTAGCAGCATTATTCATAATACCAAAAAAATGGAAGCAACCCAAAAGTACATTAACATAACCATAGGTGAACACACTGTGGTATATTTCTCAAATGGAATACTACATAGCAATGAAAAAGAATGAGCCCTAGCTATACACAACAACAAGGATAAATCTCCTAGTCACAATATGAGCAAAAGAAACCAAATGCAAAAAAGTACACACTGTGGGATTCCATTTATATGAAGTTTGTATTAGCTTCCTGAGACTGCCATAATAAATTACCACACACTTGGTATGAAAACAACAGAAATTTATTCTCTCACAATTCTGGAGGCTAGAAGTCCAAACTCAAGGTGTTGAAAGGGCCATGCTCCTTCTGAAGGCTCTAGGGAAGAATGCTTCTATGCCTCTTTCTAGTTTCTGATGGTTGACAGCCATCCTTGGAGTTCCTTGGCTTGTAGGTGATTCATTCCGATCTCTGCCTCCATCTTCACATGGCCATCTTCTCCCTGTGGGTCTCTGTGTCCCTGCATCGTCACATGACCTTCTTATGAAGACACTAGTCACTGGATGTAGGACCCATCCTAACCCAATAGGACTTCATCTTAATTTGATTACATCTGCAAAGACTCTATTACCAAATACAGTCATGCTCACAGGTACCATGGATTAGGTCTTGAACATGTCTTTGGGGGGACACACTTCAGCCCACTGCAAAGTTCAAGAACAGGCAAAACTAATCTGTGGTGAGAGACATCAGCCAAATGGTTATCTCTAGTGGGTACTGACTGGGAAGGGACACAGAGGAAGCTGCTGGGCTGGAAGTGCTCTACATGTTGATGTGGGTGGTGGTGACATGGGTATGTACCCAAGCTACCCACCTACCCTCTGTGCACTTGACTCTGTATGTGTTATTCTCACTTTAAAATGCCTTTGTGGAGCTGAATTAACTGTTAGGTGAGTGAGCAGATGTCATTATGTAGGTTAGTATGACAACACACACACACACACGCACGCACAACGCTACACAACCACAGACAGGCAGACACAGAGACACACATACAGACCCACTCATCCTCACTGATACCTACCCCAAGGCCTCAGTCTCCTCGTCTGTCATCAGCAGGGGTTGGCAGGAGTGTGGAGCTCAAGGTGGAGAAGGATGCTTCTCCCCCAGAGCTGAAAGCCAAAACCCATTCTGGGGGTCACAGTGACCACCCCACCAGGCATCATTCTGGGGCCTGGAAGGTGAGTTCAGGCGGCCAGGTCTGCTCAGGATAAACAACTTAATGCAAACCCAGGGACCTGAGAGCCTCAGGTCCAGTAAGAGTAAACCCCTGAGAAGCAGAGAAAGATGCAGGCAGGAACATGTAGAAACCAGGAGAAAGAGAGAGACACACGGAGAAAGAGGCGGAGACACACAGAGAGAGTGAGACAGAGACACAGAAGGAGCGGGATGGAGAGAAGGGGGCATTCATCCAGTCACTTCTTTCCCACCCAGCCACCCCCAGCATGTGTTCTGGGCCAGGCCATAATGGGTGCTGGGGACACAGAGGGCAAGACATAGCACTACCCACAAGGAGCTCCTGGCTGTGAAATAGAGACTCCAGCTGATCAAAGGGAGTGGGGAAGGCTTTAGGGCAGGTCTGCCTCCTTCTTTTCCCAAGGGAGTTTGTGTCCCATCCTCCTCCCTCCACCCCTTGTTCAAGAGTCCAGAGAGGGGACGGAGCCCAGAGAGCAGTGGAAGTGATGGGCCAGCCTGGATAGGGCCACAGGCTCAGCAGGGACAGAACCCCACTGCAAAGGGCCAGCTCCAGGAGATGTGTCTCAGCCCCCTCTGCATCCACACTCTTCTTCCTCCCCACTTCCTCCCAGGCCTGCTCTGTCTAAGGACAGGGGCCAGGGACAGATGCTGGGCTTGAAATAAGATTCAAAGCCCAACTGCTATTATTGGCTTTGGGACCTTGGGTGAGTCATTTAATTTCTCTGGGCTTCAGTTTAGTCATTTGAAAAATGGGAAGAGAATGTTTTAAAATATAAGTTCTGTTATTATTCAGATATGGTGAGGCCAACAGATCAGGAGACCACTGTCATTGAAGAGGTAGTTTGAAATGGATGGCTAATGGGAAGCTGCTGCATAGCACCGGGAGATCAGCTCGATGCTTTGTGATGACTTAGAGCGGTGGGAAAGGGAGGGTGGGAGGGAGGCTCAAGAGGGAGGGGATTTGGGGATATTGTATGCATATGGCTGATTCACTTTGTTGTACAGCAGACATTAACACAACACTGTAAAACAATTATACTCCAATAAAGATATTTTAAAAAAAGAAAGAAAACGTAGTTTGTAATACTCAGAGATCCCAAGAGAAGAAGACATGCCATTCAGGGCCACACAGGGAAGCACCAGGGCCGGTCAGAGGGCAGAGGGAGGGGGACCCATGAGCAATAGCCTTTGTTGTGGTTTTTGTGGGAAGGAAGAGGGGAGGCAGGGTGAGCAGGGTTAGGGTTGGCTACTTTGAATAATTTCAGCAGGCTCTGGGGCATAGGGCTGTCCCTGGTTGTCTGATACCTCGCGTGAGGTGATGAGGGTCGGTGGGTAGTAGCCCTGAGTGTGAAAGCTCCATAAGGGAGGTGGTCGAGGTGTGAACTCTGGATTGGTTGGTTTATATATGAAAGGCCCTCTCCCAGGCAACTTGTTTATTACCTCTAGAAATTGGCTAACCCTGGGAGGGGTGGTCCCTCCAGAGTCAGCAAGGTCCCAAGATGGCAAAGCATCAAAAATACAGAATAAGGGCTTCCCTGGTGGTGCAGTTGTTGAGAGTCCGCCTGCCGATGCAGGGGACGTGGGCTCGTGCCCCGGTCCGGGGATACCACATGCCGCGGAGCGGCTGGGCCCGTGAGCCATGGCCGCTGAGCCTGCGCGTCCGGAGCCTGTGCTCCGCAACGGGAGAGGCCACAACAGTGAGAGGCCCACGTACCGAAAAAAAAAAAAAGAAGAACACAGTACAGGCTGGAATCCAAAGCCACATCTCTCCTCCCCTGAGAAGCCTTCCCGAGCCGACCACACCTGGTATCTCTTCTGCTTCATGGCCCCCAGTTCCCCATTAGTGTCATCAGATTTTTTTTTCTATACCAGTGAATTCTACACACACATGGTTCTGGGGGACCAGGGTTCTCACCAGTCTGGGTTGATGGGGAAAGAGTGGGCAGCTCAGCCTGAATCCAAGGATATCTTAAAAGAAATGGATGAGAAGAATCATACAACCGCCTGGATACTCGACTATCTGGTAACACAGTGTGACCAGGAAAGACCCTTTGGAGAAGTCAGTACAGGAGAGGGGACTTCCCTCCTATATGGGACATTTTGAATGTTGTGTCAGGAGGTACACACACTTCCTCAAACCCAGGCAAGAATCAGAACCAGAAGTTCTGCTCTCAGGAGAGGGTGCAATGAACATGTTGATGCAGTGAGCATCTGGAGGTCTTAGCTCCAGAATGTTCCTTCACTTTACGTGGGACCTGGGAGGAAGAAGGTGGCCCCCTCACCGGCTCCCACAAGTCCTTTGTTATGGACTGATTTGTGTCCCCAACCCCAAAGTCTTATGATGAAGCTCTGATCCCCAGGACCTCAGAAGGTGACTGTATTTGGAGACAGGGTCTTTAAAGAGGTAATTAAGTTAAAATGAGGTCATTAGGGTGGGCCCTAATCCAGTATGACTGGTGTCCTTATGTGAAAAGATTAGGACACAGACACACAGAGGAAAGACCACGCGAGGACACGGGGAGAAGACGGCCTACAAACCAAGGAAAGAGGAAAAACCAACTCTGCCCACACCTTGATCATGGACTTCCAGCCTCCAGAAATGTGAGAAAATAAATCCCTTTTGTTGAAGTCATCTGGTCTGTGGTACTTTGTCAGGGTAGCCTGAGAAAACCCATAGAAACCTCTGGTGGCTCTGCCTTCTTTCCAGAAGCAGAAGCTGTGGTTGGGAGACAGGTGACCCTTTTTGCAGAGGACTCTGATGGTCAAGATTAGGCCAGTGGTTCTCACAATTGAATGTGCATCAGCATCACCTTGTGGGCTTGGTAAAGCTCAGATCACTGGTCCCACCCACAGAGTTTCTGAGTCGGTAGATCTGGGGCGGGGCCTGAGAATCTGCATTTCCAACAAGTTTGTTCTCATGTGGTGCTGCTGGTTCAGGGACCACATTTTGTTCTTGTTTTTGTTTTTTAATTTATCTATCTATCTATCCGGCCATGTCTTATTTGCAGCATGCGAACTCCTAGTTGCGGCATGTGGGATCTAGTTGCCTCACCAGCGATTGAACCCAGGCCCCTGCCTTGGGAGTGTAGAGTTTTATCCACTGGACCACCAGGGAAGTCCCAGGGACCACACTTTGAGAACCAATGATTATGATGCTCATTAAACTCTGAGAACCACTGGCCTGACAGCCGGAGTCCCCCGTGGGAAGGTCACTTTTAGAGATGGGCCACTTAGCCCAGTGTTTCTCGAAGTCTGCTGTGCATTGGAAACACCTGAGAGGTTTTAAAAATACCAACACCTGCACACTTCCCCCAGAGATTCCAGTCTGGGGTATACAGCCTGGGCAGTGGAATTTAGAAACTCCCAGGATTCTAATGCGCAGCCAGGGTTGAGAGGCGCTGCTCCAGTCTACACGCCCACTGTTCTGCACCCCTGCACCCTCAGGCCCAGAGCAGGGAGAAGTCACCCAGGATAGCACAGCGATTGGGGCAGGTCAGAGAGTGAAACGCCAGTCTCCTGGGGACCCTGCCTTCCCACCAGAGTGGTGGCTTTCATGATTTTTCAAGCCCCAGAAGCCTTTCTTCAAGTGAAATGTTACTCAGAACCTTAGTATATAAACCAAACACAACTAGGTCTGCCTTGGTTGGAACCAGCTGGGTGGGCCTGAAGCCCTGCCACCCCCACCCCCCAGCAGCCCCACCTCTGTCCTCAGGTTCTGAAGAACACACCCTAAGATCGCTGAGCTCTCCAAGGTGTCCTCTTGGGGACCTCTGGGGAGTCTGGAGGGCTTTGGAGCCAGAAGCAAGCATAGCACCCCCCTGAGAACAATGGTGACCCAAGCTTGGGGGCCAAGACCTCAGCTCTTTTTTTAAAAATTAATTAATTAATTAATTAATTTTTGGCTGCATTGGGTCTTCGTTGCGGTGCGCGGGCTTCTTCATTGCGGTGGCTTCTTTTGTTGCAGAGCACGGGGCTCTAGAGCGCAGGCTCAGTAGCTGTGGCGCACGGGCTTAGTTGCTCCGCAGCATGTGGGATCTTCCCAGACCAGGGATCGAACCCATGTCCCCTGCACTGGCAGGCGGATTCTTAACCACTGTGCCACCAGGGAAATCCCAAGACCTCCGTTCTTATCAGCTTAGCAGGAGCCTAACCTGTGGCCAGACAAGGGGGTCAGGGAGGTGTGTAGGAATGGAGGTCTTACTCCCCACCGTTCACTTGTCCACCCGGACATCACTCAGCCACATCGTGGGTGCCTCCTTCCCACGAGCAGGAGGACGGCCCCCAGCACAGAGTGTGAGGACGATTTGTAAACACTCATGGTAACAGTGTCTCTCAGACTTTCTGACTGTGACATGCAAGAAAAAAGTTCATCTTCATCTAGTACTCCCATGCAAACACGTGAAACTCAGACAAAAGATTTAGGACACAAGGTTGATTTGGTCACATGTATTACACTTGCATCTCTTCTATTCTCTCATTTTTAAATTCTGTTCCTGACCCACTAAATCAATTTCATGCCCCACCAACAGGTCACAGCCTGCAATTTGAAAAGTGCTGGTAGAGTGTGAAAGGCTGAGCAGGAAGGGCCAGCGTCCTCGCGGAGTCAGTTACTGGTGGCTTGAAGCAGGGCAGGGCAAGCTGGGATCTGTGCTTTCGGAAGCTCTCCTCCCCGTGCCCCCACTGCAGGCAGGTAGGCAGGCAGGCAGGCAGGCAGGCGTCCTGTGGGTGTGCTGAAAGTTACAGGCCTTGGTCAGGGCTTTCAGCCTTCCTGCTTTTGCAGGTGCCACCCAGAGCGCATCTCCCTTTGAGAGAAGGGTACAGGATGCAGCTCTGGCGTCATCTCCTCCAGGAAGTCTTTCATGGACTTGCAGCCTCCAGATCGCTCCTCTTTCCCAGGATTGCTGGTGCTAGTGTCCTGTGTGTCCCCCACTCCCGAGGCTTGATGCTCAGCCAGAGCAGGCAGCTCGGGAATGTGGAGGACAGAGTGAACGAGGGAGTAATAACCCAGGCCCAGCAGGAGCCCCTGGCCTGCTCACGCCTGCCTCCTACCCTGCGTCCTGGCAGCTGCCCTGGCCGCCCCGTGGGACCCTCCCGGAGCCACAGGGATCAGCCCAGCTGAGGGCTCCGGGCATGGGTGGAGGGGTCTGCCTAGGGCAGGGAGTGGCCACTGGCAGAGCCCAGGAGGAAGAGAACTCCCTGCCTGGCAGTGTTCCTGGGTCAGGCTCTTGGAAGGACTTCTGGGCATGGAGGGCTGGGGGAGGTGAGGCAATGAGGGCGCGTGCAGGAGCGAGCACTGCTGTGAGCCAGGCAGAGGCAGCACGGAGGAGGGCGGGGGCGGGGGGGCTGGACAGCTCTGCGCACCAGCTCCCGGAGCCCTGTGGGAACCCCTGGGGGCAGGCAGCTCGGCCCCAGGCCCTACTCTGTGCCCAGCCCAGGGAAGAGAAGGCCCTGCTCTCCAGTTGCTGAGTGTACCCCAAAGCTGCGGCCATCACCCCATCAGAGAATGGTGTGGCTGGTGGAGTGAAATACCCTGAAGGCCTCAGCCCCAGGCCACAATGTTTTGGGGTGACCTTGGGCCAGGGGTGTGCTTCCTCAAGACTCAGTTTCCCCACCTGGGGAGCAGGATAGTTTATTCGGTCGTGGATACCTGGTGTGTCAGTCCTGTATCCCTCCCTTCCTGCAGCTCACCATGCTGCCAGCCAAAGCAGACTGAAGTCATCTTCTCTCTGAGTCAGAATCCCATAGGAGCAGGAGACCCAGAGGAAAGGTGTCCTGCTCTGGGATTGGGACAGTCCCCTGTGAGTCCCATGAGTGGATCACCCCTTGCAGGTATCCCCAGAGGCGGCCCAGGCCCCAGGCTCCCCAGCTTCAGCACAGTGTCAGGGTGCACAAAGGCACAGAGGCTCCCACAAGGGAGTTATTGAGGCCAGGACTTAGAGGAGACTCCTGGATTTTGGCTGGGGACGGACTGTGGAGGCCGAGAGACCCAGTAACTGGGATGGAATTTACTGCCCCCGCCCATGTGACAGGGGCTCTGAGTTAAAATTAAATAGATCTAAAGGAGATAGGAGTGCTCTTTCTGGTGGCCCGAGTTCGTAGACAGGGCTCCTAACCCCTGTGTTTATAAGCTTGGCTAATAATATCTCCGATTGAAAATGGAGATGTGCTTTGTAAACTGTCAAGTGTCAAAGCAATGAGAGGCGTGTTCTGCACTCCTCTGTCCTGGGTCCCCTGGGGAGGGGTGCACAAAACACCTGGCTCACAATGCTCTCCCCAGACCGCAGCAGACAGCCCGTGAGGCAATGTGGGAACAGCACGGGGCAGAACGGCCCGTCTGGGACACCCACCCTCCCAGCTTGCACGGGCCAAGGACCCAGACTGACAAATGACTCAGACACACAAACACCCAGGCCTGGTCAGAGGTGGCTGGATCAGAGATGCGTGCCTCGGGAGCTGGGACACCCTGGGCCAGCGGTGGAGCTGGCGCTCGTGGGGAGGGGACTTCCCCCTGGGCCTCCCGCTCCCCCCAGCTTCAAACGTCTGCTTCAGTTGCCTGAAATGGTGTCACGGACCCCGTCCCACTTTTGAGCACTTGCTGTATACCAGACTCGTACGGACACGAGTCATTCATCTTAAAGGATTGTGAAGACCCCTGTCTCCATGAGAGAAAGTGAGGGCTGCTGAGGGTTAATTACTATTAATGTCACCATTATCAGGTATTAATCACTAGGTGATCCATCCAAGCTCACACACTAATCAGCGTTAATCCATGTCACAATGATGACCACTGGCCCCTTTGCACCCCCAGCCTGCTCCCGACACCCCAGCCTGGGGGTTGCAGAAATTCTAGCCCGCCTCCCCAACTTCCAAACCCCACGCTGAGCACAGCCTGTACCTCCCTTGGGCTGATCCCGTGTGATGAAATGAGATTCCATGAGTCGCCCAGATCTGCAGCGTCCGATCTCTTTCAGCTACAGACACTTTACCTCCAGTGAGGTCCGCTGAGGAGGGCCCAGTCGCCTCTGGGGAGGCCGAGATGCAGAAGGCCTTTCTCCTCTCCTGTCTGAAATGTTGGCTCTGGGCCGAGGCTGCCTGGTACCCCTCAGTAGGAGGCCGCCCCCTCTGGCTCGGTCATCAGCACGATGGCCTCTCCCCTGTGGTGTGTGCGCCTCAGGCCTCCCCCTGCGGGCCCTCAAGGACTTCCCTTCGTCCCTCTGTCCCTCACCCTCATGCCCCGTCCCACCTGTAACCTTTCAGTAGCAGGAACCACCCTCGATATTCCCTCCTCGCTTGTCCCAAGTCGGGCTCATCCCCACCAGACCCCTCGTGGTCTCGCCCTGCACCGTCCACCCTGCAGCCACTGGCCACATGTGCTTACTGAGCGCTTGAAATGTGACTAATCCAAATCGAGATGTGCTCTGAGTGTAACCTATGCTCCAGTTTTAAGACTTAATACAGGGCTTTCCTGGTGGCGCAGTGGTTGAGAGTCCGCCTGCCGATGCAGGGGACATGGGTTCGTGCCCCAGTCCGGGAAGATCCCACATGCCGCGGAGTGGCTGGGCCCGTGAGCCATGGCCGCTGAGCCTGTGCGTCTGGAGCCTGTGCTCCGCAATGGGAGAGGCCACAACAGTGAGAGGCCCGCGTACAGCGAAAAAAAAAAAAAAGACTTAATACAAGAAAGAATGCAAAATACATCATGAATAATTTTTATATCTGTTCAAGTGATAATCTTTTAGATATATTGGGTTAAACATAGCTTATTATTCACATTAGTTTTACTTAAGTTTTCTTTCATTTTCTGTGGCTACTAGAAAGTTTAAAATCAAAGGGGAAACCTCGGACTTAATGTCCGCAGCTGTGTCTCATGGATGAGACGGGATGGGCCAGAGTCCCTCACTCTGCCTTCCTGCTAATTCTCTCTTGGAGCGTCTACACTGGAACCTACGCTACCCAACCAGCATGCATTTCCTTCCCAAATCTCACTTGGGTCCATATGAGAAATTCATGTCTCCCCTATTGGTATAACCTGGACCTTATTTCCTGTGGGACCACCTGGAGGGACACTCACCCACACAGAGGCGTAAATGACTGACAACAGTGGCCCCCTCACTGGGAGGGACCCCAGTAGGGGTCCCAGGTCTGGATGACACCCAGCTCTTCCCAGCCTAGCCCAGCAGTGCACGCTTACTCTCTCTGGTCCAAGGTCCCATGCAGACAGCGCATCCTGCATTCAACGGATAAAAGGACCATATGAAGACAAGGAAGAAAACAGAAACCACACCTCCCAGGATTCTGGAGCTCTGTCCATACCACCAGAACTCTGCTCACATCTCCTGGCGTGCACGTCTGTGTTTGTCATCCCATACTCTTGGACAACGAGGGAGATAGAAATGGGTCTGTCCTCAAACTGCCTTCAGTGATGGCCAGGCTGGTCAGTGGGGGATAAGATGAAACACCAAGTTCAACCCAAGAAGCATCAGAGAGGTTCCAGGGGCAGGGATGCTGAGGGGCACAGACCTGGAGGAAGCTGAGACCAGGGAACCTCAGCAACAAAGGTCTAACACCTAGCCCTCCAGGACAAGTCCAGGCTGCTGGGGAGCAGCTCCACCAGCCAGAAGGAAGGAGGGCAGCAGAGCAGTGGAGTTGGGTCAGGCAAGGCCTTGAAGGCCGTACTCAGAAGTCTGGACTTTATCTGAGAGGCAACTGAGGGTTTCTGAGCAAAGCAATGACATGCTGAGAGCCAAGTGGAGGCTGGGGCTCTTTTTTTTCTAAACGGCTACACCTGGAGCTGCTGGTGGACAGGGACAGCCTGTCAGTGACTCACCGGGCTGCCCAGGAGCAAGTGGGTGGGTAATGCTTGTCAGTGACAACAGTAAAGCCAAGCTCCTCCAGCACTTGGTGCACCAGGCAGTTCAACGTTTATGACCTTATTTAATCTGTACAGCTATGCAGGAAGGTGAGCACTGAGCAGTTGAGGACTGTTGCGTTTCTTGAATGAATGAATGTTGGTCTAAATTCTAACCCCCAGTCCTTACATTATGCATTGAATGCATTGGGCTAAACTGCACTGAATAATCAGTCTACTGCGTTTGATTCTGAATTGAGGCCCCCTCTTGAGGTGTACAGAAGCCTTGTCAGATATGAGTTCATGGATCTCCCGTAATACAGGATGCTACGAAGAAGGGGGGATGCAGCTGGGGGACAGGACACGGGGCCCTGGCCCTGTGGGGAGCGGCCTGGCCCAGCAGCCTCAAGTCTATCCCTGCAAGCGCCCCTCCACACCTCTCCTGGATCCCCACAGCAAGCCCTCTCCCGCTGGCACCAGCCTCTCTCCCAGTCCTGGAATTAATAAAGACTGAGCAGACTGCGGTTTGAAAGTCTGAAAGCCGGTTCCTGCCCACGTCACTGCTCCGAGAGAAATGGGGCCCAGCTTCTCCCCAGCACCCCCTTCCTCCCCCCTCCCCAGGAGGGGGCAGGCACGCAGATGCACCCCACCCCTCCGCCTCCCCTCCCTTCCCCCAGCAGGCACAAGTCAGGCCCTGAGCCTCAGACCCTAACCCTGAGCACCGCTCCCCACACCAGCAAGGGCTGGCTTGGACTCATAATCTCCATGAGCTACCCCCAGATCACCACCAAATAACACACATAGGAAGTAAGAGCTGTACACTTGCTATGCACGCACAGCTTCAAGACAGTTCTGCTAGCAGGCATGCCCTTCCAAACTCTTGAAGCAGCTGCCGCCTGAGACCAGGGAGAGAAAGGAGTGGCCCAGGGTCCCAAAGTGACCCAGCATAGAGCCAAGCCTAATACCTACACAGGAGTGGTTCTTGCAGAACTAATGTAGTCACGGTAGCACTATAGGACTAGGACTAGCGTACAGAGCATCTTGGATCTGCAGACACAGTACAGAAATATATGGCCACATCTTATCCATCTTTGCAATAACCTCCTAGGCGGGAATATTTATCACCATTTGACAGATGAGGAAGCTGAAGTTCTCTGGAGAGGTTAACCTGCTAGAAAGTGCTAGAACCAGAATTTAGTCCTAGGTCCTACCGAGTCCAGTGCCTGGCCTTTGACATCTGCACTCCTGGCTGCCCCTGCAGGCCCTGCAGGCCCTGCAGACTGCTTCAATGATCCTGCCTGGAGGAGTCCTTTAACCCCTTTCCTCTGACTTGTGGCTGTGTCCTCCTCTCATTCTCCATCTGGGTGCAGGGAAAAGCTCTCAGAACTCGTGGCCTTGACTTTTCCCCCTCACAGGCTGTGATGAGGGCAGGTACCAGTTTCCCTCTCCTATCCTCTGGCTCCCAAATTTCTTCCCCACTTGGGTGAGGCGGCATGACCCCCTCGTTTCCCACCCCACCCCATCCCCCAAATCCCCAGGGTCCCCATACCGCACAGTCAGGCGGGAACAGCCCGAGTCCTTCTGGAAACGCTGGTCCCTGTTGTTTTAGCGCAGGGCCGCCCCCTCCTGGCCACCAAAGGAATGTCAGCCAGGGGAGTTCTGGGGCAGGGAGAGAACCGGCAGTCTGGGGGCTCCTGAGTCTGGTCTGGGTGCTAAGGATGCTCAGCATTGGGACAGGTGGGGGCCAAGTGATAAAGGGGGGCTGGGCCACCTATCAGTCTGGATGGGCTCCCCAGCCCCCTGGTTCTCTGCAGGGCACCTGGGGATCCAGCCTGACCTTCACCACACACTGTGGCCCCCACAGGCCTGCATGGGGCTGCACCTCAATCCATGACAGATGGAGCCCCTGTGATGTACCCAGATGCCCCGGGGAATGACACCAACAGAGTCTTAACTCCCAGGCTATTCTGCCCGCAGCCCCTTGGCCTCTGCAGACATGGATCCCAGACTGACCCATCACACCCTCCCCAGCTTCAGGCAGGAGGCTGTGACCTTAGCCCACAAAGAATGGAGCCCTGCAGTGCCTCAGGGTCCCCCTTCCTTTCCCCAGTTGCCCCACGGGGCAGCGCCAACATGATCTCACCTTCCCGGCCATTCTGCCCACAGGCCCTCGACCTCTATGGATACTGGCCTGGGCCCTGGACCCCAGATCCACCAACACCCCTGTCCCCAGCTTTGGGCAGGGCTGTCTCTTGCCAGGTCTGGGAGTGCTGAGGGAGTCTGGAAGGCTGGGGTGAGGGCAGAGGCACGGGACAGCTGGCCTGTCTCCCCACACTGGGCCTGGGGCCCAGCCGCAGGGGCGGGGGCCTGGCCACTCAGTCCTTGGCTGGGGCCGGATCTTTGGCCGGGCTGCAGGGCCCTCCCTCCCGCTTCCTCTCCCGAGGGCTGTCCTGGCAGGGGCCCCCCTCGCACTTTCTGGCGGGGAACGGGGCCAGCAGTGAAAGAACAGCCACAGAGGGAAAGCAGGAGAGAGATGGGGGAAACTCTGTGTGTGTGTGTGTGTGTGTGTGTGTGCACGCACGTGTGTTTTAAGGAAAAAAGCCCACAGTCCAGTCCAGTCAGACCCAGCCTGGGAGGCTGTGAGCCGGCCTTTCGTAATTGCCCCCTCCCCGCGGCCCCCTCCCCGAGGCCTCCCCCTTCTCCCGCCCTCCCGCCCGCCCTCTCTCCCTCCCTCTTTCCCTCGCAGACCGACAAGGCAGCAATTACGCTTTGGGGATAAAACGAGGCGCAGAGAGCGGGCTAGGGCATTTCTCCCCGAGATGGCGGGTCTGACAGCTGCAGCCCTGCGGCCCGGAGCCCTCCTGCTTCTGCTGTGTATTCTCCACCCCTCGCAGCCCGGAGGTAGGCCTCACCCTGTTCCCTGACGTGCCCGCAGCCCTCGGGCCTCCCGCTCAGGTGGCTGGACCGACGGACGGACGAGAGGAATCTCTTCACCCCCAGCATCCTCCAGGGGGTCCCAGGCAGGAGCCCCTCAGCCACTGGATCCTTGGAACTGCCCCTCCCGGGAGCCAGCCGTGCTGAGCAGAAACCTGTCACACGATTGCCCCACGACTCAGGGTGACCCCAAATCAGCACCGGCTTCTGCTGCCCCAAGAGGGCTGATGGGCCCTGCTCTGTCCTGGGGGATCTCCCGGTATGGGGGTCGCAAGCATGCTGGGGAAGGGCCGATGAGGTCCCGTCGGGTCTGTGGGCACCGGCAGTTTGCACACCTGTGGACCTGTTGGGTGTGCGCGTGTGCTCTGGGGGCAGGGGACCTGGGCTGGAGGCCAGCTCAGCGGCAGTGAGCTCTCTGACCTCCACAGGTTCCTTGTCCCCTGGGAAGTCAGGACCCGCTCGGATCAAAGTCAGGGTTAAGTTGATTATAGGGTTGCGAGTTGGAAAGCTGCCGCTGTGGTCTGTCCCTGGTGAGGAGGGCTGGGAGCATGCGTGTATGCATGTGAGTGTGTGTGTGTGAGTGTGTTACATGCTATTGCACAGGTGTGCATGTTGTGTATATGCCCAGACGTGTCACCAAATAGAGGAGGAGATTTCTGCGAGGGGATGAATGTTCACAGGTTCATCCTTGGACAGGTGTGTGTGTGTGTGTGTGTGTGTGTGTGTGTGTTTGTGTGTGTGTTTTGGGGAGGACGGGTGTTGTAGGTACATGAAGGTGCCTGTTAGCATGTGTAAAAGTCTGCCACCCAACAGGCATGCATACGTGGGAGATCTGGTGTCCAGGTGTGTCATTGGGTGTGGTTTGTCACTGTGCATGTGAGTGTGTGTGTATATGTGTGGTATGGAACACAAGCGAGCACAAGGAAGCTGGAGAAGGTATCCGTCTCCTGGCAGAGGGAGAGTGGTGAGTGGCAGGAGCTTGAGTGGACCTCGGGGCACTCCTTGACCACCTGGCATGTTCTCTGCCTTGGGTCCCGAGGGTGCCCCCCCTGGGGGCTGCTAGCACCTTGGGGGACCCTGGGAGTGGCCTACCACGGGTCCCTGAAGGTGCTCCTGGCCACGGGAAAAGAGAGGTGCAGGCAGCCTCACGAGCCTTTGGTGGGGTAGCCTGGGTGGGGTCTGGTTTCCGGGAGAGTCTTCCTCGCCATGAGAACCAGCCCTTCAGTGGCGGCCAGCGTGGGGAGGTGCACCGGTTGCAGCAGGGCCAGGCCGGAGGGCTGGAGCAGGGGACTTGGCAGGAGCAACAGCTCTTTCCGTGAGATTGACCAGCTGGGCAGGACCACTGGGAGCAGGGACTTCCTGCAGAGGTCAACTCCTGGGTCTGGACGAGGCCAAGAGATGGCGTGCACCCTCAGATGGGGCCCGTGGGGGGCAGTGAGACAATCCCAGAGGAGCAGCCACCCCCCATGCCTGAGAGTAGCAGCTCTGGTCCTGTCTGATCCTCCTCCCCGGAGTTTGGCCCCCGAACATCTGCCTCCCCAGAGAGAGCTCCCACCTGGAGCATGATGGTTAGTCCCCACAGGAACCCTGGGAGTAGAGGATGTTTATTTACGCTTTTCACATGGAGAGACTGAGGCTCAGACAGGCTAAGGCAGCCCCAGGGGGATTAGTACCAGCCAGCTCTCTGCCCTGGGCCAAAGATGAGGTGGCCAAAGATCCAGGTTCTGAGCAGCATTTGGGGAGGGGCAGGCTGGGGACCAAGTACTCTGGGGTGGGCCTGCCCTAAGAAGAATGCATCCTCAATGACCGGGCTAAATGCTCCATTGGTCCTGTTCTTTCTTTGCAAACATAAATCTCAGCTCTGTCCCAGGTCGTAGAGTAGCTGGGTCAAAATAAGGGGTGTGTGAATTGATGAGGTCTTCTGGGGTTTGTGCCCAGAGCCTCCCAAAGGAAGTCTAGAGAGATGGGAGGTGGGAGGGGCCCCCAACCCAAACGCATATACGCATACACCTGCCTGGCTGTCCTGAGGGAACCCAGCTTCCCCCCATCCCAAGAAGATATTACCCTCATGTGTTCCCCAGTTCCAAAGAACTGTGTTGCCAGGGGAGACAAGGAAGGGGCATCCCGGGAAGACTCTGTGATGGTAAAAGTTGTTTAGACCCATTTAAGATGGGTCAAAAGTAGCTTTGAAGATCAGCTGCCACAAGAGAGAGAGAAATTAAATCAGTTATAATTGGGGCCAGCTGCCCCAAACCCCCAGAAATTTTATCATTTTGGTTTTGGGTGGTTTTTTGTTTGTTTGTTTGTTTGTTTTCTTATTTCGGAACTGAAGACGGTTTGCAGCAGGGATTTCCAGCCCTGGCTGCATAATTGGAGTTACCCGGGAATTTGAAACAATTCTGATGTGGGGTCTCACCCAAGAATTCTTGCTTTATTTGGTCTGGGGAGGGACCCAGACCTGTAGGTCTTGTGAAAAGCTGCCCAGGTGACTGAGGCACCTCCGGGACCGTGGACCTTGGGGTTAGGGGTTGATCCTGCTCCAAGTCTGCTGGGGCCAAGGCAGGAGGGCAGACATGTCCAGGGGAGGGAGGGGACAGAGTCAGTCACTGGAGGATTGTTTTTGAAAAATCCTTGGCGGCCTTTCTCCATGCAAACGACAAACAGCTTCGTGTGGTCTTATCTGCGCCCCAGGCTGGCCCCCTGGACTTGGAACTGGCAAAGCCCCCTGCCAAGGCCTGCTGGACTGCTGCTCACTCCCAAACAGCCATCTCCCAGATCTTTGAACCTAGATCAAAGAATCTGGAATGCAGAATGCCCTGCGTGTGATTGGGGTCAGATGTGGTTCCTGGGCCAGGCACTTCATTTCTCTGACTCTTGGTTTCCCTGGCTGTAAAATGGGGAGAAACATCCCTGCCCTACTTACTGCCTAGGGCCGGTGGGAGGCTCCAGCAGTGTAACATTGCAAAAAAAAAAAAAAAAAAGCATCAAGTAAGAGGACTGTGGGAATGCAACTTTTAAAAACTGTATATTCTCTTATTCAGAATTTGCTATCTTGGACTGATCAACCCTTGTAAATTCGTGGACGTTTATGAGGTTTAATTTTCCCTCTTGCTACTCATGCCACGTTTTGTCCAGTGGGGAGGCAGCCCGTGTGTAAACAGAGATGCAGTAATGGAGGAAGCTGACAAGACTGGGAGAGGGGGTGGCCTAGAGGAGTCCCAGGAAATCCAGAAAGGCTTCACGGAAGAAGTGACATTTGAGTTAGACCTTGAAAAAAGGTAAATGTTCGAGGAGCTTCTGTGGATGAGAGGTGGGCCTCAGTCTTTGGGGCTCTGGGAGGCAGAACGAGAGAGACAGAGGGGCAGATTCTATCTCAGTAGGAGGAAGATCTCTCTGCAGGTAGAGCAGACAGCATCGGGAGGTGGGAATTTGCCTGTCACTGGAGGCGTGCAAGCAGGAACACAATAGGATGTTTGCAGAAGGAATTTCAGCCCAGGCCAGAAGACAGTTATGATCCCTGAGAGTATAGGATCATGATTCCAAGATGCAAGAGACAAGTTCCACCCTGGGCTAGCCGGTGAAACAAGCCAAACCCACATAAAACAAGACAAGTATGCTCCAGGCCAACTGCTTTGGGCCAGATGAGCAGTGAGAACCACAGGCTCAGAGACGGCGGGGGGGAGAAGCTGAGCCCAGTCTTGGTGGAAGGGTAGGACTTGGATAGAGGAGAGGGCATTCCTGGCAGGAGGAACTTCTCAGGCCAAGGAGGGGAGGTGGGAAGGAGGATGCCCCTTCCCATGATGGGGCAGGAGAGGAGGCTGCTGTCTTTCGAAGGCCTTTAATCAACTGCTGTCTTATTCTATTCTCACCTCTCCTGCACTTGAAGAGAGGCCGGGCGCGGATCCTTTACACCCACTAAGACTTCCCTATTTCCTCAGTGCAAAATAGGGATCAAAACCTCTGGCTCCCCAGGCCGTCATGGTTCAGGCACGGAGTCTGGCAAACATTGTTGGGATCTGAATCATGGGGGTGGAGAGTAGGGAGAAGAAAGAGCTGGGGACAGAAGGAACAGAGAAGGAGCTGGCAGGCCCAGGAGGGGCCTGGCCACTGGTCAGGGAACAGAACCCCAGGAGAGGAAGTGGGGCTTCAGCCAGGCCAGCCCAAGGTGGGGAGACCCCGAGGCGGGGAGACCTTAGGCTGGTTGGGGATGGAACAGGTCAGACCACACCCACAGGCAACCTCCTTGCCTCCCCTCCAACTAACTCACCCATCCTTTATTGAACACCTACTGTATACCTGGCCTCAGGCCACGTACTGTATAGTGAAGTAGAAACAAAGTGTCACCTTTTTTTTAAGCGTTACCCAGTGCCAGGCCCAGGGTAGGACAGGTCTCTTGAACTCTTTGACAACTCGCAACAACCTGGCAAGGCAGCAGTTATCAGCCCCACGTTGCTACAAAGGAAACTGAGGTTCAGAGAGGTTAAGTGACTTGCCTGAGGTCACACAGATGGTAAGAAGTGACACAGCCGAGATTAGAGGCCAGATGGGTCTATCCTGAGCCCCTTGCTCCCTCCACCCACCATGTCGTTCCTGCAGTCTGCCCTGGAGCAGAGGCTTAGAGAGAGAGGAAAGGGAGGAGGGAGAGAGGCCGAGGCAGAGAAAGGCCTGGAGCACAACAGGGAAAGGCACATAAGAGACAGAGCTCAGAGCTCGGAGCCGGAGACCAGAGCCAGAGAAGGCATCAAAGGCCTGGGACGGACCATGTGTGCACTTGGCAGCCGATGACAGGACCCAGGCGCTCATTCCCAGCAGGCCCAGCCTCCTGGGGCCACTGCCCTGAGCCCCTGAGGCTCTGAGCAGATTGCTTAGACACTCCAGGCCTGGATTGCAGTGCCTGGGGGGCCTCAGGCCCAGGGGGGAGGTAGGCGGGTGGCGCCGGGGCTTTGGCACGGGGTGGCCATGACAGCTTGGCATCCTCCACCCTGCTGGGCCGTGGCTTAG
Organism: Mesoplodon mirus; assembly: GCF_964341445.2. Classification (NCBI taxonomy): domain Eukaryota; kingdom Metazoa; phylum Chordata; class Mammalia; order Artiodactyla; family Ziphiidae; genus Mesoplodon; species Mesoplodon mirus. The sequence goes on from NC_138991.1 coordinate 36,859,541, forward strand.
GCTGACAGGGCCCTGGGGCCAGCAGGCCAGATGTCTGCTGGTCACACTGCAGAGCTGCCCAACACTGTCCCCCAACCCAGTCCACGCCCCATTCAGCAGGGTGGTGCCGGGGCCCGGGCTGGGGCACCAGCAAGGCGGCTTGTCAAGGCTGGGGCTGTTCTGTGGCAGTGGAGTCGGGGCCTGGTCTGCACCAGGACTGTCTGTTGCCATGACTACGTGCAGGCTGGGTCTGGAGTCCTGCATCACAGTACTCCCCAGTGAGAGCTTCACTGGTCCGTGGGGACTGAACTCGTGATCTGGGCTGGGCAGACAGCCCCTGGACTGGCCAGTGAATTAGCTTTTCCTTAGGAAACTATTCACTTTGCTCATTCATGGTGTCCCCCTCTGGGCCCCGGCGCCTCTTTAGGCAGCTCTGTGTCAGACAGCCAGAGCACCACCCAACCACTGCTTCCCGGTGGCTGAGGACGCGGCCGTCCTCTCAGCGTGGGAATGGCTGCACTTTTGTCGGCAGCAGCCACAATTCCTTACCGCTCACTGTCACAGTCCGGCCTGCCCTCACACAACTCTGGCCCCCTCCCGTGCCGCTCAGGGCTGGAGAGGCTTGGCTGCCCAGCAAAAGGTGCTCAGACCCGGCCCCATGCCAGGCTCTCTCCAGGTAACGCAGTGCAAACCGTTATGCTCAGAGGAGTGGCCTGGCTTTGAATCCAGGCTCCATCTCTTTCCACCTGTGTGACCCCCCCTGCACATCCCTTAACCTCTCTGAGCCTGACTTCACGTCTGTTAACATGAAGATAATAATCCCTGCCCTTCCAACCTCACCAGGCCAATTTGAGGAGCATTAATGAGAAAATGCTTTGTAAACATTATTTGCTTAGTCAACCTAAATTGCTTTGCAGACACGCAGTATTATTATCATCATCATAATCTTTATCGTGAGCGTGCTTTTATTCATTCTGGTTAATGGGGGACTCTACCTACTTCATTCCAGGGGTCCCAGGGGCTGTTCCTGGTGGAGTGCCTGGAGGTGTCTTCTTTCCAGGTAACGTACATGAAATTGTCACACTCCCAGGTAAGACAGATGGTGATTACATTTGCAAGAGATGCACATTGTGACACTGCAGAAGGGAAGAACATTGGCACGCCTACCCCAGAGGACCCATAAGTTACTCCTATTTTAAAAAGCAGTTACATGATGCTATTTTACAACTATTAAGAGCACAAATTTTCTGAAAGATGAAACGCAATGCTTGTGAGACTGTCAGAAAGTGGCCGCCTCACCAATCCCTGCTGTTTAGGCTTCAAACCATTCACCTCACTCTTGGAAACCCATTCAAAGGAAATAATTGAAAAGAAGGGAAAAAGAACCATCTGCCCCAAGGTTCGTAGGAATGTTCTTTGCAAAAATGCAAACAAGAAACCCACCTGACTGGAGGGTGTGATTAAATAAACTCATATGATGCAACTACTAAAAATTATGAATATGCTATCTGTCCGGTAACGTGGTAAAGTGATTTTCAAGTAAAAACAATATAAAAGCAAGGACTAGGTACAGATGGACATTGGGCCCCCCTCCAAAAAAAGAAAATGGGCAGAATATTAACTCAATGGCATGGGGGGCGGTGGGGGGCATATTTTCTTTTTTTTTTAACATCTTTATTGGACTATAATTGCTTTACAATTTTTCTTTTAATTTAGAAAAAAGCATAATGTTTTAAAGTAGGTTGAAACATCAAAACTAATATATTCGATACTTACAAAGTGTCTGAGTGTTCAGAACCAACGTGGAAGTGAGGGCAGCTACCAGCACACTCCCAGGTACACACAGGCACACAGCTGTTTCCCCAATGAGATGGATGAGGAAACGGAGGCTCACAGAGGTCAAGGCTTGCCCGAGGTCATATGCCTAGGCAGCGGTGGATTTGACCAGGGTCAATGGATGGCTTCCTGGCAGGGGCCCTGATGGTCCTCTCTCTCTCTCTCTCTCTCTCTCTCTCTCTCTCTCTCTCTCTCTCTCCCCTCAACACAGGGGCTGGTCTCGGAGGCCTGGGAGGAGGAGGTAAGCTCAGACACCAAACTTGGTTCCTCAGCGATGGGGTCTGGGTCTCACTCTAGTCCACATACGTGCGCAGACCTCAGAACCTCAGAAGGCCCAGACATTAAGGGACCCCTCATTTCACAGACCGAGCGTCCAGTGGGGAGGGATTTGTCTAAGAACTAGAACTCACGAGTCCCCTAAGCCCCTCCCCCTGGCCTCTTTCCCTGGAAGCCCTGCCTTCTTTCATATTTCTTTCTTTTTTTTTCAAATTAATTAATTTACTTATTTTTGGCTGTGTTGGGTCTTTGTTACTGTGTACGGGCTTTCTCTAGTTGCTGCAGGCGGGGGCTACTCTTCATTGAGGTGCGTGGGCTTCTCACTGCGGTGGCTTCTCTTGTGTAGCACGGGCTCTAGGTGCACGGGCTCAGTAGTTGTGGCTCGCGGGCTGTAGAGCGCAGGCTCAGTAGTTGTGGCGCACTGGCTTAGTTGCTCTGCGGCACGTGGGATCTTCCCGGACCAGGGCTCCAACCCATGTCCCCTGCACTGGCAGGCAGATTCCCACCAGGGAAGTCCCTCTTTCATATTTCTTTTGATCCTCAGTAATATCCCTGCAAAGCCAACTGTGCGGGAAGCATCATCTCCTTCAGAGGCTGGAAAACAGTGTGAGAGAGGGTAACCCCAAATCAGGGCCAGAGCTGGGCTTCCCACCCAGGCATGTGGACACTGGGCTCCCAGCAGCTCCCTGTGCAGAGGGGAGGACCATTCCTCACCCCACAGTGAGACCCCGCAGTGCCCTGGGGGATCGTGGTAGGTCAGGTGGGCTGGGACTCCCCATTTACCACCATCTCTTCCCTCTGCAGCACTGGGCCCTGGAGGCAAACCACCCAAGCCAGGTAAGACCCATGGCCTCAGAGCACTGAGTGAGTGCCAGTGGGGCAGGGGAGGGAAGGGTCCGCAGAGCTGTGAACCTAGCCTATGGACGGAGAAGGGAGGGAAGTGGTGGGCGGCAACAGCCTCTCTGCCCCCTAGTCAACCCCACCTATGACCTGGCTAGGGCCAAGCTCCGGGGCATCCAGGGTCAGGAGGCTGGAGGCAGCTTGCTGTCCTCCATGTGTGAGGGCTGTCTGGCACCTACCCTGCCAGTGCCTATGTGCCCAGCTGCCCTGACTGTCCCCTGTGCACAGGGTCCCAGAAACAACCCTGGTGCTGGAGTCAAAGGTAGGAATTGATGTTCCAGTGGCCACAAAGCCTGTGGGCTCAGACACAGATGGTGGGCCCCATACTCTGCCTGAATGGCCCCTGACCACAAACCAAGCCCTCTCTTACTCCAGGCCAGGATCCTAGATGTCCCTGTCCTTAATGACAATCTGAGCCCTTATCCTGACCCCGGGCTGAATCTTGACCCCAGACCAAGCCCTGAACCTAACCCTAGGCTGCACCCTGATCCTGGCCCCAGATGAGCTTCCTTCCCAGGCCCCTTCCAGCGTCCAGACCAAGGAGTTTTCCAGTATGAAGATGTGGCCAGATCTATCCCGGCCTTGCCCATGGGGCTTGGATCTGCCACTAGGGTCCACCATCAGCTCCAGAGAACACAACCCCAGGAAAGAGGGAGGGCGGGTTCCTCCTCCAGGAGGCCCTGATGGATAAGGATCAGGTGGAGGAAAGGGCATCTCTGTCCGGATTTATGGCCCTAATAGCATGAGATGCTTCACATGCAGCCCTGGCACCCCCCACCCTGATCCGTGTCTCCCTGGCTCTGAAGCCTGGGACTGCAGGACAGTTTGCATGTCCAACAGCTCTTACAAAATCCAGATGTTCGATGATTCAAGTGCAAGTGAACCTACAAGACCCAGCTTCCCCTTCCCTGCAAGCCCATCTGGGTTATGAAACTACAGGGCTGGGGCCAGGCGAGAGAGATGCAGGAGGGCAGGAGGCCTGGGCAAGGGGTTTGCTGGGGTCTGTTGGGGTCTGCAAGGCTGGAGCCCTCGGGATTCACTGCTTATCCCACCTGAACCTGTTTCCTATCTTCTCCGAGGGGTGAGTGATCTTAGCAGGGTCTTTGACGGTAGAGAGAGAACAGGGAAAGGCTAGATGAACAAAGGTGTGGAATTAGGATCGTGCTTAGCTGCGAAGACCCAAATGGTAGCGGTCGTGACTGCAGAGCTGGAACAGGAATTGATTGATTCCACTGGCAGCAGGGGACACATGGCAGGTTGTGATGAAACACCGAAGAGAAGATTGTGAAAAATGCATTCAGTTGCAGTTGATAAAGTGAAGCTTTTATTGATGAAATGTTTAGTTTAGACTTCCAAAAGAACTTCTGGCTCGGGGTAAAGGCATAGACCAAGAGGAAAGTCAGAGCATCTGCTGATGAAAAGGGGCTGGACTCCATGACCTCCCTGAGGTCATCTTTCAGCCTTAGGACTCTGAGCTACAAAGGCCTGGACAGGGCCACAGTGTCCCCCCCCCCCAAAGGGCAGCTTCCCACATCCGGGCAGCAGGGACACCTGGGCCTGCCCAGATGGGATGGAACCGGGCACAGACAATGCATGTCATGCTTGGGAACAACTAATCCATTGGCGAGTGGAGGGTGGGTGGCCTGGCAGCTGCTCCACGTGGGCCTCGGCCGGTGGCCCTGCCTGGGCTCTCAGTGGGGGACCAGGCAGCTGGGAGCCAGCCCCACCTACACCCCCAGCACCGGCTGGAGGCCAGTCACCCACGCAAGAGGACAGGGGGGAGCAGGGGGGCCACCCACCGGTCACCCCGGCAGGCTGCAGACGCTCTGCGCCCTCTGCCCACGAGCCCTCTGGTCCCAGGAAGGTCGGGAACACGCTGGCCATTTTGTAAGTGGGGAAACCTGAGTCTCAGAGAGGTGAAGTGACTTGCTCTTTCATGCAAGGAGGAGCTTGGGACAGCGGGATTTGAATCCAGGGCTCTCTGACTCCAGGGGATAGAGACGGTTGGGTAAGCCAGGCCCCTGGGCAACCAACCATGGTCAACTCCTCGCCCCTCTCTCATCCTTTCTAGGGGCTGGACTCCTTGGGGCATTTGGGCCAGGTGAGTCCACAGGAAGGAGGGCATGTATCTGGTCATGCTACAGGGTGGCCCTGGGATCAGACAACTCTGGGGGAGCACGGAACGAGGGCAAATGGCTGCACAGGGGCTGCATGCCCCACCCCACGCACCCAGCCTCTTCTCACTTCCTGTTCGGTCCCCATCCTCTCCTCCCAGCCCCTCTGTGGTCAGGAAAGGCCCGAGCGTGTCCGCTGCCCTGTCAGAGCTCAGGACACAGGCCTGGCTAGAGAGAAACCCCTGCCAGAGCTGGGGAGGGGCAGGGCCTGCAGTCCTGGGAAGTGGACCCAGGCACACCCCACGCCCAGCTAGACCACACCACACCTGCCTGGAAGGGAGACTGGCCAGAGTCAGAGGTCCATCTACAGAGGGGCTGGCTGGGTTTCAGATGGGCCAGCTGACAGAAGTAGGAAATGGGGTCGGGGGACCACACCCAGTGAAAGCCAGGTGGACTCTCCAGGGCTCGGCAGTCCTGCATGTCTGAGGTCGGTCCCCAGAGAGGCCGCCCCTGAGCTTGGAACCCTGGTGGCCAGGACTGGTGCTTGTGGGAGAGATTCTCACATAATTGGAAACAAACCCGGCACGGTTGTGAACTCCAACCTGATTGCCCATCGGTCCTGGCCAAAGCCGTGGAATGTCTCCTGGAGGGGGAAAAGCAGAGATTGAGCCCAGATGTGGGAAGGAGAGAGCCAGAGGGACCCATTTGGCTTTTCATAAACATTTTAGCATCTGTCTGCAGGGAGGCTCCCGGACTGCAGGGCAGGCTAGACGGATGGACAAAGGGGCTCCAGATACAGGGGAGAGGGCGTGGCCTGAGGCAGGGGACCCCTGCGAGGAAGCCAATGAGAGGCCTGGGGCGGGGCAGCTAACGTGGGAGCAGAGCAGGGCCTGGCCTGGGTGAGGAGGTCTTGCAGGCAGCTCCTGCTCAGCCCCAGCCCTCGCAGGAAGCCCCTCTGGGTCCCTCGTTAGGTGGCGGGCCTTCTAAGGGAAGTGAGGTCTGGTCAGGGAGTGTTGTACGGAGTCAACACAGTCAGTCCACATGGCACATGGCAGTTGCTTGCTAAACAGCAGCTGCTATTTTATCAGATTGGCCCCTGAGTACCAAAGGTTTGAGTCCAGCTTAGGGCCCTGATCGGCCACACGCCGACCACAGCATCACCAGGGTCCTGCCCCTACTCCACGAGACCCTTTCCACCCTGGGCCTAGGAACGATGCCCCACACCAGCCCCTCACCTGGCTCTGTCTTCTTCTCCCTGCTGGTGCCAGAGGGCTCGTAGGTGCTGGCCTTGGGGCAGGTTAGTGTTGACACGAGGCAAGATGCCCCTCTGGGGGCCAGAGCATCTGCCCAGTATGGAGGGCAGTTGGGGGTACAAGGATGCAGACCGGGCCTGTCCTGGGCACTGGTGTAAGGGGTGGTGCTGAGACCACCTGCCCCGAGCAGCTGTCCAGGGCACAAGGGAATCACAGCTGGGTCCTGGGTGCTGTTATAACCTAGTAACAAGAGCTGGAGGAAAACAGCCCCAGGAACCCAAAGGAGTCTCCCACCTCGGCGGGGCTTCAGGAAGGCTTTTTGGAGGAGGGAGTTGTGAAAGTTAGACCCCGAAAGATCCCTGCGGTTTGTCAGGCTGAGTGGAGCAGCCTGCCCCATACTGCCCGCTGACACCGCATCCTGTCCTGGGAGCAGCAGTCACAGCTTTGCTTGGAGCCGAAGAGCCTCAAATGTACCTCGTGGGCAGCGCAGGCCAGGGAAGGGCTGCGGGCAGGACCTCACCCCATCCTCCTCTCCACAGGGCTCGGGGCCTTTCCTGCAGGGGCCTTCCCAGGAGCTCTGGTGCCCGGCGGCCCAGCTGGCGCTGCTGCAGCTTATAAAGCCGCTGCCAAGGCCGGTGAGTGTTACCCTTTGGGACGTGCCATAAGCCCTCTGGCCTCCACAGGCTCTCCACTTGGCAAAGAACCTTTCCTGAGGGGCAGGCAGACGGGAGCCTCAGCTCCATCTCCCGGGGGTGTGGGGAGGTAGCCAGCTGTGCCCGAGTCTCAGAGGTGGTGACAGGCCCAGACCTCAGCCCCGGGCCCTCCTGCCTTTGACGGTTCCTGGTGTGACCTCTCTCCTCTCCCACTCCTGGCTCTGTAGGTGCTGCGGGGCTTGGTGGGGTTGGCGGCGTTGGTGGCTTAGGAGTGCCTACAGGTATGGAGGCGAGACCTGGGTGGCCCCGGCGAAGGCCACGGTGTGTGTGGGGGTGTGGAGTCCACTCTGACGTGATCCCTTCCCTACCAGGTGCAGTGGTACCTCAGCTTGGAGCAGGAGTTGGAGCTGGAGTGAAGCCCGGGAAGGTGCCAGGTCAGTGTGGATGGGGTCCCTGGGGGTGGAGGGCAGAGGTCAGGGAGGAGCGAGAGCTTCTAAGGCCCACGGGGCAGGAAGGACAGGGCCCGGCTGCAGCAGGGCAGGGGGCATAGCCAGGCCCAGAACATGGTGCCGTGTCCCAGATAGGGGCGAGGGGCCCTGGTCTACCTTCCGGGCCCTTCTTCCAGGACCTTGGAGCAGACCTCAGAGACAGACTCTGTGGCACCCACATTCAAGCGACAGATGGGGACACTGAGGCTCAAAACAGGGAGTCGGGGCTTCCCTGGTGGCGTAGTGGTTGAGTGTCCTCCTGCTGATACAGGGGACGTGGGTTCGTGCCCTGGTCCGGGAAGATCCCACATGCTGCAGAGCGGCTGGGCCCGTGAGCCATGGCTGCTGAGCCTGAGCGTCCGGAGCCTGTGCTCCGTAAAGGGAGAGGCCACAACAGTGAGAGGCCTGCGTACCGTAAAAAAAAAAAAAAGGGAGTCGTGGCACAGAAGGGCCCACCGGTCCCTGCACAGCAGGGGTGAGCCCGGGGTGGGCCGACTCCCCATCCGGTGCTTGTTCATCTTCACCAAGCCCTTGAGGAAGTGACTTCAGGTTAAACAAAAGGCTGCCTGAGTCCACACAGCAGGGAGGGAACATCTGGAAGCTGTTAACCCAGAGGTGGGCTGGGCCGGCCATGTAAACAGGCTCCAGGAGATGGGACAAATCCACGCACAGGAGGGTTTGCAGATGACTTCCGGAACTTACGGGAAGAGGGCTGCAGCCACCGCACGTGTCCCTCGCCGCTCCCACCGGGCATCCAGGTGGCTGGCTCGGGAGCCCCGGAGCTGCCACGGCAGGAAGGGCCGGGAGGGGCCCCTGGAGGCCAGGCTGCCACTCACTCTCCTTCTTTGGCCACAGGTGTGGGGCTCCCAGGTGTATACCCAGGTGGAGTGCTCCCAGGCGCAGGTGAGAGCAAGGAGGAAAAGGGGACCCTGTAGCAAGGAGAGCAGACCCTGGCAGCCTCCCGGTGGCCCCCCGCCTCCCCCGAAGCCGAGGCCACCAGAGACCTTGGGTCCTGACCGGCATTTTCTCCCTAAGCATCAAAGCTCAGGCTACAGACATAAGATCTCTGGTTGTCTTTTCCCTACGAAGATCAACAAGCTTCCCCTGGCCCCACCGAGCCCTGAGCCCCGGCCCAGACCCAGACATCATCACAGCCTGCAGTGGGCCCCCAAGGACAGACCAAGTCCCCAGTGTGGCCAGCAGTTTCCCAAAAGCCATAAGTCACCAGGGGCCCCACCCAGTGCATCCGCCCTGCAGGAGACCCTCGGAGCTGCCCTCTCAACCTCCTTTCCCCACCAGGGCCCGGCCACCCCACCCAACATATGACCTCTTGAATTCCCCCAAAAGCCCAGACTCGGGCTGCTCTGCGGGATTTACTGGCAGAGTGTCCCTCCCTCGGCCCCTCCCTGCCACGGCGGCCCAGCCGCAGGGGAGACAGGAGAGGTGGCAGCACTGGACACTGGCAAATGGAGTGTCACCCAGCCAGAGCAGATGACTGCTTTGTGTTTGCTTGTGAATCACATCCAGTGAGAGCCCCCCAAGGTCACAGGCCTCCCCGACCTGCAGGCTCTTCCCACTTCTGGCAGGCTTCTACCGTCTGCCTTCTCTGATGAGGGTGAGCAGGGCGGCGGGAAATTAACTCCAGTTTAGAGACAGGCCAACAGAAACACAGAAGCACATGGCTAGGAAATAGGATTAAAACTTCTGACCTTGGGTCAGATGGGGAAGAAAAGTCACCACCAAAGAGGCCCTCCCCCAACCCTGTGAGCCATGCCAGTAGCTGACAGTCAGTGCAGAAGGAGGCCAGCTGTGTCACTGACGGGGGTGTGGTGCGGGGCTGGACCTTCCAGGCCGGCCTTCCCACGCCCACTGCGAGCCCCCTCTTTGCCCCTTCAGGAGCTCGGTTCCCAGGTGTAGGGGTGCTCCCTGGGGTTCCCACTGGAGCAGGAGTCAAGGCCAAGGCCCCAGGTATGTTGCCAGCTGGGCTGGGGACCCGTGGTGGGAATCTCCATTCACCCTCAGTCCCCTCCGTACTGGGGTGAGGGGCGGGGACCCTGGGCTCAGCTGGCTGAGATGGACGGCACATCTCTCAGAAACCCCCGAGTGTGTGCGAGGCAGCATGAGCTGGGAGGTCTGGGCAGAAGTGGCCACAGCTCGGGTCAGCCCGCCCCTCAGCACTGCCATTGGTGCGTGGGTGCCCTGTGCCCGTGGTGGCAGGGCTGCAGTGATGGCTCCTTGTCACTGCAGGTGGAGGCGGAGCTTTTGCTGGAATTCCAGGTAAGGCAAGGCTGGGTCCCCCAAGCCAATGAGGGTGGGCAGGCCAACGGGTCGGCCAGCCGGGCAGGAGATCCTCTCTTGGGAGGGGCTGGGCGTGCCTACTGCTCCAGACCTGGCTTCCGCACAAAGTGGCATCAATCACAGGCCTGCTTCCCCTGTCCCAACCCTCTGTCTGGGAGTCCACATGAGCCCAGAAAACCCAGCAGTCTGTGCCAAATGCCACAAGGGCTACAGGCCCTGAGTGTGGCCCAAGCCCCAGGAGGGAGAGTGTCTGGTAGCTTCCAGAAGGAAGTGGCCCATCACTGGAGGTTGCTCTGCTGGCCGATGAGAAAGAGGCAGGAAGGCCCTCTAGGCACTAGGATGGTTTCCGGATTCCGGATGCCATGGGAGCTCATTCTGTCTGAGCAGAAAGTGGAGCATGAGGCTGGGGGCTTCGCAGGGGCTGCTGGCCCGAGTGACTGGGACCTGATTTTTCTCTCCTTGTTCCCACAGGAGTTGGACCCTTTGGAGGTCCGCAGCCTGGAGTCCCTCTGGGGTACCCCATCAAGGCACCCAAGGTGCCAGGTAAGGCAGAAGGAGGATTTGAGAGACACCATTCACTGGGCCTCCCTACTGGGAAGCCAGCTCGAGAGGGGACTTGTTTGGCCACCCGTGTCTTGGGGTGGATGGGGATAGTCAGGAAACCTGGTATTAAAGCCCATTTCTGGTCGCCAGCAAAGGGAAGCAGGGGGAAGCCATCCTGCAGGTGTTGGTCTCACTCCCATGCACACACATGCACAAGTGTGCACACACATGCACACACATGCACAGAGACCCATAGCCCTGATGGGAAACCGCTTGTGTGGATGGTAAGAAACACCATTCACTGGAAAGACCCCTCTGATGTCAACCCACCTCCACCCCAGCAATCAGCTCACATGATGAGCTGTTTCCTGATGGGGAGGAGAGTAAGGAAGATACTTAGACTCTACGGCCATGGCAGGGTCTGGGTTGGTAGAAGAACGGGTGTCCCATCATGCCCTGGGGCAGGGGTGTCCTCTCCCTTCTCCACCAAGGCCTCTGCTCTCCCGAGAGCCTCTGAGAGCAGCTCACAGCCCTGGTGGAGGCTGTGCGGTCTCGGGCTTCAGTACCTGTGGGAATAGGTCTGTCTACCCAGGTAGTGGGGGCCTAGTGAGGCATGGGGCCGCCATGGGGCAGCCCCTGATCCCACACTCCGTCTCCTCAGGTGGCTACGGACTGCCCTACACCACTGGGAAACTGCCCTTTGGTAAGGCCCTCTTAAACTGGCGGGCTTCTGGCTTTCTCCAGCTGCAGGGTTCTGGCAAGGGAGCTGTGGCCCCAGCTCAGGGCTAAGAGAGCACCAGCTGGAGGAGGGGGGGTGTGGAGTCTCGGAATGGGAGTCCCCGAAGGAGGGGACATGGAACTTGGACTCAGACAGCCTCGTTCTCAATCCTGGCCCTCGCACTTATCACCAGGTCTTGGGAGAACCAGTTTCTTCTCTGAGCCTCAGTGTCTTTGTCTGTAAAATGGGAATAACCATCCCATACACATTTGTATTTAACTCTGGCTCGGGGGTGGGGAGACAGGTGGAGACTCTGGGTGGCCTGGCCCTTGAAGGGCAGGGGAGGGGGCAGCCACAGTGAGGTCCACGTGGATGCCCAGAGCCTCTCGTTTCGCAGGCTATGGGCCTGGAGGAGTAGCTGGTGCCGCGGGCAAGGCCGGATACCCGACGGGTACAGGTAAGGAGAGCCTCACCCCACTGCTAGCCAAAGGGGGCACTGATTACCAAGGCTCTATAAAGCAGGCCTGCCCACCCTACATCCAGACCCCGGTCTGAGCCTGGAGAAGGATCCTCAACCTCTGCATGCTATGAAACCCCACATCCACACCCAGATGTGTGAACCAGTTGGTTTTCTTTTTTTTTTTAATAAATTTATTTATTTATGGCTGCGTTGGGTCTCTGTTGCTGTGCGCGGCTTTCTCTAATTGCGGCGAGCGGGGGCTACTCTTCACTGCGGTGGCTTCTCTTGTTGTGGAGCACAGGCTCTAGGTGTGCGGGCTTCAGTAGTTGTGGCACGTAGGCTCAGCAGTTGTGGTACACAGGCTTAGCTGCTCTGCGGCATGTGGGATCCTCCCGGACCAGGGCTTGAACCCGTGTCTCCTGCATTGGCAGGCGGATTCTTAACCACTGCACCACCAGGGAAGTCCCGAACCAGTTGGTTTTCTTGGAGCTGGAATAGGTGGGCTCTGGAGATGCAGGGGCACACTTTCCAGAGTCTCTCTCCTTCCTCTCCCCCAGGGGTCGGCACACAGGCTGCAGCAGCAGCAGCAGCAGCTAAAGCAGCAGCAAAGCTCGGTGAGTATATGCCTGGAGTCCCTGCCTGCTAGCTGCCAGCCCCCCAGCCTCTCCATCCCTATTACCACTGAGAGCCTTCCTCAGAGATAACTAACTAAGGTGGCCCCTCCCCACTCCACCCCCATTTATCCAACTTTTGCAGTGCCACCCGTTCCTCTCTTCTTCCATCCATCCATCCATTCATTCTTTTTTCCATCCATCCATTCACTCCACCCTCCAATCCTCCATTCCTCCATCCCTCCATCCATCTCTCCATCCATCCACCCATCCCTCCCTCCATCCATCCATCCATCCATCCATCCATCCATCCATTCATCCATCCCTCCCTCCCTCCCTCCATCCATTTCAGAGACCGGGGACAGATAAGAGCTCTGCTGGAGAATGTTGGCACTGCTGTGGGAGTCAAGAGGGAGACGTTGTTTCTACCTGGGGATAATCAGGAAGCGTTCTCAGAGAAAATATTTGATTCAGGCCTTAAAATATAGGTGGAGTTTGCCATGTGGTTAAAAAAGGAGGGAATGGATAAAAGGGTGGTTAGAATGATAATTTTAGGTGGTACCTATATGAGCATTTAAACAATTTAATAGTTTAGTATCAATTTAATATGTACTATAAAACTTTTAACTAGCTCCTCGAGCGCATGATCCCTTGGCTAGTAGATGTGGCATGGCCTTCTCTATGCCCAGACAAATGGGGAGCAAAGTGGGCATGTGTCCCACTGTCCTGGGTGATTCCCCAGTTCAGAGTCAGATCATGGGTGGTGAAGTCTTCACCTCTACCCCAGTCCCAGGGGAGCCCTTCCTGTAGCCTGTAGCACTGAGCTGGAGGCCTGCCCCACGGAGGCCCCACAAGCCCTCCCTCCAAGCCCCCAAGGCTGGAGGGGATGGCTGGAATGTGGGAGCAGGAGAGTGGGACGGCAAGGGGCTGCCAGAGCCAGGCAGCCAGGCGCTTGGATTACAAACTTGGCCGCGTCTTCGGAACACAGGGAGAGGAAGTCTTGAACATTCTTGCAGGGGCCCCTCTGGCCCGGGGAGCGGCCGCTTGTGGTTTCTCAGTATGTGGCAGTGATTAGAATGGGATTTGTCTGAAAACATACAAGTCCCTTAATGAGGGTGTTGAAATGGACACTTTGGGGGTGAGTCAAGGAACAGTGGGGTGGGGGCCTTCCCAAGCCGGCCCAGCTGGAGATGCCTGGGCCTCATTCCCAGAGGAGATTGCACTGTGAAAAACACCAGCATCCAAGTAGCCTCCTGCCTGGCTTCAGGAGGGGCCCCTGGGAGCCACATTTGCACTATCCCCCTCCTAACAGGTGCTGGAGCGGGAGTTCTCCCTGGCATTGGTGTTGGAGGTGGTGGCATTCCTGGCGGGCCCGGCGTGATTCCTGGCATCGGAGGCATCGCAGGTCGTGTCCATTCCAGCAGGGGGTGGAAGGTGTCCTTGAGAATGCTGTAGGGGAAGGGCCTCACCTTCTGTGACTCTCTCTCCAGGGGCTCCAGATGCTGCTGCTGCTGCTGCCGCTAAGGCAGCCAAATATGGTGAGTGTCCCCACAGGGGGCAGGACCAGGGCTCTGGCCAGCCCTGGCCTCTGCATGGGCCTTGGAGACCCTAGTCCTATAAGGCTGGATGGACTTTGCCTTTGTCCATCTGGGGCACCGTCCCTCACCAAGCGTCCCTGTCATGTCTCCTTGCTTGTGCCCATTCTGGCCACTCTGCCTGGGAGACTCTCTCCAGTGCTCTCCACTGACTGACTCAGCAGGGGGCAGGGACACTGTGGAGCATCTGTCTCCTCCCACTTTACCCCCAGGGCCACCCAGAGCTGCTGCACCAACTGCCTGGGTGTTCAGTGGAGCGTTCTGACTCTGCTTTAGAGCTAGATCGTGCTCTTCCCAAACATAGATCCAAACCCTTAGAGCTCTGTCGGGGTTCCCTCACTTCCCTCCCCTTCTCTCGGATGACTTGGATCCATGCAGATGCAATGCCCGCTCACCTGGGATCCTGCACTCAGGACCTGCCACTCCCATAGTTCCCCAGAGTCATGCCCCTGGAGGTCCTCTGAGGTTCCCACAGGGTCCAGGCCAGGGGAACAATCCTTTCCTTCCACAGGAGCTCCTGGAGGCTTAGTGCCTGGTGGGCCAGGCTTTGTCCCAGGAGCAGTCGGCATCCCAGGAGTTGGAGTCCCAGGTGTTGGGGTCCCAGGTGTTGGAGTCCCTGGTGTTGGAGTCCCAGGTGTTGGAGTCCCTGGTGTTGGAGTCCCAGGTGTTGGAGTCCCTGGTGTTGGAGTCCCAGGTGTTGGGGTCCCAGGTGTTGGAGTCCCAGGTATTGGGGGTCCGGGCATCATGGGTGGACCAGGTGAGCTTGGCTCTGTGTGTGTGTGTGTGTGTGTGTGTGTGTGTGTGTGTGTGTGTGTGTAAGAGAGAGATGTTGAAATTATTGCCAAGACTTTTGTATTCTCCCTGACACCTCCCCACTCTATCCTCTTCTCTCCACACCCTTGGTCATCTTCTCTCCCTTGGGATATAACCACCTCCTAATTAACTATGGCCAGCATCATCTTGAATTCCCCTTTTGGCTGTCAGTGTGCTCCTGGGGACAGGAACCATGTCTTTTTCATCTCTGTGTTCCCAGCCCTTAGCTGAATATGTGCTCAGTAAATGGTGCATAGATGGGTGGGTAGGTAGATGGGTGGATAGATGGATGGGGGGGGTGGATGGGCAGAGGGACAGCTAGGGAGGTAGGTGAATGGCTATGTGGATGAGTAGGCAAATTGATGGATGAGAGAGTGGGTGGTGGGTGGATGAAGGGACAGATACAAGGATGGGTGCTTACATGGATGGATAGATAGATATAGGTAAAATGGTGGATGGTGAGATAAATGGGTAAATGGAAAGAGAGATGAACAGGCAGGTGGGGGACAAGATAAGTGGTTAGAAGGATGGATGGATGGATGGATGGATGGATGGATGGATGGATGGATGGATGGATAAGCACGTGGGTAGATGAGCAGATGAATGGGTGGGTAGAAGGCAAACACAAAATGGATGGGGAACTTCCCTGGCGGTCCAGTAGTTAAGACTCTGTGCTCCCAATGTGGGGGGTGAGGGTTTGATCCCTGGTCGGGGAACAAAGATCCCACGTGCCGTGGGGCGCTGCGAAAAAAAGAAAATCAAAATGGTTGGTATTTAGATGAATGGATAGATAGACAGATGGATGGATAAATTCGTGTGTGGGTGGACAGAGAGATAAGTGGTTGAGTGGGTAGACTGAGGTCCAAAGATAGACAAATGGACAGCCATACAGGAAGGTCAGCAGATGGATGAATGGGTGGCTGGATAGACAGATGGACAGATGGGTTGATGGAGATACGTATGGGTAAATGGATGGACAACTCTGTGTTGGCTCAACAGATAGAAAGAAGATGGACTGAAAGACAGATGGGTGGACAGAGGGATATATATAACGCATCTCTGCTCCATTCTCTCCTGAGCATTTGTGTTTCCCTTGGTCTCTCCAGGGGCTGTGTCACCAGCTGCAGCTGCTAAAGCAGCAGCCAAAGCAGCCAAATACGGTGAGTCCTGTGCTGATAGCTCCACCCCACCTTATTATGGCCTTTACTTGCCAGAACTAAAGGACCGTCATCTTCTAGTCCCCGTTGTACAGCCCAGAGAAGGGGAGTGACTTGCCCAGGGTCACACAGCAAGTCACTGGCAGAGCTGGGACTTAGCCCTGTTGGGCCCCAGGACTATGTCTCCCCCAGTTGTCTCCCACCATGAGGCCAAGGGACTGGGTGATAGGAGAGTCCCAGTACAGCATTCCCAGTGGAGACAGTGTCCCTGACCCTCCCTGCTCTGGCCAGGACCCTCTCAGAGGAGCCCAAGCCTGGCTGGGGATAGGGGACCTGTACGCAGTCTTTCCATCTTCAACAAAGAGGCCCTTCACCAAGCGCTCAGAGAAGAGAGGGGCTGGAGACACACTGCGGGGTGTCAGTAGGGAGGAAGTTGGTGGGGGACCCAGGTATCCCATGGTTTCCTGTCCTTCATGGACCAGACTTGGGGGAAGCTCGCATCCTCTTCTCCAGTCCAGCATCCCCCAGAGCTCTTCCCAGTCTCTCTCACTGAGATCGTTTTCCACTTGCTTCTCTTCTCTCTGCAGGGGCCAGAGGCGGAGTGGGAGTTGGAGGTATTCCCACTTTCGGCGTTGGTGCTGGGGGCTTTCCTGGTTACGGTGTCGGAGTCGGAGGTGTTCCTGGGGCTGGCATTTCCCGTGAGCCTTAGTTCCATGCAGGGGAAACAGGGAAGGGGCGGGGGCTTGGGGGATGGGGGTGGGAGAGGGTAGACTGGGCTTCACCGAGCTCAGGGAGGAGTTGGGGGACAGCGCAGGGAGGGTCTCCAGTGCCTTTAGGGCAGGAGCGCTGTCAGCACAGCCTGGCTGAGAGCCAGCAAGGTTTCTGAGTCTTTCTTTCTCGGCTCCTCATAGCTGCAGCCCAGGCAGCCGCCGCCAAGGCAGCCAAGATCGGTAAGTGCCCCAGCCCTGCCTGTCCTCACGCCCAGGGCCACGCCCTCCCCTCCTCCCCACCGCAGCCCTGCTCTCCTGCAGGGCCCAGGCTCAAAGCTCAGAGCAATTCTCCAACACGAGGGCAGAGCAACCTCACACTAGGGCCTCCAGGGCTGAAATATCCTGGGTCAAGGTCGGAAGCCCCTGGGCCCATCTTCCAAAGCCACAATGAAGTTTTCTGCGCTTTTCAATTGCGCACCATTAGGATCATTGGTGCCTGCCTTATCACCCCCAGACCAGCGAGTTAAAGGTGCCAGTCCATACACAACCATTATGCCATTATGCAAGCCCTACCTCCACCCTCTGCTCCCCCAAGAAGGGGCACTTCAAGGGCAGAGCTGGATGCTCTTCACCCCTCCAGGTGCTGCAGGAGCAGGAGCCCTGGGAGGGCTGGTGCCAGGTGTCGGTGTGCCAGGCGCTGAAGTGGTACCAGGTGAGCTGTGTCCCCAACCCAGACATGGGTTTGGCTTATCTCATAGAAGGGGCCCTGGAGGTGGCCTATGTCAAGTGTACCATTTTACAGATGACAAGACTGAGCCCAGAGACAAGGGTAGAGACAAAGCAATTTCCCTTAGTTTGGAGGGAAGAGCCCGCATGGGATTCCAGATTGCTGAGTGAACCCGGCAAGTCCCCTACCTGCCCCAGGGACGCTCAGGATGTCAGCCCAGTAGGCAGTGGAACCCTGCTCTACCAGGGTTGGGGGCCCTCATTCACCCGTCACGGGGCCTTTCTGGTTTCTGATCAGGTGGGAGGGCCTGTGTCAGCCTTTGTTTTCCAGGCACTCTTTCTCCAAGGGGAGGAGATTAAGAATTACAATGAGATTAATTTACAGCCTTCCTTGATTGTTTTTTTCCCACCAGATTTCTCTTCTGCATTTCTTCTTTCTGGGAGGAAATTCCCCTTTTGAGCTTCCCTCCAAGAAATGTGGCGCTTCCTCTAATAGTTTTGGATACAGGCGTGATTAGGATTTTTAAAAACTAACATCACCTTCAGCAGAAAGCTCCAGAAATCTTTTAGACTGAGGTTTAGGAGAGACAGCTTCGGGCTGCCCTCCACCATGGGCAGAGCTAGAAGGCCACAGTCTCAGAGCTGCTTCTCAGGGAAGGGACGTGCCCAGGACGGCTGGTGGACCATCTGAGAGTGGGCCTCCCTCACGCTGGGTTTCCTGGGTGAGGGGACAGTTCCCTAGAGGTGGTCTCTGAGAAGCCTTTCCACCGTGGAGGGTGGGTAAGAGGGGGAAGGGGTGCTGCGAACCACTCCTCACTCTTCACATCTCCAGGGGCAGGGATCCAGGCAGCTGCAGCTGCCAAAGCAGCCGCCAAAGCAGCCCAGTTTGGTAAGTGAGCCCCCTGCCAGTCCTGTCTTCGATCCTCAGCCTAGAGCACTGCTCTCTTGTGTCCCTGCCTTGGGGTCTGGCAGACGCCCCTCCTTAGGCTGTCATGTTCTGGGCGTGGGCCTTCCTCACAGCTTTTGGCCCAACTGACCACTTTGAGGGGTGTGGATGAAGTTTCTGATTAGGAAGGCAA
This sequence comes from Mesoplodon mirus, assembly GCF_964341445.2. Taxonomy (NCBI): domain Eukaryota; kingdom Metazoa; phylum Chordata; class Mammalia; order Artiodactyla; family Ziphiidae; genus Mesoplodon; species Mesoplodon mirus. Next base: position 36,877,750 of record NC_138991.1, read on the forward strand.
AGTGAGAACAGGTTCTGGCGAGCCCTCCAGGACACACCTCCTACCCTTCCCAAAGCCACTGCTGCCTTCCAGTCCAGCTGGGGCCTTGCCCTGCTTCTGGAACAAATGCTGGGTTCTTCTGGGCTCCCACCTACCCCAAGGGACAGCCATGTTCTTGCTCCCTGACAAGATTCTCCATGTCCTGCTTCATCTGAGGGCCACCCTGGCAACCCCAGGTTCCCATACTTTCCTGAATATGGCATAGCGAAACAGCTCACTTTAGAGCCAGAGAAATCTTAACTTCAGGTCTGCTGACCCCCAAACTCACATATGACAAACAACTCTTTTTTGTAAAACTATCATTTGCTGAGGTAATCATTACACCAGCCTTATGAAATTGGTACTCTTATGCCCATTTCACAGATGTGGAAACTGAGGCTCCAAGAGCCTAAGAAACTTGCCCATAGTCACACAGCTAAATGGTGGCCGAGCTGAGCTTGGAAGCCAGTCCTGCCTGTCTTGCAGAGCTCCCTTTACTACATAAGTCTGCCTCCATCACCCTCAGGAGTCTCAAAGGGGCCCTTGTAATTCCAAAGTTTAAGAACTCCTGATCCTGCCCAGACCTCATATTAGGGATGAAGAAGCTGAGGCCCATCAAGGGAAAGTAACTTGTCCAAGGTCACACAGCAAGTCTGTGCCCGGCTAAGGACCCAGGGCTCCTGACCTCCAGCCCGCTGCTCTTTCCATTAGCTTCTGCCCTCCTTGATCAGGACTTGGTTAAGGATGAGCTCTTCTCTGTCTTGCAGGGTTAGGCCCGGGTGTCGGTCTGGGTCCTGGAGTCGGCGTGGGTCCCGGTGTTGGCATTGGCCCCGGTGGTATCATAGGTAAGCAGTGTGAGCAAGTGGGCCTGAGGGGCCTCTGAATGCTCCATGGGTGCCGTCCTTGAACGCCCTCTCTCTCCTCCCAGGAGCAGGGGCCCCAGCTGCAGCCAAAGCCGCTGCTAAGGCGGCCGCCAAAGCCCAGTTCCGTGAGTGCCCTGCCTGCCTTCTCTCCTCACCCCACAAGCTCAGGCCTGGCCCAGCGTGACCCAAGCCTAAACTGGACCCCAGGACATGCCATATCTCAGGCCCACCCTGCAGCCTCGTGAGGCCCCCAAGGCGGCAGACAGAGGGATTGGAAGTGCAGATTTGGCCTGAGGGAGACCCGGGTTCGAGTCCTGAGCCACACACTAGCTGAGTGACCTCTGAGTTTCCTGTCCTCCCGTGTGGGTACACCGATGGCACCTGTCACAGAGGCTTGTTAGGAGAATCAAATGAGTTCATCCAAAAGGGAGGAACAGGAGGTTAGGCTGAAAAGGGCAGTGGTGTCCAGAGTGTGTCTCCCTGAATGCCAGCCTGGGGAAGGGCTGGACTTGGTGGTCAATGAGAGTTTTAGGAAGACCATTCTGGTGGCAGCGCAGAGGGCAAATTAAGGGGGTCTGGGCCCCTTCCTTGGGGCCTGACTCAGCTCCCTGAGCCGGACACCCCCAAAAGGGCCTGTTCCCTGCCTGCTGCCGCCACCCCACTCCCCATCTCCCCCAGGGGCTGCCGCTGGGCTTCCTGCCGGCGTTCCCGGATTTGGAGCCGGTGTTGGAGTTCCTGGACTTGGAGTTGGTGTTGGTGTTCCTGGATTTGGGGCAGGTGCAGGTGAGGGGCCTTCTAGGTGCTGAACAGAAACGCCCCTGACCTCAGAGGAGGGAGACCTCTCCTCCCAGCACGTCCCCTCCACTCAGAGGTGTGCAATAAATTCCCCATTAGGTTCTCCTGAGCAGTTAGAGACAACTGGGGTAACAGATGCGGGCAGGCCAGGCGAAGGGTCCTCTTCTGCCAGATTTCAGAGTTTCTGTCTCCTCAGTGGAAAGGTGCCAGGGCTCCAAACTGAGAAGAAGCCCACCATCCAAGGAAGGAGGCTGGAGGTCCCTGGGGTCAGTGGTGTGGGTGGGCTAGCCCGGCTCCCCTTCAGCAGTGTGCTGTGGCAAGGGGGCCACTAGGAACTCTAGCTCTTCATCTACTAGTTACTGAGCCTGCTCTATGTCCAGCCTCAGGCAGACCATGCCGGGCCTAGAGGAGACGGGAGGGGACAGATGGAAGGAGGAGGCACAGTTGAGCCCTCAAGCGCCCCCAGATCAGACTGGTAGAGGCACAGTTAGACACTGAAGCTCTGTACTTGGCTGGGTGAGCTCCTGGCTGCAGAGCCACAGCTTCAGGGCTTTGAGAGAAGCAAAGAAGGCTGAGGAAGTCAAGGAGGGCTCCCTGGAGGAAGCAGAATCCCCAGGCACAGAGCTCAGCTGCTGACCACCCCACTTTTCCTTTTGCCCTTTTCCGCAGTACCTGGAGCCCTGGCCGCAGCTAAAGCTGCCAAGTATGGTGAGTGCACCCCACACACCATCCCTGATAGCACCTGGTCACCCAGCTCCCCTCTCCCTGGGCCAGGGCCCAATGCCTGGAGCCTACAGCGCAGGGCTGGGATGGTCAGGATGGAAAAAGGCAGTTTCTAGGAAGCATTAATGATGGTTCAGCAGACTCTGGTTCCTGCCCACTAAATGCCTAGCATGCCTCCAGCCCCAGGACAACCAAAACCGCCCTTCACATTTCCAGCCCCCCTGGGGGCAGTTTCACTTTGGTGAGGACCATGGTCCCTAAGACCCCTCAGGCCCTGACAGTTTCATGGGGCCCAAGGCCAGGGAGGGGCCAGGGCTGCTGTCCCAGCAAAGCCAGGACTCCTCATCTGGGCCCCCGCCTCCCCATCAGCATGACTGTGCCCGCCACGAGCCACAAGGACGTGGCAGACCTGCCCTCCCCCTACACTTGGCACTCGGGCAGCCCCGCCTGGCCAGATCCACACTGTCTATGTCCCCCTGCATTCCAGGCCTCCTGGGATCTGGGCTGGGGCCTCCGCCAGGGAACTGCCAACCAGGCCTGGCCGGTCCACGTGGGGCCAGTTTCCACCTCGGAAAATCCCAGCTTCCTCAGCCCCCACCCACGGCGGGCCTGATGACCCACCGGCTCTGCTGGCCTGAGTTCGGCAGCCATTGCCAGGGAAACAGAGCAGTTAAGGGCTCTGGCTCTGAAGTCATTTCCTGCCCATGAAACCTTGAACACATTGCTTAACCACTGCCGTGCCTCAGTTTTCTCATCTGCAAAATGGGGCTAATAGTACCTACATTTCCTGCTGCTCGGAGCAGTCTGATAAGTGTGACACACGGACCATGAGTGTCCCCCTGAAGCGCTAGCTATAACTCCTGCTGCTGCTGCTCCTGGCAGCTCTGTACTGGACAGTGGTTCACACTCAGAGGTCCTTTCACTCTTCAAATACCTATAGGTGAGCAGGAGTAAGGATCATCATCTCTTTTATAGAGATGCAACTCTGCGGCTCAGAGAGGTGACAGCTATGATGAGTGGAGAAACCAGATTCAAACCCAGGGCTGTCAGAACCTGAGACTAGTCCTCCACCCTTGGCAGCCTGTGGCCACAGCCACCACTGTGACCACCTGCAGGTCCCAGCACCAGCCCGGGAGGAAGGAGAGGAGACAGGCAGGCTGAGGCTCAAGGAGTGTGCCCTTGCCCAATGGGTCAGGGCAGAACCGGACCTCAGACCCAGGTGTCTGGTTATGGACTTCTGTCCAATACTCCTTCCACTAGGTCACATGGCCTCAGCCACCTGTCTACTTGCCTAGTAGCCCTGGGGCCGGGAGACCCCGTCCTTCAGAAAGGGGAGGATTGACTTTTTGTTCTCTCTCCACAGGAGCAGGAGGGGTCGGGGCCCTTGGAGAGGTTGGAGATCTTGGCGGAGCCGGTGTCCCAGGTGGTGTGGCAGGTGAGTTGAAACCCCAGGACAGGCTGGTAATTGAGGGAGACTGACCCATGGAGAGTCCCTCCCTGAGCCCCCTCTGTGTCCCCAGGAGTCGGACCTGATGCTGTGGCTGCTGCCGCCAAAGCTGCTGCCAAAGCCGCCCAATTTGGTGAGCACAGGCTTGAGGCGGGGGCTGCCGCCAGGTTTCTAGGATTTGACGGGAGGGGAGGGGTTCTGACCACGCACTGTGGAGCGCATATTCCCTGACCTGTCCCTGAGGCCCTCAGGGGCATCGTCTCCCAGGGCCCGGCCCACCTACTGGCCCCACTAGCCCTCCAAGGTCCTGGGGGCTCAGGCTCCACCTGGGTCCTGGGATGATCTCCGCACCCCACCGCGGACAGACCAGCTGCTCTCACTTGCGGGGATTAATGTACAGCTCTCTCCTCAGGGCTGGGGGGAGTCGGTGGGCTCGGAGTCGGAGGACTTGGAGTTGGAGGGCTTGGAGTTGTCCCAGGGGCTGGGGGCCTTGGAGGTAAGGGGTACTCTGGAATCAGTGAGTGCATGGCCGTCCCCTTCTCTGGGCTCCTGCAGCATTTGCAGGAGCATGAGCAGGCTTGGTGAAGGCTGCCCCTTGCAGTTGGGTGTCCCAGTCCTCTCCCTCTCTTTCAATTCACCCAACTACCTCAAGTGGGAGTTCACTAGGATAGTGATGGTTATGCCCACTTTCCAGAGAAGAAAAGCAAAGCTTGGAGGGAAATTACTTTCCCAACGTCTCTGCCATCATGGTGGACCTTATGTTAACATTTCTGTCTCTCTTGGGTCATCATTGTGTCTCCCTACCTGACCTGGCCTGAAGTCTCTTACCCCGTGTACTCCACAAGACTGGCCACACAGTAGGAGCTTAATAAAGACTTCTGGAAAGATGGACAGATGAAGGTGGGGTGGAGGGATGGTGGAAGGATGAGTCAGTAGGCTGATGGCAGATCGGTGAGCAGGTCAGGAGGAGGACATGACTTGGGGAGGGAGGAAATATTCCTGAGCCCTCATGCGCCCCATCTCCCCAGGTGTGTCCCCAGCTGCAGCTGCTAAAGCAGCCAAATATGGTGAGTTGCTCCCGATGCCTCCCCCTGCCCAGGCCTGCAGGCTGCTTATACCCCACCCCCACTGCCCTGTCCCCGCCCCGGTGCAGGCCTCAGTCCTGCTCACGATACCCCTGAAGGCCCATCCAGGAGATCCCTGATCCCAGACCCCAGAGGGGATGCTCAGGGTCCCTTAAACTGTGGCTCGTCCTCACCCCCATCTGCCCTCTTCTCAGGTGCCGCTGGCCTTGGAGGTTTCCTAGGCGCCGCCAGGCCATTCCCAATTGGAGGTAGGGACCACCTCTGCTGTGAAATCCCCAGCTCTGCCCAGCCCTGGAGGAGGCCTGGCTGCCTAGCAGCTGGGACTCTGAAGCTGCATCTGGCACAGGGACACAGAGAGAGGGTGGAGGGGACAGTCCAGAAAAGGAGGCATCCTGGGCAGAGGGGCAGGCCTCAGGGTCAGGTGGACACATGTGCCTCAGACACCAGGCGGATGAGCTGAGGCTATGGAGCTGCATCCCAGGATGCCAGGAGGGGACCAGCTGTGTTAAGAAAGCTGCTTTGGCAGTGGGGAGGGGGCAGTGGGGAGGGGGCAGTGGGAGGAGGTGGTCCTAGTCAGAGAGGCAATAGGTGGCAAGGCTGGGGTGGGCCCTGCCCCCCACCAACCCCAAACCCCTCCTGCAGGTGTCGCAGCAAGGCCTGGCTTCGGACTGTCTCCTATTTTCCCAGGTATGACCAGGCTCCCCTGCCCTGGGCCCCATCCTTCCTCCTTCCCTGGTTCATCTCCTGCTCAGAAGGGCTGAGCCAGGACCCAAAGGGTACCCCAGGCCCTCAGATTGCACAGAGTTGGGTTTCCCCTTCTCCTCTCCCTCCCGTGCCAGGCCAGGGAGCATCAGTTCTTCCAACACGCCACGTTCATATGAGGCAAACTGAGGTTCAGAGAGTGCCAGGGACACGTTCAAGGTCACACAGTCACTGGTAGAGGCAGAGCCAAGGGCTTCCAACAGCCAAGCCCAGAACTTGGCCCCTCTCAGACGAAGCCCAGGCTGCCCGGGAGGGCTTGGTGGGCACCCCAGAGGTGGGCACACTCACAACCCCTCTCCTTGCCTTGTAGGTGGCGGAGCCGGGGGCCTGGGAGTTGGTGGTGAGTCTATCATGAGAACAAGGGGCCCCATTTCAAGCAGGGCCCTAAGCTCCTTCGCAGGGCGGGGGTCGATCCTGCTGAGGGAGCGGCTAGTGCAGCCATGGCCCTGGGCTGGTCCTCTGGCGTGGGGACCCGAGGGAGCCCCACGGGGAATCACAGAAGCTGAAGTCAGCCCTGGGATGTGGGGATAGGGGGACCCCGATTCCTGGGGCTCCCAGCCAGGCACTCGACTGGGCACCAGGAGTGAGACAGGGACCTGGGTCAGCCCGGGTCTTAGGGTCTAACCCTAAGAGAGAGGTTGACAAGGTCCCATAGAAAAGGAAATAAACTGTAGGGGAAGAACAAGGCCTGTTCAAGCAGGTGGTCAGGGAGGCTGAGCCTGGAGCCTGTCAGTGGGGGTAAGGTTGCCCCTGGGAAGCGTGGCCAGGGTCTGACTGTGGTGAGAGAAGGCGCCGCAGAGCTGCTCAGTCCTCCACAGGCAGCAGGCCATCTGCAAGGAGCAAGGTTGGACAGGAGGGTCGGGCCGGAGTCAGAGAGGCCTTTGGAACCCGCTGCTACAAGATGGAGGCGCGTGGAGGGGCGGGGGGAGGCGGTGTCTGGGAGAGGAGGGAAGGCCTGGCCTCCTCCCCAATCCCCGCGTTCCCTCCACAGGCAAACCTCCCAAACTCTACGGAGGGGCCCTGGGAGCCCTGGGATACCCAGGTGAGTAGAGACTCAGCCCCTGGAAGTGGGCGGGGGGTGAGGGGGTGGGTGTCGGGCAGAGGCGGAGTGATGGGGCCCATCAGCCTGGGAGAGAGGGCAGCACGTCAGATGAGGCCTGGCAGGGAGTGGGGAGGCTGGGGCAGAGCTGGACACCTTACCCACACCTTCTTCTACCTGCGACACGGACACGCAGAGCTGAGAGTGGGCCCAGGACCCTCCAGGCTCATCCAGGCCAGGCCTGGCCGCCCCTCCCTCCCTGGTACCCACACCCGTCCCTGCGGGAGGAGCGAGGGGATGGGAGGGGCAGAGAAGGAGAGAGAGGATGGAGGCGACAACAAAGGGAGCCCCGGAGTCAGGGGATCGGAGGGGTGGACCCGGCAGGGTGGGCAGAGGCGGCCCAGAGCCACACCCTTGCTCCAAGATGCAGATGTGTCTCTGGCACTGTGTGGGGTGGGGTCTGATCACCACCCCCCAGGCATCTCCCAAAGATGCCCAAAAGAGACCCAGAGAAGCCCCAGCTCTGCTCCTGTGCCCAGCTCAGGCTGCGGATCCCCTTCCCCCCACCCCCCCACCCCCGCCACCTGCTTCCCACTGAGCAGATGAGACAGCCCAGGCCAGGGCAGGGAGAGGCAGAGGCAAGAGCAGCCTGACCTCGTCCAGGACGCCCAGCTCTCAGTCAGGCACCAGCTGGTGCCTATGGCCCTGTCACACAAGCTTTCTTTTTGTTGGCTTTCTTTCCCAACAAACACCCTCGGTAAGCTTCACAGAGAGAGAGAGAGAGAGAAAGATGGTGCTCGCTGCCACCAGGTGGCAGTAAGGAGCCACATCCAGCTCCCCCAGGGGTAGGCGCTACCCCAGGTCCTACTACCAGACTTTGGCGCCTTGATGATTTGAAATAAGGTTAACCAATCAGACCCTCCGCCCGAGAGGGCAGGGGTCCTGCGACCACCCACCTGCCCAGTGGGAGTTTGTACAGCCGAAGAGCTCAGAGAGTGGCCTGGGGTCGTGTCCAGGCTTCCCGTGGCTTCTTGGAGCCTCTGTTCCCCGCTGTGATGATGTGGGTGTTAAGAGCAGCTTGGAGTTGGGGGCGGTGGGCAAGGGCTTGAGAAGCAACCAAGACTGACGCTTGCGTGTGCCGCCCCGCACCCAGGTGGGGCCTGCCTGGGGAAATCCTGTGGCCGGAAGAGAAAGTGAGCTTCCCAGGACCCCTGACTCACGACCTCATCAACGTTGGTGCTACTGCTTGGTGGAGAATGTAAACCCTTTGTGACCCCCCCCCATCCCATGCCCCCTCCTAAGTTCCCACCCCAGGAGGGAACAGGGCAGGCAGGGTGGCCTTGGAAATCCACAGGGCAAGGAAACAAGAGAGTGGTGGCCAAGTGGGCTCCTGGAAGCCCCCTCCTTCAGACGCAAGGGGTGGGTGGGCTTGGCCCCTGCCCCCACCCCCTTCCCACCCAGGAGCTCTCCCTCCACACACTCCATCTCCAGGGGAACTTGGTGCTACGTACTGGTGCTCTCATTCTCCCGGCGGGGAGGGAGGAGGGAAGGGCAGCCCCTCAGGGAACCCCTTCCCTGGGGCTCCTCTGAAGATGGTGCAGACACTTCCTGGGCAGTCTCACCTCCCCCTGCCCACCAGGACCCACCTCTGGCTGCAGTCCAGTTGGTACCCAAGCATCGAAACCCTCAAGCTGGATTCGGTCACACATCTCTTGGCCCCCTTGGCCCCCTCTCCCCTACCAATCGCTATTCCCCATGTCTGGGGCACCTTCAGGTCGGAAGATTCCCCCCATTGGGAATAGCCCTCTTGCTCTTGTAGAATTCATCCGCCCATATGCCCATCCGTCCATCCGTCCTGGTCCCCATTTGGCTGCCCGGCACCGCTAGCTGGCTGGGCGCCCCTACCATCAACTCGATGAACCTGTCATGGCAGCCTGTGCCCTGCCTCTGCCCCACCACACACACCCCTACGTAGGGGCCCCGAGCCCAGGTTGTGAGGAGCTGTCCCGACTGGGGCAGCAGGAATCTCCCCCCCAAACTGGGTCTCCCCCCACGCAGTACTGTATCCCCGGTCCCCCCCCTGGAGCCACTGTACTTCAAAGCATTTCCCCCCCTGGCCCGCCCATCTCTTTGTGTCTCGCTGTGATAGATCAATAAATATTTTATTTTTTGTCCTGGATGTTTGGGGATTATTTTTGATTGTTGCTGTTCTCCTTTGGTTTTATTTTTGTGGTTTATGGGAAAAAAAAAAACAACTTTTTTTTTTTTTTTTCTGATCTGGGGAGCTACATCCCCAGTAGAAGATTCATTTTAATCACTTTGGTATAACTCTGAGTGAAACACACATTTTTTTTTTAAATAAGAAAAGAGAATTAACTGCTTCAGAAAAGACTAATAAATGAAAACCTTTTAAAGGAAACTATGTCTTGGCCTCCTTTGTAATCCCTCATCTGCCTTCAGCTCCTGGTCCGGGTAGGGAACAGGGCTCGGCCTTGGGGAAGCTGTTCAAAATGTATTTAGGGGGCTGCCAATCGCCTGCCATTGGCTTCTGGTGAATTAATCCTTCTCCTAGTTCAGCCTGTCCTTTAATAATGATAATCCCTTTGTAGGGGAAGCAGAGCGGCCAGCCCTACACATGTCCACCCACAGTGGGTCTCATTCCTCTGAGGATGTGGGTTCACCCACCCAGACACTCCTTCCCCAGCCCTCACCCCTTAGGCCCAAACCCTTGGCCTCTAGATACTGAGAGTACAGCTGGACAGATGGAGGGAACAAAAATGACCCTTCTGTCCAGACCAAACCCTTGGCCTTGGTGAACAGCCTTGCAGAGAGAAAAGAAATGGCCCGACCTAAGAAAAACAGATGGATGTTTCCCTCCTAAACATCCCCTTTAAGGAGGACTCACTGTCACACATGGCCACTAGGGCACCACTTTACTTCTTTACAAAACAAAGCAAATGACACTCTGCAGGTGGCCACAGGAGACTCAGTACTACCCTTGGATGCACCAATTCCCCAGGGTCGTCCCCCTCCCCTCAGGGCTACAAATCCACAGAGCATGGGGATGTGCCCCCCTGGAGCCCACAACTCCCTTCTAGAGCACACTCTTGGGTACCAGATTCTGGAATTTCCTCCTCAGACCACCAAGTCCACTTCCAGGGCCCACATGGCCTCATGTGTGCATCCGTCCTCCTGAGAGTGAACCCCATGGCCAGTGGGCACTCGTGGAGGCCAGAAGGATGGCGAGGGAGCTGTTTGTTGGGAGTACGGCTGGAGTCTGCCGTGCAGACGGCAGCAGACAGGCAGTATGGGTATCCGTGCACCTGCGCACAAGGACCCTGTGGAAAGAGCAAGGGGGTGGGGCGATGCTCAGGGACAGCTTCCCAGAGGACGGCAGAGCACACGAAGCAATCTACCAGGCAGAGAATAGAGCAGAGAGTAGCGAGGGTCAGGCCTTTCAAGCAGGAAGGGCAGCCTTGTGAAGGTTCCAGGCGCCTGGTGGGAGGGAGCAGGGCTGAGGAAAGGCGAAGGATGGGTCAGAAGCGGGTAGGGGGCAGGTCAAAGGAGACCACGGGGTGGGGGGCTGCCGGGACAGTCAGTGAGGAGCGACAGCCTGCCCAAGAGTGGTGGCAAACCAGATTCATTCATTCGTTCACTTGTTCAGCAAAAAGATCCCTTGCTCATCCTGGGAAACCCCTCAGCCCCAGGCAAATTGGGATAGTTGGTCACCCTCCCTTCCAGAGACATCTATTCATCATACACAAACATATACACATATTAGTTGCATTACTCAGCATCTTGGTGTTATTTTAATCAAAACTATGTTTCAAAGATCATTCCTTGGGCTTCCCTGGTGGCGCAGTGGTTGCTAGTCCGCCTGCCGATGCGGGGGACGTGGGTTCGTGCCCCGGTCCGGGGGGATCCCACGTGCCGCGGAGCGGCTGGGCCCGTGAGCCATGGCCGCTGGGCCTGCGCGTCCGGAGCCTGTGCTCCGCGGCGGGAGAGGCCACAGCAGTGAGAGGCCCGCGTAGTGCGGGAAAAAAAAAAAAAAAAAAAAAAAAAGATCATTCCTTATCAGCTGTATATTCATTTAACAAATACTTATGGAGCTACCTACCATGCACTAGGTACTGTTTTAGAAGTTGAATATATAGTAGTAAACAAAATGGGCAAAAATCCCTTTCCTCATGGAGTTAACATACCAGTAACTATATCTGTTGTATTTATTTAATCACTTTGCTGTTATGACCAATGCTGTCCTGGACATTTGTGTATCTTTCCTACATGTCAGTGTGAGTTGGTCTACAGCAGCACCGTCCACAGAACTTTCTGTGATGACGGAAATGTTCTCTCTCTGCTGTGTCTAGTGTGTAACCACTAGCTACGTGGGCTCTTGAGCTCTAAAAATATGACTAGTGAGACTGAGGAATTGAATTTTTAATTTTGTTTTTTAATTTAAATTTTTAAATGTAAATAGCCACAGTATTGGATGATGCAGGTCTATGGGAGAAAGTCCTGAAAATAGAAAAGATAAATCAAAAAACAAAACAAAACGGAAGATCCCTTGCTCATCCCTCTGCAGCTCTCCAGCCTCCGAAAGTTGGCCAGCCCCAGGATTCAGCCCTGGCGCCTCCCTGCTTCTATTTCTCATAATTCATGGCTTTAAATACCACGTATGCATTGGCAGTTCCCAAACTGACACCTTCAGCGCAGACCTCTCCCCTGAACTCTGGACTTGCACGTTCAAGGCCAGTTCTTAACATCTCCACCTGGAAGTCTCATAATTCTGCGTAGCATGGGTCCGTCCACCCCCACCAAAACCTGCTCTCTTCCCCACCTTCCCCGTCTCAGTAAACACCAGCTCCAGTGTTTCAGGCCAGCAGATTTGGAGCCCTCTTCTCTTCCCACTGCCCACACCAGATTCACCAGCAAATCCTGGGACACTGCCTTCAGAAGATAACCAGAGTTCAACCACGCCTCCCAACCCCAGGCGCTGGTCCACCAAGCAGCTCTTGCCCGGGTGACTGACACAGCTTCCAGACTCGGCTCCCTGATTCTGCCCTGGCTCCCCTTCAGCCTTCTCTCCACACAGCAGCCAAAGCAATCCTTTTAAAACATAAGTCAGCTCAGGTCACACATCTGCTCAAACTCCTGCTGTGGCTCCCGTCTCATTCGGGGCCTAAGCCAGAGGCCTTTCAATGGCCGAGGAGCCCCTACCTGAGTTGGCCCAGCTGTTCTGACCAGCTGTTTGACCAGCATCCTGCTACTCGGCCCCCTGCCAGGCCGTGTGGTTACACTGCCCTCTTCCCTTCCCTGCAGGCAGCAGGCCACCCCTCTGCAGCCTCCACATCTGCTGTCTCTCCTGCCCAGAAAGCTCTTCCCTCCGTTATCAACGTGCTTGGCATCCTTACCTCTTTCAGGTCTTGATTCAAATGTCACCTTCTTAGAAAGTCCTTCTCTGACCCCCTTTCTAAAACTGCAAACTATAGGGGGTTCCCTGGCGGTCCAGTGGTTAGGATTCCGAGCTTTCACTGCAAAGGACGTGGGTTCAGTCCCTGGTCAGGGAATGAGGATCTTGCAAGCCGTGCGGTGCGGCCAAAAATAATAATGATAATTAAATAAAATTGCAAACTATACCTTCCTCCCCCACTTGGGAGACCAATGACTTGGCCCTGCCTTCTTTTTCTCCAGAGCATCCATCACCAGTACCCATCATGTCACCACATAGCACAGTATACTTTGCGTCTTTGTTTATTGTCTGGCTCTCCCCACCAGAATGCAACTCCCTAAGGATGGACATTGTTTTGAGACCAAAATAGTTTAAACTCCCTGCTTTCATTAGTTATACACTCTGGTAGAAAGATGGTAATGGCAAGCAAATGTGCTAGGCTGATAATAGCTTCAAAGATATCCAGGTCCTAATCCCTGAAACTTTGTAAATATTACTGTTATTAGTCTTCTCAGGCTGTCATAGCAAATTGCCACAGGCTGGGTGGCAGAAATTTATTTTCTCACAGTTCTGGAAGCTGGAAGTCCAAGATCAAGGTGTCCACAGGGTTGGTTTCTCCTGAGGGCTCTCTCCTTGGCATGTAGGTGGCTGTCTTCTCCCTGTGTCTTCACATGGTCTTTTCTCTGTGCATATAAGTCTCTTACTCTCCTCTTCTTATAAGGACGCCAGTCATAGTGGATTAGGGCCCATTCTGATGACCTCGTTTTAACCTAATTGCCTCTTTAAAGATTCTATCTCCAAATACAGTGACATTAACCTAATTGCCTCTTTAAAGATTCTATCTCCAAATACAGTGACATTCTGAAGTGTTGGGGGTTGGGACTTCGACATACGAATTTTAGGGGGTGATGCAATTTAGCCCCTAACAGTTACCTTATATGGAGAAAGAGTCTTTGCAGATGTGATTAAGTTAAGGATCTTGAGATGGGGAGATTATCCTGCTGGGCCCTAAATGCTATCACAAGTATCCTTAAAAGAAGCTGGAAGAATTGTATGCCAACAAATTGAATAACCTAAAGAAATGAATAAATTCCTAAAAACACACAACCTGCCAAGACTGAATTGTGAAAAAATGGAAAATCTGAAGAGACCAATGACAAGAAAGGAGAATGAATCAGTAATCAATCCTCCCAACAAAGAAAAGTCAGGACCAGATGGTTTCCACTGGTGAATTCTACCAAATATTTAAAGAAGAATTTATACCAATTCTCCTGAAACTCTTCCAAAAGATTGAGGAGGAGAAACAGTTCCAAGTTCATTCCAAGAGGCCAGCATTACCCTGATACCAAAGCCAGATAAAGACACTACAAGAAGAGGGCTTCCCTGGTGGTGCAGTGGTTAAGAATCCGCCTGCCAATGCAGGGGACACGGGTTCAAGATCCCACATGCTGCGGAGCACTAAGCCTGTGCACCACAACTACTGAGCCTGCGCTCTAGAGCCCACGGGCCACAACTACTGAAGCCTGCGCGCCTAGAGCCTGTGCTCCATAACAAGAGAAGCCACCACAACGAGAAGCCTGTGCACTGCAACGAAGGTAGCCCCTGCTCGCCACAACTAGAGAAAGCCCGTGCGCAGCAACGAAGACCCAACGCAGCCAAAAATAAAATTAATTAATTAAAGAAAAAAAATCAATACACTACAAAAAGAGAAAACTACAGAGAAATGACATTAGTAAGATGGCAGAATAGGAGGTCTTCAGTCCATATCTTCCCACAAACAATCCTCAAATTCATGTAGAACCACAAAAGACCCCAAATAACAAAAACAGGAGGAATAAAGCTGGAGGCATCACACTTCCTGATTTCAAAATATATTACAAAGCTACAGTAATAGAGAGAAAGGGAGAGAGACCAATGAACAGAATAAAGAGTCCAGAAGTAAATCCATGCATTTACGATCAACTGATTTTCAACAAGTGTACCAAAAACACACAATGGGGTAAGGATAGTCTCTTCAATAAATGGTGCTGGAAAAACTGAATATCCAGATGCAGAAGAAGGAAACTGAACCCTTATCTGACACCATAACACAAAAATCGACTCAAAATGGATTAAAGACAAACGTAAGACCTGAAACTGTAAAACTACTAGAAGAAAGCATAGGGAAAAAGCTTCTTGACATTGGTCTGGGCAATGATGTTTTGCTTATGACTCCAGGAGCACAGATGACAGAAGTGAAGATGGACAAGTGGGACAGCATCAAACTAAAAATTTTCCACAGAGCAAAGGAAACCATCAACAGAGTGAAGAGACCACCTATGAAACGGGAGAAGATCTTTTCAGACCATACATTTGATACAGGTTAATATCCAAAACATATCTAGAACTCAAGAAACTCAACATTTAAAAAAGAAAAAGAACTGGGCTTCCCTGGTGGCGCAGTGGATGAGAGGCCGCCTGCCGATGTAGGGGACACGAGTTCGTGCCCTGGTCCAGGAAGATCCCACGTGCTGTGGAGCGGCTGGGCCCGTGAGCCATGGCCACTGAGCCTGCACGTCCGGAGTCTGTGCTCCGCAACGGGAGAGGCCGCAACAGTGAGAGGCCCGCGTACCGCAAAAAAAAAAAAAAAAAGAAAAAGAAAAAGAACTAATTTTAAAATAAGCAAAGAACTTGAGCAGACATTTCTCAGGAGGACACCTATAAAGAGCCAATAGGTATAAGAAAAGGTGCTCAGCATCACCAATCACCAGGTCATGCAAATACAAATCAAAACCACAATGAGATATCACCCTCTACCTGTTTAAATGGCTATTATCAAAAAAAAAAAAGATAAGCATTGGAGAGGATGTGGAGAAAAGGGCACCCTTGTATACTGCTAGTAGGAATGTAAGGTGGAACAACCGTCATGGAAAACAGTGTGGAGGTTCCTCAAAAGAATTAAAATAGGGGTATCATATGATCCAGCAATTCCACTTCTGGTATATAACCGAAGGAAATGAAATCACCATCTTTTTTTTTTTTTTTTTTTTTTTTTGCGGTATGTGGGCCTCTCACTGCTGTGGCCTCTCCCATTGCAGAGCACAGGCTTCAGACGCGCAGGCTCAGCAGCCATGGCTCACAGGCCCAGCCGGTCCACGGCATGTGGGATCTTCCCGGACCGGGGCACGAACCCGTGTCCCCTGCATCGGCAGGCGGACTCTCAACCACTGCGCCACCAGGGAAGCCCAAAATCACTATCTTGAAGAGATATTTGCACTCTTGTGTTTATTGCAGCATTATCCACAATAGCCAAGCTGTGGAAACAACCTACGTATCCAACAACAGATGAATGAATAAAGAAAATGTGTTGTATATCTACAGTGGAATATTATTCAACCTTATAAAGGAAGGAAATCCTAAATAAATAAAGAAATACAGGAAGGAAGGAGGAAGGAAACCCTGCCACATGCTACAACATGGATGAACCTAGGGGACGTTATGCTAAGTAAAATAAGCCAGTCACAGACAAATACTGTGTAATCCCACTTATATGAAGCATCTAAAGTAGTCAAATTCATGGAAACAGAAAGTAGAATGGTGGTCACCAGGGCCTGGGGGAGGGGAAGAAGGGAGTTTGTTTAATGGGTACAGAGCTTCAGATTTGCAAGATGAAAAATGTGGGGACTCTATAATGACCGATATGGGAAAACAATCTTTAAAAAAAGTGGATAATGATTAGTATAACTGATTCACTGTGCTGTACGCCTGAAACTAACACAACACTGTAAGTCAACTATATTCCATATAAAGAAAGAACTAAAGAAAAGGTTAAAAAAAAGTTTTGGAGATCTGTTTCACAACAGTGTGAATATACAGTTTACCCTTGAACAACGCTGGTTTGAACCGGGAGAATTCACTTATATGCAGATTTTTTTTCAATAAATATAACACCTGTATCTTCATTTTACAGGTCTTTAAGTGTGGGAAAAAGTTTGTGTGTGATTAGAGATCACAATATGTAGAATCAAAAGAACAGGGGGTTGAGTCCTGATTCTCTCCAAACGGTTTCTGCTTCCTGGCCTTGGGTGAGTCATTTATCAATTCCTTTGTTTTTGAGGCAGAGATAGCAGCGTTCAGATTTTCCACTGTGTGTGTGTGTGTTGAGGGCAGCGGGGGGGGAGGAGAGTGTGTGTTGGTGCCCCTAACCCCTGAATCATTCAAAGGTCAACTGTACTTAACACTATTGAAACGTACACTTAAAAATGGTTAAGATGATAAATTTATATTATGGGTTTTGATGACACAGTTTTAAAAAGAAAAGAACCCGGAAGGGAGAAGGAACTGATTTCTCCTCTAGAGACTCTGGAATGAATGCAGCCCTTGTTTTTAGCCCAAAGCCACTGAGTTAGGACTTCTGGCCTCCAAAACTGTGAGCAAAATAATTTGTGATCACAGCGACAGGAAACGAATACAGTGAATAAATGATTAATTCTAGCATCAGGTGAATCAGTGTTATGAGGATTAAAAGCCAGGGAAGGAGACGGAGAGTGAGAAAGAATGTTAAGTTAGCTGGGATGGTTGGGGACACCTAATCTCAGGTCAAAGGCCCTGTGACGAACACATGCTTGGGAAGTTAGAAGAGCAGAGAGGTGCCCCGTAGTTAACTAGAAAGAGCAAAGGAGAGAAGAAATATGAGCAAATAAGTAGCCAGGGACTAGGTCCCATAAAGGTTGCAGTAAGGGCTTTGGGTTTGAAAGCAAGGAAATGTCACACTTTGACCCTTCAGAGGCTCTGGAGGGTCACAGGGGTGCATGACTCAGGGGCTGTCATACTGTACACCCAGTTAGACCAGGGAGGGGAGAGGAGTGGAGGGAGAAGTGGTAGAATTCTAGATCTGCTTTGTACAGGGAGCCAATAGGATCTGCCAGTAGGATCTGCTGATGGATCGATCAAGTGCAAGGAAAAGGAATAGGGAGAGAGGAGAGAAGTCGAGGATGCCTTCAAATTTTGGCTGAGCCACTGAAGGACGGGGATGTCATTTCCTGAGATGAGAAACACTGGGGGAGGAGCAGATCCAGGCACAAATTAAGAGCTCTGATCCGGATGCATTAAGTTTGAGGTGCCCGTTTGCCATCCAAGTGGAGATGCCCAGTAGATATTTGGGTTCTCGCATCCGCAGCTCAAGGAGAGGGCAGGGGAGTCAACGAGCCACGTGTCTGGGTGATGTCACGCAGAGTGGGCAAGGAGGAGGCAGGCTGCATCTGACAGCAGGGATCCCGTGATGCCAGCTCTCTTTTCCTCCCTAGGCTAGGACAGTTCAGGCTCTGGCCCCTGCCCTGGGTCACAGTCTTGGGCTAATCCAGTGAGTATCCCCACGGAGCCTCTTGTCGCCAACTTAACACATCCAAGCCAGAGCTCTTAATTTGCACCCAAATTAATATTTGTTCCCCAACACACACATAGACACATTCACTTATAAATTACATACATAATTGACTATATAAATAATAAAAAATGTTCATCACATAACAATGCAAGAGCAGAGTTTAAGAAGAATGTTCGAAAGATGAAATGAACCACAGTTGAATGCTTTTATTTATTAAAAGTACAAAATTGCTTTTTTTCTTTCATTTAAAAAAAGGCTTAATAACTTGGATGAGCAATGTGACCTAATATGTCAGATCTGATGAGTTGGTCCTTGGTTTCACCGGGAAACGGGAAACGGGGCTGACAAGGAGCTCCGACAAGAGAGGGAAGTGCCAGCTCTGTCTATTCGCTCGTCTTACAGCATCAGCATCATCTTCAACCTGCTTTCTTTTCAAGACTCTTTTGCAGCCACAAGTCTACTCTGTAAGGGTTAGTTATCTTATAAAAGTGGGTGAAAGGGGCTTTCCTGGTGGTGCAGTGGTTGGGACTGTGCCTGCCAATGCAGGGGACACGGGTTCGAGCCCTGGTCCGGGAAGATCCCGTGTGCCGCGGAGCAACGGAGCCCGTGCGCCACAGCTGCTGAGCCTGCGAGCCACAACTGCTGAGCCCACGTGCCACGGCTGCTGAGACCCGTGCACCTGGAGCCCGTGCTCCGCAGCGGGAGAGGCCGCCGCGGTGAGGGGCCCGCACGCCACGGCAAGGAGTGGCCCCCGCTCGCTGCAACTGGAGAGGGCCTGCACGCAGCAAATATATATATAAATGAATAAATTTAAAAAAATAAATACAAAAAAACAAAAAACAAACGGTGAGATCCTCTACTTAACCAGGCACAGGCCCACGGCCCCTCTAGGTCCACTCAGTATCACCCTACACCATGCACTGGGGCCCTCTCCCAAGCCCCTTCACCCAGGGGTGCTACCTGCTGCCACCTCCTGAGGCCATGAGCGTCTTCATGGGTTTCCCTTAATGCTGCCCAGTCCGTTGTAAAATCCCCTTTATTAAACTCTCCTCAATAATCCCTGCTGAGCGCTTCTCTGTTTCCTGCCAGGACCCTGCCTGATATATACCCTATAGGAAAGCAACAAACAAGCAAAACACGGTGCTGTCCAGCCTCCAAGGACCTCCACACCTCCTTGGGACACTTTACTATAACTGCTTTAGGGCCATCTGACCAGCAGACAGAATGAGGGCACCAGCATCAATCTAAATATTAAGAAAGGGGGGAGGGAGGGAGGAAAAGAAAGAAGGAGAGAGGGAGGGAGGAAGGAAGAAAGAAAAATTACATTTTGTTCTCTCCCCCAGGTAATTGTTTTGCACCCATGGGTGAATGCCCCACCTTGCAGGCCACTGGACCCAAGCCCTGACCAGAGAAAAATCTATACAAACTTGATGGCTGGAGCTGGAGTGTGGGCAGTTCTTGTTCACTGGGTGAACTTAAGCATGTGGCTCAACCTCTCCCCAATAGGCTCCCAGGCAGTAGGACGACGAAGTGGGCGGTGGGCCTCGCGGAGATAAGATTCTCCACTTGTTGGCAGGGTGCTCCACGCTTCCAGTGCTGGACTGAGCACCTGTGCGTTGGGGACCACCCAATTCCTCTGGCCACTTCCCTCAGCCAAAACCCCATTCAGCCGCGCCTCCTCCGCAACGCCGGGCAGGGCGGCGCCGGTCCAGGTCTCCAGCACTGGGAGCAGCAAATCCCTGAGCACGGTTGTGACAGTCTCCCCCAGAGGCTGCTCCTTTAGCGCCCTGCCTAGCTGGTGAGAGCCTGAGACGTGGGCCATCGCCTTCCCCCCCAAACCCTGCTGGGACCTGCCCTCCCTTCAGGCCTCAGAGAGGGAGAGGACCTGGCCGGCGCCCCTGCCCAAGGCAACCACTATGGTCCTCAGGGTCCGTCCACAACGTCTCCTCCGGGTCGGATCTCGGTTCTTGGACCCCATACAGCAGGCTTGGGTCTAGGGGCTCCCCGCAGGGAAACCGAGGCCCCTAATTGGCGCTTCTACACCCCCTAGGTTGCCGCGTCAGAACACCCATTCCACCTAAGCCGCAGCTTTGAGCTTATGCGTCTTGGCCAAGTGGCGCGGAGCAGAGTGTTGTCACTCCAGGAAGAATGAATGAAAGGAGCTGAGCGGGGCGGGGCGCCGCCGAGGGCACGGGGCGGGGCCGCGCAGGGCAGTTCGGCCGCTCGCCCGCGCCCCGCCCCGCCCCCGTGCCGCAGCAACCGAGGCCCCGCCCCGGCCCGCCTCTCCGCTTGCTCCCCAGGCCGCCGCGGCGCGGAGCCGGTGTCTGAGAGGCGGCGGCGGCGCCACGAGCCCCGAGCCCATCCCGGCCCGGCCCGCGCTCTCCGCCCCCGCCTCCCGGGCCGGCGGCGGCGGCGGCGACTGCGGGCGAGCGTGCGGGGCCCGGGCCGCCCCCAGCCCCAGCCCCGCCGGGCCCCGCCCCCCGCCGAGTGCATGAGGTTGACGCTACTTTGTTGCACCTGGAGGGAAGAACGTATGGGAGAGGAAGGTGCGCGGGGTGCGGGCCGGCGAGGCGCCGACCCAGGGGCCGGGCGGGCGGGGACGCCGCGCTGGGGGAGACGGGGAAGCGGGGGGCACGGGTGGGGGCCGGGCCTGGCCGCCGCGGAGGCTGGGTCTGCCGTGAGGCCGCGCCCCTGTGTCCTCAGGGATGAGCTCGTCCTTCCGAAGCCCGCAGGCCCCTCCCTGAAAAGCTCCCACCCTGTTTCCCCCTCCTCGGCCCCGGTGGGCTGCCCTCCCGCAGTCTGAGGGCCCCTCCTCCCTTTCATCCCCGCCTTCTCCCAACCCCCGACCGACGACCACCCGGGAGGAATCCCAGGCACAGCCCGCCCAGCCCTGGCCTCCATCCGCGTGCTGTGTCCACCCGGGGCTCGCCCTTATCCCGTCTCTAACCGCCCTTGGAAGAAAGAGTCTCTGGGAAAGCCTCAGCCCTGACTCGCAGCCCAGCGTTTGGCCGGCTCCGTGACCTTGAGCCAGGTGCTGCCTGCTGGGCCTCAGTTTCCTCGTTTGTACAGTTGAGGGCCGCATAGTTGGCCCGTGGTGCTGGTGGTTGGGAGCCTGGGGGCAGGATGGACAGAGCAGAGATGCGCCTCTGGGGAAGCTTTGGATGTATGCTGGGGCCCCCACCCCCTCTCCCTGCACCAAACCCAGTGCCTGCCATCAGTCTTGGCTGGGAGGATGACTCTCATCCTAGCCTCCTCTTCTGACCCTTCCCCCTACTGGGGCCCAAGGCTTGGGTTTGCAGGACAGTTAGGGTTATGAAGACCCCAAGATTCCTTCCCTGGGGGTCTCCTTTCCTGGGTTTCTTCATCTGACCCATCTCATAGGTCCACCAGGTTCAACAAAAGTCCTATTATGCCAGCTCCTCCAGCCCTGCCCTCCCCTGGGGCTACTGCCAACCCTCCCCCAGGTCCTTGAAGGCCCACTTGGAGCAGGGGCCCACCTTACGGTAGCTCCTAGGTCACTGGGTCCTCATGGAGGGGCAGACTGTGGCCTTGGAGCCTGGCTGGTGACCCAGCAAGCCTTACCTTCTCCAGGGCTCAGTCTCCCCATCTGTACAATGGAAAGGGGCAGGCTGGGAGATCTTCCAGGGCCCACCCAGCTCCAAGGGTGTCAGGCCCCAGGGATGACTAAGCATGCCTAGTGGCATGAAGAGGTGTCAGGCCTCCCTGGAGCAGGTATCTGGGAGCCCAGCCCGATGGCCCTGGCCCCTTGTTAGGCCACGGCATAGCCAAGCCTTCCAGGGGGCTTCAGTACAGGATGCACCAACCTAGCCCTGTCCAGTCCCTGCCCTTTGAAGGGACTGGGCAGGCAGGAGAGGAAGGGGGCCTGTGACAAGAGTGTCACCCACTGCCTTATTTCTAGATCGTGCTGCTTTCTTTCTCCGCATTTACCGTGCCAGACCCTGAGTTGAAGGATGCCATTGCTGGGGGTTGGCAGACATCTCCTCCTCCTCAGTTTACAGAGAGAGAAACTGAGGCCCAGAGGAGCTTGGTAGTTCAGCTGTGGTCTCAGCAAGACTCTGAGACCTGCATTCTTTCTGATGCTCTGTACAGTGACTGCTCAGCCTGGGCGCTGCGTGTGTACAGGAGGATTTGTGGAGGTGCATGTGGAGTTGGGGCAGGGCCGGGCCTGCAGCAAACCGCGCCTCCTGAGAATGCTTCCTAACGCCCTTTCCACCCCCGCAGGAAGCGAGTTGCCCGTGTGTGCAAGCTGCGGCCAGAGGATCTATGATGGCCAGTACCTCCAGGCCCTGAATGCTGACTGGCACGCAGACTGCTTCAGGTAGGGCAGGCTGACCTGAGCTCGGGTGCCCTAAGCAAGGCCTGCCAGAGACGTGGCGATTCCTCCTGGTGCCATCTCTGGTTGTGACTTCCAGCAAGTCCTTGGCTTCAGTTTTCCCCATCTGTGAAATGAAGCATTTGGACTAGAAGATCCCTGGAGGCCTTTCGTTTTTCTCATTCTAGACAGAAAAGGAGAGAAAAGGCGACACTTGCGTTTATGCTCGTAATACCAAGGCCTTTTGGCACCTTGGTGGGGGAGGAGTGGAGGGCAGTGCGCCCCTGCCTGCTGGGTGCTGGTGCTCCAGAGAGAGGCCTTGGGAGGAGCTGGGCCTCCTTCATGGGCCCCAGGCAAGTTTGGAAGATGCATATCCAGTAAGACCAGTCCTTTGCCTCCGGACACCAACTCCCAAGTGTAGGAGAGTAGGATCAGAGCTGTGGTGGAGCACATGGGGACCCAGAGGTGGCCCGGCAATCCAGGAGCACCATCCTGAGAAACAGGGGCAGGGGGTAGCCTTAGATAGCTCTGTAGGGCCAGAAATGGGTATGTGAGATTTCCCACATGGAGAAGTGTGGTAGGAAGCAGTTCCAGACAGAGGGCCCAGCAGGTGCAAAGGGTAGAATGGTGATGGGGCCTGGCCCAGTCAGTGAACAGCAGAGTTCAGGCAGGAAAGCACCAAAAAGGAGGGAAGGTAAAGTGGCGAGGCCCAGCTGGGGTCAGGGCATCAACCACCAGCTGAAGGAGTTTAATTTAGGCAGTGGAGGCTCCGACAGGGATTTTTTTTTTCTTTTATAAAAATAATGTCTAGGGCTTCCCTGGTGGCGCAGTGGTTGAGAGTCTGCCTGCCGATGTAGGGGACACGAGTTCGTGCCCAGGTCCGGGAAGAACCCACATGCCATGGAGCAGCTGGGCCCGTGAGCCATGGCCGCTGGGCCTGCACGTCCAGAGCCTGTGCTCCGCAATGGGAGAGGCCACAACAGTGAGAGGCCCACGTACCACAAAAGAAAAAAAAATGTCTAACATTTTCTACAATTTAGGAAGGGCCAGGCACTGTTTTAAGGACTTTTTACAGTTGGATACGTGTTGTCTCCATGAATCGGAACACAGAGAGGTTAATTCTCTTGACCAAAGATACACAGCCAGTGAGCGAAATGAGCACACAGTACCCACACTGGCTGGGGAGCCCAGAGGAGAGGCGGGCTCCGTGTCCTGGGGTTCCCAATCAAGTGTTGGGAAGGAGGCCTTCAGGGAGGAAAGGGCCTTTGAACAGGCAGAGACAGGGAGGTGGGACAGTGCAAACCGTGGAAGGCCCAGGATCAGCTCATCTGGTTGGAACAGAGTGAGTCGAGGGACATGATGAGGAGGCAAAGTTAGGATTGATTCAGTTAGGATTGATTCAAGATAAGTAGCTTCTGAGGGCAGTAGGGAGCCAGCAGAGAGTGTCAGAAAGCAGGGGAGGGATGTGGGCAGAAGTGCTATTGAAAAATGCCATCCCAGTGGGCAGATGGTAGTAACATGACAGGGAAGGGACTGTCAGTAGTTCAGGGCTCTGTGCCCATAAGACCTGACATAGGACAGTGACTAAGAGTGGAGAGAGTTTCAGATCTAGAAGGGACGATATTTGGCAAGGATTAATCATATTAGCCACTATTCATTGGTGACTCTTTTAATGTCATTTCATTAAACCTTCACCATAACCGTAGGAGGTGCCATTATTTGCTCAATTTCCATGTAAGAAATGGAGGTCGGAGAAATCAAGTAACTTGCTGAAAGTTGCCACAGCCAGAGCTGGGCCTCGAACCTATGTCTGTCTCACTCCAAGTCACTGCAGAGCTGAAGAAGTCAGGGGCTGTGGGGTGGAGCTGGGGGCTGGTGAGTGGCAGGGGCAGAATCTACAGCAGTCTGGTTTTTCACCCCGGGTGCAGAGGAGGCCAGTGGTCTGTTGGCTCTGGTGGAGCTGGGGGCCAGGTTGGTGAGGAGTTGTGCCCTGTCCTCGTTGAGGTGGAGGTGCAGTAGGCTAGCCAGGGTGGCGGTGCCCTCCCGAGAGCTGGCCGAGGTGATCTGAGACTGGTCAGAGGTTGGAAGGCCAGAGAGAACAGCCCACTCAGTGCTGGGGGATGGGATTTGAGAAGAGGCTGAGAGAAATCCAGGGAAGAACTTTGGGGGCCCCGGTGCATGGGGTGGGGAGGGAGGTAGAGCCTTGGGAGACATGGGGGAGAGCCAGGCTTGCAGCCACAGAAGCCACAGAAGGGCAGCAGTGGGGCAGGAGGCATGGAACCTAGCTTTGGAGGGGTCCCTGCCCTGTTAACCAGCAGGGCTGGTTAACCAGAGGGCTGAGGCCCCGGGAGGGGGCGGTAGGAAGGGGGCACGTTGGGTTTGGCCCTGGTGCGGTGGGGACACAGGGAAGGCTCCCACAGTGAGGGAGGGCCCACAGGCAGTAAGAGCTGTGGCTTCTACGTGATTCCACGACTTACACAGTGTTTCTGGCCCCGTGGCCTGTGGTTCTCCCAACAGCCCCCAAATCTGGTTGAGGCCAACGGTGTCCTCACTCCCATGACAGTCAGGAAAGCAGCTCAGAGAGGAGTCGCTGCTTGCTGGGCCCCTGGAAGCATCTCAGTGCCATGAAGCGGGGCTGCCACCAACCCCTGGGCTCCGAGAGCCTTGCAGCGAGAGAGTTGCTGTGGGCCCACAGAATGCCTCTGGCATTAGCACTAGGTGTCATTGTCACCGCAGAGCCAGCCCCTTTCTCTGTTGCAGTCTCCTGGAAGGTCATGGCCAGGCCCAGGGGGGTCCAGGCTTCCCCTTGCCCAGCTGCTGCCTCTGGGAGGTCCCTTCCCAGAAGCCTGCAGCGCAGGAGCCCTGGGGCTGCCGTAACTCAGGTAACATCTCCCTGGAGGCTGGTTGGGCTGACCCTGGATGAGGAGGGCTGAGTGCACAGCTGGCACTGGGGGCCGGAGCCTGGGCTGGGACGCCCCCCTCGTTGGGGGACTTTCAGGCAAAGAGGATGGACTGTCCATGGAAGTCAAGCTCTGTTCCCTCGGGGGCAGCACCAGAAGAAGCAGCTGCTCCCTGTCCCCAGAGAGTCTCCAGTGCCTTTGTCACAGCAGAGGCCGGGGGGCACGGAGCGTGCCTTTCTCGGGTGTGCAGGGCTGAGGACACAGTACCGGCCAAGCTTCCCCGCCTGCACCAGAGCCCAGGCAGTAGGCCCTTCAGCTGCTTCCTGTTGTGAGCTAAGACCAAGTCCTCTTGCACCCACATCACTGCATTATCCTCCTCCCCTGCCGTGTGGCCACGCTGGCCCCTCCCTCTGCAGCCTCCAATCCTGAGTGCCTGGAGCAGGATGGGGAAACAGCCTGTCCGGCCCACCCCTGCACTCCCCGTAGGCCTCTGGGGCCCCCCTGCGATAGGTGGCAGCAAAGGATGCTGGCCTCGAACCTGAGAAGATGCCGCTTCCTCCGAGGGGCTAAGTAAGTGGAAAGCCCCCTCCCCACCTGTCCCAGGCCTCAGGCAGGGCCCCTGGTGTGAGGGCTGGGGCTGGAGGCCATGGTGGGACAGACCCACCTGAGGCCGGGCAGTGGAGCAGGAGAACTGAAACTCCTTGGTCACTGTTGGCCGCCTGTCGAGGGGAAGCAGGCCACCGCTGAGGCTCCTGGCCCTTCTGGTACAGGTCTCCCTTGAGGCTGGTCCCCCAGCTGCTCGTTTTCACCCTTGGTTTCCAGGGATGTGGCTCTGGGTAGAGGGCACCCCTGGGAGGGAAGGACCTGTCGCTGTAGGGGTTGCCACTGCTTCCCAGCCTGGCCTGTTCATGCCCCCCTCCAGCCCCACAGTGGCCTCCTCTCCTGCTCAAGCCTGGCTCTGCCTTTGCCTGCTCTGGGAGAGGGTTACACTGTACCTGGTATTACTCTCTTGACACCCTTTGTAGGGGCAGGGGCATTGGGGGGCACCCCAAGAGCCAGGCATGTCCTGCCCCACCTGCCTCCTCTGGCTCCTGGCCAGATGTGGGCCTGAGGGGTGAGGGGATGCACAGGGTCAGGGGCTTCTGTGTGCCTTCTTCCATCGGCAAAGGTCCACTGAGGCCCCAGGCGCCAGCCACCAAACTACTATGTGAGCCTGGTCTAGATCCCCTATCTGAGATGGAGGCTGAGCCAGGGCACCTTGGAGCAGTTCTGAGGACGCTGGGGGTTGGAACTGCTCCTGGTTGAGTGCACAGAGTGAGCCAGTCTGGCAGGAAGCACTTCTGTTCTCTTCGGGGACCAGCGTTTGTAGGTGCCTGGCCTGGGACCTCAGGGAGCCGGCAGGTTAATGGCAGAGGCTGGCGGTGCAGGCTGCGTGGGGGGCCATGGGCGCATCTGAGCAGGCTTCAGGGAAGTGGTTATCAGGGAGCTGACTGCGCTCACAGAGCTTGAGTGAAGCAACGTGGGGTCTTCCAGGGCTGCTTCGGTGATGAATGTTTGTGCGTGAAAAGGACTAGGAGTTTGCAGGCAGAAGAGCATTCTCTCCCCTGTAGTAAGGCGGCTGCTCCAGAGCCCCGACTGACCCGCCCACCGAGGTGGGGAGGGGGGCTGCTTCCTGCAGCCTGGGGCTGTGGGGGAGACTCCCGCGGAGACACTCCTGAGACGTGCTTCGTGTCTGGTGGGTCTGGTCAGCGGAAAGGCGAAATGAATCATCGATCCGCACAGGAAGTGGGGTATCTCCCCAAGGTCACCCTGCGCTGACTGCGCCCCGCCTCTTTGCGGAGCCTGCTCTCCTGCTGCGCACCTTCCTGCTAGGTTAGAGCCCCCTGGGGGCTGCGCCGGGGACTCCCCGTCCCCAAGTGTCCTCCCTCCTGGCTCGGTGCCTTCCTTGCCTTGTCGCCCCGCCCGCCCCGTGGTAAGATGCCCACCCACTGCAGTCGCAGCGATTGTGGGGGCAGGAAGGGCTGCGGGGGCAACAGATGACGTCATGGCTCCCGTCCAGCCGCTGCTTCCGCTGCAGCCTCTCTCATCCCAGCGCTGCCTCCAGAGGCTTTCCCTCCCCACTCGCCATCCCTTTAAGAGACCTCATCAGACCCTGCCTTCCTGGCTTCCAAAACCCGGGCATTTTGTGTTCCCCAGCCCGCCCCCTGCCCAAAGCCCCAAGCTGTGGTCCCCAGCCCCTCCCCTCAGGCTACCAGACAATGGGGAACTGGCTGGATCCTCTTAAAGGGACAGTGTCCAGCAGCACTCTTGGCTGCTATGCGCTCCCTCCTTCTCCTCCCTCCTCCCCCTCCCTCTCCCCAGTTCCCTAGTTCAGGAGCAGTCATTGAGTGGAGGCTTTCCGGGCTGCCTGAGGCACAGTGCTCTCTGACCCAGCCCCAGTCTTTCCTGCCCTCCTGTGACCTGGTTTGTTCCCCCACTGAGCCATGAGCTCTGAGCCTGGGCCCTCCTATCCCTATGCGACCTTGGTACATCACCCGGAGCACCCAAACAGCAACAGAGCTGGACCGGTCCCCTAGCCATTCTCTGCGCAGTGTGAACTCTGGCCCAGACATACCTATGCATGCCAGGACCCTGGGTCAGGCTCTGCAGAACCCAGTGGGGCTCGTGCCTGGGGTTGAGAGGGGTGTCGGTCACTGGGGGTCCCACATTTTTGCATTTGCTTATTACCCTGGCTTAGCTGAGCTGCTGTTCCCCACCCGACCAGGACTCTTGAAGGGAAAGATGTCAGGCATGTAGGTCTAGCTCCTGGCCTGGAGGGTGGCACCTAGAAAGAAGCCTGTACATCATTTCTCCCCATCTGCCCTTCAGGGGCCCCACCAGCCAGGCCTTCCTGCTACCTATGCTGAACCCCGTTCTTCTGACGGGCAGCACCCGTGGGGCTGGCTGAAGCCTAGGAAGCCGGGAGATCCTCTCTCTTAACTGACTGACTGGTCTGTACTGAGCTGAACTCCTGCCTTGTATCTTGGTGGAACTGGGAGTATCTTCTTGGGGCCTATGGTGCCCATCTCTGTGACCTTGGGCAGGGTAGACCCTCCGAAGTTCATCTGCCTCATCTCTAAAATGAGGATAGCCATGCCTGCCTCATGGTGGCCTGTGAGGATTAATAAACTTATTAAGCAAGAAAATGGGAAGGTGCCAGCACTTAGTAGGTCTTCACAGCACCGAAAGGTCACTACCATCTACATCAGCGGCCAGAGCTGCCTCCACTTTGCTGGGAGGGGGAGGACGCAGACTAGACTGAAGAGTGGGGCTCACAGTTTGTTCCAGCCCCGCCCCTCGCCCCAACCTGAATCCCGGGCTCCCAGGTTCCAGCCCTCCCTGGGCCTGACTGGTGGGTGACTGAGAGTAACTTGCCTGCCCTCGCTGGCCATCTTCCTTCACGACAAGGGACAGGGGGCTCAGATGAGTAGCACCTCTCAGCCCAGGTCTAGCAAGTGGGCCAGACACCCTGGGTGCAGAACTGCTGAGGGTGGTTGTTCAGGCTGCACACAGTACCAGGGCTTCTGGCTGAGGGACCACGGCAGAGGGGGTGGGGGTGGGCGCTGAATCCATCCCCGGCTCCACTTGCCAAGCCCTGTGCCCCAGCACAGGCTGCTCCCGTCCAGAGGGCACACCTTTCTCTAGTGCTGCCTGTAGACTGGAAGGGCCCAGGTGTGCGGGGCGGGTGGGCCCCTCTGAGCCCCAGCTCCCCTTCCACCCAGGTGTTGCGAATGCAGTGCCTCCCTTTCACACCAGTACTATGAGAAGGATGGGCAGCTCTTCTGCAAGAAGGACTACTGGACCCGCTATGGCGAGTCTTGCCACGGGTGCTCAGAGCACATCACCAAGGGGCTGGTCATGGTAAGCACCCCTCCCCCACTCACACACCTCACCTGTGTGTGTGTGTGTGCGTGCGTGTGTATGTGTTTTCACAGGTTTCCCTGCTCCAGATCTCTCTCCCATCATCTCTCTTGTTCTTCTCTTCACTAGTTCTCTGATTCCTCTGTGCCTCCTGAGCCTGTTTGTCTGTATCCCTCAGCCCGCTATTATGGAGGCAACTCTGTCTGCCCCGAAGTTGGTTTGGGGCTGCCCTTCTGAGAGGAGGCCGAGGGGAGGAGCTATGGGGGCTGAAGGGGCTGCTGAGGTGGCTTGTCCCCACCCCCCCCAACTCCCCTTCCAGGTGGCCGGGGAGCTGAAGTACCACCCCGAATGCTTCATCTGCCTCACATGTGGGACCTTCATCGGTGACGGGGACACCTACACTCTGGTGGAGCACTCCAAGCTGTACTGGTGAGTGCCCCGCCCCTCCCGGCACCTGGCGTGCCCACCTGTGTCACACGTCTCCCACGCCAGGGCCCTTCCCCTTTCCATGTAGGGGGCGGTCATAGTGACAGTGTAGAAACCACTGGGAAATATAAGACACAGCAATCAGATGGAGAAAGCCTCAGACATGAGCTTTCTTTTCTCTTCTTCTTTTTTTTAAAAATATTTATCTAATATTTTGGCTGCGTCCGGTCTTAGTTGCGGCATGCAGGATCTTTTGTTGTGGCGCGCGGGCTTCTCTCTAGTTGTGGCGCACGGGCTCTCTAGTTGCGGCGCGTGGGCTCAGTAGTTGCAGTGCACGGGCTTAGTTGCCCTGTGGCATGTGGGATCTTAATTCCCCGACCAGGGATCAAACCCACATTCCCTGCCTTGGAAGGCTTATTCTCAACCACTGGACCACCAGGGAAGTCCCACAGACATCAGCTTTCTTACTGACATCACTGCTGTGCAGTTCTGGCACCAACCCTCAGAGTTAGCACCAACCCTGTGAGCTCAGGACCTGTCCCCAGCAAGTTCGCCCTGACTTCAGTCACCGGCCACAAGTTTGGGGGTCCCCAGGCCGCTCACATTTCTGACTGATTGGCTGCAAAGTCAGGGATTCCCACAACTCTCTCAGCTTTGATACTTCGCTCAATAACTCAGAGCTCAAGAGAGCACTATACTCACAATTATAGTTTTTTACTAAAGGCTACAAATCAGGACCAGCCAGATGAAGAAGTGCAAAGGGCGAGGTCCGGGAGGGTCTCGAATGCACAGCTTCTGTGCATTCCACCCGTGGAATCAAGACATGTGACCCGTCCTCCCTGGCATCACCAGAGTTTTTATTGGGGGTTCATTATGTAGCATAATTGATTGAATCACTGGGCACGGATTGAACTTAGTTTCCTCGAGGTCAGGCTGGGTTAGAGCCGCAGCCCTCTCACCTTGTGGTCAGTCTTGTGACCAGCAACCCCCTCCCCGCCGCCTGAGTCATCTCACTAACATTAGCTCAAGTGTGTGAAGGGCTCAAGAAAAAGGAAGATACTCCTGTTCCAAGGATTTAGAGCCTCTTTCCCAGGAGCCAGGGACAAAGACCAGACAAATTCTTTGTTATGGCAACACTGATAAAGCTGGATTTGAGGGCAGCATGACTTTTGAGGATCCCAAATGGACTCTTAATGACTTCCTGCTGAACTGGATTTATCCCCAGGCCTCATCTTGGCCAGCTGATGGAGCATAGACAACCCAGAATGAGCCCCGGAGAGGGGCAAGGCTGGGCTGAGCATGCCCAGTTCCTGCTCCCAGCCCATCAGGCAGCCAAGGTCCTCCTCTTCCCTTGGGGAGCAGTGAGGGGAGGGTGGGAGGAGAAGAGAGCCTGGGGCTGAGGGATCGGGGTTGGGGTGATGCTGGTGACTGTCCTGACACACTTTTCTTCCCGCTCTTTGGGTCCCCACCACCTGTGGCTCTTGCAGCGGACACTGCTACTACCAGACTGTGGTGACCCCCGTCATTGAGCAGATCCTGCCTGATTCCCCCAGCTCCCACCTGCCCCACACAGTCACCCTCGTATCCATCCCAGCCTCAGCTCATGGCAAACGTGGCCTCTCGGTCTCCATCGACCCCCCTCATGGCCCGCCAGGCTGCAGCACAGAGCACTCCCACACCGTCCGCGTCCAGGGGTGAGTGGCTGGCCTGCTGAGGCTGCAGCTGGTGCAGCTGTGGGCACGGATGCTCTAGGTGGGTGGCCGACTCTGGGGCAGGGGAGCCCTGAGACTGGGTGAGCACATGGGGCCAGTTGGAACCCAGCTCTGACAACCTGTATACCAGATGCCTGGTCCAATCATTCCTCCAAAAAAACATAAGAAATGTTAGATAAAATATTTTAAATGTTTTCTTTAATCCCTGCATGACCCAACAAGAAAGAGAAGTAACCAGGTCAGGAATAAGTGAAGGAAGGAGCCCAGGGGTATCATCAGAGCATGGAAGGCAGCCATGACTTAAGGGCAAATCTGAATTGGGTGAATTAAGCTTCAGTTTTCGAGTCTTCTCATGGCTGAGCCTCTCAAAGCCCTGACTTGCTCAAGGAAAGTGAGTCTGATAAGAGAACACCTCCCCACCCCATAAAGCTGCAACCCCCAAAGGGCTCTCAGGGTGAGGAAGAACAAGAAATAAACCATACCTTCCACCAGCCCCCGCCCCCCCACCGCCCCTGACAACCAACTCCCAGAACTAGAAAATAAACTGATTTGAACCTAAATGGAAGGGGAGATGGAATCTCCCCTGAGAATTCATACACTTGGGTTTGCCAACCAAGTTCACATGCCTGGGTTGTTCAGAAAACCTCCAGGCAGAATTGTAAAAGTTTAAAGTACTTCTCCACTAGGGGTAATGTCCTTAGGCCCTGACAGAATCAGATGCAGATCCTTTCTGGAGGAACCCACCTCCAGGCTTCACAGAATTTCTCAAGATAAGCATCCCAAGGAAGGTGAGCCGTTTGGTCAAAAATCATAGAGAACAAGGCACTGTGAGCAAGAACCAGCAGAAACAACAGGTGGCAGAAGCAGACCTACAAAACCCGCAGATGGTAGGATTATCAGAAACAATACAAAATAATTATGCTCCATATGTTTTAATAAATAAGAGATCCTTGGAAAAAGTGAGTAAAGAGCAAATGAATTTGGAAAAGAACCACATAGAACCCCTAGAAGTGAAAGATGGGTTTAGCAGTAGAGGAGGGTTTTAAACAACTGAAGGGAGGGCTTCCCTGGTGGCGCAGTGGTTGAGAGTCCGCCTGCCGATGCAGGGGACACGGGTTCGTGCCCCGGTCCGGGAAGATCCCACGTGCCGCAGAGCGGCTGTGCCCGTGAGCCATGGCCGCTGAGCCTGCGCGTCCGAAGCCTCTGCGTCCGGAGCCTGTGCTCCGCAACAGGAGAGGCCACAACAGTGAGAGGCCTGTGTACCGCAAAAAAATAAAAATAAAATAAATAAATAAACAGCTGAAGGGAGAAGCAGAAACACAACAAGGTGAAAATAGGGAAAGAGAGGTTAAGACGTACGGAGGACAGAGTGAGCAGCTCTAATCATCCATCTAGAATCACAGGAGAAGAGAGAATGGGAGAGAGGCAGTATTTGAAGATATGATGGCTGAGAACTTCCCAGAGCTGATAAAAGATACCAGTCCACAGACTGAAACCCAGTAAATCCCAAACAGGAAAACTAAAAAGAAATTCACCCATAGATTCCCCGACCTGGTGAAACTACTACACCAAAGGCAAAAGAAAAGACTTTAAAAGTAGCCATTGGGAGGACTTCCCTGGTGGCTCAGTGGTTAAGAATCCGCCTGCCAATGTAGGGGACATGGGTTTGAGCCCTGGTCTGGGAAGATCCCACATGCCGAGGAGCAGCTAAACCTGTGTGCCGCAACTACCGAGCCTGTGTTCTAGAGCCCGCGAGCCACAACTACTGAGCCCGTGTGCCAGAGCTACTGAAGCCCTTGCATCTAGAGCCCATGCTCCGCAACAAGAGAAGCCACTGCAATGAGAAGCCTGTGCACTGCAACGAAGAGTAGCCCCGACTCGCCGCAATAGAGAGAAAGCCTGCATGCAGCAGCAACGAAGACCCAATGCAGCCAAAAATAACTAAATTTATTTAAAAAACAAAAATTTCCTTCAAAACCAGAACAGGCTGACAGCTGATTTCTCAACAGAAACAATGAAAGCCAGAAATAGTGAAATGATATATTCAATGCACTCAGCAAAAAAGAACCATCAACCTAGAATTCTATCCTTGATGAAAATGTCCTTCAAGTATGAAGGTGAAATAAAGACATGTTAAGGCAGACAAAATGGGATTCGATACTAGCAGATCGTCCCTAGAGAAAATTCTAAAGGTTGTAGAAAAGGTCCAAGATGTAAGAAGAAATGAAGGTTAAGGGGCTGACGCAGTTGATAACGTGCTGTGAGACGTTGAGCAGTTCCCTTGTCCTCTCGGGGCTTTGGGGTCTCTGTCTGAACAACGAGGGAGTCAGATACCTTGGAGCCTTCTAAGATTTCTCCTGGGCCTTCATGGACCCTTGAGAAATAGTTTTAAACATTCCCCATGTCTGGGTGTGGGAGCCACGTGCCAGCTTTCTTTGGATTCAGTGAACATTTCTCACATACCTGCCAGGTACCAGACCCCATGCCTAAGCACTGGTGAGAAGTGAAGATGGTACTGGGGGAGGAGGAGGAGGCTGGGCTTGACTCTGTATCTCCACCCCCATCTTGAGCATCAGCCAGGCCAGCAGCTGCCTTCCATACACAAGTGAGCAGACAGATTGGTGAGAGAGATGGGGAAACTCCCAGACCAGCTGGCCCCTGACAACTGGGCAGAATTTTAGAAGTAGAGGGTCCATGGCACCTCCTCCCTGCCTCCCTCACTGGGTGAGCATTCTTTCCTGCTTCTTTTCCCCCCCTTTGGCCACACCGTGCAGCTTGTGGGATCTTAGTTCCCCCACCAGGGATCGACCTGGGCCACAGCAGTGAAAGCACCAAGTCCTAACCACTGGACCACCAGGCAGTTCCCTAAGGAATATATTTTTAAGGCTATATCCATAAGAAGTCTTTATCCATGAAAATATATTCACTATTTTTTAACTTTTTTAATCCTGAACGTTTCAAATTTACAGAAAAATTACTAAAATAATAAGTATATTGAATACCTGTACAC
The DNA here is from genome assembly GCF_964341445.2 of Mesoplodon mirus. Classification (NCBI taxonomy): domain Eukaryota; kingdom Metazoa; phylum Chordata; class Mammalia; order Artiodactyla; family Ziphiidae; genus Mesoplodon; species Mesoplodon mirus. The sequence goes on from NC_138991.1 coordinate 36,911,577, forward strand.
CTTTTACCTAAGTTCACCAGTTTTAACTTTCTGCCACACTTGAGGTATGTGTGTCTCTCCCTGTGTCTATATATTTGTGTGTATATACATATATATACTTATTTGTATGTACACACGTACATATTGCTATTTTTTACTAAATCATTTGAGTGGAGGTTGACCATCCTCCCCCCACATACTTCAGACCTTCTCCTAAAAACAAGGGCATTCCCTTACATAATTATCCATTGTATCTTATAGTGTAGTTATGAAATTTAGGAAGTTTAACATTGATATTTTATTCAGTATACAATCCACATTCAAATTTTGCCAGTTGTCTCAATACTGTCCTTTATGGCAGTTTCCCCCTTGATCCAAGATCCAGTCCAGGATCACACATTGCACTGAATCCTCATGTCTCTTCAGTCTCTTTTAATCTGTGCCAGTTCCTCAGCTTTTCATTGTCCTTTATGACCTTGACATTTGTGAGAGTGCAAGTCAGTTAAGGAAGCGTGCCCCTCCATTTGGGTTTGACGGAGGCTTCCTCTTCCTTAGGTTTAAGTCATGCATTTTAACCAGATACCTGATTTTGAGTCCTTCTCTGTGCATCTTACTGGTAGACACAGGATGTCAGTGAAGTGCTCCCTTTATTGGGGATGTCAACTTCGATTATTTGGTTAAAGTGCAGTCCACTCTCTCTGCTGTAAAGGATTTTTTTTCCCCTTTGCAATGTAACCAGTTTGAGTCATCTGTGAGATACGAGTCTGTAAATATCCTGTTCCCAACAGCCTTTCACTAACTCTAGCATCCACAGATAATTCTGTGATGGCTACAAAGTGGTGATTTTCTGTGTTCTTCCTGCTGTATTTATTAACTGACTTTCCTGTATAAGGAAGCACTTCTTTCCCATGTGAGAATATACTCATAATTGAAAAATTGCTAGCAATCTGTTTTTCTTAAAGCTCTCAGTCTCCTTTCTGTCCTGCCCACCCTCCCCCAGCCCTTGCCCATCTCAGGGCACAGACAAAGTGACCATTCTTTGAAAAGCTTTTACAAAGACAAAATGACAATCAGATAGTTAACACCAAGGAGTTAAGAGAAGCAAGTAAATTTAGCAAGTTGGCCATTCTGTGAGCTAGTTTATGGCCAAGTAATCCAGGGCACCAGCCCCATCTCCACCCTGCAGCTGTGGCTCAGCCCAGGCTGCTCGCTCCTTCCCGCCGATCCCAGAGGAGTGGAGGCCTTAGCTTCATCTTGCAGGGCAAGTTTGGGGGTCAGGTAGGAAGCAGTGGGTCCAGACCCTCTTAGGACTCTTTGACACTTCTCTGCCCCACACGTACCAGCCAGGTAGAAGGAGAGGTCTGTCCTCCATGGCAGAGACAACGCTCTGTTGAACAGGAGGCCCCGAGCATCTAGTGTAGGGGGGCAAATACCTGGAGGGCATGCCACTTTTCTCCAGTTCCACACCCATAGCAAGCATTGTAATTAGTATAGAGCTCTTCCCACCAAACCAGAATTCGGTGTTCCTGCCAGTTGCCACCTGCTGATCACACGAGATAGAACGGTTTGCCCCCATGCTCCCGATCTGATCCCCTTGGCCTTGGTTTCCTAGCGGGGTGAGCAGGGGTCTGACCACCACTCTGTGCCCACAGAGTGGACCCGGGCTGCATGAGCCCGGATGTAAAGAATTCCATCCACGTTGGAGACCGGATCCTGGAAATCAATGGCACGCCCATCCGGAATGTGCCCTTGGACGAGGTACGGGTCCTGAGTCTGTGGTTGGAGGTGGTGCTTCCCTGAGAGCACCACCCCTGAGACTCACCTGTCCACACTCCTGCTCTCCCCAGATTGATCTGCTGATCCAGGAAACCAGCCGCCTGCTCCAGCTGACTCTTGAGCATGACCCCCATGACACACTGGGCCACGGGCCGGGGCCTGAGTCCAGCCCGCTGGTCTCCCCGGTTCACACTCCCAGCGGGGAGGCGGGCAGCTCCGGCCGGCAGAAGCCTGTCCTGTAAGTCAGCCCTGCACCTTGATGTACTGTATCTTGGTACTTTCACTGACGCTGGGCCTCAGGGGGCATGGGACCTGGTCCCTACCCTCCGGTAGCTCACGGTCTGATGGGGGAGTCAGCCCTGCAAAAAGGAGGCCGGCAAGGGGTGCAGGGGGCTAGAAAGAGGAAGGAGAATGAGAAGGAGCAAACGGGGAAAGCAGCGCCCCCAGCTGGGGATGACAGAGCGCTTCCAGGGTGGACCAGCGCCCTGGCTTCGAGGAGCAGCTGGCCAGCAGCTCAGGATGCTGGGGCATCGGATGTATTGGGGAGTGGTGGGCTCTGAGGCAGAAACTCGTGGCCAGGGTCTTTGGGCTTTGCCTAATCCGGGGCGCCACCGAAGGGTGTTGCAGCACAGTGATGTGTTTCACAGAGACCACTCTGGTCCCCTTTGCAGGGAGGTGCCCAGGACCAGTGACAGCTGGGGGCCTGTTGTGGTGGTCCAGGCCAGAGGGGCCAAGTGCCCTGTACCCTCTTAAAGGGAGGTGGGGGGGCACCAGGAAGAAGCCCAGAAGCAGCCTGGTCCTCGTGCCACTCACTGCGGGGGCCTGCTCAGGACTCCTGGTCAAGGCTTTGAGGGGGACACCTGGGATGACAGCCTTTATGCTAAGAAACAGTGATACTGAAGGCATGTGTTTCCTCCTCCCCTGCATTTGTCTGGCGCTCAGGCCGCCCTGCAAGACCACCTGTGGGAGTCCTGGGCAGGTAGTCTGCCTCTGCACTCCAAGGCCTGGGACTCAAGTGCTGGGAGGCAGAGCGTCTGATCCAGGGTCACCAGACAGAGAAGGCCAAGGGCAAACATTCCTACCTTAACAGGAAGTGCAAGCCAGACAGGGCACTGGGTGCTGGCATCGGGATGGGGCGAGAGCCTCATGACTCCCCCAGGAGAGCTGTCCTGTGCCACCCTTTCTGGCTGTATGGGTGACTGTACGTAGAGTAGCATCGATGGGGCATGGAAGGCAGGGGGAAGGGGGCAGGGCCAAGACCTGGCCTCCCCCCAAGGGGGCCTCGTCCAGGTGCCCACCTGGTGGCAGCGGGCGCTGGGTGTGTTCCCCCAGGAGGAGCTGCAGCATCGACACGTCCCCGGGCGCCGGCTCGCTGGGCTCCCCGGCCTCCCAGCGCGAGGACCTGGGTCGCTCCGGGTCCCTCCGTGTGGTCTGCCGGCCGCACCGCATCTTCCGGCCTTCGGACCTCATCCACGGGGAGGTGTTGGGCAAGGGCTGCTTCGGCCAAGCCATCAAGGTACAGGGCACGCCAGGCAGGGATGGGGTCGTGGGTGGGAGCAGGGGGGCAGTCTGTGTGTGACCCATTGGTCTTCCACCCTCCTCCCACCAGTGTCCCCAGGAAGCCCCACTGGAAGGGTATCTGGCTTCCAGACTCGCTGGCCAGAGCTCTCTTCTACCTGGGCCTCCCTGAGCTAGTTAGGGGGAGGGGACTTACTATAGACAGACCGCGTGGAGGAGGTTGTGGGAAAGTGGCTCCTTAGGGCGGGGGATGGGAGGGCAGCCCAGACTGACCCTGAAGGCTCCCTTCCCCAGGCCCCCTTACTGAGCCCAATGCCAGCCCCCTCCTGGCCTCTGGGCTGCTCACCCGCTTCACACTCTCCCCCAGCAAGACACGAGCCCTTCCCTGGCTCTGATGTCACCTGGCTATGACTAGACTGGAAGGTTCAGAGTTATACAAAAGGCACCAGCCAGGTTGCCCACGTGTGCAGACAGGCCCCAGCCCCTGTCCCTGGTCAGAATCTCTGGTAGAGCTACCATTTGACTTCCAGGAGGCAGCCCAGCAGAGGAGAAGAAAGAGGGCTGGCCTCTGGGTCAGGCGGTCCTGGACCCAAGCCCTGGCCATCCCCCTTCCTGCCACCTGGGTGACCGTGGGCCCTGGTAGGAAACCTTCTTGAGCCTCAGTTTCCTCACCTATAAAGGACTTAAGTCCCACCCCCTCGGGGGCTGGGAGCATCCCATGAAAAGTCTGCGAAGAGCTTGAAGCCGTCTGCCCATCTGCCTGGGGTGGGGATGGGCCTCCTGCAGGGCGGGCCTAGAGCACAGCATGTGCCTGTGCTGAGTCTCAACCCTTGGGCGTCCCCACGCAGGTGACACACCGGGAGACAGGCGAGGTGATGGTGATGAAGGAGCTGATCCGCTTCGATGAGGAGACCCAGCGGACGTTCCTCAAGGAGGTGGGTGAGGGGCCTGCTGCACCCTCTGCACCAGACTCCTAGGACCTGCCCCACCCTTCGCCATTGAGAGGGGGTGGGTGGCAGAGGGCTGCGGGAGGATGTGACGCTCAAGCCCACGCTGGAAGAAGAGAAACTATCTGCCAGGAGGGCGAGAGGGGCAAGGACGTCACTGGGGGTGGGAGCAGCCCAAGCAAAGAGCACGGCAGCTGGCAGGTGTGACCCCGGGGGCTTGAAGGCTTCTCCATCTTTGGAACTGTCCGTGGTGGCCTCTGGTGGGAAATGGGGAGAAGGAGACCTGGGCCCAGCCTGTTTACACCCCACCAGGTGAAGGTCATGCGATGCCTGGAGCACCCCAACGTGCTCAAGTTCATCGGGGTGCTCTACAAGGACAAGAGGCTCAATTTCATCACCGAGTACATCAAGGGTGGCACGCTCCGGAGCCTCATCAAGGGCATGGTGAGTGCCGGGCAGAGCCCCTGCCTGAGATCCGTCCCAGCCGCTCCTGCCCTAGGACCCTGGGCCCAGCGGCTCCTCTGTGGGTCCCAGTCTCCTCCCAGGCTCTTCATTGGGGATCGGCCTCTGGTGTCAAAGGCCCTCCAGACACTGATTCTGAATCGAATAAGGGAGCAACTGACTCCATCTAAGGTGGGGGGGAAGCTGGGGCCCAGAGAAGGGTGGCAGCTTCGTTGAGGGGACGCACAGGCTGTCAGGTTAACCCCACGCACCTGCCATAGATTACCTCTCCCAGAGGGTCTTTGTTTTGCTTCTAAGCAAAACCAAGTCACTGTTTGCCATGATATATAAAATTCAGAACTTGCTGTTAGAGCTTGGATGAAATTACCGATCCTCCTCTAAAAAAGAAGCGTTTGGAGGGGAGCTTCCAGCTCTCCTGGGATGCTGACGGTGCCCTGGGATCCGATGCTCACCCACCCCAGCATCACCCTCAGACCCGGAGACCCTGTTCCCTTCCCTCGCCACTGAGTCCTCAGTCCCTCAGGTTGGATTACCTGCTGTCGCCAGAGTGTGGTCCCTGCGGGCTCCGGACAGGTGTAACTTCTCAGAGGGATTCTGTGGTCCAGTGCAACTTAGAAATGCTGGGCTGCACCAGCGCAGGCTTCCTGGCTGCACCTGAATCATTAATACGCTCTGATGTCCTTGCTCTCCCACTTGAGGTCTCCAAGGAGATGGGAGAGAATGGGGTGTTTCCCCAAATGATTTGAGCCCAGAGCCCTGCTCTCCGGAGTGACTCACCGCAGCTCTCTGCAGGCGACCTCGCCAGGCCCGTCTCTGCTGGTCCATGAAAGCAGGTTCAGGTTTTTTAAAAACTCGAAAAAATGGGATTTTGTAGAAGAGAGAGTTTTTGTTCTCAGAGGAAGTGGGTCAGGAACTATAGAAGAGTATCTCCCACCCCATCACTGTTTGGAACCAGTTCTGTTAGAAAATTGTTTTGAATTATTCACCCACAGCCCTTAGAGGGGACAGTTGTGAGGGACTTCCCTGGCAGTCCAGTGGTTAGGACTCAGCACTCTCACTGCTGGGGCTGCAGGTTCAGTCCCTGGTTGGGGAGCTAAGATCCCACAAGCCACGTGGCAAAAAAAAAAAAAAGAAGGGACAGTTATGGGTGTAGAAGAGAGTTGGGGGTGCGTCATCGGACCCTGCAGGACACTCACCCCTTCCTGTCTCTCTCTCACCCAATGTCCTGCAACTGTGGCCCTGATGGCTCATCCTGGTCATTCTTCCCACCTCCAGGACAGCCAGTACCCGTGGAGTCAGAGGGTGAGCTTTGCCAAGGACATCGCTTCAGGGATGGTGAGTAGTAGGCTCTGATTGCCGGGGGGCGTGTGGGCTGGGTGATCCGGCCCCACTTATAAAAGCATCTCGGGGCTTCCCTGGTGGTCCAGTGGCTAAGACTCTGCGCTTCCACTGCAGGGGGCGCGGGTTCCATCCCTGGTCGGGGAAGTAAGATCCCGCAGGCCACATGGTGTGGCAAAAAATGAAAAACAAAACACGTTCTCCAGCGCTCACCTAAACTTCACAAGGAGTTTAGAAATGGAAGCCACAGGAAGCTTTGAGAGAGGACAGAGGGGATCCAGTGGGAGGGGGGAAGGTGGGAGCCTCGGGGCGACCAGGGCGGGGCTGGGGGCCCTCAGCACGGCTGCCCCTGACCCCCGTGCCCCCCACCCTCAGGCCTACCTCCACTCCATGAACATCATCCACCGGGACCTGAACTCCCACAACTGCCTGGTTCGTGAGGTGAGCGGCTTGGGCGGGAGGGGACAGCGGGGGCCCCGCCCACCACACCGCTAGAAGTGCGGGGGCAGGGCCTCTGCTGTGAGCATGGCCTTCACGGAGAGCGGCCCACAGGGTGGCCGCAGCCTACACCGGGCTGCACCAGGGGCTGCGGGCCCGGAGGAGGGCCCGGGTGTGTGGACTGGGGTGGTCAGGGCAGGCTTCCTGAAAGAAGCTTTGGGGGGGATGTACTTCAGTGGGGGACAAGTGGGCCCAGGGAGCCCGGCGTCTAAGGGGCAGTGGCTGACGGACCACAGGCTGTCCCCAGAAGGCCGAGGAGGGAGTGGGCAGGTGGTGCCAGGGGCGTGTCTCAGTGTGGCTCTGCTTCCGGGTCACCCAGAACAAGAACGTGGTGGTGGCCGACTTCGGGCTGGCGCGGCTTATGGTGGATGAGAAGACGCAGCCCGAGGACCTGCGGAGCCTCAAGAAGCCAGACCGGAAAAAGCGTTACACGGTGGTGGGCAACCCCTACTGGATGGCGCCCGAGATGATCCACGGTGAGTCGGCAGCCCCGCCTGGCACATCCCCTAGGGCCCCGCGGTCCCAGGCGGAGCTGCAGGAGGTGGAGGTCCTGCCCTGCCCCTCTTTGAGTCCTGTCGTTGGTTTCCTTGTGCTGCTGCAACCAGTCATCACACACTTGGCTTAAAAAACACAAATTAGGGCTTCTCTGGTGATGCAGTGGTTGGGAATCCGCCTGCCGATGCAGGGGACACGGGTTCGAGCCCTGGTCCGGGAAGATCCCACATGCCGCGCGGAGCAACCAAGCCCGTGCGCCACAACTTCTGAGCCTGTGCTCTGGAGCCCGCAAGCCACAGCTACTGAACCCCACATGCCTAGAGCCCGTGCTCCACAGCAAGAGAAGCCACCGCAAATGAGAAGCCCGTGCACCGCAACGAAGAGTAGCCTCCGCTCTCCGCAACTAGAGAAGGCCTGCGCGCAGCAACGAAGACCCAGTGCAGCCAAAAATAAAATAAATAAGTAAATAAGTAAATAAATTGATTTTAAAAACCCCACAAATTATCCTGTAGTTCTGGAGGTCAGGAGTCCAGTATCAGGCTCACTGAGCTGAAGTCTGGTGTCAGCAGGGCTGCATTCCTTCTGGAGGCTCAAGGGGAGAGGATCTGTTTCCTTTCCTTTTCCAGTTTCTAGAGGCTGCCTCATTCCCTGGCTCCTGGTCCCTCCTTCAGCAAGGCCAGCAACGCAGCCTCTTCTCTCTGACATCTGTGTCCATTGTCACATCTCCTTCCCTGAGCCTGACCCTCCGCTCTCCTTCATAAAGACCTTGGTGATCCCATAGGGCTCAGCTGAAAGATCCAAGATAATCTCATCTCGAGATCCCTAACTGAGTCACACCTGCAAAGGCCCGTATAAGGCAGCGTGTTCACAGGGTCCAGGAATTAGGACGGGGACACCTCCGGGGCCATTATTCAGCCTCCCACAGATCCCCTTTCTCCCACTCCATTTCTTTTTTTTTCAGGCCTGTTACACAGTGGTCCCACGTGTGCCCAGACTGGGGCTTATAAAGCCTCTCCACAGGCAGGGGACATGCAAACACAGGGTCAGGGCCGCAGAGCCAGGGTCATCTCAACACCAGCTCTGACCAAAGTTAACATAACCCACCCCCCAATAACTTAACCTGTAAATTGGGGTTAATAGCCCCTATCTTTAAGGAGTAATGTGAGAATTAGATAAGGTTTGTAAGCTAGTCAGAATTCAGTAAATGAGAGTGGCTGTCCTGATTATTTTTAACGTCGTTAGAGAGGGTATTGTTTCCATTTTACAGCTGAGGCACCTGAGGCTCAGAGAGTATGTATCAGTCCCTGAGGCTGCTACAAACCGGGTGGCTTAACAACAGACACTTATTCTCTTGTAGTTCTGGAAGCCAGAAGTCTGAAATCCAGTAGAGCTGTGCTCCCTCCGGGGATTTTAAGGGAGAATCCATTCATTGCTGCTTACAGGTTCTGATCCTGGCGTTCCTGGACCTCTGTCTTCATGTGACTGCCTCCTCCTCTGTGTCTTTTCCTTTTCAGTCTCTTTTATAAGGACAGTTGTGATGGCATTGAGGGCCTGCCCGGATAATCCAGGCTGTCTCATCTCAGGATCTTTAACTTAATCGTAACTTCAGAGACCCTTTTTCCAATAATATTCACAGGTTCCAGGGGTCTGACACAGTTATCTTTCAGGGTCACCACAAGGTCCATGACCTGCCCGGAGTCACATAGCTGGTTAGTGACTGAGCTGGGCCTGGAACCCCTTGCCCACGGCTTTCAGCTTTACCCACCGCCCTCCCCCGCCAACAGGTTGGCTTAGACTGGGTGGGCTCAGATAGTGTCAGAGCCTAAGGCCTGATCCTACAGAGGTTTCTAGCATCTGCCTCCTGTCCTGACCTGCTGGCCAGGGCATTCCCCCCAGTGGGCGGGTCCCTGGCCCAGCACCCTCACCAGCTGGCATCCCTGGCCCCGTGCCCCTGCTAACAGTGGTCTCTTCATCCAGGCCGCAGCTACGATGAGAAGGTGGATGTGTTTTCCTTTGGAATCGTCCTGTGCGAGGTAGGTCCGGGGTGGGCGCACACTGCAGGGGCCCCAGGCCAGGGAGGCTCTGGGAACGGGGCTGCCCACAGCAACCTGCATTCCCGGGGGTGTGGTGGTCCAGGGGGTGCCAGACCCGGGTGTGACCTGCCCTCGAACCCACCTGGGTGATGCCCAGTCCCAGGGGCCCCGGGTAACTGCTGGGCTTCGTGCTGGACAGATCATCGGGCGGGTGAACGCTGACCCAGACTACCTGCCGCGCACCATGGATTTTGGCCTCAATGTGCGAGGCTTCCTGGACCGCTACTGCCCCCCAAACTGCCCCCCAAGCTTCTTCCCCATTACTGTGCGCTGCTGCGATCTGGACCCGGAGAAGAGGTGAGTGGGGTGGGGGCTTAGGGTGGGGTGGTCCCCAGCAGAGCCCGAACCCACCATCCCTCCGCCTGTCTCCCCAGGCCCTCTTTCGTGAAGCTGGAGCAGTGGCTGGAGACCCTCCGCATGCACTTGGCCGGCCACCTGCCATTGGGCCCACAGCTGGAGCAGCTAGACAGGGGCTTCTGGGAGACCTACCGGCGCGGCGAGAGTGGACTGCCTGCCCACCCTGAGGTCCCCGACTGAGACCGGCCTGCCCAGCTGCCCCTGTCCCCGACTTGGGAGAATCCACCCTGCACCAGATTCCTCTGTATGCGGTGGCCAGGTGTGGCACCCTCAGCGGGGCAGCGGACACCCAGACCCCTCCCCAGCGCCAGGCCCTAACTTGCCTTCTACCCTGTGGGCCGTGGCCCCTGCCCTTTCTCTGCCCCCGGCCCCAGAGCTGGCCTGACTGCACAGACACCATCACCTCACCCTGCCTTACCTCTGTCTTAGTGGGGCCACCCCCTCACGCTTCTCCTTGCATGAGCTGGAGGACCCGTGTGAGCTGTACCCCATCCCATACCCGGTACCCTATCCCACACCCGCTGCCCCGGCTGTCCTGTGCACACTCTACCCGTCTGCAGCTCCTCCGAGGCTGGGCCAGAGGACAGACAGCCTCAGACCATGGCTCATCACGTGTATTCCCAGGAGCCAAACAGGGAGTCTGGGGCCCATCACCCCTCAGGGGGTGTCTAGGTAGCGTCAGGTATTGATAATTATCCAAACCCCCAAAGCAGAGAGAGGTCGTCTCCTGTGGGGTGGAAATCCCCGTGGCTGGGCAACGGCCCTCCCTCGCTTTGGGTCTTTTTGTTTCTTTATTGAAGCCACTTTAGTGAGAAGCAGGTACCAGGCCTCAGGGTGAAGGGAGGGTCTCTGGAGGGAGAGGGGAGCCGTGGTCCCAGGGCCAGAGCTGCTGGGAGGAGCAACAGAAGGAGGCTGGGCAGAGTGGATGAGGCAGTGTCCACCAGCATCCCAGCCCCCTGAAGTTCATCTCAGCACCCATCCCGGGCCTCTCCCGGAGGCTCCCTGCCAGTGGCCAGAGCAGCCCCTGCCCCTCCCCATGCCCCTCTGTCCTCTGGGTTCTTTCTGTGTAATCTATTTTTTAAGAAGAGTTTGTATTATTTTTTCATATGGCTGCAGCAGCAGCAGCTGCTGGGGGCTTGGGGTTTTATTTTTTTGGCGGGCGGGGGTGGGGGGGCCATTTTGTCACTTTGCCTCAGTTGAGCATCTAGGAAGTATTAAGACTGTGAAGCCTTCTCAGTGCACTTTGAACCTGGAAAGCAATTGAAACAGGCCCATGGGACTATGACTCAGGGAGGTGGGACACAGTCACCTCCATCCAGGAATCACGATGTCTAAGGAACAAAACCCAGACTCAGAATAATAAAATAAATTCTGTACTCCCCACCAGATCCTGCTTTGTGACATGTGTCTGGGGGCCCTGAGGAAACAGGAGGAGAGAGGAACTTTTTGGATTAGAAGCCTTGTGGGAAGACAGGAATGGAGGTGTGGACGGAGGACATAGAGGGTGGGAATGGAGGTGGTGGCCCAGCTGGGACAAGTGAGGACTTTCCAAAGCTGGGTTTGGGGGTGGGGGGAGGATTGGGGAAGAGTGAGAGAGACTAGGGAATGGATTGCTCTTATTGCATGCTTGTTTTTTTTCTAAAATGTAAAGGGTCCAATCAGGAAAACAGAAACCACCCTAGTTATTTCTTTTTTTTTTCTTTTTTTAACATCTTTATTGGAGTATAATTGCTTACAATGGTGTGTTAGTTTCTGCTTTATAACAAAGTGAATCAGTTATACATATACATGTGTTCCCATATAGTTTGTTTTTTTGTTTTTTTTTTTAGTTTCTGCTTTATAACAAAGTGAATCAGTCATACATACACATCTGTTCCCACATCCCTTCCCTCTTGCGTCTCCCTCCCTCCCACCCTCCCCATCCCACCCCTCCAGGCGGTCACAAAGCACCGAGCTGATCTCCCTGTGCCATGCTGCTGCTTCCCACTATCTATCTACCCTACGTTTGGTACTGTATATATGTCCATGCCTCTCTTTCGCTTTGTCACAGCTTACCCTTCCCCCTCCCCATATCCTCAAGTCCATTCTCAAGTAGGTCTGTGTCTTTATTCCTGTTTTACCCCTAGGTTCTTCATGACATTTTTTTCCCTTAAATTCCATATATATGTGTTAGCATACGGTATTTGTCTTTCTCTTTCTGACTTACTTCACTCTGTATGACAGACTCTAGGTCTATCCACCTCATTACAAATAGCTCAGTTTCGTTTCTTTTTATGGCTGAGTAATATTCCATTGTATATATGTGCCACATCTTTATCCATTCATCCGATGATGGACACTTAGGTTGTTTCCATCTCCAGGCTATTGTGAATAGAGCTGCAATGAACATTTTGGTACATGTCTCTTTTTGAATTATGGTTTTCTCAGGGTATATGCCTAGTAGTGGGATTGCTGGGTCATGTGGTAGTTCTATTTTTAGTTTTTTAAGGAACCTCCATACTGTTCTCCATAGTGGCTGTACCAATTCACATTCCCACCAGCAGTGCAAGAGTGTTCCCTTTTCTCCACACCCTCTCCAGCATTTATTGTTTCTAGATTTCTTGATGATGGCCATTCTGACCACCCTAGTTATTTCAAATATAGGTCATTTAATCCAGGGAATTGTTTATACAGGTGGCGAAAACACAGTGGAAGGGCGAAAAGTGGATACTGAGAGAACCATTTCTGATGAACTGAAGGAAGCAGCTGCTACCCCTTGGCTGGGGCATTTAAGGAAAGAGGAGGTTAGTTTAGTTATCTGGTGTCGGGTAACACTTCACCCCTTAAATTTGGTGGCTTGAAATAACTGATCACTCATGGATCACAACCACTCTGTCAAGGATATGGGAGCAGCTTGGGTGGGTGGTTTTGGTCTGGCTTCTCTCCTAGGGTTGTGTTGGTGTTTTGGGTCTGGGGTCTCTCCTAAGTTTGTGGTCAGATACCGCCTGGGGCTACAGACATTTGAGGGCTTGAGTGGGACCAGAGGGTCCACTTCCAGGGGCCCTCTGTATGTGCCTCACACCCATGGCTGCAAATTGATGCTGGCTGTTGATGAGAAGCCTCAGTCCCTGTCAGGGGCCTCGCCATAGGGCTCCTTGAATGTCCCTACACCATCCTCTAGGGGTGAGTATCCCCTAGGGTGAGCGTCCCAAAAGACGAAAGCAGAGGCTCCACTGCCTTTTAGGACCTGCTCTCAGAAGCCACACAGGGTCACTTTCACCGTACTTCACTGGTCACACAGACCAACCCTGATTCAACGTGGGAGGTGTCTACACAAGGCCAGAAGTAACGGTCCAGGAGATATCACTGGGGTCTTCTTGGACACTGGCTAGAGACGTGGAGGGCGGAGCCCCAGGAGACCAGTGCTTGGATTTTTTATTTTATTGGGGGGGAAAGGTTGGATTCCAGTTGGTGCTGGAACTTCTAAGAAGGTAGATGCAGAAATAGTGCTAGAGCTAAACATTTGCTCCTGCTGCACTGGAGGGCAGTAGAAAGTCCTTCCTCCTCGTTCACATTCCAGTCTCCCTCAGCTGGTCCCTATTAGCAGGCCCACCTCAACAGGAATCCAGTTGCAAGGGGGTCTGGGAAATGTAGTTTTCAGTGGTCCAGCAGCTGTATCACAGAACAGAAAGTGGAGTGGGCTTGAGGCTGAGGTACCACAAGCAAGCAGCACAACCCACCCCTTTGGCTACTCATCACCCATACACATCTTTCTACCATATTTGATTTCCATACAACTCTAACAGCTTCATGCCTCCACCTAACAAGACACAAGTATCCTTTGTACACAGATGTGTCATTCTCTTCCTAATACCGAAATCAGAAATAGTACAAGAAGAGGAAAATTACACACCATTATCATTCTAGAAATATCTGAAAAGAATAATACACTATGACCAAGTAGGGTTTATCCCAGGAATGTAATAGTGTTTCAGTATTTCAAAAGTAAATCCATGGAAAACCACAGTGAGATACCACTTAACACCCACAAGGATGGCAGTAATTTATTTTTATTTTTATTTATTTATTTATTTTTGGCTGCATTGGGTCTTTGCTGTGCGTGGGCTTTCTCTAGTTGCAGAGAGTGGGGGCTACTCTTTGTTGCAGTGTGCAGGGCTTCTCATTACGATGGCTTCTCGTTGTGGAGCACAGGCTATGGGCATGCGGGCTCTAGAGCACCGGCTCAGTAGTTGTGGCACACAGGCTTAGTTGCTCCGCAGCATGTGGGCTCTTCCTGGACCAAGGATTGAACCTGTGTCTCCTGCATTGACAGGTGGATTCTCAACCACTGTGCCACCAGGGAAGTCCCCATAATTTTTAAAAAGAAAGAAAAATGGTGGTGAGGACGTGGAGAAATTGGAAACTTCATTCTCTGCTAATGGGAATATAAAATGGTGCAGCTGCTGTGCAGAACAGTCTGGCAGTTCCTCAAAATGTTAAACAGAGTTCTGACCCAGCAATGCCACTCTCAGGTATATAAACAGGAGAAATGGAAACATACACACAGAAACTTGTACATGAAGGTGCATAGCAACATTATTCATAACAGCCAAAAAGTGGGAATAACCCAAATGTCCACCACCTGCTGAATGGATAAACAAAATCTGGTCTATACATACAATGGAATATTATTCAGCCATGAAAATGAATGAAATACTGATATATGCTACAACATGGATGAACCTTGAAAACATTATGCTAAGAGAAAGAAGCCAGACAGAAAAAGTCACATGTTGATAATTCTGTGTACATGAAATGTCCAGAATAAGCCAATTCATAGAGACAGAAAGTAGATTAGTTGGGGGAAGAAGGGTGCATAGGGAGTGATTGCTAATGGGTATGGAGTTTATTTGGGAGATGAAGAAAATGTTCTGGAATTAGTGGTGATGGTTGCACAACTCTGTGAGCATGTTAAAAACCACTGAATTGTGCAATTTAAAATGTTGAATTTTAAGGTATGTGAATTACCTCAATTTTTAATCCATCAGTCAACAAAATCCATCATATGACCAGATCATATCACATGATGTTGATAGTGTCTGACAAAAATTCAACATCCAGGGCCTCCCTGGTGGCGCAGTGGTTGAGAGTCCGCCTGCCGATGCAGGGGATACGGGTTCGTGCCCCGGTCTGGGAGGATCCCATATGCCGCGGAGCGGCTGGGCCCGTGAGCCATGGCCGCTGAGCCTGCGCATCCGGAGCCTGTGCTCCGCAACGGGAGAGGCCACAACAGTGAGAGGCCCGCGTACGGAAAAAAAATAAAAAAATAAAAAAATAAATAAATAAAAATAAAAAAAATTCAACATCCATTCCTGGTTTAAAAAAAAGAAAATCTCGGGCTTCCCTGGTGGCTCAGTGGTTGGGAGTCCGCCTGCCGATGCAGGGGACACAGATTTGTGCCCCGGTCCGGGAGGATCCCACATGCCGTGGAGCAACTGGGCCCGTGAGCCATGGCCTCTGAGCCTGCGCGTCTGGAGCCTGTGCTCCGCAGCGGGAGAGGCCACGTCGGTGAGAGGCCCGCGTACCACAAAAAAAAAAAAAAAAAAAATCTCAGCAAACTAAAAATAGAAGGTAACTTCCTTAAGCCAAGTGAAGGCAGCTACAAAAAAAAAAAAACAAAAAACCCACAGCTCACATTATACTTAATGGTTAAATAATGCATGCTTTCTTCCTAAGATCAGGAAAAAAAAGGTAAGGAGGTGTAGCCTCACCACTCCTATTCACCATTGAACTGAAGTCCTGGTCACTGCAGGAACAGAAGGAAACAGACAAGAAGTAAGATGTGTACAGTTTGGGAAGGAAGAAATAAAACTGTTCCTATTTCAGAAGACATGATTGTCTAGGTAGACAATACAAACAAATCTACCAAAACAAACAAACAAACACCCTCCTAAGAACTAAATTCAGCGAAGTCAGAAAATAAAAAGGTCAAAGTCAGCCTGAAAAATCAGTCTACGTACTACCAATGCACAATTGGAAACCAAAATTTTTATTTATTTATTTATTTTGGGCCATGCCACGTGGCTTGCGGAATCTTAGTTTCCCAACCAGGGATTGAACCCGTGCCCTCTGCAATGGAAGCATGAAGTCCTAACCACTGGACTGCCAGGGAATTCCAAAATATTTTTAAAACACCATTCACAGTAGTCCCTCCCGAAAGGAAATAGATCTAACAAAATCTAAAAGTTACAGATCTCACAAAATATGTGTAAGATCTGTATGCTGAAAACTGTAAGATGCTGAAGAAAGAACTCAAAGAAGACCTAAATAAATAGACATAGTGCTCATGAACTGGATTACTCAATACAGTTAAGATGTTAATTCTCCCCAAATTGATGTTGATTACACACAATTCCAATAAAAATCCCAAGAACATTTTTTGTAGAAATAGACAAGTTGAGTCTAAAATTTATATGTAATAGCAAAAGGACTAGAAAAGTTAAAGTCCTTTTGAAAAATGAAAAAGTTGAAAGACACACACTACCCAATTTCAAGACCTGTAGGAACTATAGTAATCATGACAGGTTTGGTGAAGTGATAGACATGTGCACCAACGGAACAGAAGAGAGTCCAGAAATAGACCCACGTGTATATAGCCAATTGCTTTTTTTTAATTAATTAATTTCTTTATTTTTGGCTGTGTTGGGTCTTTGTTGCTGCGCGTGGGCTTTCTCTAGTTGCGGCGAGCGGGGGCTACTCTTCATTGTGGTAGGCAGGCTTCTCATTGCGGTGGCTTCTCTTGTTGCAGACCACAGGCTCTAGGCACGTGGGCTTCAGTAGTTGTGGCACACGGGCTTAGTTGCTCCACGGTATGTGGGATCTTCCCGGAGCAGGGATCGAACCCGTATCCCTTGCACTGGAAGGCGGATTCTTAACCACTGCACCACCAGGGAAGTCCAGTTGCTTTTGACAAAGATGCAAAGGCAATTCAATGAAGAAAGGATAGGCTTTCTAACAAATGGTGTTGGAAAAGTTAGACATCCATATATCCTAAATAAATAAAGATCCCAACCTAAACCTCAAACTCTATAGAAAAATTAACTCAAAATGGATCATAGATGGACTTGCCTGGTGGTCCAGTGGCTAAGACTCTGCACTCCCAATGCCGGGGGCCCGGGGTCCGATCCCTGGTCAGGGAACTAGATCCCACATGCCACAACTAAGAGTTCACATGCCGCAACTAAAGATCCCACATTGCCGCAATGAAGATCCCACATGCAGCAATGAAGATCCCACGTGCTGCAACTGAGACCCAGCACAGCCAAATAAATAAATAAATATATTTTTTAAATGGATCATAGATCTAAATGTAAAATGTGAAAGTATAAAATGTTTATACGAAAACAAAGAAGAAAATCTGCATGACTTGGGTTAAACAAAGATTTCTTAGATGTGACACCAAAAGCACAATCAAAAAAAAAAAGGTTGATAAATTAGACTTCATCAAAATTAAAACACTTCCTCTGTAAAATACAATGATTGTGGTGGTGGTTATATGAATCTATACATGTGTTAAAACATCTAGAACTGTAAGTGGAAAAAGAAGTTAATTTTACTCTGTGTACATTTTTAAAATAATTTTTTTAAAAATCATACCAAAGCAGATGGCAAGCCAGAAGAAATATTTGCAACATACAGAAAATATTTGCAAACCATGTAATAGTCAAAGAATTCTATAATGTATTGAATATAAAGTGTTCCTACAAAAAAAAAAGATTGTCAAATTGGATTCAAAAAATAATTTATATGCTGCTTACAAGAAACCAAATTGAAATGTAATTATATAGATAAAGTAAAAGGACAAAACGATACACCACACAAACACTAATTTTTTTTAAAGGTGGACTGGCTGTATTTAGATTAGATGAAATAGATTAGATTAATATCAATCAAAGTAGACTTCAGAACTGGGAAGATGATTAGGGATAAAGAGAGAATTACATGATAATAAAAGAATCAACTAGCCAAGAAAACATAACTATCTGAAATGTGTATGCATCTAAAAACATTGTTTTGAAATACATAGAGCAAAAATTCCTAGAACTGAAAGGAAAAATAGATATTATAGAAGTACCACCTTTACAGCCATGTAAAGTAGTACCTTTGAAGTGGATTCACCAGCCCTAGTAAAGCCTTCAGCTGACTGTGGTCCCAGTCAATATCTTGACTGCAACCTTATGAGAGACCCTGAGCCAGAACTGTCCAGATAAGTCACTCCTGAATTCCAGACCATCAGAAACTAAGTGTTTATTAATATTTTAAGACACCAACTTCTAGATGAATTTGTTACACAGCAATAGATACCTAATAAAGCCACCATAAAGCCTCTCTGGTTCTTTGACCATGACTTAAGCTGAGAATTAAAAGCCCTAAGCTAGTCCCTTTCTTCCTGTAACTCTGCAGTGCAGTCAGAAATAGCCAGCCCACCTCACCATTCTTACAGTTTTCCTTAGCTGTTTGTTTTCACATGGCACTGGGCACTTCTCAAGCAACCACGAGTGGTAATCAGTTTATCTGAGATGTCTCTTTATGCCAGGGGACCTCAGAATCCCATTTACATTGGCAAGGTGCTCAGCACTGAGTTCAAGGTCAGGGGCGTAACCAAATCAATTTCATGGTCCCACCTTTTAAGGTCTACTTCTCTTGCCAGCTGGCTTCCTTCTAACTTCTGACAACGGGAATCACTAAAGGGACCTTGGAAGATGGACAAAGAGGAAAAAGGTCTCCTTCCAGCTTTCCAGGGATTGTCTGTATTTCTCAAGCAACAACAAACACTTGACTTCTGCCCCCAACTACTTGCAGCAGGAATAGCCCAGGCTGCCCATAGCTCTCTCTTCACAGGTCTGAGTACCAGCCACATGACACAGCCTCCTCAGTAGTCTGGGTACCACCCAAGGGCTCCGTTTCCTCAGGGTTCTGAACACCAGCTACATGGAGATACAATGTAGAGCTCCTAGGTCTTGGTAAATTATAGGTTTGGTTTCCATTATCCTGACTAGTCCCTGATTGATATAGTACTTGGTACTGGAGTGGGGTTGAAATATTTGCTGGATAAATGAACAGAATAATGAATAATTGAGCTTGTAAGATGTAGGACTCCCAGCTGCCATCTTACTCTCAGGAGGAGCAACTAAATTATTCCTTCAGTAATTAAATCATTCAACATCTGCTCTTTGTCTATGTTAACCTCTTTACCACTCCATCAAACGAGTCCATCAACGCCTTTCTGCTTCCACCTCTTAGCCCGATAAATTTATTTTTTTTAATTTATTTCACTGAAGTAGAGTTGATTTACAACGTTGTGTTAATTTCTACTGTAGAGCAAAGTGAGTCAGTTATACATGTATATACATTCTTTTTCATTTCTTTTCCATTGTGGTTTATCAGAGGATATTGAATATAGTTCCCTGTGCTATACAGTAGGACCTTGTTGTTTAATCCGTTCTATATATAATAGTTTGCATCTGCTAATCCCAAGCTCCCACTCCATCCCTCACCTACCCCCTTCCCCCTTGGCAACCACAAGACTGTTTTCTATGTCTGTGAGTCTGTTCCTGTTTCACAGATACGTTCATTTGTGTCGTATTTTAGGTTCCACATATAAGTGATATCATATGGTATTTGTCTTTCTCTGTCTGTCTTACTTCACTTAGTATGATAATCTCTAGATTCATCCATGTTGCTGCAAATGGCATTTTTCATTCTTTTTTATGGCTGAGTAGTTTTCCATTGTATATATGTACCACATCTTCTTTATCCATTCATCTGTCAATGGACATTTAGGTTGTTTCCATGTCTTGGCTATTGTCAATAGTGCTGCTATGTATATAGAGATGCAGGTATCTTTTTGAAGTATAGTTTTGTCCATATATATGCCAGGAATGGGATTGCTGGATCATATGGCAACTCCATTTTTAGTTTTTTGAGGAACATCCATACTGTTTTCCATAGTGGCTGCATCAATTTACATTCCCACCAACAATATAGGAGGGTTCCCTTTTTTCCACACCTCTCCAGCATTTGTTATTTGTAAATTTTTAAAATGATGGCCATTCTGACCAGTGTGAGGTGGTACCTCATTGTACTTTTGATTTGCATTTCTCTAACAGTTAGCGATGTTGAGCATCTTTTCATGTGCCTGTTGGCCATCTGTATGTCTTCTTTGGAGAAATGTCTATTTAAGTCTTCTGCCCATTTTTTGATTGGGTGGGTTGTTTTTTGTTGTTGTTGAGTTGTATGAGCTGTTGTATATTTTGGAAATTAAGCCCTTGTCGGTCACATCATTTGCAAATATTTTCTCCCAGTCTGTAGGTTGTCTTTTTGTTTTATTTATGGTTTCCTTTGCTGTACAAGAGCTTGCAAGTTTGATTAGGTCCCATTTGTTTATTTTTGCTTTTATCTCTGTTGCTTTGGGAGACTGACCTAAAAAAACATTGGTACAATTTATGTCAGAGAATGTTTTGCCTATGTTCTCTTCTAGGAGTTTTATGATGTCGTGTCTTATATTTAAGTCGTTAAGCCATTTTGAATTTATTTTTGTGTACGGCGTAAAGGAGTGTTCTAACTTCACTGATTTACATGAGGCTGTCCAGCTTTCCCAACACCACTTGCCGAAGTGACTGTCTTTTTTGCATAGTATATTCTTGGCTCCTTTGTTGAAGATTAATTGACTGCAGGTGGGTCGGTTTATTTCTGGTTAGCCCAATAAATTTAAATAAGACTCAGACTCTGCAACCCTCTGTTTGAATAAGAAATCCAATAGGTTTGGAGTTTTATTAAATTTTTGCAGGTAGGGAAAGGAAAAAGTTGCCAATGATCCTTTCTTGACTTAATAAAAAGAAGATTAATTATGTATATCTTTCGGAAAGCATATACATCAAATTAAACACTACTATAAGTGCAACAAATTATTAAATGAGATAACCAGAGGGCTTCCCTGGTGGTGCAACGGTTAAGAATCCACGTGACAATGCAGGGGACACGGGTTTGAGCCCTGGTCCAGGAAGATCCCACACTCAATGGAGCAGCTAAGCCCGTGCACCACAGCTACTGAGCCTGCGTTCTAGAGCCCACAAGCACAGCTACTGAGCCCACATGCCACAACTACTGAAGCCCCCGCGCCTAGAACCCGTGCTTCACAACAAGAAAAGCCACCGTAATGAGAAGCCTGTGCACCGCAATGAAGAGTAGCCCCCGCTTGCTGCAACTAGAGAAAGCTGGCGTGCAGCAACGAAGACCCAATGCAACCAGAAATTAATTAATTAATTTTTTTAAAAAGGTAACCAGAATGTAGACTTTCAGGGATTATTGGTTATAGTTCACATAATACAGTGAAAGACCGTGAAGTCTGAGTGTCTTAAAAGACTCATCTGGGGCTTCCGTGGTGGCACAGTGGTTAAGAATCCGCCTGCCAATGCAGGGGGACATGAGTTCAAACCCTGGTCCGGGAAGACCCCATATGCTGTGGGGCAACCAAGCCCATGCGCCACAACTACTGAGCCCACGTGCCACAACTACTGAAGCCCACGTGCCTAGAGCCTGTGCTCCTCCACAACAAGAAGAGACACCGCAGTGAGAAGCCCACGCACCACAACAAAGAGTAGCCCCCACTCACTGTAACTAGAGAAAGCCCGTGCACAACAGTGAAGACCCAACACAGGCAAAAATAATAAATAAATTAAATAAATTTTAAAAAATAAAAATAAAAAAGACTCATTTGAACAAATACCATTTCTAGAAGAACATTATACATTTGCAAACTCTCACATCAGATAGGAGTACAGAACTGATACTTTGGTGAATGCTCTATCATAAATAGCTTTATGATGCTCAGTGATGGTCTGCATCTCTGCAGCTGTAGGACAAGGCAACATATACTTCTCTTAGATTTTCTTTACTAGCAGCATTTTCAAACCCACTCCCCAGAATTCCATTAGTTAGCACCGAAAAACAGAAGAGACCTAATAAACCTAAAACATAAAGTAGGGAAAAGAACTGCCAAGATAATTTTTAGATAAAATCTACACACAAATGAGATGCACAAATCTTAAGTGCTCAATTTGAAGAATTTTAATAAAGTTTACACCCATGTAGCCACCACCCCAATCAAGAAATAGAGCATTTTCATATCCCCAAAAAGTTCCCTTGGGGCTTTTCCCATCAATCCCCACCCCCCACCCCATGGGCAACTACTGTTACGATTTCTATCACGTAGGGCACGTTTTCCAGTTCTTAAACTTCAAATAAATGGAATCATACAGCATGTACTCTATTATGTCTGACTTCTTTTGTTCAACCTAATTCCTTCCAGGTGTGTCCATATTGTTGAGTATAGTTGAACTTTATTCTTCTTATTGCTCATTTTGTATTCCATTGCAGGAATATACTGTAATTTGTTTATATATTCTTCTGTTAATGGACATTTTGGTTATTTCTGGGTTTCGGATATTATACATTTATATACAGTCATTGTGAGGACATATGTCTTCATTTCCATTGAATAAATTCCCAGGAGTGGAATTGCTGGGTCACGTGGTAAGTATATCTTTAGCTTTATAAGAAACTGTCACAGTGGCCGCACCATTGTTAATTTCTACCAACAATGAGAGTTCTGGTTTCTCTGCATCCTTGCCAGAAATAGATACCATCAGTCGTTTTAATTGTAGCCACTGGCATCTCATTGTGAGCTTAACATGCATTTCTCTAGTGACCAGTTATTTTGAGCATCTTCTCATTTGCTTATTTGCCATCCATGTACTTTATCTGGTCAAGTATCTGTTCAAAGCTTTTGCCAGTTCTTTCTTTTGTTTGTTTTGTTTTGGCCAGGCCACGCAGCATGAGGCATCTTAGTTCCCCGACCAGGGATCGAACCCATGCCCCCTGCAGTGGAAGTGTGGAATCCTAACCACAGGACCGCCAGGGAATTCCCAGCTTTTGCCATTTCTTATCGGTTTTGTTCTTCATATTATTGAGTCTTAAGGGTTCTTAAATATTCTACATTCAAGTCCTTTTTCAGATGGGTTTTACAAATACTTTTTCCCAGTTTGTGACTTGTTTTTCATTTTCTGAGCTGTATCATTTGAAGACCAGAAGCTCTTAATTTTGATGAAGTTCCATATATCAGTTTTTTCTTTTACTTTGTGCTTTTTGTCTCCTAAGAAATACTTGCTTACCCTAAGGTCAAAACTTTTCTTTCTGTTTTCTTCTAGAACATTTATAGTTTCAAGCTTTTACGTTTAGTCCTGTGATCCATTTTGACTTAATTTTTTATTAGAATGTGAACTTAGTGGGACTTCCCTGGTGGCACAGTGGTTAAGAATCTGCCTGCCAGTGCAGGGGACATTCGAGCCCTGGTCCGGGAAGATCCCACATGCCGCGGAGCAACTAAGCCCGTGTGCCACAATTACTGAGCCTGCGCTCTAGGGCTCGCGAGCCACAACTACTGAACCTGCGTGCCACAACTACCGAAGCCTGCGCGCCTAGATCCCGTGCTCCACAACAACAGAAGCCACCACAATGAGAAGTCCATACACCACAACGAAGAGTAGCCCCTGCTCGCCGCAACAGGGAAAGCCTGCATGCAGCAACAAAGACCCAACGCAGCCAAAAATTAATTAATTAATTAATTAATTGATTTTTTTAAAAAAGACTGTGAACTTAGTGATCAGGTTCATTTTGTGAGCCATATATTGGTATTTATATATAGCTAATTGTTCTAGCACCATTAGGGTTTTTTAAATTTAAAAATTCTTTTAAAATTGAGATATAATTGGCACATAATATTATATTAGTTTCAGGTGTACAACATAATGATTTGATATATGTATACATTGTGAAATGATTAGCACAGTAAGTTTAGGTAACACCATTTATTGAAAAAACAATCCTTTCTCTGCTTCTTGTTTTTGGAAGCTGTATTAATAGGTACCTACACATTTAGCATTTCTGTGTCTTCTTGAAAAATTGACCCATTTATCATCATGAAATGTCCTTCTGTATCTCTGATATTAATGTAGCCATTTCACCTTTCTTATGGTTAGTGGTTCCATGGTATATCTTTTTGCATCCTTTTGTTTAGAACCTATCTATGTATTTATATTCAAGCTGCATCTCTTGAAAACAGCATATGATTTGGTAGTGTTTTGTTATTCAGTCTTTCATACTTTGCCTTAATAATGTTTTGTCCATTTACATTTAATATCGTTGGTAATTATTGCTTTTATTTTCTAGTTGTCCATCTGTTCTTTGTTCCTATATTTTTCTCTTTCTCGCTTCTTTTGAATTGAGTTCTTTGTTTTTTAGAATTCCAGTTTATCTCCTTCTTTGGCTTTTTTTTTTTAAGTTTTATTTATTTTTTGGCTGCATTAGGTCTTTATTGCCGAGTGTGGGCTTCCTCTAGTTGCAGTGAGCGGGGGCTACGCTTTGTTGCGGTGTGCAGGTTTCTCACTGCGGTGGCTTCTCTTGTTGCGGAGTGTGGGCTCTAGGCACTCAGGTTTCAGTAGTTGTGGTGTGAGGCCTCAGTAGCTGTGGCTCACGGGCTTAGTTGCTCTGCGGCATGTGGGATCTTCCTGGGCCAGGAATCGAACCCATGTCCTCTGCATTGGCAAGCGGATTCTTAACCACGGCACCACCAGGGAAGTCCCTTCTTTGACTTTTTAGTTATACCTCTTTGTAGTACGTCTTACTGATTGCTCTATAAATTATAAAACTAACCCTCCACTTAACTCAGTTTACCTTGAATTAATGTTTATCACTTCACATATAACATAGAGACCTCTCAACCATGTAATTCCATTTATCTCTTCCCATCCTTTGTGTGTTTATTGTGACGTGTTTTGCTTCTACTATGCTATAAACCTCACAATGCATTGTTATTTTTGTTGTTGTTGTTTTGCTTTAACCACCAACTTTCTTGAGTAAATTAAGAAAAGAAAAAAATAATCTTTATTTTTATCTTTGTACGTACAATCTGTGGTGCTTCTCATTCCTCCCTTTAGATCTGAGTTTCCATCTGGTATCATTTCCCCTCTGATGGACAAACATCCTATTGCAATTTTCATAGTGCCTGTCTGCTAGAGACAAATTCTCTCTACTTTGTTTATCAAAAAACAGGTATTGGGCTTCCCTGGTGGCACAGTGGTTGAGAGTTCGGCTGCCAATGCAGGGGACACAGGTTCGTGCCCCGGTCCAGGAAGATCCCACATGCCGCACGCAGAGCAGCTGGGCCCATGAGCCATGGCTGCTGAGCCTGCATGTCCGGAGCCTGTGCTTCGCAAGGGAGAGGCCACAACAGTGAGAGGCCTGCATACTGAAAAAACAAACAAACAAACAAAAGGTATTTATTTTACCTTCATTTTTGAGAGCTATTTTCACTGAGTATAGAATTCTAAGCTGACGAGTTGCATATTCAGCCTTTACATATGCCTTTTTATTGCCTTCTGGTTTCCAGTGTTTCTAATTAGATGTAAGCCATTTTTCTAACTGTTCCCTTGTATGTTATGTCTTTTTTCGTTGTCTCTTTCTGAGATTTTCTCTTTACTTTTGGTTTTCAGCAGCTTGACTCTGGTTTGCTTAGGTGTGGTTTCCTTTCTGTTTATCCAGTTTGGGCTTTATGAAGTTTTTATTAATCTGTGGGTTAATGCTTTTCATCAAAGTTGGAAATTTTGGTTTCACTTCCAGCATGGCCAAGTAAACCCCTAACAAACCCAACCCTCCCACAGATAATAACTGTAAACACTAGATAAATACTTGTAAATAGCATGGAGGCACTGGAGTGTGAAGAGAGGCAGATTCTGAAGGGGAGTTGAAAATTGGAAGAAGGGACTAGCACAGTATGAGTTCCATTTTTACAGCTTTTAGCCTGAGGTCAAGACAAAGTCAGGGTCATATAGTAAGTGCTCTGTCCAAACTAAAAGTAATCTTTCTGGCTTGAAGAACCAGAGGGCAGTATTTGGGACAAGTACAGCTGATGGAACTAAAGGGGATTCCTGGAAAGAAGAGAGCCAGGGGAGTCCCGGATGCTGGTATAAGTTGCCAAAGTCTCTGGCTGATCCCTACACCACGTGTGCAAGGGCAGATTCAAGGCAGCCAAAAGAACCAAATGAAAATTTAAGCTGCTGCCCAAAAGACAGAACTTGAATTTGAGTCCACCCAAGTAATTGCCTTTAAAAAATCAACACAGAGTTATATAAAAGAATCTAGAGGGGCTTCCCTGTAGAGGGGCTTCCCTGGTGGCGCAGTGCTTAAGAATCCACCTGCCAATGCAGGGGACACAGGTTCGAGCCCTGGTCTGGGAAGATCCCACATGCCACGGAGCAACTAAGCCCATGAGCCACAATTACTGAGCCTGCGCTCTAGAGCCTGCAAGCCACAACTACGGAAGCCCGCACGCCTAGAGCCCGTGCTCCGCAACAAGAGAAGCCACCACAATTAGAAGCCCGTGCACTGCAATGAAGAGTAGCCCCCTCTCGCCTCACCTAGAGAAAGCCCACACCCAGCAACAAAGGCCCAACACAGCCAAAAGTAAATAAATAAGAATCTAGAATCTCTTCAACATAATATTCACAAGGTTCAGGATAAAATCCAAAATCTTCAATACAAAACCAATAGGAAAATGAGACCAATCTCAACAGAAAAGAAAATCAATCATCCAAGGCCAATCCCAAGATAATCCAAATGTCGACATTAGCACTATGGAATTTTATTTTAAAGTAGCTATTATAATTAGGCCAGTGAAGTAAAGGAAAATTTTTTCATGATGAATTAGGAAATCTTAGTGGAGAAATGGAAACTATGAAAAAGAAGCAAATTGAAATTCTAGAACTTAAAAATAAAATATCTAACATAAAAAATTTGGGAATTCCCTGGTGGTCCAGCAGTTAGGACTCTGCGCTTCCACTGCAGGGAGGCTGGGTTCAGTCCCTGGTCGGAGAACAAAGATCCTGCAAGCCATGCGGTGAGGCCAAAAAAGGGGAAAAAAGGAATTGAATTCAGAAGGAGTTGCAGTGTAGCCTTGGTTAGTTTGGCTTCACTGTTATATTTAACTCTAGTAGTGTCCTAGAATCTAAGCACCATGAGACTGTGCCAACTCTCCCTGCTTTGTAGCCTCAATCCCATCACCCCATACCCAGCAAATTCCCCGAGGAAGTAGGGGCTGTAGGCTTGTCAGGTTGTTCAACCTATTTATCTGTTTTTATGAAATGTATAATCATTTGAACATAACACTTTTTAAGGAACAAATCTACCTTATATATATTCTACAAACCAACTTGTTTCCAAATATAAATAGTTACCCACATTTTGTCTAGTTAAAATGTTTTGGGGACTTCCCTGGCGGTCCAGTGGTTAGGACTCCGTGCTTCCACTGCAGCGGGCATGGGTTCCATCCCTGGTCGGGGAACTAAGATCCCACATGCTGCGAGGTGTGGCCAAAAATTTTTTTAAAAAGTTGTTTTGGTTGTAAAACCAATCTTCTGTTTCCAAAAAAAATCAAATACTTCATATATTTTTTTTTTTTTTTTTGCTGTACGCAGGCCTCTCACTGTTGCGGCCTCTCCCGTTGCGGAGCACAGGCTCCGGACGCGCAGGCTCAGCGTCCATGGCTCACGGGCCCAGCCGCTCCACGGCATGTGGGATCCTCCCGGACCGGGGCACGAACCCATGTCCCCTGCATCGGCAGGCAGACTCTCAACCACTGCGCCACCAGGGAAGCCCCAAATACTTCATATATTTGAGCTGCTTTTACAAATGGACTAATAAACCTTAAGCTAAATAATATTTTATACATGTATTTTTCATTAAGATATAATTCACATAAAATTCATCCTTCTACAGATAATCAAGCATTTTTTTAAGTGAATCATGTTTTTTTTTAATTCCATCTTTTTTTTTTTTTTTTTTTTTTTGCGGTATGCGGGCCTCTCACTGTTGTGGCCTCTCCCATTGCGGAGCACAGGCTCCGGACACGCAGGCTCAGCGGCCATGGTTCACGGGCCCAGCTGCTCTGCGGCATGTGGGATCTTCCCAGACCGGGACACGAACCCGTGTCCCCTGCATCGGCAGGTGGACTCTCAACCACTGCACCACCAGGGAAGCCCCCATCGGTATTTTTATTTGTTTCGTTTGTTTGTTTATTTATTTTTGGCTGCATTGGGTCTTTGCTGCATGCGGGTTTTCTCTAGTTGCGGCAAGTGGGGGCTACTCTTGCTTGTGGTGCGCGGGCTTCTCATTGCGGTGGTTTCTTTTGTTGCAGAGCACAGGCTCTAGGCGCACAGGCTTCAGTAGTTGTGGCATGTGGACTCAGTAGTTGTGGCTCGCGGGCTTAGTTGCTCTGCGGCATGTGGGATCTTCCCGGACCAGGGCTTGAACCCATGTCCCCTGCATTGGCAGGCGGATTCTTAACCACTGTGCCACCAGGGAAGTCCCTCAAGCGGTTTTTAATGTATTTACAAAGTTATATTTACAACCATCAGCACGATCAAATCACAGAACATTTCATCTCCCCTAAAAGAAATACCATCCACACTAGTAGCCACTCCCCTTTCCCCCCCTCCACAGCCTCTGAAAACCACAAATCTACTTTCCGTTTCTATGGATTTTCCTATTCTGGACATTCCAGAATCATACAGTATGTGGCCTTTTGTGTTTGGCTTCTTCCATTTAGAATAATGTTTTCAAGGTTCATGCATCTTGTAGCATGATTCATCCATTCCTCTTTAGGGCTGAATAATGTTCCATTGTATTCATGTACTGCATTTTGTTTATCCATTCATGAGCTGATGGACATTTGGATTGTTGCCACCTTTTGACTATTATAATACTGCAGTGGACATCTGTTACCAGTTTTTGTATGAACATGCATTTTCAGTTCTCTTCAGCATATACCTAAGAGTGGATTGCTGGCAGATATGACAACTCTATTTTTAACTTTTTGAAGAACTGCCAAACTGTTTTTCAAAGTGCCAAGAGTTTTATAGTTTCAGATCTTACATTTAGACCTATGATTTGAGTTAATTTTTGTATATGACATGTAGATAGTGAGTTGTCCCACTACCATTTGTTGAAGAGACTATTCTTCCTCCATTGAATGATCTTGGCACTCTTGTCAAAAATCGATTGACCATATTCGTATGGGTTTATTTCTGAACGTTCCATTCTATTCTATTGATTAATATGTTTATCTTTATTGCCAGTATCAACAGTCTTGATCTCTGTTACTTTGTAGTAACCTTTGGAATCAGGAAATGTGAGCCCTCCAACTTTGTTCTTCTTTTTCAAGATTGTTTTGGCTATTTGGGGTCCATTAAATTTCCATATGAATTTTAGGAACAGCTTGTCTGTTTCTGGGGCAAAAAAAAAAAACCCAGCTAGGGTTTTTTTGTTTGGGTTTTTTTGTTTGTTTTGTGTGGGGGGGTGTTTTTAGTTTTGGGGTTTTTGTTGTTGTTTTTTTGGCTTTTTCTGTTTGTGTTTTTTTGGCTGCTTTGGGTCTTCGTTGCGGTGCACGGGCTTTCTTTAGTTGTGGCGAGCAGGGGCTACTCTTGGTCGCAGTGCGTGAGCTTCTCATTGCAGTGGCTTCTCTTGTTGTGGAGCACAGGCTCTAGGCACGCGGGCTTCAGTAGTTGTGGCACTTGGGTTCAGTAGTTGTGGCTCCTGGGCTCTAGAGCACAGGCTCAGTAGTTGTGGCTCGAGGGCTTAGTTGCTCCGTGGCACGTGGGATCTTCCCGGACCAGGGCTTGAACATGTGTCCCCTGCATTGGCAGGTGGATTCTTAAGCACTGCGCCACTGGAGAAGTCCTCTAGCTAGGGTTTTTGATAGAGATTGCTTTGAATCTGTAGATCAATTGAGGAGTATTGGGGTATTGATATCTTAGCAATATTAACTCTTCTAATCCATGAACATGTCTTTCCATTTATTTGGGTCTTAAATTTCTTTCAATGACGTTTTGAAGTTTTCATTGTATAAATTGTGCACTTCTTTTGTTACATTTATTCCTAAGCACTTTGTTCTTTTAATGAAATTGTTCATTTTTGGGGGGGTTGTTCATTGCTAGTGAATGCAAATACAATTGATTTTTGTATATTAATCTTGTTTCCTTGCTGAACTCTTTTATTAGCTCTACTAATTTTTTGTGGATTTCTCAGGATTTTCTATATACAAGATCATGTCATCTGCAAATAAAGATACTTTTTATTTTTCCCTTCCAGTCTGAATGCCTTTATCTGCCTTTCTTCACTAATTGCCCTGACTAGAACCTCCAATACAATGTTGAACAGACGTGGCAAGAGCAGACACCCTTGTCTTGTTCCTGATCTTAGAAAGCTTTCAATTTTTCACCATTATGTATGATGTTAAGCTGTGGGTTTATGCCCTTTATCAGGCTGAGGAAGTTTCCTTCTGTTCTTAGTTTGTTGAGTGTTATCATGACAGGGTGTTGAATTTTGTCAGATGCTTCTTCTGCATCTATTGAGATGATCACACGGGTTTTGTAACCAATATTCTAAGTAGAAAAAACTCTATTTTTCAAATAAGTTAGTATCTGTTTCTGTAGTTTACATGCATATATTAACTTTCTCTTTTATAAGAAACTTTAAGTTGATCACTTACATTAAGCATTATAAAATAAAGGCAAAGTGGGCTTCCCTGGTGGCACAGTGGATAAGAATCTGCCTGCCAGTGCAGGAGACACAGGTTCGATCCCTGGTCTGGGAAGATCCCACATGCTGTGGAGCAACTAAGCCCGTGCACCACAACTACCGAGCCTGCGCTCTAGAGCCTGTGAGCCATAACTACTGAAGCTCGCGTGCTTAGAGCCCGTGCACCGCAATGAAGAGAAGCCCCCACTCACCACAACTAGAGAAAGCCTGCACACAGCAACTAAGACCCAATGCAGCCAAAAATAAATAAATTTATAAATTTTTTAAAAAATAACTTTTAATTTAAAAAAACTATTAAAATATAAATAAATAAAGGCAAAGCTAATTGCCTATTAGCAAACTACTCTGTATGCAACAATTGCCAATATCAGAAATACTATTTAGTGGTTGTCAATTACATGCCCTGAAATAGGAAACAAAATTCACTTACTGTATTGTTTTTCAGATAGCCCCTGGCCTTCAGAATCAGAAATAGGGACTTGCCTGGCAGTCCAGTGGTTAAGACTCCGCACTTCCACTGCAGGGGGGCGGGTTCGATCCCTGATTGGGGAACTAAGATCCCACATGCCACATGGTGCAGCAAAAAAAAAAAAAAAAAAAAAAAATATATATATATATATATATATATATATATGTATGTATGTATGTATACACACACACACATACACACAGAATCAGAAATAAGGATTTCCCATAAATAAGAACCACTGCAGTGCATCTAGTGGTTAAGTCAGTTGTTTTTCCGCAGCTGTGGCACCACATTATTAAAAGTGTTAAGCACCTAGGAATTATGCTGCAGTTAGTTGATAAGTCAAATAATGCCTGTCTCCTTTTAAAAAGAATGTTCTGTGTTCACAATTACTTCAAAATGTGATTACATTCAAATAATCTGATATATCATGCTCTAGCAATTACAGAAGTGTGATTTTTGACACACGGCAATTTTATAAATTAGGCAAATGTAAAATGCTAAAAGATGTGAACAACTGTTCTGTTTAAGCTTAGAGTGGTGCGAAATGTAGGTAATAGATTTCAGTTAACATAATCAGCCTATAATACAACCTTCTAAATCATAAAGACTTTTAGAAATACAAATATAAACAAGGTAATTACTTTTCCAAATTACAAAATTTTGGCAAATCAATACAGTACTTTGTAATACAATAAAACTGTGTTGTATTTGTTGGAATCATATATTACTTTAAGGATAATTCCCACCACAAAAATACTATTTAAGTATGAAATCAAATTACTAAGTCTTTTTATCAGAGTTTATAGCAGAACCAGCTGTTTTATACAGATTAATATGGCTTTTAAAATTATATACTTTCCTTCTTTTAGAGTGGATTCCTTCTTGTAAGCTGCTGAGTTAATACAGCAAAGCAATCACATGTATGTAAAATGGGCTCTGTTTCCTTCTGAGCTTGGCCCAAAACCATTCATGAAAAGGTTTAAAATTCTACTTTAAGAAGCTCAAACACGCCAATAACAAATTAATTTTGAAAATATTGTTAATTCTTCCATAAATAGGAAAACCCTCAATGATAGATGATCACATATATAGTTTTTTTTTTAAATTGTGAACCAACATGACCTATTTGAAGCCCAATACCCTTAGATTATTTTTCTGGTTTCGATGTACTGGCTAGTACCACCTATACGTTGTTGAACAGAAGTGGATATTGGGCAAGCTTTTCTTGTTCCTAATTTTAAAAGGATACTTTCAATATTTCTCTTTTGAAAATTATTTTTATTATAGGATTTTGGTAAATACTCTGTATCCAGTTAAAGAAGTTCCCTGCTTTCATTATTTGCTAAGAGGTTGTAACATTAATAGATTTTGAAAAGTATGGAATATTTCCTATTCATCTATTGGGGTGCTTATGGTTTTTCTTTGTAAAACTGACAATGTGATAACTTACGTTAATTTTTTTAAGATTATTTTATTTTATTTTATTTTGGCCACACCACGCGGCATGCAGGATCTTAGTTCCCTGACCAGAGATCGAACCCATGCCCCCTGCAGTGGAAGCGCAGAGTCTTAACCACTGGACTGCCAGAGAAGTCCCTACCTTAATTTTTTTAAATGTTAAAAACCTTGCATTCTTGGAACAGACCCAATTTTGCTAGAATGTGTTCATTTTTGTATATACTGTTGGATTTTACTGGCTAAGATTTTTTTATGATACTTACACCTGTAATTCAGAGGAAGATGGTCCTCTAGCTTTCCATTCCCCTGTTATCCTTGTTTTGTTTTGGCATTGAGCTTATACAAGCCTCATATAATATTTGGGTGCTCTTCTTTTTTCTTTTTCTATTCTCTAGAAGACTATGTATTACACTTTTGTGCAATTCCTTGAATGTTTGGCAGAAGTCACCTATAAAGCTGCTGTGAATGTTGTCATTTTTAAAAGATTTAACATACCATTCAGTTTCTTTCATTGACTGAAAGAAAAGCACACAACGTTAAGAGCTGTGAGTTGAATTTTATTCAGTGTTTTGCTGAGGACTATAGCCCAGGAGACAGCCTCTCAGATAGCTCTGAGAAACTGCTCTGAAGATGTGGTGGGAGAAGCCAGTATATATATGATTTTGGCTAAGGGACACGTGCAATCAGGCATACATCTCAGTAGGAAGTTAGTGCTAGACACAAGGAACAGATATCCCAGTTAATGATTCTAGTGCTTTTCTAAGTATGGGAAGGTGCAAGCATCTGGGTTCATAAAAATTTTTCCCGAAATATACCTAACTATCTAAGGACCTGTTTTGCCTGTTTTCCTAAAGCACAAACTGCCTCATCCTGTTCTTGGTCTTGAATTCCTTTCAGGGTGCACTGTAGGTCAGCGACTGCAGTGGCTAATGACTTGATTCTTGTAAAACTGTATGGTATGCAACATTTTTGTTTTACACTTTGATGATTTTCTATGTCATCTTGAGTCAGTTTTGATAATTTGCATTTTTCTAGAAAACTCACCATTCGACTTAAGATTTTAAATTATTGTTAGAAAATGATAGATAGTTTAAATCTCTCTGTCCTCTTTATCATTTCTGAAAATGTTAATTTGTGCCTCTTTTTTTTCTTGATAATTTTCCCACAGGTTTCTTTTTATAGATCTTCTTTATTATTTAGTTGTTTGATGGTTCATTAATTTTTGCTCTTGTTTAGGTTCCTTCCTTCTAATTTCTTTGCACTTGCTCCATTTTTCTTTTTATACATTTCTGAGATTATTTGCTCTTTCTTATTTTATATATAATTTATTTTTAAATACAGGTATTTATGGTTGTACATTGAACTCCTATAGCCACATCCTACAGTTCTTATTTTTTTTAATATTAATTAATTTATTAATTTATTTATTTGGGTGCGCTGGGTCTTAGTTGCGGCATGCGGGATCTTTTAGTTGCGGCATGTGGGATCTAGTTCCCTGACCAGGGATCGAACCTGGGCCCCCTGCATTGGGAGTGCAGCGTCTTAACCACTGGACCACCAGGGAAGTCCCTACAGATATTTAGTGTTTGTATTAGTTTCCTATGGCTGCGATAACAAATTGCCACAAACTTGGTGGCTTAAAACAACAAAAATATTTTCTCTCACTGTTTTGGAAATCTGAAATTCAGTGTCACTGGGCCAAAATCAGGGTGTCAGCAGGTTTCCGTATAACATTTACAAGTCCCACAAGTATCTCCAAGCCTGTAAGTGCACAACATTAAATAGCAAATTAAAAAACACCATGAAAAGTCAACACATTTTCATGGAATAAAGAAAAAGCCCTCACATTTTCATTTTGCACTGGGACCCACAAATTACATAGCTGGCCCTGCTTCTGGGACTCCCGTTACATGTATGTTGATATACTTGACAGCATTCCACTCAACAATTTTTCTTTATTCTATTTTCTGTCTAGTCTTCAGACTGGATCATCTGTATGGACCTATGTATCTTCAAATTTGCTAATGCCTTCTTCTGTCAACTCAAACCTGTTGTTGAGTCTCTCTAGTGAGTTTTTTATTTCAGTTACTGTACTTTTCAACTCCAGAATTCCTATTTGGTTCTTTTTAAGCCATTTCCATTTCTTTATTTATGTTCTTTATTTGATGCATAATTGTCATACTTTCCTTTAATTCAATAAACATGTATTCTTTAGTTCTTTGAACATATTTATAATAGCTGATTTATAAAGCCTTTGTCTTCTAAGTCCAGTGTCTGCGCCCCTTCAGACAGTTTATTACTTCTTTTCCCCCTGTGTTTGGGCTATACTTTCCGGTTCCTTTGCATGTCAGTCAGACCAAAATTTGTGTGTCAGTGCAGCCGTGTCCTAGCTGTGTGATTTGGAGCAAGCTACTTTATCACTCTGAGCCTCATTTTCCACAAATGTGAGTTAGAAATAGCTCTGTTGGGAGGATTAAATGAGATCTGCCTCGTAATTTTGTACTGAAAACTGAACATTTTAGAGAATATATTGTGACTCTGGGTCCTGATCTCCCAGGGACCGTTGTTGTTGATTGTATCATTGCTGTTGTTGTTTGCTGCTTGGCTGGTTGGTTGACTTAGTGACTTGTCTGGACTACTTCTTTATAGTTCGTCTTCCCCACAGTGTGCAGCCACCACAGTCTCTGTTCAGTTTTATTCTGGTGTGGTGTTTTGTTGTTGTTGTTCTTTTTTTCATCTTGTTTTTACTTTTAAGCTTGACTTCCTAGGTATCACCCTTCGGTCAGCATAGCTTAGTGGCAGCCAGTGGTTGGTCAGAAGTTTTTCTTAAACACCTTGAGCCCGTGCCTTCCACCCTTTGCCAAGTGGGTCTGTGTGTGGACTGGGGCACACAAAGTTCAGGAAGCTTACAAGTCTGCCTTGGTTTTTACTTTCTGCTTGCACAAGGCCTGATGTTCAGCCAGGGATCTGGAGTGGGGGTCCTCAACTGCACGCACATGTGTGTGCACACCTCTAGATCCCCAGGAATATGTCAGAGCTTCTCAAAGCCCCCTGTGGCTATCTTGTGCCCTACATCTCCTTTTCAAACTTTTGACTGCTCTCTTGCTTGCCCCAGGCAGCATTGTAGCCTTAGGCAACTGTGATAGTGGCCTTTCCCAATTGTTTGCCATCAGTTGATATTATTTTCAACATCACCCCTCACCATGAGCTTTTTTGCAGAGCTCCAAATCAGGTCAGCTCCTCCAGCAGCAGAAGTGAGGCTGCCAGTTTTCATGGCTACCATGTCTTGGCATTGGGGGTGGGGGAAGGGAAATGGAAGCAGCCTGGAGATAAAATGCCACAGACCCACTGTTATTACTGGTTCAATTTTTCTTGAATAAATGCCTTTCAATTCGCTGTATGCCTTTAGTTACCTTCCAGAGTACTGAAATAGTTGTACTGGATAATTTTGCCAGTTTTATCATTGCTTTTTCTGAGGAGAGGATTTGCCAAGGTCACTTCCCTCTGTCACTTCCCCTCCTCATTCTTCACTGCTTCTTATAATGCTCTAAGTAGAAATTTCTTCTTCCTGAAGTACATCCATTAGGAATTCTTTCAGAAAGGATCTGTGAGAAATAAAATCTTTTTTTTTTACCCTTATCTGCTTTTTATTACCATGGGAATCTATTTGGACCTATTTTAAATTATATTTAGTATTCATAGTGTTTCTTCATTCTTGAGAATCGTGTCTCAACAATTTTGGAAAATTCTTAGTCATTATATCTTCAAATATCTCTACTTCATTCTTTTCATACTCTTTCTGGAATCTCTACTAGACGTATGTTGAATATTCTGATTCTATTATCTGTGTCTCCTAACTTCTTTTTCACCATTTCAGTTCTCTGTGCTCCTTCAACTCTCTTTTCCAGTTCATTAATCCTCCCTTCTACTGTGTTCAATCTGCTGTTAAATCCACCCCTTGAGGGCTTTATTGTGCTGTTTGTTTCAGTGACTACATTTTCTGTTTTTAGAAACTTTGTTTCTTTGTCAAATTCTGGGGGTTTTATTGTTTGTTTTCTTAGAGTTTGGATTTCTAACATTGAACTTTATGTTCTCTTCCATGCTATTGTTGTATAATCTCAAGATCTAGGGGCTCTGATTGTCCTAATTGTAATTTTTAGTCTCATATGTGAAAAATTGTGTCAGGGCTTTGACATTTTTAACTGTAATAATGGGTACAATTTCCATTGTAGGTGGGTCCAAGTGCCATACTTAGCCAAAAAAAGAGAAAAAAATATATATATATGCTTGTTTATACATATATATTTTATATTTTATATATATATATATATATATATATACACACACACATAATACAGGATGCCTATATACATGTATATATATGTATATAGGCATCCTGTATTGTTCTGTATTTTTTTTCTTGTAACCCTAGTGCAGGGTCTCATCTCCTGTCACTCCTGGTTATTGACCCTCACTGACACCTAAGGAAAGACACATTATCAACTCATTGACTGTC
The DNA here is from genome assembly GCF_964341445.2 of Mesoplodon mirus. NCBI lineage: Eukaryota > Metazoa > Chordata > Mammalia > Artiodactyla > Ziphiidae > Mesoplodon > Mesoplodon mirus. Next base: position 36,948,177 of record NC_138991.1, read on the forward strand.
ATCTATGCTGTTTAGTCCCCTCTCTGTTTCTGGACTCCTGAGTTTTCTCTTTCTTCCATGGGAACTCAGCTGCACATCTAAAATCATTTTAATTTAATCAAACATTTCAAACAATTTTACTAGTAGAGTTTTCTGGTTATCCTAGCTGACAAATCAGAAACATATGGGGAGCTTTTTCAGAACATGTTTCATAGTTCTTCTTCCCCTGCCAAAATTCTGATACCACCTCCTAAAGAGTCTGCCAAAATCTGGGTGGGGCTGGGACCAGAAATGGGGTGGTGGTGGGGATCATTCCTGTATAATTTGAAAAACAACACAACTCACTTCCTTAGTGTTCTGATTCAGTTCCTGGTGTCTTAGACTTCTGTGCCTAATGCAGTTTCATGGCCCACAGGAGATACCGGGTAAAGATATGCTGAATACATGAATGCATGACTGATTACTGACTGATACTTGTGTTCAGCATAATGCCCATCGTGCAGGTCCGACATGTGATTAAACTAGATAGTAACTAGATAGTAAAGATCATTTTCCCTTCCCCTCAAACAGGAAGGAGGAGCTTACCAGCACCCCACGGGCGTGGCAGGCTCAGGTCAGACTACTCTCAAGGTGGACAACCTGTATTCCAGCCTTGGTCCAGGTCTCTGAGGACTGTGATGGAGGTCACGAGGGAAGCATGTGAGTTGGCCTAGATTCCATTCTGTGGATTTTCACCATGTGCTTGATGAATGGGCCAATCAGCCTGGAGGACAGGCCCTAGGGAGTGCCTCAGGGGTCTGGATTAGGCCCTACCTATTTATCTGTTTGGGGTGTGAAACAGAGTTGAGAAGGATCAGGACACCTTAGGTGACAGGACCCTGGATCCCCTCTTTTGCCCCTTAAAGCCTCAGCTTTCCTTCTCCATCCCCTCCCCACTCTTCCAATCTGTCCCCAGCCCTTTCCTGACTCTGTCTCTCTGCAGAGGACTCCTCCTTCAGCAGGGCTGCCCACACCAGCGCCTCCAGCTTATCTCTCCAGGTCACCAGCCCATTGCAGGAAGACCCAAAGGCTCTTCAAAGGCCAAGTGCACAGACACAGACTCCCCTTTCCCCTAGCATCCTGCCCTCCTTCTGTGATCCCAAATCGAAAGTGTCATCCTTACCCATCCAACCCATGCAGGCACCTGGGAGTCACCCTGGACTCCACCCTCCTCTTTGCGAATCTGTTTAGACCAAGTCTCCTGGATGGAATCCACTTCTGGGTATGTCTGCAATCAGGCTTCTGCCTGCCACCTTCCCTCTGCACCATCGCCTGAGGTCAGTCACCAGCATGGCCCTCTGGATTATCATACCTCCTAACTCACCTGCAGCCTCTAGTCCGGGGTTGGTGGCCCCTAAGCCTGATCAGGGCCTCAGACTTGCTTTGTCTGCCTCCAACTGTGGTTTGCTTTGCTTCTGCTTTTAAATGAGCTAACCCTATAAACTAGAAGATTTCACATACAAGGAAAGAATTCTGGCTGCTCTTGAGTAATTTATGGGGCCCAAATGCATGCTGTCCCCTTGGAGGGGCTATTAGCTGTCCCCAAGTGGCAGCTGTTCCCTGATGATCACAGACCCCTAACCAGTCTGCCTTGCCCCTCTGGGCACTTGAGATTAAGGTTTTTCTCCGTTGGTAATCATCCTCACTGCTCCCAGCTAAAACTCAAAGTTGACGCTGTCATTCAGCAGTTTGTCCAACCTCCTGCAGAGGAAATCAGCCTCTTTAATCTGGCATTCGAGACCCTTCCCCACTCCACCCAGGCCAACCCTCCAGCCTCACCCCAGTCCTTCTCCCCTGGAGAAGCACAGCTTATGGGTCTCACAATTCCCATACACATCCTGCTTTCCCAAACCTCTCTGCCTATAATTGGGCTTTTGGTCCTACTTAGTTTACGAAAGAATGATTGCACTGGACCATATACACAAAAATGAGTACATTGAGTATAAAACACTGTCTCAATGAATGAGAGCTGTCTTGGAGGAAAGGCTTTTTTTTTTTTTTTTGCAAGCTTTTCATTATGATAAATTTCAAATACTAAGAAATAATAAGTTAATGAGTCCCTTATGCCCACTACCTATATTCAGTAATTGTTAACATTTGTTGATGTATGTGTAGGGTTAGCTAGTTGGTTGGTTGGTTTTGCTGAACTATTTGAAATCAATTTGCAAATATCATTACATTTCACTTCCTGAATATATCAAATACTTAAGCATGCATCTCCTAAAAACACATTTTCTTCAAAACCACAAAACCATTATCAGACTCAAGAAAATTAACAATAATTCCCAGTATTATCTAATATCTAGTCCATAGTCAGTTTCCCCAGTTTTCTCAGCTAAGCATTTCTCAGCTGTGTTGTCATTGTTGTTTTGTTGGTCACATCAGGATTCAATTGAGGCTTTACGGCAACTTTGCCTGTTGTGTCTCTTTGTTCTTGTGCCCCCACCAACCCTTTTATTCCTGACATTTTTTTGTCCCAGACCAATCGTCTTGTATAAATCCCACCTTCTGGACTTGTCATGTTTCCTTGAGGTGTCATTGTTCCTCTATCCCCTTTATTTCCTGTAAGTGGGGAGGGAGGTTAAATATAAAGGCTTGACTGGGCTCAGCTAAACATTTTGACAGGAACGTCTCATGGGTGATGCGGTGTAAATAGGGGAAAGGAGTTTGATTTAGTCTCCATGGTTTTCTGCTGTTGTTTTTGTGGCAGTGGCGCACAGCCTGTGGGACCTTAGTTCCCCAACCAGGGACCAAACCCATGCCCCCTTCCGTGGAAGCACAGAGTCTTAACCACTGGACTGCCAGGGAAGTCCCAAGTCTCCATGTTTAGACTGATGTCTGGAACTGGTGGACATTACAGGGAAAAAGGGACCTGTGTACAGACATCAGAGCTGCTGAATGTGGCATGGGCTGCCTTGTGAGGTGGTGAGCTCCTCATCACCAGGGGCATCCCAGCAGGCGCTGGTGGACCATCAAGTACATTGGTGAGGAATCTGCTGCTTTGGTTAGAGTGCCAGACCCCTCACCTGCTGGATACTTTAAGGGGTGCTTTTGGTCATCACAATGACTGCAAATGTTGTTGATAGACAGTGGACGCTGAGAGCCTTGCAACTTGTGGGACAGTCCCATAAAAAGAGTTGTGTACCCAAGATGCTGTTGAGAACCCTGGGCAAGGGCTTGTTTAGAAAAGGGGCTTTCGAACCACTTTTAGCGATGGAGCTATTTTTCAAACAATAGCTTCACAGAACTGAGTATACAGAATAGAATCACGGTGCTTAAAGCTGGGGTGGCTGCGCTGTGGCCCTTCTCCAGAACCCTAAGGCACCAAAGAACACACGTGAAAACCACAGAGCTGGGTAACCTGAGATCCAGATGCTTCTGAAATTCTCTATCACAGGAGCGGGGTGGTCCATTCCAGGCCCCACGGCCACCATCACTCACGCTGTGGGTACCTGCAGGCAAGTGCTGGCCCTCTCAGGCTCAGGTGAGGGGACAGCAGTGCCCACTTGCCCTTACAAGGACTGCAGGAAGCGTGGCCCAGCCAATGCCTGGCTTATGGCAGGGGCTCCATAATGTTTGTTAAAACTTAATCTGAAACTCATTTATTTTCTTGAATAAGAAATACATTCACATGGTAGGAAATTCAGAAGGCACACACAATTATACTGTGGCTTCCCGAGCAGATGGAGGTTAATGCTCTTCCCAGCACACACTTCTTTTTATTGGGCGTGTACTCCTCTGTGTTTTTTTTCCATCTCAGAATCTCAGCGATCACTTCATTCCAGTACATGGAAACATTTCTCATTCCTTTTCTGTAACTTCTTTTTTTAAGTATAATATACATATATAAAAGTGAACGTAAGGGAAAAGCTCAATGAATTTTCACACACCCAAGAGACCAGCACCCGGATGAAGAGGCAGATTCCAGCCTCCCAATGCCAGCATGTGCTGCCCCAAAAGTAACCGCTATCCTGACTTCTAACGCTGGAGTTTAGTTTTGCCTGCTTTTGGACTTTTATTATATAAATAGACTCAGTATGTTCTCTTTTGTGTCTGGCTTCTTTCATTCAACATTATGTCCGTGAAATTCATCCACACCGTGTGTAGTTGTAGCTGATTCATTCTCACATTTGTGAGCTACTCCATTGAATGACATGACTATTTATTCATCTGTTCTACTGTTGCTGGGCTTCTGGGTGCGTTCCAAGGTTTTGTTATACCTAATAGTGCTGTTTATGGATCAGGCACTGCCCAGGAACAAATCCAGCTCCCACCCTTGGTGCCCTGGGGAAGCTGGTGGGTGCATTTTGCCGTTGCACTGTCATTCATTCTTGTGGCAGGGGTCCATGAGTTTGAGTTTCGGCCCAGACCCCTCATTACAGCTCCTTTATATTCCCTCTTACTTTCGCTGTCCTCAGATGGCCGTGGTTTACCCAAGCATCAAACCCTTCTGTATTTCCCAGAGAGCCTGCAGAGAACAAGATTATCCTGCCCTCCAGGCACTCCCTGTGAAATCCACATAACCCTTGAGGAAGGGTGTTCACAGCCTTGAGGCACAGCAGTTGTCTTTGGGAAGGGGAATTGGGCGCCCCGAAGCCCAGAGTGCTGGGGAGACAGACTTCTCACCTTAAACCCCTGGATGAATTTTGAATATTGTGTGTCATGCGTATAAAGCTTACTCTTTTTTTTTTTTTTTTTTTTGCGGTACGCGGGCCTCTCACTGTTGTGGCCTCTCCCGTTGCGGAGCACAGGCTCCAGACGCGCAGGCTCAGCGGCCATGGCTCACGGGCCCAGCCGCTCCGTGGCATGTGGGATCCTCCGGGACCGGGGCACGAACCCGTGTCCCCTGCATTAGCAGGCAGACTCTCAACCACTGCACTACCAGGGAAGCCCTATAAAGCTTACTCTTAAAAACAAATGTTATACATGTGTGTACATATACACATAGAATACGTATATTAGAGTGTTTGGGGAACATAGACGTCGGGTTTTCTAGGGGAGGTGACATTTGAGATTTTGGCTTTTAAAGAAATTAAGCCCATTAGGAAAGCGGGTGGGGGGTGATAGAGAGGGCCTGCGAGGAAGGGAGAATGGCTAGCGTGGGCAAAGGCCTTCAGGCTTGGGAAAGCGGGATGAGTTTGGGGAATCCCAAGATGTGTGAGGCTGTAATGGAGGCACCCAGGGGACCTGGAGCCCCTGGAGGAAGAGCTCTCCAGGGAGAGTCTGGGGTCAGGAAAGGGCTGAGGACGGAATGGAGTGGGGAGGGGATGGAGAAGGAAAGCTGAGGCTTTTAAGGGGCAAAAGAAGTCATCCAGGGTCCTGTCACCTAAGGTGTCCCTGTTCCTTCTCAACTTTGTGTCACCCCCCAAATAGATAAATAGATGGGGCCTAATACAGACCCCTGAGGTACCCCCTAGGGCCTGTCCTCCAGGCTGACTGGCTCTTTCATCAAGCGCATATGGGTCCAAATTCACAGAATGGAATCCAGGCCAACCCACATGCTTCCCATGTGAGCTCCATCAAGGTCCTCAGACACCTGGACCAAGGCTGGAATGCAGGTTGTCCACGCCCTGGGATTAGTCTGACCTGAGCCTGGGGAGGTGGTGAGCTCCTGCTTCCTTTCTAAGGCTGCACTGTCCAATACAGGAGCCACCAGCCACATTTGGCTATTTAAATCTCAATGTCAACTGGTTAAAATTAAATAAAATTTAAAAATCAGTTCCACAGCCACACGAGCTGCCTTTCATACGCTCAAAACCTCCTCAAGGTGTATAGAACAAAAATTATTTCAAATGCTCAGCTGAGGTCCCAGGAAAGAAAGAGAAATCCCAAATGCCAGAAACAAGAGGGGACTGACCCCTACAGACGACAGCTAATGAGCTCACCCTGCTTCTGGGGTGAGGATGGGGTGAGCAGCAGGGACTTGTGCTTAAGCGCATGTGGGGACAGAAGACAGCCTTGGGAGCACACTTAAGGTCAGGGCAAGTCCTGAGATCTCTGTATAAAGCTGGACCCTTGAAAAGCCACACTCTCAGCAAAAGGGCGAACTTGAGAAAAAGTGCCCATCTACAAAGAGATGACAAGCAAGCCTGTCTGTTTCAGCCTGAGAATCCAAAAATCCCAACTCAGCATTGCATGGTTTGGGATGTCAATTTACTGGACAGGAATGGTCCAGAAACTCCCAACTCTAAGCAATGACATAAATACTGAACAGAGTCTGGTGATACTTCTGGGAGATAAGCAAAAAGGGGAAAGCTTTGAAGCCATGCTCCCAAGACCCAGGCTGCAACAGGCTCTACTGGAGGAAAAAAATAAAAGAACCCACCACCCTAAGGGTGAGCTCATAGCAAGAAATGTCAAAATCCCTGGGGGAACAATCCATGAGGACTGAAAGTCAGAAGACACAACAAATAGAAGATAACAGGCCCAGAGTCTCCAGAATACAAAAATACACAACAACAGTCTCACAGAGAACACAAAATAAGTCTGTTAAAGATGAGTGGTTGGCCTTCCCTGGTGGTGCAGTGGTTGAGAGTCCGCCTGCCGATGCAGGGGACACGGGTTCGTGCCCCGGTCCGGGAAGATCCCACATGCCGCGGAGCGGCTGGGCCTGTGAGCCGTGGCCGCTAGGCCTGCGCATCCGGAGCCTGTGCTCCGCAATGGGAGAGGCCACAACAGTGAGAGGCCTGCATTCCGCAAAAAAAAAAAAAAAAAAAAGATGAGTGGTTGCCTTTGGGGGGAAGGAGTGGGCATGAGAGAGGCTTCTGGGGGTACTGAATGTTCTGTGTCCTGACCCAAGTGCTAGTTACATGTGTTTGTTCAGTTTTGAAAATTTAGTGAGGTACATACCTATGATTTGTGTACTTTTTCGGATGTATGAAAATATTAGGAATCAGAACTCCATAAAGAATAAGACATTATGGGGGTGGAAACAGAGGAGGCAGGTTTTAAGAAGAATCAAACAGAACTTTTAAAGATGAAAAATGGGCACTTCCCTGGTGGCGCAGTGGTTAAGAATCCACCTGCCAATGCAGGTGACACGGGTTCGAGCCCTGGTCCGGGAAGATCCCACATGCCGCGGAGCAACTAAGCTTGTGCGCCACAACTACTGAGCCTGCGCTCTAGAGCCCGCAAGCCACAAGTACTGAGCCCATGTGCCACAACTACTGAAGCCCACACACCTAGAGCCCGTGCTCCCCAATGAGAGAAGCCACCGCAATGAGAAGCCTGTGCATCACAACGAAGAGTAGCCCCCGCTCGCCGCAACTAGAGAAAGCCCGTGCGCAGCAACAAAAACCCAACACTGCCAAAAATAAATAAATAATAAAATAAATAAATTTAAAAAATAAAGATGAAAAATGCACTCAATGAAACAAATTTTTATAAGGGAAATGAGTTATGTAACAGGTTAAATATACCTGAAATGAAAATTACTGACCTGGGAGACATATCTGAGGAACAGATTAAATGTGCCCAGAATGCACAGAAAGCCAAAATGGTGGAAAATATAAAAGAAAAGTTAGGGGACATAGAAAAGAGAATAACAAATTCAACACGGGTATAATAGGTTCTATAAGGAGAAAGAAAGAATGTGGGAAAGACAATATTTAAAGAGAGAATGATGACTAATTTTCCTGAGTTGATCAAAGACACAATTTTAAAGATTCAACAAGCAGAAACTCTACCCCTGCTCAGAAACAATAAGTTCACATTTATTTTTTTAATAAGTATTTTATTTATTTAGCCGCACCTTGCAGCTTTCGGGAACTTAATTCCCCAACCAGGGATTGAACCCAGGCCACAGCAGTGAAAGCACCAAGTCCTAACCACTGGACCACCAGGGAATTCCCAATAAGTCCACATTTAGAACCATCATAGTGAAAAGGCAGAACCAAGGCCAAAAGAAAAACTGTTTAAAGCTACCAGAGGGGAAAATGCTGATAATCTGACAGTGAGATTGACAGCAAAACAATAGCAACATCAGAAGACAAACAGGGCAATGGAACATCATCATCAGATTCTACAGGAAAATAATTCTCAACCGTAGGATCGATACCCACATCATTTAATATTGAAAGTAAAATAAAATTTTTTTCAGAAACGACTCAGAGAATTTCTCTCTCATAAATCCTTTCTGAGGGTATTATAAAGGATGTACTCCAGGAAGAAAGAACTAGAATTCAGAACGAAGTGGTCAGTTGCAAGAAGTGATGAGAACAAAGACATTATTAGTACACATGTGGTCGAATCTAAACAAGCATGGACTTTAAAGAAGACTAATTTTGGTGTTGAAAATAAAATACTGGAAATTGATAACTTGTGAGATGTTGTATTTGGTTTTTTGTTTTTTGTATAAATTTATTTATTTTATTTATTTATTTTTGGCTGAGTTGGGTCTTTGTTGCTGTGCACGGGCTTTCTCTTGTTGCAGTGAGCGGGGGCTACTCTTCGTTGCAGTGGCTTCTCTTGTTGCAGAGAATGGGCTGTAGGTGCATGGGCTTCAGTAGTTGTGGCACACAGGCTCAGTAGTTGTGGCTCATGGGCTCTAGAGCGCAGGCTCCGTAGTTGTGGCACACGGGCTTAGTTGCTCCGCGGCATATGGGATCTTCCCGGACCAGGGATCGAACCCCTCTCCCCTGTATTGGCAGGCGGATTCTCAACCACTGCACCACCAGGGAAGCCCCTGTATTTGTTTTCTTAGGTGTGCCCTAACCTAGGTGCCACAAACTGGGTGGCCTGAAACAACAGAAATATATTCTCTTGCAGTTCTGGAGGCCAGAAATCAAGGTGTCAAGCAGGGTTGGTTCCTTCTGGAGGTTCTGAGGGAGAATCCACTCCACGCCTCTCTCCTGGCTTCTGGTAGCTGTTGGCGTTCCTTGGCGTTCCTTGGCGTTCCTTGGCTTGTAGCTGCATCACTCCAGTCTCTGCCTCCATCTTTACATGGCCTTCCCCTCTGTTTCTTTTTTTTTTTTTTTTAATTTATTTATTTAATTTATTTTTTTGGCTGCATTGGGTCTTAGTTGCAGCATGTGGGATCTTTCATTGCAACATGGGCTCTTCGTTGCGGCGCACCAGAGTTCTCTCTAGTTGTGGCGTGCGGATTTTCTCTCTCTAGTTGTGGCGTGCGGATTTTCTCTCTCTAGTTGTGGTACGGGGGCTCCAGGGCGTGTGGGCTCCAGAGCACGTGGGCTTAGTAGTTGTGCCACATGGGCTTAGTTGACCTGCGGCATGTGGGATCTCAGTTCCCCAACCAGCGATAGAACCTGTGTTGGAAGGCAGATTCTTTTTTTTAAAATCAATTATTTATTACTATTATTATTTTTTTTTAAATTTTTGGCTGCACTGGGTCTTCATTGCTGCATGGGCTTTCTCTAGTTGCAGCAAGCAGGGACTACTCTTTGTTGCGGTGTGCGGGCCTCTCATTGCAGTGGCTTCTCTTGTTGCAGAGCACAGGCTCTAGGTGCGCAGGCTTCAGTAGCTGTGGCGCATGGGCTCAGTATTTGTGGCACACGGTCTTAGTTGCTCTGCAGCATGTGGGATCTTCCCGGACCACAGCTCGAATGTCCCCTGCATTGGGAGGCGGATTCTTAACCACTGCGCCACCAGGGAAGCCCTGGAAGGCGGATTCTTTACCACTGGACCACCAGGGAAGTCCCTCCTCTGTGTTTCTATCTCACATCTCCCTCTGCCTTTCTCTTCTAAGAATCCCTGTCATTGGATTTAGGGCTCGCCCTAAACCCAGGATGATCTCATCTCTAGATCCTTAACTTAACTACATCTGCAAACACCCTTTTTCCTAACAAGATCACATTCACTTGGTTCAGAGGATTAAGACTTGTTTTGGGGGACTACTATTCAACTTACTACAGATGGCTAGAGAGTGATTAAAGAGTTCTAGGGTCCTTGTTTTGTTTTGGATTGATTTTAGACTTTGTGAAATCAAATATGTGTGCTGGAAACTGAATGACAATTTCCCAAATATCTGAAATAAAATTATTATAAGTTGGGAAGGAATAAAAAATTTTGACCAATTTAATAGAAGACAGAACCAAAGAAAGGCAAAGAAAAAGCACAGTATATAGAAAGCACAAAATAGGATGACATAAATAATCCAAATATAGCAGGACTCACCATAAATGAAAATGCACTAACTCGCCAATTAAAAGGTAGACATTACCTGATTACATGCTATTCATACTGTTTAACCATATACTATTTATATGAGAGGCCCACCTAAAAATATAAAGATTCAGAAAGGCTAAATATAAAGGGATGAAAGAAAATGTGCTAGGCAAAGAAAGCTGGTGTGCTTCTGTGTGTCCTACACATTAGTATAGACATATTTAAATAGACTTTGAGCCCTCCCCACCCCCCAAAAAAATCAGGAATAAAGAGAAGGCTCACTACATAATGTTAAAAGGATTAGCAGAACAAGAAGATAAGATTATTTAAACTCCTATGCAATAGCAACAGAGTCTCCAAATATACAGTGCCAAAATTACAGAGAATAAATTGACAAATCCACAGCCACAGTGTGGAGATTTTAATATATGTCTCCCACTAGTTGAGAGCTAGCTCAAGCAGACAAAAATTAGTGAGGACACAGAAGAGTTAACCTACCTTCACAAAACTCCATATTCAACAATTAGAGACTACACATGGAACATTTTCAAAAACTGACCACATGGTAAGTCAGAAATAAGCCTTAGGGACTTTCCTGGTGGCGCAGTGGTTAAGTATCCGCCTGCCAATGCAGGAGACATGGGTTAGAGCCCTGATCCGGGAAGATCCCATATGCTGTGGAGCAACTAAGCCCATGTGCCACAACTACTGAGCCTGTGCCCTAGAGCCCGCGAGCCACAACTACTGAGCCCATGTGCCGCAACTACTGAAGCCCGCGCACCTAGAGCCCGTGCTCCGCAACAAGAGAAGCCACCACAATGAGAAGCCCACACACCACAATGAAGAGTAGCGCCCGCTTGCCGCAACTAGAGAAAGCCCGCACACAGCAACGGAGACCCAACGCAGCCAAGAAATTAATGAATTTTTTTTTAAAAAAGAAAGAAGCCTTAATAAATGCCAAAAATTTAATACCATACATACCACCTTCTCTGATGACAATAAAATGAGGAAGCAATAAGAGAAAACATACGCAAGTCCACGCACATTTGAAATTTTAAAATACACTTCTGAGTATTTTACCGATCAAAGAAATGAAAATACCATGTAACAAAACTGGTAGGATGTGGCTATAAAAATACATACTAGGGCTTCCCTGGTGGCGCAGTGGTTGAGGGTCCGCCTGCCAATGCAGGGGACGCGGGTTCATGCCCCGGTCTGGGAGGATCCTACATGCCGCGGAGCGGCTGGGCCCGTGAGCCATGGCCGCTGAGCCTGCACGTCCGGAGCCTGTGCTCCGCAACGGGAGAGGCTACAACAGTGAGAGGCCCACATACCGCAAAAAAAAAAAAAAAAAATACTGATACTTAGGGGAAATTTTTTAACCTTAAATGTATATGTTAGAAATAAAGACCAAAAGTCAGTGAGCTGGGCATCCAACTCAAGAAGTTAGAGGGAAATAAACAAAATAGAAAAACCCTAATGAAAAAGAAAGGAAACAATAAAATTGAGAACAAAGAAACAAGATAGAGAGCCCATAAACCCAAAACTGGCTCTTTTAAAGTCTAATAAATCCCCTGACAAAAGAAAGAGAGAGAGAGGGAGGAGAAAAACTATTGGAAAGAAAAAGGGCCATATTATAGATACAGCAGACTGTACTGAGAACCACTTTATGACATTAAATTTGAAATTTTAGATGGAATAGATAATTTATCTTAAAAATATAACTTACCAAAATGTATTCAAGAAGAAATAGAAACCCCTAATAAACCTATAGCCATTTTTTAAATGGGTCATTTAATATCCAACCACCAATTGGTCCTAATAGGAAAATAAATAAATTGAGGTTTAGGCACCTAATGGAATACCATAGAGGTGCTAAAAAGAATGAACTAGTTTCACAAATGTCCACACAAATACAAGTAAGAAACAATTTGGAATGGAATCATGTGCAAAAGGAATTGTACAGTCTGATAACATTTCATAAAATGGTAAAATACAAACAATAATCATATCTATTTCTTAGAGATGAAGGGACTGACTGTTAAGTCAATGGCGAGTGGTGAGAGTGTGCAGGCCAGGAGGACTTGGGGGCCCAGCTGGCCTGGTGGGGGTCCATACTCAGCTCCAGTGCTTGGTACCATGGAGAAATGAAGGCCCAGTGTCACCAGATCTTCCCAGTTTTTGAAAGTGAACAAGAAATCAAGGCATTTATGTGAATTATGTTCCAATTCTTTGAAAGGCTGAACTTGGGGGAGGGGGTCTTCCATAGGAGGATCACATTTGGTCTATGGCTCCCCCAGTTTCTGACTTTTGGCCCAGGCCACAAGAAGTTGGGTCTGGGTTTGAACAGGAGCTCTGGGGAGAACAGGCTGGATCAGCCACCCTGGAAGCAGCCTAGATTCTGCCCAATGAAAACTCCTTGACTTAGGCAATAGGTTCTTAGATATGACATTTAAAGCATAAACAACTGAAGAAAAAAATAGATAAATTGGACATCATTAAAATTTTAATGTTTCAAACACCACCATAATGAAAGTGAAAAAAAAAAACACCCCACAAAACTGGAGAACATTTTTGCAAATCATATCTGATAACGGTGTTGTATCTAGAATAGATAAACTCTTACAGCTCAATAATAACAAGACCAATAATTCAATTTAAAAACAATGGCTCTGATTACACATTTCTCCAAATAAGATATATAAATGACCAATAAGCACATGAAAAGATGTTCATAGCCATCAGGAAAATGCAAATCAAAACAACAACGAGATACCACTTCATAACCACAAGATGGTCATAATCAAAAAGATAAGTGTTGGGGAGGAAGGGGAGACATCGGAACCCTTATATACTGCTGGTAAGAATGTGAAATGGTGCAGCCACTTTGGAAAACAGTCCACAAGTTCCTCAAGTAGTTAAACGTAGAGTTAACCATATGATCCACCATTTTCACTTCCAGGCATATACCCAAGAGAAGGGAAGACACACAAAAACTTGTACACAATATTCATAGCAGCATTATTCATACTGACCCCAAATGGAAACAATGCAAATGTCCATCAGCTGATGAATGGATAAATAAAATACGGCATACCCACACAATGGAATTTTATTTCACAATAAAAAAGAATGAAGTACTGCATGGATGTACTACATGATACAGCATGGACCTTGAAAATATTATGCTAAATGAAAGAAGCCAGTCACAAAGGATCACATATTGTATGATTCCATTTACAGGGAATGTCCAGAATGCACAACTCTATAGACAGTAGATTAGTTGGTCTCCGACTCTGGGAGAGCATATGGGGGTTGGGGAGTTAGGCTAAGGGGAGCAGAGTTTCTTCTGGGTATTGAAACTGTTCTGAATTGATAGTGTTGATGGTTGCACAATTCTGTGATTATCCTACAAACCACTGAATTATACACTTTAAATGGGTGAATGGCATGGTATGTGAATTATATCTCAAGAAAACTATTAAAAATATTACTAATGAAGCACATGAATGGTGCCATTGTTGAACCACAGGGTCTTTTTGTCCACAGAGCACCAGTGGCTGCGGAAGCTCTTTGCAATGCTACCCAAGTTGAGGGATGGGAGGAAATGGGATGATGAAGAAAGGGTTTTAATCAAACTCCAAATATTTTCATCTGATTCCCAGTTTTCATAGAAGCAACCAGTATTTATTGAACTTCCTCTATGAGACAGTCCCTGCTTTAGGTGCCAAGACTTCATCAGCCAGCAAAACAAATACCCTGCTCTCAGGGAAGATGGACTTTAAATACGAAAACAATAAATAGATAAGAAGTCAGGTGCGACAAGTGCTGGAAGAAAGAACCACCAGGGGCAGGAAAGAGAAAACTGGAGGCTGTTGCTATTTCGAACAGAGCAGTTAGGAAGGCTCCTTTAAGCAGAAGCCCAAAGGAAGCAAAGGTGCGTGCCATGTGGGTATCAGGGGGACAGGCAAAGCAAAGGCTTGAAGTGGTGAAGTGATCAGGGTGCTAGAGGAAGAGGAAAGAAAACAGGGTGGCTGGGCGGACAAGTGACGGGAGAGACAGGGAGGAGGGGCTGGGAGGGGACAGAATAGGGCCTTTAGGCCATAGTAAGGGCACTGGCTCCTACCCAAGAAGATGGGAGGGTTGGAGCAGAGAAAATGACATGCCCTGATTTAGGGTTTAGAAAAAACACTATGACTGCTTTGTGAAAAATGGACCAAGGGGGCAGAGTTGAAGCATCCTTCTTCTCCAAATAGTTTCACTGCTTATTTGATATATTTGAGATCTTTTTAAACAGTTTTTTGAGTTACTTCCCAAAGTCTGCACAGTTTTAGTGCTAGTAAGCTATAGTTTTGGTTACAAAGAAAGCATATTCAGTACTCTTTTTCTTCTTTATTTTCATCATGTATAGATAGAGATTTCATTTTTAATTTTTCTCATATTCACATTCACTTGTTTGGAAAGCCTTTGACCTAGGGTAACACGTGCTTGTAACAGAAGCTTTGCAGTAGCTCAATATAGATGCTTACTGAGATTCACGCAGGGCCAGATCTGCGCAGATTTGTAGAGTATCAGTATGTCTTTTCACATAAATTGACTAAGTCATTGATCTTAATCTCAACATAAAAGTGATTCATATTTGAGGTTATTTTAGATAGGTTAACAGCATTTCACCAACAAAACATCGTTTCGAAACTTAAAAACAGCTGAATACTGAAAACTGTTATCACAAGGACTATCATTCTTTTATAGGCAAAGAATTGACAGATTAAACAATTTGTTTGAGGTCACACAGCTAGTAGTTAAGTGGGTTGGCCAGGATTTAAACACAGGCAGTTTGAAATGCAACCCACAAGCTTCACTACACTATAGGTATCTCAAGGAAAGTGGCATCTGAGATGGGTCCTCTAGCAGGTTACACCCCCAACTCCCAGGATTAAAGGGAACTGGTAAAGGCTGGGATATCCACTCTTGGGAAGGAGTTAGGGAACAAATTAGGATCAAAGCTCATGAGGACAATCTCAGGAGAGGTTGGGCATCTAGCTTTGCCATGGAGGCAGTCAGCATATTTATGGAACTTTCTAGGGTTGGTCTCAATCCTCTGGATCCTGTGTGGGACACAGGTTGTGTGCTAGAGATCAACAGAAGGGGAAAGGGCCTATGGATAGTAAGGCTTAAGAGTGTGGCCTGAGACTGGCCCCGGGTGTTGCCCAAGTAGAGAAAAGGCCATTAAGCCTGGTGGGAGGGGAGGGCCCATGGATGGGCCTGGTGCTGGGAAAGGCCCAGACATACGCCTTCCTATTAGTCTTCCCTCCTTTTACTTCATTCATGATAAATCACTCTCTTCTCCCTCACGCAGGGCCCTGTGGGAGATGACAGACCTCTCTCAACACGGGTTCCTATCCTCCAGAATCTCACCTTGGGGTGACTTTGGACTGGGAGACTTTGCTTCTCATTTAATCTTTACAATCTGAGGAGGTGGGTGATATCCTCCTCTTATGATAAAATGATCATAAAATTGAGACATTAAAGAGGTTAAGTAACTTGCTTGAGGTCACACAACTAGTAAGAGGCAGGGTCCAGATTACTTTGGGTCTATTGGATAGTAAAGTGGTTTTATTATAAATACTTAACAAAGATAGAGACAGAAAAGCAAAAACTGAGTGAATAGCTGCCCTGTCAATGCCAGCACTGGGATAAAGTAGCAGAAATGCTTAAATATAACAGTACTGGGCATACGTTGCAAAAATTCTGAGGTTCTTCTAAATTCTTGCTAGACACGGAAGGGTTTGGAGCATCCAATATTACCACAATCTCAATCACAAACTGGAGAAATTACCAGTGTAATGAATTCTCATTGCATATCCATTCTTTGCTATTGCTAGATGGACTTCACGTCAGGATAGAATTTTCTTCCAAAAGCAAGATGCACCAACTCACTCGCAGGTTCAACGACAAGCTATACTCCAATCTCAACACCCCTTCCCCACCACCAATACCCACGCGGCAAGTAGATCCTTGAAGGCAGGATTCAAAAGGGCATCCCCATTGCCTCGCACGCTCAGATGCTGACCCCAATCTCACCCTTCCAGGCCCTTCGCCCCCTGTGCATTCTCAACAAATCCTTAGCTCTGCGGGGTCTCCGTCCTGGGGGAGGTGGCCCTTTCTTTGGTGTTAGCAAGCGATGCCCTGGCCGTGTAGGTGTCGGAGTGGGACCCCCCCACCCCGACCAAGCGGAGGAGACCTCTGGGGTCCCTGCCAGGTCTGGAGTTCGGAAGCTAGGCGACAGAAAACACCGCAGGCCCGGTTTAGATTCCAAGGCCAGCCCGGGGCGGGGCCTTCGCAGCGCGCGGAGGGAGCTAACGGAGGTTCGGCAGGTAGGGCAAGGCTCACGTCCAAGGGTGGGGCGGGGCAGGGGCAGGAGGCGGACGCGGATAAAACCTCAGAGCTAGCACACAATGGGCCGGAGCGCGAGGGCAGGAACCGAGCCAACGCGCCGCCACACCACGTGGCCCGCAAAACGCGCCGGGCCGCCAGAGGCCAACCAGCCCAGGCCGGGCGCGGCGCGGCGCGGCGCGGCATACGTGCGCGCACGCGAGCGTGCGTGCGTGCGATTTGCGATCAGGCGGCGCGGCGGACAGCCCCGGCGGCGGGGCGGGGGGAGTTATATTGCGGGGTCCTTCCTCGCTCACACTGGTTCCTCTCGGAGCGGAGACGGCAAATGGCGGACTTCGATACCTACGACGATCGGGCCTACAGCAGCTTCGGCGGCGGCAGAGGGTGAGGCGGGCGTGCGCGGGCCCCGGCCGGGCGCGGGAGGCGGGCGGAGTCAGGGGCCCCTGGGCCGCGGCCTTCCCGCGCGCACAGCAGGGGCGGCGAGCGGTAGGGGCCCGGCTGGGCCGACTGAGGCCTCGTAGAGGCGCCGGGAGGAGTGGGGTCTGGAAATGGCGCGCTCGGGGAGGGTGCGGCGGTGGTTAGGCTCCCCGGGTTTTGCTCGCGGGACAGATCCCTCTCTGTGCCGCCACCCCACCCCACCCCCGCCGCCTACGACGTGTCTTTCCTCTGCCTCGGTCGCAGCGCCAGGCTGCAGCGGCGCTGAGTGCCTGGCAGGACGAGCTCCCGCTTCCAGCCCCATCCCCCAGTACGGCGGGGCCAGCGCGGGGCTGTGCTGCAGCGTGGGGGTGGGGGCCGCGGCCTGCCCCGCTCCAGTCCCGGTCCCGGCCGCGGCTTCCTGTTGTCAGCCTGCGCTGCAGGCCCCCTGGCCCCTTTCGCCAGGAGATCAGCGGGCTTGGTATGATCGGAAGGCCGAGAGAGGGGCGATTCCCATCCCTTTACGGGTGTGAGGCTGGGATTTGGCAGCTGGAGCCCTGGAATAGTTCAGTTCACCCCGGAGTCGGGGGAGACCAACCAGGACATACACATCGTAGCATTGTATTTGTCCTTTCTGAGATCAGAGTGCCTTGTTGACAAGTGCTACTTGCCTACTGGCAGAAAATGTTATTCTCCCTGGTTTCTCCAGACCTGGAGAAGGAATCGCATTTAGCTTCGTTCTGATTCTGGTCATACACAGACTATATGTAATTGAGGCACCTTGTTTAAAAGAAAGATCCCTGACTAGTGAAGAAAAAGCTTATGGTGTTCAATTCCAGGAACCCGCCCTAGATTATTTCTTTTTAGACACAAGTTACCTCATACAGAATTTAGAAGATAGGCTATAAACATCTTGTTGTTTGTCAAGGGCACACTTGGCCTTTGTGTGATTTACAGAAAGGATTACTTTCCCAGGATAACACCACAATAGTACCTACTGAGGTGTCCAGTCTCCTGGGTTTCACTCCTAAAAGTATCTTTGTTTGGTGAAGAATGATCTTTTAATACCTTGGTTTGGGAATGGCTCAAATAAAAGCTTGTTTGGGTGCGGGAGTGTACCCAGTATCATTCATGAAAGTTGGGGACATGGAAGTTGGGGGAGGTGGAGCCACCTGTTACTTCAAAGAATACTATATTTACTAATAAAAAAGAAATAGATGTTGGATTACATGTAAAGTTACTGCTTTGGGGGTAGGTTTCTAGACATCAAATTTGTGCTTCAGTCATCTCGAAATTTAATAACTAAGATTTTTTTTCCTAGTTTCCAAAAGCATTTGAAAGTACCCAGGAAAACTCTTAAACAGAGTAGTTCAGATTAAGGCAGCTCCAAGGAATTTTAGTTGGTTTGGAACTACAGTGTTAGTCATATTATACAGAGCCTGGGGAATTTTTTTTATGATTATTTTTTAATTCTGCCTTTTGACAAATTTACCAGCTGTTCTGGTGACTAGAGGTGTTCAAGTTAGACTTTTTTTGGATATCAAATTTTGACAGTTGGAGTGCCTTGAACAATAGAAGTTGATCAAAAGTAAAATTCTCTTTTAAGATGCCATTTATTTATCAGAATATCAAAAGACGAGGACACTGCTAACCATTTACCCAGATGTACTCCAAAAACTTGTATAAGAGAATAGTAGCTGGCATGATACATCTCCTAAGCTTCCTAATAAAAAATCCCCTTACTATTAAGCACCTTCTGCATCTTCTCAGAATTTTCCACTTCATCTTCATGTAAAAGTACAAAGGAAATACTGCTCAGATTGCCTAACAGTAGTTTTTAAACCCTGTTGGTGAACATGTGTGTTCTTTTAGGCGTCACAGGTGAGTCAGGAAAGTTCACAGAGGACTAGACATGTAGTGGTGCGATCTGTGCCACAGCTTTCCTATTTCAGATAGTTAATGTTATTTTAACTTCATCAGGTCGAAAGTTATCGGTTATTGGAATCTTTGAAATTTAGCAAGGTTATAGGATAGTTGACCAGATATTCTTCAATGATAATTTTGAGTTTTGAATTATGTTCACATCAGTACATGTCTCAGTGCTGTTTATGTTCAGATAGAAGCTTAAGCATTATAGACGATTACCATCTATGGAAAGCTGGTCTTGTATTGCTTTGTTTGGTACTTTTTTTTTTAATTTATTTTATTTAATTTATTTATTTTTGGCTGCGTTGGGTCTTCGTTGCTGCGAGCGGTCTTTCTGTGGTTGCGGCGAGCGGGGGCTGCTCTTCGTTGCGGTGCACGGGCTCTAGGCACGTGGGCTTCAGTAGTTGTGGCACATAGGCCCAGTAGTTGTAGCTCTAGGGCTCTAGAGTGCAGGCTCCGTAGTTGTGGCGCATGGGCTTAGTTGCTCTGTGGCATGTGGGATCTTCCCAGCCCAGGGCTCGAACCCATGTCCCCTGCATTGGCAGGCGGATTCTTAACCACTGTGCCACCAGGGAAGTCCCTGTTTGGTACTTTTGTAAGGCAACTTCTCTCTAGTCTAAAACACCTTAGCTAGATAAGATGTCTCAACTCTAAGCAACTTGGGTCACAGGTAAAAGGAATGGCGGGTTTGAAATATAGAGTCAAGGGGCTTCCCTGCAGTGGTTAAGAATCCGCCTGCCAATGCAGGGGACACGGGTTCGAGCCCTGGCCCAGGAAGATCCCACATGCTGCGGAGCAACTAAGCCCGTGGGCCACAACTACTTAGCCTGCGCTCTAGAGCCTGCGAGCCATAACTACTGAAGCCCATGCGCCTAGAGCCTGTGCTCCACAGCAAGAGAAGCCACCGTAGTGAGAAGCCTGCGCACTGCAAGGAAGGTAGCCCCTGATCGCCGCAACTAGAGAAAGCCCGTGTGCAGCAGCGAAGACCCAATGCAGCCAAAAAATAAATAAAAACAAATTAATTAATTATTTTTTTTAAAGAAGGTTCTTCTCATTAAAAAAAACAAAAACCAAGAACTTGGGTTTTAATAATTATACACTCCCCGTAAGTTTATTTTGTAGTTGTGTGTAATAACCAGTACGGTTGTCAGGAAGCAATATTGAACAACTGCTTTATTTCCCCAGCCTACAGAGGCATGGTCCCCTGCAGCAGAGGAGAGAACCAGGGACTGCACTGTTGCTCAGAAAGCAAGTCAAAGCAGAATTCCAAATTATCAGGAGTTGATTGTACCATATCTTGAATGTATTTGGTTTTGCACTTTGCTAAATTATCTTTGTGGGGTTCCAGTTTTTCATTTGCTATTGACAGTAAAGTGGAGAGTAACACTGATTTTACATTTTTAACTGCAAAAGGCCTTCTGAGTGCTTAACCTAAAAGTAGCATCAATCCTGAGAATTAGATTGGAACTTGGAATTAGCAAGAATTGATATTGCTGAAATTGTACCTGCTAAAAATTGATTAAGCTACAAAGTTAAATATTCTTTACTAGGTTCCAGTTAGAGGATTTAGAATTCTAATCTTTGAGTCTTATAGGATTTAAGCTTGGCATCTCTGTCTAAATTTCTAAGTATATTTTAAGCCTTAAAATGGGGAAGAAAGTGTATAAAAGCTAGCTAGTTTCACTTATAACAGGATCTGTAAAGGTGTTGAAAGGCATATTCTAAAATCCTGTTTACCTGTCAAATGGCAAGTTGTTTGGGTTTATTGTCATCCTTCTCTCCACTCAGTCTCCCAGTGCTTGATTCCAAGTCACTGTCCTCTTTGAGAAGTGTTGTTACCACAAATACTTGGTTTTACCAAGAGATCTTTGAGATGTCAGATGTTCAGGCAGCAGCCCTGGCTTTAGAATCAGGCAGACCAGAGCTTAAGTGTCCTCTTGGCTGTGTATTAGCAGTATGATCTGGACAAGTTTCTTTACCTCTCTGAGCCTCACTTTCCCTGCATATAAGATAGAAACTCCTCTATAGGGCTGTTGGGGAGTATTAAATGAGATGTTAAACTGTTCAGCACAGTATCTGGTACATTAAAAATGCTTAATATATGATAGCTGTTGATTTATAATTTTTATTTATTTATTTATTTTTGGCTGTGTTGGGTCTTCATTGCTGCGCACGGGCTTTCTCTGGTTGCGGCGAGTGGGGGCTACTCTTTGTTGCGGTGCGTGGGCTTCTCGTTGTGGAGCACAGGCTCTAGGTTGCAGGTTCAGTAGTTGTGGCACACGGGCTCAGTAGTTGTGGCTTGCAGGCTCTAGAGCACAGGCTCAGTAGTTGTGGCACATGGGCTTAGTTGCTCCGCGGCATGTGGGACCTTCCCAGACCAGGGCTCAAACCTGTGTCCCCTGCATTGGCAGGCAGATTCTTAACCACTGCACCACGAGGGAAGTCCAATTTATAATTTTTTAATTCTTAAAATAATTCCTTTGGAGTTAGAGTGGGAAAATTTCTGTTGAGGGTTAGATGGAGTGAGTTTTTATTTTCCTGTCTATATTTCTAAAGCCAATAAAGGGAAAGCTATTCATTTTATAGGCATAAAGCATTTATAATGTAATACCGTAAGTATGGTAAATTAGTACCAAGTAATTCATTCTTTGTATTCATTTATTTATTGGCTGCTTTGGGTCTTAGTTGCTGCACACAGGCTTTCTCTTTCATTGCAGTGCGCGGGCTTCTCATTGCGGTAGCTTGTTGCGGGGCATGGGCTCTAGGTGCATGGGCTTCAGTAGTTGTGGCACTCCAGCTCAGTAGTTGTGGCTCGTGGGCTCTAGAGTGCAGGCGCATGGGCTCAGTTCCTCCATGGCTGGTGGGATCTTACCGGACCAGGGCTCAAACGCGAGTCTCCTGCATTGGCAGGCGGCTTCTTAACCACTGCGCCACCAGGGAAGTCCCAAGTATTTCATTCTTGTACATTATTGGTTTGTAGCAGAATTCATGCTTGGAATATTTAAATGCTTCTGAGATTTCTAAAAAAAATTTTTTTTCGCATACTTTCAAAATTTATATTTCTGTTTGAAATTAACCTTAGTGTTCTGGAAAGACTTTACACAAATTCAAGAAGTCTTCCCAGAAACTTGGAACATACAAAGCAGAATGTTTGGCTGGGGGTGTGGGGGGGCATGGGGGGAGTCAGTCCTAGATCAAATCCACCTTCCAGTTTCCAGCTTCCGCTAGAAACGGAAGAGTGTTGGGCAGAAGACCATGCCATGTGTCTCTGCCTTTTCATCATTTGTGCAGCTGGTTAGACCTGCACACTCAGGGCACGAAGTAAGCAACCACTTGATTTTGATTGCACTTAGCAGCTGTAATGTCTAAGTTGTCTTTTTAAATAATTGAACATCCTATTTTTTTTAAGTTTGCCAACCATATGATGGTTTTTTAAATGTTTTTCTTGATAGGACCCTCTGGATGTGCTTCAGTATGTTGATACTCTACTGAAAACATAGTACCTTCATTGCACTCCAGTATAGGATAGATGTAGCTGGTGATCTCCCTCGCTCTGCACACTGTTCTCTAATTGAAATAATCGGTTGCATTTTTGGAGCCACCCCACCCCCACCCCCTTTTTTTTTTGGCCGCACCGCGCGGCTTCTGGGATCTTAGTTCCCCTGACTAGGAATTGAACCTGGGCCCTTGGCAGTGAAAGCAAGGAGTCCTAACAACTGGACCTCCAGGGAATTCCCTGGAGCCTTTTGAATATCTGGCTGAGTAGAAGACAGCTCATTTCTCATAGCTGCTTCTGTATTCACTCTTGAGGTAGGTTGTTTGGTTGACATATATGAAGAAAATCCAGCCTTACATAGGTAAGTAGTTGGAAGTGGGAGGACTGTTTTAATAGCCTTTTCAGATAATTGTAGATACTCTTATTTGTGACTGTACCAAAACTTGTCAGGTGGTAATTTCCATAAAGGTTAGTTGTAACAATAAACTTTTCACACTCTTACATTAAAATCCATAGATCTATCTTATATTTTGAGTGGATCTTTTACTGTGCTTTTTTTTTTTTTGACTGTATTGGGTCTTTGTTGCTGTGCACAAGCTTTCTCTAGTTGCGGTGAGCAGGGGCTACTCTTCGTTGTGGTGCGCGGGCTCTAGGCGTGCGGGCTTCAGTAGTTGTGGGTCGCGGGCTCTAGAGCGCAGGCTCAGTAGTTGTGGTGCACGGGCTTAGTTGCTCCGCGGCATGTGGGATCTTCCCCGGCCAGGGCTCAAACCTGTGTCCCTTGCATTGGCAGGCAGATTCTTAACCACTGCGCCACCAGGGAAGCCCAGCTGTACATTTTTTTTTTTTTTTTTTGTAACATGATACTTTGGTCATTTGGAAAATACCAGTTCACTGAGTTATGTAGCTCTTCCAAATGTTGAAGCATTTCACTATACAGTGTCAAAAATCATGTTCATTAATGTCCCCATCAGTTTCATCAGAAAAATTTCAGGTATTGGGAGACTGTCAAGCTTATATCAATAGAAAAGTTTTCTAAAATTCTGGGTTTTGCTTGAAAGCCTGCGTTTTGTCATTCGCAGCAGATAGTACTGTTGTTTTCCTTGAAGTGACAGACTCACTTCATTTACAAGAAAATGTCTACGTAGCATCCGAGTCTGAACCATAGTTTGTCAGTTCTTTCAGGTAAAAATGGTGTTCCGTGAAAAGAATAGCTAGTTCAGCTTGTAACTCACTTGCAGGAGTGCCTTTCCTGGAGATAATCACGTACTTCTGTAAGCAGCAGAAGTGCTTCATTCCCATTTCGTGACAGGGAATATTTTAAAAGTGGGTCAGTATTTAGAAGTCCAATGCACTATCCATTGCGCAACGGAACCACCTGTGGGTCAGTATTTAATAAAATTAATCATTTTTACCACTTTATCAAAAACATTCTTTGCAGAAGGTGGCTTTTTTTTTTGTGGCTGCGCCACCAGGCCTGTAGGATCTTAGTTCCTCCACCAGGGATAGAACCTGAGTGAAAGCGTGGACTGCTAACCACTGGACCACCAGGGAATCCACCCCCTCCCCCCTTTTTTTTAATACTGCAAATGCATGAGTAATAGTGCAGTTTGGTGCCCCGGCCTGATTCATGCGAATCAATGGCATGATTGGTGTACATGTTTGCTCTCTTTGACTTAACAGGGATATTACAGCCAGAAAGGTTTGGCTCTGGGGAGACAGAGCCAGAACCAAAGGAAGTACGTTTTGGTGCTCTTTTAGAGGCCGTCTGAAAGTGCAAAGAATTGTTACTTTAACTGATTTTCTGTTAATTGAGGAACCTCAGTATGGTCTAGATTGAGCTGGAATTTACCAGTTGCTCATTTTTCCTAATACTTAAAGATTTTTAAAATAAATGTATTTATTATTTTTTATATTTTTATTTTTGTTTGCGTTGGGTCTTCGTTGCTGCGCACAGGTTTTCTCTAGTCGCGGTGAGCGGGGGCGACTCTTCGTTGCGGTGCGCGGGCTTCTCATTGCAGTGGCTTCTCTTGATGCAGAGCACGGGCTCTAGACGCGCGGGCTTCGGTAGTTGCGGCTCGTGGGCTCTAGAGCGCAGGCTCAGTAGTTGTGGCGCACGGGCTTAGTTGCTCCGCAGCATGTGAGATCTTCCTGGACCAGGGCTCCAACCCGTGTCTCCTGCATTGGCAGGCGGATTCTTAACAACTGCGCCACCAGGGAAATCCCATACTTAAAGATTAGTCTGAATATTTTTATGCATAAGCAGTCAAGTCTAATATATCAGACCCCCATGTAGCCATTACTCAGTTTTTTTTCTTATTGTGGTAAAATATGCATAACATAAAATTTACCATTTTATAGGACTTCCCTGGCGGTCTAGTGGTTAAGACCCTGGGCTTCCACTGCAGGGGCACAGATTCCGTCCCTGGTCAGGGAACTAAGATGATCCTGCATGCCACGTGGCACAGCCAAAATTTACCATTTTAACCATTTCTAAGTGTACAATTCAGTGGTACTAAAGTTCACAATGATTACAATTCAGTAATCACTATTTCCAGAACTTTTTCATCATTCCAAACAGAAACTCTACCCATTAAGCAAGGCTCCATTTATTTCACAGTTTTAATTTTATAAACATTTTTGCTTTTTTCTGTTTCATCTATCTTCCCCATTGTGGGGAGGGAAATGAATATTTTACAGCAGAGTCTAGGGTAACGACCTGCCCCATGTACCTATTGCCCACTGTTTTTGTTTTGTTTTGTTTTAATTTAAGTTTTATATTGGAGTATGGTTGATTTACAATGTTGTGTTAGTTTCAGGTGTAAAGCAAAGTGATTCAGTTATCCATACGCATATATCCATTTTTTCAGATTCTTTTCCCATGTAGGTTATTATAGAATATTTGACATACCACTTTTTTTTTTTGTAGTCAAGCTTTTACTCATGAATTGCTCCTTACAGAGAATATGTTCCTTTTTCCTGTTTACGTATGCTCGTTTTTTTGACTAGAACTTCTCTGATGTCTTTTAATTCTAACATGTTATAATTAACAAACTGTCGTTCCAAGTGTTTGATGTATGGTTTCAGCTATGTGCTTTTTAATTTTTTTCATCATACCTCTAGCAGCCATCTAGACCTTAAGCTCCTTGAGGGAACCCACTGTTTTTGTTTTGTTTTGTTTTTTAA
Source organism: Mesoplodon mirus (assembly GCF_964341445.2). Taxonomy (NCBI): domain Eukaryota; kingdom Metazoa; phylum Chordata; class Mammalia; order Artiodactyla; family Ziphiidae; genus Mesoplodon; species Mesoplodon mirus. Next base: position 36,973,732 of record NC_138991.1, read on the forward strand.
AGAAGATGTTGTTGGTAGGAATTTATTAATTAATTTATTTATTTTTGCTGTGTTGGGTCTTCGTTTCTGTGCGAGGGCTTTCTCCAGCTGCGGCAAGTGGGGGCCACTCTTCATCGCGGTGCGCAGGCCTCTCACTATTGCGGCCTCTCTTGTTGCAGGAGCACAGGCTCCAGACGCGCAGGCTCAGCAGTTGCGGCCCACGGGCCCAGTCGCTCCGCGGCATGTGGGATCCTCCCAGACCAGGGCCCGAACCCGCGTCCCCCGCATTAGCAGGCAGATTCTCAACCACTGCGCCACCAGGGAAGCCCACCCACTGTTTTTTTAAAGTGACCACTCCTATTTCATCTGTACCTCCTTGCTTTACTCTCCTCCCACACACTTCTGGATTATTTTAAAACAAGTCTTAGATGTCACTGTCATTTCATTTGGAAGTACTTCAGTATGAGTTTCAAAGGTAAAAACTTAAAAAAATATATGACCACAATATCATCACATCTGAAAACTTAAATAGCCCAGTAAATATTTTGAGTTCTCGTAATTATCTCATACATTTTGATGTACAGCTGGTTCACTTAAATCAGAGCCAGACAAGGTTTGCACGTTTATTTGGTTGTTGTGTCTACTAAATCTCTTAATTAATAGGGTCCTCCTCTTTTTGTCTCTTGACTGTTTGTTTTTAAAGGCTGTTTGAAAGGATGTGTAGCTTTTTTGCAGGTACTTTTAATATACTTAATTCTGATAACTATCATGTGAAGTAGCAGCAAGTTAAAATTTGATATCGTTAAACAATTATTAAGTATTATTTTATTTTAATGCATATATGTGTTTTAGTACAGGTTACTTGGGTTCTTATGACTTTTCAAATATTAAATGAAGAGAACTGTTAGCTCTGACTGAATGCTTTTGAATTCTATGTTTTAAATGGTAGTCTCTCTGCGGCAGTTTGTAGTTACCTAAAATAATTTACGTTTTAAAATAAATTGTATAGTTGTAAGTTACTTGTGGATCATATCAAATTCAACATTGCCTGAAAATGTGGTTTCATGTAAAATGAAATGGAGCTGGTAGTATGTGGAATGTCAAATCTCAAATAGTAAGTCTTCTATTTTGGAAGAAAAGAACCTATGAAGTTCAAAACTAATCCATAGAAAGTTTACACCATACCTTTAAGACAGATTTCTTTTGTGACAGTATTTCTGAGGACCAATAAATAGCTTGAGATTTAAGATTTCATTTTCTCTGAAAAATCTGGTACTTTTTTTGGCTGCATTGGGTCTGTGTTACTGCAGCAGGCTTTCTCTAGTTGCAGCAAGTGGGGGCTACTCTTTGTTGTGGTGTGCAGCCTTCCCATTGCGGTGGCTTCTCGTTGTGGAGCATGGGCTCTAGGCGCGGGCTTCAGTAGTTATGGCACGCGGGCTCTAGAGCGCAGGCTCAGTAGTTGTGGCACGCGGGCTTAGTTGCTCTGTGGCATGTGGGATCTTCCAGGACCAGGGCTCAAACCCGTGTCCCCTGCATTGGCAGGCAGATTCTTAACCAATGCGCCACCAGGGAAGTCCCAAATCTGGAACTTTTGGATTGAGTAACCTTTTTCACCCATATGAAGTTATTAAATTACTAAGCCCATTTCTTTCCTTTCATGTGTGGGAGTCCAAAATTTTAGTTCATTATGATAAATACCTTTTCCCAGTAAGAAAAGTTCCCTAAAAGACTGTGTAAACCAGAAGTTCTTTTCATGTTCACTATTCATCTAAAACAAGGCTTTCAAACTGCCTGTTGTGTCCTGTTGGGAGATTATGAAATCAACTTAGTATGGGTCCTGGTAAGCATCTTTTAAGGTGAAATAGAATAGAGAATAGTGTGCATTATACTATGAGTTAGTACTGTTGGCAAAGCTTTTTAAAATTAATTTGTGTAGTTAACATGCAGGAATGTATGCATGTATTAAGTTGTGATGTAAAATGTATTTCTTGTTGTTGTACACAGCCTGAAAATTTTTTGAAAAATACTTAAGTACATAATTGGGGATGTCTTCTGAATACATGTAACCCTCTCTTATAATCTAAATTTTTTTCCAAATAAGCGTACCCACATTGGTGAAGAAGTTACTGGCAACCCTAAAGTAGTTGGTAGGCCTGTGGCTTCATTCCTTCCACCCTAAGTCTCAGATACTGTAATAGTTCTGGAGATCAAGCAGTGAACAAGACAAGAGTTCCTGCCTCAGAACAACTTTGCATTTCTCTGCATTGCTTTTTATATCTTACAGATGTGATTGAATGATTAAGTTCCCCTTCACAGCAGAAAAGAGCTCCTTGAAATAGGGCTCATTGAAGAATTCACCATAGACACTGCTCCCTCCCCAGCCCCAGTGTTTACCAGAAACTTTCAGAGGCTTTCATGCACATCCTGTAGTAATGACAGTTGTCAAGATAAAGGGATTTAATTTTGAGTGCTAATTGAAGGCCTTGGAAAATACATACACTTAGAGGAAGATCTACTTGGAACTGAAGGGTCTTTAATCCAAGTTCCATTGGGCTAGTTTTTTAAAACCTAAGTTAAAACTAAAATGTAATGTGGTATCTTGAATAGGATCCTAGGACAGGAAAAGGACATTAGGTGAAAGCTAAGAAAATCTGAATAAACTGAACTAGTTAGTAATGAATTAGTTAGTAATGTATTGATATTGGTTCTGTGATTGTAACCAGTGTATCTTACTAATGTAAGATGTTAATAGGTAGTGTAAAAGGGTGTTTGTGAAATAAGGGCTTGGCTTTTGAGAGCCTAACCTTTTTTGATTATTGTCTAGAAACCAAGTAGGTTACACATTTTGATCTTTCTGCATGCTCAGAGGATTTTGTCTTTGTTGCTTACTTGCATTTTATTCTCATAAAGGCAGTCTTACTGTAATTTTATGTAGGATCTAGGATAGTGTCTCAAGCCACGTGATACATGCTAATAAGCGTTTCTGGGTGGCACATGAAAGACCAAAGTTGTTGATCAGCCCCAATGAAACTAACTCAGTTATCACCTAGAAGTAATAGAGGGAGAGCACCTAATATTCCAAATACCAAAGAGAGGTTAATACTCTATAGTCATGGTATCTTGGTACTGGTCTTAAAGTTTTAAGAATGACAGCAACAGTACTTAAATTCTGTATAGTGTCTAATGCACCTAGAAATCTTCGTAAAATTCTTGTCCAGAAATAATAGCATGTGGCCTTCATTTTTTATCTTTTACACTTCGGAAGCAAGTCTTGAGCACTTAATTTTGTTTCATCCACTTACTGACTCTAATCCCAGCCCTAATAATCTCTTCTCTTCTTTTTTCTTATAGTTGCCCTTCCTCCAGTCTCCTCTCACTCCTATATATCTTTGCTTATTCACACATTATCATCTTAAGAGTTCAGTGTTTTGTCTGCTGCCTGGAAAATAGAGTCCAAGTGCCTTTTGCTCCACCCTGCAGAGACAGTGCTCGTTGCTGTCTCCTGAATTTTCTGCAGTCTTTTACTTGGGATGTGATTTCTCCTTTCTAGATGCCTGGACCCCTTTAGCTGAATTATCAGCTCCTTGAGGGTAGGAACAAGTCTTAGGTTTGTGCCCTCAATATGGTGCTCTGTATTTAATAGACATTCAGATACTTCGTTGATTTGAGTGAAGAAACGTGATTTGTCTGTAACTCCAGGTGTGATTTTGGTCACACCTGGAGTTGAAAGTTGAATTTCCTAAATGACTGAGGATGTAATTATTACTTTAAAACTTTTGTATTTGGGGCTTCCCTGGTGGCGCAGTGGTTGAGAGTCCGCCTGCCGATGCAGGGGACATGGGTTCGTGCCCCGGTCAGGGAAGATCCCACATGCCGCGGAGCGGCTAGGCCCATGAGCCATGGCCTCTGAGCCTGCGCATCCGGAGCCTGTGCTCTGCAACGGGAGAGGCCACAACAGTGAGAGGCCCGCGTACCGCAAAAGGAAAAACAAAAACAAAAAAACTTTCGTATTTTATTTTTAATCAATAGACTGTCCCTATGTGCAACAGTAATGAGCGGGCAAGCCCATTGCTCAGTGGGAGCGATATGGCCTGGGAGTTTGCAGCACAGCCCTTCAGGTCCCTATTCTGAATTGCAAGGTGGTGGGGAGGTGGGGGTGTGTGCCCAGGCTTGCAGCTTTGCCTCATCTGTTGCCTGCTTTACATCCATGGCTTGTTAGTCAGCCTCCTTCTGTATGAGCAGTGTATTCTGTAGCGTGTTTAATTTACCCATAACACTTTAGAATTGTTGTTAAACTTTTATAAAGCAATCAGTCTCTATGAAGTGTTTTTATGGTCAATTTCAAACTCCTTTATAACATAGAAATTTGAAATATTTATAAAGTAATAGATGAGAAAACCGAGGTACAGAGGTGATTTGGAAGAGGTCCTACACCAAGCTAAGTAAGGTGCCAGGTGAGTCTTCTGTGTTTTTAACCTGTTTTAGAAAGTGCTTTCATGTAACATAGCTTATTTAGGTAATAGTCCCCTCTAAACTTAACTTAGTGTCAGAAGTATCTTGTAAGAATTTTAGCTCAAAGAACTTCTGACATTTGACATTTTTTTTTGATTGATGACAGAATGTATCATTTTATTACGTCATATGCATTCTCTGGGGTTTGTCTTCTTCACCCTTGTCTCTCAAGTTGCTGGCACACTGTAGACTCTTCATAGAGTGAATAAATTGAAATCTACCCGGCTGGCCCCAGTCCCACTGCATTGTAATGTCTTCAGTGAACTACTCAACGAAAAGCTAAAAACCACTCAAGTTCTGTAGAACTGACCACATCAGGTAGGGCAGTATTTAGGACTGCATCTGTTAGTCTTGAAAAAATCTGGAGTGTTAAGCCACTGGCAGTTTTGTGAGGCTAGGGTGAAATGAGCAAGTTGATGGGCTTGGGTTAGTTCTTTCCACATCTCCAGCTCTTAAAGTACTGCTTGCCTGAAGCAGGATTCTTCTATCTTTGCAAAGCCAGAGCTGGCTTCTGATCCTACTGCATTCTTGCTAGTGCCCCCCCTCAGTAGCATTCACCTGGGCAGCGGTCCTTATCAAGGCTTGCTTACATGGCTTTCTGTACTCAGTCAGAGGTCGGTTGACCCTGTCTTTTCAGTCCTCTGTCCAGCACCCCACAGAAGTTCTCATGTGCCCTTTTAGCAAGGCTTCCTACCTCCATTTTCTTGATTCATCAAATAGACACCTGCCAAATTTATCATTTCTTCATCCTCACCTTCATGTTGAATTTTTAAAAAATCATTGTAGCCCTTTGCTTTTTTACATATCTATGTAAACATATACACAAACATGCATGTATGCATTTACAGTTATTTATGTTTTATATGTGCTACTCAGGTGTAAGCTACTCCAGGACAAGGGGCTGTTTTCCACTAGATGTTTAATAAATGTTGAGTAGATGAATTTAAAGTGTTTTTAATTATAGTTGGTCCCCTGTTTTGACAGTTTTCCAAGTGTTTATACTGTATTTTATATGTTCAGTACCCAGTCCCAAAGAGTATCTTACTGAAAATATTTTAGGTTTTATGGGGGGTTTTTTTGTTGGTGGTGGTTTTTGGGGTTTTTTTTTTTTTTTGGCTGCATTGCGTCTTTGTTGCTGTGCGCGGGCTTTCTCTAGTTGTGGCGAGCGGGGGCTACTCTTCGTTGCAGTGGTTTCTCTTGTTGCAGAGCACAGGCTCTAGGCGTGCGGGCTTCAGTAGTTGTGGCACGCAGGCTCAGTAGTTGTGGCGCATGGCTTAGTTGCTCCGCGGCATGTGGGATCTTCCCTGGCCAGGGCTCGAACCCTAGTCCCCTGCACTGGCAGGAGGATTCTTAATCACTGCGCCACTAGGGAAGTCCCAGTTTTATGGTTATTGAAATGCAAAATAAGTCACATTCACTTGTAAGCCTATTTTTCTGGTATTAGGACAGAATGCAGGATTTTTCTATTGGGAAGCAGCAGTTCTGAGTTAATTAAACTTAAAATTTTTAGTCATCTAAGAATTACTTCATAGCCTGGTTCATCTGCTAAAAAAAAAAAAGCGTTGTCGTAAGGATTGGTATTTATTATCAAATATTTGAGATATCTGGAATTTGTGTCAGGCAAGATGTGGAATCTCTTTCATGATATTTCTAGCAATATATGAATTTTAAAAATCAAGTTACTTTTGAAGACCTGGTATTAACATATATTCTGCCAAAAGAAAGGAAGGTTGACTTTAAGCAGATTTTTGACGATGTGAGGAGACTCTTTTGCTTTAAATGTCTCTTAAAGAAAAACACCTCCCCCTTTTAAATTTTTTTCCTCCTGTGTTCTGCAAACATTTTATTTTGAAATTTTTCAAGTCTTCAGTAAAGTTGAAAGAATGCAATACGATGGACACTGGTGGATGTAACGAGTTTTCACACTCACTTTATCTTTATATATTCGTGCATGCACACATGGGTTTATGCTGAACCCTTTGAAAATAAATGGCTGTCCTGACACTTCACTCCTAAGTACTTTGTCTCTCCTGAGAACAGAGGCATCCTACTAACTTCATTACCAATTAATCACTCCTAAGAAATTTAATGCTAACAATAATATTTATACTCACCAGATTCAGATTTCTCCATCTGCTTTTTCTTTTATGGCTGTGTGTTCCAGGATCCAAAGATCACATGTAGCATTGGTTATCATTTCGTTAGTTCCCCTGCTTTTTTTGTCTTTCATGACTTTTACACATTTGAAGAATCTGTGCCAAAATAGAAGGCACATTTAAATTTCTCCCATTATTAGTGATACTAAGTTCAGTTACCTGGTTGCAGTAGTGACTGGCAGATTCATTTTATCAGTGTTTTGGCATCCTTTGAGCCTTGCCTGAATCAGTCACTACTACATTGGTGGTTGCAGAGTAGTGGTTTTCTAATTACATGATTCCTCCTACATTTTTTAGCTGACAGCCTTATTGATGTAAAGAAGAGCTCCCCTTCCCATTCATTAATTTAGTAGACTATCTATTAGAGCAATGTAGGTTCAGAGCAGAATTGATCAGAAAGTATAGAGTTCCCATATGCCCCCTGCCCTCACAAATGCACAGGGGCACAGCTTCCCCTGCTGTCAACATCTGCACCAGAGTAGTACATTTGTTCCAATCAATGAATCTACATTGACAATGTCATTATCACCCAGTGTCCATAGTTAACATTAGTGTTCACTCTTGGTGTTGTCCATTCTGTTCTATGGGTTTTGACAAATGTATAATGGCCCCATTTATTTTTTTGTTTGTTTTAAAAAATATTTATTTATTTGGCTGCAGCGGGTCTTAGTTGAGGCACACGGGATCCTCAGTTGCGTCATGCAGGCTCTTAGTTGCATTATGTGGGATCTAGTTCCCTGACCAGGGATCAAACCTGGGCCCCCTGCGTTGGGAGCGCGGAGTCTTAACCACTGGGCCACCAGGGGGAAGTCCCGTGGCCCCATTTGTTTGTTTGTTTGTTTGTTTGTTGTGTGTGTGTTTTGGTGTGTTTTTTTTTGCCCGAGTTGGGTCTTCGTTACTGTGCGTGGGCCTTCTCTAGTTGCGGCAAGCAGGGGCTACTCTTTGCTGCGGTGTGCGGGCTTGTCATTGCAGTGGCTTCTCTTGTTGCGGAGCACGGGCTCTAGGCGTGTGGGCTCAGTAGTTGCGGCACGTGGGCTCAATAGTTGTGACTCACAGGCTCTAGAGCGCAGGCTCAGCAGTTGTGGCGCACAGACTTAGTTGTTCCGTGGCATGTGGGATCTTCCCAGACCAGGGCTCGAACCCATGTCCCCTGAATTGGCAGGAGGATTCCCAGCCACTGTGCCACCAGGGAAGCTGATCCCATTTGTTTTTAAATTATCTATAAAACATGGTAAACCTCAGGTCTTAGATGGCAGTTATTATGGTCATTGTTACTCTACACATGTGTACTATGTGACAGGCAGTATATGACGCACCAAATGTTATTTCTCAATAATTCAAGGTCTCTCTTAGTATTAACCCAGTTTTCCAAATAAGGCTTAGAGAAATTGAGTTACTCCTCAAGATTATATGGTGGAGTAAGTATGTGGTAGAGCTCGGATTTAAACCAGTGCCTATGCAGATTAGCCATCACATGGTGGAGTCAGGGTCCTGCCACTTTTAAGCTCTGTAACCGTGGACAAGCTAAACACCTCTTGACTTAGCTGAGGAAATGGCATTGACGTTTAAATGAATTAGTAATATGCACCTTGTATTTGAGGACCCAGTGAGGTAGTGCATGGGGGAGTGGAGAGTAGTATGTACAATACATGGTACTTGCTGCACAAAATCTAAAATTCTTATTAGAACATATTATCTATAATCAGCAAGAAACAATTGTATTGTGAATGAGTTAAACTTCAGCTTCAGGGTAATAAGTGGACACTCCATTTCTGTGTGTGTTAGTATTATCGGGTGTGAAGGAGGGCATTGGCTTAGGTTCTTTTCTCCTATTCTTAGTGAATAGGAGAGAACCACTTGTTTGTAGGAGGATATTATGTTGGGATTTGATTCTCCAGGGAAATATACGTTCACAGAGATTCTGTGTTTCTGTGGACATTTCTGTCATCCAGAAATAGGCATGTTTTTCATAAATATTTTGGAATACTATTATTTCAAGGAGATGTTACTGTATACATTATATAGGATTATTTTGCCTGGGTGGTGTGGCTGAGTGGGAGACATTTTCCTTGGCCCTCTGGGGCAAGAACACATGGGCAGAGTTGAATCCTGTCTGTTTCCCCTCCTAGGTCCCGTGGCAGTGCTGGTGGCCATGGTTCCCGTAGCCAGAAGGAGCTGCCCACAGAGCCCCCCTACACAGCATATGTAGGAAATCTACCTTTTAATACGGTGCAGGGCGACATAGACGCTATCTTTAAGGATCTCAGCATAAGGAGTGTACGGCTAGTCAGAGACAAAGACACAGACAAATTTAAAGGTGAGTTTGGGGGATTTTTACTGTGCATTATTGTAAGGGGAGGAGGGTCTAAACCAGAGGGCTCTAATTATGAAAGTGTTTCGATGAAAGTGTTCCGAACGTTTGCCCAGTCCAAGTAGTTGAAATAAACATTTATTAGCGCTTTAACGCATAGGCCTTCAGTTCTATTTGAGGGGGGGATGTTTTATACATAATCTAGTTTGTAGAAATATGTGGCATATGCCCAAGTAAATCTGGCATTTTCCTGACCTATATAGCAGTCCTGTCTCTGCCAGAAAGGGAGTTACCAGGAAAGAAATGAACAGATAAAACTCAGGACTCTTCAGGTGCCTATCACCTTGGCCGACTCATGCATTTTTAGGGGGTAGTTTTACTGTAATCTAGTTTATTATGAAGTCTAAAAGGTAACCCAGTACTCGTTGTCACTGTACATTTGTGACTTCAGAGCATGTGTTTAGGGAAATGATTGGCTCAAATTTCAGATAAAGTTGTGTCTGTAGGTTAGTCTTTCGGGTTCTTGAGCAGAGGAGTGAGCATGAGGAACCAGATGGGCATTATCATCCAACTTCCAAGGCTTCCTGAAGGGAAATGTGCCCTGTATTTAAGTGCGTGATGCCAGATACAAGGGCATTTGGTTTGCTTTATTTACCCAGAAGTACATCCTTGAAAGGCACACAGAGGCTGTGGGGCTGTAGAAGAAGCAGGGGTGCTGCTCAGCAGAGCGGTTCCGTAGTTCTGTCGTTCTGAAAGCTTTCTGACTTAAGAACCTGGAGCCTTGTTATAGTAAGTGATCAAACAGTGAAAAAGAATGTATCATTTAAGCTTGGAGCAGTAAGTCCCACTGCTAGGAAGCATTAGGAATTCAAATTTAAGGTAAAAATGTGTGGGTGAAGCCAGGCTTTGGGCTGAGTCATTAGCAGCAGAGATGGTCTCATAGAAGGGCATCTTTCGTTTCGGCAGCTCTGTAGTGTGAGATGAGTGGGAGCTCTGGAGTGACTAGGCTCTTGTTGCCTCTTTGAACTTGCATGTGGTTTTCTCAGTTCTTCTAAGCATTGAATCCACTTAGGGGAAAAGGCATGGTTGTGGAGGTGGAGTATGGTTGGGGGTGGAGGACGGGGAACTCTACAGCCAAGCAGTACATTCTTTGTGTAAGCAAATGGTGAACAGGAAAAGTTTGGACCCAGGCTTTAGAAGCACTTGCAGTCTAGTGGGCTCTGAAGGTGAAGTGTAATCATCATACAGGATGGGGGTGGGAGGGTGGTAATACAGGATGCGGTGTGAGCATACGGGGCAGAGGGAGTGCTTAACCCAGATTTAACCGAGACGGCATGGACAAGAGTATTGCAGGTAGAAGGAGAAGCTTATTCAGAGGTTGGAGGTGAGAGAGAGGGTGTGGTTTCTTCTGCCTGGAGTGTCCTCTGCTTACAGGCCTGTGTCAGAATCTAGCGTTAGAGACTCAAGTTGTCAATAAAGCATGCTACACCGAGGCCAGCTGTCTTTAATTAATTAGCATCCTGAGGAGGATACGCTTGTGGCCGAGGGTATGTTTTTTAGCTTTGTAAAACAAATTTTATACCAACTACCTGAGTAGGAAGTAATGGCACCCTCAGCCTGTTCCATCAAAGCATGTTTGGTATTGAATTTGAAGTCTGTGTCTTAAAGCCCTTGTTAGGTTATATTAAAGTCATTCAGAAGTCAGAACTAACAGCTCTTCAGTGACCCAAGGAAGGTTTTAATATTATGGTTAAAACATAAAGCTTTATAAAAACACAGCTACTATTTCAGTACCTATTTGATTAGCACTTTCTGATAGAATATAATCAAGAGGGGAAAAAATATAATTAAGAGGGAGGAATACCAGTCAAGTTCTATTTATTAGAAAGTAAAATATGCTCTTTCAGGTTCTGCAAGTCTGCTGCCATCTAGATGCAACAGAAGTGGTAGTTATGATGTAGGGAAATGGTACAGACAGGGATCCCACCTTATCTTTAACCCGGAATTCCTTGAGGAAATCGGGGTTTGTTTTCTCTTACAGGATTCTGCTATGTAGAATTTGATGAAGTGGATTCCCTTAAGGAAGCCTTGACATACGATGGTGCAGTAAGTATATTCAGGTTTTCTCTGTGGTGTTAGTAGTTGAGTTTTTTTTCTTGACAGTACTTAACAGTGTTTTCCACTTATTAGCTCTTGGGTGACCGGTCACTTCGTGTGGACATTGCAGAAGGCAGAAAACAAGATAAAGGCGGCTTTGGATTCAGGAAAGGTGGACCAGATGACAGAGGTGATTGGTTCTTCTACAACTGAACATAAAACTTGCTGTATGCCCACTGATTACAGCTCTTGAAGGTTACCAGAAGAACTCTTATCTCGTAGGTCTGATAGGTGTTTATGAGCTTTTAAAAATGTGTAAAATCTTAGAAAGAATGGATGATGCTTCTGCAAGCCTGGGTTTTTTTCCTTCCTGTTGGCAGCAAAAACTCATAATTTCATTGAACTTCCCATCACATGAGTTGTACGTCTTCCCAATGAATTTTTCCATGTTTGTGCAGCAAGGTAATGATACGACCTCAACTTTATCTTTTTTGTGTATCCTCAGGAATGGGTGGCTCTCAAGAATCTAGAGGTGGATGGGATTCCCGGGATGACTTCAATTCCGGTATCAGTATTTAAAGTATCACCACTTACCCTTTTCAGTGGCCTTGCTGCTGTTGTACATTTCTTGTGAGTAGCCCGCCTGGCCGGACTACTTTAGTTCCTTTCACAAATGAAACTTTCCTAAAAGGTACCCAGGCATGCAATAAGCCTCTGTTAGAACCTCAATGTTTGGGGTAGGACTTGAAAGCTTCCACATCGTGGGCAAGTTGAACTGATCCGCCTTATTTTGTTACCTTTTCTTAGTCTACTGTTCTTATATGTGCCTGTGTCTCATGCTGAGTCTTTCTCCGGGTTTAGCCCAGGGGAGCCCCTTGATGGTGCTTGTGTGTATGGCATGAATAGAAGTACTATTATTTCTAGAAGTCTGAAGGTTCTAGAAGCTTACAGAAAGCCTCATACTAATGGTTCCTGGTGGCTCCCTCTTAGATGCTAATAGGTAGTCCTGATGACCTCTTTGTTTCTTAAAGGGCATGGAGCCCCTATCCCTTAAGTGGACATAATCCACTTTATCATTGCTTTTCTTAACTCATCAAAGCGTACCAGTGGGTGCCTCCTTGTGTCAACTCAAGAGGTCAGTTTGCATGCCAGGCTTTGAAGGGTTGATCTCCTAAACATTTCTTCATCTCTTGTTTTTTTTTAAATTATGAAGGTAATTCATACGGTAAAAATATCCATTGTAACCATAAGGTAGAGAATGAAAAACAAGTCTGTTTTCTTTCCTATAAACTTGAGATTATCTCTGCATTTGCCACCACATAAGATGAGCTCATTAGTGCCCGCCCCCCCATCACCCCCACCCCCACCCCCGCAATCAAAACAAAAATCAGTAGAAAGTAACTGGTAAGTATGGGAGGAACTGGTCTTGTGAGTCGAAATTTTTTAAAAGTTCATTCCAGTACTGCGTTAGCTAAACAGATTACTGCTTATATCTGTTGAATAATTTAATTCCTATAAGTCCTATAGCCAATCAGAAATGAGCTTATTCATAAAAGTACAGTATAATCCAGTAAACCTGTAATTTTATGTATAAGCTAGTCTCTGATTGAAAAATGCAACAGATGTCATCTCAAAGCCACCTCAGGTGTAGTAGTTAGTGACTTGATGAGTGGTGGTCTCCAATCTGCCAGTTTTGCATTTCCTAGTACTGTAGAAATAGCACAGTGAGCTCACAGCTTTGGAGGTTGCCAAAGGAACTGATGTCTTTCTACTACTGGCTTAGCTTGGGCTTTTTTACTCTGAAGCAAAACATACAGTGAACATAGCCAGAGAAACTACCTTGCCACCAACCAGTGTAAACTACAGTGTTTTGGTGATAATCTAAAACCAGCAGTGCACACATGGTGGGGTACGGCCTATATACATTATTTGTATAGGTAGACCTTTTTTACTGTTTAGAATAATGCCTTTTTTTAGATGACATACTCTCATTGTAAAAAAAAATTTTTTTTCAAGGAGTACAAAAAAAATACAAAGAAGAAAAATAAGAAAGTCCCTGTCAACCAGAAATAGGCAGTGTGTTTTTATTTATTTTTTATCTTTTTTTTTTTTGGCCGTGCCATGCAGCATGCAGGATCTTAGTTTCCCACTAGGGATCGAACCTGCACCCCCTGCAGTGGAAGCGCGGAGTCTTAACCACTGGACCACCAGGGAAGTCCCTAGGCAGTGTGTTAAACTAAACTTCGTAAAGAAAGCTCAGAAGATTTTCATGAATAGTGCGCCTCCTAGAAATCTGTCATCAAACGTGATGAAAAGATAATTGTTAGCGTCAAACCTTGCTTTTTTTCCCCCCTCATAATCTTCCCATCGCTCATAAGAGTTTTGAAATGAGGTGGTCACTTAATGTTAATGTACACTGGGTTTGGGTTTTTTTTTCCCCCACTATACTTTGTCTCATGAACCTGGACAAAGTAGCAGTTGTGTTTATGTGCCTTGTCAGTGTGGGTGTGAGCTGATTTGTTTTATGCTAAACACTAGTAGCAAAAATTAATCTCATTAAAAGGGAAGTAACTTTACTTTCATAATCAACGTGGAAAGGTACCCGTACATACAGTTTAGTTTTGGGGAAATGTCAGGTTAAATGTTTGAATACTAATTAAGCTTGTTTAATGAATGGTGTATCCTCTCTGGTTGATAGAAAAGATTTTGTAAAGAAACTTATACTTGATTATATGCTTCCAAAATGGGTTTTCCCCCAAAGCAGTGCTCCTGTTGGTCTAAACCTTCTTAGAATTGTTTTCATTACTTGTTTTGTTAAAATTGAAATTGTTCGATTTAGTCTCTGAACTGAGTTTCAGATAACTTGATCAATTTAAAAATTCCTTGCTGCCCTTAAAGAACAAATAAACCCCACCATTGCAGATAGTTGATTCTCCATATTCACAGTAGTTAGGTTCTTTAAAACCACTGCAAACACCAAATTGGCGGACACGGAGCCATCACTCATAGAGGAAATACATAGGCTCCTGTGAGCCTCTGGTCATATTTTTGTCAGCCATTCAATACATAACCTTGCTTTATGTGTTTGTGTTTAAAGACGCCTTGTTTAATATATATAGTTGATTGATTAACAATGAACTCATGGCCAACAGCACTGTAACTCATGCCTGCGTGAGGCTTCTCTAACAAGGCACATCCCAGCCTTGCACTTAGGAGTACTAGACAGCACTTCAGCATGATGTTTGGGTGCTGTTTTATTTTAACAGCAAAATCACTAACAAAACACAAAAGAGCAGAAAGCCTGGCACTAAATAGATTGTGAAAAGGACGCTTGTTTACCATTTGAGCTGAGACAAGGCAGAATGTTGGCTCATTCAACCTCAGCTGGGAATGTATGTGTCAGGTGACAGATGTTTCACTGCTCTGTGCATGTCTGAATGACAGCAAAAGGCCCCAGGTATTGATTTCGGGGTTACAAATAAATTTTAGTGAGTAGACAAATTTGCAAACGTGAAATCTATGAATAATGGGAATCAACTATTTAGTAGAAGAATATTTCTCAAGCTCAGGATCCTTCTTCAAGGATAAGTTCTTACAAAGCTTTGAGCAATGGCACTATCCTTAGAGTGAGTAAAAACAGTCACCTTCAGGAGCTTAAACAGGGGGCAAGCTCATTTGTTTAATTACAGTCTTATTTCTTAAATTTTTACTGAAAGTTAAATAGGTTATACTGTTAAAAGGTTAATTATCTTAACCTCCCCCCATGACTTTCAGTTAAATACAAAACTAAATAAGGCTTAAGGTTCTTAAAGTCCATTGAGAAAATATTCTTCACACTGATGAGAATTGCAACTTACTTTTTTTTAATATAAATTTACTTAATTTTGGCTGTGTTGGGTCTTTGTTGCTGCGCGTGGGTTTTCTCTAGTTGTGGTGAGCGGGGGCTTCTCTTCATTGCGGTGCGTGGGCTTCTCGTTGCGGTGGCTTCTCTTGTTGCAGAGCACGGGCTCTGGGCGCGCGGGCTTCAGTAGTTGTGGCTCGTGGGCTCTTGAGCGCAGGCTCAGTAGTTGTGGTGCACGGGCTTAGGTGCTCTGTGGCATGTGGGATCTTCCCGGACCAGGGCTCGAACCCGTGTCTCCTGCATTGGCAGGAGGATTCTTAACCACTGCGCCACCAGGGAAGTCCAAATTGCAACTTACTTTTAATTCTAAATGAGATGCAGTTTTACTTCTGTTGGTAATTATTTTAGCGGTGCACAAATGAATGGGGGGGGGGGAACCTTTGCAGCCAGAGGAGGTGTGGGTTGGGTCTGCGGTTCCTGCTCTCTGGCGCCCTCTCTGGGAAGGGAGTGGGCCTGATCACAGCTTTGTTTACACACAGGTGCTTTGCTTTTAGACTGATCCACACCCGAATCGCAGCAGAAACAGAAAAATGGGGAATGTCACCCAGAGGTGACTTTGTATTTTTATTTTGTCTTCATATCTAGCTTTTTTCTTTTGATTTTATGTTCTAAATTGTAACTTCTAAATTTCAGGTTTGTCTTTTTTAATAACTATAGATTGTATTAGAAAACAATAAAATGTGCTTTGAGCATTTTTGTTTTAAGCCATATTAGAATATTATGGACTTTTCCTGCAAGCTAAGAATTTACAGCTCGTTTTATTTTTCTCTCCTAAGATTCCTTTTTTATTTTAGAAGTCTGTTAGCATTGAAATTACCCAACAGATTCACGTTTGGACTCATTTTGTATGCACTTTTGATGCTGGACAAACTAAAGAATTTAAAATTAAACTTAATTCACACAAGCTATGTTTTCAGCTTTGAGCCGGTAGTTTAAAAGATAACTCAGTGTCATCTTCCTCCTTCAGGCTTCAGGGATGACTTCTTAGGAGGCAGGGGAGGGAGTCGCCCAGGTGACCGGCGAACAGGCCCCCCGATGGGAAGTCGTTTCAGAGATGGCCCTCCCCTTCGAGGGTCCAATATGGATTTCAGAGAACCAACAGAAGGTATGACAATAACGTGAACGTGTAAATGGAGCTCTGGAGGGTGTCTTTTCGTGACACATTTGTAAGCCATGTTGTGTTTCCCTCCCCCAGAGGAAAGAGCACAGAGACCACGGCTCCAGCTTAAACCTCGAACAGTTGCAACGCCCCTCAATCAAGTAGCCAACCCCAACTCTGCTATCTTCGGGGGAGCCAGGCCCAGAGAGGAAGTCGTTCACAAGGAACAAGAATGAGCTTGCGGTTGGGAGGGAATGGGATGTGGGGGGGTTCGAGCGAGACCACAGCCTGGCTGCCCCCCAGGCCGGCAGTCCTGCAGTTACCATTCCTGCGCCTGACCTTTGTCCTCCTTTCTTACAATGGAAACACAGAGCTTGTGAGTGCATGTCAGCAGTTAACAAGTGGTTTTTAGTACATTCTTGGCTTTGCTGTATCTACCTAGTGCCTGTTTTGTGCTTTTTTTTTTTTTTCCTTCCTGCCACTCCTTTCCTATTTTCCTTCTGTCCTTTTTCCTTCTCGCTCCTTGTTTCCTTCCAGCACATGAGTTTCTCTAGAGGGACAAAGGCAGCTGCCATGCGGGAGTTCTTTATATTGAAGTGCTGCTTCATTTCTCTCCTTTGCTTTTCTGTTTTTCCTTTAGCCACCCTGGGCGTTTCCTTTGATTTTTCTCAGCAACCTGCATGTTGAGTTCTGTATTGCTGTGGCTTCCAAGAAAAAAA
The DNA here is from genome assembly GCF_964341445.2 of Mesoplodon mirus. NCBI lineage: Eukaryota > Metazoa > Chordata > Mammalia > Artiodactyla > Ziphiidae > Mesoplodon > Mesoplodon mirus. The sequence continues at coordinate 36,990,506 of NC_138991.1, forward strand.
AAAGTCACAAATTGGATAGAATCTTGTTTTTATTCAGCTGTTATCAACATACAGAATTTGGGACACCTTGCTTTCAAAACAAGGATAAAATATCTGTTGATCTTTGCAAATTCCTTCCTGTAACTATTTATAGATAGTCCTGACTCCATTACTCCCTCCCCAGATGGGAGAATAGGCTCACATTTCAAACAGCAAAACCTAAAAGGATAATGTGAACTGCTGGTGGGGTGTGCACATAGGAGATAAATTGAATACACTGCTGTGTTCACATGCTTTATTGCTCTTTCAACACTGTGTCCAAACCGGTTCCCTTCTTTCACCGGCCGTTTTAGAGGCTCCTCTGTGGCTGGATGTGACAAACTGCTGTCTAGTTTCCTTACTGCTGGCTGCAGAGGTGCTTTGGGCACTGCAGGTGGTAGCGCGGTGCTGGGCTCACTTCCTAGTGCGGACGCTGCTTCCTCTCAAACCCCTGTTGTCGTGTGTTCTGCATCACGCCCTGTGTTTATCTGTTCCCTGATACAAGTAATAATGAGATACTGCCCTTCCCACCATCCCTTAATTTTAGAGTGAAAGAATGGGCCTAGAATCTGGCATTTTACTCTCTTTCACTTGATGAATTGAGAATTTGACTAGGCAGAGCTGTCAGATAACTGGTAGGTGGCTTGAGGTCACTAGTTCTCAGCTTTAGGACGTTCACTCCCACATACAGTGTTCAGTGCTCACCCAGCCTAGGCAGCAGCTTTTGAGCTTGAACACCTCTGTGTGAACAAATTCTTTAGCACCCGAGTCCCACTTCATCCAATTGGGAGCAGTTCGGGGTCAGCTAGAGCCCCGGCAAAGAGAGACCCTCACCAGCATGACTGGAGGGCCGGGGGCAGGCTGGCCTACGCAGTGTGCTTAGAAAGGAGCTCCTCACTAGCTGCCATCCTCGGCTTCTCTTACTTTGTCTTTGTCACCAGGTCTCAGCAATTTACAGAACTCTCCCTCCTTTCCTTCCTTACACCTGTCATGTTTGCTTCTGAAATAAGAACCATTTGTGTAACACCAATACTTACCTTAAGAAAGACATGCATTATGTGGTTGTAATCAAACCTGATGCTTTCAGATGACCTACTTACATCTTCAGTGTGGAAAAGATTAAGAACAAAACAAATTCATCTAAACTTCTGGGCAATCCAGTTGACTTTTAAATGTAAGAATGGAATTCCAAACACTTAACACATTCAGCTATATGACAGAAAGTAAATCTATGGATATGGTATTTTGTGAATGATCTTTTAAATAAAAGAAAACCTTACGTAATATTTAATGCTTGTCTTTATTTTTGAGTTGTTTTTTAGCTGCTTGTGAAGTTAACAATTTTAAATTTGGAAAGTAGTGTCCAAATTTAGTGGAATGTTATGCAGAGTGAGCAAAGCGTCTTGCTTTTGGAAGTTACAAGATTTGTGAAATTATTTTAAAAGCTGGTGATCAGAGATGGGATGCCAACTTTTTTCCTGTTTTGTTTTTTTTCCCCCCAAACTAATTTTTCTTTTTTGGGTGGGGGGATTTTTTAAAATTTATTTTTGGCTGCGTTGGGTCTTCATTGCTGCACACGGGCTTTCTCTAGTTGGGGCGAGCGGGGGCTACTCGTTGCGGTGCATGGGGTTTTCATTGTGGTGGCTTCTCGTTGCGGAGCACAGGCTCTAGGCGCGCGGGCTTCAGTAGTTGTGGCTCGCAGGCTCTAGAGCACAGGCTCAGTAGTTGTGGCACACGGGCTTAGCTTCTCTGCAGCATGTGGGATCTTCCCAGACCAGGGCTTGAACCTGTGTCCCCTGCATTGGCAGGTGGATTCTTAGCCACTGCGCCACCAGGGAAGTCCCGAAACTAATTTTTCTAACAAATGTTACATGATGTGGTCATAGTTTTTGGTTGGGTAAAGGAACTTTTAAAAATAACTGCTTGTGGGCTTCCCTGGTGGCGCAGTGGTTGAGAGTCCGCCTGCCGATGCAGGCGACACGGGTTCGTGCCCCGGTCTGGGAAGATCCCACATGCTGCAGAGCGGCTAGGCCCGTGAGCCTTGGCTGCTGAGCCTGCGCGTCCGGAGCCTGTGCTCCGCAATGGGAGAGGCCACAACAGTGAGAGGCCCACGTACTGCAAAAAAACAAAACAAACAAAATAATAACTGCTTGTTTGAGAAGAAATCCTAGGTGCTCCTCATGTGCATGATGGGTGCTACTTCGTGGCAAGCAGGTCGTGTGTTTGAGGAGGCGCTGCTGTGTAGTTGAGTGATTTTATGACCCGGTGGGCAAGGGGCAGGGCTTTGAACTACGTGTGGGAGAGGCCAGGCTGGTGGGGAGGGTGCAAAAGTTGCTTACCTTGCGGTCAGAGCCTGACTGCAGCTCAATCTGGACAAACAAGGCGGGGAGGATGGGTGCTCTTCCGGCCAAGTGCGTGAGGGACTGTTTACTGCAGCTGCTCCTCAGCCGAGAGGGCTTGGAGGAGAGGACTTGATGCCGACTGGTGTTTCCTTAAAAGAGTGGGAGCATTCCTGAGACTGGAAACCCTCTGCCCAAAGTTAGGGAGTTGGAACTTGGTCTCCTGGAGGGATTTCCTGGGGCTGGTGGCCAGAGGCTTGAAATCCAACTTTTATGAGCCTTTTTTCCAAAGGTTCTTTGGATTCCATCTTTAAGGGCCTGTGGAATGTTCAGACCCTTGGAAGGGTCATCTAGGTCTCCCAGTAATTCAGAGGTTTCTTATGATTGAAATGAGACTGCAGCTGCCTTTCTGCCTCCCCCAGATGTTGCTGTTACTGTGCAGTGGTTGCTTCTCACAAGCACCTCTTCCCTTGGCCTGTAATACTTTTGTAATATTAAGACATCACAGAAAGTGTTTTAGCACCTGTGTCTCATCCATAAGTAACTGAACTGAGATGGGAAGGTATGTCTTTCTCCAAATAAGCACCTAAATAAATAGGGTCATTTTCATAAAAGTTTGTACCACCTATGTGAGTGTTCCAGAGATAGGTTTAGACAGATAGTTGACATCTGGTTTCTCTCTGCTATTCTTGAACTGGTTTCAGAGAAACATTTTAGTGGAGTGCCAAGTGAGGCCCTTTTAATAAGGGGTTCAGGTTTCTAAGAATGTTCTTTCCTCGGAGTCCATTTTGTCCGAAGCCAGATTGTTTCTCCAGGTCCCGGGAGAGGACAAGTTTCCACAGCAGGCTTCCAGAAGCCTGGGTTTCCCATCATGACTCAAATGTCTTGTTTCTTCAGGGAGGTCTTAGTGAGCTCGAGGCAGAAAGGGGGAAGTAGTCAGGAGGGGTGTATGTTCGGGTGAGGAAGGAAGGTGTTGAAATTGTTACCTAGCATCCCCTTTCAATTCGTGATTGCTTAGAAGTAGCCTGGTTTTCTCAGTGAAGAAAGTTACTTGGTAGAGATCAAGTCTAGAAGAAGAAACACTTATTCACAGGGGGATTCCCTGGTGGCGCAGTGGTTGAGAGTCCGCCTGCCGATGCAGGGGTCGCGGGTTCTTGCCCCGGTCCAGGAAGATCCCACATGCCGCGGAGCGGCTGGGCCTGTGAGCCATGGCCGCCGAGCCTGCGCATCCAGAACCTGTGCTCCGCAACGGGAGAGGCCACAACAGTGAGAGGCCCGCAGTACCGCAAAAAAAAAACACAAAAGCTGATTCACTTGAGTTTGTTAAAGCCACTCTGGCTTGAGATGCGTTAGAAACAGCGTTTCTTTGCTATGTCATGAGATGGTGCAATGCAGCCTCTAGAGATTCTTGTGCCTGATTTTTTAAACAACCTTATTATAATCTCTTCACGAGTTATGCTTCAGATACACTTTTGCTTCCTCTCAGTCCTCTTCTCAAATTCCAAATGGCTGTTGAGGTCATGCGGGGTCACTAGTACCGTGACAAGTTTCACTCTTTGGAATGGCAACCTCAGTAGGTCCTGAGGGGGCCCAGTGCTGTCTGTGGGGCTACTTGGTCCCGTGGAGGATGGGGTCAGTGGCCTGTATGCAGTTCAGCTGCTGCTTGATGTCTGCACAGTGGGATTTCTCCCCACTGTTCTTGTAGGGAAATTGGGGAGGGAGATGGGTCACGTCCTGAACTTTCTGAAGGATCATCCATACCGAAGTCTGTGGCGCGTGTCACAGATGGCCATCTCCTGGTTCTCCCCACTCTCCCCAGACAGTTTGCCTGGCATGTAGGGTAGTGAACCATCCTAAAAGGTCCCCCTGAAGGGAGGCTGTGTGGACGGCAGGCTGGGCCCCTTGTGCTTCTTTCCAGGAACAGCTGGCCTGGGCCTGGCCACATCTGCCCTTGTTGGTGAGGAGCTTTGCTCTGTCTTTTGCATTTTCTTGGCCAGTCTAACAACATTGAGATGTTTGAGTTACTTTCTCGCTTGGGAGAGATTCACAGGCTTATAAACATCTAGTATCTGAGAGTTTTCCTTTTGCAGTTTTTTGTCATGAAAAAGAGCCAAAATAATGAAAGCTATGTACTTAATTATAGCCTGCTACTAATCTCTTCCCCCATCTGTAACCACACTCTAACTGTAAAATATTAAATATACAAACAGAAACGCACTCCTTTGCAGCGGCAGGCTCTTTGGTTTTCAGTTCAGGCACTTAGAAAAAATCTGTTTCCTGTACCTGTTCTTTCGTTCACTGTGGGAGACAAGGTAAATGGTAATAAAATTACTGGCCTAGAAGCTTATCTTTCCAAACGGGATTGGGAGGGAGGGAGATCAGAGAAGCTTTCCAGGTAGCCCAGAGGTTCTGTAAATAGCACCAAGACTCCTCGGAACTGGTAGAAGTCTCTCACATGCATTATACTCTTGAAATTAAAAATAGGCTCACTAGATTTTTTTAAAGTAATGTATCAAAATATAAATAAAACGGAGGTATTACAGACTAAAAATACATGAAGGGTATGTGATGATTTCCTGCAGATCTGTAAGAGAAAAGCAACCCAATAGAAAACTAAGCAACACATGAACAGGCATTTCACAGGAGAGGAAATATGGCCCCAAAATGGTCAGCCTCATTAGCAATCAAGGAGTTGTAAATCAAGACTACAAAGAAAATACTATTTTACCCCCTCCAAATGGCAAGAAGCCTGACAAACCAGTTGCTGGCAAGTTTGTGGGTCTCTCAACATGTTACAAATGAGACTGAGTACAGCCACTGTGGGAATTAATTTGAAATTAGCATTAACCTGAAAATTGAATGTTCTCACACTCTAGCCCAGCGGTTCACCTCCCAGATATGTACCCAAGAGAAATAACAGCCACGCAGCATGATAATTTTATACATAAAAGACACTTTAGAAATACACATAGATGACAAAAAAGTCACATAGGTCGGGGGGAGGCAGAAGAATTGGGAGGATATTCTAGGTTCCGTTGGGTAGTGAGGTCATGACCAAAGATAAATGGCATAAATGGCTGGAGATGAGGGACAGGAATGATGCTTGTCTGTACCTTGAGAGTTGAGGGTGGCAGACAGCTTTATAGACAGGCTCCAGGGGCTTCTAGAATGTTGTGTACGCTTCTCAAGGTGCATTTTTCTGAAGAAAATCCCTCACTTCCCACTAGCCTTTAAGGGATGTATGACGCCAGAAGATTCTCAGCCTTGGAGTTGTTGAGTTCTTAGAACTGCTGCATTACTACCTAGATATCTTGCTTCTGTAACGTGTACACAACTGACACTCAACTGTGAGCTGAAAAGCCAATTAGCCCTGTTTGGAGTGATGAAAACTTTGAAAATAGACTGGTGATGGTTGTACAACGTGAATAATTAATGCCACTGAATTGCACACAAAAGTGGCTAGAGTGGTAACTTTTGTGTTATATATTTTGTTACAACTTTTTAAAATGTAATATGCCAGCAACCATTGAATTGAAAACAAAAAAATAAACAATAAAAAAAACCCGGGACTTCCCTTGTGGTCCAGTGGTTAAGACTCCACACTTCCAAGGCGCAGGGTGTGTGCAGATTTGATCCCTGGTCAGGGAACTAGGATTCCACATGCCACGAGCACAAAACAAAACCCAAGTGCACTAGCATTTACACAACCGGACACGAAATATCTCATTTGGGTTTTTGGTTTGGTTTTTTTTTTTGGAAAAAAACTGGCCTATAAATGAAATAGAACTTGGAGGAATTTGAGAATTGCCCAAAAGGGGGCAGGATCCTCCTTCCACTCAAGTCCAAAAAGGGTCTTTAGGTTGACAGGCCCCCGTCTTTATAGATGGAAACTGGGCTCAGAGAGGGTGCAAGAGGGCTACTAGGTGCCACTGTAGATGGGCCCTGAGACTTTGCCGGTGGTTGGCGGTCACTTCTCCAGCATCTGCCATCGCTAAGGCTGCAACAGAAGCCAGCATGTAGAACAGAGCGCCATTCCCACTGGACATGTTGGAGCTTCTGTCCGTCTCCGCGGGCAGGAAACCCTGGGCAGGTACATAGTCCAGGTATGGATGGAAACCAACACAGGCTTGTCCCAGTGGGTGAGGAGGAGCCAGGCAGGCCATCCCAGAGAGGACCTGCGCTCAAGGGTGGTGAAAAGACGACAGGCTTTGGAGGCTTTGGAGTCTGGGTTCAAATCCAGCGTAGCCTCTGAGCCTCAGTCAGCTCACCTGTATAAGAAAAGTAAGGTCACCCTCCAAGAGTTGCCGTGGGACTTAAACGTACCACTGCCCCACGTGGGATGAGGGAGGCAGCAGTGATTCTCAGGCTTGGGAGTCAGGTGATGTTGGCTTTAGTTCGGGTGCCACCACTTGCGGGGATGAGGATGACTGCTGATGCTCAGGGCCCACGGGCTCTCCCATAAGCTCCAGTCCCTGCGCCACCCTTCTCCCCCGCGGGGGGGCAGCAGCGGGCGCCCAGCCCTTGCATTTCTCTTTTGGTTGCCGCTGGGCCTCCTGGCGGCACTTCCACTGTCGCCTGGCCGGGTCTGGGAAGCCTGTGGACCCTGGACTGGGGCTGAAAGAAGAACCTTGTCCCAGCAGAGAGGGGCCCAGAGCTGGGGACCCCAGGCTCTGAGATGCCAGACAGGTGGCGGTTGGGGTGACCCCTGTGGGCTTCCTGGTCTCTAGCGGATGGGGCGCTACTAAGAGTTCAGCGGCCTTGGGCAAGTTATTTAATGACCAGTAATGGGAGGCACTGGGGAACACTTGCTGCGTGCGTGCGGGGCACCTGTCTGTAGCGCCATCCTCACCTCTGAGGGAAGGGCCCAGGCACCAGGGCAGCAGGTGGAGAGAGTGGGGGCTGAGCTCTAGCCGCCCTGCCCAAGGCTGGCTCCACGCCTCTGTGAGCCTCATCTGGAAAATGGGTGTGCGGAGGCTCCCAGGCCCGGCAGAGGAGTCATGGTTGTCCTTCCTTCTGTCCTTCAGCTTGGTCCCTTCCTCTGCTGCCAGGGACTGTCCACTCCTCTGTCCATCTGTCTTTGTCTCTGCCCGTTCGTTTGTGATGTCTGCCCTGATATGTCTCTCTGTGCCCATCCACCCACGTCCCATGTTGTGTGTGTGTGTATCTGTGTTTCTCATTCTCTCCCTGCACGTATATCTGTGTGTGTGTATGTTTTCAGTGTGTCTCTCCGTGTCTTCCTACTCTCTCGCTGCCCATGTGCGTCTGTGTGTGCTCCCCCATTTCGTTCCCTTTGTCCCTGTCCCGCAGTGTGTGTCTCTTCCTCTTTGTGAGACATGTGTTTGTGTGTGTGTATTTAGTGTGAATTTTGTGTGTGTTTGTGTGTCCATGTCTTTCTGTTCTCTCTGTGCCTGTTTGTGTGTCTCTCTGTCTCTCTGTCTCTGTCTCTGTTTGTCTCTCTGCCTCTGTCTGTTAAGAGCAGAGCCTGTCCGGCAGAGCAGCGGATGTATGAGGGATGATTCACTGGCTGACAGGAAGCCCGCCGCCTTGCATCCTGCCTGCCAGTGTCTGTGGCATTGGCATCAGATCAGGCAGGTGTGTGGGCTCAGGATGAGGTGGCCGCAGTGAGGAGCCCCCCTCTCTCAGGTAAGCCTTTTCCAGGGGTGCCTGGAGCCTGGCCCCCAAGGCAGGGGTCCTGAGGCTGTCCCCCCGACACCCCACGGGGTTGGGAGTGGCCCTGCTGGCCCAGCAGGAGTGCTTGGCTGCCCGTCGGGTGGGCTGGGAAGAAGCCGGGATGCCCGGCACTCCCTCCCTTGGCCCCAGGCCTGTCCTGGTGCCCCCAGCTAGGAAGCCCTCGCCCCAGGCCCTGTGGCACTAGAGGGGCAGCTGATTCTGGGGCTTTGGCCCCTCTCCCGCCCCGCCTTCCCCAGCCCAGCCTGCACAGCCCTGGGAAGCCCCCCAGGGCGGGTTCCATCACTTTCAGAGTCCGGTGAGAGTCGAGGATAGCAGCTCCCCAGGCCCAGACCTGTGAGCCTTGGTTTCTTCATCTGTAGAACGGGGCTGTAACAACCCTGCCCCAGGGCTGTGGGAGGATGGGAGAGATGCTACAGACAAGCAGAGCCAGGTCCTGCCCCTGGCCGGGAGGAAGAAGCTGTCCCGGCCACCCCGCCCAACCCCCAGGCTGGCCACCAGCTCTCTGCTGGGGGGCTGAGAAACTGTAGGCCCTTGGGTGCTCTTTGTTTTTTAAAAATTTTATTTTATTTATTTTTTTATACAGCAGGTTCTTATTAGTTATCCATTTTATCCACATCAGTGTATACAGGTCAATCCCAATCTCCCAATTCATCCCACCATCACCACCCCCACCGCTTTCCCCCCTTGGTGTCCATACGTTTGTTCTCTACATCTGTGTCTCAATTTCTGCCCTGCAAACCGGTTCATCTGTACTATTTTTCTAGGTTCTGCATATATGCGTTAATATACGATATTTGTTTTTCTCTTTCTGACTTACTTCGCTCTGTATGACAGTCTCTAGATGCATCCACGTCTCTACAAATGACCTGGGGTGCTCTTGGTGCCCTGCTCTGCCTACGGGTGGCCCTGACCTTCACCATCCCCCACCCGTGCCCGGAACAAGGGCTGCCCGGGTCCCTACCCCAGCCGCCTGTGCATTAAGAGCCTCCATTAGAGAACTCTCGGTCAGCCTCATCTGAAGGCCAAGGTTATTTGGGAAAACGGAGCAGAGCCCAGCGGATAAGTCTTTCCAGGAGCCGGACGGGGACCTCTGGGTCCACCCCTACCCCCGCAGCCTGACCTTCGGCCCTGGTGGGCCTCAGTTTCCCCATGTACTACATGAGGGCTGGGAGGCTGAGCAGGAGGGTTGCCAAGGGCCTTTCAGGGTGAGAGGCTGGGTGCAGAGGCTTGCTCAGCCCAGCCCTGAGAGCTTTTCCGCCGTCAGCTTGTTGCAAAACTTGTTCATATGAAAACTGCCCACTTCCCTTTCTGCTATTTTGGCCTGCAGGCCACGGGCTGTGGCGGCCTCCCCTCCCCTCCCCACCCGACTCAGCCCTGCCTGGCCCCTTGGGGCCCTCCTGGGGCTGCCGGGCCTGCCTCCACCAGGGGCCCAGCTCCTCTCCCTCCGCCCTCCCGTACCCCACTTGTTCTCAAGCCTGGTTGGGAAAGCAAGGAGAGAGGACAGATGGATTCAGTCTGGGGGGCAGCCACAGAGTTTTCCCCAAATGAGCCTTTCTTTTAAAAAATATTGTGTGATTCTTAAAAATGTAATATAAGAAAGGATTTACGTAAAGGAGTGTAGGTCTTGGAGTCAGCCTGCCCTGGGTATAGATCTTGGTTCTGTGACTGGTCTGCTGTGTGACCTTGGGGAGAATACTCACCTCTCTGGGCCTCCCTCTCCTCCCTTGGAAGAAAGGAGCTGGCATCTCCAAGGTGATGCTACCTGCGTCTGTGACAACCGAAGGGCTGGGACAACAGCGCTGCTCTCCTTCAGATCCCAGCCCCTCCCAGGGTCCCACCACGACTCCCTGCATGGTGCAGTAGAGCGGGGGCTCAGGCCTGCATGTCTGGGGGACCCGACAAGGAGGGCTTCAGGTAGGGTTGACCCACACTGCTCAGTGCAGGCCATCCAGCCAGCTCTGGCCCCGACAGGAGGCGGCTGTCTCTTCCCATCCCACAGGGACCGTGATGATGGCAAGTCACGGTGGTCACAGCCAACCGTGCCCCACCGTCCGGCACTAGCACCTTACAGGTGTCCTCTCAGTGCTGGGCCTCAGATGACAAACCTGAGTGTTGAGTGTCATTCTTTCTCTCATTTAACAGAGGGGTGACCGAAGGCCGGTGACACTGGGATTCAGCAGCTGGGGCAGAATTTGTGTTCTCATGTTCCCCTCCCTTCCCTCACCCAGTGCCAGGCAGGTGGAGATGGACCAGGGCTGGGGGCATCCGAGCGTGCTGCTCATTCCAAAACAGCAGGGCCAGGAAGCAAGAGGGCTTTCTGATGGTTGGGGTCCTCTGGGAGGGAGGGCAGCAGAGGTCAGCAGCCCAGGTCCCAGGGCCTTGAATGCCAAGCTGAGAGTGTGGACTTGCTCCTGGGGTCTTAAGCAGACCCCGGCGGTGACCAGTGCTGGACCCTTGTCCCAGGGGGGAACCCTCCCATGTGTCTGTGCCTGAACTTCCTCTGGGGCAGAAAGAGTCTCTGTTTTGACCAAAGGACAAAGATGTCAAGGGTGGGAGCTCAAGGGACCTGTCTAAACCAGCCAACTGGAAATAAGATCCTCAGCAAGTTTCTCTTCCGGAAGCCCCAACTGTGATCCAGGCTGGACGTGTTTGTCCTCCCAACGACTCTTTGAGGAAGGGCCTGGGTTGATCCCAGTCTTATAGATGAGAAAACTGAGGCCAAGAGACCCTGAGGCACAGGCAGGCTTCCCCGATTCAAGGCCAGGTGCTCCCAACCTCACCAGCCTGAGATGGACTTGGGCCTTGGCTGGAGGCCCGGCAGGGAGGCAGCCCCGGGGCAGAACGAGGTGGGGGGGAGGGAGGAGGTTATGCGGCCTGGGAGGGCAGTGCCCAGGCTCGTAGATCCCCTCAGACAGCCTCCTGGGGTGACCAGGCCATCCTCTCTCCTCATGTGGAGGCCGCCGGGTCATGAGGTTTGGGAATGGTCATGTTTCCGCTGACTCACTTGGAGTTTGGGGGAAGGAGAGGTGACTTCTTCATGACGGGCCCCTGACCGGGGCTCGGCCCTGCACAGAGATTCCTTGTCATATTTGCCACAGGGATTCAGGAAGCTCAGAGTGGTGAGGGGGACGGCTGGGTACAGTGCAGCCCTCTGGGGAGCCCGGAGCAGGAGGCGGGCAGCACAAAGCTCAGGTCTCCCCAAGCCTTGCCCTCCCCAGCTGGGAAGCAGGGAGAAGCCTCCTCCCAGGTGGCCGAGGCAGGAGGAACAGGTGTTCACGGAGGGGACACTCAGTAGCGTGGGCTCCACGTGCCCACCACGGGGTACCGCCCCCTCAGGACCCCCGGCTGCCCTCAGCTCTGTCACTGGCATTTGCAAGGGGGGGCTGAGTCTCTTTATAGTCGTAACGATTCTCCTTAGAGAGCCCCTCAAGTGGGCTGTACTCACCAGGCCCTCCTGTGTGGGTGCCTGTGGCTTTGCTGAGGCCTGGCAGTCACAGCGGGGCCCCGAGGCTGGGACCGGCCACTGACCAAGAAGCAGCCTTTTAGCCCCACCTCCCAGCACATCCCACCACCAGCCACCAAGGTCCATCTGCCCAGGCGCCCTTCTTCCCCTCCTGGTCTCAGGCCCACCTCCTCCAGGAAGCCTTCCTGACCTCCCTCCTTCCGGCACCCAGGGCAGGAGGAATCTGGGCAGATGGGTGTTTTAGGAATGGGAATCCCACCCCCAGCTTCCCCAGAGGCCATGGGTAGGAGCGGAGAACCACCCAAGGGTCGATGGGGGCTGCCAGGGGCTCCCAGGCAGAAGGGGCCATGGACTCTGAGGTGGGGGAATAAAGCTGAGTTGGCAGGAGGCAACAGGATGCAGTGGGCGGAGCCAGCGTTAGGGTCTGGAGGCTGGAGTTCAAATCCTGTTTTTCCCCTTAGCAACTGTGGGATCTCTGGCTTCCGTTTTTCTGTTTGTGAAATGGCTCGAGCCTCTCCCTCAAAGGGCAGTTGGGAGGACTAAGCGAAGACGTGTGTGGGAGTGTGCAAATACATGTGGTGCTGTCTGGCAGGTCTCCAGAACCTTCCAGCACTTACCAAGAGTTGATGATGGCCCTGGGAGCCCGGGGTGCGGGTCGGGGGTCAGATGGGGGAACAGGGCTGGTTCTGTCGCCCCCTGGTCCCAGAGCAGGGAGGGGAGGTGATGCTGGGCTCAGCTGTGGGGTTGGCAGGGGACAGTGGGGGCCAGAAACCTGGGGTTCCTGGAGGGGGCGGCCCTGCAGCCTCCACCCCGGCTCACAGTGCCCCCACGTCGCAGCCCTGCAGGAAGAGTGGCCAGGAGTGGACATGAGCGCGGGCACGGAGCTGCTGTGGCCGGGGGCGGCCCTACTGCTGCTGCTGCTGTGGGCGGCGGCCGGCCTGTGTGTGCGCTGCTCCCGCCCAGGTAAAGGCTGGGATCATGGGTGCGAGGGAGGGGCGGGCGGTGTACCCAGCGAGCCACTCAGGCCCAGACCTGGCTGCAGTCGGAAAGGGCAGTCAGATAAGCCTCAGGAGGCAGAAGTGAACCCCGGGGGCCTGGGTTTCTCCTCTGAAGACAATGGGTCTGGCTCACTGGGGGCTTCGGTTCTGCTGTGTCAAGGGCATGTGTCTGGGGCCGATGGACTGCACTGGACAAGCGTGGGGAGGGGGGCTGGGCTGCCTGCGTCCGCCTTCTCCATGCTCCGTGTTCCTAAATAAATGGTGAGCAACCCCCGCCAGTGTCAGGTGGCCCCCTGTGATTGGTGGCTTAGCCCGCACGTCCGGTCTGAGGCCTGCACAGGGCACAGGGGAGACAAGATGGTTGGGCCTCAGATCTCAGTTCCCACCCGGCCCCAGGACGCTTGCTAATCTGGTCCTGTTCTTGCAGGTGCGAAGAGGTCCGAGAAAATCTATGAGCAGAGGAGCCTGTGAGTGTCTCAGTGTCCCCAGCCCGGTGACGCTGTGTGCCCTGGGCGTGGGTGTCCATGTGGGCATCCCCTCGGGCACCGCCACACCCCACCCCTAACCCTTCACTCATACCTCCTCCATGCCGGGCTCTAGTGGGTTCTAAGCAGTTAGGGGAGGTGAGGGGATGCCCAGGGGCTGTCCAGACCCGGCCCTTGATGGGGAGGGCTGGGGATGCCACAGGAGGGGAGGAAGGGATGCCACACTCCAGCTAGCCCAGGAGCATCTCCAGAAATCCCCATGGTGACCCCAGCCCTGGGGAGCGCACTGTGCCGGTGCTGGAGGTCGACAGAGGAATCCCACCCTCCCGGGGCAGTGGAGGGGACAGAGACCGGGCGCTGTGTCTGAGTCTCCCCTGGAAAACACTAAAGGACCTCTGGGGAGGATATGGGTGTGAAATTTGGGGGACCAGGGAAGGCCTCCTGGAGGAGGCGAGAGGGATTTTAAGAGAGAAAGAAGGCGAAAGGGGACATCCAGAGAGAGAGGGAATGGTGTGGGCATTTGCCGATGTCGGGCCGGGGTGGACACTGTCTTGGGGATGAGGTGGTTGCTGTGAGTGTGTCTTGAGAGAGATCAGCTGAATGCGGAGGAAGAAGAGTCTTGACTGTGGAGAGAGGCCTTGGCCTTTGTCCTAAGGGCCAAAGGGAGCCACGGGAGAGCTGGAAGCAGGGCAGTGGGGGTGAGATGAAACGGGGCCACTGACCCCAGGCAGAGTTGCAGGACCTGGGCAGGAGGGAGTTCCAGGCACCTTGGGGACAGGCTGGCCGTTCTGTGAGCCCTGGGAGGGTCAGCAGTGCTGGGCGCTGTGGATCGGGGGGCGACCCAAGAACAACTCGAGGCAGGAGAGCAGCAGCCAGTGGTGTCCTTACAGTGCCTGGTGGAGGGCTCTGAGACCTGCGTGCACACACGTGCACGGGCCTGCACGCCCACTTGCACCCACAGGCTCCCCCAGCACTCGCTCATGCGTGCACTTCTCACACTCATGGCACTTGCTTGCACGCCTGGGCAAGCACTCACATACAAACTCACACACACACCCTCTCTCATTTCCTTTTGCAACTGAAAAACCACAGTGAGATTTGAAAATAGAATTTTCCCATCCATGCCTACTCCTGGGGCCAGGGCTGGACCTTCCCAGGCTTTTGGGGCCACTTGGTCCTCTGGCTCGCCAGCCCATAACCTCCACCAGGGCTGGGCTGGGCTCCCCTAGTGCCCACCCACACCCCTGCCCCAGGGCAAGTTCCTCAGTATCTTCCCTCTACCCTCCTCCCTTAGTCCCTGCCCACTCCAGGCCTCTGATTAATCTTAGAACTGAAGATAGTCAGAGGCGCAAGTTAAACCTCCTCACGTGGGAGGTGGGAAAACTAGGCCTAAGTGGGAGGAGGTGGGAGGGGAGACTTGGGCTCTCCCCACCTCACTTGGGTTCAGTTCTATCAGCCCGTGTGTGCCAGGCCCAGCTCCTGCATCATTTCCTCTGGGAAGCCATGCCTGACTCTCTTCTGTGGATTTAGGGCATCATTCCTAAATCAGATCACTCTGACCCCCAGCCCCCAAGGCTGGAAGGCTGGGGCATGTCACCATTCTGGTCCAGGGGAGGAACCCAAAATGGTTTAATGATTAGCTAATCTGATCCACTATCCTTAGCAGTGGCTTTCATTCCCAAGGTCATTTCATGGTCCAAAGTGGCAGCTAGAGCTCCAGCCCTCATCTCTGCCTTCCAGGCAGTAGTAAGAATGAAGGAGAAGGACAGAAATGGGGCATCCCAGTTAGCAGTGCCTCCTTAAAGGAGTTTTCCTGAAAGCCCAACAACCTTGGCTTTGCATTTCATTAACCAGAATTATATGGTCACACATAAATGCAAGGGAGGCTGGGAAATATAGCCTTTTTAAAAAAATTGAGGTAACACTAGTTTATAACATTATATAAGTTTCATGTGTACGACATTATATTTCTACTTCTGTATACCCTACATCGAGCTCACCAACAAAAATTTAGTTTCAATCTATCATCATGCAGTTGATCCCCTTTACCCATTTTGCTCTCCCCCACCCCTGGTAACCACAGATAACCACTATTCTGTTCTCTGTATCTATGTGTTTGTTTTTGTTTGGTTTGTTCATTTATTTTGGGTTTTTTGTTTGTTTTTTATATTCCACATATGAATGAAATCATACAGAATTTTTCTTTCTCTGTTTGACTTATTTTACTTAGCATAATTCCCTCAAGGTCCATCCATGTTGTCACAAATGGCAAGGTTTCATCTTTTTTATGGCTGAATAGTATTCCAGTGTGTATATATACCACATCCTCTTTATCCATTCATCTGTTGATGGGCACTTAGGTGGTTTCCATGTCTTGGCTATTGTAAATAGTGCTGCAATGAACCTACGGGTGCATATATCTTTTCAAATTAGTTATTTTGTATTCTTTAGATAAATACCCAGAAGTGGGATTGCTGGCTCATATGGTAGCTCTATTCTTAGTTTTTTGAGGAATCTCTCTCTATACTGTGTTTATAGTGGCTGCACCAATTTACATTCCCCTCAACAGTGCCCAAGGGTTTCCTTTTCTCCACATCCTCGCCAACCCTTGTTACTTCTTGTCTTTTTGATAATAGTCATTCTAACAGGTGTGAGGTGTTACTTCAACATGGTTTTGATTTGCATTTATTTCCCTCATAATTAGTGATGTTGAACAGCTTTTCATGTGTCTGTTGGCCATCTGTTTGTCTTCTTTGGAAAAGTGTCTATTCAGTTCCTCTGCCCATTTTTTAATCAGGTTGTTTTTTTGTTGTTGAGTTGAGTTAATTATGTATTATATTATAAGGGATATTAACCCTGTATTGGATATATCATTTGCAAATACCTTCTCCCAATCGGTAGGTTGTCTTTTTGTTTTGTCGATGATTTCCTTTGTTGAGCAGAAGGTTTCTAGTTTGATGTAGTCCCATTTATTGGGAAATACAGTCCTTTGGATGGGCATGTGGCTGTCTAAATAAAAATCAGGGTTCTGTTTCAAAGAAAGAAGGTGATGGTTAGATACCTGGCTGTGTCTGCTAAGCCTTGAAGTTGCCTCATCAGTTACTGGGGAGTAAATGGCGTGTGTGAACAACTCAAGAGGACCTCGCTCTGTTAGGAATGTTAAACCCGCCTGGGATGGTAGGTGTTGGGAGCCGCCTCTTTGTTGCTCCTGGCTGGTCACTGCCAGGTCCCTGAGCAGCTGCCCCAGCCCTGCCCACAGACTCTTCTGGGCATCTCCGGGGGTCCTGGGGAGGCTCTGTGGGGGCATATGTCTGGCTGGCAGCTGGCTCCAGCCCAGGGCCATGTGAGAAGTGTGGGCACGCGGTGGGCAGGCAGGGAAGCACTCTAGAGAAGGGGTACATCAGGAAGCCCTGGATCTGAGTCCTGGGGGGCTGGCAGCCCCTCCTCACTCTCGCCCTGGTCTGTCCCTCCCTGTCCGTCTGTCCTGCCCCTCTGTCCCTGGGGCTGTGGGAGGCCAGGCCCTGGCTCAGCGCAGCTTCATGTGTTTCCAGGCAAGAAAATCAGCAGAACTTTGCAGTGGCCCGGACCTATACCTGTGAGTCCCCAGACAGAAGGGTCCAGGGCTGGGCTCGGGATTGGGAGTGTCCACATCAAAGTCCCTTTCGTCCCCATTGTTCTGAGGCTGTGGCCAGGCCTGATCTAGTGGGGTGATGGGGCTGTGCTGGCCAGCTGGCCTGGGGGCCCAGCCAACACCCCGTCAACCTTTGCAGTGGTCAGGGAGGCCTGGCCAGGGCCCCTGGTGGACACGGCCTCCAACGCGGCATCAGCAAGGTAGGAAGGAGCTCCTATCCCAGCCCCACGGGAGGCGATGAGGTGGGCCCCGGGGTCCCCACCTGGCTGAGCCCAGGCCAAGACCTTGCTCCTTCCTCGGACCTCAGAGCCCCAGTTCTGATTCTGAGGGCCCTACCGGGGGGCTGTGGGACTGTGGCCTCCAGACCCCCAGGAAACCCGGGGCCTTCTCCCAGCCCCTCCTCAGCCCCTGCCCCACTCCCGTGCAGGAAGGACAAGCTGCTGCAGTTCTCCCCCAGCCTCGAGGGTGAGTGCCCTGGGACACAGGGTTGGGGGCAGGGGCGAGGTGGGACCGAGACAGGTGAGTACCTGGTGGGACAGGTACTGAGCAGGAGGCCTTCCCAGAGGAGAGACGCTGTGAGCTGGGCTGGGAGGCCTGACGGGGCTGGCCCAGCAGCGAGAGGGGACGGAGAGCAGGTGTGAGTGTGTGAAGATTGGAAACACCTAGGTTTCTTCCGGTGGTCACAGCTGGGAGGGGGCGGGGCCTGGGGAACCAGCATTGAGCCAACGGGCCTGGCCTTTCTTCCAGATTCTTCATCCTCCAGGTACCAGAACTTCAGCAAAGGTAGGTGGGCTCCGCGGAGGAGGGGGCCGCAGTGGGGCATACAGCCCGCGCTCAGGCCTGATTCTTGCCTCCTCCTGCAGGAAGTAGATGCAGATCAGATGCAGCCTACATGTGAGCGGGCTTCTCCGGGCCCTGGCCACCCCCTCGCCCCACGGCCCGCCCTGCCTGCCCTGCCCGCAGCCTCCTTACGTGAGAAAGCCCTCCTGCCCTGGAACCCGCTGGCCCAGGCAGGCTCTCCATAGCACTGTTTCCCTCATGACCGTAGCTTTGCGGGGGCTGAGGACAGGG
Organism: Mesoplodon mirus; assembly: GCF_964341445.2. Lineage (NCBI taxonomy): Eukaryota > Metazoa > Chordata > Mammalia > Artiodactyla > Ziphiidae > Mesoplodon > Mesoplodon mirus. Next base: position 37,008,202 of record NC_138991.1, read on the forward strand.
ACAGGAAGGAGCCCTGCTCTGTTTGGGGGTGTGGGAGGCCATCGGGGGACCTCATCCTGCACCACCCAGTCAAAGACGAGTTCCACCGACCCTCAGATAGGAAGGGCCCCCAGGACGTCTCCTCATCTCACAGTTGGGCAAACTGAGGCCCAGGGCAGGAGGTAACTTGCATAAGGCCACACGGTGAGGTGGCTGGAGCCAGGGCGGCTCAGGGGTGCAGGGAAGCAGGGTGGGAGGATCGGGGGAGACGTTGGCAGGGCCCCCGCAGGCTCCAGGGGCAGTGACGGCCGGAGCAGCCCTGGCCTCGCTGCCCGCTCATGAAGCTCCTGGCCCGACCATGGGCCTGCCCAGCAGTTGGTGCTGTGTCTATGTTTTCTTGCCAGACACCCCTTCGCCACGGACTATTTCGATTATGGGCAGTTCCAGAAGCCCCCGGAAGGTGAGGCAAAGGTCGATGAAGGCGAGAGGGAGGAGGTGGCCTGGGAGCGCAGCTTCAGAAGTCACACCCCTGGGGCGGGGCCAGAGGTGGAGGTTTAGGTGGCTGGAGGAGGCTGGGTGGGGGGACCTGGGGGAGGCTGGCCCTGTGCGCAGGAGCCAAGGTGCAGAGGAGGGAAGGGATGGGCGGGAAGAAGGGGTAGGGGGGCCAGAAGGGGAGCTGAGGGCAGGAGCAGGGGGCAGGCTGGTCCCCTTGTCATCCAGGTCCCTCTCAAGGCTGGGCACACAGGGGACCTTGAAGGAAGGCCCTGGACCGGTCAGCCTTGTTGACAAACGCTGAGCCCTGCAGGCTCCGAGGATGCTGGCACCCTTTGTTAAGAGCAAAGGTGCTCCTAACACCTTTCCTCTACAGAAACTGAGAACTGAGGGTGGGCAGTGCCTGCTGAGAGGTGCACAGGGCTGGGCTCCTGCCGGGGCCGGGCTGGGATGAGAGGGGGTGTCCTTTTCTCCCCACTGCATTTCTAAACTGGGGAGAGGCCCTCACTTCTCAGAGCCTCTTCGACACAGATGGACGCAGGGTGGGGTGGTGTTTAGAGCTCAGCTTCCCCGTTGGGGGGTGGGGGGGAATGCCGGGGTACCAGGCTCTGATATGCCACAATCAGCCTAGGCCCCGGACAAAGGATCCTCAGCCCACCCCACTGCCTGAAGGGTTAGGCAGTTTCCTGTCTTCTGGGCCCCCAGCGGCTCTCCCTGCCCCTCTTTGCCCCATAGAGATGGGCCTCCCTTCTCTGACTGTCCCTCGTGGGCCTGATTGAAGCCCCACCCCCGAATCTCCCCTCCCCAGGGCATTCAGGGGAAGACAGAGAAGGAGCCCAGGGTGGAGGCTGCTGGAGCCAGGCCAGCGCCCCTTAAGAAGCTTGTCCAGGAGAATGCTCGAGGCCCCGGGGAACCCAGAGGGCTGGGGGCTTGATGAGACACAGGGAGAGAGGAAGGGCCAGGCCTGTCGGGCAGGGACCACCAGCATCCTGTGCCCTCTCCTCTCTCCCTGGCAGATGATGATGACACCAATTCCTATGAGAACGTGCTCATCTGTGAGCCAAAGAAAACCGAATCAGGTGAGGCTGCCCTCCCCGGAGCAGGGCAGGAAGGCGGGCCTCCTAGGCCAGGCCCGCCTGCCCCGCTGAGCTCTGAAGTCCCCCGCGGCACGGTTCACCATTATCAGACCCTGTGTCCCGGGAGGAGTCTCCATCAGTCCTGGGCTCTCCCTCCCTCCCTCGAGGGGGCTGCCCAGCACGAGGACGCAGGCTGCCCCTCTGGAGGGGTGGACGTGGCACATCTCTGGCCTAAGGACTGGCCATGGTGGCTGACCCTCTGCCAGCCCCTCTCCCGGTGTTCTCCCTGCAGGGGACGAGGGGTCTGAGGATTATCAGAACTCGGCGTACATCCAGCAGTGGCGGGAGTCCAGGAGAGTCGTGGGTATGCGGCCGGGGCCCCGGTGCTCCCAAATGGTCACCTTCAGCGGACTCAGAGGGGCCAGGCCTGGGACAGACAGTCGAGGGGAGGGGGAGAGAGGGGAGCTTAGGGGATCTGGCCTGGGAGGGCAAGGCCGGGTGGGCTCCCCTACGGCCAGTCCAGCTGATTCCACAGAGAAGCTTCTCGCACATCAGCGGCTGCAGAGGCTCGAACTGTGCCAGGATCCCCCCTCAGCAGCACCATGGCCTCCTGAGGTTGGTCCTCCTGGCCGGCTGCCCATCCAGCTGCACGGACAGCATGGCACTCGCCCTACTCCTGGGCAGGACACACCTCTGGCAAATCCCAGAGAGGACGGGACAGACACACCATCCAGTGTAGCCTTTCCTGCGGGCTGTGTGGTGGTGGGAACAGGGCTGGGCATGTGCGTGTGAACCCTCTGACCATCTGCCTGCGGGTCGCAGAGCCGGTCCGGAGGGAAGCACCTCCCTCCCCAGTAGGAAGTCCAGATGAGGACGGCGGGGAGCCCGATTATGTGAACGGGGAAGTGGCAGCCACCAAAGCCTAGAGAAGCCCTGGAGGAAGGTACGGTCCAGGGTGGGGGGCCGCACAGGGCTAAGGGGCTGCACTCCAAGGGAGAAGCAGAGAGCTGGGGCTGGAGGAGCCACAGCAGGGACCGTGGGGCAGCACCCATGGATGCTGAAACGGGGTGGCTCCTCGGGGCACTGGGACGCCGCCCTGGGTGCTGGGCCTCCCGAGCAGTCCCTGCCTACCCCCCACTCCTGTGGCTGGTGTGGGGAGGTGACAGATCCACGGCGGACACCAGGTCTCAGGCCCAGGGGGTGTCAGGCAGGGCAGGCTGGTGAGTCATGGGATGAGAAGGTGGGCTCTGGGTGGGCCTCTGCAACCTTGGGCGAGAGACTTAAGCTCCCTCGACCCATTTCCTCGCTTGCAACCTGGAGCTACTGGGACCTGTGTCTTAGACAACACACACAAGGCACTGCACGGAAAGCAGGACCAGTTGGACTCAGGGACGGGGCGGGATCGGGAGGAAATGGTGCCAAGCGCTCACACACACCATCTCTTGGCGCCCCCAAGGCTCAGAGCGGACAAGCCACCTGCCCAAGGTCCCACTTAGAGTGAGTAGAGGAGGGAACGGTCCCCCAGGTGCTCGGATGTTGGAGCCCAGGCCCTGCCTCACGGGGAGCAGGTCAACCCGAGGGCCCCGGAAGGCTGCCCAAAGTCCCGATCTGGGGGACACGGGCAGTCCTCTCAGTGGGCGGCCGGCCTGGGCCGATTGAGAACCAGCAGCAGGATCAGTGGCAGCAGTTGAAGCCCAACGGGCAGAGCCCAGGGTTCATTCATTCACCCAGTACCGAGAGGGCCCCTGCCAGGGGCAAGTCCTGCCTTGGGGGCTGGGGACACGGCATGAACAGAAGACACACAATCCCTGTCCGCTTAGAACTTCCGTCCTGGTGGGAGAGAGAAAACAGATAACCAGCTGGAAGAGAAGAGGAGAGAAATGCAGCACGTTAGGATTGCAGGGGTGGGAAGGGGCGGGGAGCAACGTGGGGCGGGGAGAGGCGGTGCCGTGATTCAAGCCGGGAGGCAGCGCAACCTTTCTGAGCTCCCCTCCTCGCCCCTCGGGGGACGGGAAGGACACCCAGGCAGAGGGACTGGCAAAGACCCCCAGCAGGAATCTGCGTCTGACGACGTGTGGGCAGAATGATGGGGGAGCGTCGGCAGAGGTGGAGGGCTGCGGTGGGAGGCGTGCAGGGCCAGCACCTGGGTTTTCCTGAGATGGGGCAGGGGAAGGTCTGGAACAGAAGAATGACTTGTTTCTGAAGGCTCGCGGGCCGCCGCGTAGAGACATGAATACAAGGGACGCGGTGGAGGCAGGGAGACCGGTGCGCTCAGGCAGGAATCCAGCGAGTGTTTGCGGAGCGATGGGGCTCACTGATGCGCGGCGTGTCGGCTGCCCAGTAGAGCGAGGACTTGAGGAGGCCTGCAGGGGTTTGCCTGAGCAATGAGAAGGCGTCGCTGCCAGCAACTGAGATCAGGGAGGCTACAGGCAGGGCGGGTTTTGTGGGCAAGGCCGGTTTATTTCTGGGCCTGTTTAGTTGGAGATGCCGTGCAGGAGGATGTATGAAATGGGCAGTTAGAGATCTGCGCCTGGATTCAGGGAGAGGCAGGAGTGGAGAGGCTGTGCAGGTTCTTCAGACGAAAGAAACTAAGAGTATGTTGTACGCTGACAAACGATACTGGAGGTTCGAGTCTAGGTCGGCTACGGCTGGCTGGAATTTACACCCGGGACCCCACACACAGAACGGACTGAACTCCACAGGCTGGGGCCCACAGCAGCTCGACAAGACTGCAGAGGCCCAATCCCTATATTCTAGCAGGTGGAAGGGCCGCCAGGCAAGGGGGAAGGCAGAGTGGAGTTAGGGCCCGGTATCCCTGTCAGGTCCTTTCTGGGTTCGAGGGGAGAGGACGCAGCTTAATGGTACTGGTCCCAGGACACGTGCAGCAGAAAGCTGCCAGCTACTGTGCAGAGGGTGTTCCTGCACCCAAGGCATGTCAGAGTAACTCGGGCCTCAGCCAGAACCGAGCAGTCAGGATTTCAAACAAAAAGCAGACGCTCCTGGAATAAGAAACATGCTTAAGGCTGCTTGACGGCGGGTTCTCTGCTCACTGGACACCGACCATCACTGTGCATCCTCCTCGACCCGTGCTGGCTGCTCCGGGGCTGAGGGGACAAAGCGTCAGGCCAGGCAAACCTTTTCCTCTTTAACAAATATTTTTCCTTTTCATTGCAGGAGCCAGGGAACCATATACTGCCTCCCCAGAGCTGCTCAACTTCTAGACCCCCTACAGCTACTCCTGGGAGGGGCACCAATGCACCCTGAGGACCAGCCAGCTGGCCACGGGGTACCCAGCCCGGGAAAGGACAGTTACGCATGGAGCCGCCCTCTGACCGGCTCCCACGGGCAAGGCAGGAGCCTGGGGCCGAGGGCAGCTCCCGCTGTGGTCAGATGCCCAGGACTCAGGGCAGTCTCATCCCCTTAACCACATTTAAAACATCATACTACATGGGTGTTCGTGTCCTTTTTTGCTTTGGATTTTGATCCCAAATTGCTTACTAATGTTGGTTGCTGGGATTTTTGTGTGTGATGGATAAGCTTGTACAGTTAATTTATATAGGTGGAGTTGTATTTAATATTCTGCGTTTCAGAGTAGAGGTTGTATCTATCTTGTCTCCTGTAAGCATTACATGTACTTAACTTCAGCAGAGTTAGAGGGAGCCCTGGCGCTCCTTTCTTTGGGCCTCCGTTGACTGAATCAGAGATGAGGCCACGGCCACCTTCATGACCCTTCAGCAGGAGCGTCTGCTGTGGACAGAGCACGTCACGGTTCTGGGGAAGGGGCAGGCGGAGTAGAGTGGCCTGGAGCCTCAGCTGACCGTCTCATGGGAAGGACAGGGTCCAAGGGACCTTCTGAGTCAGAGAAGCCAGAGTCAGGGAAACAAAATGCCTCCTCCAACCGAAACATCTCAATAAACCGTTCCAGTTTAAGGGCAGTGATTCTCCTGTTTGCTTTCCCTGCTTCACGTAGAACCTTCTAAGGCAATGAAAGTCAGGCTTCTTGTTTCAGAAAGGGACCCTGAGGCCTAGAGAGAAAGAAGGCTGGGGACAAGAACTTGGTCCCTGAGTCCAACCCTCTTTCCAGATGCTGCACCGATTCTATGAGACGAAGTTAATGCTGCAAGTTAGGAAATTAGAAGAAAAAACATCTAGAACACAGCTGTTGGCCACTTGTCCCTTCACACCCCGCAGTCCTGGCCTCACGACGTGGAGAGGACAGCTTAGGCCTGAGCACAGGTGTGGTGGGGCTGCAGTGAGGCTCCAGCGGGAGGGGGCCCTGCCCCGCCGTCGCTGAGTGTGGGAAGCTGGGGTCTCACTTTGCACAATGGGTACAAGCATCCCTTCGCCTCATAAGGATCCCAAGGCTCCAGACAAAAAATAAGATTGAGAAGGTAGGGAATTCCCCTGGTGGTCCAGTGGTTAGGACTCGGCGCGTTCACTGCAGGGGCCTGGTTTAGATTCCTGGTTGGGGATCTAAGATCCCGCAAGCTGTGTGCCAAAAAAAAAAAAAATTGAGAAAGTGCCAAAGTATTTTTGTAAAACTTCACCCTGCAGTTTCTGAGGACCTTAATTTTTTTTCCCCCCTCTTAATCAAAACCCTAACCGCAAAGAACCAGTGACCTTGGAGCCTTTCCTGTATCCATTCAACCACATGGTCTGGACACGTGTCTAACCCTGCCTGGGATTTGCTTCAGAACAATCTGGGAGTGGGGTAGGATGCTGGTGCTGGGGTAGGGTACAGAGGAAACAAGACTGGCCACGTGTTGGTAAAATTGCTAAGATGGATGATGAGTATGTGGAAGTTCACTGTATCATTCTCTGTTTTATGTACAATTGATATTTTTCATAATTTTTAAACATGGAAAAAAATAACACCTTGCCAAGAAAGAAAAAGCAATTCTACAAATTAATGCAAAATTCACTGGGAGATTCTAAAGCAAATGAGTACAGCTGTTTGCACAGAAAAGGCGACCTGGTGGGAGGGTCCCCTATGCCTGTCTGCACCATCCTCCTCTGTGATTCTTGCCAAGTCCTTTCTGAAGGGCTCAGGGCCCCAGGCTGTTCTGAGAAGCTGATAAATTACACCAAACCCTGCCTCACCCTGTGGGACTATCCTCTAGGCTTCTAGAAAAATGGAGATTAGCCTGTCCAGTCTATTATCGAAATCACCTTTCTACCTGTAGGATGCTAGGGGCGTATACACTGAGACAGGAAGCCAGCTTTCCTTGTGGCCCTGCACTGCCACCTTTCTGCTGACAAAGCTGTACGGTTTTATTACTAAAATGCCAACACGTGCACAGATCAGGTACTAGGCCCTGGAGGGTCTCTGGGGCCTTTCCATGCTGTCACCCCACCACGAGTCTGAGGCTGAGGGTAAACACTCCAGGAGCAGGGGAGACGTACTGGAAGCAAGGTGATGGCCAGGAAGATGCACTCCAGGGCCGGCCAAGGCAGCACTTTTTCCAAATCAGAAGGCTGTGACTCCTGCCTCTCAGTGACGAGGACTCATAACCCAGCGAATGAGTTCTCTGCTCTAACTGGCCACCGGGGCCATTGTCTTCTGACACAGCCTAGCCAGGAGCCCTGCCATCTGCAGAAGGGAGTTCACACCTTCCGCTATTTTCATATGAGTGTATCCAATTTCCTGAAAAAAAAAAAATCAAATTTAAATCTGGTTAATAGTGAGGGAAGAAGTTTAGTTTTTAAAATCTGAACATCTAAATGAACGGTTTGCTCAAAATTGATGCAGTGAACTCAAACTCCAGCTGGAAAATGAACTCTGAGAACTTCAATTTATTTCCTAAAAGGATGCTGATATTTCTTTGACAGGTACTGCTAAGAAAATGAAAAAGAAAAAAAAAAAATCCAGACTGGGAGAAAACATTTGTAACACACATATCTGACAGAGGACTTGCAACCAGAATATATAAAGAACTCTCAAAACGCAGTAATAAGAACACAAACAACCCAATTTAAAAATGGGTAGGGCTTCCCTAGTGGCGCAGTGGTTGAGAGTCCGCCTGCCGATGCAGGGGACATGGGTTCGTGCCCCGGTCCGGGAGGATCCCACATGCCACGGAGCGGCTGGGCCCGTGAGCCATGGCCGCTGAGCCTGCGCGTCCGGAGCCTGTGCTCCACAATGGGAGAGGCCACGACAGTGAGAGGCCAGCGTATCGCAAAAAAAAAAAAATAAATAAATGGGTAGACTTAGACACTTCCTTAAAGAAGATCATGGATGTCAAATGAGCACATGAAAAAGTACTCAACATCATTAGTTATTGGGAAATGCAAATTAAAGCCATAATGAGATACCACTATACACCTGTTAGAATGGCTTAAAAAAGACCAACTGAGCATTCCAAGTGCTCAAGACCAGAAGGGGGATCGTCTGGAATGCTCACATATTGCTGATACAAAGGCAAAATTCTATAGCCACTTTGGAAAAGTTTGGAAGTTTCCTATAAAGTTAACCCTTCAATTACCATTCAACCAATGAATCTCACTCCTGGGAAGTTACCCAAGAGAAATGAAAACTGGGGTTCATGCTCACACCAGTTCACACACACAAATGTTTATAGTGGTTCTATTCATTGTCATCAAAATCTGGAAACTCAAATGTCCTTCAACTGGTGAACAACAGTGGGATGTCCACACAAGGGAACACGACTCAGCAATGAAAAGGACCCACCAACATAGGCAACAGCGTGAACAAATCCAAAATGCATTAAGTGAAGTGAGAGAAGCCAGACATAAAAGGTTACGTTCTGCTTGATTCCACTTGATTATGACCTTCTGGAAAATTCTGTCCCCCAAATAGAAAATACATCAGTGGTTTCCAGGTGCTAGGGGGACGAGCTGACTACAAAGCGGCCCATACATTTGGGGAGATTACAGAGCTGTTCATATCTTGATTGTAGTGGTGTTTACGAGACTGAATGCTTTTGTCAACAGAATGCACCCAAGAGGCTGAATTTTACTCTATTTAAATTACACCTCAGTTAATCTCACTTAAACAACAAACAAATAAATACCTCTCTCATAAAGAGAGTCATTCCAAGGAACACTAGGTCAGTGCCTGGCAGGACTGACTTAAACAGACCCCCAGCCCCCAGGATGACCGGTCATTGACTGAGCATCTTCCAGGCACCTGGCCTGTGAGTAAAACAAAACCTCAGCGTGGCCCACACTCTTGACGAGAGAAGCATTGCTCTACTCACTAACCTTAATAAACTCCAGTTTCAAGTATTCTGCCATTTGGAAGGTTTTACACACTCGAAAAATGTTGCCAATGATGTCTTCCGGGGAATAGCCAAGATGCCACAGGTGAGCAAGGATCTAGACAAAAGAAAACACACAGAGGCCGTGTAACTCTGTGAACAGCAAGGATACTGGGGGAAGTGAGGTCAAACCCACACCAGTCTCAGGCCCGTCACAGAGCTGGGAGCAGACAGGCCATCTGAGACGGCACAAGTGCTTCTGAGACTCGGCCCAACGCAGCGGCCCTGCTGGTGGGCCGCACCCCTTAGGTCATGTGGGGTGATCGATCTTCCCAGCAGGCAGAGAGATAGTATCGCAAATGTTTTAAACCATACTGCAAGACGGGCTACCACCATACCCTGTAACGTCTTTATCCAAGGCTCTTAAAAAGCCTTTTTAGTCGTCCCAGTAAGCACCCCAGAGTGTCTGCTATGCTCTCTGAGCTGCCACTCTCATTAATACACTCTTATTAATGAACACCCCCAGCACGATTAGGCCTGAACAAATCCTGACCAGGGCAGAGATGACCACAGTGGTCTCAGCCTCCTGCCTTCTCAATGCCAGGCCCCAGTTCCAACGCTCACCCCACCCCAACTGCAGGGTCTGGAGTCCTTGACTCCCTGGGGCAAACGCAGCGGGTGGGGAAGCCCCGTGTCCATAAATCTGACGGCGTCCTTCAGGCCACGTGCCTGGGTCTCCCTGCCTTGCACACCCGTTTCACGAGAGGTCGAGCTCTGCCCTAAACCCACTCAGCTTGTAGCTTAGTTTGGTGGCAGCACGGGGAGGGAAACCGGCTGCAATCAGAGCGATGGCCTCAGATCACACCAGTGCCCCCCATGTGGACTTGAGGGTCACCTACACCCCAACGAGGCCCACTGAAATCTGCTCATAGGACCAGGCTCTGGGTCCCAGGATGCCCATTCCCAGGCTCTTCAGGAAGATAGAGGGGGACAGCTCCCCCTCCACAAAGAGAAAGATGGCTTTTCTCTACAAAGCAAGGAATTGGGCTGTTCTTTCCTCATGTCCTAGGAGGACAAATTCCTCTTGCAGAGAATATAATTCGAGTAGAAAGGCATGGCTTTGAATTCCAGGTCTATTACTTTTAAGCAGTGTGATTTAGAGCAACAAGTTTAGACTCTGAGCCAGTTTTCTCACCTGTAGAGGGTGCCCAACTCCTAGCATCAGTTAAGAATGAGGTGGAGCGAAGTCCCCAGCACAGGGAGCGCCCTCTCCGCCCGGCTCAAGAAGCGAGAGGTTCCCCGAGTCAGGAAAGGGGGAGGAGACCCACCTTGTAGGCCTCATCGATACTGGCGCTCACACAGTGCTGGATCATCTCCTTCACCAGCAAGGGGTGGGGCTCGTCACAGACCTGACCAAACAGAAAAGAGAGGCCGGTCTGGGGCTGAGGGGGACCATCCGAGGAGGAGCCCTGGCAGACCCACGTCTGGGCAACCTAGGGGCAACCACCGTCTTCACTTGCTGTTTACATTAAATTCTCCAGCAAACAGAGCCAGGTTTGGGAATGCCTCTCTCACCACCAGAGTCGTCACCAAATAGAGTTCGGTGTCGACCTAGTGCGGTGCGGAAAAGCCTCTGACATCATCATTACAGATTTCTCACACAAGATGAATTCACAAGAGCCAATAAGGAATGTACGCTCAAGGGGCAACTTCAAAGCCACGAGTCACCTGTCTTACATCACTGGGAAGATGACCTGCCCAGTGGACTCTCTGAACCCACTTAAGAACTGGGAGGTCTTTGGGGCCAATCTCCCACCTGGAATAGGAACAGGCTTGCCCTGGACACGGCCCCCAGCCTCAGTGTGATCTCGGGCCTGTTTCCTCAGCCCCAAGATGATGAGAACATCTGCATGCAGGGATGTGTGAGGACCAAACAGGACACACGTGGAAGCCCCGGGCCTGCTGCAGCCGCGGAGCACGTCCGCCACCCACACCATGCCACAGCCAAGCCCCTCCTGCTCTCCGCAGGGGCGAGTCTGTGCCCCTCCTCCCAACACCGCCCACCCACCCTCCTCTGCTGGCCCCGGCAGGTACACAATGCTCTGTCGACTGTGATGCCCACGCCAGCTTTTACCTTGAACACATTCTCACTGTTGATGAAGCCGAATCCCAAGAAAGTGGACTGCAAGTTGTTCAATGCCTGCCAAGGAACAGAAACAAGGCCAGGGTGATTTTCAGTCTCTGCCCGCCCCATCTCCCCTCTTGGGATCCGAGCTTACCCCCCTACCTGCAGGCCTGCTCCCCACTGGCCCGAGGCCCCACCAGTGTATCGGGTCAACGTTCCCCAGTCTGGCTACGCTCATCCCCAGGCAGCGGTCACCCCCCCACCAAACGAGGGGTGCAGCAAGCCCGGGAGGCCGGCGCCCAAGCGGTGGCGCACGCA